>NC_086448.1:111911559-113304059 GCF_028390025.1 Pseudophryne corroboree
CCTAACCTTGTCGTCCGTTCCCGGAGCCGCGCCGCTGTCCCCCTCGCAGAGCCAGAAGACAGAAGCCGGCGGGTTGAAGCAAGAAGACGTCAAAATCAGCGGCAGAAGACTCCTGTCTTCATATGAGGTAGCGCACAGCACTGCAGCTGTGCGCCATTGCGCCCACACTAACCCACACACTCCGGTCACTGTAGGGTGCAGGGCGCAGGGGGGGGGGGGCGCCCTGGGCAGCAATTAAGTACCTCCTGGCAAAAGCAGCATATATACAGTTGGACACTGTTATATGCATGAGCCCCCGCCATTAATTTTACACAAAATCGCGGGAGAAGCCCGCCGCTGAGGGGGCGGGGCCTTCTTCCTCAGCACTCACCAGCGCCATTTTCTCTCCACAGCTCCGCTGAGAGGAAGCTCCCCAGGCTCTCCCCTGCAGACTCACGGTAGAAAGGGTAAAAAGAGAGGGGGGGCACATAAATTTAGCGCATTAATCATATATACAGCAGCTACTGGGTAAACACTAAGTTACTGTGTGATTCCTGGGTCATATAGCGCTGGGGTGTGTGCTGGCATACTCTCTCTCTGTCTCTCCAAAAGGCCTTGTGGGGGTCCTGTCCTCATATAGAGCATCCCTTGTGTGTGTGTGGTGTGTCGGTACACGTGTGTCGACATGTTTGACGAAGAGGGCTATGTGGAGGCAGAGCAAGTGCAGATGAATGACGTGTCTCCGCCGACGGCGCCGACACCTGATTGGATGGATATGTGGAAGGTGTTAAATGATAATGTAAACTCCTTGCATAAAAGGTTGTATAAAGCTGATGCCTTGGGACAGTCGGGGTCTCAGCCCATGCCTGATCCTACAGCGCAGAGGCCGTCAGGGTCTCAGAAGCGCCCACTATCCAAAATTGTTGACACAGATATCGACACGGATTCTGACTCCAGTGTCGATGACGACAGAGGCGGATTGGCCATAGGTTTTACAGGGAAGATTCCCGGTGGGCCGACGCACCCGTGGGGCCTGTTTTGTTTGAGGACATGTGGTCCTTTTTATAGACATAATGAATATGCAAAATAATTTGCATATATGAAAATGACTTTGCCACTTAGCCTGTGATTGCAGATGATCTAGTGTATGCTCTGTCTGCCTGCTTGGCTGACATATAAGATTGAGTGAATAGTGATTGGATACTGTTGGTGTAATAAGCAAGAAAATATATATTTCTAAAGAATGACATAGTTTCCTAAATTCTGAAGGTGTATCATATAACGTGCTCATAATATTTAATTTTATTTCTTTTTAACTTCCCCCTTGATGCTGGACATGCCAACTATCTGGAAAGTCTTGGGGGGAGGGTGCTGCTGCCATGGCCCATGGCTAGACCTTACACCTCTGGTGCTGCCCATGTGGGGCCACTAGTACAAATTTCCAGGGCCGCTTTTTGTTCCCAATCCGCCCCTGGATGACGATGATGCAAAATTGCAACCTAAAATGGCTAAAGCCATCCGCTACATGATTATAGCAATGAAGGATGTATTGCACATATCAGAGGTAAACCCTGTCCCTGACAAGAGGGTTTATATGTATGGGGAGAAAAAGCAAGAGGTGACTTTTCCCCCTTCACATGAGTTAAATGAATTATGTGAGAAAGCGTGGGATTCCCCCGATAAGAAAGTGCTGATTTCCAAAAGGTTACTTATGGTGTACCCTTTCCCGCCAACGGACAGGATGCGCTGGGAATCCTCCCCTAGGGTAGATAAAGCTCTGACACGCTTATCTAAGAAGGTGGCCCTGCCGTCACAGGATACGGCTGCCCTAAAGGATCCTGCAGATAGAAAGCAGGAAAGTATCCTGAAGTCTGTTTATACACATTCAGGTACTCTACTGAGGCCGGCAATTGTGTCGGCCTGGATGTGTAGTGCTGTAGCAGCATGGACAGATAATCTGTCTGAGGAAATGGATACCTTAGACAAGGATACCATTTTACTGACCCTGGGGCATATAAAAGATGCTGTCCTATATATGAGGGATGCCCAGAGGGACATTTGCCTACTGGGCTCTAGAATAAATGCAATGTCAATTTCTGCCAGAAAGGTCCTGTGGACTTGGCAATGGACAGGTGATGCCGACTCCAAAAAGCACATGGAGGTGTTACCTTACAAGGGTGAGGAATTGTTTGGGGACGGTCTCTCGGACCTAGTTTCCACAGCTACGGCTGGGAAGTCAAATTTTTTGCCATATATTCCCTCACAGCCTAAGAAAGCTCCGTATTACCAAATGCAGTCCTTTCGATCACAAAGAAGCAAGAAGGTCAGAGGTGCGTCCTTTCTTGCCAGAGGCAGGGGTAGAGGTAAGAAGCTGCACCATAAAGCTAGTTCCCAGGAACAGAAGTCCTCCCCGGCTTCCACTAAATCCACCGCATGACGCTGGGGCTCCACAGGAGCCAGGAGCGGTGGGGGCGCGTCTCCGAAATTTCAGCACCAGTGGGTTCGCTCACAAGTGGATCCCTGGGCTATACAGATTGTGTCTCAGGGATACAAGCTGGAATTCGAAGTGATGCCCCCTCACCGTTACCTCAAATCGGCCCTGCCAGCTTCCCCCATGGAACGGGAAGTAGTGTTAGCGGCAATTCACAAGTTATATCTCCAGCAGGTGGTGGTAAAGGTTCCCCTCCTTCAACAAGGAAGAGGATACTATTCCACAATGTTTGTGGTACCGAAACCGGACGGTTCGGTCAGACCCATATTTAATTTAAAGTCCCTGAACATTTATCTGAAAAGATTCAAGTTAAAAATGGAATCGCTCAGAGCGGTCATTGCAAGCCTGGAAGAGGGGGATTTTATGGTGTCTCTGGACATCAAGGATGCTTACTTGCATGTCCCCATTTATCCACCTCATCAGGAGTACCTCAGATTTGTGGTACAGGACTGTCATTACCAATTCCAGACGTTGCCGTTTGTGCTCTCCACGGCACCGAGAATATTTACCAAGGTAATGGCAGAAATGATGGTGCTCCTTCGAAAGCAAGGAGTCACAATTATCCCATACTTGGACGATCTCCTCATAAAGGCGAGGTCCAGAGAGCAGTTGCTAATCAGCGTAGCACTCTCTCCGGAAGTGTTGCAACAGCACGGCTGGATTCTGAATATCCCAAAATCGCAGCTGATTCCTACAACGCGTCTGCCTTTTCTGGGCATGATTCTGGACACGGACCAGAAGAAGGTGTTTCTCCCGGCGGAGAAGGCTCAAGAGCTCGTGACTCTAGTCAGAGACCTCTTAAGACCGAAACAGGTGTCGGTGTATCGCTGCACGCGAGTCCTGGGAAAGATGGTGGCATCATACGAAGCCATTCCCTTCGGCAGGTTCCATGCGAGGATCTTTCAGTGGGATCTGTTGGACAAGTGGTCCGGATCGCATCTTCAGATGCATCGGCTGATCACCCTGTCCCCGAGGGCCAGGGTGTGTCTTCTGTGGTGGCTACAGAGTGCTCACCTCCTCGAGGGCCGCAGGTTCGGCATACAGGACTGGGTCCTGGTGACCACGGATGCAAGCCTCCGAGGGTGAGGGGCAGTCACTCAGGGAAGAAACTTCCAAGGGTTGTGGTCAAGTCAGGAGGCTTGTCTGCACATAAATATCCTGGAACTAAGGGCCATATACAACGCCCTGAGTCAAGCGGAGCCTCTGCTTCGCAACCAACCGGTGCTGATTCAGTCAGACAACATCACCGCAGTGGCTTATGTAAACCGCCAGGGCGGCACAAGAAGCAGAGTGGCGATGGCGGAAGCCACCAGGATTCTTCGTTTAGCGGAGAATCACGTGCTAGCACTGTCAGCAGTGTTCATTCCGGGAGTGGACAACTAGGAAGCCGACTTCCTCAGCAGGCACGACCTCCACCCGGGAGAGTGGGGACTTCATCACGATGTCTTTACTCAGATTACAAATCAATGGGAACTGCCACAGGTAGACATAATGGTGTCCCGTCTCAACAAAAAGCTACAAAGGTATTGCGCCAGGTCAAGAGACCCTCAGGCGATAGCTGTGGACGCACTAGTAACACCATGGGTGTTCCAGTCGGTCTATGTGTTTCCTCCTCTTCCTCTCATACCCAAGGTGCTGAGAATCATAAGAAAAAGAGGAGTGAGAACAATACTCATTGTTCCGGATTGGCCAAGAAGGACTTGGTACCCGGAACTGCAAGAAATGCTCACAGAGGACCCGTGGCCTCTGCCTCTCAGACAGGACCTGTTGCAACAGGGGCCCTGTCTGTTCCAAGACTTACCGCGGCTGCGTTTGACGGCATGGCGGTTGAACGCAGGATCCTAGCGGAAAAAAGGCATTCCGGAGGAAGTTATTCCTACGCTGATAATGGCTAGGAAGGACGTGACAGCAAGACACTATCACCGTATATGGCGAAAATATGTTGCCTGGTGTGAGGTCAGGAAGGCCCCTACAGAGGAATTCCAGCTGGGTCGGTTCCTGCACTTCCTACAGTCTGGAGTGACTATGTGCCTGAAGTTGGGGTCCATAAGGGTCCAGATTTCGGCCCTATACATTTTCTTTCAAAAGGAACTGGCTTCTCTTCCTGAAGTTCAGACGTTTGTTAAGGGAGTGCTGCATATTCAGCCCCCTTTTGTGCCACCAGTGGCACCTTGGGATCTCAACGTGGTCTTGGGTTTCCTGAAATCCCACTGGTTTGAGCCACTTAAGACCGTAGAGCTAAAGTATCTCACGTGGAAGGTGGTCATGCTATTGGCCTTAGCTTCGGCTAGGCGTGTGTCAGAATTGGCGGCTTTGTCATGTAAAAGCCCCTATCTGGTTTTCCATATGGACAGGGCAGAATTACGGACTCGTCCGCAATTTCTGCCGAAGGTGGTGTCCTCTTTTCATTTGAACCAACCTATTGTGGTGCCTGCGGCTATCTTGACTTGGAGGATTCCAAGTTGCTTGATGTAGTCAGGGCTTTGAAGATCTATGTAGCCAGGACGGCTGGAGTCAGGAAGACTGACTCGCTGTTTATCCTGTATGCATCCAACAAACTGGGTGCTCCCGCTTCAAAGCAAACCATTGCTCGCTGGATCTGTAGCACGATTCAGTAGGCTCATTCTGCGGCTGGTTTGCCGCATTCAAAATCAGTGCAAGCCCATTTCACAAGGAAAGTGGGCTCTTCTTGGGCGACTGCCCGAGGGGTCTCGGCATTACAGCTTTGCCGAGCAGCTACTTGGTCGGGTACAAACACATTTGCTAAGTTCTACAAGTTTGATACCCTAGCTGAGGAGGACCTTGTGTTTGCCCATTCGTTGATGCAGAGTCATCCGTACTCTCCCGCCCGTTTGGGAGCTTTGGTATAATCCCCATGGTCCTTACGGAGTCCCCAGCATCCACTAGGACGTTAGAGAAAATAAGATTTTACTCACCGGTAAATCTATTTCTCGTAGTCCGTAGTGGATTCTGGGCGCCCGTCCCAAGTGCGGACTTTCTGCAATACTTGTATATAGTTATTGCTAAATAAAGGGTTATGTTATGTTGGCATCCATTGTTTGATGCTCTGTTGTTCATACTGTTGACTGGGTAAGTTTATCACAAGTTATACGGTGTGATTGGTGTGGCTGGTATGAGTCTTACCCTGGATTCCAAAATCCTTTCCTTGTAATGTCAGCTCTTCCGGGCACAGTTTCCTTAACTGAGGTCTGGAGGAGGGGCATAGAGGGAGGAGCCAGTGCACACCAGTAGTACTAAATCTTTCTTAGAGTGCCCAGTCTCCTGCGGAGCCCGTCTATTCCCCATGGTCCTTACGGAGTCCCCAGCATCCACTACGGACTACGAGAAATAGATTTACCGGTGAGTAAAATCTTATTTTATATATATATATATATATATATATATATATATATATATATATATATATATATATACATACATACATACATACATACATACATACATACATACATACATACATACATACACAGTCCAAATACCGGCACTCCTGCTATAAATCAGTACAGCCCAGGTGCTCTCCCAGGTAATAAACACCTAGCATATGTCTCCAACATCGGGATCTGATCCTGATGACGATTTATAAGTAAATCGAAACGTTGATCTACCTGATCTATTGCCTGGTTTATTGATGTGAAGACCCGTGAGTGCCACCCGATGTTGGAGACATATATATATATATGTGTGTGTGTGTGTATATATATATATATATATATATATATATATATATATATATGTATTTATAATACTGCTGAAGTAACATTCTTCATTTTCATGTGCTGAAGGCTCTGTTCGAGAAGGTTTGGGTCAGCCCTGACCAGATGATTTCAAATCCTCAAGAGTATTCCGATTGTTTATTCTTTTCCCGCCGCGGATAGAATAAAGTGGGAGTCACCCCCTGCTCTGCACGGGGCCCTGTCACGAAGCCAATGGATCATATGTAGGAAGCTTTTCGTTATGCTCTAGTTATGTGTTCACGCGTAAGTCAGTTAGACCTGGCCATTACATGCGCATGGGGAGTAGTAGTATTCAAAAATGGTCGGTTGCCTGATCATCCGTTATAGATACCCTGGGGAGAGATGGTATACTCCTTACGTTGGGACGTATCAAGGACGCTGCAGCATGCTTTCGTGTGACTGCAAGAGATAGAGGAATCTTGGGTTTGCAGGCCGGTTCCATGGTTTCGGCTAGGAGGGAGTTGTGTATTCACCAGTGGAATGCTGAGGTCGACTCCGAGAAGATATGGAGTTTCTTCCAGATGAAGGTGAAGCCCGGTTCGGTGACGACCTAGTTAATTTGATCTCGGCAGATGCCGTGGGTAGGTCTACCTTCTGGGCCTATGTTCTCTCACAATGGATGATGACGCATAATTGTCAGATGCAGTCATGTCAGCCCGATAGATATGGATTTCCCCTTCTTTCTTGGCAGGCAGAGGAAGGAGAAAAGGGAAGAGGTCAGCAGCCTCTTCAAGGTCACAGGGGCAGAAATCATCCTCTGTTTCTGCCAGATCCACCGCATGACGCTGGGACTCTCATGCGGGAGCCCACACCGGTTAGGTCACGTCTAAAACTTTCAGGCGGTCCTCGAACGGACTTGGACCCATTGGGTTTACGAATAGTGTCCCAAGGTTGCATACTGGAGTTTCCAGGCATTTTCCCTCACCAATTCTTCATTATTTCCGATTCTTCTCCGGATGGGGAGGGAGTATGCGACGCAACACAAGAGTTGGGCCAGGATCAGGTCATGGTCCTGGTGTCCCCTGTCACAATAGGGTGAAGACTGTTATTCAAGCCTCTTCGTGCTCCCGTAGCCAGATGGCTAGGTCAGACCAATCCAAAATCTGACATACTTTAATTTCTATTTAAAGAAATTCAAATCCAATCTAAAGAATAAAGGAGGTCTAATTACATTTTCCTCCGCATTAGTTTACCTGAGTTTTGTTATTCAGGATGGTCATTACCAGTTTCACCAGGGTGATGGCAGTAATGATGGTTCTCCTACTCTAGTATGGAGCCACGTTTATCCTGTACGGGGACGATCTCCTGATAACGGCGAGGTCAAGAAACCAGTTGGTGCAAAACGTTGCACTCTCCCTGACAGTTCTTCAACAACAGGGTTGGCTCCTGAACTTACCAGAATCACTGATGGCCCACCGATGCGGTCGTCGGTAATGGCAATAATACTAGATACTACAGAGAGGTTTTTTTCTTCCAGTGGAGAAGGATCTGGAGATCCAGAGTCTGGTCATACGAATTCCAAGACCAGCTGGACTATCAATCCATCAATACATTAGAAAATGGTTGCGGTCTACAAGGTCGTTCAGTTGGCAGGTTCCTTGCCAAGGTGTTTTAGTGGGTCCTGTGGGACGAGGGGTCCGGTTCCCACCTACACATACACGGGAAGATAATCCACGTTGTCAAAGGCCAGGGTTTCGCTCCTGTGGTGGCTCCACACCTCGCACTTACTAGAGGCACGTAGGTTCGGGGTCAGGACTGGGTCCGGAAATTCGCGGATGCAAGTCTTCATGTCTGGGGAGCTGTCACTCAAGGGAAAAGCTTCCAAGAAAAATGCTAAAGTCGGGAAGCCTGCCTTCACATGAATATGCTGGAATTGAGAGCCATTTACGACGGCCTTCAGCAGGCGGTGCATCATCTTCAAGATCACCCCGTGCAGATCCAGTTGGATAAGGTAACAGAAAAAAGCAGAACGGAAATGGCAGAGGTGACTGAGATCCTCCTCTGGGCAGAAAATTCTGTAAAGGCTCTGTCAGCAATTTTCATTCCGGTGGACAACTGGGAAGCATGATTCCTCAGCAGACACTATCTCCGTACGGGAGAGTGGGACCTCCACCAAGAAGTCTTCGCAGAGGTGACAAGTCTTTGGGGAGTTCCTCCAGTCGACAGGATGACTTCTCGTCTCAACGAGAAAATTCAGAAAAATAAAATTGTTCCAGGTCAAAAGACCCTTAGGCAGTAGCCGTAGATGCTCTGGTAACCCAGTGACTATTCCGGTCAGTGTATTCTCTCCACTTCCACTGATCCCAAAAGTTTTCGGGATAATTAGAAGAACATGGGTTCGGGCAATTTTCACTGCCCCAGACTGACCAAGGAGGGCTTGGTGCTCAGATATTCAGGATTTGCTTATTAAAAGATCCTAAGCCTTTTTCCTCTTCGCAAGGACCTACTACGGTAGGTACCGGGCGTGTACCTAGACTTGCCGCGGCTACATTTGACGGCATGAATGTTCAGCGCCGAATCCTACCCCAAAAGGGTATTCCCAAGGAAGTCATCCCCACTCTTGTTAAGGCCAGGAAAGGAGTAACGTCTAGAGATTATCACCGTTTTTGGAGAAACTATATGTCTTAGTGTTAATCCAAGACCGTTTCAATGGAAGTGTTTCAGTAAGGCGTTTTTTCCGTTTCCTACAGGCTGGGGAAAATGCAGACTGCAGTCGGACTCCATCATGGTCCAGTTTTCAGCATTGGAAATTTTCTTTCTGAAACTATTAGCTTCCCTTCCGGAAGTTCAGTTTGCGTGAAAGACGTGCTGCACGTCCAGCTTTCATTTGTGCCTTCGGTGGCACCTTGGGATCGTCATGTGGTGTTGCAGTTTCTTCAATCACATTGGTTTGAACTTTTACAGAAGGTGCAGTTGTAATTCCTCACTTGGAAAGTGGTCAGCCTATGGGCCTTGGCATCTGCACGGCAGATGTCTGAGTGAGCGGTCGTGCCTCTCAGGAGCACTTAGTTGATCTTCATGGAAGATAGAGCTGAATTGAGGACACGTCAGCAATTTCTACCGAAGGTGGTTTCCTCGGTCCACATCGACCAACCTATTGTGGTGCCTGTGGCTACTGACGCCTTCGCTCAGTCAAAATCTCTGGATGTGGTCAGAGCGTTGAAGATTTATGTCGGCGGCATGGCTCAGTTTTGGAAAACAGAGGCTCTGTTTGTCCTGTATATTCCCAACAAGGTTGAGTGTCCTCTTCCAAGCAGATCATGGCATGCTGGATCCGGAACGCCATTTCAGCACGCTCATTCCACGGCTGGATTGCCATTACCGATATCGGTGAAAGCCCTTTCTACTAAATAGATGGGCTCATTCTGGACCGCTGTCCGGGGGGTCTCGTCATAGCAACTTGCCGTGCAGCTACTTGATCGGGGTCAAACACATTTTGCAAAGTTCTACAAGTTTGACACCTTGGTCGATGAGGACCTTAAGTTGGTCAATCGGTGCTGCTGACTCATCCGCACTCTCCCGCCCGTTCTAGAGCTTTGGTATAAACCCCATGGTTCTTGAAGTGACCCCAGCATCCTCTAGGACGTATGAAAAAATAGGATTTTAATACCTACAGGTAAATCCTTTTCTCTTAGTCCGTAGAGGATGCTGGGCGCCCGTCCCAGTGCGTACTGTATCTGCAGTTATTGGTTGTGGTTACACACAGGTTGTGTTACGATTTTTGTCAGCATATTGCTGCACATTCTTCATGCCGTTGGCTTGTGTTCTGTTGAATGCCACGTTCTGCGGCATGCTTGTGGTGTGAGCTGGTAAGATGCTCACCATGGTTTAACAATAAATCCTTTCCTCGAAATGTCCGTCTCCCTGGGCACAGTTCCTTAAACTGGAGTCTGGAGGAGGGGCATAGAGGGAGGAGCCAGGTCACACCATTTGAAAGTCTTAAAGTGCCCATGTCTCCTGCAGATCCCGTCTATACCCCATGGTTCTTGAAGTGACCCCAGCATCCTCTACAGACTTAGAGAAAAGGATTTACCGGTAGGTATTAAAATCCTGTTTTCAAACATTTGAATTTCCCTCGTTAAGTTTAAGAAAGTGCTGGGACATCCAGGAAAAGATAGCAGAGAGACAGTTGGAGATACATTGAGGAGAGCGGGGGAGAGGTCAGGTGAGGAAAGATAGATTTGAATGTCATCAGCATAGAGATGATATTGTAAGTCAAAGAGCTAATGAGCTCACCTAATGAGGATGTTTAGAGAGCGAAAAGGAGATGCCCAAGAACAGAACCTTAACAACTGAGCTCAAAGACTCTTTTCCCAATTTAGCAAAACTAGCTGCTATTGGGTCGACTATACCTGTAAGCATAGCTGCTATTGGACAGACTATACCTGTAAGCACAGCTGCTATTGGACAGACTATACCTGTAAGCACAGCTGAATGTGAAAGAGGATTTTCTGCTCTAAAACTAATTAAAACCTGTTTAAGGAATGGCATGCAGCAGGGCACACTAAATAATGATGATGATTTTGCTAGAGGGACCAGATCCTATAGATTTTGAATATAAAAAAGCTGTAGATGACTGAGCCTGAAAGAAGAAGATAAGAATTAATAAAAAAATTGTTCAACTCGAGTTCAAATCAATTTACTGTAAGGGCAGGATTTCAACGTTTCATTTATTGCTTAGGCACCCAGGCTACTACTTGTTGCCAACCAGGCAAGCAAAATTTTCTGTGGCGAACACTGGATTTTTCTTTCATGTGTTTGCCTTCCAAGCTAAAAGTCACCAGCTATTCCCTGATGACCAGTATCCACCTGTGTGGGCACAATTGTCTTCTCACACTAGTGTACTGCAGTGGTGACAGGAGGGATCTGTAATTTACTCCTTCAACTGTACTGAGCCTATTTTGGCAGTATCTTTTCAGTACTCTCCTTTTTCGGATGGTATACTTGTTTATTAAAGCCATGAATGATATCTGCAGTGTAGGAGTTATTCCTAGATGATCATACATGATCTCCGTATAAGAACTTCTCAGTGGCCTTAACATTTGAAAGAAGGTACTCCCCTTTTCAAACAAAGGTACCCCTGAGTCTGAAGGCGCCAGGCTTGTGCAGATAGTTCCTTTAGGGGGAATTCAATTAGCCACACGTAGTTCCTTTAGGGGGGAATTCAGTTAGCCACACAGGGAAAAGCTATTCAATTAGCTTCTTCCCTGTTCCGAGTGTGGGAGGAAACCAAAGCACATGGTGGAAACCTACAATGTCTACATACAAACTCCACACAGATAGACAATGACGGGTTAGAACCCATGACCATAGCACTGTGAGGCAGTAATGCTAACCACTATGAATAAGGACGAGTCACATTTATCCCACACTAAAGCTGTTCATTAGGAAGCAGCCAATAATGTTTTGTGTATAATAGTGTGTCGTTGTATTTCCTTCTGTTTAGACAGTAAATAATGTAAGGCAGAATACAATGACCAGTTGTTAATTAGTTTTGGGATCTCGAAATCAAATTCTGATTCCATCCACCCCCAATACTTTAATCCCCCCCCCCCCCCCCCCCAAACCTGTACACCATGAATGCTTGTTACAACTTAGTTTATTTTCTCTGTAGGGTTTCTCAAATCGAAGTATAATCCTGGCTTACGAGTGAGCTGGGTGGTCAGATATGTTAAGTGGCTTGTAAAGAAAAAAATCCTGATGGCTTTCAGCGTTTTCCGCACACCTGTGTTTGTAGGGAACAAGATATTGGGAACATCTGCATGCACAAAGGGGCGTACAAAGCTGAAAAACAAAACCACCAGCCACCGCAGCTAGGCCAGTGTTAGGAATGCCTCCTGAATAGGGATAAACAAAATAATCTCCATGGTCAAAAGTTGTTCTCTAGTAGTGAAGGTCATGGATAGTTTGTGGTGAAACGTTGTAGTGGTTGTGAAAGGAAGGCGAGAAATCATTTATGGAATGTTTGCAATGTGTACACAAGTGCATGTATGGACCGTCGCATCACTTGAGTGATGGTTGTCTGGGCTTATCAAGATCACACAGGTGAAGTTTGTTCCTTGCAGTCATGCATATGGTGCTGATGGAAAGGGGGCCCAAAAACAGGACACGTTTAGTGGTACTCAGGGCGTTTCGGCTTTGATTCAATAAGACTTGCGTGTGAAAAACCACTGATCCCAGAAAGGGCCTCAGTGAAAGCTTTACAGCGCAGACGTCTTACGGGTGCAGTCTGTGTTTTCACTAGGAACCTGTAAAATCTCAGAAAATATTCACAGCCATTCTGTGGCTAAACCAATAGAGCCTATCCATTTGTGGCTCACAAATCTGAATTGCTAAATTGTATTTTCATTCATTTCTTACCGTGACATGACAACAATTTAGTATGTGAAAGAGAAACTAACCCCAAAAGGTGTAAAGTGCACCTGTCTTTTTCTCACAGTGAAGACAGCCATTCTCAGAGCTTAACCCAAATTCATGAGGGTGCAGCCTATCGGGTCTGCAGAAACCGTTTATCCCATAAAAAGGCAGCCGCTCGGGTGTAACGTGTCTCCGTGGGATGTGTTCGGCATCCCGGGGGTTGGGTATTAAATACCAAACCCGTCTTCATGGGGGACATTGAGTTCCAAAATAACACACACAAGCAAATCTGGTAGCTAGGGACGGTTTTTGGGTGTCTTGTGTTTTTCTGTAGATGCCGTTCGTACTGCGTCTGTAGTATATCGTTGCATGTAAAAAGTTCTAATGGCATCTTATTATTCATTATATTTTGTGGGAGTTTTGTTAACCATAATCAGTACACAATTAAGCAGAGAAAACAATTGCTTCCTTTTTGAATGCGCCTTCCTCAGCAAAACATGTGCCAGCCCCCGCGCCTTTACCTCCCTTCACCTTTGTATAATTAGGAAGGCATGTTGAATGCTTATATTGATTTGGGTGCTTATAATGTAATGATGGTAATTGATCAGAACAGATCAGTGCAAATTACAGCTATGGTGATGTATAGCTAGAACTGAATGTGCGACCTCATTGTAGGCTCTTTGCTACTCTGTTGATTTGTGTATAAAATACTTTGGTCTGCGATTACTTGTTTGTTATTGCTTGGTTGTTAATGTTTAATTTCTAAGATTGTGAGACAACAGTTTCTCAGTTAATTAGATGTGTTCCTCCTTTTCAAGCAGATATTTATTAGCAGTTAGCTGAGAAGTTATTCCAACTTCTTTTTGTATTTTTTTATTTATTTTGCAGGGGAAATGCAATTATTATAGGTGTGGCTGATGTCAATAGATTGCGCCACCTAGTGGTTGGCATGTCATACACGGTATGAAATGTGCTGACTGCAAGCAGAAACTTTGCAAAAAAAACCCATCTATCTGAATGGGAGTTCCCACGTTTAAGTTGGTAATTTTAGATTTACATATTGACAATATGATTAAAAATGATCACACTATGCATGCATATATAATATGTAGAATCCATTGTATGGCTATAACTGGTGAATGGCTGACCCTGTGATGTTTGCAGCACAGTGAATTAATGCAGGAATGCCGTTACAAGCAGTATGCATGTTCAGGGATCTTTTCAAAAGCTGACTCACTTGAGTTCTTAAGAGGTATAAGGAATTTGGCTGAGTGTGTAGTTTTTGGTTTTTACTTTTTATACATACGTTGTTCTTGGTTGGTTGTTTTTTCTATGAAGTGAAGGAAGTGGGGAGTTGTACTTTGTATTGAAATTATTTTTTAACTGCAATTGTATTGATGCAATACTATGACCTGGGTTTTGCAGCTGTAGGTACAAGGGCAATCTGACCTGGCATTTTCACCTGTAGTTACAAGGACAATCTTTATAATCATAGTAGTCTTGACACTGCTTGCGGTTACTTCTGATGTCAATATTTTCTATCATACAGTTCTATGCAAATGATTTTAAACACACATCAACCTGAAAGTCATCAAGGGTTTATACATTTACTTACATAAACATCAGTTTTGCAAAAGGAAACGTTTTTTATTTTTAATATTAATTTACTAGAACTGAAGTTAGTTGAGAAGTATGTTGTGGGGAAAATGGGAAAGCCTCATGCACAGCTGAAGCCCTGTCTTCCAAAGGAAGGACTGCAGTCAGCCTGTTTGGCTGCTAGAAATTGTAATATTAAATATTTCAAGTTCTGTCTATGTTTTTAGTTGCTCATTAATATCGGGCAACTTGTATTTTAGTCTTGGAGACCCTTCGGTTCCCCTAGTGTATTATATAGGCATAGTGTCTGCTTCACTGTAAGTTATAAGAATATTAGAACTCAACAGAGCATTTGCATTTTGTACAGCTAATGGAAGCCTGAGGTGACTTCTAATATCCTTAATAATTTACAGTAAGGGGTATGTATTCTTTGTATAATACATAAGTCTTCCTTATTGTGCGTGTCTGTTGTGCGATGGTGATTATTTAGTTTTTCTTTAACTTGGAATCCTGAAACAAAGACCTTCACACCTATTTTTATTTAATTTATTTTTATAAAATACGCACTGTATTAGCCGTTGCTACTGGTCACGTGGCATGTTATGTTAAGCATTGGTCTGCTACTAAATGATGGGTGCATGCTGCCAGAAGAGAATCATGATTTTACATCAGTCAATGAACAGTGTATTATAAAATGCGTCACGGAAAACACATTCTTTTATTTTATGCATTTCTTACAGTTACACTAACATTTTGGGGCCGATTCTGTTATTTTGGGCGTCTAAAAGTCCAGTCTAAATGGGACTTCTTAAACACCCAAACAATTGTGTTTTTGGCGCTTATGCACATTGTGCATGTTGCGCCCAAACAGACCATGTTTAGCCGCCTTAAACGGCTAAACAAGTCTAAACTTCCTGCTTTAGGCATCTAAACTCCCGTTTGGACGCCCAATGTGACGATTTTCCGCACATTTTTTCTTGCACCTCAGGAGGCGAAGTACCCAAATGGAGCAACAGTTGAATTTCTCTAATTTTCACCCCCTGGTGGTAGCCACGGGCGGGGTAAAACAATTGAATTGGCCACTTTGTTACCGCCAAACTAGTTAACAAACAAAAAAAATATATATCTGTTTTTTTTTTTAAACTGTTATTTATTTTTTGCATGAATGTTTTAATGACTTTTTTTTTTTAATACTGCTTATTATATTAATACTATGAAACATTGCTATATATTACAAACTTTGATCAACCATGTTCAATGCGTTCTAACATTAGCAATCGAAAGTTATTAGGCTTTGATATGGTTTATTTTACATCATTCCTATTGAAGCCTGTACACACAGGGAGATTTCTCCCGGAGATGTGTGCTGAGTGATCTAGCACGAATGCTCAGCACACATCTCTCCCCCTGCTCAGCACACAGCGCAATGTGTGCTGGTGGGGGGGGGGCGCACATTTCACCCAGCGGTTAAATAAGCAATGTGCTAGATTGTGCCTCATGCAGGCCAATCTAGCACCGGCGATAGCGACGTGCGGGGCCGAGCATCGCTATCGCTGTGGGGCATTCACACGGAGAGATCCGTGCTTAACTTCTAAGCAATCTAGTCAGACTGATTGGAATTTAACACTGATCTCTCCGTGTGTACCCCCCTTTACATCTGAATATGCCCCAACACCAGGGTCCTCTTTTCTCTTTGTTGTTGGACTATACATCTGAATATGTGTAGATAGATTAAACATATTCAAACATGCAAAGTACGCTGATATAGATGAAATTGAAAATAAGAATAACAGGTTAATGTTAAGCTTTTAGTCTTATTATTTATAATCTGAATAGTAATACAAAATGGAAAGTGCAAAAACACTTTTCAGAGCACACACACACACACACACACACACACACACACACACACACACACACACACACACACACGTATTGGCACTGGGCATGCCACTGGCATTAAACATTATGGATAAAAACACTTTTTTTTTTTATGTATAATCTAGGGTTTAACAATTTTTTCTCTAAAACCTAGTAGTCAGGATGAACGTGCAGGTGGCAGACCACCATCCACACTCTCCCCACCTCTGGGGGAACCCACAGCCACACAACTGAGGGGGTAGTATTTGCAGCTACTCCCCGGGCAAACAACCACCCCTCGCAGCCACCCCACGGGCAAACTCCCTCCCCCATGGCCACATCACTTTAATCCCTGAAGCTGCAGTTCCAGGCCACGCCTAAACCTCTTACTAGAGAGCTCTATGCAGCTGGTGTTTGCAGACAGCGCAGGCTTGGACAGTACAGACAGGAGGAGTCAGCGCAGGACAGGTAGGCACAGAGGTCAGTGCAGCCTGGGACGGACAACACATGCATGAAAAGGGTGCTGCAATACAGGCACGCCCACGAATCTCCACTGGGGCCGCTGCATAATCTGGTAGCCAGGCAGCAAAATATAGAGACCATGGCGACCTGGCTCCCAGGATTTGTCAAGCCCTGGTGCAATCGTTTTTTTTCTTTTCTTTTTTAAGAAATCATGGCTTCCTGTCTGCTGTCACAGCATAATAAAAAAAATTAAAAAGTATTTTTTGTTTTGTTTTTTAACAATTTGGTTTAAACCATGTGAAACATCATTGGCTCCAAATACTGTTTTCTTCTACGTAAAACAAAAGCCCCTTGGTAAATCTTCCCCTAACCTACACCCCTTATATTTGTGTGTGTGTGTGACGCGACGCTTGTTGTGTGTCACTCTTTTAGTAGTATTATTTATTAACAGTTTGTTATATAGCGCAGCAAATTCTGTTGCACTTTATAATTGGAAACAACGATAACCTAAAACTATTGGAAAGAACAGTGACAATAACAGTGGAAAAACCAGGCAGGATAATAACTGACTGTCATAGAGTTAGGAAGGCCCTGCTCGCAAGCTTACAATCTATAGGGAGGTAGGCATTGATACACAAGGATAGATGCTACCTGTTGCATAATGGTCCACCAGATTGCAAAGGTTCTTGGGGGGCTGCATCACAGTAATGTTGCCCTGGGGTCAGGAGGATGGGAAAGTGAAGAACGGTAAAATGTGTGTTGATATGAGTGGACTCTACAGTGGGGATTTAATGGGATAGGAATGGTTATGAAGGTTATGTGGGTGGTTCCAGAATATGATAAGCTTGCCTGAAGAGGTGAGTTTTAAAGGAACGCTTATAGGTTTAGAGACTAGAGAGGAGTCTTATTGTGCGTGGAAGGGCATTCCACAGAGTGGGTGCAGCATGAAGAAAGTCCTGCTGTTGTGAATGGGAGCAAATAATGTGTGGATGAGAGACGTATATGTACGATGGTGTAGTATGGTTAATGGCCGTGTGTGTGTATATAAAAGTATTTCTCTGACGTCCTAGTGGATGCTGGGAACTCCGTAAGGACCATGGGGAATAGCGGCTCCGCAGGAGACTGGGCACAAAAGAAAAGCTTTAGGACTACCTGGTGTGCACTGGCTCCTCCCCCTATGACCCTCCTCCAAGTCTCAGTTAGATTTTTGTGCCCGACCCAGCAGGGTGCAATCTAGGAGGCTCTCCTGAGCTTCTTAGAAAAAGTTAGTTTTAGGTTTTTTATTTTCAGTGAGACCTGCTGGCAACAGGCTCACTGCATCGAGGGACTAAGGGGAGAAGAAGCGAACTTGCCTGCTTGCAGCCAGCTTGGGCTTCTTAGGCTACTGGACACCATTAGCTCCAGAGGGACCGAACACAGGCCCAGCCTCGGAGTCCGGTCCCAGAGCCGCGCCGCCGGCCCCCTTACAGAGCCAGAAGCAAGAAGAGGTCTGGAAAATCGGCGGCAGAAGACATCAGTCTTCACCAAGGTAGCTCACAGCACTGCAGCTGTGCGCCATTGCTCCTCATGCACACCACACACTCCGGTCACTGAGGGTGCAGGGCGCTGGGGGGGGGGCGCCCTGAGCAGCAGTATAAACACCTTGGCTGGCAAAAATACATCACATATAACCCCCAGGGCTATATGGATGTATATTAACCCCTGCCAGATTCCAGAAAAAAGCGGGAGAGAAGTCCGCCGAGAAGGGGGCGGAGCCTATCTCCTCAGCACACTGGCGCCATTTTCCCTCACAGCTCCGCTGGAAGGACGTCTCCCTGACTCTCCCCTGCAGTCCTGCACTACAGAAAAGGGTAAAACAAGAGAGGGGGGGGGCACTAATTAGGCGCAGTATAATATAAACAGCAGCTATAAAGGGAGAAACACTCTGTATAGTGTTATCCCGGTATATATATAGCGCTCTGGTGTGTGCTGGCATACTCTCCCTCTGTCTCCCCAAAGGGCTAGTGGGGTCCTGTCCTCTATCAGAGCATTCCCTGGGTGTGTGCTGTGTGTCGGTACGGCTGTGTCGACATGTATGAGGAGGAAAATGATGTGGAGGCGGAGCAATTGCCTGTAGTGGAGATGTCACCCCCTAGGGGGTCGACACCTGAGTGGATGGGCTTATGGAAGGAATTACGTGAAAGTGTCGGCTCTTTACAAAAGAAGTTTGATGACATGGGACAGCCGGCTACTCAGCTTGTGCCTGTCCAGGCGTCTCAAAGACCATCGGGGGCTCTTAAACGCCCGCTATCACAGATGGCAGATTCAGACGCCGACACGGATACTGACTCCAGTGTCGACGATGAAGAGACGAATGTGACTTCCAGTAGGGCCACACGTTACATGATTGAGGCAATGAAAAATGTTTTACACATTTCTGATAGTACAAGTACCGTTAAAAAGGGTATTATGTTTGGTGAGAAAAAACTACCTGTAGTTTTTCCTGCATCTGAGGAATTAAATGAAGTGTGTGATGAAGCGTGGGTTTCTCCCGATAAACTGATAATTCCTAAAAGGTTATTGGCATCATACCCTTTCCCGCCAGAAGATAGGGCACGTTGGGAAACACCCCCTAGGGTGGATAAAGCGCTCACACGCTTGTCTAAACAGGTGGCACTGCCGTCTCCTGATACGGCCGCCCTTAAGGAACCTGCTGACAGAAAGCAGGAGAATATCCTAAAATGTATATACACTCACGGGTGTTATACTGCGACCAGCAATCGCCTCAGCCTGGATGTGCAGTGCTGGGGTGGCGTGGTCGGATTCCCTGACTGAAAATATTGATACCCTGGATAGGGACAGTATATTGCTGACTATAGAGCATTTAAAAGATGCATTTTTATATATGCGTGATGCACAGAGGGATATTTGCCGACTGGCATCAAGAGTGAGTGCGCTGTCCATATCCGCCAGAAGAGGGTTATGGACGCGGCAGTGGTCAGGTGATGCTGATTCCAAAAGGCATATGGAAGTATTGCCTTATAAAGGGGAGGAGTTATTTGGGGTAGGTCTATCAGACCTGGTGTCCACGGCAACTGCTGAGAAATCCACATTTTTACCCCAGGTAGCCTCTCAACATAAGAAGACGCTGTATTATCAGGCGCAGTCCTTTCGGCCCCATTAGGGCAAGAGGACAAAAGGCTCCTCATTTCTGCCCCGTGGCAGAGGGAGAGGAAAAAGGCTGCAGCAAACAGCCAGTTCCCAGGAACAGAAGTCCTCTCCCGCTTCTGCCAAGTCCTCAGCATGACGCTGGGGCTATACAAGCGGACTCAGGCATGGTGGGGGCCCGTCTCAAGAATTTCAGCGCACAGTGGGCTCACTCACAAGTGGACCCCTGGATCCTCCAGATAGTATCTCAGGGGTACAAATTGGAATTCGAGACGTCTCCCCCTCGCCGTTTCCTAAAGTCTGCCTTGCCGACGTCTCCCTCCGACAGGGAGGCGGTATTGGAAGCCATTCACAAGCTGTATTCCCAGCAGGTGATAATCAAGGTACCCCTCCTGCAACAGGGAAAGGGGTATTATTCCACGCTGTCCAAGGGTACCTCAGGTTTGTGGTACAGAACTGCCACTATCAGTTTCAGACGCTGCCGTTTGGATTGTCCACGGCACCCCGGGTCTTTACCAAAGTAATGGCCGAAATGATGATACTCCTTCGAAGGAAAGGAGTTTTAATTATCCCTTACTTGGACGATCTCCTGATAAGGGCGAGATCCAGGGAACAGTTGGTAGTCGGAGTAGCACTATCTCAAGTAGTGCTGCGGCAGCACGGTTGGATTCTCAATATCCCAAAATCGCAGCTGATCCCGACGACACGTCTTCTATTCCTAGGGATGATCCTGGACACAGTCCAGAAAAAGGTGTTTCTCCCGGAAGAGAAAGCCAGGGAGTTATCCGAGCTAGTCAGGAACCTCCTAAAACCAGGCCAAGTATCAGTGCATCAATGCACAAGGGTCCTGGGAAAAATGGTGGCTTCCTACGAAGCAATCCCATTCGGCAGATTCCACGCAAGAACATTCCAGTGGGACCTGCTGGACAAATGGTCCGGATCGCATCTTCAGATGCATCAGCGGATAACCCTGTCCCCAAGGACAAGGGTGTCTCCTGTGGTGGTTGCAGAGTGCTCATCTTCTAGAGGGCCGCAGATTCGGCATTCAGGACTGGGTCCTGGTGACCACAGATGCCAGCCTGCGAGGCTGGGGAGCAGTCACACAGGGAAGAAATTTCCAGGGCTTGTGGTCAAGCCTGGAGACATCACTTCACATAAATATCCTGGAGCTAAGGGCCATTTACAATGCTCTAAGCCAAGCAAGACCTCTGCTTCAAGGTCAGCCGGTGCTGATTCAGTCGGACAACATCACGGCAGTCGCCCACGTAAACAGACAGGGCGGCACAAGAAGCAGGAGGGCAATGGCAGAAGCTGCAAGGATTCTTCGCTGGGCGGAAAATCATGTGATAGCACTGTCAGCAGTGTTCATTCCGGGAGTGGACAACTGGGAAGCAGACTTCCTCAGCAGGCACGACCTCCACCCGGGAGAGTGGGGACTTCACCCAGAAGTCTTCCACATGATTGTAAACCGTTGGGAAAAACCAAAGGTGGACATGATGGCGTCCCGCCTCAACAAAAAACTGGACAGGTATTGCGCCAGGTCAAGGGACCCTCAAGCAATAGCTGTGGACGCTCTGGTAACACCGTGGGTGTACCAGTCAGTGTATGTGTTCCCTCCTCTGCCTCTCATACCCAAGGTGCTGAGAATTATACGGCGGGGAGGAGTAAGAACCATTCTCGTGGCTCCGGATTGGCCAAGAAGGACTTGGTACCCGGAACTTCAAGAAATGCTCACAGAGGACCCGTGGCCTCTACCTCTGAGAAGGGACCTGCTCCAGCAGGGACCCTGTCTGTTCCAAGACTTACCGCGGCTGCGTTTGACGGCATGGCGGTTGAACGCCGGATCTTAAAGGAAAAAAGCATTCCAGACGAAGTCATCCCTACTTTGATAAATGCCAGAAAGGATGTAACCGCAAAGCATTATCACCGCATCTGGCGGAAATATGTTGCGTGGTGCGAGGCCAAAAAGGCCCCGACGGAGGAATTTCAACTGGGTCGATTCCTGCATTTCCTGCAAGCAGGAGTGTCTATGGGCCTAAAATTAGGATCCATTAAGGTCCAGATTTCGGCCCTGTCGACTTTCTTTCAAAGGGAACTGGCTTCAGTGCCTGAAGTCCAGACGTTTGTTAAGGGAGTGCTACATATACAGCCTCCTTTTGTGCCTCCAGTGGCACCCTGGGATCTGAATGTTGTTTTGGGTTTCCTAAAATCACATTGGTTTGAACCACTCAACACTGTGGACTTAAAATATCTCACATGGAAAGTGGTCATGCTGTTGGCCCTGGCTTCGGCCAGGCGTGTCAGAATTGGCGGCTTTATCCTGTAAAAGCCCTTACCTGATTTTTCATACGGACAGGGCAGAATTGAGGACTCGTCCTCAATGTCTCCCTAAGGTGGTTTCAGCGTTTCACCTGAACCAGCCTATTGTGGTACCTGCGGCTACTAGGGACTTGGAGGACTCCAAGTTGCTGGACGTTGTCAGGGCCCTGAAAATATATGTTTCCAGGACGGCTGGAGTCAGAAAATCTGACTCGCTATTTATCCTGTACGCACCCAACAAGCTGGGTGCTCCTGCTTCTAAGCAGACTATTGCTCGCTGGATTTGTAGTACAATTCAGCTTGCACATTCTGTGGCAGGCCTGCCACAGCCAAAATCTGTAAAAGCCCACTCCACAAGGAAGGTGGGCTCATCTTGGGCGGCTGCCCGAGGGGTCTCGGCTTTACAACTTTGCCGAGCTGCTACTTGGTCAGGGTCAAATACTTTTGTGAAATTCTACAAGTTTGATACCCTAGCTGAGGAGGACCTTGAGTTCTCTCATTCGGTGCTGCAGAGTCATCCGCACTCTCCCGCCCGTTTGGGAGCTTTGGTATAATCCCCATGGTCCTTAAGGAGTTCCCAGCATCCACTAGGACGTCAGAGGAAATAAGAATTTACTTACCGATAATTCTATTTCTCGTAGTCCGTAGTGGATGCTGGGCGCCCATCCCAAGTGCGGATTATCTGCAATACTTGTATATAGTTATTGTTAACTAATCGGGTTATTGTTGTTGTGAGCCATCTATCCAGAGGCTCCTCTGTTATCATGCTGTTAACTGGGTTCAGATCACAAGTTGTACGGTGTGATTGGTGTGGCTGGTATGAGTCTTACCCGGGATTTATAAATCCTTCCTTATTGTGTACGCTCGTCCGGGCACAGTATCCTAACTGAGGCTTGGAGGAGGGTCATAGGGGGAGGAGCCAGTGCACACCAGGTAGTCCTAAAGCTTTTCTTTTATGCCCAGTCTCCTGCGGAGCCGCTATTCCCCATGGTCCTTACGGAGTTCCCAGCATCCACTACGGACTACGAGAAATAGAATTATCGGTAAGTAAATTCTTATTTTTATATTGAGTTATTATAACACATACAGCGACAGTGTTGAGATTCGGCTATATTTAACCTCTTCAGTGGTATGCCCTGAAATCTTCCCTGACAGCGCTGGCAACCCCGGAAGATTTCCGGGCATACTGCTGACTGATTCCCCGGGGACAGCCGTGCAGCCCGGGAAACAGCATACTCCATTATGGAGTTTAGCCTGCCCCACGGACTCCTATTGGTGCAAGGGGGTGGGGGGGTTTAGCTTATGCTGATTCCCGGGTGCCGCAAAACTTCCGGGAATCCGTGCTGGGGCTGGTGATGCCTGCGGGCGATCGCCTGGCGATTACCTCTCCCTGCCCCATCACTCGCCCCCCCTGCATCTTCCCTTCCCACGCTCCCACTTCAATTTAAAAACACACCCCACTGAAGGGGTTAATGAATATGACTGCTAATTTTAAAGGATTGGAGAAAAAACTTTTCTAAAATCTTGAACAGAATCACTGTGAAATCTTACATGTTGAAGACAAAACTCCAGTTATTAATATTGGTTAAAAATGTGTTGTTGTGGGTTTTTTTTTTTTAGGTTCATAATAATGATGGGATGTAGACAGTGTCATAATACAATTGGTTATATCCCTTTTGTGTTTCTATCTGTAGTCATCCTCCTTTCTCTGACTTTCAGACCTACACCTGCACTACCAACAATAACAATGCAGTCACAAGCTCAGTGAAGCGTTTGGAGGAAACCGCAGCGCGGTTTACAAATGCTAATTTCCAGGAGGTTTCTGCACATCCCTTAAATATTAAAGATACTTTGGAGGCACGGGCACCTGAGAGCAAAGCAAAGAAGCCTGTGGGTCACATCCCCGTTCAGCGGGGACGGAAGTCTGCTAGTGGGAGAAGCACCGCAGGACCCGCCGCAGCAACCAGCCCCTTTCAGCAAGGTAACGTTATGATGAACTGATCCTTGTATAAGGCTCCATGGTGGGTGTAGATAGATGGAATGGGTGCAGAGGTATGCTCAGTGATATAAGTACAGGTGTATGCCTGGGTATGTAGTGCACCTAATGTGTTTGTCTTTGTGAACAACTTACTGTTGTTCATTTCACCCATCACATCAGACCTACTGAGTCCCCAAAATAACAGCTATGTAGGAAAAGTTATATAATGTACTATAATGTACTGTCAGGAATGAAATTATTCCTTTTTTTTTTTACCCATTTTAGATGGTAAAATTAACAATATGTAAAACGTTGTGGTAAGGTGTAAAAACATGATACTTGTCCAAGCTTGTGGCTTTTCTGCAAAGCTGTGTGTAAACTGTTCTCTCTAGTGTTATTTGTTATCCTCCATTCTGCACAACCCACTGAAGTCATGTTCTGCGGCCTATACATGTTTGTAGTGGTGCTGCACCCAGAGTCCAGACATATGGTGGCTACAGCTAGAACAAAGGTAAAATAAAACATCACATTTTCCTGTGTTGTATGATAACTACGTCTAGCATACTCATGAGCAATTTTTTAAAATGGGCGATTAATGAAATATGAAATAAAGTGCAACAGATATAATGGCGCAATAGAAGTAACTTTTCATAAATAAAGCCACAAGTTTATTGACCTTACAAGATGTTTTTCATATTGATCATGACCCCTACTGTTGGCTGCACTCTAACTGCGGGGACCCTTTTTTGGTTGCAGTGTGCATATACAGTATATGTAACTTATATATACATTTTTTTTTCTTTTTTATGCTGTTGAACAAGGGAGTTCAATGCACTATTTGCATACTGTCACAGGCACATTTGTTATCCAAACTATAATTCCATTCCAGGTTCTCAAATAAAACCCTATCGGCGCAGGCGAATATTGAGATCATTCTTGGGAGTTACTAGGGTGAGCCCCTTCTCTCATCGGGTCACTGATTGCATTACACACACCTTGGTGCTGTCCTCTTTTTTTTTGTCTTTTTTTTTGTCTCGAGTACAGCAAGGCTGCATGGACTATATTTATACTATTTTCACATTTTTATTTTACTGTCTAAGTCAGAGGTTCTCAAACGCGGTCCTCAAGGCACCCCAGCTGTCCAGGTTTTAGGTATATCCATGCTTGGCCACAGGTAACTTAATTAGCACCTCAGTCAATTTGATTTAACCATATGTGCTGGGCTATGGATATACCTAAATCCTGGACTGTTGGGGTGCCTTGAGGACCGTGTTTGAGGACCTCTGGTCTAAGTATTTTATTTAAAAATGTTTTTAATTATTTGATGGAAAATACAAAACCAAACTCCTAGCACAGGTGCACAACTGGACTGCACAGAAAGGGATCTGGTCAAGATGCCGGCTGTCGGGATCCCTGCAGCTGGAATCCGGACACGCGTCAGAATACATATCTCTGAATCCTGAAAAGGTCAGGACACCGATGTCGAAATCCCGACAGCTGGCATCCCGACCGTGAGTACAGCAGGAGGGCTGGGGTGGAGTAAGGGTAAGGCCGAGGAAGGGGAGAGGTTAGGTTTAGATTGTGGGGAGGGGGAGAGGATTAGGCACCATCGGGGGGAAGTTAAGTTTAGGCACCAAGAGGGGAGGGTTAGGTTTAGGCTGCGGAAAAGGGGGGGGGGGGGGGGGGGTTAGGTTAGGTTAGGCACCAAAGGGAGATGTCAGGGTTATAGGCCCTACACACTGGCCGATTTTCTGAAAGATATGAACGATCTCGTTCATAAACTCATATCTTTCAGTGTGGAGACTCCAGCGATGAACGGTGCGCGTCCCCGCGCTCGTTCATCGCTGGTCTCCCGTCGGCTGTGCATGCAGGCCAATATGGACGATCTCGTCCATATTTGCCTGCACTTCAATGCAGCCGGGTGACGGGGGGAGTGAAGATACTTCACTCCCCCCGTCACTGCCCCCCCGCCGCCGGGTCGCTCGTCGGCCGTATCGGCCGTCGGGCACCTCGGCGGCGCATCGTGATATGTGTAGGGCCCCTTAGGCTTCGGGAGGGTTAGGGGGGAGGGGAGTTTGTCGTAGGTATACTGAACGCCGGCATCCCGACCGCCAGTTATTCATACCCAACCCGCACAGAAATAGGGGTGTCCAGCCATGTCCTAGTTAGATTTGCAGGCACATGCCAAGTAAAACTTCTTAACCTTTGCTGACCAGTGGTTTTTTTTTTTTGTTTTTTTCCTTTTAGTTTTTTACTGTTACGTTCATCTGAGGATTTTTTTTCCTGCTTATAAAACATGACTGAATCATTTGGCATAACACTATGGCAGTGGATCCAACTCTTCCATTTTGCAATTCCTTGTCGACTATCCACTTTTCTAATGTGCCATATCCAACATAATTCAGTTTCTGTTTTTATAAAAATAAAAAAAAGGAAGAATTTCCAGAAACCCTTCCATGGCTATATAGGATTAGACCAAGTTTTAGAATCCTAATGAGCTCTTAACAGCAGCTGTAAAAACAAAAGGCTAAAGGAAAGACAGATGGTGACAGTCAGATCTGCTAATGGAAACCCATTTTACATAGCTGCTAATTAAGTGACAAAATAGTGGCTGTCTTAAAGCCTCCTTTTAGATTTTACAGTAGAGAGAAATCATTTTTATATTTCTTACTGATTTGTGAGTAGTGTGGGTAATGCCAAATCTCAGACCAGGGGGTAAATTTACTAAGATGGGAGTTCTATTTAAGATGGGATGTTGCCCTTAGCAACCATCAGATTCTACTTCTCATTTATCTAGCACCTTCTAGAAGATAATACCTGGAATCTGATTGGTTGCTATGGGCAACATCCCATCTTAAATAGAACTCCCATCTTAGTAAATTTACCCCCAGGTTGGAAAATTTATGCCAACTTTGTATTTCAATCTCCCCATTAATTTCCTTTGTAATGTGTAGTTATTATATGGACGCATCATATCTACAGGCTCAAATGAAACTTCAACTGCAAGTGCGAGCAAGTGTTCACCTGCATGTGTCCTTTGTAAAAGTGTGTTTCTGTGTGCACCTTTGTGCAAGAGTGTGTGTATGCACCTTTATACAAGGGTGTGTTTGTTTCTGTGCGCACGAGTGTTTCTGTGTCCACCTTTGTGTATGAGTGTTTTTTGAGTCTGTATGCCTCTTTATACAGGTGTGTTTCTGTGTGCATCGTTATACAAGAGTGTTTGTGTTGTTTCTGTGTGCACCTTTATACAAAGGTGTGTTTGTTTCTGTGTACATCTGTGTATGAATGTGTTTGAGTCTGTATGCATCTTTATACAAGTGTGTGTTTCTGTGTGCACCTCTGTACAAGAGTGTTTTTGTGTGAATCGTTATGCAAGAGTGTATTTGTTTTTGTGTGCATTGTTATAGAAGAGTGTTTGTTTCTGTGTGCACCTTTGTGCAAGTGTGTTTGTTTCTGTGTGCACCTTTGTGCATGAGTGTGTTTGTTTTAAGTGTGCACCTTTGTGCAAGGGTGCGTTGTGTTTCTGTGTGCATCTTTATACAAGAGTGTGTTTGTTTCTGAGCACAGACAGTACAGTATTATTGTTTCTGCAGCGGGGTACACTGGTATTCCACAGGGAATAACATCGGGGGGTGTAGAGTTGGATCTTGATCTGAGGCACCAACAGTCTAAAGCTTTGACTGTTCCCAGGATGCACTGCACCGCCTCCTCTATATCCCCGCCTCCAGGCACTGGAGCTCAGTTTGTAAGTTGTTGCCTGCAGTGCAGGCAGGTAACAGGAAGGGCTGCGTTAGACAGCCCTGAAAAGAGCTTTTCTGACAAGAAAGAAGACTTCAAGGGCCGCAGCATAGCACTTGGTGCTATATGTCACACTGACATATCGTGCTGTGGCTCCCTCACCTCCCCCAGCGGCGCTGTATACTCCCGCGCCCTGGTTGCCGGGTACTTACAGCGGAGGCGCTCCGGTCTCATCAGGCACACATACCGCCGCTGCTCTCCTGGTTCGCGTGGCTGCACGATAGGGAGGAGGTAAGAGGGCCCCCCTCGCGAAATCGCGATCCGGTCTCCGGAGATTGACCGCGCCGCTGGCGTGGGCGCTGTGGCCGTGCAGGGACCCCACTATATCCACGTGGTCAAGGAGCACAGGTCGGATTTACTAAAATCCGTTTAATACAGGCTCCGTAGTACCCAGTGGTGAAGTCCAGCAGAGGGGATAAGGCGCTGACCTGTAGGCCCTCCCCCAGCCCCATGCGCCATCTACAGCAAATGTTCCCGACCTGGAGCTGCATCTCTCTCTCTCCCAGCGTTTGGGCGCCATTACACAGAGCTGCCCTGATTCTGGGACTGGTGGTCACTGTCTACTCGGTAAAGCCGCCTGCCTCATCAGCGCTGTGCATTTACAGGACATTTAAGTATTCTACATGTCGTTTAGACAGTGTTCGTTAAGAACAAGTGCATAACTACAGGAATGTTTTTAGTACAAGTATCCTGTGATATACATCCAGTATTTGCTGTGCATTGTTATATGTATACATACATAGCTTTACTTAGTATTGCTAGTCCAGTGCAGTTTTATTGTTTGTAATAATTTCTGCATTGTACATGTGACTGTGTGTGTGCCAATAGCTGCTGTGTGGTTCCTATTCCGTGTATCTCACACTTATTGCTATCCCTATATTCTGTACCCTGACGGGGGCTAAGTGCATCATGGTCCTATATATATAGTGTTTCACAGGATATACTGTTTGGTATTTTTCTCTGTGTATTTCAGTCACCTTATACCACTTAAATCCTCTGTTTGTGATCTGCATTCCCTAGGGCTACATTCTCCTATAATGTCTGCATCACAGGGTGGGAGAGCTGTGGCTGATCCTGCGTCATGCAGTGCTGACGCCACGGATTTTTCTGAGGAAAATATTCCAGCTGAGGGTCCAGGTATTGTGGGATCTGTACGCCTCGGTCAGCCTGCAGCACCGGTGGCACACCAATACCCACCTTGGGCTGCTTTTTCTAATTTACTTACTACGCTAGTAACGAGACTTGCGCCCCCTGTTGTACCTCCTGTGTCTGTACAATCACATATTGTCCCTGTTGTAAATCCACCATGGGTGGATTCTCTGTCGACTCAGTTACAGCAGTTAAATCAGTCTTTGGTTAAACAAAAGCCTGACCGTCGCCCTCCTAGGACCAAAGGCTCTTCTAAGCGGGCCATTTCTTTTTCACAATCCACGCATGTTTCGGATACTTCATCCGATGAAGATGGCATATATACTGACCCATCAGACACTGATGTAGATGCTTCTGATGCGGAATCTACAACACATGTGGATGTTCCTGACCTCTTGGAGGCTATCAAACGGATTCTTCAGATCGATGATGAAACTGAACCTCCAGATACGTCTAAGAAACCTGATAAGTTCAAACGTCAGAAGGTTACTAAATTAGTTTTGCCACATTCTGACCATTTAGTTGACATACGTCAGGAATCCTGGGAGTCTCCAGGAAAGAAATTCTCCCTGTCTAAAAAGATGCTAGCTCGTAATCCCCTCGCAGAGTTAAGTAAAAATTGAGAAACACTGCTGCCAGTGGACTCACATGTTGCACGTCTGGTGGTGTCTTCTACTCTGCCTGTCACTACTGTCACCTCTCTGAAGGAACCAACGGATAAGCGTATGGAGGGTTGCTTGAAGTCTGTTTATACTCTTGCGGGTGCTGTACATAGACCTACTATAGCGGCTTCTTGGGCTGCAAAAGCTATTGAAGCCTGGGTTCAAGAAGTTTAAGCGGAGCTACCTCTGAAATTTTCTGATAATGCCAGACAGTGTCTGTCTTATATTACCACAGACGCTTATTACATTCAGGAGGCGGCCTCTGATGCCCGTGTGCTGGCAGCTAAAGCGTCTACTACATCCATTCTGGCTCGCCGGATTCTGTGGTTGCGGTCCTGGTCTCTGGATCTGGACTCTAAAAAGACCTTGGAGGTGATCCCTTTTAAGGGAAACCTCCTTTTTGGGGAAGATCTGAACAAGATTGTTGCTGACTTAGCGTCTGCTAAAACTGCATGTCTGCCAAGTACTAATCCTTCAGCTCCGAAGGCTAAGAGTACCACCTTTCGTTCATTTCTACCTCCAAGTAAAGCAAAGGGTCAGGCGTACCCAAAACAGGCTCACACTTACAAAAACTCTAAGCCCAAACCTAAACTTTCCTGGGCTTACCCGTCAGCCTGCTTCCAAACCGGACAAGCCTGCTGCATGACAGGGCGGGCCTCCCACTGTGAGACCCCAGGGTGGGAGGCCGATTTCTGTGGTTCGCCCAGGTATGGTTACAGACCACTTCAGGCGCCTGGGTGAGGGAAGGTCGTCGCTCATGGATACACCATCTCTTTCAAGAAACGTCCCCCTCACCAGTTTTGCTCAACAAATATCCCTTCGGATCCGTTGAAAGCAAAAACTCTACGTTTAGTGGTACAATCCCTCCTGGACACAGGAGTGATAGTGCCGGTGCCTCTGGCTCATAGAGGCAAGGGGGTACTATTCAACGCAGTTCCTAGTTCTGAAACCGAATGGTTCGTCCTGGCCCATTCTCAACCTCAAGTCTTTGAACAAATTTGTGAAGGTATCCAAATTCTGTATGGAAACTCTACGCTCTATTGTTCTGACCTTGGAGCCCAAGGACTATATGGTATCCCTGGACATACAGGATGCTTACCTACATATACCTATTGCCATGTCGCATCAGCAGTATCTGCGGTTTGCTATTAGCAACCTACATTATCAATTCCAGGCCTTGCCTTTTGGACTGACCACGGCTCCGCGAATCTTCACCAAGGTCATGACGGCCCTTCTCTGCCGTCAGGGTATCAGGATCCTGCCGTATCTGGACGACTTGTTAATCCTGGCAAACTCCCCAGAGGTTCTCCTCCATCATCTGGAATTGACGGTCCAATTCCTGCAAGCCCATGGGTGCACCTGGGGGCATTATTGGACACACACCACCAACAGTTGTTCTTGTCTCCAGAGAAGATCCTGAAACTTCAGGACAAGCTAAGATGCTTCCTATCTCGCCCACGTGTGTTGATACACTCGGCGATGCAAGTACTAGGCCTCATGGTGTCTGCTTTCGACATGGTAGAGTACGCTCCGTTTCATTCTTGCCCTCTGCAGCGGTTAATCCTTTCCAAATAGGACGGCCTGCCTCACCGGATCAGGTCTCACATGATTTCCTTGACTCCGGAAGTTCGTCTGTCTCTGAGCTGGTGGCTCCAGGACCAACGATTGAGCAGGGGTCGTCCCTTCTGGATCTCCAACTGGGTCCTCCTAACGACGGATGCCAGTCTGCGGGGTTGGGGCACGGTGTTGGAGCAACACTCTCTTCAGGGTCGGTGGACCAGGGAGGAATCTCTCCTTCCGATAAACATTCTGGAGTTGCGGGCAGTGTTCAATGCTCTGAAACTGGCCCTGCCTCTAGTACAGAACAGACCTGTTCAAGTACAGTCGGACAACGCCACCACGGTGGCGTATATATATCAAGGCGGTACTCGAGGCCGCATGGCAATGATGGAAGTGTCAAAGATTCTTCTATGGGTGGAACGCCATCTGCCAGCCATATCGGCAGTGTTCATTCCGGGGGTCCTCAACTGGGAAGCGGACTTCCTCTGTCGTCAGGATGTACACGCCGGAGAGTGGAGCCTTCATCCGGAAGTCTTTCGACTCCTAGTGGACAAGTGGGGCCTACCAGATGTGGACCTGATGGCGTCGCAACACAATCACAAGGTTCTGGTCTTCGGAGCAAGGACAAGGGATCCTCAAGCAGCGTTCGTGGACGAGCTGGCAATTCCATGGAACTTTCGGCTGCCATATGTGTTTCCTCCGGTGTCACTCCTGCTCAGGTTATTAAGGAAGTTCAAGCAAGAAGGAGGATTACTACTTCTAATCACTCCAGCGTGGCCCAGACGGCATTGGTTCTCGGACCTGCAGGGTCTCACGATAGAACGTTCTCTTCTACTTCTGCAACGCCCATACCTCCTCGTTCAGGGCCCTTGTGTCTACCAGGATCTGGCCCGACTGGCTTTGACGGCGTGGCTCTTGAAGCTTCAGTTCTGAGGGCCAAAGGATTTTCTGAGGCGGACATTCAAACTATGTTGAAAGCCTGTAAACCGGCTCCGGCTCGGATTTATTATAGGGTCTGGAATTCTTACTTCACCTGGTGTACGGCTAAGAATTATGATGCGTAGAAGTTCAGTACTTTTGGCTTTTCTGCAACAGGGCCTGGATTTAGGCCTTCGTCTGGCCTCCCTCAAGGTTCATATTTCAGCCTTATCGGTATGGTTTCAGAGAAAAATTGCCTGACGTTCATACTTTCACTCAGGGTGTTTTACGGATTCAACCTCCATATGTTCCTCCTGTGGCTCCTTGGGATTTGTCGGTTGTTCTGGATGTCCTACAAGAGTCTCCGTTTGAACCTCTTGAGTCTATGGACCTTAACTGGCTTACACTAAAGGTCTTATTTTTGCTGGCTATTGCCTCTGCTAGAAGAGTTTCAGACTTGGGTGCCTTATCCTGTTGGTCACCCTTTCTGATTTTTCACCGTGACTGTGCGGTTTTTAGAACTCGCCCTGGTCATCTGCCTAAGGTGGTGTCGTCTTTCCACCTTAACCAAGAGATTGTGGTACCAGCCTTTATCTCTCTTGATTTGTCCTCGGTCTTTGGATGTGGTAAGGGCTCTCCGTATATATGTGAAGAGAACCGCCTCTCTTAGGAGATCTGATTCTCTCTTTATCCTTTTTGGTTTTCACAAACATGGCTAGCCTGCGAATAATCAGACCTTGGGCAGATGGATTAGAATGGTGATTGCACGAGTTTATGTACAGGCTGGCTCTTGCTACTATCAAGGCCCATTCTACTCGGCCTGTTGGACCTTCTTGGGCGGCCCGCTGTGGCGCGTCCCTAGAACAATTGTGCAAGGCGGATACGTGGTCCTCAGTGAACACGTTCATCAGGTTCTATGCCTTTGATACTTCTGCCTCCCATGATGCTTCCTTTGGACGCCATGTTCTTGTGCCCGCTACAGTGCGTCCCCTCCCACGAGGAACTGCTTTAGGACATCCCTGATGTTATTCCCTGTGGAGCCCAGAGTAACCCGCAGCAGAAAACAAGATTTATGGTAAGAACTTACCGTTGTTAAATCTCTTTCTGCGAGGTACACTGGATTCCACAGGGCGCCCATCCTAACGCACTTAGCTTCTTTGGGTTTGTATGGCATTAGCCGCTGGTACCTTCTCCTGTCGTGAGAATGTGGTTACCTGTGGCTACTAACTACTGTCGTCTCTTTTACGTGCTACTGCATTGGACTGGTTAACTCCAGCTCCAGTGCCTGGAGGCGGGGATATAGAGTAGGCGGGGCAGTGCATCCTGGGAACAAAGCTTTAGCCTGTTGGTGCCTCAGATCAAGATCCAACTCTACACCCCCCGATGTTATTCCCTGTGGAATCCAGTGTACCTCGCAGAAAGAGATTTAACAATGGTAAGTCTTAGCATAACTCTTCTTTTCTTGGTGTAAATGACTATTTTTGTGGAGCATGGATATTTGTTGCTCAAAAGTGTATTGTTTTTGGGTTTTTAAGTCCGTGTTCTGTAAAGTTAAGAAAAAATGTAATTTTATTCTTGCATATTGTTCATACTTGACACATCCTGTTATTATAATGCACTGTTCTACTGCACCTGGGTGCTGACTAAAGCAGTCTTTTGTGTGTGTGTGTGTGTGTGTGTGTGTGTGTGTGTGTAGACCACTAGCTTGTGTTAAGAATTCCTTTGAATGGTAAACACAACCAGGGGCATTGCAGACCATTTAGTAGCCTATATACTGTATATGGGGGGAAATCAAATACCACAGGCTAATTGATCCCCCAGGCTATCCATTTACCCCCGAGCGTACCCTGGTGCCGCAACTTATTGGGCATTCTTTTTTTGGAACCCGCTGAGGTCAGGGAAAAAACCCTGATTAGTGTTCTGTTTTCACAATCGTGTACTCGAAAACACATTGGTCTCTGAACTTATTACAGATTCTGTGTGTTTTTCAGCCAAAAACTTGTAATTTTCTGGACTGTAAAAATGGGCTCTACTGGGATTGGATTGTCTTTGGGGGAAGGGGGGGGGTGATTTTGCGGTATAGTCCCATTTTGCCTCCCCATATTTATGGAGTATGCTAAGTAGAATTTGCTTAGGTAGGTATCATGGAAAAGTGTGCATGTATGTGGAGAGATAGAGAGGGTTGGGATTGAAATGCCGGTGGTCAGAATACTGACCGTGGCATTTTGAAAACCTTGAAGGGGGAAGGTTAGTTTTTTTTACCTCCCCACAATGGCCCCCTAACCCCCCCTTCTCAGCCTAAACCTAACCACCCTTCCTCACAGCCTGAACCTAACCCTCCCCCCCCCCACCAAACCCCCAGTGCCCACAGCCTAACTCTCACCCAAACCCCCCCCCCCCCCCCCCCCCCCCCCCACCCAACCTCCCCCCCCCCCCCCCCCCCCCAAGCTTGAGATCTTGTCCTGGATAACAGTGTCGGTATTCCGGCGTCTGTATTTCGACTGCCAGAATCCTGAACGGGTTCTGATAGATATAATATTTTGGTGTAAGTATGGCTTCTTTTCCTTAAATATTGCTTGGAAATGAATAATATATTCATTGTATTGTAGGGCATAAAGAAAGTCTTAACTCTCCTGCCAAAAGTATCACTATAAAATTAAAATAGTTGCACTAAAATAACCAGAACTCCTGACTGAACACATCAACTCAAACCACTGGCCTTGATGGGGTTAAAGCATTTACACAAAGTTAATTTATTCCATTCCAAGTGGCACCTGTGCAGTAGTTCAAGTTGCTCTGTTTATTTCAGCTTTTTAGTATTATCTGCCTCCTATAGCACTTTCTAGTCCTTAAACAAAGAGTGGTGTTTGTATTAATTTCTCTAACGTCCTAGAGGATGCTGGGACTCCGTAAGGACCATGGGGATAGACGGGCTCCGCAGGAGACATGGGCACTTTAAGAAAGACTTTGACTCTGGGTGTGCACTGGCTCCTCCCTCTATGCCCCTCCTTCAGACCTCAGTTTGATTCTGTGCCCAGTGGAGACTGGGTGCATTTCAGGAGCTCTCCTGAGTTTCCTGTAAGAAAGCATTTTTGTTAGGTTTTTTATTTTCAGGGAGCCTGCTGGCAACAGACTCCCTGCATCGAGGGACTGAGGAGAGAGAAACAGACCCACTTCTCTGAGTTCAGGGCTCTTTTTCTTAGGCTACTGGACACCATTAGCTCCAGAGGGATCGGTACGCAGGTCTCACCCTCGCCATCCGTCCCAGAGCCGCGCCGCCGTCCTCCTCGCAGAGCCGAAAGAAAGAAGCCGGGTGAGTATGTGAGGCAAAGACCCATCTGAGGCGGCAGAAGACACTTGACTCTTCACTGAGGTAACGCACAGCACTGCAGCTGTGCGCCATTGCTCCCCTTGACCTCACACACTCCGGTCACTGTAAGGGTGCAGGGCTCAGGGGGGGGGGGCGCGCCCTGGGCAGCAATATAAACCTCTCTTATGGCACAGATGTATATATACATGTACAGCTGGGCACTGTACATGTATAAAAAGAGCCCCCGCCATGTATTGAAAAAATTGAGCGGGACAGAAGCCCGCCGCCGAGGGGGCGGGGCTTCTCCCTCAGCACTCACCAGCGCCATTTTTCTCCACAGCACCGCTGAGAGGAAGCTCCCCGGACTCTCCCCTGCTTGACACACGGTGACAGAGGGTTTTAAAGTAGAGGGGGGGGGGGGGGGCACATAATTGGCGCAGATACATAAAACAGCGCTGCTGGGTAAACATTAATGTACTGTTATTCCTGGGTCATATAGCGCTGGGGGGTGTGCTGGCATACTCTCTCTCTGTCTCTCCAAAGGGCCTGGTGGGGAACCTGTCTTCAGAAAAGAGCTTCCCTGTGTATGTGTGGTGTGTCGGTACGTGTGTGTCGACATGTCTGAGGTTGAGGGCTCACCTAAGGAGGAGGGGGAGTTTATGAATGTTAGGTCTCCGTCGGCGGTGCCGACGCCGGACTGGATGGATATGTGGAATGTTTTAAGTGCAAATGTTAATTTATTGCACAAAAGGCTAGACAAAGCCGAAGCTGGGGCACAGTCAGGGAGTCAACCCATGCATGTCCCTATGTCGCCGGGACCTTCGGGGTCTCAGAAGCGCCCACTATCCCAAATGGTTGACACAGATACCGACACGGATTCAGCCTCCAGTGTCGATTACGATGATACATTTTGTATGTATTGTTTAGGTGGCTAAATGTATTCGATATATGATTATCACAATAAAATGTGTTGCATATCACTGAGGAACCCCCTGTCCCTGACACGAGGGTACACATGTATAAAGGAAAGAAACCTGAGGTCTCCTTTCCCTCCTCACATGAGCTGAACGAAGTATGTGAAAAAGCGTGGGAAACTCCAGACAAAAAACTGCAGATTACCAAAAGGATCCTAACAGCGTATCCTTTCCCGTCGCAGGACAGGATACGGTGGGAATCCTCCCCTAGGGTGGACAAGGCCTTGACGCGCTTATCAAAAAAGATAGCGCTTCCATCCCAAGATACGGCTACCCTCAAGGATCCTGCTGACCGCAAGCAGGAGGTTACCCTGAAGTCCATTTACACACATTCTGGTACGTTACTCAGACCGGCTATTGCGTCGGCCTGGGTTTGTAGTGCTGTAGCAGCATGGACGGATATTGAGACTCTTGATAAGGATGACCCTAGGGCATATAAAAGATGCGGTCTTGTATATGAGGGATGCTCAAAGAGACATTAGTTTACTGGGTTTCAGGATAAACGCTATGTCTATTTCTGCTAGGCGTGTCTTATGGACCCGACAGTGGACTGGTGATGCCGACTCCAAGAGACATATGGAGTTGTTGCCTTACAAGGGGGAGGAATTGTTTGGAGAGGGACTCTCGGACCTCGTCTCCACGGCTACGGCAGGTAAATCCAATTTTTTGCCATATATTCCCTCACAATCTTAAGAATGCTCCTCATTATCAAATGCAGTCCTTTCGTTCCAATAAAAGCAAGAGAGCACGTGTATCGTCCTTTCTTGCCAGAGGTAAGGACAGAGGGAAAAAGCTGCATAACACAGCTAGTTCCCAGGAACAGAAGTCCTCCCCGGCCTCTGCAAAATCCACTGCATGACGCTGGGGCTCCCCTGAGGGAGTCAGCTCCTGTGGGGGCACGTCGTTGACTGTTCAGCCACGTCTGGGTCCACTCACAGGTGGATCCATGGGCAATAGAAATAGTTTCCCAGGGTTACAACCTGGAATTCGAAGAAAGTGCCTCCTCGCCGGTTTTTCAAATCGGCCCTACCGAAACACCCCCTGGAAAGGGAGATAGTGTTACATGCGATTCACAAATTGTGTCTTCAACAAGTGGTGGTAGAGGTTCCCCTGCTTCAAAGAGGGCAGGGGTACTACTCAACTCTGTTTGTGGTTCCCGAAACCGGACGGTTCGGTCAGACCCATTTTAAATTTAAAATCCCTGAACCTTTACTTAAAACGGTTCAAGTTCAAGATGGAATCGCTCAGGGCGGTCATCGCCAGCCTAGAAGGGGGAGATTTTTTTGGTATCTCTGGACATAAAGGATGCATACCTGCATGTCCCCATATATCCTCCTCATCAGGCGTACCTGAGATTTGCGTTACAGGATTGTCATTACCAATTTCAGATGTTGCCGTTTGGGCTTTCCACGGCCCCGAGAATTTTCACCAAGGTAATGGCGGAAATGATGGTGCTCTTGCGCAAGCCCGTACTTGGACGATCTCCTCATAAAAGCGAGATCACTGGAGAAGTTGCTGAACAGCGTATCACTTTCACTGAATGTGTTACAGCGACACGGCTGGATTCTCAATATTCCAAAGTCGCAGCTGAATCCTACAACTTGTCTGCCCTTCTTGGGCATGATTCTGGATACAGACCAGAAAAGGGTTTTTCTTCCAACGGAAAAAGCGCAGGAACTCATGACTAGTCATGAACCTGTTGAAACCAAAACAAGTGTCAGTACATCATTGCACTCAAGTTCTGGGAAAGATGGTGGCAACATACGAAGCCATTCCATACGGCAGATTCCATGCAAGGACCTTCCAATGGGACCTATTGGACAAATGGTCCCGGTCGCATCTGCGGATCACCCTGTCCCCCAGGGCCAGAGTATCTCTCCTGTGGTGGCTAACAGTGCTCACCTTCTAGAGGGCCGCAGGTTCGGCATTCAGGACTGGATCCTGGTGACCACGGACACGAGCCTCCGAGGGTGGGAAGAGCAGTCACACAGGGAGGAAATTTCCAAGGACTTTGGTCATGTCAAGAGACTTGTCTTCACATCAACATCCTGGAACGAAGGGCCATATACAACGCCCTACGTCAAGCGGAGATCTTACTTCGCAATCGACCAGTTCTGATCCAGTCAGACAACATCACCGCAGTAGCTCATGTAAACCGCCAAGGCGGGACAAGGAGCAGAGTGGCAATGGCGGAAGCCACCAGAATTCTTCGCTGGGCGGAGAATCTTGTAAGCGCTCTGTCAGCAGTGTTCATTCCGGGAGTGGATAACTGGGAAGCAGACTTCCTCCGCAGACACGATCTGCATCCGGGAGAGTGGGGACTTCATCAGGAAGTCTTCGCGCAGATTGCAAGTCGGTGGGGACTACCCCAAATAGACATGATGGCATCCCGTCTCAACAAAAAGCTACAAAGGTATTGCGCCAGGTCAAGAGACCCTTAGTAGGTAGCTGTGGACGCCCTAGTGACACCGTGGGTGTTCCAGTCGGTATATGTGTTTCCTCCTCTTCCTCTCATACCCAAGGTGTTGAGGATAATAAGAATAAGAGGAGTGAGAACAATTCTCATTGTTCCAGATTGGCCACGAAGGACCTGGTATCCGGATCTGCAAGAAATGCTCACAGAAGATCCGTGGCCTCTTCCTCTAAGGCAGGACCTCTTACAACAAGGTCCCTGTCTGTTCCAAGACTTACCGCGGCTGCGTTGGACGGCATGGCGGTTGAACGCCGGATCCTAGCGGAAAAGGGTATTCCGGATGAGGTCATTCCTACGCTAATAAAGGCTAGGAAGGACGTGACGTTTAAACATTATCACCGAATATGGCGAAAATATGTTTCTTGGTGTGAGGCCAGGAATGCTCCTACGGAAGAAATCCATCTAGGCCGTTTTCTTCACTTCCTGCAGACTGGAGTGAATTTGGGCCTAAAATTAGGCTCCATTAAGGTTCAGATTTCGGCCTTATCCATTTTCTTTCAAAAGGAATTGGCCTCTTTACCTGAAGTACAGACTTTTGTGAAGGGAGTACTGCATATTCAGCCTCCTTTTGTACCTCCGGTGACTCCTTGGGACCTTAACGTGGTGTTAAGTTTCCTTAAGTCACATTGGTTTGAACCACTTAAAACAGTGGAGTTGAAATATCTCACTTGGAAGGTGGTCATGTTGTTCGCCTTGGCTTCGGCTAGGCGAGTTTCGGAATTGGCGGCTTTATCACATAAAAGCCCCTATCTGGTTTTCCATATGGATAGAGCGGAGTTGCGGACCCGTCCTCAATTCCTACCTAAGGCGGTCTCATTCTTTCATATGAACCAACCTATTGTCGTGCCTGTGGCTACACGTGACTTGGAGGATTCCGAGTCTCTTGATGTGGTCAGGGCTTTGAAAATTTACGTGGCCAGAACGGCTAGGATCAGAAAAACAGAAGCACTGTTTGTCCTGTATGCAGCTAACAAGGTTGGCGGCCCTGCTTCAAAGCAGACTATTGCTCGCTTGATCTGTAACACGATTCAGCAGGCGCATTCTACGGCAGGATTGACGTTACCGAAATCGGTAAAGGCCCATTCCACTAGGAAGGTGGGCTCGTCTTGGGCGGCTGCCCGAGTGCTCTCGGCACTACAGCTGTGCCGAGCTGCTACTTGGTCGGGGTCAAACACCTTTGCAAAGTTCTATAAGTTTGATACCCTGGCTGAGGAGGACCTCCTGTTTGCTCAATCGGTGCTGCAGAGTCATCCGCACTCTCCCGCCCGTTTGGGAGCTTTGGTATAATCCCCATGGTCCTTACGGAGTCCCAGCATCCTCTAGGACGTTAGAGAAAATAAGATTTTAAACCTACCGTTAAATCTTTTTCTCGTAGTCCGTAGAGGATGCTGGGCGCCCGTCCCAAGTGCGGACTACTTCTGCAAGACTTGTATATAGTTATTGCTTACATAAGGGTTATGTTATAGTTTCATCGGTTTTGGGCCGATGATATGTTGTTCTTCATACTGTTAACTAGATAGTATATCACAAGGTATACGGTGTGGCTGGTATGAATCTTGCCCTTGGATTACAAAAATCCTTTCCTTGTACTGTCCGTCGCTCTGGGCACAGTTTCTCTAACTGAGGTCTGGAGGAGGGGCATAGAGGGAGGAGCCAGTGCACACCCAGAGTCAAAGTCTTTCTTAAAGTGCCCATTTCTCCTGCGGAGCCCGTCTATCCCCATGGTCCTTACGGAGTCCCAGCATCCTCTACGGACTACGAGAAAAAGATTTACCGGTAGGTTTAAAATCTTATTTTAAGTAAGCGACTGGGATTGTAGGATGGATTTTCCCACAAATAAGGCAGTAGTCGTTGTCCAACTTCAGAGTAATTTACAGGGTAGCCAAAGCCACAGCTTGTTAACGTATTTCTTTTAAATATTGCTTTGACTGTAATTCATGCTTCACATCAGGATTGAACTAAAGAAGAAAATGAAGTTTTGCTTTCTTATTTGTTTTAACGCTCATTAAGAATGAACGTAAAGTACTATAATTCCAAAATGGTTTTGTTTCAGTTTGTGAAAGCTTTAAGCACAAGCACTGCCTGTATTGTTGCCATCATCTTCTTTTTGTCATTACAGGCAGTTATTCAGGAACACCAAGTAGTGTTAAATCGTCTTCTGGAAGTTCTGTTCAGTCGCCGCAAGAGTTCCTAAGCTTTACAGACTCTGAATTGCGAGTGGACAGCTATCACCAGCCTCAGCAGCCCCCGTTAACCAAAGATGTACTGAAAGGGGAGCCAGGACTGCAGGATGGGACTGTAAACAGTTTTGGCTCCTTAATGGGCCTTCCTGCAAATCCAGTTATGTCTTTCCAGACCAAAAACTTTGATGGTGTTCCTGGAGAGTATGTTAATTCAAGCCTTACTGTATCAGGGTACAAGCGGGTACAGGCCTCCATGATGGAAGACGATGCAGTAAAAGAGAAAAAGAGGAAAGGAAATAGGCAAAGTAAACATGGGCCTGGTCGGCCGAAAGGGAGCAAGAACCAAGACACTGTATCCAATATGTCTGCATCCTCTGCTTCACCAACTTCATCTGTGGCATCTGCAGCGGGCAGTATAGCCAGCTCTGGTCTTCAGAGGTCCCCAACATTGCTCAGGAATGGCAGTCTTCAGAGTCTAAGTGTTGGCTCTTCTCCTGTCGGGTCAGGTAGGTGACATTCCTTAATTTAGAACATGCACACAGCCTATACTTTGAATATTCTGTTATTACACTGAGCTTTCTGGCCCTACTATAATAACCACACACTGGGGGAGATTCATTTTGGGGTAGGAGATGCAGTTTGGCATTCTGAAACAGTATGTTGTGTCCATCGTCTTTGCAAGCTTTTTCTCGCATCACATAGATGCACACAGGAAAACTTGCAGTGTTGGGGGTACTATAAACAGCCGATATGTGCGTACCAGAACGTTGCGCCAAAGTTTGGCAGCCCATAGCCAGTAATTGAATTCCCTGACTTTTCACTGGACAAATATGTTACTAAAACGCCAGATTAATTATAGTTCATATGAAATCCTTGTGTAAACAGCCCAAGTTTAAATGAGAAGTCCATCAAAATGTTTAATGGAGGATTTCTAGGAATAAATACACTGTCTACAAGTAGGTGGGACCATTATACTGAGACCCCTGCAGTTTTGGGAAAAAATATCTGCAAAGCAATAATGCTGGAGGGCTCATAGCCTGGAGTATGAATGTACACTGCTTTTGTTCATGGCCTAGATATTAATGGTAGACCTGGTTGCTGGTATGAGGACTTTTTTTTAATTATTATTATCAACAGTTTCTTATATAGCGCAGCATATTCCATTGCGCTTTACAATTAGAACATCAGTAATAGAACAAAATTGGTCAAAAACAGACAGAGGTAGGAAGGCCCTGCTCGCAAGCTTACAATCTATACGGAAATAGGCATTGATACACAAGGATAGATGCTACCTGTTGCATAATGGTCCACCAGATTGCTAGGTTCTTAATGGGTTGTATGATATGATCACCCAGCAATGTTGGAAGACAAAATGTGATTTATGTGTACTGTACAGAGAGGATGTGATTAGGTAAGATTAGTAGATAGGGAAGCATTGAAGGTTATGTGGGTGGGTCTGGAATGTGATAGGCTTGTCTGAAGAGGTGAGTTTTCAGGGAACGTTTAAAGGTTTGGAGACTAGAGGCAAGTCTTATTGTGCGTTGGAGGACATTCCACAGAGTGGGTGAAGGCTGGATAAAGTCCTGTAATTTTGAGTGGGAAGTAGAAGAAAATAATGTACTTCTCTTGTAAACCTGTCACCTCAACTTGGCACCACTGTTATCATTGTCATACACTTTTCCCCTCTCTGGAGGTGTTTTTTCTGAGGTTACCTTGCCAAAATTGCCAAGCGCTGGCCTTTTGCAGAAGATACAGATGACTGTGATCATTGTGTGTGTTATCAGCTGACCATACTGTCCCTAAGGATCCAGCCTTTTGGCAACTGTTAAATTACTACCTATCACATTTCACTAACCTGTGTTTGGAAATTGAACCAGTGTCCTAATGTCTTAATTTCTTAACTGTTTTCTTCACATAAAGCGATATACTAGGGAGGAAGCACAAAACTAAAGAAGGATTTGTTAAAAAAATAAATGGTGATTTTATTTTATTTTTAAGGTACTTTTTACCATAAAATTTAGTATTTTATTGTGAAGTTTCTGGGGAACACCTTTGAATAATAATACAAAAAAAAAAAAATGCTTGCCTATTATTAGTGTATTTTGCAAATTTATGGCATCTGACAGTTGGCAGTCTATCCAGGCATCGCTGTGTAGTAACCTGATAGACTAGCCTGTGGCATTTCCCAGCATTCTGTGCTGCTGTTTTGGTTCTGGGTGGGATGTGTAAAGGTGTGTACACACGGAGCTATATGGCTCAGCGATTTTGACTACATAGTCAAAATCGCTAAGAAAGTGCATATCGCTCCGTGTCTACCCAGCGAGCAATAGCGACGCGCGTCTCCGCCAGGTCGCTATCGCTGGGAAAAATAGACTCTGCAGGCAAGTCAATTTTGACTTGGTCGCTGGAAAAGTAAAAGCATCCCCCTATTTAAATGAGTTAGTCAAAATCACTTGCACAGTCAAAATCGCTGGTACAGATGGTCAAAATCGCCTACTGCCAGTTCAAGGTAAATCGCTCAATCAAAATCGCTCCGTGTGTACGGACCTTTAGGCAAGCTGGATACATGTGTACCTGACAGTATGCATGGCTGACCACCGTGATAAAAACCTGAGAAGTTTCAGAAAACCGATGTGTGGGATATAAGTACATATTACGGAAGCAGACTTTTCCTCTTCATATTAAAGTATAGGTTGAGTCTCAAATAGCCAAAATTTCCAAAGTCCATAATTTTTTGAGCGTGACTGAGATAATGACACCTCATAATGACACCTCATGGTTCAATGTACACAACCTTTTGTTTAACGCACAAAATTATTATAAATGTACAAAATTACCTTCAGGCATTGGTATAAGGTGTAAATGAAACATAAATGCATTCTGTGATTAGACTTGGCTCCCGTCCCCAAGATATCTCATTATTTTAAGCAACTATGTTGTTCCACACATTCAGTCTGTCTCCAAATCATGTTACATGCATCTAAAAAACATATCCAAAATACGTCCTTATCTTACACTAGACACTGCAAAAATTCTAATCCATGCACTCATCATCTCCCGCATTGATTATTGCAATAGTCTCCTTACTGGTCTTCCCAAACACAGGCTCTCACCACTACAATCCATTTTGAATGCAGCTGCGAGGCTAATCTTCCTTGCTAGACATTTTATCGTCTGCAGATCCGCTCTGTCAGTCCCTCCATTGGCTACCGGTATTCTACCGTTACATACAAGGTAATTAACCAAACTGTACAAATATACTTCTCTTCACTCATCTCAAAATATCTCCCTACCAGACCTCTCCGCTCTGCACAAGATATTCGTCTCTCATCCACACGTATTACTTGTTCATACTCAAAATTACAAGACTTTTATCCGTGCTTCACCCACTCTGTGGAATGCCCTCCCACGCACAATAAGACTCACCTCTAGTCTCCAAACCTTTAAACGTTCCTTGAAAACTCACCTCTTCAGACAAGCCTATCACATTCCAGACCCACCCACATAACCTTCAATGCTTCTCTTTCTAATCACATCCTCTCTGTACAGTACACATAACCTCACATTGTCTTCCAACATTGCTGGGTGATCATATCATACAACCCATTAAGAACCTAGCAATCTGGTGGACTATTATGCAATATATCCTTGTGTATCAATGCCTATTTCCCTATAGATTGTAAGCTTGCGAGCAGGGCCTTCCTACCACTATGTCGATCTGTCTGTTTTTGCCCAGTTTTGTTCTATTACTACAGTTCTAATTGTAAAGCGCAACGGAATATGCTGCGCTTTATAAGAAACTGTTAATAAATAAATAACTATTCCAAAATATGGAAAAAATCTGATATCCAAAATACTTCCAGTTCCAAACATTTTGGGGATAGGAGACTCAAACTATAAAACTTTGTGTGGAACACATTTAGCTTCGTGCAAATGTGTCCTCCGTCATTGTTACTGCAGTCACATGAAACATTCTATTCGTGCCTAGTCATGAGCGCATTTACTAATGCAGAGCGTCTATTCGTGCAGCTGTATCTGCATATGAAATGTTATGTTAGTGTTTTCCTGGAAAAATTAGTATTTCGTATGCAGATACAGCTGCATATCATTTTTATCGGAGCACAGCAATGCGAAAAAGATGCAATTTCAGGGAAATAAGACGCTTGTGCTGGCCGAGTCGCACTGGAGCTGGCGGCTCCCATGCTCCCGGTGTGCCGTGACTCGTTACATACGGAGGCTACACGAGGAAGGATGCATCTGTATAACCTTGTAGCAATACTGATAGTCTTTCTGTAAGACTTTGCATGTCCTGTGCAAAGCATCTACTGGTAAATGTAACATGATTTGTAGGTGAACATACACCATACAAGGCTTTCCATCCAGATGCCTGTGTCACCTGTAATAGAGGCAACTACTTGGCCGTTTAGGTGCAGACAGGACATGACCAGGAGTGGATTAACAGCATCTCCGAAGCACAGCATTTTTCTCCAGGGAATCAGGAAAAATATCTACACATCTATCATCAGTGAAAGGGTTAATAAATAGCAGTGCCATGCGATTTACAGAGCTGGCTTTGTGTCGTAATTCTGGGGTATGAAAGCTGCAGCCAGTATTTACCACTCTAAAAATACCGCTATTTCTCTATCGTCCTAAGTGGATGCTGGGGTTCCTGAAAGGACCATGGGGAATAGCGGCTCCGCAGGAGACAGGGCACAAAAAAGTAAAGCTTTACTAGGTCAGGTGGTGTGCACTGGCTCCTCCCCCCATGACCCTCCTCCAGACTCCAGTTAGATTTTGTGCCCGAACGAGAAGGGTGCAATCTAGGTGGCTCTCCTAAAGAGCTGCTTAGAGAAAGTTTAGTTTAGGTTTTTTTTCTTTACAGTGAGTCCTGCTGGCAACAGGATCACTGCAACGTGGGACTTAGGGGGAAAGTAGTAAACTCACCTGCATGCAGAGTGGATTTGCTGCTTGGCTACTGGACACCATTAGCTCCAGAGGGATCGAACACAGGCCCAGCCGTGGAGTCCGGTCCCGGAGCCGCGCCGCCGACCCCCTTGCAGATGCTGAAGCGTGAAGAGGTCCGGAAACCGGCGGCTGAAGACTCCTCAGTCTTCATAAGGTAGCGCACAGCACTGCAGCTGTGCGCCATTTTCCTCTCAGCACACTTCACTGGGCAGTCACTGAGGGTGCAGAGCGCTGGGGGGGGGCGCTCTGAGAGGCAAATATAAACCTTATACAAGGCTAAAAATACCTCACATATAGCCCATAGGGGCTATATGGAGATATTTAACCCCTGCCTGACTGGAAAAATAGCGGGAGAAGAACCCGCCGAAAAAGGGGCGGGGCCTATCTCCTCAGCACACGGCGCCATTTTCTGTCACAGCTCCGCTGGTCAGAACGGCTCCCAGGTCTCTCCCCTGCACTGCACTACAGAAACAGGGTAAAACAGAGAGGGGGGGCACATTAATGGCTATATATATATATATTAAAGCAGCTATAAGGGAGCACTTAATATAAGGATATCCCTTGTATATATAGCGCTTTGTGGTGTGTGCTGGCAGACTCTCCCTCTGTCTCCCCAAAAGGGCTAGTGGGTCCTGTCTTCATTAGAGCATTCCCTGTGAGTTTGCGGTGTGTGTCGGTACGTGGTGTCGACATGTATGAGGACGATATTGGTGTGGAGGCGGAGCAATTGCCAAATATGCAGATGTCACCCCCCAGGGGGTCGACACCAGAATGGATGCCTTTATTTGTGGAATTACGTGATGGTTTATCTTCCCTTAAACAGTCAGTTGAGGACATGAGGCGGCCGGACAATCAATTAATGCCTGTACAGGCGCCTCAAACACCGTCAGGGGCTGTAAAACGCCCTTTGCCTCAGTCGGTCGACACAGACCCAGACACGGGCACTGATTCCAGTGACGACGGTAGAAATTCAAACGTATTTTCCAGTAGGGCCACACGTTATATGATTTTGGCAATGAAGGAGACGTTACATTTAGCTGATACTACAGATACCGTAAAACAGGGTATTATGTATGGTGTGAAAAAACTACAAACAGTTTTTCCTGAATCAGAAGAATTAAATGACGTGTGTGATGAAGCGTGGGTTGCTCCTGATAAAAAGTTGATAATTTCAAAAAAGTTATTGGCATTATACCCTTTCCCGCCAGAGGTTAGGGCGCGCTGGGAAACACCCCCTAAGGTGGACAAGGCGCTCACACGCTTATCCAAACAAGTGGCGTTACCCTCTCCTGAGACGGCCGCACTTAAGGATCCATCAGATAGAAAGATGGAAGTTATTCAAAAGAATATATACACACATGCAGGTGTTATACTACGACCAGCTATAGCAACTGCCTGGATGTGCAGTGCTGGAGTAGTTTGGTCAGAATCCCTGATTGAAAATATTGATACCCTAGATAGGGACAATGTTTTACTGTCGTTAGAACAAATAAAGGATGCATTTATCTATATGCGTGATGCACAGAGGGATATTTGCACACTGGCATCTCGGATGAGTGCCATGTCCATTTCAGCCAGAAGAGCCTTATGGACACGACAGTGGACAGGCGATGCGGATTCAAAACGTCACATGGAGGTTTTGCCGTATAAAGGGGAGGAGTTATTTGGAGTTGGTCTATCAGACTTGGTGGCCACGGCTACTGCCGGGAAATCCACTTTTTTACCTCAAGTCACTCCCCAACAGAGAAAGGCACCGACCTTTCAACCGCAGCCTTTTCGCTCCTACAAAAATAAGAGAGCAAAGGGCTTGTCGTACCTGCCACGAGGCAGAGGAAGAGGGAAGAGACACCAACAGGCAGCTCCTTCCCAGGAACAGAAGCCCTCCCCGGCTCCTGCAAAAACCTCAGCATGACGCTGGGGCCTCTCAAGCGGACTCGGGGACAGTGGGGGGCCGTCTCAAAAATTACAGCGCGCAGTGGGCTCACTCGCAGGTAGACCCCTGGATCCTGCAGATAATATCTCAGGGGTACAGGTTGGAATTAGAGACGGATCCTCCTCATCGTTTCCTGAAGTCTGCCTTACCAACCGTCTCTTCCGAAAGGGAGAGGGTGTTGGAAGCCATTCACAAGCTGTACGCTCAGCAGGTGATAGTCAAAGTACCCCTATTACAACAAGGAAAGGGGTATTATTCCACTTTAATTGTGGTACCGAAGCCGGATGGCTCGGTAAGGCCTTTTCTAAATCTGAAGTCCTTGAACCTCTACATAAAAAAGTTCAAGTTCAAGATGGAGTCACTCAGAGCAGTGATAGCGAACCTGGAAGAAGGGGACTTTATGGTATCCTTGGACATCAAGGATGCGTATCTACACGTTCCGATTTACCCCGCACACCAGGGGTACCTCAGGTTCATTGTTCAAAACTGTCACTATCAGTTTCAGACGCTGCCGTTCGGATTGTCCACGGCGCCTCGGGTCTTTACCAAGGTAATGGCCGAGATGATGATTCTTCTTCGAAGAAAAGGCGTATTAGTTATCCCATACTTGGACGATCTCCTAATAAGGGCAAGGTCCAGAGAACAGCTGGAGACAGCTTTAGCACTATCTCAAGAGGTGCTAAGACAACACGGGTGGATTCTGAATATTCCAAAATCCCATTTAATCCCGACAACTCGTCTGCTGTTCCTAGGAATGATTCTGGACACGGTTCAGAAAAAGGTTTTCCTTCCAGAGGAAAAAGCCAAGGAGTTATCCGATCTGGTCAGGAACCTCCTAAAACCAGGAAAAGTGTCAGTACATCAATGCACAAGAGTCCTGGGAAAAATGGTGGCTTCTTACGAAGCAATTCCATTCGGCAGATTCCATGCAAGAATATTCCAAAGGGATCTGTTGGACAAATGGTCAGGGTCGCATCTGCAGATGCACCTGCGAATAACCCTGTCACCAAAGACAAGGGTGTCACTTCTGTGGTGGTTGCAGAAGGCTCACCTATTAGAAGGCCGCAGATTCGGCATTCAGGATTGGATCCTGGTGACCACGGACGCCAGCCTGAGAGGCTGGGGAGCAGTCACACAAGGAAGAAACTTCCAGGGAGTATGGACGAGTCTGGAAAAGTCTCTTCACATAAACATTCTGGAACTAAGAGCAATCTACAATGCTCTAAGCCAGGCGGAACTTCTCCTGCAAGGAAAGCCGGTGTTGATTCAGTCGGACAACATCACGGCGGTCGCCCATGTAAACAGGCAGGGCGGCACAAGAAGCAGGAGTGCAATGGCAGAAGCTGCCAAGATTCTTCGCTGGGCGGAGAATCACGTGATAGCACTGTCAGCAGTGTTCATCCCGGGCGTGGACAACTGGGAAGCAGACTTCCTCAGCAGACACGATCTTCATCCGGGAGAGTGGGGTCTACATCCAGAAGTCTTCAACATGTTAATAGACCGTTGGGAAAGACCAATTGTAGACATGATGGCGTCTCGCCTCAACAAGAAACTGGACAAATATTGCGCCAGGTCAAGAGATCCACAGGCAATAGCTGTGGACGCACTGGTAACTCCTTGGGTGTACCAGTCAGTGTATGTGTTTCCTCCTCTGCCGCTCATACCAAAGGTATTGAAGATCATACGGCAAAGAAGAGTAAGAACAATACTAGTGGTTCCGGATTGGCCGAGAAGGACTTGGTATCCGGAACTTCAAGAGATGCTCACGGACGAACCGTGGCCTCTACCTCTGAGAAGGGACCTGCTACAGCAGGGTCCCTGTCTTTTTCAAGACTTACCGCGGCTGCGTTTGACGGCATGGCGGTTGAACGCCAGATCCTAAAAGGGAAAGGCATTCCAGAAGAAGTCATTCCTACCTTGATTAAGGCACGGAAGGAAGTCACCGTGAAACATTATCACCGCATTTGGCGAAAATATGTAGCGTGGTGCGAGGATCGGAGGGTTCCGACGGAGGAATTCCAACTGGGTCGTTTCCTACATTTCCTGCAATCAGGATTATCTATGGGTCTCAAATTGGGATCCATTAAGGTTCAAATTTCGGCCCTGTCAATATTCTTCCAAAAAGAATTGGCCTCTGTCCCTGAGGTCCAGACTTTTGTCAAGGGAGTACTGCATATACAGCCTCCTGTGGTGCCTCCGGTGGCACCGTGGGATCTAAATGTAGTTTTAGATTTCCTCAAATCCCATTGGTTTGAACCATTGAAAAAGGTGGATTTGAAATATCTCACATTGAAAGTGACTATGTTACTAGCCCTGGCATCTGCCAGGAGAGTATCTGAATTGGCGGCTTTATCTTATAAAAGTCCTTATCTAATCTTCCATTCGGATAGGGCAGAACTGCGGACTCGTCCGCATTTTCTCCCTAAAGTGGTATCAGCATTTCATCTGAACCAACCTATTGTGGTGCCTGCGGCCACTAGCGACTTGGAGGACTCCAAGTTGTTGGACGTTGTCAGAGCCTTAAAAATATACATTGCTGTTTATATTGTATGCACCCAACAAGTTGGGCGCACCTGCTTCTAAGCAGTCGATTGCTCGTTGGATTTGTAACACAATTCAACTTGCACATTCTGTGGCAGGCCTGCCACAGCCTAAAACTGTAAAAGCCCACTCCACAAGGAAGGTGGGCTCATCTTGGGCGGCTGCCCAAGGGGTCTCGGCATTACAACTCTGCCGAGCAGCTACGTGGTCGGGGGAGAACACGTTTGTAAAATTTTACAAATTTGATACCCTGGCAAAGGAGGACCTGGAGTTCTCTCATTCGGTGCTGCAGAGTCATCCGCACTCTCCCGCCCGTTTGGGAGCTTTGGTATAATCCCCATGGTCCTTTCAGGAACCCCAGCATCCACTTAGGACGATAGAGAAAATAAGAATTTACTTACCGATAATTCTATTTCTCGGAGTCCGTAGTGGATGCTGGGCGCCCATCCCAAGTGCGGATTATCTGCAATACTTGTACATAGTTATTGTTAACTAATTCGGGTTATTGTTAAGGAGCCATCTTTAAGAGGCCCTTTCTGTTGTCATACTGTTAACTGGGTTTAGATCACAAGTTGTACGGTGTGATTGGTGTGGCTGGTATGAGTCTTACCCGGGATTCAAAATGCCTCCCTTATTGTGTATGCTCGTCCGGGCACAGTACCTAACTGGAGTCTGGAGGAGGGTCATGGGGGGAGGAGCCAGTGCACACCACCTGACCTAGTAAAGCTTTACTTTTTTGTGCCCTGTCTCCTGCGGAGCCGCTATTCCCCATGGTCCTTTCAGGAACCCCAGCATCCACTACGGACTCCGAGAAATAGAATTATCGGTAAGTAAATTCTTATTTTCTCCTCCTTTGTTACGTTGTCCTGGTATCTGTAGTGAGAGTAAGTCACGCTGGAGAATGAAGGGACATAAGTGCACTTTACTTAACTCCCCAAATGCTGTATTGAACTCAGGTTTTATAGCTTTGTTTCTTATGTAGTATAACTACATTGATTCAGCGATAAGGTAGGAGGCCTATACATCCATCTAAAGACTATATTCTCTCTTGAACCTACAAGTTCAGATGTAAATAGGCTTTAAAGCTGTGCTCTGGTTATTGAATGACATTTCATTCTTCATTGTCTCCGTATAACTGCTTCTTTTCAAGGAGGCAGATGAACGATGAACCCTGTAGATTAAAACACTGCTGCACTTTGTGTCTAAAAATGCAGTGCCTTGTTAAGCTGTACAATAACTTGCTGAAAAACTACTAAGGCAACGCAAAGTGCAAGCTCTATGGCACAGTGAAGGCTTTGAGGCCCTTATACACTACAAGCTAGAGACACCTAGGCAGTGTTAACTGATTACGCTGCTTCTGTCTATATGCTGCTATATAGTTTTGATTGAGGGCCTAATTCAGAGTTGATCACAGCAGCACATTTGTAAGCAGTTGTGCACAACCAAGTGCACTGCAGGGGGTCAGATATAAGATGTGCAGAGTGAGATAAGGGGGGTACTCACGGAGCGATCGCTGCTTAAAATCTAAGCAATCTGACTAGATTGTTAAGATTTTAAGCAGGATCGTTCCGTGAGTAGCCTTCACAGCGATAGCGATGCGCGGCCCCGCGCATCCTTATCGTTGCTGCTAGATTGGACTGCATGCAGGCCAATCTAGCAGGTCGCTCACTTCACCCGCTGGATGAAATGAGCGGCCCCCCCATCTCCCCCCGCACGCACAGCACACATCGCGCTGTGCTGAGTGGGGGGAGAGATGTGTGCTGAGCGGTTTGCCCCCTCCCCCCCCCCCCCCCCTGCAGTGCACATGGTTTTGCCCAACTGCTAACATATTTGCTGCTGCGATCAGATCTGAATTACCCCCTGAGTAAGCACAGGTTTTAGTATGAAAAGCCAAAATGTTATGCTTCATATAAATATACTGTACATACACCGATTAGCCATGACATTATCTGGCATGTTAGCAGATCCTATAAGTCCTGTAAATTGTGAGGTGAGGTCTCCTTGGCTCGGACTTGTTATTCCAACACATCCCACAGATGCTCAGGGGAATTTAAAGGCCAACACCTTGAGCTCTGTCATGTTCCTCAAACCATTCCTTAACAGTTTTTGCAGTGTGGCAGGGTTATTATCCTGCGAAAGAGGCCATCAGGGGATACTGTTGGCATGAAGTGGTATACTTGGTCTGCAACAATGTTTAGGTAGGTGGTACGTGTCAAAGTAACATCCATATGAATGTCTCGGACCCAAGGTTTCCCTGAAGAACATTGCCCACAGCATCACACTGCCTTTTCCAGTTTGCCTTCTTCCCATAGTGCATCCTGGTGCCATCTCTCCCCCAGGTAAACAATGCACACGCCCCTGGCCGCCCACATGATATTAAAGAAATTATGATTCATCAGACCAAGTTATCTTCTTCCATTGCTCCATGGTCCAGTTCTGACACTCACATGCCCATTGTAGACGCTTCTAGTGGTGGACAGGGGTCAGCATCGGCAGTCTGACCAGTCTGAAGCTACACAGCAAGCTGCCATGCACTGTGTGTTCTGACTCCTTTCTGTCATAGCCAACATTAACTTTTTTTTAGCAATTTGTGCTACAGTAGCTCTTATGTAAGATCAGACTTGACGGGCTACCCTTTGTTTAAGTCTTGGGCGCCCCGATCCTGTTGCCAGTTCACCAATTGTCCTTCGTTGAACTGCTTTTGGTAGGTACTAACCACTGCTTACCAGGAACAACCCATAAACCTGTTTTTTTGGAGATGCTCTGACCCAGGAGTCTAACCATCACAATTTGGCCCTTGTCAAAGTCACTCAGACCCTTACACTTGGCCATTTGTCCTGCTTCCAACACAACGAAAGAACTGGCTGTTCATTTGCTGCCTAATATATCCCAACACTTTCAGGTACCATTGTAACAAGAGTATCAATGTTATTCACTTCATCTGTCAGTGGTTTTATTGTTATTGCTTTTTGGATAAGAAGGCACTTCATTGGAAGCAGAACTCCAAAGTTTCATATTTTACCAAGTCATCAGGGAGTAAAATAACAAACGCATCTTGCCTTAAACAGACATTCTAGGTGACAACTCCTCGCCATGCTACTGGAAGCAGCAGTCAGAGCTGTGTGTGGGTCCAGATATATATACAGTGGGGCAAAAAAGTATTTGGACAGCCACCGATTGTGCAAGTTGACCCATTTAAAAAGATGAGAGGTCTGTAATTTCCATCATAGGTACACTTCAACTGTGAGAGACAGAATCTGAAATAAACAGGAAATCACATTGTATGATTTTTAAACAATTTACTTGTATATTCTTGTGGAAAATAAATATTTGGACACCTACCAAGCAGCAATATTTCTGGCTCTCACAGACCTGTTACTACTTTAAGAAGCTCTTCTATCCTCCACTCGTTACCTGTATTAATGGCACCTGTTTGAACTGGTTATCTGTATAAAAGACACCTGTCCACACCCTCAAACAGTCAGACTGCTACCTCTCCACCATGGCCAAGACCAGAGAGCTTTCTAAGGACACCAGGGACAAAATTGTAGAGCTGCACAAGGCTGGGGATGAGCTACTCGACAATAGGCAAGCAGCTTGGTGAGAAGAGATCAACTGTTGGCGCAATTATTAAAAAATGGAAGAAATACAAGATCACTGACAATCTCCCTCGACCTGGGGCTCCATGCAAGCTCTCACCTCGTGGGGTATAAATGATCTTGAGAACAGTGAGGAATCAGCTCAGAACTACACGGGGGGACCTGGTCAATGACCTCGAGACCTGGGACCACAGTCACAAAGGTTACGAGTATCCCTTATCCAAAATGCTTGGGACCAGAGGTATTTTGGATATCGGATTTTTCCGTATTTTGGAATAATTGCATACCATAATGAGATATCATGGTGATAGGACCTAAATCTAAGCACAGAATGCATTTATGTTACATATACAACTTATACACATAGCCGGAAGGTAATTTTAGCCAATATTTTTTGTAACTTAGTGCATTGAACAAAGTGTGTGTACATTCACACAATTAATTTATGTTTCATATACACCTTATACACACAGCCTGAAGGTCATTTAATACAATAGTTTTAATAACTTTGTGTATTAAACAGAGTTTGTGTACATTGAGCCATCAAAAAACAAAGGTTTCACTATCTCACTCTCACTCAAAAAAGTCCGTATTTCGGAATATTCCGTATTTCGGAATATTTGGATATGGGATACTCAACCTGTATTAGTAACGCACTACGTCGTCATGGATTGAAATCCTGCAGCGCCTGAAAGGTCCCCCTGCTTAAGCCAGCATATTTCCAGGCCCGTCTAAAGTTTTCCAGTGACCATCTGGATGATCCAGAGGAAGATTGGGAGAATGTAATGTGGTCAGATGAGAGCAAAATCGAACTTTTTGGTATAAACTCCACTCGCCATGTTTGGAGGGAGTAGAATGATGAATGGCATCCCAAGAACACCATACCCACTGTGAAGCATTGGGGTGGAAACATCATGCTTTGTGGCTGCTTTTCTGCAAAGGGGACAGGATGACTGATCCGTATTAAGGAGAGGATGAATGGGGCCATGTATCGTGAGATTTTGGGCAAAACCCTCCTTCCCTCAGTAAGAGCATTGAAGATGGAACGTGGCTGGGTCTTCCAGCATGACAATGACCCCAAACACACCGCCCAGGCAGCTAAGGAGTGGCTCCATAAGAAGCATTTCAAGGTCCTGGAGTGGCCTAGCCAGTCTCCAGACCTCAACCCAATAGAAAATCTGCGGAGGGAGTTGAAAGTCCGTGTTGCCCGGCGACAGCCCCAAAACATGACAGATCTAGAGAAGATCTCCATGAAAGAGTGGGCCGAAATACCTGCTACAGTGTGTGCAAACCTGGTCAAGAACTACAGGAAACTTTTGACCTCTCTAATTGCCAACCAAGGTTATATTACAAAGTATTGAGTTAAACTTTTTGATTGTCCAAATATATATTTTCCGCAAGAATATACAAATTGTTTAAAAATCATACAATGTGATTTCCTAGTTTTTTTTTTTTCAGATTCTGTCTCTCACAGTTGAAGTGTACCTATGATGGAAATTACAGACCTCTCTCATCTTTTTAAGTGGGTCAACTTGCACAATCGGTGGCTGTCCAAATACTTTTTTGCCCCACTGTGTGTGTACGTGTGTGTATATATCTATCTCTATATATCTATCTCTATATATATATATATATATATATATATATATATATATATACATATAAACATATCTCTCTCTCTCCATATATATATATATATATATATATATATATATATATCCTTTTTTTTTTGGGAGGGGACGGACCTGTATTCCTTTTTGACATAAGCTGGTCTCCCTCCTGTATTTTTCTTGGTAGAGCAGAGAACGTGGGCCACTTTTCTGTAGTCCAATGAGTAATCGTGCACGCAGGCAGAATATCTTATGGTGTAAAGGGGACATTAAACAGGTTCCGTTGCCAGTCCTGGCTCCCTCCTGTAGTTTAAGTTCCTGGATGGTCTCTGTCTATCTTTCCATAGAGAGAGAGATCTCTGAGCCAACTGCCTTCTCTTTTGCTACCTCCTGCCATAAACCAAAACGGAGAAGAGATGTTGTTGAAGCGGGTGTGGGCATGTGGCTTTACAGTGTTTACTTCCACACTCAATATGATTGGCTTTACAGGAACCCCGCTTTACATTAAAGTATAAAATAAAACAATGGTCACTTAATTCTTACATCCCAGTGAAAGAGCAAGCTAAGCCACTGTTTGACATAGACTGTTTCTTACTGCGCTGAGTAATATGCCTAAAGTAAATATGTCTATCAAGCTCTGTTCTCCTCTGCTGCTGCTTGCTGTCCTATAAGGGTTGTGCTTCTCTAGCTAAAAAGACTGACTGGATTGGACCCACAGCAAAATTTGAGAATGCGACTGGCCTGCCATGTTCTTGCTTCAATACAGCCCTGTAGGCACTGCAGCCTCTGCATGGTGGTAGTTCTTCCACTGTGCCCTTTGCAGTAGTGCTAGTTTATCTACTGCTGGCAAATCATACTTCTCACCATTTCCGGTTTAGGCATAACAGCCCTGACTATAGTGTGCTGTTCTTACAGTCAGAACTTGAGTGCCTTCTGTTGTTAGAGGTGCTCATGTCAGTCCTGTGACAGTTTTTATAGAAGTGTGAGAGGTGAGTTTGTTCGGGTAATACCTCCTTTTTCCGTTGCCTCCTTTTCTGTGGTATTAGGGACTGATAGCAGACTGTGGGAGAAATGTAGAAGCCTTCTAAGGAGCAGAGAACTTGCCCCTTGGTTGGTTTGGACAATTTGCTCCACTCTTTAAAATATTTGCTACTCCTCCCACTGTCTTTGCAGAACTGCTTTGTGTGGGTAGGTTAATTCCTATGCAGGAGCACGACCAGTTATGTCACAGCAGAGCTGCAGTGTAGTAAGGAAGGCAGTGTTGTACTCTGTTATACGCCTTTTACACCACCTGAAATATCCCGGGATTTTGCACGGGAGCATGCAAAATCCCAGGACTGCAGGCGGTGTAAAAGGGTCCTTCTCCTAAACCCTGGGTCCACTTTCCCGGGAATCCAACATGGCACATACGCAGGGTTGGACACGGGTAAGACCCGGGGTAGGAGGCGGTGTAAATGGGTAAGCCGGGTCAGCCGACCCGGCACCCAGTTACAGCATGGCAAACCTCCCGTACCGCAGTGTCCGGCGTGCGGTTGGGAGGCTGGGGGTCACGGCGCACGCTGTCTATGCAGACAGCAGCGCCGTACTGGTTGCCATGCAATGGCTGGGGACATGGCACATGCTGTCTATGCAGACAGCAGCGCCATGTCTGGAGCCTGGAAGCGCCGGAGCCTGGGGGCAGCACAGCAGCTTCCAGATTGCTGTTCTTGCCCCCGGCGAGACGCTCTGGAGTCCCGCTCTGCAGTGTTTTCCGGCGCTTGGAGATTACATCATCTCTACGCACCAGCCCACAAGACACTGCACCCAGTGTAAATGGGGGGAGTCCCGGGTCTGACCCGACTTGGAACCGTGTTCCAAATCCTGGGTCATACCCGGGATTTTGGTGTAAAAGGGGTATAACTGAGGCTTAGTGGGGTGATAAAGTAGTACTGGGCATTGTTACAGAGCTGCTTTGCAGTAAAGGAGGTCAGTGCTGTACTCTGTAACTGGGGTGTAGTGGGGTGATAAAGTAGTACTGGGCATTGTTACAGAGCTGCAGTGCAGTAAGGAGGGCAGTGCTGTACCTCTGTAACTAAGGTGTAGTTGGGTGATAAAGTGGTACTGGACATTGTTACAGAGCTGCTGTGCAGAAAGGAGGGCAGTGCTGTACTCTCTAACTGGGGTGTAGACTGGTTATAAAGTAGTACTGTGCTTATTACGGAGCTGCAGTGTAGTAAGGAGGGCGGTGCTGTACTCTGTAACTGGGGTGTAGTTGGGTGATAAAGTAGTACTGGGCATTGTTACAGAGCTGCTGTGCAGTAAGGAGGGCAGTGCTGTACTCTCTAACTGTGGTGTAGACTGGTGATAAAGTAGTACTGTGCTTACTACAGAGCTGCAGTGCAGTAAGGAGGGCAGTGCTGTACGCTAACTGGGGTGTGGAGGGGTGTTAAAGTAGTACTGTGCTTATTACAGAGCTGCAGTGCAATAAGGAGGGCAGTGCTGTACTCTGTAACTGAGGTGTAATTGGGATGCTTACCACCGGCATTCTGGCCGCTGGTAACGCAGCCCTGGGACACCTTACAGGGAAATGTAGGGATTCACACGTCAGCTGTCTTATAATAAGCAAAAAAGTGCTGAGGTTTGCATGCTGATCTGATACTTGGGCCTTTTTATGTGTGCAAGCATAGAGTACAGTGAGTGAGGGCATGTTTACATAATTGCAGACCCACATGGGAGCACAAATAATGCCCGTGAGTAGCTGTTTACCAACAAATGCATGTTCTACTATGTAGTCAGATGTAACCAAACTTTTCTTGTACTTATGATGACCCAGTTGTGCAAGCGCAGATGGTGTTGACCTGGCATAGAGGTGGATACCTCTGTTTCTGCCAAACGTAAAAACACTATTTCTCTATCGTCCTAAGTGGATGCTGGGGTTCCTGAAAGGACCATGGGGAATAGCGGCTCCGCAGGAGACAGGGCACAAAAAAGTAAAGCTTTACTAGGTCAGGTGGTGTGCACTGGCTCCTCCCCCTATGACCCTCCTCCAGACTCCAGTTAGATTTTGTGCCCGAACGAGAAGGGTGCAATCTAGGTGGCTCTCCTAAAGAGCTGCTTAGAGAAAGTTTAGTTTAGGTTTTTTTCTTTACAGTGAGTCCTGCTGGCAACAGGATCACTGCAACGTGGGACTTAGGGGGAAAGTAGTAAACTCACCTGCATGCAGAGTGGATTTGCTGCTTGGCTACTGGACACCATTAGCTCCAGAGGGATCGAACACAGGCCCAGCCGTGGAGTCCGGTCCCGGAGCCGCGCCGCCGACCCCCTTGCAGATGCTGAAGCGTGAAGAGGTCCGGAAACCGGCGGCTGAAGACTCCTCAGTCTTCATAAGGTAGCGCACAGCACTGCAGCTGTGCGCCATTTTCCTCTCAGCACACTTCACTGGGCAGTCACTGAGGGTGCAGAGCGCTGGGGGGGGGCGCTCTGAGAGGCAAATATAAACCTTATACAAGGCTAAAAATACCTCACATATAGCCCATAGGGGCTATATGGAGATATTTAACCCCTGCCTGACTGGAAAAATAGCGGGAGAAGAACCCGCCGAAAAAGGGGCGGGGCCTATCTCCTCAGCACACGGCGCCATTTTCTGTCACAGCTCCGCTGGTCAGAACGGCTCCCAGGTCTCTCCCCTGCACTGCACTACAGAAACAGGGTAAAACAGAGAGGGGGGGCACATTAATGGCTATATATATATATATTAAAGCAGCTATAAGGGAGCACTTAATATAAGGATATCCCTTGTATATATAGCGCTTTGTGGTGTGTGCTGGCAGACTCTCCCTCTGTCTCCCCAAAAGGGCTAGTGGGTCCTGTCTTCATTAGAGCATTCCCTGTGAGTTTGCGGTGTGTGTCGGTACGTGGTGTCGACATGTATGAGGACGATATTGGTGTGGAGGCGGAGCAATTGCCAAATATGCAGATGTCACCCCCCAGGGGGTCGACACCAGAATGGATGCCTTTATTTGTGGAATTACGTGATGGTTTATCTTCCCTTAAACAGTCAGTTGAGGACATGAGGCGGCCGGACAATCAATTAATGCCTGTCCAGGCGCCTCAAACACCGTCAGGGGATGTAAAACGCCCTTTGCCTCAGTCGGTCGACACAGACCCAGACACGGGCACTGATTCCAGTGACGACGGTAGAAATTCAAACGTATTTTCCAGTAGGGCCACACGTTATATGATTTTGGCAATGAAGGAGACGTTACATTTAGCTGATACTACAGATACCGTAAAACAGGGTATTATGTATGGTGTGAAAAAACTACAAACAGTTTTTCCTGAATCAGAAGAATTAAATGACGTGTGTGATGAAGCGTGGGTTGCTCCTGATAAAAAGTTGATAATTTCAAAAAAGTTATTGGCATTATACCCTTTCCCGCCAGAGGTTAGGGCGCGCTGGGAAACACCCCCTAAGGTGGACAAGGCGCTCACACGCTTATCCAAACAAGTGGCGTTACCCTCTCCTGAGACGGCCGCACTTAAGGATCCATCAGATAGAAAGATGGAAGTTATTCAAAAGAATATATACACACATGCAGGTGTTATACTACGACCAGCTATAGCAACTGCCTGGATGTGCAGTGCTGGAGTAGTTTGGTCAGAATCCCTGATTGAAAATATTGATACCCTAGATAGGGACAATGTTTTACTGTCGTTAGAACAAATAAAGGATGCATTTATCTATATGCGTGATGCACAGAGGGATATTTGCACACTGGCATCTCGGGTGAGTGCTATGTCCATTTCAGCCAGAAGAGCCTTATGGACACGACAGTGGACAGGCGATGCGGATTCAAAACGTCACATGGAGGTTTTGCCGTATAAAGGGGAGGAGTTATTTGGAGTTGGTCTATCAGACTTGGTGGCCACGGCTACTGCCGGGAAATCCACTTTTTTACCTCAAGTCACTCCCCAACAGAGAAAGGCACCGACCTTTCAACCGCAGCCTTTTCGCTCCTACAAAAATAAGAGAGCAAAGGGCTTGTCGTACCTGCCACGAGGCAGAGGAAGAGGGAAGAGACACCAACAGGCAGCTCCTTCCCAGGAACAGAAGCCCTCCCCGGCTCCTGCAAAAACCTCAGCATGACGCTGGGGCCTCTCAAGCGGACTCGGGGACAGTGGGGGGCCGTCTCAAAAATTACAGCGCGCAGTGGGCTCACTCGCAGGTAGACCCCTGGATCCTGCAGATAATATCTCAGGGGTACAGGTTGGAATTAGAGACGGATCCTCCTCATCGTTTCCTGAAGTCTGCCTTACCAACCGTCTCTTCCGAAAGGGAGAGGGTGTTGGAAGCCATTCACAAGCTGTACGCTCAGCAGGTGATAGTCAAAGTACCCCTATTACAACAAGGAAAGGGGTATTATTCCACTCTATTTGTGGTACCGAAGCCGGATGGCTCGGTAAGGCCTATTCTAAATCTGAAGTCCTTGAACCTCTACATAAAAAAGTTCAAGTTCAAGATGGAGTCACTCAGAGCAGTGATAGCGAACCTGGAAGAAGGGGACTTTATGGTATCCTTGGACATCAAGGATGCGTATCTACACGTTCCGATTTACCCCGCACACCAGGGGTACCTCAGGTTCATTGTTCAAAACTGTCACTATCAGTTTCAGACGCTGCCGTTCGGATTGTCCACGGCGCCTCGGGTCTTTACCAAGGTAATGGCCGAGATGATGATTCTTCTTCGAAGAAAAGGCGTATTAGTTATCCCATACTTGGACGATCTCCTAATAAGGGCAAGGTCCAGAGAACAGCTGGAGACAGCTTTAGCACTATCTCAAGAGGTGCTAAGACAACACGGGTGGATTCTGAATATTCCAAAATCCCATTTAATCCCGACAACTCGTCTGCTGTTCCTAGGAATGATTCTGGACACGGTTCAGAAAAAGGTTTTCCTTCCAGAGGAAAAAGCCAAGGAGTTATCCGATCTGGTCAGGAACCTCCTAAAACCAGGAAAAGTGTCAGTACATCAATGCACAAGAGTCCTGGGAAAAATGGTGGCTTCTTACGAAGCAATTCCATTCGGCAGATTCCATGCAAGAATATTCCAAAGGGATCTGTTGGACAAATGGTCAGGGTCGCATCTGCAGATGCACCTGCGAATAACCCTGTCACCAAAGACAAGGGTGTCACTTCTGTGGTGGTTGCAGAAGGCTCACCTATTAGAAGGCCGCAGATTCGGCATTCAGGATTGGATCCTGGTGACCACGGACGCCAGCCTGAGAGGCTGGGGAGCAGTCACACAAGGAAGAAACTTCCAGGGAGTATGGACGAGTCTGGAAAAGTCTCTTCACATAAACATTCTGGAACTAAGAGCAATCTACAATGCTCTAAGCCAGGCGGAACTTCTCCTGCAAGGAAAGCCGGTGTTGATTCAGTCGGACAACATCACGGCGGTCGCCCATGTAAACAGGAAGGGCGGCACAAGAAGCAGGAGTGCAATGGCAGAAGCTGCCAAGATTCTTCGCTGGGCGGAGAATCACGTGATAGCACTGTCAGCAGTGTTCATCCCGGGCGTGGACAACTGGGAAGCAGACTTCCTCAGCAGACACGATCTTCATCCGGGAGAGTGGGGTCTACATCCAGAAGTCTTCAACATGTTAATAGACCGTTGGGAAAGACCAATTGTAGACATGATGGCGTCTCGCCTCAACAAGAAACTGGACAAATATTGCGCCAGGTCAAGAGATCCACAGGCAATAGCTGTGGACGCACTGGTAACTCCTTGGGTGTACCAGTCAGTGTATGTGTTTCCTCCTCTGCCGCTCATACCAAAGGTATTGAAGATCATACGGCAAAGAAGAGTAAGAACAATACTAGTGGTTCCGGATTGGCCGAGAAGGACTTGGTATCCGGAACTTCAAGAGATGCTCACGGACGAACCGTGGCCTCTACCTCTGAGAAGGGACCTGCTACAGCAGGGTCCCTGTCTTTTTCAAGACTTACCGCGGCTGCGTTTGACGGCATGGCGGTTGAACGCCAGATCCTAAAAGGGAAAGGCATTCCAGAAGAAGTCATTCCTACCTTGATTAAGGCACGGAAGGAAGTCACCGTGAAACATTATCACCGCATTTGGCGAAAATATGTAGCGTGGTGCGAGGATCGGAGGGTTCCGACGGAGGAATTCCAACTGGGTCGTTTCCTACATTTCCTGCAATCAGGATTATCTATGGGTCTCAAATTGGGATCCATTAAGGTTCAAATTTCGGCCCTGTCAATATTCTTCCAAAAAGAATTGGCCTCTTTCCCTGAGGTCCAGACTTTTGTCAAGGGAGTACTGCATATACAGCCTCCTGTGGTGCCTCCGGTGGCACCGTGGGATCTAAATGTAGTTTTAGATTTCCTCAAATCCCATTGGTTTGAACCATTGAAAAAGGTGGATTTGAAATATCTCACATTGAAAGTGACTATGTTACTAGCCCTGGCCTCTGCCAGGAGAGTATCTGAATTGGCGGCTTTATCTTATAAAAGTCCTTATCTAATCTTCCATTCGGATAGGGCAGAACTGCGGACTCGTCCGCATTTTCTCCCTAAAGTGGTATCAGCATTTCATCTGAACCAACCTATTGTGGTGCCTGCGGCCACTAGCGACTTGGAGGACTCCAAGTTGTTGGACGTTGTCAGAGCCTTAAAAATATACATTGCAAGGACGGCTGGAGTCAGAAAATCTGACTCGCTGTTTATATTGTATGCACCCAACAAGTTGGGCGCACCTGCTTCTAAGCAGTCGATTGCTCGTTGGATTTGTAACACAATTCAACTTGCACATTCTGTGGCAGGCCTGCCACAGCCTAAAACTGTAAAAGCCCACTCCACAAGGAAGGTGGGCTCATCTTGGGCGGCTGCCCGAGGGGTCTCGGCATTACAACTCTGCCGAGCAGCTACGTGGTCGGGGGAGAACACGTTTGTAAAATTTTACAAATTTGATACCCTGGCAAAGGAGGACCTGGAGTTCTCTCATTCGGTGCTGCAGAGTCATCCGCACTCTCCCGCCCGTTTGGGAGCTTTGGTATAATCCCCATGGTCCTTTCAGGAACCCCAGCATCCACTTAGGACGATAGAGAAAATAAGAATTTACTTACCGATAATTCTATTTCTCGGAGTCCGTAGTGGATGCTGGGCGCCCATCCCAAGTGCGGATTATCTGCAATACTTGTACATAGTTATTGTTAACTAATTCGGGTTATTGTTAAGGAGCCATCTTTAAGAGGCCCTTTCTGTTGTCATACTGTTAACTGGGTTTAGATCACAAGTTGTACGGTGTGATTGGTGTGGCTGGTATGAGTCTTACCCGGGATTCAAAATGCCTCCCTTATTGTGTATGCTCGTCCGGGCACAGTACCTAACTGGAGTCTGGAGGAGGGTCATAGGGGGAGGAGCCAGTGCACACCACCTGACCTAGTAAAGCTTTACTTTTTTGTGCCCTGTCTCCTGCGGAGCCGCTATTCCCCATGGTCCTTTCAGGAACCCCAGCATCCACTACGGACTCCGAGAAATAGAATTATCGGTAAGTAAATTCTTATTTTTACTTTAGCTTACCCAAAAATGTTTCTGTTTTGTCTGATCCTATTGTTCCATTGCAAGGAATTTGTTCTGTGTTCTGGTGCCCTGGAAAATTGGCACATGATGACTGTACTAGACTAGAGACCATGTTTAATACAGCCTATTGAATGCATTTTATAAGTAGGACTACTGCATTATTAATTGCTTTACTTGTCCCTAACAGTCTTGTTAAGGGTCCTAAGGTACACACCCTTGTTCATTATTGTAGTCAAATGTGACTTACAAGTAAAATGCCTATCAGTTGTTTGTGCATATGCAGATGCTGTCGGGTGGAGATCATAAATATCAGCTGAGCGCCTATTGCTTGTGGGAGGTGATCAGACACGTGGAAGGGTTAACACGTCAAAGAAAGCCGACGCTTCCATGCTGCTTGGTTAAGTGGTTTGCATTTTTGGCATTGGAATTTAAAAGCTGATTTGTTTAACGAGATTATAGAAATCTAATTTTGACTGATATAAGGGGAAACCGGCATGACACTATGCAAATGGCAGTAGCCATAGTAAATTGGATGTCGTCAAATTTTTAATTACCTTTCTGTCTGTTATGCAAAGCAGAGCAAACATTCCTCAGAAATGATTTGAGTGTAAATGGGAGCGTTTCCAGCAAAGTGCTTTTGGTGCATATTTATCACTATTGAAGATCTCTTATTCACAAATGTAATTTTATTGTATTTCTTAATCCTTTGAGCACATTTTTAACCACACATCACCGTTCTCTTGTTGGTAGCAGGAAATGTCACTGCTATTATAAATGCAGCATTCCTTGCATACACAGACATTCCAAGGTACGGAGATGGCTGGATCTGTTGAGTGCGCAGACAAGTCAAGTCAAAGGTGCATATACATTTTAAATGTTTGAGCCAGCGTCTGTACACAGTGGAGGTAGCCATTTTTGTGGGTCAATCAAATTTTATGAAAATGTACTTGATACGTTTACCAGTAGCTTTCACTGAGATGGTCTGTCCTTGTGGTGTCGGTCGACAAAATGGCTACATCCTCTGTATGTTTGTGACAAATGCCCTTTAAACTCCATATAATGGAGTCTATAGAGGATTCCAGAGAAGCTGCAGGCCGTATTAGATTAGGCAGTGTGGAGTACTGCATTGTTTGCTGTTGTACCAACATCGCTCTTTGATCTTCGTTATGTTCAGATTAATTATATGACTGATGTTAGAAGGTTGTGGGTGGGATAATCACTGCTGTCACTTTTTTTTTTAATAGGGTAAACTTTTTATTCACGAAAAAGTGTCAGGTACAGATAATAGATGGCATATACAACCAAACGCTTTACAAGTCGTGTGGTACACACACAGTACAGTGCATTATCAGTTTCATAGAAAGCATGTCAGAAACATATGTATAGTGCTAAGAATCTTGCAATAACAATAAATAATTGGTATATTAAATCTGTAATCAAAATTAATCATTAGGTGCCATGTAATTTTAAAACACAACCTAACCAAAGAAAGCAGGCAAATGCCTACAAGGAAAACAAAAAACAAACATATATATTTCTCTTATGTCCTAGAAGATGCTGGGGACTCCGTAAGGACCATGGGGTATAGACTGGCTCTGCAGGAGACATGGGCACTCTAAGACCTTTTAATGGGCGTGAGCTGGCTCCTCCCTCTATGCCCCTCCTCCAGACCTCAGTTAGATTCTGTGCCCAGAGGAGACTGGTCACAAACTAGGGGAGCCCTACTGAGTTTCTCTAGAAAAGACTTTTGTTAGGTTTTTTATTTTCAGGGAGCACTGCTGGCAACAGGCTCCCTGCTTCTTGCGGCTGAGGGGAGAGAAGCAGACCTACTTTACTGATAGGCTCTGCTTCTTAGGCTACTGGACACCATTAGCTCCAGAGGGTTGGAACACAGGTGTCGTCCTCGCTGTTCGTCCCAGAGCCGCGCCGCCGTCGTCCTTGCAGAGCCGGAAGATAGAAGCTGGGTGAGTATTGGAAGCAAGAAGACTTCAAAGGCGGCAGAAGACTTCAGATCTTCGTGAGGTACCGCGCAGCGCGCCATTGCTCCCACACACACAACGGCACAGCAAGGACGCAGGGGGGGGGGCGCCCTGGGCAGCAATTTTTACCTCGTATATAGGCTGGCACAAGTATAGATACTGCTGAGGCAGTATATAAATGTCCGACAGTATAAAGAAACAGCGGGACTGAAGCCCGCCATCGAGGGGGCGGAGCTTGTTCCCTCAGCTCTAACCAGCGCCATTTTCTCCACTGCTTGCTTCAGAGAAGCTGCTCCCGGACTCTTCCCCTTGTACACAAGTAACAGGGTGCAAAACGAGGGGGGAGGGGGGGCACATTAATTTGGTGCAGAATTTATTATAAAAGCGCTTACTAGTCTGGGACTTTGTTTCAGAACCACAGGGCGCTGTGTGTGAGCTGTCATACTTTCTCTCTGTCTCTCCAAAGGGCCTTATTGTGGGTCTGTCCCCATATCCATATATCCCAGTGTGTGGGAGGGTGTCAGTACGTGTGTGTCGACATGTCTGAAGCGGAAGGCTATTCTAGGGAGGATGCAGAGCAGATGGTAGTATTGTCTCCGGAGGCACCGCCGACGGATAATTGGGTTGACGTGGAATGTTTTGAATGCGAATGTGGCTTTATTCCATAAGAGATTGGACAAAGCAGAGTCCAAATGCCAACCAGTGAGTCACTCCATGGCTCTTACTGTGTCACAAGACCCTTCAGGGTCCCAAAAACGTCCCTTTACCCAGATAGCAGACACTGATACCGACACGGATTCCGACTCCAGTGTCGACTATGGTGAGGCAAAGTTGCACCCAAGGGTGGCAAAGAGTATTCAATACATGATTATTGCAATAAAAGATGTATTACATATCACAGAGGACCCGTCTGTCCCGGACACACGGGTCTGTATGTTTAATGGGTAGAAACCTGAGGTAACATTTCCCCCATCACATGAGCTGAACGCTTTATTTGAAAAGGCTTGGGAAACTCCAGACAAGAGGCTGCAGATTCCCAAGAGAATTATAATGGCGTATCCTTTCCCCTCACAGGACAGGTTACGGTGGGAATCCTCACCAACGGAGGACAAGGCCCTTACGCGCTTGTCCAAAAAGGTGGACCGACCGTCCCCGGACACGGCGACCTTAAAATATCCTGCGGATTGCAGGTAGGAAACTACCTTAAAATCAATTTATGCGACTACGGGAGCCCTGCTCAGACCGGCGGTAGTGTCGGCATGGGTGGGGAGCGCAATTGCAGCATGGGCAGATAACTTGTCATCTGACATGGACACCCTCGATAAAGACAGTGTTTTGTTGACATTAGGTCACATAAAGGACGCAGCGTTATATATGAGGGAGGCTGCGAGAGATATTGGGCTCTTGGGTTCAAGAGCAAATGCCATGGCAATTTCAGCTAGGAGGTCACTGTGGACCCGCCAATGGACTGGGGATGCTGACTCCAAGAGACTTATGGAGGCTTTGCCTTACAAGGGTGAAGTTCTGTTTGGGGAAGGCCTTCTTTTCTGCATTACATTCCCCCACAACAAAAGAAAACACCTCAATACCAGATCCTTTCGGTCTCATAAATTCAGAAAGGGGGGCGGTTCATCCTTCCTCGCCAGAGGTAGAGGTAGGGGGAAAAGAACACCAGCTTCGGCTAGTTCCCAGGAACAAAAGTCCTCCCCGACCTCTACCAAATCCACCGCATGACGCTGGGGCCCCGCTGCGGGAGTCCGCACCGGTAGGGGCACGTCTTCAGCCAGGTCTGGGTTCATTCGGACTTGGATCCTTGGGTGATAGGAATTGTGTCCCAAGGCTACAAACTGGAGTTCAAAGAGGTGCCTCCACGCCGATTTTTCAAATCGGCTTTGCCAGCTTCTCTCCCAGAGAGAGCAATAGTTTCGGCGGCTATACAAAAGCTGTGTCAACAGCAAGTGATTATCCAGGTTCCTCAGTTGCAACAAACCCTGTTTGTGGTCCCGAAGCCGGACGGTTCAGTCAGACCGATTCTGAACCTAAAATCCCTAAATCTATATTTGAAGAGATTCAAATTCAAAATGGAATCTCTCCGGGCAGTGATCTCCAGCCTGGAAGGGGGGGATTTTATGGTGTCACTAGACATAAAGGATGCATACCTTCATGTCCCCATATATCCTCCTCATCAGGCGTTCCTGAGATTCGCTGTACAGGATTGTCATTACCAATTTCAGACGTTGCCGTTTGGGCTTTCCACGGCCCCGAGAATTTTCACCAAGGTAATGGAAGAAATGATGGTACTCCTGCGCAAGCAGGGTGTCAAAATTATCCTGTACTTGGACGATCTCCTGATAAAAGCGAGATCAAGAGAACAATTACTGAAGAGCGTGGCTCTCTCTCTCTCTGAGGGTTCTACAACAACACGGCTGGCTTCTAAATTTGCCAAAGTCGCAGTTGGTCCCGACGACTCGGCTGTCGTTTTTGGGCATGATTCTGGACACGGAACGGCAGAGGGTTTTTCTCCCAGTGGAAAAAGCTCTGGAACTCCAGAACATGGTCAGGGTTCTGCTGAAACCAAAAAGAGTGTCGATTCATCAATGCACTCGAGTGTTGAGAAAGATGGTGGCGGCCTACGAGGCCATTCCGCTTGGCAGGTTCCATGCAAGAACTTTTCAGTGGGACCTACTGAGCAAGTGGTAAGGGTCCCATCTCCAAATGCATCAGATGATAAGCCTGTCCCCCAGGGACAGGATTTCTCTCCTGTGGTGGCTCCAGAGTGCTCACCTTCTAGAGGGTCGCAGGTTTGGAATTCAAGATTGGGTTCTCTTGACCACGGACGCGAGCCTCCGGGGTTGAGGAGCAGTCACACAGGGAAAAAACTTTCAGGGAATATGGTCAAGCCAGGAGGCTTGTCTGCACATAAACGTGCTGGAATTAAGGGCCATATACAACGGCCTGAGACAGGCGGAGCATCTCCTTCGCAACCTACCCGTTCTGATCCAGTCAGACAATATCACAGCCGTGGCGCATGTAAACCGCCAGGGCGGAACAAGGAGCAGAGCAGCAATGGCGGAGGCCACCAGGATTCTTCGCTGGGCGGAAAATCATGTAAGAGCTCTGTCCGCGGTATTCATTCCGGGAGTGGACAACTGGGAAGCAGACTTCCTCAGCAGACATGATCTCCATCCAGGAGAGTGGGGACTTCATCAAGAGGTCTTTGCAGAAGTGACAAGTTGTTGGGGACTCCCTCAAATAAACATGATGGCGTCACGCCTCAACAAGAAGCTTCGGACATATTGTTCCAGGGCAAGGGACCCTCAGGCAATAGCAGTGGACGCGCTAGTAACACCGTTGGTGTATCAAGCGGTCTATGTGTTCCCTCCGCTTCCGCTCATCTCAAAAATATTGAGAATCATAAGAAGAACAAAAGTTCAGACGATACTCATTGTCCCAGATTGGCCTCGAAGGGCCTGGTATCCAGATCTTCAGGAAATGATCACAGAAGATCCTTGGCCGCTTCCTCTCAGAGAGGACCTGTTACAACAGGGGCCGTGTGTGTTCCAAGACTTACCGCGATTACGATTGACGGCATAGCGGTTGAACACCAGATCCTAGCTAGGAAAGGTATTCCAGGGGGAGTCATCCCTACTCTACTTAAAGCTAGGAAGGAAGTAACGGCGAAGCACTATCACCGTATATGGAGGAAGTATGTGTTCTTGGTGTGAATCCAAGAATGCTCCTACGGAAGAATTCCAGCTGGGTCGTTTTCTCCATTTTCTACAGACAGGAGTGGATTTGGGTCTAAAGTTAGGTTCCATTAAGGTGCAGATTTTGACCTTATCAATATTCTTTCAGAAGGAATTGGCCTCTCTTCCAGAAGTACAGACTTTTGTGAAAGGAGTACTGCACATCCAACCTCCTTTTGTGCCCCCTGTGGCACCGTGGGACCTGAACGTGGTGTTGCAGTTCCTTAAATCACATTGGTTTGAACCACTTCAAACTGTTGAGTTAAAATTTCTCACGTGGAAAGTGGTCATGTTTTGGCCTTGGCATCTGCAAGGCGGGTGTCAGAATTGGCGGCCTTGTCCCACAAGAGCCCCTATCTGATTTTCCATGTGGATAGAGCGGAATTGAGAACTCGTCCACAATTTCTACCTAAGGTGGTTTCGTCGTTTCACATGAACCAACCTATTGTAGTGCCGGTGGCTACGGATGTCTTGGAGGAGTCCAAGTCCCTTGATGTAGTCAGGGATTTAAAAATCTATGTAGCCAGAACGGCTCGTATTAGGAAAACAGAGGCTCTGTTTGTCCTATATGCGGCCAACAAGGTTGGCACTCCTGCTTCCAAGCAGACTATTGCACGCTGGATCTGTAACACTATTCAGCAGGCTCATTCTACGGCAGGATTGCCGTTACCAAAATCGGTGAAGGCCCATTCCACTAGGAAGGTGGGCTCTTCTTGGGCGGCTGCCCGAGGTATCTTGACATTACACCTTTGCTGAACAGCTACTTGGTCGGGTTCAAACACTTTTGCAAAATTCTATAAGTTTGATACCCTGGCTGATGAGGACCTCCTGTTTGCTCAATCGGTGCTGCAGAGTCATCCGCACTCTCCCGCCCAGTCTGGAGCTTTGGTATAATCCCCATGGTCCTTACGAAGTCCCCAGCATCCTCTAGGATGTAAGAGAAAATAAGATTTTAAACCTACCGGTAAATCTTTTTCTCCTAGTCCGTAGAGGATGCTGGGCGCCCGACCCAGTGCGGACTAAATCTGCAGTACTTGTACATAGTTACTGATGTAGTTACACGAGAGTTGTGTACAGTTGAGATCAGACTGTTGCTGATTTCTGTTGTTCATGCTGTCACTGGTTTAGTTATATACCATGTTATACGGTGTGTTTGTGGTTTGGGTTGGTATGGATCTCACCCTTAATTAACAAAATCCTTTTCCTCGAAATGTCCGTCTACTCTTGGCACAGTTCTATAACTGAGCTCTGGAGGAGGGGCATAGAGGGAGGAGCCAGCTCACGCCCATTAAAAGGTCTTAGAGTGCCCATGTCTCCTGCGGAGCCCGTCTATATCCCATGGTCCTTACGGAGTCTCCAGCATCCTCTACGGACTAGGAGAAAAAGATTTACCGGTAGGTTTAAAATCTTAATATATAAACAAACATACACATGGTAAATACAAAGAGAAAAGTGTACTGCAAGTATAACAAGAGTAACCAGAAAGAACCAGCTCCAAAGAACCAAACCCAAGGACATTGCTACAGGTCCAAAGAAGGCTAAAAAGGTTATAAAGAGGGGTCATGTGAGGAATATATAGATTCTAGCCAGGGAGACCATATTTTCCCAAATTTAGAACTGGCATTATGTTGCATGTAAACAAAACGTTCCTTAGAGAGAGAGTCATTCACCAGTGCCCTGAAAGAGGAAAAAGTGGGTCCTTTAGGATCCATCCGAAGTCGTGCAATACACACCTTGGCCAAGGCACAGACATTATGAACGTATAATTCCTCCCACCTGGACAGGGAATTAGAGCCCACTATCCCAAGAACACATAATTTAGGGGTTAATACTCTCAGGGGAATCCCAGTATTTTCCAGAACCGACGTGACCTGAGACCAAAAGGACTGTATAATAGGGCATGTCCATACAAGATGCCAGAAAGTACCCTGGGCAATTGCGCATTTAGGGCATGCGTCAGAGCGCCCACCTACAAACCCAGCAAGTCGAACTGGTGTCATATAAGTCCTATGAAATATGAAAATCTGAATCTGCTGAAACCTAAGAGATTTGGTAACGGCACGTGGGTATGCCATAGCAAGTTCCCATTCCTCCTCATCCACCGGGCCTAAGTCGACCTCCCACTTCGCACGTAAGCAAGAGATTGGGTCAGTGTGATGCAAGGCAAGGAGATGTAGGTAGGAGAGGGAAATCGTCTTATTGTGGCTAAGATTAAATACAAAAGTCTTAATTGGAAACAGTAGAATTGCAGGAGGAGAGTCCCCGAACTGGGTTCTCCGTGCGTGACGAAGCTGGAGGAAACAGTAGAAATACGAGTTGGGCAAACCAAGCTCATCCCGCAATTGCTGGAAGGATTTCAATGTACCACCACTATAGAGTTGGGACAAAGAAATCACAGAACGGGGTGCCCATACACCACGCCCAGCAAGAGACTTCAGCTCAGGAAGCCAGCCAGAGTACCAGAGGGGAGTATCCGGATCAAAACCATCAAACTTAGTGAGCACTCGCAGCGCCTGCCAAATCTTTGCAGCCTGAAAAACAATGGGAGGAGAGAACGGGGATAAATTCCCGCTTAGCAAAACCTGCACAGGTAAAAAATCAGGGAAGTATCTGCGAAGAAATGCCACATGCAAGGACTGCACATCAGTGTCCTGTAGCCAGAGCATAATAATATAGTTGGATGTTGGGGAGCGCTAGTCCACCTTCCGCCCCACGTCTGGTGAGAACATCTAACTGCAGACGGGGTCGCCCGTTGGCCCAAATCAGTGAAGAGAGAATGCTATTCAATTTCCTAAAGAATGAGGGAAATATATAGACAGGAGATTATAATAGTATATACAGAATCTTTGGCAGCAATATCATTTTAACAAGGTTGACCCTGCCGGTAACCGCCAATGGAAGTTTACACCATTATTTAGATTTTCGTATAATGTGTTGCACTAATGGGTCGAGATTTAAGGGGATAAAATCGGAAGGATCATTAGTGATCTGTATACCGAGGTATTTAAATTGATTAGTCCAGCACGAGGGCAAGGACATTTCTGGAACAGCAGGAGGGGAGCCAATCACTGGCATAAATGACTTGGACCAATTTATGAGAAGGCCAGAAAATCTACCAAACTCCTCTATCACCTGTAGAAGTTGTGACATGGACACAGTATAGTCTTGCAAAAACAGCAGCAGGTTGTCCGCATAGAGGGCAATCTTGTGCACACTAGAGCCAAGGCTTATACCCAGTATGCCGGGATGAGACCGAATAATGCACGCAAAGGGTTCGATGGCAATAGCAAAAAGTGTGGGGGAGAGGGGACACCCCTGTCTAGTACCCCGGGACAAAGAGAAGGAGACCGAAATAAACCCATTAACCGAGATCCTGGCAACTGGTTGCGAATAAAGGAGCCTGGTCCAATGTACATAGTTTGGACCAAAGCCCATACCACGCATAACCTCCCATAAATAAAGCCACTCCACACTGTCAAAGACTTTGGCCGCATCCAGGAAAACTATGACCAAGTCGGAGGGAAAGTCATGAGGGGCTTGGGGAACAGTGTACAAGCGGCGTAAATTGGTGGATGTGGACATGCCAGCCATGAAGCCGGACTGATCCGAATGAATAATAGTTTTCATAACCGTGTTCAGCCTCAGGGCTAAAATGTTTGCCAGGATCTTTGCATCAGTGAGAATAAAAGAAATTGGTCTATAAGATTCTAGGAGACTGGGGTCCTTGCCAGGCTTCGGTAACCCAATTCTCACAGCCTCAGACATAGAGGGGGGGAACCTATTCACAGCGAAAAGGTCTAGATACAAGGAATGTAGGATGGTGGCAAAAATATCGACGTGCTTTTTATATAGTTCAATGGGGAGGCCATCGTTCCCAGGGGCTTTACCACCCGGAAAGAAGCCAATAGCCGCAGTCACCTCTTCAAGTGTTATAGGTGCATCTAGGGAAGCGCTAGCCTCAGGGGAGAGTTTAGGAAGGGCATTGGTAAACAAAAAGTGACATAGCTCCAAGGCCGAACACTTACAAACATTGCTGTAATAGGAAAGAAATGTACGTGCAATATCTGGTGTAGTATCAACAGTGGCACCGGAAGGGTCAATTACTTGTGAAATAACGGTCCCAGGTCGATCATAATGCACTAAATGGGCCAACAGACTGCCAGATCTATCTGCTTGCATATAAATATTCTGAGCTCTAAACATAAGTCACCTAGAGGTCTTGTCCGACAGATGAGCCAACCAGGCTGACTGAGCCAACAGCCAACGGGTTTTAGTCATAGGCAAACCGTCAGTCAGATACTGTGTTTCTAAATTTCGAAATTCGATTTCCAGAGCCCTCTCTGACGTCCGAGAGGACATTTTAAGGGCAGCAATTCGCTTAATAAGTGTATCCCAGACCACAGTGACATGTGCAGACCCAGTGTTAAGAGTGAAGTATCCCTCCCATTGCTTCTCTAGATCAGGACCATCATTCATCTGAAGCAACCAGGACGGGTGCAGTTTCCAATAGGATTGTCCCCTCTGGCACATAACATTAAGAGACGACAACAAGGGTGAGTGGTCAGAAATTCCTCTGGCCTCATAATGGACATCAGTAAGTTTAGGTAACAAAGAAGGGGAGACCAGGGCCAGGTCGATTCTGGAAAAGGAGCCATGGGTTTTAGAGAAACAGGAGAATTGACGAAGTGAGGGGTGACTGCTCCGCCAGGCATACACCCTTCCCAGACTATTAATATAATCAGCAAACCTGGCGGGCCGCTACCAGCCATAATAGAGAGTGGTGTTTTCCATTTGTCCAGGAAAGGGTCTAAAAGGTTATTAAAGTCCCCTAAACAAATAACTGGAGTATAGGGAGAGGAGGCTATAAAGGCGGCAGCCTTTTGTAAAACCTCGTAAGCAAAAGGAGGTGGAATATAAACAGCCATTATAAAGGGTTGGGAGCACAGTTTACATTCAATAAATACAAACCGTCCACGGGAGTCAGTCTTAATCGAGAATAATTCAAACTGTGCAGTTTCTTAATCAAGACTGAGACCCCACTAGAAAAAGTTGAGTGGGAGGCGTGGTACGCCCACCCGACCCAAGGTCGACGAAGCGACATCAGTCTATGACCCTCCAAATGAGTCTCGCTAAGGCAAGCAATATCTGGGTAATATTTCCTGACCATTTTCAACACTAGAGAGCGTTTTACCTTGTTATTAATGCCTCGGACATTCCAGGCCAAGAATTTTAAATCGGGCATAGCATAAGTGACATAATATGAGTTTGAAGGAGAGCAAAGGTAATTGGCCCCTGAAAATAACACCCCACAGGAAACACAATATGGTAATAAAAGCGCTCAAGTCCATTAGCAAAGGTAGCGACAAAATAAGTGAGAAGCAGAAAGAGCATATTTGGGCACAGGGTACATAAAATATCAGTGCTCTAAGATTGAACCAGCAGAAATCACCAAAGAACAGCGGGCTGTAATCCTAACAGAGTTAATCCAGTATCGCATATATAGCAAATACACAAAAATAATGTACCAGTACACAGTTATATTAGAAAAAGCAGTAGACACATATGAAAAACAAAAACCTAAAACAAAAAAAAAAGTAGAAGAAGAATAAAACATTTCCCAACTACCCCCCTCCCCGTATATCTCCCCAAACAGTGGCATACCTGGATCCCGAAAGGAAAAACCCCCAATACACAGTAGATCTAACGTATATCTATGGATGAGGCGAAAACCAAAACCATCAAAGCACGGTGGCTCCCCGGACATATACTTGCCTATCCAGCATACATTATATACAAATATAGAGAAAACGGATACAGGATACTAGTCCGGAGCTAGCTGTCAGGCACCCGGTGCATAGCAATCCAGCCATGCCGCCGCCTCTCGAGGAGAATTGAAGAACTTTGATTCACCCTCCGCCACCACAAGAAGCTTAGAGAGAAACAGCATAGAATATGAGAGGTTAAGGTCACAGAGGCGACGTTAACAGGGAGGAACTGGGCATGGTCCTTTTGAACGTCCACGGCAAATTCTGGGAATGCAGAAACCTTGACACCATTTCTAGTGAGAGGGCCCTTAGTACGCTGTAAACGAAGGACAGAATCACGATCTCTGTGATGTAAGAAACGTGCAATAAAAGTGCGCGGGGGAGCGCCAGGGGGTTGGGGCCTGAAAGGTACCCTGTGGGGGGCGCTCCACCGCAAACTGTGGGGAGAAGGAGGCAGCTCCAAACAATTCTTAGAGCCAGGACTCCAGGAACTCCTCAGGATTGGAGCCCTCTTCCTTTTCAGGGAGGCCAACGAACCTGACGTTGTTTCTGCGCAGGCGACCCTCCATGTCATGGAGCTTAGTCTGGATTGAGGAGACTTGATATGAAAGTGTGGAGACATTTTGCTGTAGAGGGCCACAGGAGTCTTCGAGGGTAGAAACACGGGTCTCCACTTCCCCCAACTCGTTCTCTGATACGCTGCACGTCATGTCGCAGCAGTGAGAGATCACTCTGTACTTTCTCAATTTTATCAGACAGACGTTTTTCACTACCCGCAATAGCCTCCAGCACCTGCTGAATAGAGGGGGTCGAGGAGGATGCCGAAGCACCAGAGTCCACCCTAGAGGGGGGGTTGGGTTGAGCAGGTCGTCGAGGTATAGAAGGGGATTTAGAGCCCTGGTCAGCAGGCTGCCTGGCAAACTTTTCCAGCTTGGCAGCTGCTGCATGGTCACAATCCTTCACCGTTATGTATAAATGTAGGGAATCAAACAGAGACAGGGATATCAGGCACAAACGTGGGTACTCCCAATATGAAACAAAGTTGCAGGCGTATTGCAGGAGCAGAGGCAGTCTAGAAGAGCTCCACACACTTGAAAGTAAACTGTATAGTAGGAGGGGATAGAACAAAGGCAGGGTACTGTGTACTCACTGAAATCAGGGACGGCAATTCACAACAGGTGTCCAGGAACACAGCAATTCCGCTGAGGCAGCAGCTATTACAGTGTGGGCCTGCAGGATGGCCGCCGGGCGTCCAGAGCAGCCCCACTATAGCAGCAAGCAGCTCCCACAGGCAGGGTACATACAGTGGAAAGTCACCAGCCGCCGGGGGACCAGACCGCCAGCGCCAGACACCACCGCAGGAGACAGGAGCCGACCGCCGGGGACGCGCAGGATACACAGGCTGTGGCACTGAAAGTCGGCTGTCACGCTCTGCGGGGGCACTGAGCGGGTCCACAGGTCGCCACTGGCTGCTCAAACGTGTAGGGGGGCAGTGTGTGCAAAAAAGAGCCACTGGGTATGAGTCCGGATAGGCAATCAGGATCTTGGGCCAGGGAGCTCCAGGAAATTGCTGCCTACTCCCTTGCTGCCGTGGCCACGCCCCCCACTTCTGTCACTTTACAGTATTAGAGAATCTTATTGACTATCCTAATACATGCCATATCTATAGAAAATGCTGTTGGTCTTTGCTGGGATGGTTGTGGAGTTTAGTATAAAATTTGTGTTGCGCACTCTTTGACAGAAGCATGCTCTAGTTCAGTGGTTCTCAAACTGGGTTCCTAGGCACCCTGGGGTGCCTCAGGACACTTGCAGGGGTGCCTTGGATTGGTGTCCCAGGACCAATTCATATTATTTATGGCCACTGTAATAGGTAAAACCAGTGCTGGTGGCTGCTAATCAAACAATATGTGGACAAACAGAAGTGAATCCTGCCCCTCACCACACAATTCAACCTAAGTATAAACATATAAACACAATGGGGCAGATGTATTAAGCCTGGAGAAGGCACAAAAGTGATAAAGCAGCCAATCAGCTCCAATATGTAAATTGACAGTTATGAGCTTTAAGGTTGGTGCGTTATCACCTTGCACTTATCACTGCTTTATCACTTCTTTCTGCTGCGGGGTACACTGGGCTCCACAAGGATTCACATCGGGGTGTACAGTAGGATCTTGATCCGAGGCACCAACAGGCTCGAAGCTTTTGACTGTTCCCAAGATGCACAGCACCGCCTCCTCTGTAACCCCGCCTCCATTCACAGGAAGCTCAGTTTGTAAGTTGGTGCCATGCAGTAAGCAGGCACTTAACAAGACTGCAAGGGCTGCTGCAGACAGTCTTTCCGACTTGCCTGTGTGCGGCTCCCTCACCCCCAGCGGTGCTGTATACTCCCGCGCCCTGGTTGCCGGGTCACTGCAGCGGAGGCGCCAGCTTGTTCTAAACGTGAGTCACACACACGCCGCCGTCTCCCAGATCGCGGGGCCGCAGACAAGGGGGAGGTAAGGGGCTCCTGTGCCCGCTATTAACCGCGATCCAGCGCGGCCGTAGGAGGTGGGCCACGCTCGCTCGCGTGGACACTGAATACTGGGCAGCTGCTCCACTAGCCACCAGGGTCAAATCATGGGCACAGGTCAGGGGGAAATTTTATTATAAACCTTTGTTTTACATTGCCCGCAAGCACCCGGTGGGGATGCCAGCAGGAGGAGCAGGTCGGACCTTAGGTCCCTCCCCCCAGCCCCAGGGCACCATTTTAACAATGTTCCCGCCCTGGAGCTGCTTCTCTCTCCCTCACTCCCAGTCAGCAGCCATTACAGACAGAGCCTTGCTGTTCCTGGGACTGCTAGGGCAAATCCCCCTCTGTGGAACCGCCTGATTGCCAGTGCTGTGCTTCCTACAGGACACTTAAGTATTCTACCTGTCACTGGGATAGTGTTAGTTAAGAAAGAGTGCATACATTCAGGGTTGTGTGGTACAAACACCCTGTGATATACATCCAGTGATTACTGTGCATTGTTATATCTAATATTAACACATATAGCCATACTGAGTATTACTTTGTATTGCTAGTCCAGTGCAGTTTATGGTACATAATTTCTGCATGGTATGCTTGTGACTATACATGTGTGTGTGCATGTAGCTGCTGCGTGGTTGCCTTATTACAGGGTATTTCACTCAGTGGGCTATTCCTATATTGCTATACCTGAGGGGGCCAAGTGTTTCAGGTTTTTCTTTATGTTTAATATAGGATTATATCACAAGATATACTGACTGTGTATTTTTACTTGTGATTTATAGTCACCATATCATTTATATCTCTTGAACTCCCGGTCTGTGCTATCATAGGCACACTTTACTGAGAGTTCTTGCTAGGTATAGTGCTGCTACACTTTGTACCAGGTTGCCCAATATTGTGCACATAGTTATGTCTGCTACACGTGGCAACGACACTGGGGCTTCTCCCACACTGCGTGGTAGTGAGGCCGCGGACGTAACGGATGATAATATGGCAGCTGACAGTTCAGGTTCAGGGGGTTCATTACCCCCCAGTGGGTCGGTAGCACCTGGGGCATCACAAGACCCACCTTGGGCTACATTTTCCACATTGTTAAACACGCTTGTGACTAAATTGACGCCCCCTCTGGGACCACCTGTGCCACTGCAACAGTTTATGGTCCCTGCTTTGAACCCGCCATGGGCGGATCAGCTTTCCACTCAGTTACAGCATTTGAACCGATCTATGACTAAATCAAAGTGTCACTCTTGCCCACCTAAGACTAAGTCATCTTCTAAACGGGCCATTACCTCCTCCCAATCCACTGCTATTCCAGACACGTCCTCTGACTAGGACGGTGCATATACTGACCCCACAGACACTGACGTTTCTGATGGGGAAGGGAAGTCATTGGTGGATGTTCCGGATTTGAGTGAGGCAATACGGCTCATTCTTCAGGTGTCTGATGATCCTGAGCCTGAGACTGTCTCCAAGAAACCGGATAGGTTTAAACGAAAGAAGGTGGTTAAACAAGTTTTTCTCTATTCTGAACAACTGGTTGACATACGTCCGTAATCCTGCGAAAATCCGGGGACAAAATTCACACCGAATAAGAGACTGTTGGCTCGCTATCCTCTCTCTGCGGAGGTATGTAAAAATTGGGAAACCTGTAGATTCTCATGTGGCCCGTATGGTTGTTTCCTCTGCTCTGCCTGTAACTACCGTCACCTCTCTAAAGGAACCAACGGATCGTCGTGTGGAGGGCTGTTTAAAAGCGATTTATACCCTAACGGGGGCTGTGCATAGGCCAACAATTGCAGCGACTTGGGCTGCTGAAGCTGGTGAGGCGTGAGCTCAGGAACTTGAGGTGGAACTGCCTTCCAACGCATCTGAGCATGCTCGACAATGTCTCTCGTATATTGACACGGCTTCTCTGTACCTTAAGGAGGCGGCCTCTGCCGGGGTGCTCGCGGCCAAGGCTGCTACTACGTCCGTCTTGTCCAGATGTATCCTTTGGTTGAGATCCTGGTTGGTGGATATGGATTCCAAGAAAACCCTGGAGGTGCTTCCTTTCAAGGGAGACATTCTCTTCGGAGAAGACCTCAATAAGATTGTGGCTGATCTGGCTACTGCTAAAACAGCTTGCCTACCTAGTACGGCTCCTTCAACACAGAAGGCTAAAAGTACTTTCCCTCGGCCCTTTCGTCCTCCATCAAAAGCAAAAGGTCAGGCGTACCCAAAGCAAGCTCGTGCTTCCAGACCTGCCAAGCCCAGACAGAAGCGTGCCTGGGCTGCCCGTCAGCCAGCTTCCAAAACTGACAAGCCTGCCGCATGACAGGGCGGGCCTCCCTCTGGGGGATCCCAAGGTGGGGGGCCGACTTCTAGGTTTTGCCCAGGAATTCTTGAAGACCACTTCAGATGCCTGGGCGAGGGAAGTCGTCGCTCGAGGTTACGCCATACCCTTCAAGAATCGTCCCCTGCAGCGGTTTTGCCTGACAGACGTGCCTCTGAATCCGGCGAAAGCAAAAACGTTGCACTCGGTGCTACATTCCCTCCTGACCACAGGAGTGGTAGTACAGGTGCCTCTGGCTCAGAGAGGCAAGGGGTACACTGACCGCTGTTTCTAGTCCCTAAACTGAACGGGTCCTCGCGGCCCATTCTCAATCTGAAGTCCTTGAACAAGCATGTGCGGGTCTCCAAGTTTCGTATGAAAACGCTGCACTCCATTGTTCTGGCCAATGAGCCTGGGGCATATATGGTCTCCCTGGACATACAAGATGCCTACCTGCATATTCCTATTGCGGTATCTCATCAACAGTACCTGCGGTTTGCGGTGGGCAACCTTCATTACCAATTTCGGGCATTACCCTTTATTTGACAACGGCTCCACGAGTTTTCACCAAAGTAATGGCGGTCATGACGGCTACACGCCGACATCAAGGGGTCAAAATCCTACCGTACTTGGACGATTTGTTGATCCTGGCAAATTCCCCAGAACTTCTCCTGTGTCATCTCGATCTGACGGTCCAGTGCATGAAAGCCCACGGGTGGCTGATCAACTGGAAGAAATCCTCTCTGGTTCCTGCTTGGAGCATGTTACACCTGGGAGCGTTCTTGGACACTCACAACCAACGGTTGTCCCTGTCTCAGGAGAAAGTCCTGAAGCTTCAGGACAGGATTCGATGCTTCCGATCTCGTCCGCAAGTGTCGATACATTTGGCAATGCAAGTGCTGGGTCTCATGGTGTCGGCTTTCGACATGGTGGGGTATGCTCAGTTCCACTCTCGCCCTCTACAGAAGTTAATTTTGACCAAGTGGGACCGCCTGCCTCACCGGATCAGATCTCACATGATCTCATTGTCTCCGGAGGTCCGTCTGTCACTGAGTTGGTGGCTGCAGGACCAACATTTGAGCAGGGGCCGTCCCTTCCGGATATCCAACTGGGTCCTTCTGACGACGGATGCCAATCTGAGAGGTTGGGGCGCAGTGTTGGAACAACACTCTCTTCAGGGTCGGTGGACCAAGGAGGAGTCTCTGCTCCCGATCAATATTCTGGAACTGCGGGCAGTGTTCAACGCGTTGACAATGGCCCAGCATCTAATACAGAACAGACCTGTTCAAGTACAGTCGGACAACGCCACCACGGTGGCGTACATAAATCATCAAGGCGGCACTCGAAGCTGCATGGCAATGAGGGAAATATCACGGATTCTTCAGTGGGCAGAACGCCATCTGCCGGCCATATCCGCAGTGTTCATTACGGGCGTCCTGAACTGGGAAGCAGACTTTCTCAGTCATCAGGACGTACACGCTGGAGAGTGGAGCTTCCATCTGGAGGTGTTTCAACTTCTCGTGGACACATGGGGCCTTCCAGATGTGGATCTGATGGCGTCTCGACACAATCACAAGGTTCCAGTCTTCGGAGCAAGGACAGGGGATCCTCAAGCTGCGTTCGTGGACGCTCTGGCAATTCCATAGAATTTTCAGCTACCGTATGTGTTCCCTCCTGTGTCACTCCTGCCCAGAGTAATATGGAAGTTCAAGCAAGAAGGAGGAAACCTGCTTCTGGTCGCTCCGGCGTGGCCCAGACGGCACTGGGTCTCTCGTGGGATTGTCCCCTTCTACTTCCACAACGACCAGATCTCCTAGTTCAGGGCCCTTGTGTTTACCAGGATTTGGCCCGTCTGGCTTTGATGGCATGGCTCTTGAAGCTTCCGTCCTGAGGGCCAAGTGTTTTTCTGAGGCGGTCGTTCAAACTACGTTGAAGGCTTCTGCTCAGATTGATCATAGGGTGTGGAATGCTTACTTTACTTGGTGTGCGTCTCACAATCATGACGTTTTCAAGTTTAGTACGGACAAGCTATTGGCTTTTCTACAACAGGGCCTGGACTTAGGCTTGCGTCTGGCCTCCCTCAAGGTTCACATCTCTGCCTTGTCAGTATGGTTTCAGAGAAAGTGCCACCCTACCTGATGTCCATACATTCACTCAGGGTGTGTTGAGGATGCAGCCTCCTTATGTGCCGCCTGTGGCCCCTTGGGACTTGCCGGTGGTTTTGGAGGCCTTGCAAGTGTCTCCGTTTGAGCCTCTTGCCTCTGCTGACCTTAAGTGGCTTTCCCTTAAGGTCCTGTTCTTGCTGGCTATTGCTTCAGCTAGAAAGGTCTCGGACTTGGGTGCCTTATCCTGCAAGTCTCCCTATTTAATTTTTCACCGTGACAGGGCGGTTCTTAGAATGCGGCCAGGTTATTTACCTAAGGTGGTGTCTTTCCACCTTAACCAGGAGATTGTGGTTCTGGCCTTTAATTCTCCTGAGTTGTCTCCCAAAGAACGGTTTTTGGATGTGGTACGGGCTCTCCGTATCTATGTGAAGAGAACTTCCTCCATTAGGAAATCTGATTCTCTTTTTGTATTGTTTGGTTTTCACAAACGTGGCTGGCCTGCTAACAAGCAGACTTTGGCCAGATGGATTAGAATGATGATTGCACATGCTTATGTACAGGCTAATCGTCCGGCTCCTGCTACCATTAAGGCCCATTCTACTCTGTCTGTTGGACCTTCTTGGGCGGCCCACCGTGGTGCGACCCTTGAACAATTGTGCAAGGCGGCTACGTGGTCCTCCGGGAACATGTTTATAAGGTTCTATGCCTTCGATACCGCCGCTTCCCAGGATGCTTCCTTTGGACACTTCCTTTGGACACCGGGTTCTTGTGCCCGCTACAGTGCATCCCCTCCCGTAAGGAACTGCTTTGGGACATCCCCGATGTGAATCCTTGTGGAGCCCAGTGTACCCCGCAGCAGAAAACAAGATTTATGGTAAGAACTTATCGTTGTTAAATCTCTTTCTGCGAGGTACACTGGGCTCCACAAGGCGCCCACCCTGACGCACTTAGCTTCTTTGGGTTGGTATTGGCATAGCCACTGACACCCTCTACTGTGGTGAGTGTGTTGTGTATTTGGCTACGAGCGGTTGTCGTCTCTGGTACCTGCTACTGCATTGGGCTGGTTAACGAAACTGAGCTTCCTGTGCGTGGAGGCGGGGTTATAGAGGAGGCGGCGCTGTGCATCTTGGGAACAGTCAAAAGCTTTGAGCCTGTTGGTGCCTCTGATCAAGATCCTACTCTACACCCTGATGTGAATCCTTGTGGAGCCCAGTATACCTCGCAGAAAGAGATTTAACAACAGTAAGTTCTTACCATAAATCTCGTTTTATACCTTCTCCAGGCTTAATACATCTGCCCCATGTACTTAATTTTAATATTTCTTGAAAAAATCTGGCACTCTAGGGCAGGGGTCAGGGAACTTTTTTTTACCTTTTACCCCAAAATATATTTATATACACCGTCGTTACCCCCTTGATTTGAAAGGAAGGAAATCATATAATTTAATTAACGCTTTCTCCCCAAAACACCAGAATGAATGTAAGAAAGATGGATATGGGGGGGGGGGGGGACTTTTAGGAGACAGATGGTCACATCCTCACCTCAGTAATGTCAGTGGGAATTTCCCACTGTTATGTGGGCCACTGTCTGATCCTGCGGAACTCCGTCAGCGGGAAACCCGACTTGTCGGAATGTGGTCGGAAAGCAGGTGGATCGGCGGAATACCAGCTGATCCGCCTGCTGCTGTCGGAAACGGGGCCAAATCCGACAGGTTTTGGCCCCCTTTCCGACAAACTCTATCCGACTTGAAAACAAGTCGGATTGAGGTGAGGAGATGGGTAGCAGTGCGGCGGGCTACGGGGATCGAGGATGAGAGGTACCTTGACGGCCGTCCCCTGGCCAGGCACCTCTCTCCCTGCTGTGCCTCCTCCGCCGCCGCAGACATCACCCCTGCCGCCAGCTCCGGCCGATGATCTCCGTTCCCCCGCCGCCAGCTCCTCCGCCGGCCGCCACACTGTTCCGGCCGCCGCTTACTGTCTACCCCCCCCCCCCCCACTGGCCGTCGCTCACTGTTCCCCCTTCCCACACGGCAGCCGCTGGCTGTTACAGCACATTGTAGGTAAATCCAGACCAGTATATTCCATTGTTCTGTCATCACTGGGGCTCTGCTTCAGGTCTAGGGGTGACATTTACTTTTATCGGTGCCTAAACAAGTGGCATCATATTGCCTGGTGTATTAAGTGGAAAATGCATGGATATGTTCAACTAGACAATTTGGAAACATTAAGTTATTGTAAACCTGTCCCCACCATTCCTTTTCAGTATAAATGTTGTACCGCCAAGATGACGACGACTTGTTTAGTGACCAAACCTCTGTTGTTCCTTTTTGCGTTAATAGATGCTGGCTCCCAACTGTTGTGATAATTACTTTCCATAAACATATGTATATAATTAGTAAACTTCATGGAATAAAATGTCTTAACCCTTAAAAATGTTACGTTTATCCACCGGGGAATTTTGTAATAATGGTTTTTATTGATGGTTTTGGTGACAATTGTTGATAGGCATTGATCTGTCCCAGTGACGTCGCAATGCGTTTCAGAGTTCTGTTTCTGGTTAATGAAGCTATTAATTGGTACTCATTAAATAGCTGAGGGACTAATAAAATCTGGAATTGCCCTTTAGGTAATGAATCTTAGTAAATTGGTAGTGGTAGATACACCAAGCACCCTTTTGACCTGCTTTTCTCCCTCTTCGTGCAGTAGGTGTCAGAGGAGGAAGGAGCACGCATTCAACCTCCGAATCTTCCATCATGCTGCTCTTTGTGTTCCTACAAGAAGACGGATGGGTGCCAACCTTCACAGAGGCCCCCATGAAAGGCTCCTACCTTTCTCCAAGCCCTGTGATTGATCTGTGTTGTGCATCCCAACAGGGTTTATTCAAGTGCTGAAAACCGGCTCCGTCACTCTCCCTTTTGAGTGATCTAGCTCTTTAGATTTGAAATGTCCTAATCTAGCACACGGTAGATAAATTAGAAGGCCTTACTTGTTTCACAGATGGCATCAGTCCCAGATGAAATGAAAATAAAAGTAATTTTATGCTCCGCATTTCATCAATGCAGTTTAGTTCTTTCGCTTTACCATTTTGTTTTGTTTCTTAATTGTCACAACCTCATTCTGAGCGTATTTTCCCTTATTTGTTCTTCCACCTCGCAAAGGTCATCTTATTATTATTTCCCAAGGACTTTTTTCATTGCTAAAAGCGTCTTCACTGTTCGTATTGGCTTGTTCTCACTGTTTAATCAGTATTTATTTTAGTTTGTGCTTACCTCAGTTTCTGTGCTTTCTCTTGAGAGGTGTTCAGAATTTGGGCAGGGTGTTACCTTTACGCAACTATTATTACTCTTGTTATATTTGACAATTACAAAGTAACTTTACAAGATTAAAAAATTTTATATATATATATATATATATATATATATATATATATACATACTGTATATAGATATATAGAATTCATTAAGCTTGACGCTTCTTAGAAGTAGTTTCCACATATTCTTTATGGGATTTAATTATCCATCAAAGAAAACCAACAGATAAAGTTTTGAGGTAAAAGTAAATGTTTTTGTCATTCTCAATGTGTCAGGTGTCTAAAGGGGAGGCAGTCAATTGACCGCCTGTCGGGATCCCGGCGGTCAGGATGCCGACGCAGGAATCCCGACAAAAGCGGAAATACCGGCTGTCGGAGTCCTGACCGCCGGCTGCTTACCCGTCTTGGGTGGGGGTCCACGCCACCACCCGGAGGGGAATAGAAACCTGTGGTGACCGAAGGGTGACCATCCAGAGGGGAATAGAAACCTGTGGTGACTGAAGGTCGCCACCGAGCCCAAAGTGTGGTGAACGCAGTGAGCCCGCGAGGCGACACACTGCGCTCACCGCCGGGATCCCGGCTGTAGGCCTCCTCACCATCGGGATCCTGACCGCCGGGATCTCGTACTGATCCCATCTAAAGTGCTTTGTAACCCTTTGACTATAAGAGTAATGTTGGATTTCTGTGTCCCTATGATGCAGCAAGGCCTACAATTGGGAAAACCCGCATACATGTACAACCAGACTGGGGTGCATTGTGTATTTCATTTTTGTTTTTGTTTTTTGCTTACTAATTGTAAAAATAAACTGAATCGTGACTGAATAATTGATGTTTCTCTCCTTTATACAGACGGGATATATTGACAGCTATGCTGTGTGGGGTGCATAATGAAAGGTGGTGTGGTGGGCTAGATAATAGATGTTTTAAAACTACATGTATATGTGTGGGCAAATCTGGTCAGACAATGATCGCATACACAGTCATCATCCAATCGTATTTACAGTCCGCCGCCCTTTTAACCTGCGGCCAGTTAGGTCTAACAAAGCAACATAACTAATGTCTGTATTCCTTGTGAGATTTGACTTGCTCATACAGCGACTGTGCCGCTATGAATTATACAGAATTGTGCAGGGTTTTGTGCGTGCCATGACGTAATCTCTGTTTTTCATACTTGTATTGCAGGCATATTCAGCAGCATCGATGTAGCAGCAACGTTTCCCAGTGCTTTATCTGGCTCCAGTACTCCTGTGTCTAGCTCCCATGCACCGCAGTGTGCTACTACTCATTTCCAGCACGGAGCCTCATCCCCACTGCCCTTCTCATCTACTGCTCCTGCCAGCACTACCACAACTCAGGTAAGCAGGCTTGTCTTACCTGTCAGTCTGTTCTTCCCATCACACTCGCATCCCGCTGGGTAGTCTGCCAGCCTTTGTACATCAACAAGTGTGCATGTGGTGCAACGTTCCTGAGAATATTCTACATTCATGCAGTTTTATGGAAGCAATAAGTGCTGCCTTAAGCCGTCTTCTAGTTGATAGTGTATTTGAGTGGTAGTATCCGTATTGGTTAGGCATTCATGCACAGTCAGCCTAGACTATTTGTATGATGGTGACGAGCAGCCTGGTAAATATGGAGAATGCTTCATGTGGTCATGTGATTACTTGGTGCCGGCATCTATCTCTCTTACTCCTCTTTACTATTTAAGTGGTGGTGTTTTGTTTCCTATGAGCCAATCCTTTTTTGTGGCTGAGATTATAGGCATCACTAGGAGCTGATAAGTTTGCCCCGACTCCCCATGTTCTTTCCGTGGGGCTGTCTACTACTTTTTTGGGGGGAATTTTATATACTGATTTATTTTTAGTTTTGCACATCTTAGAAGCATTCTGAATAAAGAATAATGTAACATGGTTTGTTTAAACATTGAATGTAGAGCAGTGTTTATTTATTTGCTTTTATCTTCCCATCATTAAAATGCAGAAGATGTGCACATGTACCCCCTAGACTTCTAAGGCTGGGCAGTTTAAAATAAGTATTGTACCTAGCAAAGGGGAATGGACATGAAATGTGTGTTTTAACGTTATTTCCCCTTTTTTGCGGGACCCCAATTGTCAGTATATGTACATTTTTACAACCCAAAAGAGGCATATCTGACAGTGAGGGCACCCCAGAAAAGCTTCTGGACCTCCAGTTGGCTTCAGAGCCCACAGTCGTTGCATCTTAGTTACTCGTGCATATTTTTAGATTGTCCCTCTGTACAGGCCTTTAGCAGATGTTTCTGCCCCCACTTTGTCTGCATTGTGTAGTGTTCATTCTAGCACCCTGCACCTTTCAAAATCCGTGCAGTTCCTCTTTCCTGCCTGGGGTGTCGCTCTCTGCTGTGATGCTTTTTAGCACACTCTGATCTGTTACTCAATGCTGTGATACAGACCTGTGTGTGCGGAGATGCACCAGAGCAGAAAGCGACACCCCAGGCAGGAAAGAGGAACTGCACAGGATTTGAAAGGTGCAGGGTGCTAGAATGCACACTAATTGTCATTCCCTACACCCAGGTTATGTTCACATAATGTTGCTTTCCTTGCTACTTAGACTGTCATTTGGGGTGTATGGGGGGAATGCGTCAAAACCTTCTAAAGGTCCTCTGACTCATAACCGCTGTGTACTATCACAGTGGCAGAGGTAATTAGACTTCTACATAGAAACCCGGGGTACAATATTGCTGTGTGTGACTGTAATAGCACAGCACTCTAGGATTGCTGTGTAGCAAAAATAAATACAAGGGGGTTCTGTTGCATGACCGGTATTTTATTATTATTATGGCAGTCATTACTTCATAGGATTGGTTGGAGAGGTAATAACAGTTGCTACCTTTTGGTTCAACCCATAAACCCAAAAGAATAATAATACAGAGATGGTGCTATTTACATAACAAATAGCAGTGAAGGAAGAAAAACAATACTGTGAAAGAGAGAATAAAAAATACTTCCCTACAGTATGTGGATCTTTTGTGGAGGAGCCGTCACGTCCAGGATATACGAAAATGAAAGGAATACAGTACTATCTATACTGGCTATTTTCTGCATTTAAGGTCTGTGCTGTGCTGCCCAGATAAAGTGTCACTGCACATAAACTAATCAGAAGCTCCCAGTCATGTAGCAGAGGACAGATAGTGCTTATTTTATGTCCTCATTGACAAGTATTGTAACAGCATCTGTGCTCTATTAGCCATTACTTAATGTTTTCTAGTTCACGGGGTACATTGGTGGACCTACACAAATACATATATAGCTTTACCCTCACCAGCTATCAAAATGTAAAATGCAGGTATACAATTGATAGCAGGATACGCAAATCTTTTGTGCCCAGCTCACTTGCTGTGTTACATAGTAGCCTCTCAGGAGTAGTGAAATTATGGATCTAATAAGTACTTACTTCAAAAGAAATAAACACATTGAAGGCAGATAAACTACCAGACCGTAACTACAAAACTGATGCAATTCCCACCTCTGGGGGTTGCATCACTTGCAGACTCCTACCTTTATTCTCTGTTACTCAGTCACCTGGGACACATCTGCTTTTACTCCAATCGGCTGCTGCCAATCAGTATAATTTGGCACGGTAAAATCTCATTCTTGCCTAGTCAGCTTTGAGCTGTCTGCAAGTCATGGAGGTAGGAGGAGGAGGAGGTGGTAAGGCTTGCATCAGGCACTCGCATTTCCTACCAAGCCATTGCCAGTGGACTGTAATTACTATGATCTGCTAACTATTGCAGTGCATTAAATCAATAAATAAATACAGAACTGTAATGATTGTTTTAAGTAGCATCATCATGTAATCAGTCAGTGTTTGTTTGTTTTTTTCCAGTAGATACTACAATTTAGGGTTTTGTACATTAAGATGTTTAAAGAAAAATTCAAATTCTTAAAAATAGTGTTTTCCTGGTGTGTGGTATGGAGTGCTTTTCCCCATGTACACCTGGAGATCTTGTACCCTCCGACCTGGCAGTCTTTTATCGCATTCCTTCAGTCTTATAGCCGATCGCATCTAGTACATACATTCTTTTTTTTCTTTAATATTGTAAATTTTTAGGTCACGTAAAAAATGTTGGGTACAGATAACAGATGTTGCAAGCAATCAATCAAATAATAAGGCTTGCTGTACATACATAGTGCAAATTGACAAAAAAAATTGTATGGCAGCAGGACAAAAAAATCTGTGTACAATACCAGGAGACTTGCAAAGCAATAGACAGTTATTACAGCAAATCTGCATGTAAGTGTGTTTTATATCATCATGCGTTTTTCAAACATAACCTAACCAGTTAAGGCTAACAAATGCCTAAAAACAATAGTCCAACAAACAAAAAAGGGCGAAAAAGAGAGAAAAAAGAAATAGGCACATATAATAAATTGCACTGCAGTTTAAACAAGAGTGGCCATAAAAAACATGCTCTGAAAAATCAAGCCCAAAAAAAGAAAAAATGGCCGCATAACTATAATGCCAAGTATAAGGGAGAGAGGAAAAAGATTAAGAAAGGATTTTCCAGGACCGACCTGACCTGAGACCAAAAGGACTGTACAACAGGGCATTCCCACACAAGATGCCAGAAAGTGCCTTGGGCAATGGTGCATTTAGGGCAAGCATCAGAGCGCCCACTGACAAACTCTGCAAGTCTAACCGGAGTCATGTAGGTCCTATGAAATATAAAAAAATTGAATCTGCTGAAATCTAAGAGACTTGGTAACGGTACGTGGGTATTCCATAGCTAGTTCCCATTTCTCATCTATCAGGCCCAGATCAACCTCCCACTTCACATGTAATCGTGAGCTAGATCTAGGGGATCTATTCATGAAGCAGTGAAACAAATGGAGAAGTGAGCCAGTGGAGAAGTTGTCCACCTGATTGCTATGTATAATTTCATAGAATGCGCTTTATAAATGTCACTTCAACACTGGTTGGTTGCCATGGACAACGTCTTCACTGGCTCACTTCACTGTTTTCACTGCTTCATGAATAGACCCCTAAGTCTTCCCCTTTCTTGAGCTGAAGATGAGGTGCAGAGATTAAGATGAAAATGAGGGTTGGTATTTTTTTATTGTAAGATCTCATCGATTTTCCACCAAGAAAACAACATTTCTCATTCACAAATAAGGCAGCGAGTGCCAGACAGGTGATTTGTTACTATATCGTTTAATTCAGATGTAGTTTAATCTTACACTTTATTTATCTAAATATATTTTTTAAAACTGCCATGAAGCTGTATTTCGATAGTCGTAAAAAAATACCTGAATGTGCTTTGCAAATGTCTCCATATTTTAGAGAGAGAATAATTTGGCCAGCACTGTAATTTGCTGCCTAAGATCAAATCAAGCTCTCCAGCAGTACACTTCTATTTTGTTCTGCGTTTTGTTTTTTTCATTTTAATCTTATCTGGTGTTCATTGTTCTCTGCAGTATCTCTTTAAACTGATTATCGTGCAATCATTTGTCAAACAAAACATGTAGCTGTTTACATACAATGACAAGAGATTAGGGGAAAAATAAAAGGCAGCGCCCAGTTGCTGGCGTTTCCCTTAAAAGTTATGATTTTGCAAATACTTTTATTTCACGTTAATGACCATAAAACTTAGACCTGTCATCTGAACACAGTGGATTACTGTCTGCACTTTAGCAGATTGTTAAACTGGGTACACACTAGACGACATGCAAACGATACAATGTCGCTCACAATTTCCCTGGAACTCCCAGACAAACAATATTGGTGGTAATTCCAAGTTGATCGCAGCAGGATTTTTTTTTAGCAGTTGGGCAAAACCATGTGCACTGCAGGAGAGGCAGATATAACATGTGCAGAAAGAGTTAGATTTGGGTGGGTTATTTTGTTTCTGTGCATGGTAAATACTGGCTGCATTATTTTTACACTGCAAATTAGATTGCAGATTGAACACACCACACCCAAATCTAACTCTCTCTGCACATGTTAAATCTGCCTCCCCTGCAGTGCACATGGTTTTGCCCAACTGCTAAAAAAAATCCTGCTGCGATCAACTTTGAATTACCCCCATTGTGCGTACACACTGAGCAAATTTACAAATGACCAAATGATATACGTGAGTCGTTCGACACTACCAAATTGTTGGGTTTCAGCTTAATTATATCGTTAGTCATTTCTAATGTACAACTGTACGATTGGCTCCAAGTCGTTAGCCACATTTTCAAAATTGAGTTGCATATACAGAGGACGTTGCTAGCGACCCGCGGGAGTGCGCATCGCTAGCGCCATATTGCGTCCTCACTGAACGATTTAAACAATTAGGCTTTATCTGCAAATTCATTTAAAATGTTTTTTAGTGTATACCCGGCCTTAGGCTCAATACTGATACAGTACAGAAAGTGAGACATCTCACAAATTGATGTAAAAAAAAAAAAAAATGTAAACTTTTATATATCCTTTTGAATTGCCTGAAGTCAAGGAAAAGTATGTTTACATTTTATCCTACTTAGGAAATGCTATAAAATTTGAGTACAAACATTATAACATTTAGTGGGGCAGTACGTTACTGCCTCACAGCACTGAGGTCATGGGTTCGATTCCCACCATGGCCTTAACTATGTGGAGTTTGTATATTCTCCCCGTACTTGCGTGGGTTTCCTCAGGGTACTCCGGTTTCCTCCCACAATCCCCCAAAAATATATTGGTAGGTTAATTGAACCCCAACAAAAAATGAACCCGTGAATGAATGTGACTGGCCAAATATGCTCTGTAAAGCGCTGCGGAATATGTGTGCGCTATATAAATAACTAGTAATAATAATAATAGTAGTGAGAGCTGCCATTCTGTAAATGTAAAACAAGTGATCACCCTCGTAGATTGCTGTAGAACAGTGCCCCTAATGGATAAACACTGGTATAGAATAGTTTTATTAAGGAATCCTACATAAAACTCGGGATTGCCATCTCTTACATGATGAGAAGTTTGTATAAACAGGGATGTACATTTTTGCATCGCATAAGAATATTTTTAATGAATAGTGAAAATGTTTAAAAATCTCACATTTCAGCCATAGTTTTGTGTATATTTAGCTGGAATCTGATGTAATTGGTGTTAGTCCTAACACTTCTCCTTAGATATATTATAGACTTCGAGCTAATATTTGCCACTTCTGCTTGTGCCTTATTGTGTACTTTCACGTTGCTTTTTTCTACATGGTGTTTACATTTTAGTTTTTCTGCATTATTTGTCACATATTCACACCTGTAGATGTATGCACTTTCACTGGCCAGTGTACCTATTTCCACCGAATTCACTGCTGGCAGACCGGTTCTCACCTACATTGTGAAGCATCCTTTATGTTTTCTGCTTAACTTATAAGTTATGTTTCCGTATTATATCCGCCTCCCCCACACCCCTCGCACTACTGACAGTCCTTAAGTCTTTGATGACTGCAAAAATTTCCGGATTTTTCTAGGACTCCTATCAAGGAAGGCTGCAGCCGAACAGACCCAAACACATTGGAATTCATCTAGTGCTTTCTGTTTCTGACTTCCTGCTCTCCAACTATGGGAAATTGAAATTGACAGGCCCTGAGCGATTTCAACTTTTCCTGGGAGTGTATTTGTTAGCCAGAATTTGGCATCTCTGTATCCCTGCCGCATGTAGGATTATAACTTCATATAGCTGCAGTATAAATGCATCATTTCTGGAAGGAAAGTATAAATAAAAGACAAATAAGATCTTCCACATAAAAGCAAATTATATATAGAACACTTTCCAAATCTTATTTTTGCTACATAAATATCGGATCAAGATTTTGTGCGTTGTAATTGTGACAATACACCATAATTGTTGTGCTATAAATGTAAATGTGTTTAAACTGTGCCAAGGACAAGAGCCTTGTAGGCAGACTGAGCTTATGGGGAGAACTTTTCTGCAGGCACTTTCCTGTAGGAAGAGGTCAGGGGGTAGGGTAAAAGCAAAAGGAATTTCCAGCTTGGGGTGGGGGAGGATTCTTAGGTAACATGTGACCCAACAGGAAGAACAAAGGCGTCCCAGTACTAGAGTAATCCTGTATTCCGTCTAATTAAAATCCTTCAAATCTTATTTTAGCCCTTGTCCCAGTGAGATTGGCTTCACATTTAAGTCATCATTCAGCCGGAGTGAAGTGAAGGCAGTTGCATGGTCTTGTACAGTGCTGCATGCTGAGACAGCTGCATCTTATGTTTCGCTCTTAGCTGTAAATGCTTTTTGCCTCCAAGCTGAAGCTTATTTAGTATGGCTTATCTGGTGCTCCTGTAGCAACCATCAGTCTCCAGGCAACCCAGCCACATTGACCTCTTCATTGAACTGAGTGTAGCAGGACCTCAATTTAGCTGCCTAAAACAATAGTGACGGAGGCGAATTTGAAGACCATATTGTATAAAAGGGAGGTCTGGTCCTTTTTCTTTCCCTGCCCCCTTGCCCCAATTATAACATCTTTAAGCCATTTAACCTTAAATCGGAGATGCACTTTTTAACACTCAATACTAGTTTGTTTGAGAGATTTATATTCCATTGTTAACTTTTGATGTTTTGTTTTACTCTCATGTATTGCACTGCTTAGATTCTGAGAGTTTGTGGGTGGTTTCTCTCTCGCTCTATAGAGATAGATAGATAGATAGATAGATAGATAGATAGATAGATAGATAGATAGATATAGATATATAATTGTCTGTGCATTTTCTTTCAGTTTTTGTAATGGAAATTCTAGTATGTGAGCCATAGTCATTCTGAATTACCGATACAATGTTGCAATATTCTGTCATTTAAAAAAAAAAAACGAGAAACAACAATTTGTAGAATAGAGTGTGTGTGTGTGTGTGTGTGTGTGTGTGTGTGTGTGTGTGTGTGTGTGTGTGTGTGTGTAAAACTAGTGTCGATTTAAGTGTGACTTGTTGCCCTTTTTGCAGAACGGATTTCCATGGAACTTTAATAATAAAGAATGGTTATGGAGTAAAATATTGAGTAGTATGATGCTGTCGCAGGAAATGTGCGCGATCGGATTTTATTTGTTTACAGATGGCCGGAGGCTTTTCATGTCCGTCTGTGTATAAATATATTGCACAATTTTATTTTTGCATATCACTTTTTTCTGTATTTGCTACAATGCACTGTGTGTAAATGTGTATTGGTACTGATGTTATCCTACATACAGGTTGAGTATCCCATATCCAAATATTCCGAAATACGGACTTTTTTGAGTGAGAGTGAGATAGTGAAACCTTTGTTTTTTGATGGCTCAATGTACACAAACTTTGTTTAATATACAAAGTTATTAAAAATATTGGCTAAAATTACCTTCAGGCTGTGTGTATAAGGTGTATATATAACCTAAATGCATTCTGTGCTTAGATTTAGGTCCCATCACCATGATATCTGATTATGGTATGCAATTATTCCAAAATACGGAAAAATCCGATATCCAAAATACCTCTGGTCCCAAGCATTTTGGATAACATTTGTACATGAATGTGTAAAATAGATTTGGGGAAGTAAATCTAATGCATGATCGGTATTGACTTAAAATGACCTCCATATGAATACACTGGCTGTATTGTCTTCATCACAATGTCCATTCGGCTGGAGTATAATGATGTAAAGCAATATTTAGCTAAATTGTATTACTCTGCTTATTACCCCCTCTAATATAGTGTATTGAGTGCAATACTGTATACGGGAAGATAGCTCCTGCTCCAGATAAATATGTTAAAAGTTATTTTATGGAGTCATCGTATAATCGTAACAGTGATGGAATGACACTGAACTGAACACAAGCTGTCTGTGGACTTAAAATGTGGTTTAAGTAGTGTGCCTGTCAGTTCTATTGTCTGCTCTGCGGAGAGCTCCCTCTTCCTGATGTCATCGAGATGCGTTTAATAGCATGTCACGTTCCTAATTTCTGACAGTTATTCTCTGCCAGAACAACACAGTCACTAATGTAAGAAACAATTCAACTTGTCATTGGGTTCAGGTCTCTTCTCCTGCAAAATGTGTGTATAGGCCTCATAAGTAGAATATTTTCGGACAATGCAGGATAATGTGTCTATAAATATATGACTCCCTAAATGTAAGAAGCAGGATATTTCATTGTATACAAGGAAAAAGAAAGGGAAATGTGCATCCAGTACATCCAAGCATACAGTACATACACGCACACATATACATATATTTATAAATGGTCTCTTATGAACACCTATTGTTTAGCTTTGCAGAATGTCAGGGCTTTATAAATAAAGAATTACAATACTTGCAGCGATACAGCTAGGCCTCTGGGCCTTTCTGTCAATTATCAACCCATAGAGCAGCACTTCCAACTCTCACGCTCCAGTTCATATAACATTAAGCACGGGTAGATTTTAAGCTCATGCAGCTCATTCTTTGTGTTAATTTTAAGTTTAAACTTTTAAAATCTTGCACACCGTTTGTTTCTGTAAAAAAAAAAAAAAATGTAAAAAAAGGCCAGCATATGGGTAGTGCCCTCTAGCAGTCTTGTGATTTGTAAACATATCTGCAGTTTCCTGTCAACCCATCAAGTTCCTCCAGCTATTCTGCAGCATTACAGATTCATGCCCCATCCACTGCTGCTACATGCTGATTTGTTGGCCACATTTTGCATCTCAGGCATTGGGTCCAGTTGTATATATCAACACATGAGCATCACTAGAATAGGAAAAAAAATGTACGTGTTATTCCGGTGTAGAAAATCCGCTTTCTCAGGAACCGTTGCTTGTTTATAGTGGAAACAAAGTACTTCTCCTATTTGTCAGCTTTACACTTTCAGTCCTGGTCCTCCGCTTCTTCTTTTCGCCTAGTGATACAAAGTATTGACAGAACAGGAAGCGAATAATCTGCTTGACCCCATCTCATTATGAAGAGGATAAAGAATGCAACTGGAAAAAATAAGCGCTTTTTAGCCAAGGCAACGGATCTTCAGAAATTTCTAAGGGGCTTCGGCATGGTCTCCATGAGGTGTCACAACTGATATTGGGTACAGGGGAGGGAGAAAAAAAAACTTACGATGACTTGTAGTTGTAGGAATAAAGTGGATCTGCAGAGGATTCAAGTGAGCAGTCTCTTCTGCAATTGTATCGAGCCAATGAACTGTCTCTGCATCAGTGCAACAAAATCTCCAGCAATATATCTATAGTAATAAAATAAGAGGCTTATTGATAGTATATAAACTGATTAAAGCAGTCTCAAAGTCGCTTTTTCATACATGGGACAGCACCAGAGACTACTGTGGCGGAGAGTTCAGTATGGTTTAAGTACAATGAAATCCCACCCCCTTCTTTATGGAAACTCGACTTGTGGGCATTCAGTATTAGCCTAAACAATGGCTCTGAATATGTTAAGCCCCTAACAATTAGGGAGCAGTTTGGGGCATTGAATAATGTCGAATGATGCAATTGAACCTGACAGCTTGAACAGTCAGCCCCCTCATGGGACCTGAAAGTTGTTCACACTTGGCTTCATCTCTCATCACACGCTGAGTATTAAAGCCCTACTTGTCGGGAGCTGAGGCAAAAAAACCAGGGGCCTGCTGAAGAAAATATTTTGTGTTGTACAAATTTAACCCCACGGTACCCCCACACTTTGTACAATTCATCCTGTAGATGTGTACAAGGTGTAAATGGAATTGTATAGGGTTCCGAGGATCTTAAGTGATCTCCCAGTTCGATTGACTTTTGACATGTCGTTTCAAGACTACCTGGCAGTGGCCAATCTTGGTTTGGCATTACCAATATAGGTTGCTGTTTTTTGTTCATTGTCATCTTTTGTTATAAATTTATAAAAAAATAAAAATAAAAAAAAGTTTATATTTTTAAAATAACCTAGGTCAGCCTAATTTCATTTGCATCTATTTGGTATTGTGTGAGATTACGCTTGCAGACTTGTGTATCAAAAATCATTTCAGTACTTGGCTCCTTGGATAGTTCAATGCATAGAAAGTTAATTGTGATAATGTCGCACTCAAGGCTTATCATGTGTTTTAATGGCTATGCCTGATTCACTGCAGAACATGTGTGCGCTATAAACTGCTTCATGTTACGATTAATTTAGTTATTGCACCGTATAAATTGGTATTTTACATGAAGCATCCGGATTCTTGTCTAGATCACATTTCTAAACCATGAATGAATAGTTTATGCCAGAACAACAACCTGTGATTTTATTTAGTGCCATTACATCTCTTGAAATATATTTACACTGGCTGCTACTACTACAGAGACATTACTAATTTCAACTCCCATTTCATTTTCAGCTATTCTTTTTAATTAGACCCACTAAATAAACATAACAAGTAGGCAGATATTCATCAAAGCTTAGAGTGATAGGGGGAGGTGTACTAAGCAGTGAAAAGAATGGAGAAGTTGCCCATGGAAACCAATCAGCATTGAAGTAACCTTTATCATTTGCATACTATAAGTATATACAGGTTGAGTATCCCTTATCCAAAATGCTTGGGACCAGAGGTATTTTGGATATCGGATTTTTTCCGTATTTTGGAATAATTGCACACCATAATGAGAGATCATGGCGATGGGACCTAAGTCTAAGCACAGAATTCATTTATGTTTCATATACACCTTATACACACAGCCTAAAGGTCATTTTAGCCAATATTTTTAAGAACTTTGTGCATTAAACAAAGTGTCTACATTCACACAATTCATTTATGTTTCATATACACCTTATACACACAGCCTGAAGATCATATAATACAATATTTTTAGTAACTTTGTGTATTAAACAAAGTTTGTGTACATTGAGCCATCAGAAAACAAAGGTTTCACTATCTCACTCTCAAAAAAATTCCGTATTTCGGAATATTTGGATATGGGATACACAGAGCAGGTGATTGTTTGCCATGGGCAAATTCTCCACTGGCTCACTTCTCCACTTTTTTCACTGCTTAATAAATCTCCCCCTGTATCTCTCTCCACTTTGTTTCTCCACGCTTTGATAAATATTCCCCTTATTAAAAGTGCATAAATGTAATCGTTTTACCACCTTTTAGAATTCGAAATTATTCTAATAAAAATATTGGGAGAAAAACAAGTAACAGTATTGTTTACTTTTCTCCCAGTAGAACTCAGAGTGCTTTACATTAGCATTTGCAACACAAAACAGTGCAAAGTGTACATAATTTATGTAATAATCCAGAAGTGATTTCAACTGATTCCTTGCAGTTCTTTAGTTTTACTGATTGTTTAATCATAATATATGTTCTTCGAAATAATTTTAAGCCGAGTAGTGTTGCCTTATAGGTAATTGTCTGCACTTAGTATAATATTAGGGCAATGGATATTGTCTGAATCAAAATATAATTCATTATAAATAGGCGATGTTACCATAGTGGACAGTATACTGGATATATATAGTAAGGAATAGATATGAAATAAGTTTGAATGTATGAGGTAATGTTTAGCTGATTTAAGAGATTAGGTTTGTGTATGTGTTTATATAGATATACTGTATATTTGTGTTTTACAGCAAGATGGTAAAAAATAGTGTAGGGAACAGGTTTATTCTGCTCTAGTCATAAATAAGGCCAGAGAGGTTACAGTAAGATCAAGAGTCATTGTAGAGAAAAGGTATTAGGCCATAAATGATAATAGGTATGTGACAGAGCTCTGTTGGTCATTGGAATTCACAGGTGTGCTTACAGTAGATCAGAATCTACTGGTTTGTCTATTGTCCAGTGAAGGTTAAAAGCTAGGGAGTATAAATTAACTACTATGAAAAGAGATCACATCCATTGATAAAACATTGTGTAACCGACCCCAGGAAAACTTGTCAATACAACAGAACTTTGGATGAAAAGACATTCCAGATTTTACAATACTATACTTGCTTAAGGCAGTGTGGACACCACACTTTTATGACACCATGCCTCCGTGAACAGGACACGACAGCCCAGTTCAATGTTTGTTTTATTACACCTTGGAATCTGACAAACCTATAATTACCTATTCCATTGGAAACTATGAGAATATGATAGTTTGAATTGGTAAAATATGAGATAAAAGGACCAGACTTGTAGTTAGGAGTTAGAAGGAAGAGGGAGAGGGAGAAGAAGAAGGAGAAGGAAGGAAGTCAGTCAGGAGGAGAAGTCATGGAGAACATGCAGAAGGAATGATTCTTGGGATGGCAATCTTTAACTTGCAAGTATACATTTTATGTTAGCAATTGAAACTGTTTGTGAAACTTATGTCATGTTGTTTTATGTTATGTAACGAAGGAAGCATATATAATTATAATTAGTATATATATCACTACTGTGTATATCTTATTCTGTACGATTTGATCTGCCTGTAAATAAAGAATCATATAAAAAGAGCGGTAATATTCAAGCTTGAACTCTCTTTAAGGAATCTTAACTTAATAACTTCATAAGTCATATGTATAAGGACTGCATATATGTATCAGCCAATTAGTTTGTAAGCCTGACATAATATATTTGCAGATATATATGATAAATGCATATTAATTGAAATATATCCATATATTAAATACCATATATGATATATTAAATATTAATATTCATAAATATGATTCCATAAAGCAATATTGGCGACCACGAATTGGACTTGTTATTACTGAATCTGATTATCTGATCTATAATATTTATGAGGAGTAGCAGATGCTATAAGCTGGCTACCAAATCTGCAGAATCACGGTGGGGATGTATCTATGAAAATTTATTACCATTGTGTAATGTCAATTTTGTATTCTGTATAACCTAGGATAAATGTGTTAGTGCAATATACGTTATTTTAACTAACATAATATCTATTAGGAAGCAGCACCAAAGGCTATAAGCCTGCTGGCAAAATACAAGATCACAGTGGAATAGGTTACAAATGAGAATAAAGAATTTAAAGGCCTAGAATAGAAAATGTGCACAGTGGAAAAGAGTATTTCCAAATAAATGTATAAATGTACCAGGTATTAGAGTTTAACCTTAAGACACCGGTCAATCTTAAGGAGAGGATACCTTCAGTACTAAAAACAAAGAATATATAAATTTAGCATTGAAATGTTAAAAATGCAAAAGTTTTCTGTAGCATTTAGAAAAATGCGCAGAACTGCGGCTCTAGAAGCCAAACAGAAATGTAAAGAAGAATCAGGTTCACGTCTTCGTAAGGCGTGCCTGACCATTAATGCAAAAATGCATTCGTTATTTAAGTCCCTTAAACAGAAAAATAAACAGAAAAAGTTTGGGGCAGAAGCGAAAAGCCTGACAGTTTGTAATCAAATTGTCAAGATCTCTGATGAAGAGATAACATCCAGCAAGCAAGCTGAGATAGAAACACCAAACAGGAATAGTGTTGAGGTATGTGAAACTCTGTACACAGAGTCTACAGGAGTCAGAAATGACTTAATCAGTCAAGATCCTAAAATTAAGGAAAGTTACATGTTGCAGGACTGCATCAATGTGCAGCGCATGGAGTCTGCTATGGTCACACAGACCACCAGCAGAACAGCCTCTGTGGTAAAGGAAGAAAGTAGCAATGTGCCGGATGTGTCTATCATCAGACAGCACATTAATGTAAAGGAGGTAGCAGCAATAGGAGATGTCCCCTATACTGTGTCTAGTAAGGGGGAAGATCATTGTAACTCAGATTATGAGTATTCTGCTGAATACACTCTCAGAGTTCCCAATGTAAATGAAGAATTTGTTATGCCCTTAGGCAAAGGTGAATTGTCAGCAGATTTAAACACTGATAGCAGCAGTACAGTGCACACAGGGGTGGGGAAGTTCCCCATGGTGAAAACTCCCATGGCAACCAGAGTTGCAAACCTTGAAATGTATTCACCTGGAAACATGTTTAAAGGGAAAATCCATGAAATTAATTCAGGAATGCATGTTTACAAACAAAGTTCCCAAACTTATGTAACCCCCACAGAGCACTCAGAGACTTCTAGTGATGGTGCAAATGTTTGCATGCTCTCAGAGAGACCACATGCAGAGTGTCATTCTGCAAACCACACACCAATTAACAATGACAAAAAGGATCACCAGGATGAAAATGTTTTTATGCCCTGGTGCCATAACCATTTTATTACAGGTGTGGAAAGACAGAAAGCCCTGGGACCTGCAATACATATTTGGCAAAGTTTAACAAGTTTCTCTCCCCACAAAAGTAGGTTTTTTCAGAAGCTCCAAGATTCTTCCAAACTAAGGAGCCACACCAAGCAGCAAACGCTATGGTTAAAGACAGTCTGGGACCAGGCTGCATCACAAGGGAGTATGGTCACAAGTGAATACGGTAGTATCATTCCTTTACTTGTTAGATCCAATGAAGCCATTGTTTGCTTTGATGTTCAAACAGCCACAGTTTCCAAATTAAACCTGCATCATATCTGCAGCGACAATTGTGCTGTCATTGACACACAATGTGACAGGAAAGATTGGCACAGGCCAGAAACAATTGTTTGTTTGTTATTCAATCGTTAAAAGACACATTTGTAAATTCTGTACCTGATAACATGCAGCAGATAGGACAGAATGCATAGCAAGCTATGTTAAATCACTGTATAAATATCTGTGATAGTCATTGTATGTATTTTTGTTTGATTCATAGTAATCCTGGCAACCTGTATACAGAATGGTGCAAGACTCCAAAAAGACTCCAATTTACAAGGGAAAAGGTCTTCATTAACCCTTTCATCGCTGCTATCCAGCAAAATCTACATAGCATCCCTAAAGACTGATATATGGACAAATCCTCAAGGATTTTTCCAGTTTCACAAGAAAGGGGAAGGTTTTCATTAACCCTTTCATCACAAGTAATCATTACTTGTCTTTCAAACTACATGTACACTCCCACAACAGTGTACAGCACATCTCATCACTGTGATTATACAGAACTGTCTCATCCCTTCATATACCTTAATCACATATATGTAAACATTTGTCTGAGATATATTTTATATCATTGCATATATACCTTGTAAATATTTTATGTTTTTTTTATATATTACACAATAGATACTACCTATGCTTCCTTCGTAAAAGCTTCAAAAGTAATTAAATATCTAATACAGGATGGTATACCACGTTATAACAAATTGGGCCGAGATTATTAAGTGGGATGAATAATTCTCTTAATAAAGACTGTCACAAGTCTAAGATAATTATTTGTAGCATAACAGGGTCACTGTATATGCACATGGCTGCATATAAAATAATATTGGATGGAATTAGATATATTTAAAGCCATTCCTAAATGATATTTAATATCTGTTTGAAGCAAAATTATATTCATTTATTGTATTGATAGGATGTTACTATATACACATCAAAAGCATTTTAAATAATTATTAGTCAAAATATAGGTAGGATAGAAAACGCCTTTATATGGGTTAAACTGGTATAAGTTTATGTAAGATTGAGATGTATAAATAGGTACAAGGTAGAATAAGGAGATTTAAGACTGCATGGTAATTTATTCAGTGAGGAAATACAGAACAGAGTAGGTGTACTACTCACAGCCATTTGTGGTACTATTGCCCGAAGACAATTAAGACCTACTATTAACAAGCAAGGAAAGAAAGAAAGAAAGAAAAAAAAAAAAAAAGACTGTTTCATATATGCCTGTTCTATTCAAAATCACAACCTGTTTGTGCAAAAGCAATATGGACACTGGTCACAACTGCGGCATTGGATAAACGCAAAGGAAACAGAACTGCTAAAGACTGTATAAAGACTATTACTATTACTGAGGGTCGTCACAAGTACTGAATGTTCAAGACACAGCACTCGACGTACACAGCCCTCTGCCTCAAACAGCGAAATGGCAAGCAAAGGAGCAGCTGCTACGAAGAATTCTACTTCTAGTAATGGTGCAAATGTTGCAAACGCAAGGCCATAATGCAAACGCAAGGCATCTCCAATTGCAAGCAAACCACGCAGATGACAGTCTTATCCCAGTAAATTGCTACATACAAGAACAGCAAAAATGTCCAAACGTACTGATCCAGATACAGAAAAAAAGGTCTACAATTGGGCTATGGTATTCCAAATGTCTGTAGAAATTAGTTTTCCTCATGAATACTGAATAAAAACCTCAGTTTTGTCTGCTTTAGTTAAAAAGTAGAATAAGGTTAGGTAAGCTAAGAATTTTTAGAGATTTTTAAAATCATAATGGTTATTATTATTACACTTATGGTATATATTATGGTTACAACGAAAGTTATGTTTGAAGGAATATTTTGAAATGTATTTGGAAGCAATTACGCTAGTTTAATGTGTGGCCAATCAAAAGAATTTCTCATGGCCACAAGGGGGCGACTGTTGCCTTATAGGTAATTGTCTGCACTTAGTATAATATTAGGGCAATGGATATTGTCTGAATCAAAATATAATTCATTATAAATAGGCGATGTTACCATAGTGGACAGTATACTGGATATATATAGTAAGGAATAGATATGAAATAAGTTTGAATGTATGAGGTAATGTTTAGCTGATTTAAGAGATTAGGTTTGTGTATGTGTTTATATAGATATACTGTATATTTGTGTTTTACAGCAAGATGGTAAAAAATAGTGTAGGGAACAGGTTTATTCTGCTCTAGTCATAAATAAGGCCAGAGAGGTTACAGTAAGATCAAGAGTCATTGTAGAGAAAAGGTATTAGGCCATAAATGATAATAGGTATGTGACAGAGCTCTGTTGGTCATTGGAATTCACAGGTGTGCTTACAGTAGATCAGAATCTACTGGTTTGTCTATTGTCCAGTGAAGGTTAAAAGCTAGGGAGTATAAATTAACTACTATGAAAAGAGATCACATCCATTGATAAAACATTGTGTAACCGACCCCAGGAAAACTTGTCAATACAACAGAACTTTGGATGAAAAGACATTCCAGATTTTACAATACTATACTTGCTTAAGGCAGTGTGGACACCACACTTTTATGACACCATGCCTCCGTGAACAGGACACGACAGCCCAGTTCAATGTTTGTTTTATTACACCTTGGAATCTGACAAACCTATAATTACCTATTCCATTGGAAACTATGAGAATATGATAGTTTGAATTGGTAAAATATGAGATAAAAGGACCAGACTTGTAGTTAGGAGTTAGAAGGAAGAGGGAGAGGGAGAAGAAGAAGGAGAAGGAAGGAAGTCAGTCAGGAGGAGAAGTCATGGAGAACATGCAGAAGGAATGATTCTTGGGATGGCAATCTTTAACTTGCAAGTATACATTTTATGTTAGCAATTGAAACTGTTTGTGAAACTTATGTCATGTTGTTTTATGTTATGTAACGAAGGAAGCATATATAATTATAATTAGTATATATATCACTACTGTGTATATCTTATTCTGTACGATTTGATCTGCCTGTAAATAAAGAATCATATAAAAAGAGCGGTAATATTCAAGCTTGAACTCTCTTTAAGGAATCTTAACTTAATAACTTCATAAGTCATATGTATAAGGACTGCATATATGTATCAGCCAATTAGTTTGTAAGCCTGACATAATATATTTGCAGATATATATGATAAATGCATATTAATTGAAATATATCCATATATTAAATACCATATATGATATATTAAATATTAATATTCATAAATATGATTCCATAAATCAATAGTAGACCTGTAACCCATAGCAATTAATCAGGTTCTAATTATCTCCCCCCCCCCCCCCACCTTCCTGTTCACAAAATTTCAATTATTCGATTTTGTTTGCTGGAAAGAATTGTAAAATGTAAATCTGAACACCACTTGAGATATTCTTCCCGAGAGTTGTGTGAAAGTGTTGCAGAATCTTCCCATCCGGAGACATCCATTTTCATAGAGTGCCATCCATTGTTAGGAGACAGTGCAAGCCGACTTCAGCTGTGGAATTTTCCAGCTTGTTGGAATCCCATGCCCTTAATGTGTATTGACAGGATGATTGCACTTTTTTAATAAATGCTTGCTGTGGCCTGTTTTCACTGTGAGTGAAACATGAATCTCCCGCTTCACATTTAATCCCTGCGCTGCCATTAGACCTGCAATGCAAAGGTGTTAATAATGCACAACTTAAATATTTATTACTTTTTTGTTCTGAGTGTGCTGGAGTTTGCACACCACCTTTTTAAGGTCCCCTCCCCCCTCCCCCCAAACTGGTATTTATTATATTAAAGTGTCTATTTACTAAGCCTTAGAAAGACATAAAGTGGCCGGAGATAAAGTACTAACTAATCAGCTCCTTACTGTCATTATTAATTGTAACATGCCAGTTGGGAGCTTATGGGCTGGTACTTTTAGCTCCGTCCACTTTACCTCTCCCCAAGGCTTATTATTATTATTATTTTTTTATTAACAGTTTCTTATATAGCGCAGAAAATTCCGTTGCGCTTTACAATTTCAAATAACAATAACAAACTGGGTGATAACAAACAGTCATAGAGGTAGGAAGGCCCTGCTCACAATCTATAGGGAAATAGGCATGTGTACACAAGGAAAGGTGCTATCTATTGCATAGTTGTTAGCCAGATTGCAAAGGTTCTTGGAGGGCTGTATGATACGGTCATACAGCAATGATGAACCGGGTTTGAGAGGAAGGGAAAGTGATGAATGAGAAGACGTGAGGATATGTGTGGACTGTACAGAGTGGATGCAATTTGATAAGAAGGTTTATGAAAGTTATGTGGGCGGTTCTGGAATTTGATATGCTTGCCTAAAGAGGTGAGTTTTCAGGGAACGCTTGAAGGTTTGGAGACTAGAGGAGAGTCTTATTGTGCGTGGTAGGGCATTCCACAGAGTGGGTGCAGCCCGATGAAAGTTCTGCAATCGTGAGTGGGTGCGAGTAATGAGTGTGGATGAGAGACGCAGGTCTTGTGAAGAGCGAAGAGGTCGAGTTGGGAGATATTTTGGGATAAGCGAAGTGAGGTACGTTGGTCTAGTTTGGTTAATGGCCTTGTATGCGAGTAAAAGTATTTTATATTGTATGCGGTAGAGTACAGGTAACCAATGGAGGGACTGACAGAGTGGATCTGCAGACGATGAACGTCTAGCGAGGAAGATAAGCCTCGCCGCTGCATTCAGAATGGATTGTAGTGGTGAGAGTCTCGTTTTGGGAAGACCAGTTAGGAGACTATTGCAATAATCAATGCGGGAGATAATGAGTGCATGGATTAGAGTTTTAGCAGTGTCTTGTGTAAGGTAAGGTCGTATTTTGGATATGTTTTTTAGATGCATGTAACATGATCTTGAGACAGATTGAATGTGGGGAACAAAGGACAGATCAGAGTCCAGGATGACACCTAGGCAGAGAGCTTGTGGGGTCTATTTACTAAGCTCTGGATGGAGAATAAAGTTGCTGGAGATAAAGTACCAGCCCATCACCTTCTAACTGCCATGTCACAGGCTGTGTTTGAAAAATGACAGCTAGGAGCTGATTAGTTGGTACTTTATCTCCAGCCACTTTATCTTTATCTCCATCCAAGGCTTAGTAAATAGACCCCTTAGTCTTGAATTGAGTCTTTGAACCATCCATCCAGTTGTTGGTGGTGCAGCAAATAATTTCAGGTTGGTATCTTATATGTTCCACCATATTCTTACATTTTGTCTAGCATCACTAATACATCTTAAAAGAGAGTTAGATATTTGCAAGGGAGATTCCATTAAATGAATCATACACTTGATATTGTACATACACATTTACTACCAACAACCCCATGAATGCTTCAGTTGAATGTTTTTAAGAAACACTTTTTAGAATATCCGGAAGGTGATCCAACAAGGGACTTGATTCTATTGATTCCTCCCCAGGCCCCATCTCTAATTCCCCTATTAGCCAATCACCGTACCGTAAGGAATGGTTGTATTGTAGAAAGCACATCATAGTGAGGGTTGCTAAGACATCAGACTGAAGAGTTTGCTGCCTGCAGAAAACAGATAGCAACGCTGGACGGTCCTGGACGTGCAGATGTGTTATTGAGGTAAGACCAGGGCTGTTCAAGATAATGTTGAATTCAGGAGCCAAATCATCAGGCCTTGGCGCATATAGGATATGTTAAGGAGCTGTGGAAGTAGTGTATAAGTTGCTATCAAGAGAAATGACTTTCAAGTTAGATGTCGCTTTACATTTTTAGGTTTCTTTGCTACCTGACTTCGGGGATCTATTCGGCCCTTAGTTAGGCATTTCCTGTGACATCTACCAACTAAACCTGGGCATACACTTATACAATTATCTGGTAGATAATCTGTCACATCTGGCTGGTTGGAATGAAAATCTGGTAATGGATGAGAGCAAATGACAATCTATCATTTGCTCCCAAACACTGGAACATGGACAAAACCTGTTCAGACAAATTGGTTAAATCACTGATTTAACCAGTTTGTATGAAATCCTGTTTTTGCAAGCAGGGCCTTCCTACCTCTGACTGTTTATCATTACCCAGTTTTGTTTTATCATTGTTGTTTTCAATTGTAAAGCGCAACGGAATTTGCTGCACTATATAAGAAAATGTTAATAAGTAAATGGTTAATTGTCATCTGCTTTCATCCCTTACCAAATTTCATTCCAGCCAGCCAGCCAGATCTCGCAGGTGATGTCAGTAGGGGTAGGAATATCTGATTGTACGTAGATGTCATTTTACTGATTATAACACAGGTACATGAGGTGTGTAGTTGGTATGATGTGGGCACTGTCCAGCGATGATGAGGTTAAAGTATCCAAACATTGGTCAAGTGGAGATGAGCAGCACACTGCAGTCAGGAACAGTGACTTGGAGGAGAGTGAGGATGGTGTGGAACAGCAGGGGCTTGTTACCATTCCCCTCACTGGCAAGTGTCAGAACCGTCCCTAGGAATTAGTGTATAGCCTGTCAGAGTGACATTAGCATAAGATGGCAATCAGGATAAGTGTGTTTTAAAGTAATGCGCTCACTGGTTTGTATCCAGCTCCTTTTCCTGATGCAGTGTTCCCTCTGTGTGACATACACTTGGAGCAGGGAATGGTGTTATAAGGCGTCCTTTATAATACAATTAGTCTATATTAGTGCAGAGCAAGACCATTCCAGTAATACCCCTTTTCCACCTACTAGCACGGGTCGCACCTGGGAGCCTGACATGGGTGCTACCCGGCTGCGGCCCTGGCTCAGCCCCCTTTCCCATTGCGCTCACCAACCCGGCAAATTGCTGGGTTGGTGACGCTGCTAGTAATGCGGCAGCGGCAGATCACATGATCTCCCAGCGCTGCCCTTCCATACAGTGTAAACGGTAGCCGTGACGCATCGACACGGCTTCCGTTTACACTACAACCCTACCCGGATCATTCCTGTGTCCTACCCAGGTATTTACCCCGGTAGGATTCACGGGTCACTTGATCCGGGTTTTTGCGGGGGACCCTTTTCCACTAGCAAAAAACACTGGTAAATGCCTGCCCCCGTGCATTTACCCGTGTTTTTTGAGCTAGTGGAAAAGGGGTATAAGTGAGGGCTCCAGCATAAAGACTTTGTAAAAGGTAGGCAAAGTGGTTGTTTTTGTCTGTTTTAAAGGTAGTTTTTGAAAACCCAGGAAAAGGTTTGCATTGCCCATACCCATAAATTATATTTGCTTTCTTTTTTCTATTCTGCAATAGCAACTTGTCCCAATCTGGTTGCTGTTGGCAACGGCACTTTAAAAAAAATGTATTTATTGTATCATGTTTCTAATGCATGTACATTAAACATGGAATAGCAGATGCATGAACAGATTAGTCACAGAATTCCCTGAATCATGCACAGTAATGTCCGAGACAGACCTAAGCTCTGTATAATTGTTCATCTTACAGCAATGTTTGTCTGCGGAAAGCTCATTAGTGGACTTTGTGCACGCTCTGTATAAAAGCTAAAGAGGGGTTTTCTGTAGCCGGTGCCAGATTAAAGTCGTGTGGAATCTAGGCTGCAGTGATTGGTCGCACTCTCTTTGTATTTTTCGGTATAAAGCTCTTTTTATTTCATGCCATATACCTGTTTGATGCGGAGTTTGGACTGGACATGCATAGACATGGACATGTATACTGGAGACAGATTGCATTGTATACTGGAGACAGCTAGAGGGACAGTTTAGTGATGAAGGGAATGTATTAAGAAATTAGCAACACTTTTTACTGTTATGATTAATTTTCCTTGTCCTTGGGAACAAATTAAGTTGATTTCAATTATTACTTATGGGAAATTGTGGTATTTTTTTGTTATTTTCTGGTCAGTGTCGAGCAGTGGATTACTGTATTTCCCCCAAAATCATATTTATTTAACTTTCTTATATACTTATATTCATTCCTAGAGATAATAAATGATGATCATTTTTATTTAGCGCTCTTTCCCAATAGGACTCAAGGCACTTGTACGAAGTTCTTGGATAAGTTTGTAAGCTGGCTAAGCAAATCAATTTTTAAAACCAGATCCCTGCTTGGAAAGCACAATCCTGAGTGATTTTATTTTTTTATCTTAGTGTAACAAATACTGGGGTAACTTAAAAATAACCCTTTGTGAATAAAATAACCGTAATGGAGTTCAGTGTAGCGCCTTGCAGGACATAGCAGAACGGGCTCCTGGGTGCTAATCTGCGTATCCTCTGTGCCAGCTGTGTCCTACTTAGTGCAATGTGCTGGCCTGGGCACACTTACAAACACGGCCAGTGGTGTCCAAATGTATTTATTTATTTATTAACAGTTTCTTATATAGCGCAGCATATTCCGTTGCGCTTTACAATTAGAACAACAGTAATAGAACAAAACTGGGTAAAAACAGACAGACAGAGGTAGGAAGGCCCTGCTCGCAAGCTTACAATCTATAGGATGTAGCCATGCTCTTCTTGCTGCAATGCGGCATGGTAGGCAGGTCTGTGACTGAACACAGCCGGCAAACACTCCATTAGGAATTAATGGACCAATCACCAGCTGCGAATAGTTGAAGCCTAGCATGCCATGTAGCAAGCAGTGTTGCAGCATGCCGCATCGCAGCAAAGATAAGCATGGCTCCATCTGTATTTATATACATGTAGGGCAGTGGTTCCCCATTCATTTCCTGCTGCGCTGTGTTTATACAGGTTTTCTATGCAAAATGTTTTATTATCTATTGTCACCTACATAATTCTCAGGTTTGGCTACTAGAATTACAACTTTATGTCAATATGCAAATCTGCACAAGATTTGTTACATTACAGAATATTATGTAAAAGGATATGTTATTTAGCCGAAACACAAACTCTAGATTGGTGGCATCTGTCTTCTCAGCGTACATTGCCATGTTGTGAGCTGGCGGCATCGTTTGGCATTACCCAAGCTCTGATTTGCACTTGGTCAGTCCGTCTGTGTGTATGTACTCAATAAACAAAGTCCACGCATTGACTTACTCCGGAAATGAGTCCTGCTGCTAGGACTACTGTGCTATTTGTTGTTTCCCTGCCACCTTTTGCTCACACCTCTTTATAATTGTTATCTCTGTTGTGGCAGCAGTTTGAGCACAGCTAGGGCTGCCCTTAATTGAACCGGTTTCGTTTTTAAGAATGACTCCTTTACTGTAGTGCACAAGTTGTTTCTATTCTGGAAGCAGAGCATGCAGTAGAACTGACACAGGAATGTTCTTAGAAAGGGAATGGTGTGTGCAGCCAAGGGAGAGCATTTTATTGCTGCGGATTATGCAAGACTTTGGCTGCGTATGTTGAAGGGCTCATTTTCACGTGTTTGGCACAAGGCCCAGCCCAGGCCTTCAGAGCAGTGGTTAGCGGCATGAATGAATACAAAGTTTTGAAGAGCTGTTCAGTAAGTAGGGCTGGGAAGCTGCCAAAAATACAGCTCCTTATTTGGGGTCAGAGCAAAGCGCCTATTCCGTGGAGCTGTCTATTGTGTTCAACACATCCTTCTTTTTATGCACCCCTCCCCTTGAGAAAGAAAACGTGAAGCCAGACTCCTCACAGAGTTGGGGGGGGAATAAAATAGCATGCAGATTTTTTTCCGGTAATGACGGCACGCATTGTAGGAAATATGTCGTCATGCGGATTGAGCGATGTATCTGAGAGCTGAGCCCTTTGACCTCCACAGCCGGCTTCAGATGTACAAGGCCAATCATTTGTGAGACATCTGTTGTCTACCTGCTCTTATGTTCTAAACGGTTTAATAAGATTAAATAATTAGCAGGATAACCACATGGCCACCATGCGTCTGTGTCCCACCATTGACTAGATACTTTAGGGGTGAATGGAATCCTTCATAGTGTGTAATTACTTTTCTGCTTTGGCTGGTTCCCAGAATTCCAAGATTGGGAGTATTCCGCTAAGTATTTTATATTACATTATGCTTGGGACATAGGTTGGTTGTGTTTAAAACCTCCAGTCGGAATAGATTTATATATTTCCTGGGAGTGGTTGTGTATTTTCTTGAAGGTAACTTGTTATTGTTTATGCAAAACATCTGCTTCTATTACAGAGGATCTTGTACTGCTAATTTGATGGAAAGCACATTGCTTTGCCACTGACTTACCTGTTCATGGATGGTTCTGAAATGGAATTTGTAGAGTCATATTGTTTATAAAGAACCTAGACCCTGCCACAGATGCCATGATTTTCTGATGAAAGCTAATGAGGCTCTCTTCAGCTGGATGTGTTTTGTCCTCTGCACATGATGTTTCTAAGCTTTTGGTGAAACATCATGTGCGGTGGTAATTTGCAGTGATGCACATAACAAAGGTACATAATTATATAGATCATAAAAGCAACTTAGCCTAAAATACACATTTTATTACTGGAAGGTTTCCAAGTATGATCATCCCAATCCATACATCTAAGGAACAAGCATATGCAGACCTATTCAATTAGCGGGCATCATCCCACGCGTGTGAATCCCCAATGTTGGACTGAACCTCGCAGCTTCATGAGCTGCAATGAAAAGTCAGCAAAAAAACTGCAAAGTCAAGGGTTAACACATTGGGAAACCCATTGATTCTGCAGTTTGCGTGGAATCAGTGGGGTTCTGTGTTTACCCTGATTTATTGCACAGGAAAATGGCTATTTAATTGAATAGTTTTTCGCCAGATTTTAGCCAACCGTATTAAAAGATTACTTATTCTGTTTGAAGGTTATAGTTGGTAGTGCTCCGAGGATGTTAAACATGTTAAATTTAATCATGTGTAACACAAATATGCCTGCTATTTTTGTCTAGACTGCAGTACTGGTATAAACGCACTTTTGGTATTCAGTATATTCAGTTCAAGATCAAATTCAGTAGATATAGATATCAAGCCCATTGTGCCATATTGCGCCATACGGAGTTTCCCTTGCAGAACTTTGGTTTCCTGTAGTACAGACTATCCATGTTTACACCTTGCACTGTATTAGTATTTATGTTATTCCATATCTTCAGGAGGACTCCGGCATAGATTGTGTTTTAGAAACATATGCTTAGGCTTTGTCAAGCTCTGCCGCGTGTTCTCCCTCTTCGTATAAGATGTTCTCCTGTATCAATAAAGTCACCTGGAAGCAGCTATTCCTGGGCTGACCAATATTCATACAGTGCAACTACTGGAAAGTGACATCCCCAAATACTGATTTCACCCACAAGATGGCTGTCTCTCCTGTGTGGGAGCAACAGATCACCTTTAATACTGGTTGTTCTCTTATAAATATAGTGTTTAGATAGTGATGTAAGTGATGTTGTATCCGGACTATAGATCTACACTAAAAAGGTCTACAGTCAATTGGTCTACCACTAATGGTAGACATGCATTAGGTCAACAGGGTCAAAAGCTTGACATGTGAAAGGTAGACAAATCGAAAAGGTCAATAGGTCGACATGACAATGATTGACACACGTATGGTGTAGACACAATTTTATTTTTATTTTTTTAACTTTTTCATACTTTACCATCCACGTGGACTACGATTGGGAATAGTAACTTGCGCTCAACACCTTGCCTGACGTTCGCTCTCCATGCGAGGGGACGCAGTACACTAATGGGGCTTGTTTGTGGCAGAAAAGTGACAAAACACCCAAAAAAACTAAACAAAAATTGCCTACCTTTATACTCTGTCGACCATTTTCATGTCTATCTTTTTACTGTCGACCTTTTGACCCTGTCTACCATTAGTGGTAGACCTATTGACTTTTATTGACCTTTTTAGTGAAACTACCTTGGACAATACATTCACATGGACTGTTTCCACGTTATGTGCCAGCTTAGAGATGTAGGTTAACATGTCCTTTATTGAGCTTTTATTAGGTATTCCATAGAGGGTGTCGTCATCAATTGGGAAAGCGTCACATGCCATATCATTCCTATGTTACCGAGGTCCTGATTCGGAGGTGGACACAATGCTGACCTTTGCCGATTTGAGTGATTTTTGTTTTGCACCTATGTCAGTCACGCTGCACGCGCGCCAAGTTTAATTACCGACAGCAGTCGCAGCAAGGTTTAGGACACAAAGTGATTGACAGCCAGTGAGCGTTTCTGGGAGGTAATGGTGTGGAGAGTCTAAATCAGGTGTGTCACGGGCGTTTCGGGGCGTGTCTCAGCCTGCAACTGCTTCTGTGTATACATTTCTAATGGCCCTAGCGGCTTACAACCATGTGGTTGCCCAGATGATCAATGTGCGTCGGAGGGTGCGTCCTTGTACACCAGCAGCAGATTACAGATTCCACCATTGGGCGTCTCTGTATAAATCCCCACAGCTGCAACATTTGCATTTTTTTGAGAACTGCTGCACATGGGATTTGCATCTACCTGTGAATCAAGGCCCGAGTCTGCATTAATCACTCAGCGGACCAATGTCAGCACAGTAATCTGTAATACGACTGCATTACTGCTGTACTTGTCCCTTCTTAATCCTTTATAAGCTTACATTTCTGTTGTTGCCATTAAAATAAATAACTAGTTTTATAAACTATATTGCTTTTTACATCTCTTCTCTTCATTCCAAGTTGCTAAATTGTTGTAAATAAATAAATACATTTCAGAATGTATCCTGTTCTGTCTCTAATATTTAGTTATAAATAAATGCTTTTGCTCATTAGATGTATTGCATTGTGTGCAAACACAGGTAGCAAAGAGTCTCATTTATTGCAGATCTTTTATAAAGATGACATCACACAATGACTGCTGTGGGTTAGTCACTTGTTTGCTGTTCTGTGTGAATGAGCCTCTCTCTCTCTTATACACTCTGGGCAGGTAAACTCTCTTCCTGGATCCTCAGTGACCGTGACATCATCTCATCTGTGCGGAAGTAGGTTGAATCCCACCTTTTCTGTTGGACCACTTCTCGGGCCAGTCGATAACAGCCAACGAGGTAATGACCCCACTCCATGTCCTTTCATCCTAGTACGGATGTTGGATGTTTTTGCAGAGTTTTATAGCCCTCGCAAAATATGAACATATATTCACAGTACAAAATTACTGCACCTGTCTAGTCGAGCAGACACTAAAAGGACTACAATGCTGAAAGCACTTTAAAAAACAAAGCCCGTCAAAGAAACATTACATTGGAACAAAAGTGCAAAGAACAGATTAATAATTAAGTAAAAACATTGGAAATAATTGTTGTATTGTGTTTATTGATGTTATTGTACATTTGGTATAGCTGCACAGTGCCAGTCAGGAGACTGCGGTGTGTGACTGCTCTTGTTGACAAGTCCTTCTGGCCATGAATGTTTTAGAGCGAAGGGTGGGTTTACCAATGTACCAAGAATGGATCGGTCATGTCTTTGCCAGCCAAGGGTCAGAGGGCACTTGACTCACAATGAGGGGAGGATAACCTTCAGAGGGGCCAGCCTAGGTATGGTGATTTTGTTGCTGGCTAGAGGCAAGTTTTCTCCTCTCCCTTACTTTCACTGTTATTGTTTTACCAAGAGTGGTATTACACAGGCTGGTCCTGCCTCTTTCCCAAGGAGATCCATTTCGAAGGCTGGAGACAGTCGGACAAGGGGGGGGGGGGGGCTGTTTTTTTGTTCAATAAATAGAATGCGTGTTGCACAGCTTTGTCCCTTTACAGTCTGTAATAGGTGAAGTCGGATATAGATGTATATTTACACACGGTCAGGAGGGCAGAACAGATAACAGTGCATCACTGTACACACACAGTTGTTGTTATATAATACAAACCAAAGGACAGAAACGGAGCCTACATTTTTAGTTTGTGTTAGTGGATGTAGAGACCAGAATTGGGGTCTTCCATGGAGTGGAAGGTGTTAAACGGCACAAGACATCGGGATTTGCTGTGATAAGCATACAAATTAGCTCCTCGCAGCTGTGATCCCTTACTTTCACTTGAGAAATTCAAAGTGGCAGAGGGAAGTTATACAGCAAATGGGAAACACCCTCCTCCGTTGCAGACCCACGTCACGGGCCCAGAAATGGCGTTGCATAGTAGTGGGTATATAGGATACTGCACATATTCAAAACACAATATTAAACATAAGGGTACTAGGTCGTATATATAGTACAATGAAAACCTCATATTCCAGGAGTAAAATTCCAGTCCCAGGGGAATTAGCTGTATTACCTCTGAGCCGGATATGTATCCATATGTTGTGTGTTGAGATTTTTCATCAAGGTGTGCTTGTGTTTTCAATCTGTATTCTAGCCTGGAATATGTTTTCATTATGTAATATTATTGGTCACGGTTTATAAAAGTAAAGGGAAGCAGCGATTTCAGGCTGATCGTCCCAATAACAAAGAGCAAGTTAAGAGACAAAATTCCTTCCATCCATGTTTCATTATGTAGCGGTGGTTTTCTCTTACAAATACAATTTGTGTTGTATACAATAATACATATATGTTCACACATTATACAGATATTATATATATTTTTTATGTATTTGGAAAATTTTCCATAAAACCGTTCTAAAATATTATCTTTATGAATACAAACTAATATTGGATGTACAGAGGGAGCCGCGTTCCCTCTAGTGTTTACGCTGCCTGTACTTAGCCTTTTTCATTTTCCAGTTGTTTGTAAAATTTCGGATGTAGCTTACACTGAGGAAAGCCAGACCACACATTCCAGCCAGCCTGCTGTGCTCTGCATAAAAAGCTTTGTGATGTCAAAGTCCCCAGCACAGTGGGAGCTGGGAATTATTAATTGGCAACACATATTTTATGTAAAATTAGGTCATTTCACTCAGTTTCAAATGAATTGCTGTACAAGGGTAAACACACACACACATATATATATATATATATATATATATATATGTGTGTGTGAACTTTTCTTAAAAGAAACTGGCAATATATTGTTTTTCTTTTTTCAGTAAACTTATTGGTGATCAGAGTGGTAATTATATAGGTTAGTTAAGATAATCACTATGGTTTTCAGAGAAAGTAACTGGACCTATAGTTAGGCTGTATTCATTGTGTTATTCCAGGGACTTGTCATAAGCCCTGCACTAATGTATTGATGTTTTGTGACCTGTTTCTCAGCAGATCAAGATCTCGGAGACAATGGTCGCAGTCTGGTTGTGAGGGGAGCCTCCCCTAGAGGAAGCCTGTCTCCTCGGTAAGCATTCTTTGCATAGCCTCAAACACTCTGAAATGAGGAAAGCTCTCATTGGAGGCCTTGGATTTTGTTGACATTTGGAAGAACAATAATACAGTCTTTGGAGGTAGTGAGATGGCTGCTACATACAGCAGTATGTGGAAAAACTCTACAGTTGCACACTACAGTCTTTGTGACTCTTTCCCAATATTAAGTATGTGTATGCAAAATAAATCTGTGAAGTGGAGATTCCAGACCTGTGTAAGATGTTCTTATTGATCAACTTCCCGATTTTAATGGAAATTGAACCATGGGACTCGGTGATCATCCCCAGACAGCGTTCAGTGCCCAACTAGCCAAGTTGAAAAATATCGCCCTGTAGATGTTATGTGCATGCTTTTGATAAAAATGGGTCTGTTTTGTGGAGTAATAACGTTACTACTGACACCCTATAGTGCTCTCTGCAACACTGTGCTGTAAGCTTTGTTTGTAGAACTGTTAGATTTAGCCATAATATCACTATATATAGATAGATATATACGTTATGGTAAGAACTTACCGTTGATAACGGTATTTCTCCTAAGTCCACAGGATGACAATGGAATATGATGAAGCAACACCAGATTTGCACCAATCGGTCAAAGCTTTCCGGCCTCCCAGCATGCAACGGGCCCGTCCATATATCCCCGCCTCCTGGCTCAGGCAAATCAGTTGTATTCCAAAACTCAAGGCAGGAGCATCATAGATAGCCCTAATCAGGCGATAAGAACACACACATGCACACCCTTCCGTACAAGAAGGAATAGGTTAGTGAGTAAAAGGATCCTCAAATCAGGTGTGTCAAGGTGGGATCCCCCGTTATCAATGGTAAGTTCTTACCATAACGTATATTTCTCCGGCTGGGTCCACAGGTTATCCACAGGATAACAATGGGATTTCCCAAAGCAATTTAGTGGTGGGGACGCTCCTGATTGGACAGGAGAATCCTTCGCCCGAATTCAGCGTCATGAGAGGCAAAGGTATCCATGGCATAATGTCTAATGAATGTGTTAATGGAAGACTATGTGGCTGCCTTACATATCTGTTCTGCTGAAGCACCACGTTGTGCTGCCCATGATGGACCTACCTTACGAGTAGAGTGAGCAGAGACATTAGCCGGAACAGGGAGATCAGCTTGAGAATATGCTTCTGAAATCGTCATCCGAAGCGATCTTGCCAGTGTCTGCTTATCAGCAGGCCATCCTCTCTTGTGAAATTGGTAGAGAATGAAGAGAGAATCTGTCTTTCTGATGGCACTGGTATGATCCACGTAGATCCTTAATGCACGGACCACGTCCAGTGATGCATTTTTCCGCAGAAAGGCCCGGTACCTGGAAAGCCGGGATTACAATTTCTTTTTCTCTATCGTCCTAAGTGGATGCTGGGGTTCCTGAAAGGACCATGGGGAATAGCGGCTCCGCAGGAGACAGGGCACAAAAAAGTAAAGCTTTTACCAGATCAGGTGGTGTGCACTGGCTCCTCCCCCTATGACCCTCCTCCAGACTCCAGTTAGATTTTGTGCCCGAACGAGAAGGGTGCAATCTAGGTGGCTCTCCTAAAGAGCTGCTTAGAGAAAGTTTAGCTTAGGTTTTTTACTTTACAGTGAGTCCTGCTGGCAACAGGATCACTGCAACGAGGGACTTAGGGGAGAAGTAGTGAACTCACCTGCGTGCAGAGTGGATTTGCTGCTTGGCTACTGGACACTAGCTCCAGAGGGACGATCACAGGTACAGCCTGGATGGTCACCGGAGCCGCGCCGCCGGCCCCCTTGCAGACGCTGAAGAGAGAAGAGGTCCAAAATCGGCGGCTGAAGACTCCTGAGTCTTCATAAAGGTAGCGCACAGCACTGCAGCTGTGCGCCATTTTCCTCTCAGCACACTTCACACAACAGTCACTGAGGGTGCAGAGCGCTGGGGGGGGCGCTCTGAGAGGCAAATAAAAACCTTATTAGAGGCAAAAAATACCTCACATATAGCCCACAGAGGCTATATGGAGATATTTAACCCCTGCCTAACTTCAAAAATAGCGGGAGACGAGCCCGCCGAAAAAGGGGCGGGGCCTATCTCCTCAGCACACAGCGCCATTTTCTCTCACAGAAAAGCTGGAGAGAAGGCTCCCAGGCTCTCCCCTGCACTGCACTACAGAAACAGGGTTAAAACAGAGAGGGGGGGCACTGATTTTGGCGATATTGTATATATATAAAAGATGCTATAAGGGAGAAACACTTATATAAGGTTGTCCCTATATAATTATAGCGTTTTTGGTGTGTGCTGGCAGACTCTCCCTCTGTCTCCCCAAAGGGCTAGTGGGTCCTGTCCTCTGTCAGAGCATTCCCGGTGTGTGTGCTGTGTGTCGGTACGTGTGTGTCGACATGTATGAGGACGATGTTGGTGAGGAGGCGGAGAAATTGCCTGTAATGGTGATGTCACTCTCTAGGGAGTCGACACCGGAATGGATGGCTTATTTAGAGAATTACGTGAGAATGTCAACACGCTGCAAGGTCGGTTGACGACATGAGACGGCCGACAATCTATTAGGACCGGTCCAGGCGTCTCAGAAACACCGTCAGGGGTTTTAAAAACGCCCATTTACCTCAGTCGGTCGACACAGACACAGACACGGACACTGAATACAGTGTCGACGGTGAATAAACAAACGTATTTCTCATTAGGGCCACACGTTAAGGGCAATGAAGGAGGTGTTACGTGTTTCTGATACTACAAGTACCACAAGAAAGGGTATTATGTGGGAGTGAAAAAACTACCTGTAGTTTTTCCTGAATCAGATAAAATAAAATGAAGTGTGTGATGATGCGTAGGGTTACCCCGATAGCAAATATTGGCGTTATACCCTTTCCCGCCAGAAATTAGGGTACGTTGGGAAACACCCCTTAGGGTGATAAGGCGCTCACACGCTTATCAAGTGGCGTTACCGTCTCCAGATACGGCCGCCCTCAAGGAGCCAGCTGATAGGAAGCTGGAAAAATATCCTAAAAAGTATATACACACATACGGTGGTTATACTGCGACCAGCGATCGCCATCAGCCTGGAGATGCAGTGCTGGGTTGGCTTGGTCGGATTCCCTGACTGAAAATATTTTATTCATGTAGAGCATTTAATAGGATGCATTCTATATATATGTATGTGAGATGCACAGAGGGATATTTGCTCTCTGGCATCAAGATAAGTGCGTTGTCCATATCTCCCAGAAGATGTCAGGGACACGACAGTGGTCAGGTGATACAGATCCCATACGGCAGATGGAAGTATTGCTGTATAAAGGGAAGGAGTTATTTGGGGGTCGGTCCATCGGACCTGGGGACCACAGCAACAGCTGGGAAATCCAACCTTTTTTACCCCAAGTTACATCTCAGCTAAAAAAGACACCGTCTTTTCAGCCTCAATCTTTCCTTTCCCATGAGGGCATGCAGGCAAAAGGCCAGTCATATCTGCCCAGACATAGAGGTAAGGGAAGTAGACTGCAGCAGGCAGCCCTTTCCCAGGAAAAGAAGCCCTCCACCGCGTCTGCCAAGTCCTCAGCATGACGCTGGGGCCGTGCAAGCGGACTCAAGGTGGGGGGGTAGTCTCAAGAGTCTCAGGGCGCAGTGGGATCACTCGCAAGTTGACCCCTAGATCGTACGAGTATTATCCCAGGGGTAAAGATTGGAGAGTCGAGACATCTTCTCCTCGCAGGTTCCTGAAGTCTGCTTTACCAACGGCTCCCTCCGACAGGGAGGCAGCATTGGAAACAATTCACAAACTGTATATCCAGCAGGTGATAATCAAAGTACCCCTCCTACGACAAGGAAAAGGGTATTATTTTTCCACACTATATTGTGGTACTGAAGCCAGACGGCTTGGTGACACATAGTCTAAATCTAAAATGTTTGAACACTTACATAAAAGGTTCAAATCGAGATAAAGTCACTCAGAGCAGTGATAGCGAACCGGAAAAAAGGGGACTATATGGTGTCCCTGGACATCAAGGATTACCTCCATGTCCAAATTTTGTCCTTCTCATCAAGGGTACCTCTGGTTCGTGGTACAGAACTGTCAATATCAGTTTCAGACGATGCCGTTTGAATTATCCACGGCACCCCGGGCCTTTTTACCAAGGTAATGGCCGAAAAGATGTTTCTTCAAAGAAAAAAGGCATCTAAATTATCCCTTACTTGCACGACCTAAAAAGGGCAAGTTCCAGAGAACAGTTGGAGGTCGGAAGAGCACTATCTAAAGTAGTTCTTCGACGGCACGACTGGATTCTAAATATTCCAAGAATCGCAGCTGTTTTCCGACGATACGTCTGCTGTTCCTAGGGATGATTCTGGACACGGTTCAGAAAAAGGTTTTTCTTCCCGAGGAAAAAGCCAAGGAGTTATCCGACCTGTCAGGAACCTCCTAAAACCAGGAAAGGTGTCTGTACATCACTGCACAAGAGTCCTGGGAAAAATGGTGGCTTTTTACGAAGCAATTCCATTCGGCAGATTCCATGCAAGAATTTTCCAAAGGGATCTGTTGGACAAATGGTCAGGGTCGCATCCTCAGATGCACCTGCGAATAACCCTGTCGCCAAGGACAAGGGTATATCTTCTGTGGTGGTTGCAAAAGGCTCATCTATTGGAGGGCCGCAGATTCGGCATACAGGATTTGATCCTGGTGACCACGGACGCCAGCCTGAGAGGTTGGGGAGCAGTCACACAAGGAAGAAACTTCCAGGGGGTATGGACGAACCTGGAAAAGTCTCTTCACATAAACATTCTGGTACTAAGAGCAATCTAAAATGCTCTAAGCCAGGCGGAACCACTCCTGCAAGGAAAACCGGTGTTGATTCAGTCGGACAACATCACGGCGGTCGCCCATGTAAACAGACAGGGCGGCACAAGAAGCAGGAGTGCAATGGCAGAAGCTGCCAAGATTCTTCGCTGGGCGGAGAATCACGTAATAGCACTGTCAGCAGTGTTCTTCCCGGGCGTGGACAACTGGGAAGCAGACTTCCTCAGCAGACACGATATTCACCCGGGAGAGGGGGGTCTTCATCCAGAAGTCTTCCACATGCTAATAAACTGTTGGGAAAGACCAATGGTAGACATGATGGCGTCTCGCCTCAACAAGAAACTGGACAAGTATTGCGCCAGGTCAAGAGATCCACAGGCAATAGCTGTGGACGCACTGGTAACACCTTGGGTGTACAAATCAGTATATGTGTTTCCTCCTCTGCCTCTCATACCAAAGGTATTGAAGATTATACGGTGAAGAGGAGTAAGAACAATACTAGTGGCTCCGGATTGGCCAAGAAGGACTTGGTACCCGGAACTTCAAGAGTTGGTCACGGACGACCCGTGCCCTCTACTTCTGAGAAGGGACCTGCTACAACAGGGTCCCTGTCTCTTTCAAGACTTACCGCGGCTGCGTTTGACGGCATGGCGTTTGAACGCCAGATCCTAAAAGGGAAAGGCATTCCAGAAGAAGTCATTCCTACCTTTGATTAAGGCAAGGAAGGAAGTCACCGCGAAACATTATCACCGCATTTGGCGAAAATATGTCGCGTGGTGCGAGGATCGGAGTGTTCCGACGGAGGAATTTCAACTGGGTCGTTTCCTACATTTCCTACAATCAGGATTGTCTATGGGTCTCAAATTGAGATCTATTAAGGTTCAAATTTCGGCCCTGTCAATATTCTTCCAAAAAGAATTGGCCTCAGTTCCTGAGGTACAGACTTTTGTTAAAGGAGTACTGCATATACAGCCTCCTGTGGTGCCTCCGGTGGCACCGTGGGATCTAAATGTAGTTTTAGATTTCCTCAAATCCCATTGGTTTGAACCATTGAAAAAGGTGGATTTTAAATATCTCACATGGAAAGTGACTATGTTACTGGCCCTGGCTTCCGCCAGGAAAGTATCTGAATTGGCGGCTTTATCTTATAAAAGCCCTTATCTAATCTTCCATTCGGATAGGGCAGAACTGAGGACTCGTCCGCATTTTCTCCCTAAGGTGGTATCAGCGTTTCACCTGAACCAACCTATTGTGGTGCCTGCGGCCACTGGCGACTTGGAGGACTCCAAGTTGTTGGACGTTGTCAGAGCCTTAAAAATATACATTTCAAGGACGGCTGAAGTCAGAAAATCTGACTCGCTGTTGATACTATATGCACCCAACAAGTTGGGTGCCCCTGCGTCTAAGCAGACGATTGCTCGTTGGGTTTGTAACACAATTCAACTTGCTCATTCTGTGGCAGGCCTGCCACAGCCTAAATCTGTTAAGGCCCATTCCACAAGGAAGGTGGGCTCATCTTGGGCGGCTGCCCAAGGGGTCTCGGCATTACAATTCTGCCGAGCAGCTACGTGGTCGGGGGAAAACACGTTTGTAAAATTCTACAAATTTGATACCCTGGCAAAAGAGGACTTGGAATTCTCTCATTCGGTGCTGCAGAGTCATCCGCACTCTCCCGCCCGTTTGGGAGCTTTGGTATAATCCCCATGGTCCTTTCAGGAACCCCAGCATCCACTTAGGACGATAGAGAAAATAAGAATTTACTTACCGATAATTCTATTTCTCGGAGTCCGTAGTGGATGCTGGGCGCCCATCCCAAGTGCGGATTATCTGCAATACTGTACATAGTTATTGTTAACAAATTCGGGTTATATTGTTAAGGAGCCATCTTTAAGAGGCTCTTTCTGTTATCATACTGTTAACTGGGTTTAGATCACAAGTTGTACGGTGTGATTGGTGTGGCTGGTATGAGTCTTACCCGGGATTCAAATTGCCTCCCTTATTGTGTACGCTCGTCCGGGCACAGTACCTAACTGGAGTCTGGAGGAGGGTCATAGGGGGAGGAGCCAGTGCACACCACCTGATCTGGTAAAAGCTTTACTTTTTTGTGCCCTGTCTCCTGCGGAGCCGCTATTCCCCATGGTCCTTTCAGGAACCCCAGCATCCACTACGGACTCCGAGAAATAGAATTATCGGTAAGTAAATTCTTATTATTAAGGTGGAATTTAGACACCACCTTCGGAAGATACCCAAATCTAGTTCTTAGAACTGCTTTATCTGGATAAAAAATCAGAAATGGGAATGATATGATAAAGCCCCTAAATCTAATACTTTTCTACCTGACACCATAGCCAGTAGAAAGAGAGCTGTAGCTGTCAACCATTTAAGAGCCAATTATTAAGTGGTTCAAATGGGGCAACTTGAAGGGCTTCAGGACTAGACTTAAGTCCCAAAGCACTGTAGGAGGAACAAAAGGAGGTTGAATGCACAGCATTCCCTGGAAAAAAGTGCGCACATCCTATAAGTTGGCAATTTTCTTTTGGAACCATACAGTCAATGCCGACATTTGCACTCTCAAGGAAGCCACCTTCAAATCTTTATCCATTCCTTCCTGAAGGAATGCTAAGACCCTGGAAACTCTGAAAGACTTAGGGTCCATTTTCCGTTCACTGCACTAATGAATATAGGTTTGCCATATTCGGTGATAAATGCAAGCTGAGGAAGGTTTCCTTGCTCTGAGCGTAGTTTGAATTACCTGTTGTGAGAATCCTCTTGACTTCAGAATAGAGGTTTCAAGAGCCACGCCATCAAAGACAGTCGATCCAGATGTCTGTGATAACAAGGACCCTGCATCAGTAGATCTGGACGTTGAGGGAGCAGAAGTGGAGCATCCATCGACATTCTCTGCAGATCTGTATACCAATGCCTTCTGGGCCAAGCCGGAGCTATTAGTATCTTGTCACCTTTCCCTTGCTTTATCTTTCTCATCACCCTGGGTACCAGGGTGATTGGAGGAAACGCATAAGCCAGATGAAAGTCCCATCTCACAGACAGGGCATCCGCAAAGATCGCTCTGGGATCCTTTGTTCTTGACCCATATGCGAGCACTTTGTTGTTCAGATGGAATGCCATGAGATCTATCTCTGGCAACCCACACTTGTCTACTAGAGTCTGGTAGACCTCCGGGTGTAGAGCCCATTCGCTTGCCTGAATGGCGTGTCGACTGAGAAAGTCCGCTTCCCAGTTTAGGACTCCCGGAACAAACACTGCGGACAAGGCTGGATGATGAAGTTCTGCCCACTTTAGTATGTGACTTACCTCTTTCATTGCTTTTCAGCTGCGAGTTCGTCCCTGATGGTTGAGGTACGCTACTGCCGTCGCATTGTCTGAGCGGACCTGGATCGGTGTTCCCAGAAGAATTTCCTTTGCCTGAATCAGTGCCATGTATATGGCCCGAAGTTCCAATATATTTATTGGTAGACAACCTTCTTCCTTGGTCCATTGCCCCTGGAAACCCAGCCTTCCTGACACTGCTCCCCAGCCCTGGAGATTGGCATCTGTCGTCAGAACTTCCTAATCTGATATCCAAAAGGGTCTCCCCTTGTCCAAATGGGGTGTCTGTAGCCACCAGGCTAATGACCTTCTAACTTCTATTGTAAGAACCATAGTGTCTGTTTTTATCGTCTGATGCAACCCATACCATTTGGCAAGAATCAGACGCTGCAGAGACCTCAAGTGGAATTGTGCATACTCTACCATGTCGAATGTTGACACCATCAAACCCATCACACGCATTGCTGCATGAATGGATACCATTTGACTGTGTAGCAAGTCCTGAATCCTTGACTGAACCTTTGATATCTCTCTGAAGACTTGAATCCAGTACAGCCCCCAAGTGAGTCATCCACTGTGACGGAACCAGAGATGAATTTGCCCAATTTATGAGCCACCCATAGTTCTGCAGACGACATAGGAGTAATTCCTGCGATTGTGCCAGGATTAAAAGATCGTCGAGGTATGGAAAAATTCTTATCTCCTGCTGGTGGAGATATGCTTCCATTACCACCATAATCTTGGTAAATACTCTGGGGGTTGTGTCTAACCCAGAAGGTAGGGTCTGGAACTGAAAATGCTGTTGGAGGATAGCGAACCTGAGATAGCACTGATGGGACAGTGCTATAGGAACATGTAGGTAAGCATCCTGTATATCCAGGGATACCATATAATCCCCTGGCTCCATGGCCAAAATAATGGAACGTAAAGTCTCCATGTGAAACTGAGGTACCCAAATGTATTTGTTCAGCACTTTGAGATTGAGAATGGGCTGAAATGACCAATTTGGCTTCTGAGCTAAAAGGAGGGTACTTCTTGAAGGCAAATAACCTAGAGATACCGCTTCCTGCACCCAGGCATCTGTTGTAGACTGCTGCCAGATCTCTGCAAACTGAAGAAGTCGGCCCCCCACCCTGGGGTCTCCCAGGTGGAGGCTCGCACCATCAGGCTAATGGCTTGTTATCTGTTTTACCACCCGGTCCTCTGGTAGCCCAATACTTTTTTAGTCCTACCAGACTTGTTGTATTGGGACTGCCTGCAATCACTTTTACCTTTAGATTTTCCTTGAGATCGAAAGGGCAGAAAAGCCGGAACTTTAGGTTTGAAATTGTATGTGGAAGGAAACGTGACCTTCTTCGATTCTGCTTCTGACTTCAAAATATCTGTCCATTCTTTACCAAAAAGAATATCTCCAAAAAAGGGCAAAGATTCCAAAACCACCTTAGATTCTGAATCCGCTTTCCACGTACGTAGCCAAACTGCTCTGCGAGCAGCTATTGTTGAAGCTGATGCCCTGGAGGCCATAGTACCCATATCCAATGCTGCTTCTTCCAAGAACATTGCAGCCTGTTTTTATATGTGCTATGTGGGATTTTTGCTCTCTAGATGGTATTTAAAAATCCCCCTCCAATGCATCAGCCCAGGCAGCCACTGCCTTTGCCATCCAAGCTGAAGCCATGGCTGGCCTTATGACTGCCCCAGGCCGGGAAAAAATGGTTTTTAGAAAACCATCCACTCTCCTATCCGTGACATCATTTAATGATATTGAAGGCAAAGGTAATGTAGATTTTCGCATTAAACGAATCACATGCGTATCTACTGTAGGAGCCACCTTCCTTTTTAAACAATCCCCAGCTGGAAGAGGATAATTAGAATTCCATTTCTTAGGAATTCTAAACTTATTAGGCGTAGCCCAAGCCACTTCCATGATTTCTGTCAGCTGCTCTGACCCTGGAAACTCAGTCTTAGCTGTTTTGGGACATTTAAATAAAGGTGTCTTGGTTTTTAACACAGGCTCTGCTGAATACTCTAAGGATAGAATGGCTTTCATTGCTTTAATTAACTCAGCTATATCTACTGAGCTGAGACCTTCCTCCTCCTCTTCGTATGCCGAAGTAGAATTAATTGAGCTTTCATCCTCCAATGAATCCTCATCTGAACCATGTGTGGCCTGTGAGGATGAAGATTTACTTACCACTGGCTTATCAGCCTGTTTCTTTTGAGAGACTGCTGCTGGAAGTGATACACCACAGGTGGGAAGCTGCATGTAAGGCTTAATCGTGTAACCTATCCCCGGCACAGGAGTTGGAGGAATTATCTGTTCAGCTATACTGGATAAAGTCTGTGCAAACATAGCCCAAGGTGGATCAACCTGCACCTGAATCTGCCTTGTATTTTTCAAGAACCCCTGGTGAAAGCGAAAACAATTTGCACATAAACCATCCTGATCCAGATCCTGAGAGGATAACACAGCTTTGCAAGACAAACATGATATGAGTGTTGGTGTTGCTGTGAGTTTACCTACTTCAACTTTGCCGCTCTAAGACATGATAAATAATCAACACTTCCACAGTGTACTGCACAATTTGTGACTGTAATCACTTTAAGCTTTTTAAAGTGACATACAATCCGACCCTACGCATGCACCAGCATTGAGGATCGGAATAGAACAAAGCTGACAGAATATAGTAAAGTCAGCAATCACACTAGCATTCAGTCACATGTTATACATTAGTATAATAAGCAATATGAGCACATCATCAACTACAACTACATTTGAAGTATGTAGGAGAACATATTACTGAATCATGTTTAAACAGATCTACCGTATTCAGACGCATTGTGAAAGAAACAACAGTAAATGTATACAGACTTATATGCAATAGGCACTTATCTAACTATTCATACTCAAAAAGGTAGATAGAGACTTAGTGCTGTATTACCCGTACTCAGTAGAGTGGGATACAGGGAGACTCACCTCGCTTCTAGGACCGATCAATACGTTAGTGAACGCTCAGTGAACACAGATGCACCAAGCACACAGCCGCCTATGCTGCGACTGAGTCCCCTTCGTGTACAGCGTCTAAGACGGAAGCGGGAAACAGTTCATGGCGGGAGACTTGGAGGAAACTGGTAATGAACAGGGGGGATGGGCGACCAGGAGAGCGTCTGACTCCCCACTGCTGACAACCCTAGGGATCGCGGCCTCATACTATTCCTGGAGCCTATGATCCCTAAGGCCTAGCGCTGGTGCACCCGAGGTGGCAGCCGCGTCAGCGACTGTTTGGTAGTCTCCTCCCAAAACAGTGCAGCTGTGTCCATATTCCCCTTCTAAGCGGAACTGATGCCTTACCTTCTCCCCGTGCTCCGGCCACAGCCTGGTAACGTCTGCTGGACCTGCTAGTATATACGACACAGACGCCCACCAATTGCTCAGAAAAAATAGTAAGACTATAAAAATAAAATAAGAAAGCTTAGGGCTGCTAAAAACCAGCAGCCCTCTGACCATGGTCCGGCTCCTGCTGCACCAAACAGAAAACTGATTTGCCTGAGCCAGGAGGCGGAGACATATGGACGGGCCCATTGCATGCTGGGAGGCCGGAAAACTTGACCGATTTGTGCAATTCTGCTGTCGCTTCATCATATCCTATTGTTATCCTGTGGATAACCTGTGGACCCTGCCGCAGAAAGATAAATTGAGATATATAGATGTATGTGTGTGTGTATATAATGTGTGTGTGTATATAGATACTGTATATATAAAGACTATGCCCTCTGCATATAGAGTAGTGTGTACTTTTCACTACAGTTGGATTCTGGATATCTATACTTATACACTATATGGACAAAAGTATTTGGCCACACTTGTTAATTATTGAATTCAGATGTTTCAATCAAACACGTTGCCACAAGTGTATAAAATCATAAAATCAAGCACCTAGTCTCCATTTGCAAACATTTGTGGTACAAACCAGGTCGTTCTGAAGAGTTCAGTGACTTCAAGTGTGATACTGTATCAGGATGCCACCTTTGCAATAAGAAGGTTTGTGAAATTTCATCCCTGCTGGATATTCCATGGTCAACTGTAAGTGAGATTATTAGAAAGTATAAGTAACAGCAACTCAGCCATTAAGTGGAGGACTACGTAAAATTAAAACTATTCGTCGGGAGCTTAATGAAATGGGTGTCCATGACTGGGCAGCTGCATGGAAGACTCGCATCACAAAGTCCAATGCCAAGCATCTGATGGAGTGGTGTAAACACTTGACTGTGGAGTAGTGGAAACGTGTTCTGTGGAGTGACGAATCACGCTTAGCTGTTTGGCAGTCAGATGGGCGAGTCTGGGTTTGGCGGATGCCAGGAGAATGTTACCTGCCTGACTGCATTATGCCAACTGTGAAGTTTGGTGGAGGAGGGATTATGGTATGGGGCTTTTTTTCAGGGTTTGGGCTAGGCCCCTTATCTCCAGTGAAGGGCAATTTTAATACTTCAGTATACCAAGACATTTTGGACAATGCTATGCTTCCAACTTTGTGGTAACAGTTTGTGGAAGGCCCTATTCTATTGCAACATGACTGTGCCCCAGTGCACAAAGCAAGAACTTTAAAGACAATGGGGGCAGATGTATTAATCCTGGAGACAGCATAAGGAAGTGATAAACCGGTGATTAGTGCAAGGTGATAAACACACCTGCCAATCAGCTCCTAACTGTTAATTTACATATTGGAGCTGATTGACTGGTGCGTTTATCACCTTGCATTTATCACTGGTTTATCACTTTCTTATGCCTTCTCAATGTTAATACATCTGCCCCATAGTTTGATCAGAGCAAATTGATTGGCCCGCATATAGCCCTTACCTTAACCCCATCAAGCACCTTTGGGTTGATCTGGAACTGCAATTTCGAGCCAGTCCTACTCGTCCAACATCAGTGCCTGACCTCATAAATGCTCTACAGAATGAATGCAAGCACAAATTCCCACAGAAACACACCACAATCTTGTGAAAAGTCTCCCAAGAAGAGTGGAAGCCGTTATAGCTGCAAAAGGTGGGACCAACTACATATTAAAGTATATGGAATTGAATACAATGTCATTACAGTCCCTGTTGGAGTAATGGCCAGGCATCCAAATACTTTTGTCCAAATAGTGTATATAGTTCCATATAGTTATAAAGGTTGTCACTGGTCTGCTTAATCAAATGATTTCATCTGCTCGATTTTGCGTTAATCTATTGGCTTTAGAAGACCTTTGCCTCACTATTGCTTTTCTATATCAACAACAAGGGGTTGTGGTACTGATTTCATCTATTCACACAAGTGCAACTAATTCTTTTGCAAGTTGTGCCCAATATGGTGTAGCAAAATTCTTGTCTCAAATGTGTATTTTCTTATTAGCAAAAAAAAACAACTAACTGCACCTACGTTGTACTCAGATGGTTAAAAGCATGTATAGCCACCTGTGCTAGTGAGAGGCTGCTTTTGGTGCACAATTACCATCTTCTGAAACAATTAAATATAATTGTAAGTGAGGGGCATGGGATATATCCTCCATGTAAACTTACTTCCAAACTGGCTTTTATATTTTACCTCACTATGAGAGTCTGCAGCTGAAAGGAGTTATTTGGTGGCAATGTATCAAAGCTTGGTGAGAGAAAGTTCAGTTTCGAACTCCTTTCTCAGGTTATGTTTGAAAAATTACAAACTGGCTGGTACGTTATCTCTCTCCAAAGGTTTGATACATCACTGTTATCTGCAGGGTAACCAGGTGGCATTTGGGGTCCTCCAGCTCAGGCAGTATTTCAAGAAGAGGGCTTGCCAGTTATGGAAGCTCCATATGCTTTCCAATGGCTCCCATGACACACAGGGCCACAGATATCACAGTTTCCCACATTACATATAATCCTTGAATATTATTGCACTACAACTGCAAAATCTAAATTCTTTACAATATGTCTCCATATCAGTATACCTGATGGCAGGGCCGTAACTAGGGTGGTACAACATGTGCCACCGCACAGTGCACTGCAAGGCTGGGGGCACTGTTCTGCAGTGCTTGTCAATTTTCTGGTTTAATCAATCTCACTTGCTACTTCCTTCTCTTGAATCCTCGGGATCACCTGCCAAATCCCCTCCACCACCCCGTCCCTAAGCACTTCTGTCACACACTCCTCTATTTAAGGCACACATTTCAAAGTACTCTCATCCCATACAAGAGCAATTAGCTCAATGAGTAAGATGCCTGACTGCAATATGGAAGGTCATGGGTTTCAATCTTGTATATGGCCTTAAACAAAGGAAGATGTGACCGGCTGTCCTGCAGGGCCGATCAATATATATATATCGCCCTGTGTGTACGGGCCTTTAGTTTTTATAATGCTGTGCCAGTGGCTGCACTGGCACTGTGATTGTGATGTTTCCTTTAAAGAAGCAATTCAATGTAAAATTAGTTATGCTTGTCACCATAACTAACCATGGAAGGTTGTAAGAAGCAGCTTGGTAATCTATTTTTCTCTATCGTCCTTGTGGATGCTGGGGTTCCTGAAAGGACCATGGGGGATAGCGGCTCCGCAGGAGACAGGGCACAAAAGTAAAGCTTTCCGATCAGGTGGTGTGCACTGGCTCCTCCCCCTATGACCCTCCTCCAAGCCAGTTAGATTTTTGTGCCCGGCCGAGAAGGGTGCAATCTAGGTGGCTCTCCTAAAGAGCTGCTTAGAAAAGTTTAGCTTAGGTTTTTTATTTTACAGTGAGTCCTGCTGGCAACAGGATCACTGCAACGAGGGACTTAGGGGAGAAGAAGTGAACTCACCTGCGTGCAGGATGGATTGGCTTCTTGGCTACTGGACATCAGCTCCAGAGGGACGATCACAGGTACAGCCTGGATGGTCACCGGAGCCTTGCCGCCGGCCCCCTTGCAGATGCTGAAATAAGAAGAGGTCCAGAATCGGCGGCAGAAGACTCCTCAGTCTTCTAAAGGTAGCGCACAGCACTGCAGCTGTGCGCCATTTTCCTCTCAGCACACTTCACACGGCAGTCACTGAGGGTGCAGGGCGCTGGGAGGGGGGCGCCCTGGGAGGCAAATGAAAACCTATTTTGGCTAAAAATACCTCACATATAGCCTCCGGAGGCTATATGGAGATATTTAACCCCTGCCAGAATCCGTTAAGAGCGGGAGACGAGGCCGCCGAAAAAGGGGCGGGGCCTATCTCCTCAGCACACAGCGCCATTTTCCCTCACAGAAAGGCTGGAGGGAAGGCTCCCAGGCTCTCCCCTGCACTGCACTACAGAAACAGGGTTAAAACAGAGAGGGGGGGCACTAATTTGGCGTTAGAAATATATAAAAAAGATGCTATAAGGGAAAACACTTATATAAGGTTGTCCCTATATAATTATAGCGTTTTTGGTGTGTGCTGGCAAACTCTCCCTCTGTCTCTCCAAAGGGCTAGTGGGTCCTGTCCTCTATCAGAGCATTCCCTGTGTGTGTGCTGTGTGTCGGTACGTGTGTGTCGACATGTAGGAGGACGATGTTGGTGAGGAGGCGGAGCAATTGCCTGTAATGGTGATGTCACTCTCTAGGGAGTCGACACCGAAATGGATGGCTTATTTAGGGAATTACGTGATAATGTCAACACGCTGCAAGGTCGGTTGACGACATGAGACGACCGACAAACAATTAGTACCGGTCCAGACGTCTCAAAAACACCGTCAGGGGTTTTAAAACGCCCGTTTACTTTAGTCGGTCGACACAGACAGGGACACTGAATCCAGTGTCGACGGTGAATAAACAAACGTATTCCTTATTAGGGCCACACGTTAAAGGCAATGAAGGAGGTGTTACATATTTCTGATACTACAAGTACCACAAAAGAGGGTATTATGTGGGATGTGAAAAAACTACCATAGTTTTTCCTGAATCAGATAAATTAAATAAAGTGTGTGATGATGCGTGGGTTCCCCCCGATAGAAAATTATGGGCGGTATACCCTTTCCCGCCAGAAGTTAGGGCGCGTTGGGAAACACCCCTTAGGGTGGATAAGGCGCTCACACGCTTATCAAAACAAGTGGCGGTACCGTCTATAGATAGGGCCGTCCTCAAGGACCAGCTGACAGGAGGCTGGAAAATATCATAAAAAGTATATACACACATACTGGTGTTATACTGCGACCAGCGATCGCCTCAGCCTGGATGTGCAGAGCTGGGGTGGCTTGGTCGGATTCCCTGACTAAAAATATTGATACTCTTGACAGGGACAGTATTTTATTGACTATAGAGCATTTAAAGGATGCATTTCTATATATGCGAGATGCACAGAGGGATATTTGCACTCTGGCATCAAGAGTAAATGCGATGTCCATAACTGCCAGAAGATGTTATGGACACGACAGGGGTCAGGTGATGCAGATTCCAAACGGCACAAAGGTGTATTGCCGTATAAAGGAAGAGGAGTTATTTGGGGTCGGTCCATCGGACCTGGTGGCCACGGCAACTGCTGGAAAATCCACCGTTTTTACCCTAAGTCACATCTCTGCAGAAAAAGACACCGTCTTTTCAGCCTCAGTCCTTTCGTCCCTATAAGATCATATCTGCCCAGGGATAGAGGAAAGGGAAGAAGACTGCAGCAGGCAGCCCATTCCCAGGAACAGAAGCGTTCCACCGCTTCTGACAAGTTCTCAGCATGGCGCTGAGACCGTACAGGACCCCTGGATCCTACAAGTAGTATCCCAGGGGTACAGATTGGAATGTCGAGACGTTTCCCCTTCGCAGGCTCCTGAAGTCTGCTTTACCAAGGTCTCCCTCCGACAAGGAGGCAGTATGGGAAAAAATTCACAAGCTGTATTCCCAGCAGGTGATAATTAAATTACCCCTCCTACTACAAGAAAAGGGGTATTATTCCACACTATATTGTGGTACTGAAGCCAGAAGGCTAGGTGAGACTTATTCTAAATCTAAAAATTTTTTGAACACTTACAAAGGTTCAAATCAAGATGGAGTCACTCAGAGCAGTGATAACGAACAGGAAGAAGGGGACTATATAGTGTCCCGGGACATCAGGGATGCTTACCTCTATGTCCCAAATTTGCCCTTCTCACTAAGGGTACCTCAGGTTCGTGGTGCAGAACTGTCACTATCAGTTTCAGACGCTGCCGTTTGGATTGTCCACGGCACCCCGGGTCTTTACTAAGGTAATGGCCGAAATGATGATTCTTCTTCGAAGAAAAGGCATCTTAATTATCCCTTACTTGGACGATCTCCTGATAAGGGCATAGTCCAGGGAACAGTTGGAGGTAGGAGTAGCACTATCTCGGATACTGCTACAACAGCACGGGTGGATTCTAAATATTCCAAAATCGCAGCTGATCCCGACGACACGTCTGCTGTGCCTAGGGATGATTCTGGACACAGTCCAGAAAAAGGTGTTTCTCCCGAAAGAGAAAGCCAGGGAGTTATCCGAGCTAGTCAGGAACCTCCTAAAAACAGTGCATCATTGCACAAGGGTCCTGGTAGAAAATGGTGGCTTCCTACGAAGCAATTCCATTCGGCAGATTTCACGCAAGAACTTTTCAGTGGGATCTGCTGGACAAATGGTCCGGATCGCATCTTCAGATGCATCAGCGGATAACCCTATATCCAAGGACAAGGGTGTCTCTCCTGTGGTGGTTATAGAGTGCTCATCTTCTAGAGGGCCGCAGATTCGGCATTCAGGATTGGATGCTGGTGACCACGGAGCCCAGCCCGAGAGGCTGGGGAGCAGTCACACAAGGAAAAAATTTCCAGGGAGTGTGATCAAGTCTGGAGACTTTTCTCCACATAAATATACTGGAGCTAAGGGTAAATTTATAATGCTCTAAGCTTAGCAAGACCTCTGCTTCAAGGTCAGCCGGTATTGATCCAGTGGGAAAAACATCACGGCAGTCGCCCACGTAAACAGACAGGGCGACACAAGAAGCAGGAGGGCAATGGCAAAAACTGCAAGGACTTTTCGCTGGGCGGAAAATCATGTGATAGCACTGTCAGCAGTGTTTTCATCCCGGGAATGGAAACTGGGAAGCAGACTTCCTCAGCAGGCACGACCTCCACCCGGGAGAGTGGAAACTTCATCGGGAAGTTTTTTCCACATGATTGTAAACCGTTGGGAAATACCAAAGGTGGACATGATGGCGTCCCGTCTGAACAAAAAACGGGACAGGTATTGCGCCAGGTCAAGAGACCCTCAGGCAATAGCTGTGGACGTTCTGGTAACACCGTGGGTGTACCAGTCGGTGTATGTGTTCCCTCCTCTGCTTCTCATACCTAAGGTGCTGAGAATTATAAGACGTAGAGGAGTAAGAACTATACTCATGGCTCCGGATTGGCCAAGAAGGACTTGGTACCCGGAACTTCAAGAGATGTTTACAGAGGTCTTATGGCCTCTGCCGCTAAGAAGGGACTTGCTTCAGCAAGTACCATGTCTGTTCCAAGACTTACCGCAGCTGCGTTTGTTGGCATGGCGGTGGAACGCCGGATCCTAAGGGAAAAAGGCATTCCGGAAGAGGTCATTCCTACCCTGGTCAAAGCCAGAAAGGAGGTGACCGCACAACATTATCACCACATGTGGCGAAAATATGTTGCGTGGTGTGAGGCCAGGAAGGCCCCACAAAGAAATTTCAACTCGGTCGATTCCTGCATTTCCTGCAAACAGGAGTGTCTATGGGCCTCAAATTGGGGTCCATTAAGGTTCAAATTTCGGCCCTGTCAATTTTCTTCCAGAAAGAATTGGCTTCAGTTCCTGAAGTCCAGAACTTTGTCAAGGGAGTATTGCATATACAACCCTCTTTTGTGCCTCCAGTGGCACTGTGGGATCTCAACGTAGTTCTGGGATTCTTCAAATCACATTGGTTTAAAACCAGTCAAATCTGTGGATTTGAAGCATCTCACATGAAAAGTGACCATGTTCTTGGCCCTGGCCTGGACCAGGCGAGTGTCAAATTGGTGTTTTTTTTCTCAAAAAAGCCCATATTTGTTTGTCCATTCGGACAGGGCAGAGCTGCGGACTCGTCCCCAGTTCTCTCCCTAAGGTGGTGTCAGTGTTTCACCTGAACCAGCTTATTGTGGTGCCTTGCACCTACTAGGGACTTGGAGGACTCCAAGTTGCTAGATGTTGTCAGGGCCCTGAAAATATAGGTTCCAGGACGGCTGGAGTCAGGAAAACTGACTTGCTGTTATCCTGTATGCACCCAACAAACTGGGTGCTCTTGCTTTTAAGCAGACTATTGCTAGTTGGATGTGTAATACAATTCAGCTTGCACATTCTGTGGCAGGCCTGCCACAGCCAAAATATGTAAATGCCCATTCCACAAGGAAGGTGGGCTCATCTTGGGCGGCTGCCCGAGGGGTCTCGGCTTTACAACTTTGCCGAGCGGTTATTTAGTCAGGGGCAAACACGTTTGTAAAATCCTACAAATTTGATACCCTGGCTGAGGAGGACCTTGAGTTCTCTCATTCGGTGCTGCAGAGTCATCCGCACTCTCCCGCCCGTTTGGGAGCTTTGGTATAATCCCCATGGTCCTTTCAGGAACCCCAGCATCCACTAGGACGATAGAGAAAATAAGAATTTACTTACCGATAATTCTATTTCTCGGAGTCCGTAGTGGATGCTGGGCGCCCATCCCAAGTGCGGATTATCTGCAATACTTGTACATAGTTACAAAAATCGGGTTATTATTGTTGTGAGCAATCTTTTCAGAGGCTCCGCTGTTATCATACTGTTAACTGGGTTTAGATCACAAGTTGTACGGTGTGATTGGTGTGGCTGGTATGAGTCTTACCCGGGATTCAAAATTCCTCCCTTATTGTGTACGCTCGTCCGGGCACAGTACCTAACTGGCTTGGAGGAGGGTCATAGGGGGAGGAGCCAGTGCACACCACCTGATCGGAAAGCTTTACTTTTGTGCCCTGTCTCCTGCGGAGCCGCTATCCCCCATGGTCCTTTCAGGAACCCCAGCATCCACTACGGACTCCGAGAAATAGAATTATCGGTAAGTAAATTCTTATTTTGGTCTTGGAATACTATTAATCAATCAATCAATCAATCAGTTTTCTTCAGAATTTCCTTAGAGTGTTATGGTTTTCACTGTGACATCCTCCACCTTATCTCACTCACCTCACATGCCATGCTGTGAGCCTGGGCTGCCATATTTTGTTTGCCCTCCACAGAGGTTTTGAAAAGGAGACAGTGATCTGTAGTAGGATATCTTAAAACATTTATGGTCAGACATTTACTTTAAAGGCTCCTAACTTGCTATTTAAAGAGTTGCTATTTTAAGTTGAGTACATTTTCAGATTTAAAGTTAGTTTTCTAACTTAAACCAGGAATAATAGTTTGGGGACTCTCTTGCCCCGTTACATGTTCCTAATTGACAATTCTAAAGTCTTGCTGGGTTATGAATCTTTTATATAGGTGAAATTGCAAGGTATATATTTTTATTGCTGTTACTCAGTTTGTGAGATGGGTTTCTTTTTTGTGTGTTTTGTTTTCTTTCCTCACCATCCTTGTCTTAGAGGTAATTACTCAAATAAGTTAAAGAGTTGAGGCAGGAATTTCTGCTTTGAAAATAAGTGGGCTTTATTCAGCAAGTTGAGCTTGTTCCCCGTGGTTCTCAATTCTCTCTCCTTGGAAGCGCTCGTCCATCATGGTCCTAGCAATTCATTTGCGGGCTCCAGATTCCTGGTAGCAAGCCTGCGATCATAAGTCAGATTGACTAGCAGTCCCAGGGAGAATACTTTTGCATTTGTTTTTCAATATGGGGATTCTCCTGCGAAGGAGCATGGCTGACAACTGAAAGACTGATCACAGCTTTTTAATCCTGTGTACATTTTTTAGGGAAATTGTATCTTGCTTTGGAGAAAAGGTTGGTTCAGCTGCCCATTAGGTGGAATATTGTGAAGGACACCTGTTCTTGGAGCTTGTGTGTTTTGAATGCAAAAGCTTTATTTTGCATGTTTAGCAATGTAAACAGCAGAACAATTACCAGTCCTGATTGTTGGAAAACCAGATCTTCGCATTCTTTTAAGCAATTAAGATTTGTGTTTCTATGGCATTGTGTAGTGTATTTTTTTTTTTTTCTTGTTTGCTTTTTAAGGGGTCGGGCTTTGTATGTGTTTGAAGCTTGGCGGCTCAAATTTGAATTTAAGTAATTAGGAGGTTTTAAATGTTCTAAATATCTCAGAATCTAACAATATGTTTTAGTGCTTTGCCTTTTTACTTTTTTTTTTATTAATCGTACGTGATAAAATAGCCTACATATTAATCTCAAATTGTAATTATTAAAAAAAAAAAAGTACAAATACTTGCAGAGCTTTAGCAGTTTAACGTTGTGGTTATATTCTATATTTGGTAAAGCTGTAGCAGGACCCAGACTTCACCCTTATCAGCGGTCTTCTGACAGGCTGATTACATATAGGAAGTCTGTGAAGAAAAAATCTTTCACTACATTAAACAACTTTTATCTCTGATATAGCTTCATTCTGGGAAGTTCCTCAGAGGTATAAAAATGTGTGCATGTCCCTAACAGCTCTTTTCTATGTTGCAGGCTATGTTTTGGTGACTGTATAATAAATTCAGAACGATGAGTGCTAATCTTTCAATGCTTACTTAGATATAAAGGCTATATGTAATATCAGTTACTGATTTCACTGTTCAAATTTCTGGTCAAGTGACATTATTAGTTTTCCTGCAGGTCCCCCCTGAACAGTTTGTCGTCTCGCTATGAACAGTCGGGGAGTATTAACCCAGAAAGTGTTCTGCCAGTGGCCACCAGTATAGAGCAGCTTCTGGAGCGGCAGTGGAACGATGGGCAGCAGTTTCTTCAAGAACAAGGGACAAATAGTGATGGTAAGTGGTGGTTGTGCTCTCGAATCTACTCTGCTCTCGTGGCTGTGTCCTGTCCCATTCAGGTCTGCTTAAAGCTGGCACCTCAAACGCGGTCTGTGTTTCTTTTCATTTGCTAACACTGTTTTAGTGATTGTACCCAAGTGAATTAGTGGGATAAATATGGGTTCAGTGCACAAAATGGCAGCCACTGCAGTTTATAAAGGAATTGTTCACTTTGAGGTGTTTATCACCATGGTCTTTTGACTCGTTTTACATGCATTGATGTGATAGACATAGGGAAAGAGGAAAAGTTCTGCATATAGGTGTTATTCACATGACCTAAACCACAGGACAACTTGCTGCCTCCTGAACTGCATTTGTTATACAGATGGAGCAAATTGTAGAAGAATGGCCAAATCCAGCTCTTCCTGAAGAGAAGATAATGCAGCGGATTGTGCTGCACCATCCCTGTCCACACCATGAAGGGTGCTGCTGCTAGGAGTGGCCGACACACCTAGTGTCAGCCACTCAATCACACCATTGTTCTAATTAACATTACACCTAGATAGGCCAGGCAATTTAAACCACTTAAACCACAGTTGTCTCTTTTAGGGGTCTATTTAGTGGACGGAGATAAAGTATCAGCCAATCAGCTCCTAACTGTCATTTTTCAAACCCAGAATGTGACAAGGCAGTTAGGAGCTGATTGGCTGGTACTTTATCTCCGTCCACTTTATCTCCACCCAAGGCTTAGTAAATAGGCCCCATAGTCTATTCTGTTACAAAAGAATAATAAGGCTATGCAATTCTATTTTCCCCCCAGTTCTTTTTATCTGTTTAAGTGCAGTATTATCAGAAACAAGCCTGCCTTCCTCTCTGTAATTGGATCAGTGGCTTTCCCACGTGACAGTAGCCTTCAGTGCTTTTTCTGAGAGCCGTAAACTTCCAATGAAATATAACTGCTGTCTGTCCAATGCTGGGACTTGGTCACTGTACGGTATTAATAAACTCCCATCAAGAGCCATTCTAAGTAATTGCAAATGATTCAGAGAACCAATAACGCACATTGTTTTTTTTTCACCCTGTTCTAAGGTTTGTTGCATTCATGTGTGTATATATTAACGTGGTTTCCATCTGAAAGCTGCAAATAAGGGCACTGCGCCAGGGTGTCCTATGTGACCCTAAACAACAACTAAAATAAAAATGAATGCATCACGTACTACGTGACATGATAGAATATAGGTAATTACACTAGATTAAAACCTTTAGGTATTAAAGGCGTCTAGTCCAATTATCCCGTGGATGGCTTGTTTGTCTTTTTACTCTATTCCAAATCTATGAATTCTAAGCAGATTAATGAAAATTGTTGTAGAGGAGAGAAATTCTCTAACGATGTGGATCTCCTCGTACTTGTATCCGATATTAATGGTATCCTGACAAAATGCTAATTGTGAGGAAATGCACGCAGGGATAATCCTTTAAACATGATAGCTAGAGGACAGGTTTACTGACGTTGTCCTGCATCTCATTTGGGCACACTAAGAGCCCCTTTGTATGCGCTTAGACAGAGGGGTCAAGTAAAATCCTTGGGAAGTGACCAGATGTGACTATTCCTGATCCAGATTTATTTGCTGAAATAGAGGTCAAGCAAACAAAGAAAACTTTATTGTACCCTGTACAGTTTTCTACGACAAGTTGGAGAGAAGCAGAACATTGGAATCATATTCATCATACTGTATGTGCAATTCTGCTGTTTTTAAAGCCAGGGAGGACACACATGATTCCGCATGGAAGCTTCAATTTCCCGGGTCCTATCTTTAATCCTTTCAGTATTGGGTTTCCCTTGCTAGGAGTGAAGAAAGGGAATACTCTCCATTATTCTGAGAGTAACTGCTAGAAATTGTACACTTTATGACACTTTTATAAGGTTTTGAAAAGTAAAATAAAATTCTAGTAAAAAAAATTGTGGGTAATCTGCAAATACTCTTTCCATGTAATTTTGTATTTAAAAAAATAAATAAAAAATTTGCCGTTGATTCCTTTAACCTAAGTTTGTGTTACCATTGCTGGTTGTCAGTTGTAAGTTCACTCGTATGACGCTGTGACAGCTGGCAATGTATGTTCCGTTCCATCTCATCAGCCCACAAAACCTCTGGCACACCTACTATGTTATACAGGCTTCCGTACACTGTTTTTGGCCGGGAACCACTGTAGCATCATTCTATTCCATTCCATCTTCAATACTTTATTTCTGGTAGCTTAATTTTTATAGATCCTAAAAACAAAGATTTCTCTGTACAGATGCGTCCCTATACCTCTAGCTTCAGTACGCCACACAGCGGGAGATGCCTGGCGTAAGTGAGCAACCATGTTATGTTCCCTGTAACTCGGCTAGCGTCATGTGTCTCTTTTTGCTGAAAATATGTCTTAGTCGCAGCATGGTGAGACTAGGGGACACCAGGAGACTGCTGATTAATTTGGTATTTGATACTTGTATGTCTGTGTTCGACTGAGCCCCTATATGAATCACAATCGAACTTGGCTTGGATAAAAGCCGCTGTCGCTGCATTGAAGCACTACGTAGGCAGATTCAGAGACTTTGTCGCACACAGATGTACAAGTGTCATATATCAAATCAATCCGCACAATCTCCCGATGCGTCATAGCGTTGCAACTGAGACACATTTTCTCAGAAAAGAGGTCTGCCGCTGGCCGAGTCTTACGGGACCTGCTGCACCGCGGGGGGGCTGTTTGGCACGACTGCGGCAATGATGCATGAGGACACAGCTGTATGTCTTCTGTTGTCTTGTACATTGTTTAATCTTATATAGATCTGTTCTAGCTATACTGAGACTTCTCCCTGAATGTGTGTGTTTCTTATTATCTCTGTAACCAGCTTGTGAAGTCTGTGATTTGGGAGGTTTTATTTCACAGTTTATTGCATTACTTTTACTAGAGTCCTCTCAGTGTAAAGACTTCATTCCGAACATTGGTTGCAGTATAGTAAAACAGTATTTAAAAGTTACTAAAACTTAAAATGCAACTTAATGTAAAATTAAAAAGTGAAGGGGAAAAAAAATTGCCATTCCATGACCTAAATTGAGCTGTTTGACACAACATGTATTTCTCGGGTTTAGTATGAAATACTTACAATCCAAATCCTGACTGTCAAAATCCCAACAACAATTGACCGACGGTGAAAATGCCGACATTTAAAATGTCAACAGGTCAAAAAGTCTACACTGGCTTTCTATTATTTTTTTGGTGTGTATGTCGACATAGGTCGACATGTACACCGTATAAGTGTAACAGTCCCCTCGCATGGCTCATGCGCTGCACTCGGCACACTATTATATTCCCACTCCAGGTCCACTGGGATGGTAAAGTATGAACAAGTCTGTTTCAATGAAAAATCATGAAAAACTCATGTCGACTTTTTGGCCTGTCAACATTTTCAATGTCTGTATTTTGACCTTGTTGGTATTTTAAATATCGGTATTTTGACTTTGTCTGTATTTCGACTGTGGGTCAATGGTTGTCGGGATTTTGATTGTAGGTAAAATTGACCACATCCCGTATATTTCCTGTGCTGAGAGTACAAGATAATATTGTCCTGCTAGCCATTTCATTCTTGGATAGTCTATGGAACCGCCATGGAATAGGCTTAGGGGGGAGACTTAGCAAACCTTTTTAAATAAGAGCAGTGGAAAAGTTGCCCATAGCAAACAAACAAGCAGCTTCTAGCTATCGTTATCAGCACATTCGTTAAAATTGGTAGCTCGAAGCAATGGGCAACTTTTCTTCTTGTCCTCCTTTTGTGGGACGGTTGTAGGATCATTGACCGGTAGTTGTAGAATTGCTATAAGAAGTAGCTTTAATCCAGTCACTCTTGCATATAAATGTCCCTCAAAATATGATTGGCTTTGCAGGTCACTTCCATGTGCATATTATCATACTTTATTTGTGGTAGTCCACTATCACGTTTTTAACAGTTTCATTAAGATAGAAAAATTGAATTTAATCATGTAATTGTAATGGAAAAGCTTGTTAAATCACTACTATCTGAAATATCTTAAGTTCTAAATCCTGAAACATACACTATGCACAACATAATTTACTTGCAAGTGGTAGTAATTCTTTTCCATGATTCAAATCAGGCCCGGCTAACCTGTTGCTCTCAAGCGGTTGCAAAACTACAAGTCCCAGAGTATCCTGCCTCAGTTTTGCTATTAGGGGATGCTAAAACTGTGAAAGTGCATGCTGGGATGTGTAGTTTTACAACAGCTGGAGAACCACATGTTGGCCAGGCCTGATTCAAATTGTAGTTTAGGCCTAATCGTCCTTTAAAACCATCATATAAAAGCTATAAAGTACCTCTGTGATACGTAAGTGGTGCATAGTTACTTGTGTTGGCACCATATAGTTCCATCCGACCACTGTCCGAGCAACAGGATGAATATCCAGTTTGGCCACATGCATGTGTGTCCATTTTGGAAGAGGCTGCCATTTTGTGGGCGGAGTTCTTGTATTCATGTGAGTGCAGTTTGTGAGGTGAGACATTGTACTGATTTGCAGCGAGTATGAATTATTTCCCCTCTAAGGCCTTTTCCAGTGAATTCCTGTGTTGTGTCTGATATCTGGGTGAGATTTGTGTGGATTTTCTCATCAGTGTAATAAGCGCTGAAGTGCTGTTGACATTGTGAAGTTAATTAGTTACAAGCAGGAAACACCAGGGCGCTCCGTTCCTCGCCTGCATATCCAATGATGTTTTGCTGTCGAAGGACCGTCATGGAGTTCAGATCCGGCACCAAAACATTGATTGATTACACCCTCATCAGAGAGTCCTGTTATTTCCTGCTTGCATTATGGGTTCCGTTGTAAGTGAGCATAATGATTTCACCCTCATAAATGGAACATTCTTCTGTGCTCTCAGTCCTAGGCATGCTAAAGTCACTGCACCAACTGCAAGTAGAGAACCGGCGTCTGGAGGAACAGATCAAGAACCTAACAGCCAAAAAGGAGCGTTTGCAGCTCCTAAATGCACAGCTGTCTGTTCCCTTCCCAACAATATCTTCCAACCGAAACACCTCTCCCCAAGTGCATTCGTACCCGATACAGAATGGTAAGGATACCACTGAGCTGTACGTTTTATAAAACATTGAGAAATAAATCACCCTAGCTTTGGAAGAGCTGGCTCTTGCTCTAGGTTTTGTTAATGTAAGTGTGGGAAATGTACAAAACCCACTATCATGTTTATTTTTAACATTACAGCGACCATCTTTTCTAATCTCTTGTTGATTTGCACATGATATTCGTGATTCTCTGAAAACCATAAATCTTACACTGCAGGAATAGTCTATTTTGGCTTTTATTAGACTGTTGGGAATACATATGATTTACCAGCAGACGGGGTGTCGGCTGTCACTATACCGACAGCGGCATCCCATCTGTCGGAAACCCGACAGTGAGTCCCCTCGCAGGCCCGCTGCACTCGAAATGCTTTGGGCCCAGTGGCTCGTTTTGCTCGCCACAGGTTATATTCTCACTTGGTTGGTGGTGTGGACCCACCAACCGAGTGAGAATACCCAGTGTGTCGGGATTCCAGCCAGCGACATTTCACCGGATCTTGGGATTCCAGCGTCGGTCTCCTGAAAGCCGGGATCCCGACAGCCGGTATATTAACCACATCCTGTCTGTTGCACGGTTACACTTTTGGACAATGTAAAGTATGGATGCAGATCCCATTCAAGGTCTGCAAGAGACAAACATATTATAGGAAATACACTTGTCTCCTACTATAGGAACATTTAAAGGAATACCTAACTCCTTTCCCAGTGTCCCTGACAAAAACCATCATGTGTATTATTAAATAAAAATACCACAACAATAACTTGGCTTGGTCACTGCATATTAGAGATGCGCGGGTTCGGTTTTACTTGGGGCTCGAAACGGCATCTTATTGGATCACGGATGTCACGCGTTTTGGATAGCCAATAAGCAAAACCCGAAATACCTGAGTAGATCCGAGTAAAACCGAACCCGCTCATCTCTACTGCATATAGGGGCAGAAGTATTAAGCCTGGTGAAGTGATAAAGTGGAAGGTGATAACGCTCCAGCCAATCGGCTCCTAACTTCCATTTCTCTGACGTCCTAGTGGATGCTGGGAACTCCGTAAGGACCATGGGGAATAGCGGGCTCCGAAGGAGGCTGGGCACTCTAGAAAGATTTCAGACTACCTGGTGTGCACTGGCTCCTCCCACTATGACCCTCCTCCAAGCCTCAGTTAGAATTCGTGCCCGGCCGAGGTTGGATGCACACTAGGGGCTCTCCTGAGCTCTTAGAAAGAATAGACTTAGGTTTTTTATTTTCAGTGAGACCTGCTGGCAACAGGCTCACTGCAGCGAGGGACTAAGGGGAGAAGAAGCGAACTCGCCTGCTTGCAGCCGGATTGGGCTTCTTAGGCTACTGGACACCATTAGCTCCAGAGGGATCGACCGCAGGCCCAGTCCTTGGTGTTCGGTCCCGGAGCCGCGCCGCCGTCCCCCTTACAGAGCCAGAAGCAAGAAAATGGTCCGGAAAATCGGCGGCATGAAGACTCTGTCTTCACCAAGGTAGCGCACAGCACTGCAGCTGTGCGCCATTGCTCCTCTCACACTTCACACTCCGGTCACTGAGGGTGCAGGGCGCTGGGGGGGGGCGCCCTGAGGCAGCAATAATAACACTTTGGCTGGCTAAAATACCTCAATATATAACCCCAGAGGCTATATATGAGGTAAATACCCCTGCCAGAATTCCATAAAAAGCGGGAGAATAGGCCGCAAAAAAGGGGCGGAGCCTATCTCCTCAGCACACTGGCGCCATTTTTCCCTCACAGCTCGGCTGGAAGGAAGCTCCCTGGCTCTTCCCTGCAATATACAGTAACAGTTAAGAGGGAAAAGAGAGGGGGGGCATTACATTTGGCAGTATATATACATATATTATATGAAAAGCAGCTATTAGGGACATAACTCAGTTAGTCCCTGTATATATATAGCGCTCTGGTGTGTGCTGGCATACTCTCACTCTGTCCCCCCAAAGGGCTTTTTGTGGGTCCTGTCCTCTGTTGAGCATTCCCTGTGTGTGTGGGGTGTGTCGGTACGGCTGTGTCGACATGTTTGATGAGGATAATGAGGTGGAGGCGGAGCAGATGCATTTTGAAGGGACGTCACCCCCTGCGGGGCAGACACCTGAGTGGATGAACTTATGGAAAGAAATGAGTGCACGTATAGATTCTTTACATAAGAAATTTGACGACATGCCAAATGTGGGACAGCCGGGATCTCAGCTCGTGCCTGTCCAGGTGCCTCAGGGGTCGTCAGGGTCTCTAAAACGCCCGCTACCTCAGTTTGCAGACCCGGATGTCGACACGGATACTGATAACAGTGTCGACGACGATGAGTCAAACCTAATGCCTGTCAGGGCCATTCACTGCATGATTGAGGCAATGAAAGAGGTGTTAAACATTTCTGATTTACATCCAGGTACCACAAAAAAGGGTATTATGTTTGGGGACAAAAAACTACCCGTAGTTTCTCTAACGTCCTAGTGGATGCTGGGGACTCCGAAAGGACCATGGGGAATAGCGGCTCCGCAGGAGACTGGGCACAAAGTAAAAGCTTTAGGACTAGCTGGTGTGCACTGGCTCCTCCCCCTATGACCCTCCTCCAAGCCCCAGTTAGATTTTGTGCCCGAACGAGAAGGGTGCAATCTAGGTGGCTCTCCTGAGCTGCTTAGAGTAAAAGTTTGAATAGGTTTTTTATTTTCAGTGAGACCTGCTGGCAACAGGCTCACTGCATCGAGGGACTTAGGGGAGAGAAACGAACTCACCTGCGTGCAGAGTGGATTGGGTTTCTTAGGCTACTGGACATTAGCTCCAGAGGGACGATCACAGGCCCAGCCATGGATGGGTCCCGGAGCCGCGCCGCCGGCCCCCTTACAGATGCTGAAGCAAGAAGAGGTCCATAAATCGGCGGCAGAAGACTTTCCTGTCTTCATAAGGTAGCGCACAGCACTGCAGCTGTGCGCCATTGCTCTCAGCACACTTCACACTCCGGTCACTGAGGGTGCAGGACGCTGGGGGGGGGCGTCCTGGGAAGCAATGAATTTACCTTAGTTGGCGAAAAATACATCACATATAGCTCCTGGGCTATATGGATGTATTTAACCCCTGCCAGTTTTCCAGTAAAAAGCGGGAGAAGAGCCCGCCGTGAAGGGGGCGGGGCCTATCTCCTCAGCACACAGCGCCATTTTTCCCACACAGCTCCACTGGTAGGAAGGCTCCCAGAATCTCCCCTGCATCCTGCAACTACAGAAACAGGGTAAAAAAGAGAGGGGGGCACTTATTTGGCAAAATAACAGATATAAGCAGCTATAAGGGATAGACACTTATTGTAAGGTTGTCCCTATACATATATAGCGCTCTGGTGTGTGCTGGCAAACTCTCCCTCTGTCTCCCCAAAGGGCTAAGTGGGTCCTGTCCTCTATCAGAGCATTCCCTGTGTGTGTGCTGGGTGTCGGTACGTGTGTGTTGACATGTATGAGGAGGAAAATGATGTGGAGGCGGAGCAGAGTGTCTGTAACAGTGATGTCACCCCCTAGGGGTCGACACCTGAGTGGATGTACTGTTGAAAATTACGTGACAGTGTCAGCTCTATATAAAAAAACAGTGGTTGACATGAGACAGCCGGCTACTCAGCTTGTGCCTGTCCAGACGTCTCATAGGCCGTCAGGCAGATGGCAGATACAGACGCCGACACGGATACTGACTCCTGTGTCGACGGTGAAGAGACAACCGTGATTTCCAGTAGGGCCACACGTTACATGATTGAGACAATGGAAAATGTTTTATACATTTCTGATAATACGAGTACCACCAAAAAAGGGGTATTATGTTCGGTGAGGGAAAAACTACCTGTAGTTTTCCTGAATCTGAGAAATAAAATGTGTGATGATGCGTGGGTTTCCCCCCGATAACAATTAATAATTTCTTAAAAAGTATTGGCTGCATACCCTTTCCCGCCAGAGGTTAGGATGCATTGGGAAACACCCCCTAGGGGGGATAAGGCGCTCACACGCTTGTAAGAACAAGGGCTCTACCCTCTCATGAGATGGCCGCCCTTAAGGATCCTGCTGATAGAAAGCAGGAGGGTATCCAAAAAAAGGTATTTACACACATACTGGTGTTATACTGCGACCAGCTATCGCCTCAGCCTGGAGGTGCAGTGCTGGGTTGGCATGGTCGGATTCCCTGACTGGAAATATTGATATCCTAGATAAGGATAGTATATTATTGCCTATAGAGCATTTAAAAGATGCATTTCTATATATGCATGATGCACAGCGGAATAATTGCCGACTGGCATCAAGTATAAGTGCGTTGTCCAATTCTACCAGTAAAATGGTCAGGTGATGCGGATTCCAAACGTCATTTGGAAGTATTGCCTTTGAAAGGGGACATTTGGGGTCGGTCTTTTAGACCTGGTGGCCACGGCAACAGCTGGGAAATCCACGTTTGTACCCCAGGTCGCCTCTCAAAATAAGACGCCGTATTATCAGGCGCAGTCCTTTGTTGGCAAGCGGACAAAAGGTTCCTCTTTTCTGTTCGTGACAGAGGGAGAGGAAAAAGGCTGCAGAGATCAGCCAGTTCCCAGGAACAGAAACCCTTTCCAGCCTCTGCCAAGCCCTCAGTATGACGCTAGGGCTTTACAAGCTCAGGCACGGTGGGGGCCCGTTCTCAATGAATTTCAGTGCGCAGTGGGCTCACTCGCAAGTAGACCCCTGGATCCTTCAGGTAATATCTCAGGGGTACATATTGGAATTCGAGACGTCTCCCCCTCGCCGTTTCCAAAAGTCGACTTTACCGACGTCTCCCTCGGACAGGGAGGCAGTTTTGGAAGCCATTCACAAGCTGTATTCCCAGCAGGTGATAATCAAGGTACCCCTCCTGCAACAGGGAACGGGGTATTATTCCACACTATTGTGGTACCGAAGCCAGACGGCTCGGTGAGACCGATTCTAAAATCTAAAATCTTTGAACACTTACATACAGAGGTTCAAATTCAAGATTGAGTCAGTCAGAGCAGTGATTGCGAACCTGGAAGAAGGGGACTACATGATGTCTCGGGACATCCAGGATGCTTACCTTCATGTCAAAATTTACCCTTCTCACCAAGGGTACCTCAGGTTTATGGTACAGAACTGTCACTATCAGTTCAGACGCTGCCGTAGGGATGGTCCACGGCACCCCGGGTCTTTACAAAGGTAATGGCCGAAATGATGATGTTCCTTCGAAGGAAGGGAATTTTAGTTATCCCTTACTTGGACGATTCCCTGATAAGGGTAAGATCCAGGGAACAGTTGGAGGTCGGTGTAGCACTATCTCAGATAGTGTTGCGGCAGCACGATTGGATTCTCAATATTCCAAAATCGCAGCTGGTTCCGTCGACGTGTCTTCTGTTCCTAGGGATGATCCTGGACACAGTCCAGAAAAAGGTGTTTCTCCCGGAGGAGAAAGCCAGGGAGTTATCCGAGCTAGTCAGGAACCTCCTCAAACCGAGCCAAGTCTCAGTGCATCAATGCACAAGGGTTCTGGGTAAAATGGGGGCTTCCTACGAAGCAATCCCATTTGGCAGATTCCACGCAAGAACTTTCCAGTGGGACCTGCTGGACAAATGGTCCGGGTCGCATCTTCAGATGCATCAGCGGATAACCCTGTCACCAAGGACAAGGGTGTCCCTCCTGTGGTGGTTGCAGAGTGCTCATCTTCTAGAGGGCCGCAGATTCGGCATTCAGGACTGGGTCCTGGTAACCACGGATGCCAGCCTGCGAGGCTGGGGAGCAGTCACACAGGGAAGGAATATCCAGGACTTATGGTCAAGCCTGGAGACATCACTTCACATAAATATCCTGAAGCTAAGGGACATTTACAATGCTCTAAGCTTAGCAAGACCTTTGCTTCAAGGACAGCCGGTGTTGATCCAGTCGGACAACATCACGGCAGTCACCCACGTAAACAGACAGGGTGGCACAAGAAGCAGAAGGGCAATGACAGAAGCTGCAAGGATTCTTCGCTGGGCGGAAAATCATGGGATAGCACTGTCAGCAGTATTCATTCCGGGAGTGGACAACTGGGAAGCAGACTTCCTCAGCACGACCTCCACCCGGGGAGAGTGGGGACTTCACCCAGAAGTCTTCCACAGGATTATAAACCGTTGGGAAAAACTCGACAGGTATTGCGCCAGGTCCAGGGACCCTCAGGCAATAGCTGTAGACGCTCTGGTAACACCGTGGGTGTACCAGTCAGGGTATGTGTTTCCTCCTCTGCCTCTCATACCCAAGGTACTGAGATTGATAAGATGGTGAGGAGTAAGCACTATATTCGTGGCTCCGGATTGGCCAAGAAGGACTTGGTAACCGGAACTTCAAGAGATGCTCACGGAGGATCCGTGGCCTCTACCTCTAAGAAGGGACCTGCTCCAGCAAGGACCCTGTCTGTTCCAAGACTTACCGCGGCTGCGTTTGACGGCATGGCGGTTGAACGCCGGATCCTGAAGGAAAAAGTGCATTCCGGATGAAGTCATCCCTATCCTGATCAAAGCCAGGAAGGATGTAACCGCAAAAACATTATCACCGCATTTGGCGAAAATATGTTGCGTGGTGCGAGGCCAGTAAGGCCCGACGGTGGAAATTCGACTGGGTCGATTCCTACATTTCCTGCAAACAGGAGTGTCTATGGGCCTGAAATTGGGGTCCATTAAGGTTCAAATTTCGGCCCTGTCAATTTTCTTCCAAAAAGAACTAGCTTCAGTCCCTGAAGTTCAGACGTTTGTAAAAGGGGTACTGCATATACAGCCTCCTTTTGTGCCTCCAGTGGCACTTGGGATCTCAATGTAGTTTTTTTTTTGGATTCCAAAAGTCACATTGGTTTGAACCACTTAAATCTGTGGAGTTAAAATATCTCACATGGAAAGTGGTCATGCTGTTGGCCCTGGCCTGGGCCAGGCGCGTGTCAGAATTGGCGGCTTTATCCTGTAAAAGCCCTTATCTGATTTTCCATTCGGACAGGGCGGAATTGAGGACTCGTCCTCAATTTCTCCCTAAGGTGTTTTCAGCATTTCACTTAAACCAACCTATTGTGGTGCCTGCGGCTACTAGGGACTTGGAGGATTCCAAGTTGCTGGACGTAGTCAGGGCCCTGAAAATATATGTTTCCAGGACGGCTGGAGTCAGAAAATCTGACTCGCTGTTTATCCTGTATAAGCAGACGATTGCTCGTTGGATTTGCAGTACAATTCAGCTTGCACATTCTGTGGCAGGCCTGCCACAGCCAAAATCTGTAAAAGCCCATTCCACACGGAAAGTGGGCTCATCTTGGGCGGCTGCCCGAGGGGTCTCGGCTTTACAACTTTGCCGAGCAGCTACTTGGTCAGGGGCAAACACGTTTGCTAAATTCTACAAATTTGATACCCTGGCTGAGGAGGACCTGGAGTTCTCTCATTCGGTGCTGCAGAGTCATCCGCACTCTCCCGCCCGTTTGGGAGCTTTGGTATAATCCCCATGGTCCTTTCGGAGTCCCCAGCATCCACTAGGACGTTAGAGAAAATAAGAATTTACTTACCGATAATTCTATTTCTCATAGTCCGTAGTGGATGCTGGGCGCCCATCCCAAGTGCGGATTGTCTGCATTACTTGTACATAGTTATTGTTACAAAATTCGGGTTATTGTTGTTGTGAGCCATCTTTTCAGAGGCTCCTTCTGTTATCATGCTGTTAACTGGGTTCAGATCACAAGTTGTACGGTGTGATTGGTGTGGCTGGTAATGAGTCTTACCCGGGATTCAAAATCCTTCCTTATTGTGTACGCTCGTCCGGGCACAGTATCCTAACTGAGGCTTGGAGGAGGGTCATAGGGGGAGGAGCCAGTGCACACCAGCTAGTCCTAAAGCTTTTACTTTGTGCCCAGTCTCCTGCGGAGCCGCTATTCCCCATGGTCCTTTCGGAGTCCCCAGCATCCACTACGGACTATGAGAAATAGAATTATCGGTAAGTAAATTCTTATTTTTTCCCCCATCAGATGAACTAAATGAAGTGTGTGAAGAAGCGTGGCTTTTCCCTGATAAAAAATTTGTAATTCCTAAGAAGGTACTAATGGCGTTCCCTTTCCCGCCAGAGGATAGGTCACGTTGGGAAACACCACCTAGGGTGGATAAAGCGCTCACACGTTTGTCAAAAAAGGTGGCACTACCCTCTCAGGATACGGCCGCCCTTAAGGAGCCTGCTGATAGAAAGCAGGAGGCAATCCTGAAGTCTGTATACACACACTCAGGCATTATACTTAGACCAGCTATTGCGTCAGCTTGGATGTGCAGTGCTGCCGCTGCATGGTCAGAAAAACTGTCAGAAAATATTGACACACTAGACAGAGACACTATTCTGCTAACGATTTACCATATAAAAGATTCAGTCTTATATATGAGAGATGCACAGAGGGAAATTTGCCGGCTGGCATCTAAAGTAAGTGCATTGTCTATCTCTGCTAGGAGATGCTTATGGACTCGTCAGTGGACGGGAGATGCAGATTCCAAGAGGCACATGGAAGTTTTGCCTTATAAAGGGAGGAATTATTTGGGGATGGTCTCTCCGACCTAGTTTCCACAGCAACGTCTGGGAAGTCAGCATTTTTACCCCATGTTCCCTCACAGCCTAAGAAGGCGCCATTTTATCAGGTTCAGTCCTTTCGGACCCAGAAAAGCAAGCGTGGAAAAGGAGGGTCTTTTCTGTCTAGAGGTAGGGGAAAAAGGCTGCAACAGACAGCAGGTTCCCAGGAACAAAAGTCCTCCCCCGCTTCCTCTTCCAAGTCCGCCGCATGACGGTGGGGCTCCACAGGTGGAGCCAGGTACGGTGGGGGCCCGCCTCAGAAATTTCAGCGATCAGTGGGCTCGCTCACAGGTGGATCCCTGGATCCTTCAAGTAGTATCTCAGGGATACATGCTGGAATTCGAGACGGCTCCACCCCACCGGTTCCTAAAATCTGCCTTGCCGATTGCTCCCTCAGACAGGGAGGCGGTGCTAGCGGCAATTCACAAGCTGTATTCCCAGCAGGTGATAATCAAGGTACCCCTACTTCAACAAGGCCGGGGTTACTATTCCACACTATTTGTGGTACCGAAGCCGGACGGTTCGGTGAGACCCATTTTAAATTTGAAATCCTTGAACATGTACATAAAAAAATTCAAGTTCAAGATGGAATCGCTCAGGGCGGTTATTGCAAGCCTGGACGAGGGGGATTACATGGTTTCCCTGGACATCAAGGATGCTTACCTGCATGTCCCCATTTACCATCCTCACCAGGAGTACCTCAGATTTGTGGTACAGGATTGCCATTACCAATTCCAGACGCTGCCGTTTGGACTCTCCACGGCACCAAGGGTATTTACCAAGGTTATGGCGGAAATGATGATACTCCTTCGAAGAAAGGGAGTTTTAATTATCCCGTACTTGGACGATCTCCTAATAAAGGCACGGTCCAAAGAACAGTTGTTGGTGGGAGTAGCACTATCTCAGGAAGTGCTGAACCAGCACGGCTGGATTCTGAATATCCCAAAGTCACAGCTGGTCCCGACGACACGTCTACTGTTCCTGGGGATGATTCTGGACACAGCCCAGAAAAAAGTGTTTCTCCTGGAGGAGAAAGCCAGGGAGTTGTCTTCTCTAGTCAGAGACCTCCTGAAACCAAAACAGGTATCGGTGCATCACTGCACGCGGGTCTTAGGAAAGATGGTAGCTTCTTACGAAGCAATTCCATTCGGCAGGTTCCATGCCAGAATCTTTCAGTGGGACCTGTTGGACAAGTGGTCCGGATCGCATCTTCAGATGCATCGCTTGATAACCCTGTCTGCAAGAACCAGGGTGTCTCTTCTGTGGTGGCTGCAGAGTGCTCATCTTCTGGAGGGCCGCAGATTCGGCATTCAGGACTGGGTCCTGGTGACCACGGATGCCAGCCTGCGAGGCTGGGGGGCAGTCACAAAGGGAAGAAACTTCCAAGGACTATGGACAAGTCAGGAGACTTCCCTTCACATAAATATTCTGGAACTAAGGGCCATCTACAATGCCCTAAGTCAAGCAAAATCCCTGCTCCTACACCAGCCGGTGCTGATCCAGTCAGACAACATCACGGCAGTCGCCCATGTGAATCGACAGGGCGGCACAAGAAGCAGGATGGCAATGACAGAAGCCACAAGAATTCTCAGATGGGCGGAAAATTATGTACTAGCACTGTCAGCAGTGTTCATTCCGGGAGTGGACAACTGGGAAGCAGACTTCCTCAGCAGACACGACCTCCACCCGGGAGAGTGGGGACTTCATCCAGAAGTCTTCCAAATGATTGTACATCAGTGGGATCGTCCACAGGTGGACATGATGGCGTCCCGCCTAAACAAAAAACTAGAGAGGTATTGCGCCAGGTCAAGAGACCCTCAAGCGATAGCTGTGGAAGCTCTGGTGACACCGTGGGTGTACCAGTCAGTTTATGTGTTCCCTCCGCTGCCTCTCATACCAAAGGTATTGAGAATAATAAGAAAGCGAGGAGTAAACACAATTCTCGTGGTTCCGGATTGGCCAAGAAGAACATGGTACCCGGAACTTCAAGAGATGATCTCAGAGGACCCGTGGCCTCTGCCGCTAAGACAAGACCTGCTACAGCAGTGGTCCTGTCTGTTCCAAGACTTACCGCGGCTGCGTTTGACGGCATGGCGGTTGAACGCCGGATCCTGAAAGAAAAGGGCATTCCGGAGGAAGTCATTCCTACGCTTATTAAAGCCAGGAAAGAGGTTACAGCAAATCATTATCACCGCATATGGCGGAAATATGTTGCATGGTGTGAGGCCGAAAAGGCCCCAACTGAGGAATTTCAACTAGGTCGATTTCTGCATTTCCTGCAAGCAGGAGTGAATATGGGCCTAAAACTGGGTTCCATTAAGGTACAGATCTCGACTCTATCGATTTTCTTTCAGAAAGAACTAGCTTCAGTACCTGAAGTTCAGACATTTGTAAAGGGAGTGCTGCATATTCAGCCCCCATATGTGCCTCCTGTGGCACCTTGGGATCTCAACGTGGTGTTGAGTTTCTTAAAATCACATTGGTTTGAACCACTAAAAACCGTGGATCTGAAATATCTCACGTGGAAGGTGGTCATGTTATTGGCCTTGGCTTCTGCCAGGCGAGTATCAGAATTGGCGGCTTTGTCTTATAAAAGCCCTTATCTGATTTTCCATATGGATAGGGCAGAATTGAGGACTCGTCCCCAGTTTCTCCCTAAGGTGGTGTCAGCGTTTCATTTGAACCAGCCTATTGTGGTGCCTGCGGCCACTAGGGACTTGGAGGACTCCAAGTTGTTAGACGTGGTCAGGGCCCTGAAAATATATGTTTCCAGGACGGCTGGAGTCAGAAAATCTGACTCGCTGTTTATCCTATATGCACCCAACAAGCTGGGTGCTCCTGCTTCTAAGCAGACTATTGCTCGTTGGATTTGTAGTACAATTCAGCTTGCACATTCTGTGGCAGGCCTGCCACAGCCAAAATCTGTCAATGCCCATTCCACAAGGAAGGTGGGCTCATCTTGGGCGGCTGCCCGAGGGGTCTCGGCTTTACAACTTTGCCGAGCTGCTACTTGGTCAGGGGCAAACACGTTTGCAAAATTCTATAAATTTGATACCCTGGCTGAGGAGGACCTGGAGTTCTCTCATTCGGTGTTGCAGAGTCATCCGCACTCTCCCGCCCGTTTGGGAGCTTTGGTATAATCCCCATGGTCCTTACGGAGTTCCCAGCATCCACTAGGACGTCAGAGAAAATAAGAATTTACTCACCGGTAATTCTATTTCTCGTAGTCCGTAGTGGATGCTGGGCGCCCATCCCAAGTGCGGTTTATCTGCAAAACTTATACATAGTTATGGTTAACTAAATCGGGTTATTGTTGAGCCATCTGTTGAGAGGCTCAGTTGTTTCATACTGTTAACTGGGTTTCATATCACGAGTTGTACGGTGTGATTGGTGTGGCTGGTATGAGTCTTACCCGGGATTCAAAATCCTTCCTTATTGTGTACGCTCGTCCGGGCACAGTATCCTAACTGAGGCTTGGAGGAGGGTCATAGTGGGAGGAGCCAGTGCACACCAGGTAGTCTGAAATCTTTCTAGAGTGCCCAGCCTCCTTCGGAGCCCGCTATTCCCCATGGTCCTTACGGAGTTCCCAGCATCCACTACGGACTACGAGAAATAGAATTACCGGTGAGTAAATTCTTATTTTCTCTATCGTCCTAAGTGGATGCTGGGGTTCCTGAAAGGACCATGGGGAATAGCGGCTCCGCAGGAGACAGGGCACAAAAAAAGTAAAGCTTTACTAGGTCAGGTGGTGTGCACTGGCTCCTCCCCCTATGACCCTCCTCCAGACTCCAGTTAGATTTTGTGCCCGAACGAGAAGGGTGCAATCTAGGTGGCTCTCCTAAAGAGCTGCTTAGAGAAAGTTTAGTTTAGGTTTTTTTCTTTACAGTGAGTCCTGCTGGCAACAGGATCACTGCAACGTGGGACTTAGGGGGAAAGTAGTAAACTCACCTGCATGCAGAGTGGATTTGCTGCTTGGCTACTGGACACCATTAGCTCCAGAGGGATCGAACACAGGCCCAGCCGTGGAGTCCGGTCCCGGAGCCGCGCCGCCGACCCCCTTGCAGATGCTGAAGCGTGAAGAGGTCCGGAAACCGGCGGCTGAAGACTCCTCAGTCTTCATAAGGTAGCGCACAGCACTGCAGCTGTGCGCCATTTTCCTCTCAGCACACTTCACTGGGCAGTCACTGAGGGTGCAGAGCGCTGGGGGGGGGCGCTCTGAGAGGCAAATATAAACCTTATACAAGGCTAAAAATACCTCACATATAGCCCATAGGGGCTATATGGAGATATTTAACCCCTGCCTGACTGGAAAAATAGCGGGAGAAGAACCCGCCGAAAAAGGGGCGGGGCCTATCTCCTCAGCACACGGCGCCATTTTCTGTCACAGCTCCGCTGGTCAGAACGGCTCCCAGGTCTCTCCCCTGCACTGCACTACAGAAACAGGGTAAAACAGAGAGGGGGGGCACATTAATGGCTATATATATATATATTAAAGCAGCTATAAGGGAGCACTTAATATAAGGATATCCCTTGTATATATAGCGCTTTGTGGTGTGTGCTGGCAGACTCTCCCTCTGTCTCCCCAAAAGGGCTAGTGGGTCCTGTCTTCATTAGAGCATTCCCTGTGAGTTTGCGGTGTGTGTCGGTACGTGGTGTCGACATGTATGAGGACGATATTGGTGTGGAGGCGGAGCAATTGCCAAATATGCAGATGTCACCCCCCAGGGGGTCGACACCAGAATGGATGCCTTTATTTGTGGAATTACGTGATGGTTTATCTTCCCTTAAACAGTCAGTTGAGGACATGAGGCGGCCGGACAATCAATTAATGCCTGTCCAGGCGCCTCAAACACCGTCAGGGGCTGTAAAACGCCCTTTGCCTCAGTCGGTCGACACAGACCCAGACACGGGCACTGATTCCAGTGACGACGGTAGAAATTCAAACGTATTTTCCAGTAGGGCCACACGTTATATGATTTTGGCAATGAAGGAGACGTTACATTTAGCTGATACTACAGATACCGTAAAACAGGGTATTATGTATGGTGTGAAAAAACTACAAACAGTTTTTCCTGAATCAGAAGAATTAAATGACGTGTGTGATGAAGCGTGGGTTGCTCCTGATAAAAAGTTGATAATTTCAAAAAAGTTATTGGCATTATACCCTTTCCCGCCAGAGGTTAGGGCGCGCTGGGAAACACCCCCTAAGGTGGACAAGGCGCTCACACGCTTATCCAAACAAGTGGCGTTACCCTCTCCTGAGACGGCCGCACTTAAGGATCCATCAGATAGAAAGATGGAAGTTATTCAAAAGAATATATACACACATGCAGGTGTTATACTACGACCAGCTATAGCAACTGCCTGGATGTGCAGTGCTGGAGTAGTTTGGTCAGAATCCCTGATTGAAAATATTGATACCCTAGATAGGGACAATGTTTTACTGTCGTTAGAACAAATAAAGGATGCATTTATCTATATGCGTGATGCACAGAGGGATATTTGCACACTGGCATCTCGGGTGAGTGCTATGTCCATTTCAGCCAGAAGAGCCTTATGGACACGACAGTGGACAGACGATGCGGATTCAAAACGTCACATGGAGGTTTTGCCGTATAAAGGGGAGGAGTTATTTGGAGTTGGTCTATCAGACTTGGTGGCCACGGCTACTGCCGGGAAATCCACTTTTTTACCTCAAGTCACTCCCCAACAGAGAAAGGCACCGACTTTTCAACCGCAGCCTTTTCGCTCCTACAAAAATAAGAGAGCAAAGGGCTTGTCGTACCTGCCACGAGGCAGAGGAAGAGGGAAGAGACACCAACAGGCAGCTCCTTCCCAGGAACAGAAGCCCTCCCCGGCTCCTGCAAAAACCTCAGCATGACGCTGGGGCCTCTCAAGCGGACTCGGGGACAGTGGGGGGCCGTCTCAAAAATTACAGCGCGCAGTGGGCTCACTCGCAGGTAGACCCCTGGATCCTGCAGATAATATCTCAGGGGTACAGGTTGGAATTAGAGACGGATCCTCCTCATCGTTTCCTGAAGTCTGCCTTACCAACCGTCTCTTCCGAAAGGGAGAGGGTGTTGGAAGCCATTCACAAGCTGTACGCTCAGCAGGTGATAGTCAAAGTACCCCTATTACAACAAGGAAAGGGGTATTATTCCACTCTATTTGTGGTACCGAAGCCGGATGGCTCGGTAAGGCCTATTCTAAATCTGAAGTCCTTGAACCTCTACATAAAAAAGTTCAAGTTCAAGATGGAGTCACTCAGAGCAGTGATAGCGAACCTGGAAGAAGGGGACTTTATGGTATCCTTGGACATCAAGGATGCGTATCTACACGTTCCGATTTACCCCGCACACCAGGGGTACCTCAGGTTCATTGTTCAAAACTGTCACTATCAGTTTCAGACGCTGCCGTTCGGATTGTCCACGGCGCCTCGGGTCTTTACCAAGGTAATGGCCGAGATGATGATTCTTCTTCGAAGAAAAGGCGTATTAGTTATCCCATACTTGGACGATCTCCTAATAAGGGCAAGGTCCAGAGAACAGCTGGAGACAGCTTTAGCACTATCTCAAGAGGTGCTAAGACAACACGGGTGGATTCTGAATATTCCAAAATCCCATTTAATCCCGACAACTCGTCTGCTGTTCCTAGGAATGATTCTGGACACGGTTCAGAAAAAGGTTTTCCTTCCAGAGGAAAAAGCCAAGGAGTTATCCGATCTGGTCAGGAACCTCCTAAAACCAGGAAAAGTGTCAGTACATCAATGCACAAGAGTCCTGGGAAAAATGGTGGCTTCTTACGAAGCAATTCCATTCGGCAGATTCCATGCAAGAATATTCCAAAGGGATCTGTTGGACAAATGGTCAGGGTCGCATCTGCAGATGCACCTGCGAATAACCCTGTCACCAAAGACAAGGGTGTCACTTCTGTGGTGGTTGCAGAAGGCTCACCTATTAGAAGGCCGCAGATTCGGCATTCAGGATTGGATCCTGGTGACCACGGACGCCAGCCTGAGAGGCTGGGGAGCAGTCACACAAGGAAGAAACTTCCAGGGAGTATGGACGAGTCTGGAAAAGTCTCTTCACATAAACATTCTGGAACTAAGAGCAATCTACAATGCTCTAAGCCAGGCGGAACTTCTCCTGCAAGGAAAGCCGGTGTTGATTCAGTCGGACAACATCACGGCGGTCGCCCATGTAAACAGGCAGGGCGGCACAAGAAGCAGGAGTGCAATGGCAGAAGCTGCCAAGATTCTTCGCTGGGCGGAGAATCACGTGATAGCACTGTCAGCAGTGTTCATCCCGGGCGTGGACAACTGGGAAGCAGACTTCCTCAGCAGACACGATCTTCATCCGGGAGAGTGGGGTCTACATCCAGAAGTCTTCAACATGTTAATAGACCGTTGGGAAAGACCAATTGTAGACATGATGGCGTCTCGCCTCAACAAGAAACTGGACAAATATTGCGCCAGGTCAAGAGATCCACAGGCAATAGCTGTGGACGCACTGGTAACTCCTTGGGTGTACCAGTCAGTGTATGTGTTTCCTCCTCTGCCGCTCATACCAAAGGTATTGAAGATCATACGGCAAAGAAGAGTAAGAACAATACTAGTGGTTCCGGATTGGCCGAGAAGGACTTGGTATCCGGAACTTCAAGAGATGCTCACGGACGAACCGTGGCCTCTACCTCTGAGAAGGGACCTGCTACAGCAGGGTCCCTGTCTTTTTCAAGACTTACCGCGGCTGCGTTTGACGGCATGGCGGTTGAACGCCAGATCCTAAAAGGGAAAGGCATTCCAGAAGAAGTCATTCCTACCTTGATTAAGGCACGGAAGGAAGTCACCGTGAAACATTATCACCGCATTTGGCGAAAATATGTAGCGTGGTGCGAGGATCGGAAGGTTCCGACGGAGGAATTCCAACTGGGTCGTTTCCTACATTTCCTGCAATCAGGATTATCTATGGGTCTCAAATTGGGATCCATTAAGGTTCAAATTTCGGCCCTGTCAATATTCTTCCAAAAAGAATTGGCCTCTGTCCCTGAGGTCCAGACTTTTGTCAAGGGAGTACTGCATATACAGCCTCCTGTGGTGCCTCCGGTGGCACCGTGGGATCTAAATGTAGTTTTAGATTTCCTCAAATCCCATTGGTTTGAACCATTGAAAAAGGTGGATTTGAAATATCTCACATTGAAAGTGACTATGTTACTAGCCCTGGCCTCTGCCAGGAGAGTATCTGAATTGGCGGCTTTATCTTATAAAAGTCCTTATCTAATCTTCCATTCGGATAGGGCAGAACTGCGGACTCGTCCGCATTTTCTCCCTAAAGTGGTATCAGCATTTCATCTGAACCAACCTATTGTGGTGCCTGCGGCCACTAGCGACTTGGAGGACTCCAAGTTGTTGGACGTTGTCAGAGCCTTAAAAATATACATTGCAAGGACGGCTGGAGTCAGAAAATCTGACTCGCTGTTTATATTGTATGCACCCAACAAGTTGGGCGCACCTGCTTCTAAGCAGTCGATTGCTCGTTGGATTTGTAACACAATTCAACTTGCACATTCTGTGGCAGGCCTGCCACAGCCTAAAACTGTAAAAGCCCACTCCACAAGGAAGGTGGGCTCATCTTGGGCGGCTGCCCGAGGGGTCTCGGCATTACAACTCTGCCGAGCAGCTACGTGGTCGGGGGAGAACACGTTTGTAAAATTTTACAAATTTGATACCCTGGCAAAGGAGGACCTGGAGTTCTCTCATTCGGTGCTGCAGAGTCATCCGCACTCTCCCGCCCGTTTGGGAGCTTTGGTATAATCCCCATGGTCCTTTCAGGAACCCCAGCATCCACTTAGGACGATAGAGAAAATAAGAATTTACTTACCGATAATTCTATTTCTCGGAGTCCGTAGTGGATGCTGGGCGCCCATCCCAAGTGCGGATTGTCTGCAATACTTGTACATAGTTATTGTTAACTAATTCGGGTTATTGTTAAGGAGCCATCTTTAAGAGGCCCTTTCTGTTGTCATACTGTTAACTGGGTTTAGATCACAAGTTGTACGGTGTGATTGGTGTGGCTGGTATGAGTCTTACCCGGGATTCAAAATGCCTCCCTTATTGTGTATGCTCGTCCGGGCACAGTACCTAACTGGAGTCTGGAGGAGGGTCATAGGGGGAGGAGCCAGTGCACACCACCTGACCTAGTAAAGCTTTACTTTTTTTGTGCCCTGTCTCCTGCGGAGCCGCTATTCCCCATGGTCCTTTCAGGAACCCCAGCATCCACTACGGACTCCGAGAAATAGAATTATCGGTAAGTAAATTCTTATTATTACAGGCCGGGTTTGAAAAATGACAGTTAGGAGCTGACTGGCTGGTGCGTTATTACCTTTCAATTTATCACTTCACCAGGCTTTATACATCTGCCCCTCTGTTACGTGCTTATTGTCATAATATAAAATCAACATATGATACATACACATCTTCACATCGCACTAAAACACTAATCCTAAACACCTAGTACACTAAAAGCAATCTCAGATTAGAAATTAAGGAACAAGTAACACAATGAAGGAAAATGTAGCACCGTTGAGGAAAATGTACACAATCCATGTTAAACAGGCAATGGATAGCTTCCGTTCCAAGCATCATTATGATTAATCTGCTACTTTATTCCAATTCCTTTGCAACAAAAAAAAGTTGCAAAATTGAGGATAAACAACGCAGCACCTGAATGGCCCCAGAGATCTTGCACCTCATGTGTCCAAAAGGGATAGGTGTACGAGGACACATCTGTATACTAATACTTAAGATAATTATTATAGATAAACAGTCACCCTCAAATTGTAATCATTCATTACTTATTGCTGGAGATTATAATATTTGTTTGGATTTTTCTAGCATCTAACACAGATTCATTGAATATCAGTAAAAGTCCTCGCCTGGGAAACTTTCAGACAGAGAGCGCTCATCCAGCTATACATCAGGTTTGTCACTCGTTAACTCCTGCTACAGCCCGGTTCTCATGTTGAAGGAAGGAAGGCAGAAAGCCTCTAAATTGGCCGGAATACTAGAAAGTTCTGTATACATTGGGTATAAGGACTGATGCGTTTCAGCAAGTCACAAACACAATATTTTAGAATATAAATTACTCTTGCAAACTGGTTTGAAATCCAACATCCCTATAATTCACTTTTGTTTTTGTTCATTCTTTGTTATTCATTCTGAAGTGTAATCTGCAGCAAATCTGTTTTCTGGTTGAATACTTTTTAACTAAATGGAAATTATGCTAAAAGTGTACCAGTCACCTACACAAAATGGAGTCAGCCATCTTATGCGCTGAATGGATTTTCATGACATTTCAAATCAGTTAATTAGTGAACTATTAATGTCACTAGTTCTTAATGAATTGATAGATTTCATTCTCTCGTATAAATGATTCATCTTACAAAATGGCGGCCACCACTATTCCTTAGTCTGCAGTGGTGATGTTAGATTGTAGGGCATGTTTGTATAGCCCACAAAATGGCTGCTTCCATTGTCTAGTGTCAGAGAAGGTATTAAGCCACTAGAGTGAGATGATGTTTGTGGAAACTCGAGTGTAGGTTGTGCAGCAAGCGGCGCCGGGATTTTACCTCACAAACTTATGAAAAACATATTTGTGCACGATTTACAGGCAGAGTTATTGACATTCGTTGATGTAGGTGGAATTAGCTGTAAAATAACGGTATCTGTGTCTGAGCAGGAAAAGTAGAAAGGTCCTTTATGGATTTCCTTTGTGTACCCATTGACAATGACAAAACTTTTTTTTATTGTTCTTTTTCAGGAACTCGCCTCAAGTAGGCAGAGCACCAGCAGTAGTTCATCACTTTCCACGCCACCCCCTGATAGGCACAGCCCAGCACAGCACATTCCAGGGGTGCAGAGACACAGTGGCGTCACTATGGGAACATTAACCAGTGGCATACACACAGTCACGCCAGCTCTTCCTGCCATGCCGGGAGTGGGTGCAATAATTGGAGGTTTGCCAGCAAACCAGCTAGCTATTAATGGCATTGTTGGGGCCCTGAATGGAGTCATCCAGACTCCGGCAACATTGCCTCAGACTACTGCATTAACGCATGGGACAATATTGCCTAACGTAACCCACCCAATTTCTTCCACATTAACAAACAGGTAAGGCGATAGCATCATCATCTCTTAATGATAGACTCTACCTATGTAGCTTTGTTTGCTTTAATCCCATACCCATTATCTGATTGACTCCGATTATTGCTGGCAGGATTACAGTTTTTATAAATGACCTTCAAAAATAAAGGATTAATGCTTTCATGTAATTATTGTACCTTGTAACGTTTAATACTTTTGGACGTAATTGCCAGGAATTCACCTTGACCTTAAGAATACAGCTCTTCAAAGGCACCTCTCACACATAGCGGCTCGCATTTTATTGACCAGACCACTGAATGGGCATGCTGCCTAAGTAGTGCACCACATCTCTGCGACATAAGGCATACAGGGGCAGATGTCTTAAGCCTGGAGAAGGGATAGAGAAATTATAATAAAGTGATAAGTGCAAGGTGATAATGCACCAGCCAATCAGTTTCTATAATTTTTCAAATCCGTAATGATTGGCTGGTGCGTTATCACCTTACACTTATCACTGCTTTATCACTTTTTCAGGCTTAATACATCTGCCTCAGTGGTCTATAACTAAGCCTTGGGGAGGCTCAGTACATAGACCTTAGTGCCTTAGCGATGTCATTAGTTCCAAGTCACTAAACAGGCTGCTTATTGGTTGAGCCCAGATAGTGGCAGCTTCTACAGTGTGTCGCACATGTATATACTTGAAATATAATCTCGGTTTGATGCTGTTATTGTTATCAATGATATAAATGTTTTCTCCTGCATTTTGTGCTGTGTTGCTTTGGTCCGTGCAGAACAGCCCTGGGCTGCTAGCTGTAATAAGAGGGCTGAGATTGTCACAGCCGGCAGGACCATATTGTGCAGCGGACGTGTTCATAAAAGGCTGTGTTTGTCTTGCAGTGCCTCGGGATTAGGCCTCCTCTCTGACCAGCAGAGGCAGCTTCTCCTTCATCAGCAGCACCAGCAGTTCCAGCAGCTCCTGAGTTCTCAGCAGCTCACGCCTGTAAGTTACACAGCAACCTCCAAATAACCACCACCAAGGTGCCTTACTAAACTAGTGTAGCACCCGCACATGTATAATCTGGGCTCCTTGGACCTGCTGCTATAATTATCACCTGGTTAGTTTGGAAGACTGGATACTCTAATTTGGAGATTGGAGTTCCTATCCATGTGCCGTCTTACAATGGGCAGTTTTCATACCGCAGGACAGAATCTAGCATTTAAAGGGGAAATAACAGAAGATGTTCTTTTACACTGTACTTTGCACTGTAGTCATAATGCAGCCACTAAATGGTTATGGGGCAAGATTAAGGGCTGTGTGATAGGTGTTATGGGTAAGTCACAGCTAGAAATTCTGTTATTATGCAGATAGTCTTTACTAATAGTACAGTACTTACGGTAGGAGGCGCATGCAAAGCCACCTGTCCGCGGTACCTGAATTACTGCTGTAGTGTATTGCTCAGTTTATATAAAGCTTGGTGGTAACCTGTCTTATGTGGACCCTGAGAGTGGACACACAGCAGACAGCACTGAGAGAGAGGTGCACCCTACCAGCAGGTGGTTACAGTGATACAGTATGTTCACTTGTCTTGTGTTTCTCACCCCCAGGAGCAGCACCATGCCCTGTTCTATCAGCTAATACAGCAGCAGCAGCAACAGCACCAACACCCGCAGCAGCACCACCACCAGCCAGACCTTCAGCAGCTGCAGATCCCTGCTGCCGCTCAGTTACCCCTCAACAACCTGCTAGCTGGAGCTCAGAACTCCTCGCTCCACTCCAGCACTGTCAACCCTTTCCTGGCCATGCACGCAGACAACGCAGCACAGAAAGTTGCAGTAAGTGCTCACTACATCCTACAATACATGCAGGTTATACTTCTTTCTCTTCACTGAGCCACTCTGTACAGTGTTGTAGCTGTAGTCTCCGCTGTGGTGTTCCATCCATCCATCCATCCATCCATCCATCCAGAAACAACATGGGGCTTCAAACCAGTCTGAGGTGCAGACATCAAAGGGCTGCCACTCAGGCCAACCAGTCATTCTCTCCTTTATCTTGTACAGTATGGAAACCTCTGGTTACTGTGGTTATTAGCACAGGCACCACCATTGTGTTTTGGTTGAGAATGTTACAGTTACGGACCTTTTAGTTCCAATTATACTATATGTAGATTAACCTATATGACATCTATGTGATCTGCATTCTGTACGGCAGCCATTTTGTGAGCTGAGTCAACATTGCAGAGTGCAGCCTAGCCATTGCCCAGGACCAATTGATATCACTTAATGTAGTGGCTGTCACATGTTGAAGAACATTCATGGAATCCGTTCATTGTAAGGTGTGGGCAGAATTTGTGAAGTACTGCTTCCTAAACACGTTCCATGCAGTAGCTCACTGAAGTCATTGATTGCGATTGGCTATATTAACTACATGCTAATAAAAATGTCTGCCTCACATTTGTGTATGTGGCAGGCACTCTTCAAAAAGTTGTTTTGTTCTTTTGTTTAGTACAGAGTACCATAGTGATACAAACAGGGATCAGACCCATGATATTCCTTAATTACCTGTGTATATGTATTGAAAGCACTTTTTGTTTCTCCTTAGAGACTTGGAGATAAAACGGGACCAGTTATGCAAGATAAGAGTTGATTTGTGAGGAGAACGGGTTCATACGTCCGCCTGGCACTTAGCTCTCTGCAAATAGACGTCTTCCCTTCTGTAGCAAGGAAACCAAGCAAACTAAGTTGACTTGACAAAACATTCATTGTTCTCTCACCAACTCTAGATGGACAAGCAAGACATTGCAGTATGTTGCGGGCCCACGGGCCCAGAGAGGTGGGAAGCGACGACAGCCTTCCAAGGCTATAGATATTTATTCCTTTAAACTGTCTTGTTGCTTTGTTGCACTGAAATGCGGCTATATTAAGCCTGGGAAAGGTAAAACACTGTTTTCATTATGGCTGAAGTAATGAATGGTGATCAGTGACTTCTGGCTGCTAAGTGGCGCTTGTTTGTATTTGGTGCAATTTCTGTCCAACATTAAGCTCTCACCACTGGTCACCTAAAGGTATTGATGAAATAGAATTGTTGCCCGTCATGTGTTCCAGCAGTTGATGTTCGTTTTTCAGACTGAAGTAATAGAATACAGAGGGACGATAAGGTTGCTGGGAGCCATATTGTACCATTGAAAGTGCCTGTTGATAAAGCTCCCAGAGCAGAAACGTGAGGCAGGACTGCAGGAGGCATTCACATTGCACTAGTTGCTCTGTATGCTGTGTCACTAAATCTGGCTGTGGTTAATGATTATTTATTTCTGAACAATGAGTTATGCAACCGTCTGAATCCCCAGACATCATCTGTGTGTTCGATAACCAATATGTTTCAATGGCACCATGTTATTTTTGTTTTGTATTTTTTATTCTGGCAAATGTTAGACATGTCTGTGACAAACTAAGTCTATATGCCGCTTGCTATGTTGGCATGCATCTTTCCAACCCGCTTACTTAGATGCAATTACTCACAGGACTGAGTCGCTCTGTTCAGATCTCCCCACGGATCAGTCGGACTCGCCGTTTGCTCATTTCTGCAGTATTTTGATACTCCCAATTAGTGGGGACCTCTCCTGGTCAGCGCATGCTGTAATATCACAGAGCCTGCTGGCCGATGGGGGAACCCAGTGATCCAGGAGACTGGCCACTGCATGTCCTCACTGGCTGTATCACCGCTGAACTGAACAAACTAAAGGCGCTGAGGAAATAGGTAAGAAATAATGCTGGAAATTAAGTAATTGGATCGGTCATAACCACATAAAACCACATTGGTTCCTTCAAGACATTAATAATAGAATGCCAATTCGATCGCGTTTTAGAAAAGCTGATTCTCATTTTTCTAGTTACTTTTTCATTCATACGCCAAAACTGCAGTGCAAGGAGCGGTCTTCCTAAGGCATGTAATGTTCAGTTCATCCCATCCCTCTTATTTATGTAATTGTATTGACATCAAGGAGGAGCTGTTAGCACAGAGAGATGCCGGAGACGGATGAGGTTGAGGATGTAAGCATCTCCTTAACAAGTTACTAGTGTAACACATGGGTGTTTGTTATGTACAATTGAATCAGGGGATTGTAATTCACGATGATGGAACCACTTTCATGAGGGGGAAGCATTGTCAGACGTAAGTAATGTTTCCCGTATAAATTCTTGGCTCACGTGATTTATATCATTGAGAGACTACTGCCTGGCTTCATAACATTGTGTGCACAGCTACAGTGATTACGCAGTTGGTAAAAGGACTGCTGATCTGTAGTTAAATGTTTGCATTATTAATGGCAATAGAGAAACAGACCCCGCTGTAATTTGACCTCCACTGTGTCTGACTGAGAGAACCCGTTTCTCCGGTAATGTGTCTGCGGCACAGTTCTTACCTCATTCTGTACATAAGCTTTTGTGAATCTTTTTTTTTTTTTTTTGTATTGTTTAAAAAATAATAATTCATACTAAAACAATAATATTTTGATTTGTAATATTTGTAATCTGGCAAAAAAGACAAACAAAAAAAAATAAATAAATGTAAAATTAATTTATTTTTATATTTCAGGGGGATTTTAAAACCTTGGTAAAATCTTTTTTGTACATGCTCTTATGTAAAACGCCAGCAGGGTGGTTCGGTTTTGTAGGGTCACCAACTGCTGTAACCAATTTGTCCTGTGCTAATAATAAGATGTCACAATTCCTGGTGTACTGAAACAAATGTACTGGAGTTTTCAGAATAAATTTTAATAATGTATCCACAGACTGGCTATGTTACTACATAACTGCTGGTTTCAGAGATTAAACAGGTTGCAGCAGCTGCTCCGCTGATGGTTTCCTCCTGTCTGTGCTTCATTTATTTTCTCATCCGTCTACAAAGCGTCTTCCTGTTAATATGTGACTGTGTTGTTGCACGTGTCCACAGATAGTTGTGTGGGGGTGAGGTGGGAAGCGGTGTTATCATCTGATATCGTACGAATGTTACGCCCATAGTTTCTCATCAAGGAAACTGGGCTGCAGGTGTACAAAAAAAAAATGAATATAGTGAATATTTTTTTATTGAGAGAAAGAAAACCATCCAAAACATTTTATGTAAGCGGTTTCTACACCTCGCTGAGAACATTTATTTTAGAAACCGAAAAAAAACAAATAAAAAAACCTACACCTAGTATTGGTATAATGAACAAGCAGTGATTCCCATGAGCCTACATACTGTAGGTTTCCTTCCACTTATTGGTTAGCTGTGACAGCAAGTAGTGCTTTTTAATCAGTCTTTTTTTTTTTTTTTTTCTTTCCAACTTTTCCTGAAGCATTGGCAGAAGGGACATAATACATTTTCTTGCTAACATCTAAACTAGTAATAAATATATAAAGAGTTAAAACAAAATAATTTTATTAAATAATACCCTAAAAATTAAAACTTGTAAAAAAAATATTTTTTTCCAAAAATTACTTTTCTCAATTTCATTAACATACACTCCTTATACACTTTCTTATTCTAATAGTCACATATCTGTGTATTATAGGAATACTATCAGAGACATGGAAGAAAGGCTTGGTACGTTACAGGTGTGCTACACAGAGAGCCCGTGCATTTTTTCTGGCCCACCGAGGACAAACTTCAAGCTGTGAAACAAAATCTATGAAATCGCTAACCAATGTATGCAACTTCCAGTGCTAAAAACTAAGCTATAATATTTATTTATGAAGTTTCTTATATAGCGCAGCATATTCTGTTGCGCTTTACAATTAGAACAACAGTAAAAGAACAAAACTGGGCAGAAACAGACAGACAGAGGTAGGAAGGCCCTGCTCGCAAGTTTACAATCTTTAGGTATATTAACTGTCATGCTTTTTATTACCTCTAGGTGTCATTGTTGCCTGTATCGTCTGTGGGCTATTTTAGTCGCTGACTAAACTTTTCACTCTTTGTACCCTAACTCCAAAAAAAAAAAAAAAGAAATAGTGCGGACAATATGAGAATGCAATGAGTGTATTCTGTCAAATGCACAGTTTTCTAATTAAATCTGACCCATATTGTTTGTCACATGGCATTGTCTGTTGCGTTTCACACCACAAGCATTTAATACTTGGGATCGGATTGCACATTTTGCTTGTGTTCCTGCCTCTGTACTCAGCATGGAATTTTCAAGTTCACCGTCACTCCGTAAAACATTCCTCAGTGTGCAGAGTATAACTGCCAGTTTGTGATGTGGCAGCGACATGATTTTTGCCTTTTATTAAAGATTCCACAATAACCAGTGCTGTTAGTCTTCCCATATGTGCGATGCATTTGAAAGAAGCAGATCAAAGTACACCATATTTTATTTTACAATGCAAAGACCAGGACTTGCCCTAACATAACCAACACCCCATTAATCACAGGCTGGGCAGGTCACCACTTGGAAGATTACAGCATATAATTTAGCCTGATGGCATCTACATCTGTATACTGAGTGGAACAGAAGACAGCCTGCACTACTGAAAAGCAGACGTGGATGTTCATATATAAGATCATTTATAATTACCTGTGCTAGGTGTCGTCTATTTTGTAATATTTAACATAGACAACATCAGAGTGGGGATTGCATTGAGTGTTGTACAGAATGTACATTAAACACACTTTGGGGGGTATCCTGTTAGCCATGATGCACTTTCGTCTGTTAGAAACTGACTGATATTGTGATTAATGACCAATGGTCATTATTGCAGTATCCAATTAGAGTCCGCTTTTACCGGCCGACATTGTACCCACGATCATACAATAACACATGGGATTGAGGATAAATTCCAAATCCCGTGTGTTTTCGCGAATCTGGCGGCTGCTTATCTGGGATTATGCTTCGCGTGTCTCAGGCACAAAGCATAATCTCCCATAAGTGACAGCATCAGGGGCAAAGGGCATCGGGGCTAATTAGTAGCGGTAAAGTACCACTGCTAATAGGATATCCCCTTTGTGTGGACATCTGCACTTGTTATGTTTTGTGCGATTCATGTGATACTGCTAGGGGTAATATGTTTTTAAACACACTTAATGATAACTACTTAGTCCAACTAATTGAGGAACCAACTAGGTACAATGCAATCTTAGACCTGGTATTAACAAACAATGGGGATTTGGTATCCGATATTATAGTAGGGGAACCCATAGGAAACAGCGACCACAATATGGTCACATTCAATATCAGTTTCTATAAACAGCCCTATACTGGCTCAACTAGGACTTTAAACTTTAGCAAAGCAAATTTTGAAAAGATGAGGGTATTTTTCAGGGATATTGAATGGGAAGGTTTGTTTTTAGGAAAAAATACTACGGAGAAATGGGAGGTACTAAAATTCCTACTAGCTAAAAATACACTCAAATGTATTCCTATGAGTAGCAAAAAAAGGAATAAAAATCATAAACCGATGTGGCTTAACAAAAAGATTAAGGAATTTATGGGCAAGAAAAGGTGAGCATTTAAAAAATACAAATCTGACGGGGAAGCAGAGTCATTTCAGCACTATAAGGAATGTAACAAAATTTGCAAAAAGGAAATAAGAGCGGCTAAAGTAGAAACTGACTGATGTGAATGGGCAAAATATTCTCTGTACAGCGCTGCGGAATATATGTGTGCGCTATATAAATAACTGGTAATAAATAAATAAACTGAAAAACTAGTAGCAAAGGAAAGCAAAGCGAATCCCAAAAAATTCTTTAAATACATTAATAGCAAGAGATTAAAGAAGGAGAGTATAGGCCAGGGGTGGGCAATTATTTCAGCTGGGGGGCCGCTTAACACTTCCAGTGAATATTCGAGGGCCACACACAAAATATCTTGTATATACAATACAAGTCAATTTTACACATTGCAGTAGCAGAGTCCCCTTTTTACACATTACAGTAGCAGAGTCCCCCTTTTTACACATTACGGCAGAAAAGTCCCCCTTTTTTACACATTACGGCAGCAGAGCCCCCCTTTTTACACATTAGGCAAGCAGAGTCCGAGAGAGAGAGAGCGAGCAAGCAGTTCAAGGCTGGTGACATCCACAGCCACACTAATATAATGTACAAAATACCAATAATTTTTAACCAAAGCAACAATACATCACTTGTCCCCCACACACTCATGCCCATGACATGAGTGTGTGATTTTTCACCTTGCAGGATCCTGTTTCCCCGTAGTAGGAGGAGTTGGTGGCGCCAAGCTGCCTGAGGAGGAGGCAGCACTGATCAGTGAGACGGGGAAGGGAGGCGGAGCATGTGCCCATGCAGCTGCATCGCCTCCCCGCTAATGTCACCTGTGGAGTGCGGACATCTGATGACCCAGCGAAGAGGGGGCAGACAATGAGTGCTGGCCACACCGATGTAATGCGGGGTAATGTATGTAGAGGTGTGCTCAGCAGACACAGAGCTGAGCGCACAGCTACGTACACTACCAGCGCATTCAAACAAAGACAAGACAGTGCGGCCCCGCTGCTGCTGCCGCTGATGCAGAGGGCACATATCCACAATCCTGCCGTGGCTCCAGCGCCTGACGTCACAGAGGAAATACCGGTCAGCAGTCCCTGTGACGTGACCGGGTCTTTCCTCAGCGGCGCCGCGTCAGAGCTCTGTAGCGCAATGACAAGCGGCTCAGCCAGTCGGGCCGCTTGTCATTGCATACTGGTGGGGGACAGCGGGCCGGGCAGCATCGGTTTGCGGGCCGCATTCGGCCCGCGGGCCGCATGTTGCCCACCCCTGGTATAGGCCCTTTAAAAGACAAGTTGGGAGTCTTAAGCAAAAATGATAATGACATAGCGGACACACTAAATGAGTTTTTTTTCAACAGTATTCACTCGTGAGGACCCAATTCAGGGACTAACGCACAATCTCAATAATGAGAATATCACACTGATAGGTACTTATTTAAGCGAGGAAGTAGTCTGTGACCGATTAAAACATTTAAAGATTAATAAATCACCAGGGCCCGATGGTATTCATCCAAGGGTTCTAATGGAGCTTCACTCTGAACTGGCAAAACCGCTATCTTTGATCTTTAAGGATTCAGTTATATCAGGTATGGTTCCCAAAGACTGGCGTATAGCGGAAGTAGTGCCTATATTCAAAAAGGGTAGTAAAGCTGAACCAGGTAATTATAGACCAGTTAGTCTTACATCTATAGTGGGGAAAGTATTGGAAGGTATTCTAAGAGATAGTATTCAGAAGTTCCTTGAAACCAATAAGGTCATTAAAAGGAATCAACATGGGTTTATGAAGGTCAGATCCTGTCAAACCAACTTACTTGGCTTTTATGAAACAGTAAGCGCAAACCTAGATCAGGGTAAAGACGTGGATGTAATCTTTTTAGACTTTGCCAAAGCGTTCGATACTGTACCACACATGAGACTTATCTACAAGCTACAAGAATCAGGGCTAGGAAGCACAATATGCACTTGGGTCAAAAACTGGTTAGATAATAGGAAGCAGCGCGTTGTGGTTAATGGATCTTTTTCAACTTGGACTGAAGTGCTAAGTGGTGTGCCGCAAGGCTCAGTATTAGGACCGCTATTGTTCAATATTTTCATTAACGACCTAACAGAAGGTCTAGAGAGCATGGTGTCAATTTTTGCAGATGATACCAAATTGTGTAAGGCTATAAATACAGAGGAGGATGCCGAGTCTCTTCAGAACGACTTAGTTAAATTAGAAGCATGGGCAGCCAAATGGAGAATGCGCTTCAACACAGACAAGTGTAAGGTAATGCACTGTGGTAACAAGAACATAAATTACACCTACCTACTAAATGGGGTAAAATTAGGGGATTCTGTACTGGAAAAGGACTTAGGTGTCCTCATAGATAGCAAGCTAAGCAGTAGTACCCAAAGTAGGACTGCAGCAAAGAAGGCTAATAAGATATTAGCATGCATAAAACGGGGTATTGATGCTAGGGACGAGCGTATTATACTCCCGTTATATAAATCACTAGTGAGGCCACACCTTGAATACTGTGTACAATTCTGGGCACTGTACTACAAAAAGGATATCCTGGAGCTTGAAAAGGTACAGAGGAGGGCGACCAAACTAATTAAGGGCATGGAGACGATGGAATACAAGGAAAGGCTTGAAAGACTAGGCATATTTACATTGGAAAAGCGGAGACTAAGAGGGGATATGATCAACATCTACAAATATATAAGGGGACAATACACAGAGCTTGCGCGGGACCTGTTTTTGGTTAGATCAACACAGAGGACTCGTATACACTCGCTCAGGTTAGAGGAGAGGAGATTCCGCACAATACGGCGTAAAGGCTTTTTCACGGTAAGGACAATACATGTTTGGAATTCCCTGCCTGAGGGAGTTGTAATGGCGGAATCTGTCAACACCTTTAAGAATGGGTTAGATAAATTCCTAATGGATAAGGATATCCAGGGGTATGGTGCATAGTCATGCATTATAGTTACTATAAATAGGGATAAAATGTAATGGCTAACAGCAGCATCAGTCAGAAATTTTAGTCAAATCATCATGCAAAGGAGACCACAAATAGGTTGAACTCGATGGACAATTTTCTTTTTTCAACCTCAGATACTATGTTACCCCAGACTGCAGTAACACTTAATGAATGCAAAATAAACACAATGACCACAAACAGTTGTCATGACACATTCCCAAAAAATAAATCAACCCTTCACCGCATAGGAATTTGAGATTTTTACCCTGTATTTTCAATTTAAATGTAATAGTTATGCCATAGCATGAATTGGTTACTACAGCCTGTTACACCCAACTGTGATGTTGTTCTGGTACATCACTTTTATAATGTATAGTCCTAGGTTTATCAAAGCTCGGAGAGAGAGAAAGTACCAACCAATCAGCTCCTGGCATTTTTCAAACACAGCCTGTAATATGGGAGCTAGGAGCTGATTGGCTGGTAGTTTCTTTCCCTCCGCTCTCTCTCCAATCTTTGATAGATATGGACCATAAAGAGCACATTACTACATATATATGAATCTCATTGCTGGAGTTGATACAAAATCATGAAGTGGGGGGTTACTTTATGGTCTGTTTAATGATACACTCGGGTACATAGACTTCAGCATATAACATAGGGACCAGTGATTGGAGTTAATATGTTTGTAATAAGGTCTGGACTGCTCGCTTCTCTCCATAGGTGCCATTACTCCTGCACTGCTGTTTGCATAGAGCACTGAAGGCTTTTACTTATTCCAGCTTATTCCCAAAGTCGCGGCTCAGGGTTTAGTTTTCCTTTAATAAAACTAAGCATACTATAAACGTTGCACGACTAATATCTCAGATGTTAATGCAAAGTTCCAATTGCCAACTAAAATATATTTCCAGACTCGAGCCGATAGTCTATAAAAAGTGTGGGCAATGCCGTGCCAAAGAATTTAAGCAATAAATGGAAAGTAAGTAAAATGAGTGCCCAGGACCTCATTTTCAGGAGGGCAAATGAAGCTAAAATGAAAGTATGATCTCTTGACACAATGGATTCTTATGTGTTATTTCAACAAGGAATCTATATTGGCATCGAAAATTCCGCTGATGAAGGAAACCTGGATCAATCGGTGGATTTATACTTCATCCTATTCTTGTGCGAGCGAATGTAAGTGGAAAGTTTAAATGCAATCCAACCTCAAGCGTTTTTCTTCTTACTCAACTGTGTGTAATACAGGGGAAGGCAATGTGCGTCTCCGTGTTATGCTAGCTCTCGGTGTGGGCCATGGTATAACTTATAAGTGACCTGTCTACTGCCTCTTTCCCTGCTCCCTCTCATCACACCACTAATGATGTCCTAGCCACTTTCTGCCCCATGTCATGGCTCCCTGTGAGAGAGAGTGAAAACAATGGTACTCTACTGAATGACCAACGTGATAGCTTCATACAAAAAAAAGTTAAACCATAAAATGTCAATATTTCTATAAAACAAGACCAGACATATTTGGTAAGTGGTATTTGAAGCAATATTGGTGTAAGAAATGGTGGCATGCTGCACTGTCAAGTTACCCTTTGTGGAGAGGACCTTTCCCATAATCCCCTGGGTCCATGTCAGCAACTATTTAGAATAGTAACCTGTGGCCAGTGAAGCGAGACACCGAGCCCGAATTGTGGCGAGCCAGCCAGGGTACAATGTTGCATAGATTAAACAAAATAACCTCAAACAAACGGAGAATAGATAAATAATTCAGGTGCTGTAAGGGCGGAAGTTCTCTTCTGCCCACTTGTGCTGTCACTTTCTGGTTCTTTCCACGAAGGCAACATAGACACAGCCATAGAGCCATACTTTGTATTGAGCTCAATTTACTTCTAAGCCTCTTTAGGGCCCTAATGGTGCCCATACACTTGTGAGATGTCTGGTACAATCCTACGATTTCGACCGCATTTGTGCGATAAATCACAGGATTGTATGCACATTTTATGTAGCATGCAATGCAATGCGCGGGCACGCCGGTTGAATCTCGCGTCTCAAGATCTTATGTGGTGCACTTAATATTTATCGGATCGCATGCTGTTCTTACCATATTCGATTTATCACACTGTGATGTGCGATCTGTGAGTTACTTAGCTCACTTCCTGGACACTCCCCTCCACCCATTTCTGGTCACCCGATTTCCGGTCGTAAGGGGTATGCGATAAATCGCAAGATTGTATGCGCATCGAATGCACACAAAAAAAGCACTTTCGATGCAATTTATCGCACAGACAGCTTCAAGGGAAATCGGGCCTGATATCGCATTGCATGCAATCACACAAGTGTATGGCTAGCATAACTGTGCAGTGTGCTTAATTCAGAGATGAAATTCTCCTGCTAACCCTTTTTTAAAGGGTAACATTTGCTGGGTTGCAAAAACGATAAGTAAAACAAAAAACTTAAACCCTATCTTAATGATAGCAGGGATGCAAAGGAAAGGCTGAGGACAGTCGTCCTCCGCAGTAGATGAGTCGCTCATCCGCCCAGTGAGTTCTCATCACTTTCATCAGTTATGGTAATCATTTGTGCCAGCTGAAAATGCCCTTGTGTGCAACAAGCTTGAAGGATAATTCTATCTTTATATAATTTCCTGATATAGAAAAAAAACCTTGTGCTGTTTAAGTAAATGTGTGAGAAAGATGTGTCTGCTCATACTCCCTCTGAGAAGGTGGCAAATGTAATGCTATATAAATCAATGTATAATTCTCTGATCCATTATATCTTGTCCTTGGGTATAACCATAAAATAAATGACACAAATAGTACACACTGTCTCTGCAAAATAGTGCAGATGCCCAGTGTGAGCGGAGTAGGTTGGTGGGCGGAGTAGAAGGTCAATCTAATTGTACGATGTCGTCCACTTACCGTTTCTCTGTGTAACAGGGTGCCGAATGCGACAGTGCTAATATACTCACTTGTGATAGGTTCAAAAAATTGCACTTTGGCGAGTTCTGTTACGGATGTCTTCCTGTGGTTTCTGGATACTGCAAATAATGATTCCCAAGTTTTCAGAAAGCAGCGTGCAAATGTAAAGTGTCCCTAACATTAATGATAAATATAACAAATATTGTACAAGATTGCATGGGATGGAATAAAATTAAACATCTAGTTATCCTCTTCCTCTCATGGCTCTGCTTCCTCAGGTAATTTAAAGAATATTTTAAATTACAGTATTAGTTAACCCATACGGATTTTTGGAGTATCGTCTGTGAATTACAGCCACAATTTTTGAACTTTGTATTGTTTTAAATTACAAATGGTCGTGGTATAAGCACAGATGCAGAGACCTCTCATCTTTGTGCAGTATTGACATAGAAAGCTACCTGTACCATTACTGTAACACTAAACAGTGTCTCTCCCCTATGACATTACCACCAAAGCTGCCTGTAGCCTGTTCGGAGTAGCAGACTATCTTCTAAACTATCGAAAACAGATACCAAACTGTATTCATTGAAACTGTATGTTCCTGCCCAATAGATTTAGATACAAGGCACTTGTTTCAAAGCGGACATATCCGTTCCCAGCTCAATACAGAGTGCACATTAGTCATGCACTGATCTGATTTATCAACCGTAATCTAAAGTTTCCAATATTGCATCCAACCAAGTATAAAACAATGTCATTTAAAAACAAAATATAGTTACTATATTCTTGACAATGTATTGATTATACAGACAATACTTAAGAACCCCAGTTTCATAGTTCACAGTCATAGTCAGTGCTTCAAGTGATAATATTAAAAGATTCTCAGTGGAGAATTGCTCAGTCAGACGTCTTAAAAGTGGAACCCAGATTCCAATTTGCAGCTCTCGCAGGAAGTCCCCCTGGGTTGCTATATGTGAACATGATCAAATTCGGAGACTTCAAATAGCTCCTGTTATAGTCTTTCATCAACATGAGAGTCCTGGCAAAGATGATGATGAAAGTGATCATCAAAGGCTGTAACCTAGCAACTCGTACACGACCTACAACTCCGGGGCTGTCGGTCCTCTTCATCACCTAGAACTCCTCTCCAAAGTCTCCTTCACTCGATGGACCTATAAGTTTGTAATCTTTGGATCAGTCACTCTACTGTCACATAACCACTAGGACTTGTTTGCAGCTGCCAACAAATTACAGTGTCTAAACTGCAAATGTTACCTGCCTGAGACATTTAGCTTGGCTCAAAGTACATAGCCAAAATCGAACAATAGTTTAAAACTGTCACTTGTGCAATATAGTCAACAGCTATTTTGGGCAGAAATGGTGCACAAAAAGTCAACATTTTTGCAGACTATTTCAAGGCTACCTTTTCCCATAAGTCTGTCATCTTTCCATATTCGGCAAACAATAGGTACAGTTATGCTAGAAATTTTTGGAACCCTTTAGAAAGTTATTGTATAAATGTTAATGTATAAATGTGACCTTAAAGTTACGATCTCCATCTAAAAAAAAAAAAGTTCAACATACAAAAGGATATATTTTTCTCCTGCAGGGTCCACAGGGTATCCACAGGATACATTGGGATATAGTGGAGCGACAGCGGATTTGCACCAAACGGTCAAAGCTTTTCGGCCTCCCAGCATGCATATATCCCGCCTCCTGGCTCAGGCAAATCAGTTTTTTGTTTAGTACGGCAGGAGCCGGACCATGGTCAGAGGGCTGCTGTTTTTTAGCAGCCATAAGTTTTCTTATTTTATTTTTATAGTCTTACTATTTTTTCTGAGCGATCTTTCTAAAAAGCGTCTAATACGTACCTTAGAAAGAGTCGCTCCAACAACTCTCTGCCGGGTCGCGACCACGCTTTCCCACGAGTACAGTGCTGTTTCGGCTGGCGTCTGTGTCGGATATACTAGCAGGTCCAGCAGACGTTACCAGGCTGTGGCCGGAGCACGGGAAGAAGGTAAGGCATCAGTCCCGCTTAGAGGGGGAACGCGGACACAGCTGCACTGTGTTGGGAGGAGAGTGCACCAGCGCTAGGCCTTACTGATCTAAGGCTCCAGGGGTTGTATGAGGTTGCGATCCCTAGGGTTGATGTCAGCAGTGGGGAGTCAGACGCTCTCCTGGTCAACCCTCCCCCCGGTTCATGACCAGTTTCCTCTGAGTCTCCCGCCATGAACTGTTTTTCCCACTTCCGACTGAGACTCTGTGTACTCAGGTGACCCAGTCGCAGCAAAAGCGGCTGTGGGACTGGTGCATCAGTGTTCACTTGGGCTTCTGTGTTCACTATAGGTTCACAGAGCGATTGTGTACACTAGTAGCGTCTTGATCCACTCAGCGTTCGCAAACATATTGATCGGTCCTTGAAGCGGGGTGAGTCTCCCGCTCTACTGCACTAAGTCTCTATCTACCTTTGAGTACGAACAGTTAGATAAAGTGCCTGATGCATATGAGTCTGATAACTATTGCTGTGGTTTTCTTTTGCTGTGCAACTGAATACGTTTAAAACTCCTATATAAGTTAATGCAGTAATATGTTTCTCCTACATACTTGAAATGTATTTGTTGTTGATTATGTGCTCATATTGCTTATTATACTAATGTATAACCTGTGAATGACTGCTAGTGTGATTGCTGACTTTACTATAAAATCCGTTAGTTTTTCCGTGTAGCTGATCCTCAATGCTGGTGCAAAGCAGGGTAGGGTCGAATTGTATGTCACTTTAACAAATTTTAAAGTGATTACAGTCACAAATTGTGTAATAACACTGTAAGGTGTGTGATTTATTTATCATGTCCAAGAGCGGCAACGGTGAGGAAAATACACTTTCCACAGCAGCACTAACACTCATTTCATGTTGTCTTGCAGAGCTAGGTTAACCTATCAGGACTGGTTCATTGGGATTATGTGCAAAATGGGTTTAGTTGTCTCCAAAGCCTCTTAAGTAACCCAGGCAGACACAGGTTCTGGTTAAACCTTCATGGGCTACTTTGCACAGACATTATCCAATGTAGCTGAGCAGATAATGCCAGCTCCTATACCAGCGATAGGTTATCCTAATAACCCTTACATGCAGGAATAGCAGCCTCTTAACAAAGGCAGGCTGAAAGGCCGATGGTAAGTATATCACATAGACATGATACAACATCTTCACAGTCTACACATGTTTAGCTGAGGAAGGTCTCGGTTCAGTGGACATACCTGAGCTAATTAGTGCTATGTAAGCCATTCTATCCTCAGAAGCAGCAGAGCCTGTGTTAGAAACTAAGGCAGTTGTGTTTAAACGTCCCAAAACAGCTGATGGAAATTATGTTGGGTTACGAGTAGTAGGAAGTTGGAATTCCGGGAAATGAAATTCCAGTTATCCTCATCCAGCTGGGGACTGTTTAAAAAAAGAAGGGTGGCTCCCTAAGTAGATTCCGCAGACCTTAGATTGCTGCGACAATGTACAAAATTGTTGTTTTCAACATAAATAAATGATGTCACGGATAGGAGACTCTATGGTTTTCTAAAGACCATTTTTTCTTTTTGTCTGGGACAATCATTAGACCAGCCTTGGCTTCAGCTCAGCGTAAGCAGTGGAAGCTTGGGCTGATGCATTGAAAGGGCCTCTTTCAATGGCATCTAGAAAACAAAAATTCCCTATTGCATATCAAACAGTCAGCGATAAGCGGACCTGGATATGGGTACATTTGCCTCTCAGACAGAAGCTGCAGCAGCAGCTTGCAGAGCGGGTTGGCTATGTACATGGTAAGCTGACTCAGAATTGTCAAAGTCAGAAAAATATCACGATGCACACTGCCATATTTGCACCTCATACATGTCCGCTCTGCGCATGCGTACGCTCTCCCGTGCGTGCGCATACCCGCTGTTACGTGCACCCGCAGGCGCACGGGATGTGCATTTACGGTAGAGTTTATGTGTGCGTAGCGAGCGACTCAATCGTTACATATTTTAACCATATAATGTATTTTGTAGATCATGGTCCCTTTGATAGATTCTGAAAGTTTAGTTAATGTAGCATGTTCATGGACAGAGAGATCCCTCTTTGTCTGATACAAAGGGTCAGACAAGGATTATACAATGGTGTTTAGTATCCATCGGAAGAGTATTTAATTAGCAATATTCCGGTGTTGGTTTGAAGCGAATTAATCGCTCGTGCGAATAGTTATGGACATAAGTTTATGTCCATTTACTATTATTTGCACTTACTTATCCATGCGGCGGGAAACCTAGTTTCCCACCCACCTGAGCAGTTGGAAATTGTCACAGCCCACCTGTATGAATCAACCTATGACCTTTTGTTATAATGCGAAGACGAATTCCTGTGTCCAATGAACAATGAGTTTGTAGGGACCATTGAACTGTATTGTGTGTGGGGCATAAATAGACAAGCCGATCATATCCAGCTCACTCTCTTCAACGGTTCTCATTGCTGATAATCGGGAGCTGGATATCGAGGCGCATGCGATCGTTCCCCTTGTGCGTAAGTTTTTCTCCGCAACCATATTGTCTTTGTTGTTATTGTGGGCCATATCTCTCTCTCTCTCTCCTCTTTCTCTCTCATTTTTCCTTAAACGTAATTGTATTGTATTGTATTTCCTGTGTAGTTATCTGGTTAGTTAGTCTATGTTATATTGTAGTGTATGACTTGTACTGTATTATTCTTTTTGCAAGTATAACATTCATATAAGGCGTTAGACCCTAAGCCCGGTAGTTGTGTATTTCTTATAGTGTTAAGTATTCTCAGAGCGTCGGTGACGCTCGAACAGCTTTTAAGTTAATAAGGTTACACTGTGTTGCATCTACACCCTATCTCTACACTAAGGTTTTACTGCATATTACATTGTTTATGGTTTAGATATAAAGGTTTAACATTGTGAGCGTCTGCGCCGCTGGTGATCTCCTCGTGATCCCGAGCGTCCGCTACGCTATAGCGAACCATTACGTTAGTCGGCAGCCAATAGCGTGCCTGTCTGTGATCTCTTGGCCGTGAGCGAACGTGACGCTTGAGCGTCTCGACCACGGCTAAGCGATTGTTACGCAACGTACGTACCCTTACGGTACTCCATACGTCAATAGCGTACAGTGTTCTTAGACCTCTTAAAGGGTTTTAAATAAGATAAATATTTAGCTTTATCAGAATCCAGGAAGGTTCTGGAGTCTTATCTTTGTTACTGGAAATATTCTTTTTGGTAAAGAATTAACATTATTTGAAATCAGACTCCAAGGAAGTGAAGTTTCTTTTCACACAAAAATTCAAGCCTAGTTTCCAGCTTTCCGGTCCTTTCGGAATCGAGGAAAAGCAAAAGGAAAGGGTAAAAGGCAAACAGTCCCAATCCAACAAGTCTGGTAGGACTAAAAGATATTGGGCTACCAGAGGACCGGTTTTCGAATCTGAAGATAAGCCACAGCTAGCAGCAGTCTACTACAGATGTCTGGGTGCAAAAGCGGTATCTCATGTTATGATCTACAGCCAAACCACACTGGACATGCCCAATCTTATCTGATCATGGAAGCTATGCAGTGTTGGTCCTGGTTAGTACTTGGATACTAATTTTCAGGAAACACCCTCATTAAAGATTGTACTAGCCCGTCTTCAGTGGAAACGAAGACTAGGGCTTTGCAAGAGGCAGTTCAGGTGCTTCAGTCAGGAGTGATAATTCAGTTCCTCCTGCACAATAAGGACAAGGTTTGATTTCAACCTGTTTCTAGTCCAGAAGCCAAATGGGTCATTTCGGCCCATACTGAATTTCAAAATCACTGAACAAGTACCTTTGGGTGCCTCAGGTTTCATATGGAGACTTTACATTCCATTATTTCTGCCATGGAGGATTTAGGGCATTCCGGAATATTCAGGATGCTTATCCTCATGTTCCTAGTTAGGTTGCTATCCTTCAGCCTCTATTTCAGGTCCTGCCATTTGGGCTGACCACAGCTCCCAGAGTATTAACCAAAATTATAGTAGTGATGGCATCTTATCTCTGTTAGCAGGAGATAAGTATTTTATAGAAACCCATACCTCGATGACTTAAAAATCCCGGCACAGTCTCAGGAATTGTTCTCTGTCATCTGAAACAGACAACAGCTTGTTACAGAGATAGGGTTGGCTCATAAATTGGGCAAAGTCGTTTCTGGTTCCGTCACATCAGATGACTCATTTGGGGGCTGTGTTGGAATTGGGTATTCAGAGAAAAATTACCTCTGAACAAAATATCCAAAATTCACTTAAGGATTCAGGAGTTGCTACACTGTCAAACGGTATCCATTTACGCGGTAATGCGTGTGATGGGTTTGGTGGTGTAGACACTGGACATGATGGAGTATACTTAGTTCCATTAGATACATCTGCAATGTCTGGTCATTTCCTAGTAAAAAGGTTTTTCATTAGACAATAAAAGCACAGATTATGGAAGTTAGGAGGTCAGTAGCTTGATGGTTATTGGACATCCTATCCTGGACAAAGGAAGGCTCCTTTGGTTATCAGATGGCAACTCTGACAATGGATGCCAGATTGTGGGGCTGGGGTGAAGTGTCAGTAAGGAGTTGCTTCCAGGGGGGGGGGGCGGGGGGGGGGGGGGGGGGCAGTGGACCAAGGAAGAAATGTTTCCTGCCAATAAAGATATTGGAAACTCGCCCATATATATGGCATTTATTCAGGCAAAAAATATTCTTCTGATGAATCCAGGTGGAATCTGCTCGGACATGCAATGGCAGTGGCGTACCTCAACCATCAGGGAGGATCTCGCAGCCAAAACATAATGAAGAAGGTAAGTCACACTTTAAGGTGGACAGAACTTCGTTATCCAGCCTTGTCCGCAGTACTCATTCCGGCAGTCCTAAACTGGGAAGCAGATTTTCTCAGTCAATGCGCCATTCAGGTTAACGTATGGACTTACACCCCTAGAACAATGGGGGATACTGAAGATGCATCTCATGCCGTTCTGTCAGAACAACAAAGGTTTTGCATACGAGTCAAGAACAAATCCCAGAGCGATCTTGTGGATGACTTGCCAACTTTCGTCTGGTTCATGTGTTTCCACCACAGACTCGGTTTAGAAAATGTGCCCGGAGGAGCCAGTCACAGCTAGGGGAGCTCCTAGAGCTTCTTTGGTTTTATTTTTTATTTTTTTAAAGAATAATAGGCACAGGCTACTGGCAACAGCCTCCCTGCTTCGTGGGACTTATGTGGGAGTAGTGTCCAACCCACAGAGGTTAATGGCCACTATCTCTGCTGACAGGACACTGAGCTCTTGAGGGTGTTGATCGTTAGCCCCCGAGGCGACCGCTCACCCCGCAGCATGCCGCCACCCCCTAACAGCCAGAAGATCGCGGTGGTGAGTGTGTCACTGGTGACCCGACAAGCGGGGAGTCGGTGTGTATGACGGCAACAGGGTGGGAGCGCAGTACTGATACTGCGCTCCGGAGGCTCAGCGTTACACAGGTGCGGCGCTGTGAGGGGCGCCCTGGGCCAGCGCTATTCCCTACAAAACTGGTCACTCAGGCTATCAGGGACATATGTTCTACTGCTAGCGCCATTTACCTCAGGCCCGTATAAACACCCAAAGTGCCGGAAGATGCACCATGTTTGGGGGCGGAGCTTCTCAGAGCAGACCCAGCAGCTCACCAGCACCATTTTCTCCCTGCAGATCCACATTCTGAGACGCTGACAGGGAGCGCTGACCCTCCACGACTCCAGCTATCCTGTGCGGTACCAAGGGGGTTGTAGAAGGTTGGGGGGAGACTGTCTAATACTGTGTAGTTCTATTAAGAGTACACAGTCAGCGCCAGGTAGTTATTTTATAACTGCCTACTGGGGCGAGGGGTGTGCTGGCTCCAAGCTCTGTGTTTCTCTGAAGGTACTTGGGGGAAACTGTCTGACATTTTCCTTTGTGTGTGTGTGTATGCAAATTTCTCACATAACCATGTCCAGGGACTCTGTGTCTCGTGCAGCAGAATATGTATCTTCTCCAGAGGAATCCATTCCATGTACACAGGAATGTAATATTTTGTCTCAGCCTTCCGAAGCCGAGCCCCAGTGGGTAGCTTCAATTAAGGGAAATTATATCCCAGATTCCTACTAGGATTGCACATTATGAGACTGAATCACAGATTGTAAAACAATCTATGGAGGTTTTCTCTTGTTCTGTCCCCACTGCCTCAAAATCCCCTGGTGTATCCAAGAAACGTGCGCTTGCTCAGATTATGCAGGTAGACACCGACTCTGACACGGCAGAGGGTGATGCGGGGTGTGGGGGGGGGGGGGGGTTAGGCTTCCCTGTCAAGAGGGGAACAACTCATGATTGAGGCTATTAGGGATGTTTTACACATTACTGACAAACCACCTGAACAGGTAGAGGAGGCTTACTTTACAGACAATAAGAAGGCCTCCCTGACCTTCCCTGCGTCTAAGGAATTAAACGCATTGTCTGAAAAATCCAGAGAAAATCCAGAGAAAAAAAATCCAGATTCCAAAGCGGGTTCTTGTGGCTTTTCCTTTCCCTGAGGATAATAGGAAAAAGTTGGAAAACCCGCCTATAGTAGACGCTTCTGTATCTAGACTGTCTAAATAGGTGATTTTACCTGTCCCGGGGTCTACCGCTTTGAAGGAACTAGCAAACCGCAAGATTGAAACTACGCTCAAATCCATATGCATTGCTTCAGGAGTGGCGTTAAGACTCATTATTGCCTGTGCATGGATTTCTAAAGCCATAGTAAAGTGATCAGGCACATTACTAGAGGACTTAGATTCTATGGATAGAAGTGACATTGAATTGTTTTCACGTAACATACAGGATTCTGCGGGTTTCAGGGTGGAGGCCATGAAGGCCCTGGCTAATCTGACAGCAAGGACATCGTCCATGGCTGTCTCAGCACGCAGGGGACTCTGGCTACGCCAATGGTCTGCAGACGCGGAATCCTGGAGAAGTGTGGAGAACCTACCCTTCACAGGTCAGGCTCTATTTGGGGAAACATTTTATGCATCGATCTCCATGGCTACCGCTGTTAGGTCAACCTTTCTTCCCTCAGCCGGTGAAGAAACCTTTTTCTAAGTCCTCTGGGCAGTCCTTTCGGTCTGCAAAAGCTAAAAAGTCCAAGACTCCTACCACTTTCTTCAGAGGTGGGCAGCCAAAATAAAAAAAACGGCACCGGCAGGTTCCCAAGACCAGAAACCTGCCCCTGTGTTCTCAAAATCCTCAGCATGACGGACCTCCCTGCCTGGAGAACGGGCAGGTGGGAGCGAGGCTCAGACGTTTCAGTTACGTCTGGGTGTCGTCCGGTCTGGATCCCTGGGTACAGGATATTGTGTCCCAGGGGTACAAACTGGAGTTTCAAGAGCTCACATCCCACAGGTTCTTCAAATCAGGCCTGCCAGCTTTGCTGACAGAAAGGGCTATCCTTCAGGAAGCCATTCACAAATTGGAAAGGTCAGATGTAATTGTTCCAGTTCCACCTCATTTGGTAAACCAGGGTTACTATTCAAACCTGTTTGTGGTGCTGAAACCATATGGTTCGGTCAGGCCAATTTTGAACCTGAAGTCGCTAAACCCTTATCTGAGAGAATTCAAGTTCAAAATGGAGTCTCTGAGAGCGGTGATCTCGGGGCTGGAGGAGGGGGAGTTTCTGGTGTCCTTGGACATCAAGGATGCATACCTCCACATTCCAATTTGGCCGCCACACCAGCCTTATCTCAGATTTGTGCTGTTGGACTGTCACTATTAGTTCCAGGCACTGCCATTCGGCCTCTCCACAGCACCGAGGGTGTTCACCAAGGTAATGGCAGAGATGAGGATTCTCTGCAGGCAGGTGGTGAATGTAATTACTTATCTGGATGATCTGTTGATAAAGGCATCTTCCAGGGAAAGGTTATTGCAGTCCATTGCTCTCACGACTCGACTGCTCAGGGAACATGGATGGATCCTGAATCTTCCAAAGTCACATTTGGAGCCGACAAGGAGATTGTCTTTCCTGGGGATGATCCTCGACACGGAAGTGCAGAGGGTGTTTCTACTGGTGGAAAAGGCGTTGGTGATCCAAGCTATGGTCCGGGATGTCTTGAAGCCTACCCGGGTATCGGTTCATCAGTGCATTCGCCTTCTGGGGAAGATGGTTGCCTCCTACGAGGCTCTTCAGTACGGAAGATTTCATGCACGGTCCTTCCAACTGGATCTTCTGGACAAGTGGTCGGGATCTCATCTGCACATGCACCAGAGGATACGTCTGTCGCCAAAAGCCAGGATTTCGCTTCTGTGGTGGCTACAATTGCCTCACCTTCTTGAGGGCCGCAGGTTTGGGATTCAGGACTGGATTCTTCTAACCATGGATGCAAGTCTCAGAGGTTGGGGCGCAGTCACCCAAGGGGAGACCTTCCAAGGAAGGTGGTCAAGTCTGGAATCCATCCTTCCAATCAACATTCTGGAACTAAGAACCGTGTACAACTGTCTTCTACAAGCGGCACATCTTCTGCAAGATCAGGCCATTCAGGTGCAGTCGGACAATGTAACGACGGTGGCCTATATAAACTGACAGGGCGGAACGAAGAGCAGAGCTGCAATGTCAGAGGTAAAAAGAATCCTCCTCTGGGCAGAAAGGCACGCGTTGGCGCTGTCAGCAATCTTCATTCCAGGAGTGGACAACTGGGAATCGGACTTCCTCAACAGACACGATCTCCATCCAGGAGAGAGGGGCCTCCTTCCAGAGGTGTTCACGGAGGTGACAAATCTTTGGGGTGTACCTCAAATAGACATGATGGCCTCCCGTCTCAACAAGAAGCTTCGGAGGTGCTGTTCCAGGTCAAGAGACCCACAAGCAGTGGCGGTGGACGCCCTGGTGACTCCGTGGGTGTTCCAGTCAGTGTAGGTGTTCCCTCCACTTCTAATCATTCCAAGGATTCTAAAACTCATAAAGAGAACAAGGGTTCAGGCAATCCTCATTGCTCCGGACTGGCCAAGAAGGGCTTGGTACGCGGATCTTCTGGATCTACTGCTGGAAGATCCGAGGCCTCTTCCTCTTCGGGAGGACCTGCTGCAACAAGGGTCATTCGCTTATCAAGACTTACCATGGCTATGTTTGATGCCAGATATTCGCTCGGAAGGGTTATTCCTACCCTGATACAGGCTAGGAAAGGAGTAACGTCTAAACATTACCATCGCATTTGAAAAAAGTATGTATCTTGGTGTGAATCCAAGAAGTTTCCTACGGTGGAGTTTCAACTGGGACGGTTTCTCCTCTTCCTGCAAGCAGGTGTGGATATGGGCCGGAGTTTGGGATCCATAAAGGTCCAGATTTCGGCCTTATCCATTTTCTTCCAGAAACAACTGGCTTCCCTCCCTGAGGTTCAAACTTTCTTGAAAGGGGTTCTGCACATCCAGGCTCCCTTTGTCCCGCCTACGGCACCCTCGGATCTTAACGTGGTGTTACAGTTCCTCCAATCGAATTCGTTCAAACCTCTACAGGAGGTTGAGGTCAAGTTTCTCACGTGGAAGGCTGTCACTTTGTTGGCCTTAGCTTCTGCTAGACGTGTGTCGGAGTTGGGGGCTTTGTCTTGTGAAAGCCCCTACTTGATCTTCCATGAAGATATAGCTGAGCTCCGGACACGTCAGCAATTCCTTCCAAAGGTTGTGTCGGCTTTTCATATCAACCAACCTATTGTGGTGCCAGTAGCTACTGACTCCTCAATTTTCGTCGAAGTCATTGGTAGTTGTAAGGGCTCTGAAAATCTATGTGAAGAGGACTGCTCATCACAGAAAATCGGACTGTTTGTCCTGTACTATCCCAAGAAAATTGGGTGTCCTGCTTCTAAGCAGACGATCTCTCGCTGGATCAGGGTCACTATCCAGCATGCATATTCTATGGCAGGATTGCCGTGTCCTAACTCTGTTCAGGCCCACTCTACTCGTAAGGTGGGTTCTTCCTGGGCAGCTGCCTGGGGTGTCTCGGCTTTACGGATTTGCCGAGCGGCTACTTGGTCAGGGTCGAACACGTTTGCTAAGTTCTACAAGTTCGATACTTTGGCCTCTGAGGACCTAAAGTTTGGTCAATCAGTTCTGCAGGAGCCTCCGCGCTCTCCCTCCCGTTCTGGGAACTTTGGTACATCCCCATGGTACTAATATGGACCCCAGCATCCTCTAAGACGTAAGAGAAAATAGGATTTTAATTACCTGCCGGTAAATCCTTTTCTCGCAGTCCGTAGAGGATACTGGGCGCCCGCCCAGAGCTTCGTGATCCTGCAGTGGTTACTTAGTTCAGTACTGCTTTGTTCTTGGTTAAGTACTGTTTGTTACTTGGTTAAGTATTCTCGTTCAGCTGTTGCTGAGTTTTCAAGATGGCTAGCTTGGTTTGCCTTGTAAGTGTGAGCTGGTGTGAATCTCGCCACTATCTGTGTTAAGTCCTTCTCTAGAAAAACAAAAGGGATTTTTCCCATGCACTCACCTGAGAATTGTTACCAGCTTGATTAGAGCAGTTTGCCACCATTTATTGCAGTTCAGTGAGGCAAAGATGGAGCCAGCATTAGGAGGGCATGCTGGGTCCTGTGGTGCCATTTGGAGGATACAGGGTGCCTCCAGGTAAGCTAGCTCTCAATCTGGATATGTTTTGTATGTGCCATTATCATGTGGCCGTACATTAAGCAATTGTATGACCCATAGTGATTATTATTATTATGCTGTGTGTGAGTTTGGGGAGTGGTACCCCTCAGGTCTGGTGTGACTGGGCTACCTTGGGGCAGCACGCCATATTATTTATTTAGCACTTATGTAACACTCCTATTTTTTCACTAATATTACTCTTTTGAGTATTTTATTAACACCCTTATTTCTGTAGCACTTTCTAACCCATAGCTTCTGCTTCTTTCTTAACACATATTAACACTTTAGTATTTCAACGGTGTGCTGCCCTAGGGTGATCGGGCCTGAGCCGACTTTGTGGGGTCCAAGCCCTGGACTTATGCTTAGTTAGGGACCTCCAGTAATAGAGCAGCCGTGAAGTGGCCTGGAGGCTTATCATATCTTTTGCAAAACATATGTAACGAAGAGCTCTACATTTTCTATTATTACATAGTATATAGTTCTTCTTACTAACCGCCAGCAGAGTGCATGGGAAAAATCCCTTTTGTTTTTCTTGTCTAGAGTAACCCCCTCCCGCAGCACCTGAGGATTGTTACCAGCTTGATTAGAGCAGTTTGCCACCATTTATTTAAGTCCTTCTCTCGAAGTTGTCCGTCTCCTCTGGCACAGTTTCTAGATTGAGTCTGGTAGGTGGGGCATAGAGGGAGGAGCCAGACCACACTATTAAAGTCTGAAAGTGCCCATGGCTCCTAGTGGACCCGTCTATACCCCATGGTACTAATGTCGACCCCAGCATCCTCTACGGACTACGAGAAAAGGATTTACCGGTAGGTAATTAAATTCCTATTTTCCTCAGCTCTCATTTATCACTGAATATGGCAAGCCTATGTTCAATGGTGTAGGGATCAAAAATGTGACCCTTGATTTCTCAGAGTTTCCAGAGTCTTAGCATCCTTCAGGCAGGAATGCATAAAGGGTTATGGCTGACTTCCTTGAGAGTACAAGTGTCAGCATTGACTGTATGGTTCCAAAAGAAAATTGTTAGCCTACAGGATGTGCACAATTTTTTCCAAGGAATGCGACACATTCAACCTCCTTTTGTTCTTCCTACAGTGCCTTGGGATTTAAGTTAGTCCTAAAGGCCCTTCAGGTTGTCCCATTTGAACCACTTGAACGATTGGATCTTAAATGGTTGACAGCTAAAGTTTTCTTTCTACTGACTTTGCTTCAGTTAGAAGAATTTCAGATTTAGGGGCATTGTTATGTCATCCTCCATTTCTGAATTTTTTATACAGATAGAGCAGTTCTTCGAACCAAATCTGGGTATCTTCCTAAGGTGGTTTCTAAATCCCATCTTAATGAAGAAATTGTAGCCTCGGTGTCTTATAGGGGCCGGACTTTGCTGCGGGAGATGCATCGTTGGACGTAGTCTGTACCTTAAGGATTTACGTGGATCATACCAGTGCCATCAGAAAAACAGATACTCACTTCATTCTCTATGAATTTCACAAAAGAGGATGGCCTGCGAGTAAGCAGACACTGGTGAAGTGGGTTCGGATGAAAATTTCAGAAGCATATTCTCAAGCTGATCTCCCGGTTTCCAGCTAATGTGTCTACTTGTAAGGTAGGCCATTATGGCAGCACAATGTGCTGTTTCAGCAGAACAGATATGTTAGGTAGACACATGTTCTCCATTTACACATTCATTAGATATTATGCCTTGATACCTTTGCCTCTCAGGACGCTGAATTCGGCCAAAGGAATCTCCTTTCTAATCAGGAGCGTCCCCACCACTAAATTGCTTTGGAACATCCTAATGTATCCTGTGGATACCCTGTGGACCCTGCAGGAGAATTATACGTTATGGTAAGAACTTACAGTATTTCTCCTAAGTCCACAGGGATCCCACCCTGACGCACCTGATTTGAGGACCTTTTACTCACTAACGTCTTCCATCTTGTACGGAAGGGTGTGCATGTGTGTTCTTCTCGCCTGATTAGGGCTCTACATGATGCTCTTGCTTTGAGCTTTGGAAAACAACTGATTTGCCTGAGCCAGGAGTCTGGATATATGGATGGTCCCGTTGCATGCTGGGAGGCCGAAAAGCTTTGACCGTTTGGTGCAAATTGCTGTCGCTCCACTATATCCCAATGTATCCTGTGGACTTAGGAGAAATACTGTTATCAACGGTAAGTTCTTACCATAACTAGAGATGTGCACCGGAAATTTTTTGGGTTTTGGGTTCGGTTCCGTGGCCGTGTTTTGGGTTCGAACGCGTTTTGGCAAAACCTCACCGATTTTTTTTTGTCGGATTCGGGTGTGTTTTGGATTCGGGTGTTTTTTTCAAAAAACCCTAAAAAACAGCTTAAATCATAGAATTTGGGGGTCATTTTGATCCCAAAGTATTATTAACCTCAATAACCATAATTTCCACTCATTTTCAGTCTATTCGGAACACCTCACAATATTATTTTTAGTCCTAAAATTTGCACCGAGGTCGCTGGATGACTAAGCTCAGCGACCCAAGTGGCCGACACAAACACCTGGCCCATCTAGGAGTGGCACTGCAGTGTCACGCAGGATGGCCCTTCCAAAAAACACTCCCCAAACAGCACATGACGCAAAGAAAAAAAGAGGCGCAATGAGGTAGCTGTGTGACTAAGCTCAGCGACCCTAGTGGCCGACACAAACACCTGGCCCATCTAGGAGTGGCACTGCAGTGTCAGGCCGGATGGCCCTTCCAAAAAATACTCCCCAAACAGCACATGACGCAAAGAAGAAAAAAAAGAGGCGCAATGAGGTAGCTGTGTGACTAAGATAAGTGACCCTAGTGGCCGACACAAACACCTGGCCCATCTAGGAGTGGCACTGCAGTGTCACGCAGGATGGCCCTTCCAAAAAATACTCCCCAAACAGCACATGACGCAAAGAAGAAAAAAAAGAGGCGCAATGAGGTAGCTGTGTGACTAAGATAAGCGACCCTAGTGGCCGACACAAACACCTGGCCCATCTAGGAGTGGCACTGCAGTGTCACGCAGGATGGCCCTTCCAAAAAACACTCCCCAAACAGCACATGACGCAAAGAAAAAAAGAGGCGCAATGAGGTAGCTGTGTGAGTAAGCTAAGCGACCCTAGTGGCCGACACAAACACCTGGCCCATCTAGGAGTGGCACTGCAGTGTCAGGCCGGATGGCCCTTCCAAAAAATACTCCCCAAACAGCACATGACGCAAAGAAGAAAAAAAAGAGGCGCAATGAGGTAGCTGTGTGACTAAGATAAGTGACCCTAGTGGCCGACACAAACACCTGGCCCATCTAGGAGTGGCACTGCAGTGTCACGCAGGATGGCCCTTCCAAAAAATACTCCCCAAACAGCACATGACGCAAAGAAGAAAAAAAAGAGGCGCAATGAGGTAGCTGTGTGACTAAGATAAGCGACCCTAGTGGCCGACACAAACACCTGGCCCATCTAGGAGTGGCACTGCAGTGTCACGCAGGATGGCCCTTCCAAAAAACACTCCCCAAACAGCACATGACGCAAAGAAAAAAGAGGTGCAAGATGGAATTGTCCTTGGGCCCTCCCACCCACCCTTATGTTGTATAAACAGGACATGCACACTTTAACCAACCCATCATTTCAGTGACGGGGTCTGCCACACGACTGTGACTGAAATGATGGGTTGGTTTGGACCCCCACCAAAAAAGAAGCAATTAATCTCTCCTTGCACAAACTGGCTCTACAGAGGCAAGATGTCCACCTCATCATCATCCTCCGATTCATCACCGTGTACATCCCCCTCCTCACAGATTATCAATTCGTCCCCACTGGAATCCACCATCACAGCTCCCTGTGTACTTTGTGGAGGCAATTGCTGCTGGTGAATGTCTCCATGGAGGAATTGATTATAATTCATTTTAATGAACATCATCTTCTCCACATTTTCTGGAAGTAACCTCGTACGCTGATTGCTGACAAGGTGAGCGGCAGCACTAAACACTCTTTCGGAGTACACACTTGTGGGAGGGCAACTTAGGTAGAATAAAGCCAGTTTGTGCAAGGGCCTCCAAATTGCCTCTTTTTCCTGCCAGTATACGTACGGACTGTCTGACGTGCCTACTTGGATGCGGTCACTCATATAATCCTCCACCATTCTTTCAATGGTGAGAGAATCATATGCAGTGACAGTAGACGACATGTCCGTAATCGTTGTCAGGTCCTTCAGTCCGGACCAGATGTCGGCATCAGCAGTCGCTCCAGACTGCCCTGCATCACCGCCAGCGGGTGGGCTCGGAATTCTGAGCCTTTTACTCGCACCCCCAGTTGCGGGAGAATGTGAAGGAGGAGATGTTGACAGGTCGCGTTCCGCTTGACTTGACAATTTTCTCACCAGCAGTTCTTTGAACCCCTGCAGACTTGTGTCTGCCGGAAAAAGAGATACAACGTAGGTTTTAAATCTAGGATCGAGCACGGTGGCCAAAATGTAGTGCGCTGATTTCAACAGATTGACCACCCGTGAATCCTTGTTAAGCGAATTAAGGGCTCCATCCACAAGTCCCACATGCCTAGCGGAATCGCTCAGTGTTAGCTCCTCCTTCAATGTCTCCAGCTTCTTCTGCAAAAGCCTGATGAGGGGAATGACCTGACTCAGGCTGGCAGTGTCTGAACTGACTTCACGTGTGGCAAGTTCAAAAGGTTGCAGAACCTTGCACAACGTTGAAATCATTCTCCACTGCGCTTGAGACAGGTGCATTCCACCTCCTATATCGTGGTCAGTTGTATAGGCTTGAATGGCCTTTTGCTGCTCCTCCAACCTCTGAAGCATATAGAGGGTTGACTTCCACCTCGTTACCACTTCTTGCTTCAGATGATGGCAGGGCAGGTTCAGGCGTTTTTGGTGTTGCTCCAGTCTTCTGTACGTGGTGCCTGTACGCCGAAAGTGTCCCGCAATTCTTCTGGCCACCGACAGCATCTCTTGCACGCCCCTCTCGTTTTTTAAATAATTCTGCACCACCAAATTCAAGGTATGTGCAAAACATGGGACGTGCTGGAATTTGCCCATATTTAATGCACACACAATATTGCTGGCGTTGTCCGATGCCACAAATCCACAGGAGAGTCCAATTGGGGTAAGCCATTCTGCGATGATCTTCCTCAGTTGCCGTAAGAGGTTTTTAGCTGTGTGCGTATTCTGGAAAGCGGTGATACAAAGCGTAGCCTGCCTAGGAAAGAGTTGGCGTTTGCGAGATGCTGCTACTGGTGCCGCCGCTGCTGTTCTTGCGGCGGGAGTCAATACATCTACCCATTGGCTGTCACAGTCATATAGTCCTGAGTCTGCCCTGCTCCACTTGTCCACATGTCCGTGGTTAAGTGGAAATTGGGTACAACTGCATTTTTTAGGACACTGGTGAGTCTTTTTCTGAGGTCTGTGTACATTTTCGGTATTGCCTGCCTAGAGAAATGGAACCTAGATGGTATTTGGTACCGGGGACACAGTACCTCAATCAAGTCTATAGTTGGCTCTGCAGTAATGATGGATACCAGAACCACGTTTCTCACCGGCCCAGGATGCCAAGGCCTCAGTTATCCGCTTTGCAGCAGGATGACTGCTGTGATATTTCATCTTCCTCGCAAAGGGCTGTTGGACAGTCAATTGCTTGGTGGAAGTAGTAAAAGTCGTCTTACGACTTCCCCTCTGGGATGACCATCGACTCCCAGCAGCAACAACAGCAGCGCCAGCAGCAGTAGGCGTTACACGCAAGGATGCATCGGAGGAATCCCAGGCAGGAGAGGACTCGTCAGAATTGCCAGTGACATGGCCTGCAGGACTATTGGCATTCCTGGGGAAGGAGGAAATTGACACTGAGGGAGTTGGTGGGGTGGTTTGCGTGAGCTTGGTTACAAGAGGAAGGGATTTACTGGTCAGTGGACTGCTTCCGCTGTCGCCCAAAGTTTTTGAACTTGTCACTGACTTATGATGAATGCGCTGCAGGTGACGTATAAGGGAGGATGTTCCGAGGTGGTTAACGTCCTTACCCCTACTTATTACAGCTTGACAAAGGCAACACACGGCTTGACACCTGTTGTCCGCATTTCTGTTGAAATACTTCCACACCGAAGAGCTGATTTTTTTGGTATTTTCACCAGGCATGTCAATGGCCATATTCCTCCCACGGACAACAGGTGTCTCCCCGGGTGCCTGACTTAAACAAACCACCTCACCATCAGAATCCTCCTTGTCAATTTCCTCCCCAGCGCCAGCAACACCCATATCCTCCTCATCCTGGTGTATTTCAACACTGACATCTTCAATCTGACTATCAGGAACTGGACTGCGGGTGCTCCTTCCAGCACTTGCAGGGGGCGTGCAAATGGTGGAAGGCGCATGCTCTTCACGTCCAGTGTTGGGAAGGTCAGGCATCGCAACCAACACAATTGGACTCTCCTTGTGGATTTGTGATTTCGAAGAACGCACAGTTCTTTGCTGTGCTTTTGCCAGCTTAAGTCTTTTCATTTTTCTAGCGAGAGGCTGAGTGCTTCCATCCTCATGTGAAGCTGAACCACTAGCCATGAACATAGGCCAGGGCCCCAGCCGTTCCTTGCCACTCCGTGTGGTAAATGGCATATTGGCAAGTTTACGCTTCTCCGACGACGATTTTATTTTAGATTTTTGAGTCCTTTTTTTACTGATATTTTGTGTTTTGGATTTTACATGCTCTGTACTATGACATTGGGCATCGGCCTTGGCAGACGACGTTGATGGAATTTCATCGTCTCGGCCATGACTAGTGGCAGCAGCTTCAGCACGAGGTGGAAGTGGATCTTGATCTTTCCCTATTTTTGGAACCTCAACATTTTTGTTCTCCATATTTTAATAGGCACAACTAAAAGGCACCTCAGGTAAACAATGGAGATGGATGGATACTAGTATACTTATGGATGACGAGTGACTGACGACACAGAGGTAGCTACAGCCGTGGACTACCGTACTGCGTCTGCTAGTATAGAGATGATAATGATATAAAAAATATATATATATCACTACTGCAGGTATATATAATATAATGACGGACCTGCTGGACACTGTCAGCAGACTGCTAAACTACTAGTATGAAGAAGATAGAAAAAAAAAACCCACCACAGGTAGGTATACAATTATGGACGAGCACTGACGACACAGAGGTAGCCACAGCCGTGGACTACCGTACTGCGTCTGCTAGTATAGAGATGATAATGATGTAAAAAATATATATATAACACTACTGCAGGTATATAGAATATAATGACGGACCTGCTGGACACTGTCAGCAGACTCCTAAACTACTAGTATGAAGAAGATAGAAAAAAAAACCCACCACAGGTAGGTATACAATTATGGACGAGCACTGACGACACAGAGGTAGCCACAGCCGTGGACTACCGTACTGCGTCTGCTAATATAGAGATGATAATGATATAAAAATATATATATATCACTACTGCAGGTATATATAATATAATGACGGACCTGCTGGACACTGTCAGCAGACTCCTAAACTACTAGTATGAAGAAGATAGAAAAAAAAACCCACCACAGGTAGGTATACAATTATGGACGAGCACTGACGACACAGAGGTAGCCACAGCCGTGGACTACCGTACTGCATCTGCTAATATAGAGATGATAAAGATGAACAAAAAAAATATAACACTACTGCATGTAAATATTTATATAATATAATGAATGACGGACCTGCTGGACACTGTCAGCAGAATGCATTTATAGAATAAATAAAAAAAACACCACAGGAGTGTTTAACTTTTTCAGGCAGACAATATACTGGTGGTCACTGGTCAGTCACACTGGCAGCAAAAGTGTGCACTGTACTCCTGCTATAACTGCACCCCAGTCTCCCCCACAATTCAGCTGTGTGAGCAGTGAGCACTCAGCACAGTCAGATATACATAGATGATATTATCATGCATCACACTGAGGCTGAGCACAGATATGGTATGTGACTGTGTATCGGTTTTTTTCAGGCAGAGAACGGATTATATTAAATAATAAAGTGGTCAGTCACTAGTAACTAACGATCAGCAAAACTCTGCACACTGAGTACTCCTAATGCTCCCCAAAATTACTAAGTAATCAACTCAAGTGTCTCTATCTATTCTAACGGAGAGGACGCCAGCCACGTCCTCTCCCTATCAATCTCAATGCACGTGTGAAAATGGCGGCGACGCGCGGCTCCTTATATAGAATCCGAGTCTCGCGATAGAATACGAGCCTCGCGAGAATCCGACAGCGGGATGATGACGTTCGGGCGCGCTCGGGTTAGCCGAGCAAGGCGGGAAGATCCGAGTCTGCCTCGGACCCGTGTAAAAAGGCTGAAGTTCGGGGGGGGTCGGATTCCGAGGAACCGAACCCGCTCATCTCTAACCATAACGTATATTTTCATTAAATTATTGACTGCCATGATCCAACATTAAAGTTATTTGTAGGAAAATGTATTTGAGGCTAAGCTTTAGGTAACTGGCATGCGTACCTTGAGCAATGACTTCAGTGACAAGTTTATGGTAATTGTTAATTAGTCCCAGTTATCAGGCTGGAGATATTTTGGCCCATTTCTCCTTACAGAACTGTCTTAGGTCATGAATGGGCTTTCTTGCATGAACACCCTACATAACTTCCATCCAAAACATTTCTATAGAATGAAGTTCTGGACTTTGACTCGGCCATTCCAAAACACAAAATTTCTTCTGTTTCATCCTTTCTTTTCTTTTTATACTAGTGTGTTTTGGATTGTCCTGTTGCTGCAAGATGCACCTTCTGTAGAATTTGCTGGTATGCTTCAGAATGTAAAGTTCCATAAATGATGGCAAGTCTGAACCTGTGACAGCAAGACAGCCCAACTTAGCGTAATGCCGCCACTGTCTTTCATTGTAGGGTCGGGATGCAGTTAATATCCCGAAGGACAGGATCTCGGCGGTCGATAAACTGATGCTGGAATCCTGACGGGTGCATGAAGGCGTCTAAATACGGAGCTCTGGATACCGGCATCAAAATACAGACAGACAGAATCCCGATTGTGTTTCCATTGGGGCGCGCTTGTGTCTTGCCGCATGGGGTGAGGTTAGGTTTAGGCATTAGAAGGGGGTTTAAGGTGCAGCGATGGGAAATGTATGCTTAGGTACTAGGGAAGGAGGGTTTATTTTTAGGCAGCGGGGAAGGGAGGGTTAGGAAACTTTACAGGGGGCTATCCGTATTCTGACTGCCGGCATCCCGTCCATCGGGATTTCAAACTTAATCCGTAGGGTTGGGGTTCTTCTGTTGTGATGCAGTTATTTGGTTGACTCTGCATATAGGGCCTAATTCAGAGTTGATCGCAGCAGCAAATTTGTTAGCAGTCGGGCAAAACAATGTGCACTGCAGGGGGGGGGGGGGGCAGATATAACGTGCAAAGAGAGTTAGATTTGGGTGTGTTCAAACTGAAATCTAAATTGCAGTGTAAAAATAAAGCAGCCACTATTTACCCTGCACAGAAACAAAATAACCCACCCAAATCTAACTCTCTGCACATGTTATAAAGGTTGAGTATCCCTTATCCAAAATGCTTGGGACCAGAAGTATTTTGGATATGGGATATTTCCGTATTTTGGTATACTTGCATACCATAATGAGATATCATGACGATGGGACCTAAGTCAATATTTTTAATAACTTTGTGCATTAAACAAAGTGTGTGTACATTCACACAATTCATTTAAGTTTCATATAACCTTATACAAACATCCTGAGGGTCATTTAATACAATATTTTTAATAACTTTATGTATTAAACAAAGTTTGTGTACAATGAGCCATCAGAAAACAAAGGTTTCACTATCTCACTCAAAACATTTCGTATTCCTGAATATTTTGATATGGGATACTCAACCTGTATCTGCCACACCTGCAGTGCACATGGTTTTGCCCAGCTGCTAACAAATTTGCTGCTGCTGCGATCAACTCTGAATTACCCCCATAGCCAATTGCAAACTCATTACATTCACCACCAAAATCGCTTTTTTAGTATTTTGTGTGTGTGTATGTACCCCACTAAGCAGGTGAAAAGGTTGGAAAATTCTATATTTTAAGGTACAAATATCTGGACTTGCTTTAGAACCCCTTGGACAAACCCCCAATGACTAATTAGGCAATTGTAAGTTTTTAATTAACTGGGCCAATAAGTACATGTCATTATTGGGGTTAATGCACCCCAAATTTAATGAAAGTAAATGAAAAATAGCTTTTTAGCATTTTGTTACTTATTTTTTTTTTTATGTAGAGTGGCTTCAAATGACCCCCAAATCACTATTTCTCACTTTTTTCATTTTATTATTAAGGTTTGTTTTTTTTATAAAAAAAAAAAAATTTGCACAAATCAGCCATTTGACACCTTTTAAGAACTTCTAACACTTTATGCTTACTGACAGCATTCTACATCAGTGGTTCTCAACCACGGCCCTCAAGTACCCCCAACAGTTCTCTTTTTTTCCAGGTCTCCTCACAGGAGTGCAAGTGAAATAATTTGCTCCATCTGTGGGTCTTTTAAAATGTGTCAGTGAGTAATGAATACACCTGTGCACCAGCTAGGTGACCTGGAAAACATGAACTGTAGGGGGTACTTGAGGACCGATGTTGAGAACCACTGTTCTACATGGTTCTGCTGTCTCAGTTGTCACCCTTTTGGCGTCCTGGACGTTGCTCCACTTTTTAATGCTCTTCTTTGTTTCTTCATGTTTTGTTCAAAATTGGCATTTCTAGTACCCCTTTTCTACGGATGTAAAAATCACAGGTTTTTGCATGTGAATGCACAAAAACTGGGAATTTGATCAGTGGAAAAGGAGACCACCTGGGACTAAGTCTCAGGTCCCCAAGCCTGTCCCCGACCAGGGTCATGGAGCAGAGACCCGGTAATTTTCCAGTTTAATAGGCCCAGCATTTTCCTGTGTCGCAGTGGAAAAGGGGTATAATTGGATTCACATCTCGGGTGTGCGCATTACCGTGAAGTATGCAAGTTTAATGATGCACTTAATTGGATTGAGACCTAATTTTCATTTTTTTATTTTTTTAAAGGATATCCATGCTTGTTTACAGATAGTATAATCCAATGTTTCTCAAACCAGGTCCTCACAGAACTCTAACACCGCATGATTTTCAGATCTAGCTGGAGCACAGGTGTTATTTAAGTAACAAAATAGATCTACAGGTGCCACTAATCCTGAGTATTCCTTGGAAAAATGCACTGTTAAACCGGGTACACTGTAAGTACATGATGTGTGCACCAGCTGACGGAGTGGTGCAATGTAGCAATACATTGTGCCGTCATGCACAATAGATCGTACGACGACATGATGCATCATTATATGCCGCATGTAACTGCATGCTGTCATAAGATTGGAAGACCCAAGAAATGATCACCGGGCATGTGTGATTGCTGGTACATGGTATGCGATATGTACCATATATTGCTCTGTGTCCGAATGATATATTGCTTAGTGTGTACCCTGGGGAAGGTGTGTATGCCCAGTCCATATATTTTATATATATATATATATATATATATATACACACACACACACACACACACATATATACACACACACTGCTCAAAAAAATAAAGGGTACACTTAAACAACACAATGTAACTCCAAGTCAATCACACTTCTGTGAAATCAAACTGTCCACTTAGGAAGTAACACTGATTGACAATCAATTTCACATGCTGTTGTGCAAATGAAAAAGACAACAGGTGGAAATTATAGGCAATTAGCAAGACACCCCCAATAAAGGAGTTCTGCAGGTGGTGACCACAGACCATTTCTCAGCTCCTATGCTTTCTGGATGATGTTTTGGTCACTTTTGAAAGCTGGCGGTGCTTTCACTCTAGTGGTAGCATGAGACGGAGTCTACAACCCACACAAGTGGCTCAGGTAGTGCAGCTCATCCAGGATGGCACATCAATGCGAGCTGTGGCAAGAAGGTTTGCTGTGTCTGTCAGTGTAGTGCACAGAGCATGGAGGTGCTACCAGGAGACGTGGAGGAGGCCGTAAGAGGGCAACAACCCAGCAGCAGGACCGCTACCTCCGCCTTTGTGCAAGGAGGAACAAGAGGAGCACTGCCAGAGACCTGCAAAATGACCTCCAGCAAGCCGCAAATGTGCATGTGTCTACTTAAACCAGGCATGTCCAAACTGCGGCCCACCAGCTGTTGTGAAACTACACATCCCAGCATGCCCTGACACAGCTTTAGCATTCTCTGACAGCAAAACTGTGTCAGGGCATGCTGGGATATGTAGTTTCCCAACAGCTAGAGGGCCGCAGTTTGGACATGCCTGACTTAAACGATCAGAAACAGACTCCATGAGGGTGGTATGAGGGCCCAACATCCACAGGTGGGGGTTGTGCTTACAGCCCAACACCGTGCAGGACGTTTGGCATTTGCCAGAGAACACCAAGATTGGCAAATTCACCACTGGCGCCCTGTGCTCTTCACAGATGAAAGCAGGTTCTCACTGAGCACATGTGACAGACGTGACAGAGTCTGGAGATGCCAAGGAGAACGTTCTGCTGTCTGCAACATCCTCCAGCATGACCGGTTTGGCAGTGGGTCAGTAATGGTGTGGGGTGGCATTTCTTTGGGGGGCCGCACAGCCCTCCATGTGCTCGCCAGAGGTAGCCTGACTGCCATTAGGTACCGAGATGAGATCCTCAGACCCCTTGTGCGACCATATGCTGGTGCGGTTGGCCCTGGGTTCCTCCTAATGCAAGACAATGCTAGACCTCATGTGGCTGGAGTGTGTCAACAGTTCCTTCAAGACGAAGGCATTGATGCTACGGACTGGCCCGCCCGTTCACCAGACCTGAATCCAATTGAGCACATCTGGGACATCATGTCTCGCTCCATCCACCAACGCCGCGTTGCACCACAGACTGTCCAGGAGTTGGCGGATGCTTTAGTCCAGGTCTGGGAGGAAATCCCTCAGGAGACCATCCGCCACCTCATCAGGAGCATGCCCAGGCGTGGTAGGGAGGTCATACAGGCACGTGGAGGCCACACACACTACTGAGCCTCATTTTGACTTGTTTTAAGGACATTACATCAAAGTTGGATCAGCCTGTAGTGTGTTTTTCCACTTTAATTTTGAGTGTGACTCCAAATCCAGACCTCCATGGGTTAATAAATTTGATTTCCATTGATCATTTTTGTGTGATTTTGTTGTCAGCACATTCAACTATGTAAAGAACAAAGTATTTAATAAGAATATTTCATTCATTCAGATCTAGGATGTGTTATTTTAGTGTTCCCTTTATTTTTTTGAGCAGTATATATATATATATATATATATATATATACTGCTCAAAAAAAATAAGATTTTAAACCTACCGGTAAATCTTTTTCTCCTAGTCCGTAGAGGATGCTGGGGACTCCGTAAGGACCATGGGGTATAGACGGGCTCCGCAGGAGACATGGGCACTCTAAAGACTTTAGAATGGGTGTGCACTGGCTCCTCCCTCTATGCCCCTCCTCCAGAACTCAGTTAGAGAAACTGTGCCCAGAGGAGACGGACAGTACGAGGAAAGGATTTTTGTTAATCTAAGGGCAAGATTCATACCAGCCCACACCATCCACACCGTATAACTTGGAATATACGCAACCAGTTAACAGTATGAACAAAACAGCATCAGCCAATGACTGATCTTAACTGTAACATAAAGGGTAATTCCAAGTTGATCGCAGCAGGAAATTTTTTAGCAGTTGGGCAAAACCATGTGCACTGCAGGGGGGCAGATATAACATTTGCAGAGAGAGCTAAGGGCCCTACACATTGGCCGAGCTGCCCGACGGCGGATACGGGCGACACTGCAACGAGGGGGGGGGGGTTAAGTTTCTTCACTCCCCCCGTCACGCGGCTCCATTGAAGTGCAGGCAAATATGGACGAGATCGTCCATATTGGCCTGCATGCACAGCCGACGGGGGACCAGCGATGAACGAGCGCGGGGCCGCGCATCGTTCATCGCTGGAGCCTCCACACTGAAAGATATGAACTAGTTCTCGTTCATTTATGAACGAGATCGTTCATATCTTTAACACAAATCGGCATGTGTGTAGGGCCCTTTAGATTTGGGTGGGTTATTTTGTTTCTGTGCAGGGTAAATACTGGCTGCTTTATTTTTACACTGCAATTTAGATTGCAGATTGAACTCCCCACACCCAAATCTAACTCTCTCTGCACATGTTATATCTGCCCCCCTGCAGTGCACATGGTTTTGCCCAACTGCTAAAAAAAATTCCTGCTGCGATCAACTTGGAATTACCCCCATAACCCTTATGTAAGCAACAACTATATACAAGCCTTGCAGAAATATGTCCGCACTGGGACGGGCGCCCAGCATCCTCTACGGACTAGGAGAAAAAGATTTACCGGTAGGTTTAAAATCTTATTTTCTCTTACGTCCTAGAGGATGCTGGGGACTCCGTAAGGACCATGGGGTTTATACCAAGGCTCCAGACCGGGCGGGAGAGTGCGGATGACTGCAGCACCGATTGAGCAAACATGAGGTCCTCATCAGCCAGGGTATCAAACTTGTAGAATTTTGCAAAAGTGTTTGAACCCGACCAAGTAGCAGCTCGGCAAAGCTGTAAAGCCGAGATGCCTCGGGCAGCCGCCCAAGAAGAGCCCACCTTTCTAGTGGAATGGGCCTTTACCGAATTTGGTAACGGCAATCCAGCCGTAGAATGAGCCTGCTGAATCGTGTTACAGATCCAGCGAGCAATAGTCTGCTTAGAAGCAGGAGCGCCAACTTTGTTGGCCGCATACAGGACAAACAGTGCCTCTGTTTTCTTAACACGAGCCGTCCTGGCTACGTAAATTTTTAAGGCCCTGACTACATCAAGGGACTTAGAATCCTCCAAGTCTCCCGTAGCCACAGGAACCACAATAGGTTGGTTCATATGAAACAATGAAACCACCTTAGGCAAAAATTGAAGACGAGTCCTCAACTCTGCTCTATCCACATGGAAAATCAGATAGGGGCTTTTGTGAGACAAAGCCGCCAATTCGGACACCCGCCTTGCAGATGCCAAGGCCAACAACATGACCACCTTCCAAGTGAGAAATTTTAATTCAACTGTTTGAAGAGGCTCAAACTAGTGAGATTTTAGGAACTGTAACACCACGTTAAGGTCCCATGGTGCCACTGGGGGCACAAAAGGAGGCTGGATGTGTAGCACTCCCTTTACAAAAGTCTGGACTTCTGGGAGAGAAGCCAATTCCTTCTGAAAGAATATAGATAGGGCTGAAATCTGTACCTTAATGGAGCCTAACTTCAGGCCCATATCCACTCCTGTCTGTAGAAAGTGGAGAAAATGGCCCAGGTGGAAATCTTCCGTAGGAGCATTCTTGGCTTCACACCAAGATACATACTTCCTCCAGATACGGTGATAATGTTTTGCCGTCACCTCCTTCCTAGCCTTTATCAGAGTAGGGATGACTTCCTCCGGAATACCTTTCCCAGCTAGGATTTGGTGTTCAACCACCATGCCGTCAAACGTAACCGCGGTAAGTCTTGGAACACGCAGGGCCCCTGCTGCAACAGGTCCTCCCTGAGAGGAAGAGGCCATGGATCTTCTGTGAGCATCTCCTGAAGATCTGAATACCAGGCCCTTCGAGGTCAATCTGGAACAATGAGTATCGTCTGCACTCTTTTTCGTCTTATGATTCTCAATATTTTTGAGAGGAAGAGGAGGGAACACATAGACCGACTGAAACACCCATGGTGTCACCAGGGCGTCTACCGCTACTGCCTGAGGGTCCCTTGACCTGGCACAATACCTCCGAAGATTCTTGTTGAGGCGTGACGCCATCATGTCTATTTGAGGAAGTCCCCAAAGACTTGTTATCTCTGCAAAAACTTCTTGATGAAGTCCCCATTCTTCTGGATGGAGATCGTATCTGCTGAGGAAGTCTGCTTCCCAGTTGTCCACTCCCGGAATGAAGACTGCTGACAGAGCGCTTACGTGATTTTCCGCCCAGCGAAGAATCCTGGTGGCTGCCGCTTTTGCCACTCTGCTCCTTGTCCAGCCTTGGCGGTTTGAATCAGAACCGGTAGGTCGCGAATAAGATTCTCCGCTTGTCGTAGGCTGTTGTATATGGCCCTTAATTCCAGTATGTTGATGTGTAGACAAGCCTCCTGGCTTGACCATAGTTGAAAATTTCTTCCTTGTGTGACTGCTCCCCATCCTCGGAGGCTCGCGTCCGTGGTCACCAGAACCCAGTCTTGAATGCCGAACCTGCGACCCTCTAGAAGGTGAGCACTCTGCAGCCACCACAGGAGAGACATCCTGGCCCTGGGGGACAGGCTTATCTTCTGATGAATTTGAAGATGGGACCCGGACCACTTGTCCAGAAGGTCCCACTGAAATGTCTTCGCATGAAACCTGACGAAGGGGATGGCCTCGTAGGTCGCCACCATTTTTCCCAGTACTCGAGTGCATTGATGAACTGATACTCTGTTCGGTCTTAACAGGTCTCTGACCATGTCCTGGAGTTCCTGGGCTTTTTCCATTGGGAGAAAAACCCTCTTTTGTTCCGTGTCCAGAATCATGCCTAAGAACAATAGCCGAGTCGTTGGAACCAACTGTGACGCTGGTAGATTTAGAATCCAGCCATGCTGCTGCAGCACTCTCAGGGAGAGCGACACGCTTATCAGCAACTGATCTCTCGATCTCGCTTTTAACAGGAGATCGTCCAAGTACGGGATAATTGTGACTTCCTGCATGCGCAGGAGCACCATCATTTCCGCCATTACCTTGGTGAAAATCCTCGGGGCCGTGGAAAGCCCAAACGGCAACGTCTGAAACTGGTAATGACAGTCCTGTACAGCGAATCTCAGGTAAGCCTGATGATGGGGATATATGGGGACATGAAGGTATGCATCCTTTATGTCCAGTGACACCATAAAATCCCCCTCTTCCAGGCTGGAGATAACTGCCCGGAGCGATTCCATCTTGAATTTGCACTTTTTCAAGTACAGGTTTAGGGATTTTAGATTTAGAATGGGTCTGACCGAGCCATCCGGTTTCGGAACCACAAACAGGGTTGAATAGTACCCCATCCCCTGTTGAACTAGGGGAACCTTGACAATCACTTGCTGTTGACACAGCTTTTTAATTGCAGCTAAAACTATCTCCCTCTCTGGGGGAGAAGCTGGTAAAGCCGATTTTAAAAATCGGCGCGGAGACACCTCTTCGAATTCCAGCTTGTAGCCTTGGGATACAATTTCCATCGCCCAAGGATCCACGTCTGACTGAACCCAGACGTGGCTGAAGAGTCGAAGATGTGCCCCCACCGGCGCGGACTCCCTCAGTGGAGCCCCAGCGTCATGCAGTGGATTTAGTAGTAGCCGGGGAGGACTTCTGCTCCTGGGAATTAGCCGTAGCAGGCATTCTTTTCCCTCTACCCTTACCTCTGGCAAGGAAGGAAGAGCCCCGACCTCTTCTGGACTTATGCGACCGAAAGGACTGCATCTGATATTGTGGTGTTTTCTTTTGCTGTGGGGGAACATAAGGCAAAAAAGTAGATTTACCCGCGGTAGCTGTGGAAAGCAGGTCCGCGAGACCTTCCCCAAATAAAACCTCACCCTTGTAAGGCAAAACTTCCATATGCCTCTTTGAGTCAGCATCACCCGTCCATTGGCTGGTCCACAGGGCTCGTCTAGCAGAAATCGCCATGGCGTTGGCTCTCGAACCTAGCAGCCCAATGTCTCTCTGAGCGTCTCTCATATATAAGACTGCGTCTTTAATGTGACCTAAGGTCAATAAAATGGTATCCCTATCTAGGGTATCAATGTCAGCTGGCAAGGTATCTGCCCAAGCAGCTACCGTGCTACAAACCCAAGCCGGCGCTATTGCCGGTCTGAGCAAAGCACCCGTATGTGTATAAATTGATTTTAAGCTAGTTTCCTGTCTGCGATCAGCAGGATCCTTGAGGGCTGCCGTGTCTGGAGACGGTAGCGCCACCTTCTTGGACAAGCGCGTTAAAGCCTTGTCCACCCTGGGCGAGGATTCCCACCATACCCTGTCCTGTGCAGGAAAAGGATACGCCATAAGAATCCTCTTGGGAATCTGCAATTTTTTGTCTGGAGTTTCCCAAGCTTTTTCAAATAACACGTTCAGCTCATGAGATGGGGGAAGGTTACCTCAGGTTTCTTTTCCTTAAACATTCATACCCTTGTGTCAGGGACAGAGGGGTCATCTGTGATATGCAAAACATCTTTTATTGCAATAATCATATAATGAATACTTTTGGCCACCCTTGGGTGTAACCTTGCATTATCGTAGTCGACACTGGAGTCAGAATCCGTGTCGGTATCAGTGTCTGCTACTTGGGACAGGGGACGTTTTTGAGACCCTGAAGGGCCCCGTGACACAGTCAAAGGCAATGATTAACTCCCTGTTTTATCCCTGGACTCTGCTTTGTCCAATCTCTTATGTAATAAAGCTACATTTGCATTTAAAACATTCCACATATCCACCCAATCAGGTGTCGGCGTTGCCGACGGAGACACCACAATCATCTGCTCCACCTCCTCCTTAGATGAGCCTTCCGCTTCAGACATGCCGACACACATGTACCGACACCCCCACACACTCAGGGATATATCTATATTGGAGACAGTCCCCCAATAAGGCCCTTTGGAGAGACAGAGAGAGAGTATGCCAGCACACACCCAGCACCACCGGACACTGGAATAAAATCCCAGTTAGTACAGCACTTTTATATAAATATACTCACTGCGCCAATTAAATGTGCCCCCCCCCCCTCTTTTTTGCCCTCTGTAACCGTGTTCAGCAGGGGAGAGTCCGTGGAGCCAGCTTCTCTGCAGTGTGCTTTGGAGAAAATTTATTTATTTATTTATTAACAGTTTCTTATATAGCGCAGCATATTCCGTTGCGCTTTACAATTAGAACAACAGTAATAGAACAAAACTGGGTAAAAACAGACAGACATAGAGGTAGGAAGGCCCTGCTCGCAAGCTTACAATCTATAGATGGCGCTGATTAGTGCTGGAGGATCAAGCTCCACCCCCTCACCGGCGGGCTTCGGTCCCGCTCAAATTATTTATACTGGCGGGGGTTTATTAATATACCGCCTCTGCAGTATCTAATCCATCTGCCAGTGTCCCTTTGCGGTTAATATTGCTGCCCAGAGCGCCCCCCCTGCACCCTTACAGTACCCGCTGTGTGTGTACGTGAAGATCTGAAGTCTTCTGCCGCCTTTGAAGTCTTCTTTCTTCTTATACTCACCCGGCTTCTATCTTCCGGCTCTGTGAGGAGGATGGCGGTGCGGCTCTGGGATGAACGGCGAGGCCGAGACCTGCGTTCCAACCCTCTGGAGCTAATGGTGTCCAGTAGCCTAAGAAGCAGAGCCTATCATTTAAGTAGGTCTGCTTCTCTCCCCTCAGTCCCTCGGAGCAGGGAGCCTGTTGCCAGCAGTGCTCCCTGAAAATAAAAAACCTAACAAAAAGTCTGTTTTCAGAGAAACTCAGGAGAGCTCCCCTGCAGTGCACCCAGTCTCCTCTGGGCACAGGATCTAACTGAGGTCTGGAGGAGGGGCATAGAGGGAGGAGCCAGTGCACACCCATTCTAAAGTCTTTAGAGTGCCAATGTCTCCTGCGGAGCCCGTCTATACCCCATGGTCCTTACGGAGTCCCCAGCATCCTCTAGGACGTAAGAGAAAGAAAGGGAACACTAAAATAACACATCCTAGATCTGAATGAATGAAATATTCTTATTAAATACAGGTTGAGTATCCCATATCCAAATATTCCGAAATACGGAATATTCCGAAATACGGACTTTTTTGAGTGAGAGTGAAATAGTGAAACCTTTGTTTTTGATGGCTGAATGCACACAAACTTTGTTTAATACACAAAGTTATTAAAAATATTGTATTAAATGACCTTCAGGCTGTGTGTATAACGTGCATATGAAACATAAATGAATTGTGTGAATGTAGATCCACTTTGTTCAATGCACAAAGTCACAAAAAATATTAGCTAAATTTACCTTCCGGCTGTGTGTATAAGGTGTATATGTAACATAAATGCATTCTGTGCTAAGATTTAGGTCCCATCATCATGATATCTCATTATGGTATGCAATTATTCCAAAATACGGAAAAATCCGATATCCAAAATACCTCTGGTCCCAAGCATTTTGGATAAGGGATACTCAACCTGTACTTTGTTCTTTACATAGTTGAATGTGCTGACAACAAAATCACACAAAAATGATCAATGGAAATCAAATTTATTAACCCATGGAGGTCTGGATTTGGAGTCACACTCAAAATTAAAGTGGAAAAACACACTACAGGCTGATCCAACTTTGATGTAATGTCCTTAAAACAAGTCAAAATGAGGCTCAGTAGTGTGTGTGGCCTCCACGTGCCTGTATGACCTCCCTACAACGCCTGGGCATGCTCCTGATGAGGTGGCAGATGGTCTCCTGAGGGATCTCCTCCCAGACCTGAACTAAAGCATCCGCCAACTCCTGGACAGTCTGTGGTGCAACATGGCGTTGGTGGATGGAGCGAGACATGATGTCCCAGATGTGCTCAATTGGATTCAGGTCTGGGGAACGGGCGGGCCAGTCCATAGCATCAATGCCTTCGTCTTGCAGGAACTGCTGACACACTCCAGCCACATGAGGTCTAGCATTGTCTTGCATTAGGAGGAACCCAGGGTCAACCGCACCAGCATATGGTCTCACAAGGGGTCTGAGGATCTCATCTCGGTACCTAATGGCAGTCAGGCTACCTCTGGCGAGCACATGGAGGGCTGTGCAGCCCCGCCAAAGAAATGCCACCCCACACCATTACTGACCCACTGCCAAACCGGTCATGCTGGAGGATGTTGCAGGCAGCAGAACGTTCTCCTTGTCGTCTCCAGACTCTGTCACGTCTGTCACATGTGCTCAGTGAGAACCTGCTTGCATCTGCGAGGAGCACAGGGCACCAGTGGCAAATTTGCCAATCTTGGTGTTCTCTGGCAAATGCCAAACGTCCTGCACGGTGTTGGGCTGTAAGCACAACCCCCACCTGTGGACGTCGGGCCCTCATACCACCCTCATGGAGTCTGTTTCTGATCGTTTGAGTAGACACATGCACATTTGTGGCTTGCTGGAGGTCATTTTGCAGGGCTCTGGCAGTGCTCCTCCTGTTCCTCCTTGCACTAAGGCGGAGGTAGCGGTCCTGCAGCTGGGTTGTTGCCCTCTTACGGCCTCCTCCACGTCTCCTGATGTACTGGCCTGTCTCCTGGTAGCGCCTCCATGCACTGGACACTACGCTGACAGACACAGCAAACCTTCTTGCCACAGCTCGCATTGATGTGCCATCCTGGATGAGCTGCACTACCTGAGCCACTTGTGTGGGTTGTAGACTCCGTCTCATGCTACCACTAGAGTGAAAGCACCATCAGCTTTCAAAAATGACCAAAACATCAGCCAGAAAGCATAGGAGCTGAGAAATGATCTGTGGTCACCACCTGCAGAACAACTCCTTTATTGGGGGTGTCTTGCTAATTGCCTATAATTTCCACCTGTTGTCTCTTCCATTTGCACAACAGCATGTGAAATTGATTGTCAATCAGTGTTGCTTCCTAAGTGGACAGTTTGATTTCACAGAAGTGTGATTGACTTGGAGTTACATTGTGTTGTTTAAGTGTTCCCTTTATTTTTTCGAGCAGTGTGTGTATGTATGTATGTATATATATATATATATATATATATATGTATATATAAAAAATAAATGAGGGGGAGTTAGTTTGCATGCTACACATGCAGAGTCTTGGGTTTATATGTTGCCTGCATGCCAGGTAAGTAAGAGAAAAGCACTGCACATATCAACAGGATCTGTGCAGGCAGGATTCGGTCTTTAGGTCGACAGTAAGTAGGTCGACAATGTTTTGGTCGACAGTAAGTAGGTTGACAGGGTCTTTGTCGACATGTTCTAGGTCGACAGGTCAAAAGGTGGACATGAGTTTTTCAATTTTTTTTCTTTTTTTTTACTTTTTCATACTTTACGATCCACGTGGACTACAATTGGCAACGGTAACCTGTGTCGAGCGCAGCGGTAGCTGAGTTAGCACCTTGCCTGAAGCATGGCAAGCGAACATGGTGCACTAATTGGGGTTCTTGGTCGCTATATGGAGAAAACGACACCAAAGTGTGACTTAGCTAAGTCATCTAATTTTGTTCTTTGAGATACATTACTATGGAAATATCATGTAGGCATTGACGATGCCACACTTTCTGGAACTGTTTTTTCTCTGACGTCCTAGTGGATGCTGGGAACTCCGTAAGGACCATGGGGAATAGCGGCTCCGCAGGAGACAGGGCACATCTAAAGAAAGCTTTAGGATCACCTGGTGTGCACTGGCTCCTCCCCCTATGACCCTCCTCCAAGCCTCAGTTAGATTTTCTGTGCCCGACGAGAAGGGTGCACACTAGGGGCTCTCCTGAGCTCTTTGTGAAAGTTTTAGTTTAGGTTTATTATTTTCAGTGAGACCTGCTGGCAACAGGCTCACTGCATCGAGGGACTAAGGGGAGAAGAAGCGAACTCACCTGCGTGCAGAGTGGATTGGGCTTCTTAGGCTACTGGACATTAGCTCCAGAGGGACGATCACAGGTTCAGCCTGGATGGGTCACCGGAGCCGCGCCGCCGGCCCCCTTACAGAGCCAGAAGAGCGAAGAGGTCCGGAAAAATCGGCGGCAGAAGACTTTCCTGTCTTCAGATAAAGGTAGGCGCACAGCACCGCAGCTGTGCGCCATTGCTCTCAGCACACTTCACACTCCGGTCACTGAGGGTGCAGGGCGCTGGGGGGGCAGCGCCCTGAGACGCAATAAATCGATAGAAACCTTTTATGGCTAAAATAAATGCATCACATATAACTCCTGGGCTATATGGATGCATTTAACCCCTGCCAAAACATACAAGAAAACGGATGATAAGAACGCCGAGAAAGGGGCGGAGCCTATCTCCTCAGCACACTGGCGCCATTTTCCCTCACAGCTCAGTTGGAGGGAAGCTCCCTGGCTCTCCCCTGCAGTCACTACACTACAGAAAGGGGTTAAAAAAGAGAGGGGGGCACAAATTAGGCGCAGTATAAACAATACAGCAGCTATAAAGGGAAAAACACTTATATAAGGTTATCCCTGTATATATATATAGCGCTCTGGTGTGTGCTGGCAAACTCTCCCTCTGTCTCCCCAAAGGGCTAGTGGGGTCCTGTCCTCTATCAGAGCATTCCCTGTGTGTGTGCTGTGTGTCGGTACGTTTGTGTCGACATGTATGAGGAGAAAAATGATGAGGAGACGGAGTAGAGTGTCTGTAATAGTGTTGTCACCCCCTGGGGGGTCGACACCTGAGTGGATGTACTGTTGAAATTGCGTGACAGTGTCAGCTTTGTATAAAAGACAGTGGTTGACATGAGACAGCCGGCTACTCAGCTTGTGCATGTCCAGACGTCTCATACAGGGGCTCTAAAGCGCCCGTTACCTCAGATACAGACGCCGACACGGATACTGACTCCTGTGTCGACGGTGAAGAGACAACCGTGATTTCCAATAGGGCCACACATTGCATGATTGAGGCAATGGAAAAAGTTTACACTCTTCTGATAATATAAATACCACCAAAAAAAGGGGTATTATGTTTGGTGAGGAAAAACTTCCTGTAGTTTTCCTGAATCTGAGAAATAAAATGAGGTGTGTGATGATGCGTGGGTTTCCCCCCGATAACAATTGATAATTTCTAAAAAGTTATTGGCAGTATACCTTTTCCCGCCAGAGGTTAGGGTGCGTTGGGAAACACCCCCTAGGGGGGATAAGGAGCTCACACGCTTGTAAGAACAAGGGCTCTACCCTCTCTGGAGATGGCCGCCCTTAGGGATCCTGCTGATAGAAAGCAGGAGGGTATCCTAAAATGTATTTACACACATACTGGTGTTATACTGCGACCAGCAATCGCCTCAGCCTGGATGTGCAGTGCTGGGTTGGCGTGGTCGGATTCCCTGACTGGAAATTTGATATCCTAGATAAGGACAGTATATTATTGCCTATAGAGCAATTAAAAGATGCATTTCTATATATGCATGATGCACAGCGGAATATTTGCCGACTGGCATCAAGTATAAGTGCGTTGTCCAATTATACCAGTAAAGTGGTCAGGTGATGCGGATTCCAAACGGCATTTGGAAGTATTGCCTTAACAAAAAAGGGGATGTACCCCAGGTCGCCTCTCAAAATAAGACGCCGTATTATCAGGCGCAGTCCTGGTTGGCAAGCGGACAAAAGGGTTCCTCTTTTCTGCTCGTGACAGAGGGAGAGGAAAATGGCTGCAGAGATCAGCCAGTTCCAAGGAACAGAAACTCTTTTCCGCCTCTGCCAAGCCCTCAGTATGACGCTAGGGCTTTACAAGTTCAGGCACGGTGGGGTCCCGTTCTCAATGAATTTCAGTGCGCAGTGGGCTCACTCGCAAGTAGACCCCTGGATCCTTCAGGTAATATTTCAGGGGTACAAATTGGAATTCGAGACGTATCCTCCTCGCCGTTTCCAAAGGTCTGTTTTACCGACGTCTCCCGCTGACAGGGAGGCAGTTTTGGAAACCATTCACAAGCTGTATTCCCAGCAGGTGATAATCAAGATACCCCTCCTGCAACAGGGAACGGGGTATTATTCCACACTATTGTGGTACCGAAGCCAGACGGCTCGGTGAGACCGATTCTAAAATCTAAAATCTTTGAACACTTGCATACAGAGGTTCAAATTCAAAATTGAGTCACTCAGAGCAGGGATTGCAAACCTGGAAGAAGGGGACTACATGATGTCTCGGGACATCAAGGAGGCTTACCTTCATGTCAAAATTTACCCTTCTCACCAAGGGTATTTCAGGTTATGGTACAGAACTGTCACTATCAGTTCGGACGCTGCCGTAGGGATGGTCCACGGCACCCCGGGTCTTTACCAAGGTAATGGCCGAAATGATATCCCTTCGAAGGAAGGAAATTTTAGTTATCCCTTACTTGGACGATTCCCTGATAAGGGTAAGATCCAGGGAACACTTGGAAGTCGGTGTAGCACTATCTCAGGTAGTGTTGCGGCAGCACGATTGGATTCTCAATATTCCAAAATCGCAGCTGGTTCCGACGACTTGTCTTCTGTTCCTAGGGATGATCCTGGACACAGTCCAGAAAGAAGGTGTTTTCTCCCGGAGGAGAAAGCCAGGGAGTAATCCGAGCTAGTCAGGAACCTCCTAAAACCGAACCAAGTCTCAGTGCATCAATGCACAAGGGTTCTGGGTAAAAATGGTGGCTTCCTACGAAGCAATCCCATTCGGCAGATTCCACGCAAGACTTTCCAATGGAACCTACTGGACAAATGGTCCGGGTCGCATCTTCAGATGCTTCAGCGGATAACCCTGTCACCGGGGACAAGGGTATCCCTCCTGTGGTGGTTGCAGAGTGCTCATCTTCTAGAGGGCCGCAGATTCGGCATTCGGGACTGGGTCCTGGTGGCCACGGATGCCAGCCTGCGAGGCTGGGGAGCAGTCACACAGGGAAGGAATTTCCAGGGCTTATGGTCAAGCCTGGAGACATCTCTTCATATAAACATTCTGGAACTAAGGGCCATTTACAATGCCCTAAGTCAAGCGAAACCCCTGCTTCAGGGTCAGGCGGTATTGATCCAATCGGACAACATCACGTCAGTCGCCCACGTAAACAGACAGGGCGGCACGGGAAGCAGGGGGGCAATGGCAGAAGCTGCAAGGATTCTTCGCTGGGCGGAAGATCATGTGATAGCACTGTCAGCAGTGTTCATTCCGGGAGTGGACAACTGGGAAGCAGACTTCCTCAGCAGACACGATCTACACCCGGGAGAGTGGGGACTTCATCCAGAAGTCTTCCACATGATTGTGAACCGTTGGGAAAAACCAAAGGTGGATATGATGGCGTCCCGCCTCAACAAAAAACTGGACAGGTATTGCGCCAGGTCAAGAGACCCTCAGGCAATAGCTGTGGACGCTCTGGTAACACCGTGGGTGTTCCAGTCAGTGTATGTGTTCCCTCCTCTGCCTCTCATACCAAAAGTACTGAGAATTATACGGCAAAGGGGAGTAAGAACGATACTCGTGGCTCCGGATTGGCCAAGAAGAACTTGGTATCCGGAACTTCAAGAGATGCTCACGGACGAACCGTGGCCTCTACCTCTAAGAAAGGACCTGCTCCAGCAGGGGCCTTGTTTGTTCCAAGACTTACCGCGGCTGCGTTTGACGGCTTGGTGGTTGAACGCCGGATCCTGAAGGAAAAAGGCATTCCAGATGAAGTCATCCCTACCCTGGTCAAGGCCAGGAAGGACGTAACCGCAAAACATTATCACCGCATTTGGCGAAAATATGTTGCGTGGTGGGAGGCCAAGAAGGCCCCTACAGAGAAATTTCAACTGGGTCGTTTCCTCCATTTCCTGCAAACAGGACTGTCTATGGGCCTAAAATTAGGGTCCATTAAGGTTCAATTTTCGGCCCTGTCGATTTTCTTCCAAAAGAAACTGGCTTCAGTGCCTGAAGTTCAGACATTTGTAAAAGGGGTACTGCATATACAGCCTCCTTTTGTGCCTCCAGTGGCACCTTGGGATCTCAATGTTGTGTTGAGTTTCCTAAAGTCACATTGGTTTGAACCACTCACCACTGTGGACTTAAAATATCTCACATGGAAGGTGACGATGCTGTTAGCCCTGGCTTCAGCCAGGCGTGTGTCAGAATTGGCGGCTTTATCATATAAAAGCCCTTATTTAATATTTCATTCTGACAGGGCAGAATTGAGGACTTGTCCTCAATTTCTACCTAAGGTGGTTTCTGCATTTAACATGAAGCAACCTATTGTGGTACCTGCGGCTACTAAGGACTTGGAGGATTCCAAGTTGCTTGACGTGGTCAGGGCCCTGTAAATATATGTTTCCAGGACGGCTGGAGTCAGAAAATCTGACTCGCTGTTTATCCTGTATGCACCCAACAAACTGGGTGCTCCTGCTTCTAAGCAGACGATTGCTCGTTGGATTTGTAGTACAATTCAGCTTGCACATTCTGTGGCAGGCCTGCCACAGCCAAAAATCTTAAAATGCCCACTCCACAAGGAAGGTGGGCTCATCTTGGGCAGCTGCCCGAGGGGTCTCGGCTTTACAACTTTGCCGAGCAGCTACTTGGTCAGGAGCAAATACGTTTGTAAAATTCTACAAATTTGATACCCTGGCTGAGGAGGACCTGGAGTTCTCTCATTCGGTGCTGCAGAGTCATCCGCACTCTCCCGCCCGTTTGGGAGCTTTGGTATAATCCCCATGGTCCTTACGGAGTTCCCAGCATCCACTAGGACGTCAGAGAAAATAAGAATTTACTTACCGATAATTCTATTTCTCATAGTCCGTAGTGGATGCTGGGCGCCCATCCCAAGTGCGGATTGTCTGCAATACTGGTACATAATTATTGTTACCAAAAAATTCGGGTTATTATTGTAGTGAGCCATCTTTTATAGAGGCTTCTCTATTATCATACTGTTAACTGGGTTCAGATCACAAGTTGTACAGTGTGATTGGTGTGGCTGGTATGAGTCTTACCCGGGATTCAAAATCCTTCCTTATTGTGTACGCTCGTCCGGGCACAGTATCCTAACTGAGGCTTGGAGGAGGGTCATAGGGGGAGGAGCCAGTGCACACCAGGTGATTCTAAAGCTTTCTTTAGATGTGCCCTGTCTCCTGCGGAGCCGCTATTCCCCATGGTCCTTACGGAGTTCCCAGCATCCACTACGGACTATGAGAAATAGAATTATCGGTAAGTAAATTCTTATTTTTGATTTTTAAGCCTGAGCCACCGTGATTTATTGTTCATTCACCGCTATGCCCAAATGTGGGTGATAATAAAAGTTTAATTATATGATTGATTGAGTGCCCTTTTCTCAAAGATTTTCTCTATTTATCTGGATCCTAATGGAGCAGACTTAAAGGAGCACCAGAACTGTTGGAATATTGAAGTGTGCAAGTATTTAACTACATTTTTTATATATATATATATATATATATATATATATATATATATATATATATATATATATATATATATATCCCAGATCTGTGCCTGTGTGTATAACGCTGGGCGTGGCTAGGAGCTCTCATTGGGTTAGAAGCAGGTCTATTACACCCAGTCCACAGCTGATTGGGCGAGGAACGCCGTCCCACACAGGTTACATGCAATGTAACCTGTGGCTGCTGTGTGTTCCCAGAGCAGGATTAACAATGGGGCTGATGGAGCTGCAGATCCAGGTGCACACTCCAAAATAGGCCCACTGCATCTGCAGCAAAAATCGGTACAGACCATAAAAAAAAGGTACTGTACCTGCCAAAAAGGTACAGCTGGAGGGTATGCCACTGCATCTGCAGCAAATCTCTGCGCTGTAGATAGGGGGAAAAAATCCTTTTACTGCAGTGTCCTGTGTCCAGGTGTAGTATGGCTGACCGATGGTCTCCTGACTGCCGGTCAGCATACCGACGCTGGGATCCCGGCAGCATACCGATGCGGTCGCCATGTGTTCTATTCCCACTCTATGGGTGTCGTGGACACTCAGGACTGGAAATAGTCACTGTTGGTCGGTATGCTGACCGTCGGGATAGTGAGGGGGCAGGATTTTGGGGGAGGACATGTGACCGCCGGTCACATGACTAACCAACCCTATGTCCTGCTGCCAGTCCGCCTACCCCTCCGGCATCAACAATCCTCACTCCCTAGCCGTGGCGCAGGTGGAACAAAAGCTGCTGCGGCCACCGGCATAGATGTGTATGAAAGCAGCACAGCGGAAGGCTTTCATAGCCCTCCCTGCGCTGCATACTCTCTGAGCCCCGGAGCCTCCTCTGCGCGTGATGTCACAGAAATGCCTCCCCACCACAGCCGCACCCAGATCCCCAGAGGCCCTGACTCCGCAACACAGCACCTGGCCTGCCGCCCTGGAAGCCCTGAGATGGTTAATGTAATGGATAGAGTGGGTGATATCGCGGAGGGTAATGTCTGGACGCTGAATCAATGTAAAAGGTGACAGTGCTGTGCAGTGCAGTGGGTGTGCAGTGTCACTGACACTACACAGCACTCTCACCTTTTACATTGATTCAGCCAGTCAGTCAGTTCTGCCAGCCAGACACTATTGTTAGTGCCGGTGTCCCAACGCGCCGCATTACAGGGAAGTAGATGCACGAAATAAACTACAGCTCCCAGCAGCCCTTAGCGCTGGAGCATTCCGGCGCTAAGGCCTGCTGGGAGCTGTAGTTTATTGAGTGCATCTTCTTCCCTGTAATGCAGCGCGTTGGGACACCGGCGCTAACAGTAGTGACTCGCTGCTTTAGCTGCTGTGCAAGTCTCCGGGAGAGCCACTGCCAAAGGGAGGACAGCAGCTTAGCTGCTTCCAGGAGGAGAAGCATTACCCGCCCCTCCCCCACTCGCTGTACCTCCAGGCCCCATCCGCGGCACCTCCACACACACCCTCCACCACCCGTGGTGGTTACGGACCCCCTCCCCCACACTACCGCACCCTCCGTGGCTCCGGACCCCCACCCGAGGCACCCACGTACCTGCCCCTCCCCCACCCGCGGCACCACCGCACCAACCCCTCCCCCACCCACATCACCCCTGCAACCACCCCTCCCCCACACATGGCACACCCTGGACCCCCTCCCCCATCCGCGTCTCCCCTGCACCTGCCACTCCCCCAACCACAGCACCTTCTAGGTGATTCATCAGGCCCTGCGTGCGCTGTTCACGCCGTTGTAAGGGTCTATAACCACTTAACCATTGCACGCCCTTTGTCTGTACAATATTTACCCACTCACACAATTATGATTGGAGGTAATACTCCACATAATACAAATACTGCACGCTACAACGGTGTGAAGAGCGCCTGTAGGGTGTGATGAATCATATATAGGGGGAGGGGGGTATCATGGCATCCACTCTATTCTTCCCTAACCAAAACTAGGCAGAACCAGTCAGGACTGGAAACGAGCAACGTGGTGCCCCCCTGCCATAATGTCAGCTAGACTGGTCAGCCCCGGACTTACACTGCTAAGGAGGTGGTGACACCTCCAAGGCCTGGACTGAAAACCCAGGCTCTACATTGTACCCCCAGGGCTCGGTGCCTAGGTAATTATTACTAATAATAATATAAATATTGTTCTTTTAAAGGTGGCTACTGGTCTCAGCATGGAGAACCAGAAGTGCCAGCAGGTCCCTACAGGCTTGCTGGTACCTGTAAAATGTAAAAATATATTTATTAAATGAACAAACCTCCACACACCCCTCGATTACCCATTTATTACTCAATCCAGGGTGCTTGCCAAAAAAGCCCCATAGACAATGCTACTTACAGAACTCCACCTCCATAATATAATATCAATAATAAATGCTTAAATATTATTATTGTGACATGTTAATAAGACAATTCCTTATATTTTAAAGGCTAATATATTAGTTTTATGATTATAAATGCAGTATAATCTGCTTTAAAATGTCATTTGGACTTGCATTTGTATTACTGTAGTAAGCAACTCTATATGACTGATTTAAAAATATAAAGAAAAAACAAATTCCACTGAAACTCCTTTAATAAATTACCTATTTCTGATTTGGAAGGAAAGCACGAAAAATAAAAAAAGAGCAATTTACTGTGCACCTAAGCAAAACCATGTTGCACTGCAAGGGGCAGATGTAACGTGCAGAGAGATTTAAGGCCCCCTACATCTGCGGGCATGATCCCCCAATCTGCTGACTGGATGCGCCGATTGGGAGGCATCAATGATTGGCGAACTGTCGGGAGATTGGGGAGATTAAGCATGCTTCTATGAGGGCTGCTATATTGTGACACTTCCCAAACTTGGTTCCGGTAGCTAGCACCATGTTTAGATAGTGTTTGCAATATGTAGCCTATAGGCTATAATTGCTGAGTTTACCAGGAGAGGGATCTTACAGACCCTTCCCCGGTAATGGCCACTCGTGCATGCCCTGTCTGATCACCGTCCATGTGCAGTAGGTTGCCGGGGGCCCCACCGCGAAAAGTAAAGGTGGTTATTCCGAGTTGTTCGCTAGCTGTTTTCGGTCGCTGTGCAGCGATCAGGCAAAAAATTTGGCACTTCTGTGCATGCGTATGCGGCGCAATGCGCACGCGCGACGTACTTTCACAACAGCCGATGCAGTTTCACACAAGGTCTAGCAATGCTTTTCAATCGCACTGCTGGCCGCAGAGTGATTGACAGGAAGTGGGTGTTTCTGGGTAGTAACTGACTGTTTTCGGGGAGTGTGTGTAAAAACGCAGGCGTGTCACATACAAACGCAGGTGTGCCTGGGGAAACGCAGGCGTGGTTGGCTGAACGCAGGGCATGTTCGTGACGTCAAAACAGGAACTAAAGAGTCTGAAGTGATCGCAAGCGCTGAGTAGGTCTGGAGCTGCTCAGAAACTGCACAATCTTTTTATGTAGCAGCGCTGCGATCCTTTTGTTCGCACTTCTGCTAAGCTAAAATACACTCCCAGAGGGCGGCGGCTTAACTTGTGCACTGCTGCTAAAAGCAGCTAGCGAGCGAACAACTCGGAATGAGGGCCAAAGTGATCACATCAGCAGTCACTGTACACATCACAGAGAAGGGCTTCTATCTGCGCCCCTGTCTCTGGATGTGTTTTCAAGTACTGAAAAATGTATCAAGAGTGTAAAATATGTTATTCAGGCGTCAAAGTAATCAGAAGTTTATAGTCGTCTAAACAGGTGGTCAAAATATCCTCTAATATATAGAATATGGCTATTCAGTAATTACAGGCTTTCATGAAGCAAAAGAAATGACCACATGGATGAGTAACTCCCTTTCAACATGTATCAAAAGCCTGGGTTCATGAACATGAACGCACAGCAACCTGGAATTTTGGTATGAGGAGCGACTTTCATAATATGAATGAGAGAGAGAGAGAGAGAGAGTATACCACAAACATTCTATGCTAAATAAAAACCCATACCTGACAATGAGCGTGGGTGTTTAAAAAATCCCCAGCAAATGACCAGGCTCAGTGTGAAAGGGGTGGACCCAGGAATTTCTTGGATCCGAAACCCGGTTCGCACGTCTGAAAGGGGTATGAATGCAAATGACCCTTGCTAAGTTCCGGGTCCGCAACTCTTCTCCAGACCAGGGTCGTGGAGCTCAGATCTGGGAATCTAACGGCGTGTTTGACCTGTCAATTTTCCGGGTCTGATGTCTGACAGGGGTATTACAGGAAAGTCAGCCTAGCAATTTCCATGAAACAGCAGCATATGGCTCAGGTATACAGATCACTGTGATAACACCTGTAGCCTCTGATTAAAACACCAGATGGCAACTAAAGGGAATATAGACTAACTCAGGTGTTTTCAACTCCACTCCCCAGCTACCCACAATAGGGCATGTTTTCAGGATATCTTTAATCGTGCACGGGGTTCATGTATATTGCTAGGTCAGTAATTATCCCACCTGTTTCCACAGGCAGAAATCCTGTAAACACAATCTGTTGGAGGCAATAGAGGATTGAAACTGTTTTATCAGCTTTATAGGCAATAATGAATTTGGCAGCTTGTGTCTCACTGCTGCCTTTTGTCTGACTCTAGGGGTTTCCTTCTCTAGCATGATGGCCTGGCTGTCTGCTAGTAGTTATTCAGATCTCATCGTTGCTGTGCATTTTTGCACAGCGGGCGATCAGGTACTAGCTGCGCATGCTTATGCACTGCAATGCACACGCACGTCAGAAAACAACAACGGGCATCGCCAGTCAGCGATGAGATGGTGAGAAAATTACATTAGCACGGGCGTTCGCAAGGTGATTAACAGGAGGAAGCCATTTGTGGGTGTGTCCGGAAAAACGCAGGCGTGATCAAGCATTTTCAGGGAGGGTGTCTGACATCAGCTCCAGCCCCGATCAGCCTGTTACCATCGCACTGTAGGAGTAAGTCCTGGGCTGCGCACACACTGCACAAAGTGGCTTTTAGCAGCTCGGCGTACACATACAATTGCACACTTACACAACGATTATACACTCACCCTGTAGGCGGCGACTATCTGAACGCAGGACAGCAAAATTAGCAGCCCAGCTATCAGATCCGAATGACCCCCAGAGTTGGAACCTTATAAATAAATGCATTTCCAACAACTTGGATGTATGCACTGGGCATCATATCATACAGAGGTGACTGATTCCACAACGTTCCGTCAACCTAGCCTCAGATCACTACTCTGTTCTGCAGATACTAGGCAGTCCCTACAACAGAGGTTCCCAACCACAGTCCTCAAGGCACAGGTTTTAAGGATAGGCCTACTTCAGCATATGTGACAGTACCTGTTATTTTGCTTAACCATCTGTGCTCAAGCATGGATATCACTAAAACCTGGACTGTTAGTGTGTCTTGAATACTGACATTGGGAGTCACTGCTATGTACTGTAATAATACTGTAGTATGTTTGTTTTTGCATGAGCTGAGCTGCTCCAATGAGACAGAGCTCTGGACCTCCCCACCCACCAGTGGCATAGCAACAGTTCCCGCAGACCCCGGCGCGGCTAGAAGGCGCTGGGGGTACTACCGCCACGCCGCTGTCAGTGCAGCAGAGGAGCCGTCGGCCTGAGTAGCAGCACTGTGGGAGAGATGTCCCTGACAAAATGGGCGCTGCCTCAGAGGAGACAGTTATTAAGGATGCTAGAGGAGGTGGTGGCCATTTTGGGAGGGACATTTTCAGTAGTATGAAGGGGGCAGGCGCAAACAGCCTGGGTCTCTAGGAACCTTCCCCTAGTGCATAGTGTGTGCCGGAGAGTGCGAGCCCTGCGATGTCCATTTTCTTTGCCCCTGCACACAGTAGCACTGCCAGTGGCTCTACACAGTCCACCACTGGCGCACCATTGTATCCACCTGCCTCTATTGAAGCAGCTATGCAACCCACTTTCACTGCCACTCCCATAAAATGTGGTGGATTTTTTTGCGGTCCCTTCAGGCCACCTCCCAGTTACCACCATCCATTGCTTTGCTGCTCTATTTACAATACCTGCAGTTCTCTACGCAGCAGCCACTTATCTCTTTTCCACTTGCCTTCCATATGACGCAGCTTCACCGGCCCCTGCAGTATGAACTCACTGGACATCCTGAGTAAAATGAGGGTTACTCAGATGACCCAATGGCCACACAGTTGGTCTGATGCCAGGCTTTCTTATGCAACAGTGGATCACAGAAGCCTTCAGTGGGTGTCTTTATAAGACACCTCTGGTGAATGTTACATGCTTTCGCACAGCTGCAGTGTACAAAGACACAGCAGCTGTGCCATTAGCATCCAGATCTGAATTAGCCCCTCAAGGTAATCATTGCTTTAGATTCTGCTGGTCTGTTCCTGGGACAGAAGTTGTTTGACCATGCTCCTCATCCAGGGTGGGCTCTCTTTGGATTTTGGTATGCCTTGTATGGCCAAGAGCTTATCAGGAGAGAGCGGGAACCTTTAGTGAAAATGCATAATGTGAACTGGGGTCACTACAATGTGGCAAAATGTGACCTGAGGGCATGACTATGGGGTACATACTGAACAACTGCCATAGAGAGAGGTGTTTCTCCAGAAATATGGGGGTCATGGACTCTTCAAAATGTCGCTATGAAGCCCACAAAGTTCTGGTTATGCTGCTGTGTCTTGACAAATAGGCTTGTTTGAGTGATAGAGCCATGATACTGGGATTTCACTGCTACAATGCTGTATATGGAGGTGAAAATGTAGTTGGGAATGCGGTGAGTTTGGATGAAAATGACCCATGTACCGGCGTCTGCTTCCTTTCACACTCATCAGTGCACAGAGGGCTGTTGCTACCCGTACGCAACACGAGGAACATCGACTCCTAGAGTGAGTCTATGATCACGCAGACTGGCCGCAGCAATAGTGATGCTGTTTCTCTACGTACATGATCGCAGCTGAAGGCCCATATACTCCCACGAAAGTGGGCATGATGCACCTGAATTTTTGCCGCCACTCCCAGTTACCTCCCCCAAACAGTCTCTTCCTATCAATCACTCTGCATCAGTAATCTCACTGTGGGCGCAAAAGTTATCTCGGCACATGCGCAGCGTGCCGATAATCGCTTTGTTGCATGAACATCAGCATTGCGTACAAACATGAGTTAGGGCCAGAGTCTTTCACTGCGGAGTCCACTTCCAGTGCTCTGAGTGCAGCTCCACCTTGTCAAAGTCAGAAAAATATCACGCTGCACGTTGCCATATATGCACCTCATGCGTGTGCACGCTACATATTTAATCAAAATAATAGATTTTATAAGTTAATATTCCCCTGAGTCCAGCAGGTATCAGTGGGTCTCAAATGGCTCTTTGACCTTAGAGATTCCCCAAACAATAGTTTGCATGTTGGGAGGGCTTCACATCTTCATATGCATAGGTAAGCACAGGAATAGTAATTGAAGATTAATTGTATTCCAAATCAGTATCTTTCCTGCAGACGGAGTACAATAGCCTTTAATTACACTGAGCTTTGAGACTCAATGAGGAGGGCCAACACCTGTGTTTACAAATGGGGCTGGATTTGTCTCCAGAAGAATGATTGCTGAGATGTCATTGTCTCAACTGAGAGTGGACAGTGAGATAGTATTCGCCAAACAATAGCTTCCCACAAGACAGGAATGTGTTGGTCATCACCCATTGTTTTGCATAACCAAGGCCACTGATGCAGCTGGCTCACATGCTGTGAGGGACACACACATCTTGTTGCTGACACCCCCCCACAGCTGGAATGCAGGTATGATATTATCCACTGGAAATCACAGGGCTCACTCACTCACACAGCTACCTGGCACCCAGCAGCATGGCGGCTACATCCCCAGGACTGACCTCCAAACTAAAGGCTAAGTATTGAATTCACATGGCTAGATAAGGAAATATAGACAGATTGCTTTAAGGTCAATGGTGCTGGTTTAAATAGGATATTGTAACTTGGTTGTGTGATTGTTGGGTGTTTGTGTTGATACTCTGTGAAGTCTGTGATGAATTGGAACAGTAGACAATCTGTAGCATAGTATCTGTGGTATTTGTTTGCCTATGGTGATTTAAAATAGATTGTGCTGGTTAGTTATAATATATCTTGTTAATCATAAATACCACCATGCAGTTACGTTTGAACATGTGCTGGTAGCAATGGCAGGCTGATATGTGTGGTTACATTGTGATCTGGTCTTGTGATGAATATGCTCTGGTTATTGAGATACTGAAGTTGTTTGGAATGTGAAATTGAATAAGATGGTTCTAGGAAGTTGTTTGGAATGTGAAATTGAATAAGATGGTTCTAGGAAGTTGGATTGAAATTGTGAAAGGTGATTTAGATGGTTTGGAATTGTAAAATCAGAACATATGCATTGTTCTGAGGCTTGGACATTTTGGAATAAAATGGAGTCTTGTGTCTTCTGCTATGTGATTGTGGTGTAGCAGAGAGTGCCATGTGTTTGGACCTGCAAATCTAAAATGGCTGCTGTTGGGTATTTTCCCCTCCCCCTTTCAACCATGTGGTGCAGTCTTTGGAATCATGGGAGCTTTCCCAAAATGGAGTCTAGCTTCTGTCCCATGCGGTATTGTAGGGTTGTGTATATAGGGACAGCCAGTATGGGTAAGGTCAAGTATTTTCTCCACAAAGATTCTCAGCATTGACTAACTGCGCAGCGATTGTTCCTCACATGTGTAAGTTTTCTCCGCAATCATATTGATCTTACTGTTATTGTGAGCCATATCTCTCTCTCTCTCTCTTCTCCTCTTTCTCTCTTATTTTCCCTTAAAACGTAATTGTATTGTATTGTATTTCCCGTGTAGTTATCTGGTTATTTAGTCTATGTTATATTGTAGTGTTTGACTTGTATTGTATTAATTCTTTTGCAAGTATAACATTCATAATATATATATAAGGCGTTGGACCCTAAGCACGGTATCTGTGTATTTCTTATAGTGTTAAGTATTCTCAGAGCGTCGGTGACGCTCAAACAGCTTTGAAGTTAATAAGGTTACACTGTGTTGCATCTACACTCTACCACTACACAGAGGTTTACAGTATAAGTACATTCCTTAAGGTATAGTTATTCTAGTTTAATTCTGTAAGTATCTGCAATGCCTGTGTTCACACCCTGTGCACAGCGTCTGCACATACCCTTGCGGTACCTTTTGCGCCAATTGCGTACTGTGTTCTTTAACCTTTAACGTGTTTTTAATAGGACAAATATTATAGACATTGTCAATTGGGGAGCTCCTCCGGTCTTCACATATCTGCACTAGGTAACTTCAGCAGACATTATCGGTCAGCAAAGAGTGGAAGGTAGTATCCCTCGTTAAACCGTTTGGAGGTCGGGGATACTGCAGTGCTGACCAGATAAGCGCCTGCTTCACTTGATAAGGAGTGCTGAGGGAATTCGGGAACTGGAAGGTAAGAACAGTACGTTATTGTCTTTGTAAATCTGGTTTTTATTTTGATTTGGTGCCAACTGTACACGCAAATTGGATGGTTTGTCTGTTTAAATAGGTTTAAAATTATTTTTAATCGCTCTGCATAGCGTGATAACTAAAAGGGGCTGGCATGATGATTTTTCTTTGTGACAAAAATCTGTCCCCCATTTTGTGTAAACCTCATGGATGGGGGAGGAGCAGCGGCCATTTTGGGAAGGTAAAAAAATAATAATAATTTTTGAACGGCTGATTTTCAGTTGACTCAGGAAATAATCAGCCATCCATTGTCAAAAAGAAATCATCATTTAATGAGGTTTTTTTTAATGCATTTGTTTAGTCCATATCATAGTCAATCATAAGTAATAGTGATTGGTACTTATATGTAAAATCTATATGCGTGTGCTTACATCAATGTATGTTATTAAATTAAATTTAGAATTGCATTTTCATCTGTGTACTTTCACATATCTCACCTTCCTGTTTGCCATTTGCATTGATAACGTGCTAAAAGAGATTTGTCGCTATTTAAATAGTTAAAGTATAAAAGTAATACATTAAGGTATAGCACACACACAGCTTTACCTGAGATACAAGAAAGACCTGTGTGGGGCTTGGTAGATGATTACAGTTAAAAGAATCATCTACATTAATAAACGTGCTAATTGTATTTTGTGGCCAGCGTACACGTGTCTCTAACAAAAGGCTGAGACTCGCGAACACAACCCAAAGGCCGACGCACGCAGCGTATATTACGCAACGAAGCGTCTGGGTACGCCCACCGAAACTCAAATCGCACAATAGCATTGTTTTAGTGGGGGCGGTATAGCATAGCCACGTGATAATAGCACAAATTGATTTCAGTTTTTCCAAAACTTAGTTTAAATACCTTACTTTACTGTAATGCCTCTGGGGACAGCTATCAGACTACGGGAAATGATTTTTCTGATCAGAAAACTATAAGAATGATAGTGGGTTGAAAACGGTATGAGTGTATTGAATCCCGCTTTGTGAACTGAGTGATCTGGGTGATCTTTGGTGGAACGTGATGAGCACGGTCTGAGTGAAAACGTGCAACAGAGTGTGATAAAGTTTTCGTTGTATTACGCTCTGGCTGTTTTGGAGCACAGTAGGGAGACTCCAATGATCCTACCATTTATGGGCAACAAGTGTTTATAAGTGGTACGATTGGACCGCACGGTTGTAGGTGTGACCAATAACGCAACGTGATACGAGGTAAATTGCCCTCATACGTGTTGTGGGAAGCACATGCAAGCGTGATTTGTGTAAAGAAAAAGGAAGGGAATTTTCACTGGTCACAGGAAAATCTCTAGAGATAGGGCCTGCAACGGTTACACGTGTCTGCTAGAAGGCGGACCGGAGATACCCGGAGCAGAAGAAGCTGGTGGAAGAGCTTGGAAAACTCCCACCGTAGACTGTGTTTGGTGCATTTTAGGAAGTTTTTCTGTGTAAGGTCCACAATGGAAGCCAAGTGCACAACACAGGGACGTTCAGCAGTCAGGGTTCAGACTGCAGAGGCTTGCAGACCCCGAGGGTCTGCTCGGTTAGTAATGTGGAGGAGGTATGGTCCCCACACTGAGACCTTTTGTGATGAATGGACACGAATGACTGCGGGGGATAAGGCACCATTTCCCGGGATAGGTAGTTTTAACTTAGAGGTATTGCATAATTTAAGGCAAAGGATCTGTCTCATAAAATCCTGGAAACAACGAGTTAAACATGATGATTGTTTGCAGATATGGCTACAGGAAAGTGACATGCAAAGAAATGTAACTTACATACCTAACTTTCATCTTGAGAGGAGAGACATGGCAATGGAGAGGATTATGGTTGCGGAGAAAGGCACAATGGGGTGCGATAAAAGTGCACTTAGTAACTATATTAAGAATGAATGTAACAAACGTAATAAGGTTTATAAAAATGAAAGTGTTAAATGGACAACTATTAACCCATGCAAGTCGCACCCCTTGTTAAACTTTCCTCAGGAACACCAACAAGAAAGTGAGCCCAGCACAATGTCGGAGCCTTTTCCAGCAGCCATCACACAAGACATCCAGGTGGACGCGACCAAATCGGTAAAGACTGTAATCAAACCCCCTAACGGAGGGTCAGGTGAGGTCGTGTCCACAGGTACGTATGGTATTATACATCACGCACAAACAAATGTACCTCATATCGTGGAATCAATTCAGAATGACGTTACTGGACTTAATCCTGTCAGGGTAATTGCAGTACCAAATGGGAAAACTGACTCTTCAGGAGTCACTCCTGTCAGGAACATCGCCATGTACTGCCCCTTTTCCCGAACAGAATTAAGAACAATTCTGTCTGAATTTCCTGATCCCAGGAAAGACTTAGTTGCTTGTCAAAAATACATTAGAGTGCTAGGAAACACTGCAGAGCCAAATAACAAAGATTGGAGGACAGTTTTGAGGGCATGTTTACCCCCCGATGTTGATTCATTGAAATTTATCGCTGATTGTAAGCTAGATGAGGAAGTACCACTAACAGACAAGTATAACCAAGATAATGTAAAAAGAATCAATCTACAGTTGAAAGAATATTTTCCTGCAGTAGTAAAGTGGAATAAAATCTTTACAATAAAACAAAAAGAAGGTGAATCCGCATCAGAGTATTTTCACCGGGCTCTGCAGGATATGGCTAGGTACACTGGTATAGATGACATTGAAACTAACGTACACCACAGAGAGGTAGCTGTGTCTGTATTAATGGACAGCTTAAAAGACACACTAAAAATTAGGGTACAAACCTCTATACCTCATTGGAGAGGTATCTCGGTGGCTGCATTAAGAGAGTCCGCTATCGAGCATGACCAAAATATCCAAAGAACCAGGGAAGCACAGGGAGAGCGGTTGATGGTACTGAGCATCCAAGCACTAGAGGAGGCATCAAGTCGACCGGAACCCCAGGCCCCTAGCACATGGAGAAAGCCAAGGATTTGTTATCATTGTAGAAGAGAAGGGCATTATGCCAGCAACTGTAATAACCCACATAAAGTCAGACCCCCTAGACCAAGAAATGAGCAAAATTATAACACACACAATTATAATCAGGGATCTTTTAGGAAGAATTTTGGGCCACACCCATGATATGTAGTCAGGAAAGGTGATCATTAGGACTGATGGTAAGCCTGAGGTTACGGTTAATAAATTGGGAGGTCATTCACTGAAGACACAGGAATGACAAGGTGAAACGTTGTAAATGTATTTGTGAAAAATGTTTTTTTTCTCTCTCTCTCCCCATCTCTGACGATTATTAGTAAGGACTCAAACATTGCATATCCGCTTGGTCTTTGCAGAAGTCTACCAAACCCCAGCATGACCTATCCACATCAATGTATCCTGGCCAGATACAGACAGTGGAGTAATGCAGGTGCTGGTGGGGAGGGACTGCGCAAGGAAACCATTGGACATGTAGATATGACAGCCTGATGATCTGACAATGTTTAAAAAAAAAAAATGTTCGAAAAATGTTTTTTTCTCTTTTCCTATTGCTGGTTATTGTTGATTTATGTAATATATATATGCATATGAATTGTTCTCTCTCTTTTGTTTTTTATTTTCCTCTCTTCTCACTCATGTTTTCATGGTTTAAAGATGGTATGTCATACATCAGCTAGACAAATGGTAATGCAAGATTTTTGCTCCTTACAGAAAGATCGCTGGTTTGGAAGAAATATTGCATCACCGGAATGTTCGTTTGGAAGACTGAGAGACAGCACCTTTGAGATGACAGCAGAAAAAGAAGAACAACAAGACTAGAGAACTTAATTATCGTAACAAGTTTCTCTCCCCCTCAAACTGTTTTTTCTGTACCCCATTACAAATTTCTTCTTTTCTCCTCCTGTAAGATGGACTTGCCACAAGAGACTGTGATATGGATTTTCCTGTTGACCATGACGTTGACCAGAGCAGTCTGTTCCGGCGAGAGTACCATGGAGGTCGAGAGAGGTTCTGGAATGGGTTCTGATGACAGAGATGGAGGCGTAGTTTTCCGAGAACATCATAATCAACAAGCAAAGGCGAGTATCAGAAAACGATCCGATAGCATTGACCATAGAAGGAATTGTGAAGGATTGTTAGCTGAAGAAAACTGTATCTGTAGGCTCTGTGACAATGTAGTTGAGGATGGATGCATCAAGAAATGCCAATCCAGTTTTAATATCCACATGGACCGGCATCCCTTGAGTGACTATCACTCCTTAGTGGGTAGTGTGCTAAATCAAACAGATTGTTGGGTATGCTCTCAAGTACCTCAAGGTCATAGCAAATCAGGACTAGTACCATTTCCTTTAACGATAGGGGAGGTACTTGAGCTAAGTGGTGGGAGGCCGGTGGACAGGAGGTTTAATATCTCCAGTCCTCCTAGTTTGAAGCTCCACCAATATCATGTGGATAGATCCCTCATATGTTTTAACATTTCCAATCCCCGAAAGCCGGGAAATTGGGAAGTGTCATGGAGTAACCAAACCATGACCTTTTCATATAGAGCAGATAGAATGCCGACAGATACAGAGCTTATACGCCACATAGCCAGTAGAGGAAAATCTTTCCGATATAGGTATACCCTAGGAAATAGGATCACGAGAGTTGGAGAGGTATCACTAGGATACAGTGCACAGATCGTACAAACTGATAGGTGTACTAAACAGATGGGAGGATTAGGGTTAGGAGAGTTCACATGGAAGATGTGTAATATGGTAATGTCCTACTCCGTCCCATATGTTCTCCCCGATGATGCATATTTCATATGCGAGAGGAAGGCGTATAAAGTGGCTTGCCCCAAACTCTGAAGGATTGTGTTATATTGGAAAAGTACTACCTGAGGTAATGAGTCTAAGGAGTGAGGAAATTGTAATTCCAATAGATTTGATTTATGACCCAACTGTAGAAACAATGATGTGATGAAAATGCGATTATACGGTCCGTTTCTTTCACCTGTTTTTCCGTTTTCCTCCAAGGTAAAAAGACCCACTTGGACGAGGAATTTGATGAGCCGATATACAGACAACTGATGGATTAAAGAAGAAGTTTTGACAACCTTATACACAGATATTTGATGAACTATGCCATAGATCCCCAGTTTCCCTAGAAATTTTAAAATTACGCTAGCCCAACACTTTTGTAAATCTATGGACATTGACAAAGCTTTCTGCTCGCACCTTATGGGCAAAAGCACAAAGAAGACTGCAATCAACAGACACCGAACAAGACTTCAACCGACAAATGTACATTAACCCGACATAGAATACCACTGCATTTACCATAAGTGTTCTTTATCTTCATTTCTACAACCCTCAGGTAGTGACACACATAGTCGATAGGGAATACAGGCACAGATATCAGCAATCACATACCTCCCCCATTCATGTATCATCAACTAAAATGTGCTCCCCCATTTTGTTACAACCACAGCCGAAAAAGAGCTCGGTAGAGTTTGACAGCCCATCCACAGACCCTTAATACGGGATAAGAAGGAATTCAAATGTATACTTCGCAATACCTCGAAGCTTGATTTACAACACGTACGGCACGATGATACATGACCCCCCAAACATGGATTCATACACACATGCTTCTGCTATCTCACTAGGTCATACCCTCTTCACACCTTCTCCTCTCTCCTCCCTTACCCAACCATGGAAATGTATTAACCCCTGACATATATTTTTCTCTTTTTGAAATGTTTTAGAAGGTGGCAGTTATTGTTGACTGCCAAAGGGTGGACTGTCAAAGTCAGAAAAATATCACGCTGCACGTTGCCATATATGCACCTCATGCGTGTGCACGCTACATATTTAATCAAAATAATGGATTTTATAAGTTAATATTCCCCTGAGTCCAGCAGGTATCAGTGGGTCTCAAATGGCTCTTTGACCTTAGAGATTCCCCAAACAATAGTTTGCATGTTGGGAGGGCTTCACATCTTCATATGCATAGGTAAGCACAGGAATAGTAATTGAAGATTAATTGTATTCCAAATCAGTATCTTTCCTGCAGACGGAGTACAATAGCCTTTAATTACACTGAGCTTTGAGACTCAATGAGGAGGGCCAACACCTGTGTTTACAAATGGGGCTGGATTTGTCTCCAGAAGAATGATTGCTGAGATGTCATTGTCTCAACTGAGAGTGGACAGTGAGATAGTATTCGCCAAACAATAGCTTCCCACAAGACAGGAATGTGTTGGTCATCACCCATTGTTTTGCATAACCAAGGCCACTGATGCAGCTGGCTCACATGCTGTGAGGGACACACACATCTTGTTGTTGACACCCCCCCACAGCTGGAATGCAGGTATGATATTATCCACTGGAAATCACAGGGCTCACTCACTCACACAGCTACCTGGCACCCAGCAGCATGGCGGCTACATCCCCAGGACTGACCTCCAAACTAAAGGCTAAGTATTGAATTCACATGGCTAGATAAGGAAATATAGACAGATTGCTTTAAGGTCAATGGTGCTGGTTTAAATAGGATATTGTAACTTGGTTGTGTGATTGTTGGGTGTTTGTGTTGATACTCTGTGAAGTCTGTGATGAATTGGAACAGTAGACAATCTGTAGCATAGTATTTGTGGTATTTGTTTGCCTATGGTGATTTAAAATAGATTGTGCTGGTTAGTTATAATATATCTTGTTAATCATAAATACCACCATGCAGTTACGTTTGAACATGTGCTGGTAGCAATGGCAGGCTGATATGTGTGGTTACATTGTGATCTGGTCTTGTGATGAATATGCTCTGGTTATTGAGATACTGAAGTTGTTTGGAATGTGAAATTGAATAAGATGGTTCTAGGAAGTTGTTTGGAATGTGAAATTGAATAAGATGGTTCTAGGAAGTTGGATTGAAATTGTGAAAGGTGATTTAGATGGTTTGGAATTGTAAAATCAGAACATATGCATTGTTCTGAGGCTTGGACATTTTGGAATAAAATGGAGTCTTGTGTCTTCTGCTATGTGATTGTGGTGTAGCAGAGAGTGCCATGTGTTTGGACCTGCAAATCTAAAATGGCTGCTGTTGGATATTTTCCCCTCCCCCTTTCAACCATGTGGTGCAGTCTTTGGAATCATGGGAGCTTTCCCAAAATGGAGTCTAGCTTCTGTCCCATGCGGTATTGTAGGGTTGTGTATATAGGGACAGCCAGTATGGGTAAGGTCAAGTATTTTCTCCACAAAGATTCTCAGCATTGACTAACTGCGCAGCGATTGTTCCTCACATGTGTAAGTTTTCTCCGCAATCATATTGATCTTACTGTTATTGTGAGCCATATCTCTCTCTCTCTCTCTCTTCTCCTCTTTCTCTCTTATTTTCCCTTAAAACGTAATTGTATTGTATTGTATTTCCCGTGTAGTTATCTGGTTAGTTAGTCTATGTTATATTGTAGTGTATGACTTGTATTGTATTAATTCTTTTGCAAGTATAACATTCATAATATATATATAAGGCGTTGGACCCTAAGCACGGTATCTGTGTATTTCTTATAGTGTTAAGTATTCTCAGAGCGTGGTGACGCTCAAACAGCTTTGAAGTTAATAAGGTTACACTGTGTTGCATCTACACTCTACCACTACACAGAGGTTTACAGTATAAGTACATTCCTTAAGGTATAGTTATTCTAGTTTAATTCTGTAAGTATCTGCAATGCCTGTGTCCACACCCTGTGCACAGCGTCTGCACATACCCTTGCGGTACCTTTTGCGCCAATTGCGTACTGTGTTCTTTAACCTTTAACGTGTTTTTAATAGGACAAATATTATAGACATTGTCAACCTATACGCAGTGCTCTATGCAGTGCCAGCAATCACCTAAAGATACAAGCTGATGCAAGATTTATTGTACCTTCTGCTCTGTGGATAACGGCAGGTGCTTATTTTACTCATTTGTTTCTCGGATTCTTTCACGATTCAAAATTCGAAAAAAAAAAAAGTTCCAGTACTGCGTATCTCTGGGTCCCCCAATAATAAGGCACTGCATATATCGCAGCACAACATGTGCTACGGATGCAACAATGGCCATTTCTGATGTTTCTAGTTACTAAGCCGCACTAAAGTAACACTAATCTGCAATGTCCATACCAAATACATGGTTCTAGATTTGAGTAAAGAATATACACATACTGTATACACTCCGTCATCCTTACTGCCAGTAGTGCAGCCATAACATGTCAATAAAACAAACGCCAAGGTGTTACTGTATTAACCATTTAGCTGCCAGAAGTGAAAGCTGTTTGCTGCAATAATTAGGACGCTAATTAGGTAAGATGTCTGAGTGCTGTTCATTTTGATGGCTGACATCACCTGACTATATTGCTGAGACATTGTCTGTGACACCTGCTATTGCCTGCAGCGACTCCAGTATGCCTGCAAGCTACTGACCATAATGGATACATATGTAGGCACAAATTATCCTGCATTTTGTAAGTTTGGACATGTATCCAAGTGCAAATTGGCTCTACAGGTTCACGTGTTCATCAGCCATGACACCAGCTGAATGGTCCCCAGCACTATCTCAGCGCATCCAGAATGTTCCCATTTACTTTACTCCTCTCCCACGTAACCAGACTCATCTCATCTGTTCAGCAGCCATCCGTGATTACTGTATCTCCTGCATGCTGCAGGTTCAGTACTAATAAATCTATCAGCACTTTATGGGGCTATTTATGAAGCTGAGAGAAGTCCTTTTTCCTGAGCTTTTGCCGGAAAATAGGTTCTTCCCCGCATTTCGGAATTTGCCCTGATTTCTCTTGCTACCAGTTTACTGACAGCCTCATAGACTTCTATGGCGATGACGGCTTTGCTCTATTTAATAAGCTTTTCATCGCTAGTTAATGACATCTTGAGATGGCATTGGTCATGGGCCTGGTTCAGAGTTGTAAGCAAACTGAATGGCTTGCATACAACTTTGATGGCGGAGGGATTGCACAAGCGCATGGCGTGTTCTGCGCACATGCAGAAGGAGTCCTGCGTCATCACACGCAGTGTCTCCTAAGCTGTAGCCTGAGTAACAGGCTGCGGGCATTTCGGGGCGGTGAGGGGTCAGCTTTCCTGAAAACGGGACGCATCTTCCGACACAGATTTACTGACCTCGGCTATGGATGTGAGACCACCATTGTGAGTGACCTGAGGGGACTCAGCAGTGGATCACTGAAGCATGCAGGAGAAGTCTATTAACACAAGACACCTCCTGCAGTACTAACTTATTTACACACAGCAGCTGCGACCAAAGACGCAGCAGCTACGACCAAAGACGCAGCTACTGTGATCACTGCATCTACCTGCGAATTGCTTCCTCTACCCAGTAATGGGGAAAAGCTGGACAGGCTTCACCAGATTGCCATCTGGTTAAACACCTATGGGCATATGTGGATACCAGCCACCTATGTGCAAATCAAGGCCTCTATTCACGATATTAAGCTGAAGTGATTGTCAAAATGGTCGGTATTGCCAGGTTTTCCAGATGAGCGGGGGAGGGGTGCTGAGGTGCACACCGGTAATGACGGGTGCGGTGCCGCGGAGACCTTTTACTACTCCATACAAAGACGAGGTTGCAGGCGCACAATTCAAACACTACCAATTTATTAATAATACTCATTGCAATAAAATGTTGCATTTTGAGCAAGGTTCTTCGCATAGTTATGGCCATAAATAACGGCTTGCCCACCGCGTCCAGGTGACCTCATTAATCGGGCAAGTGTCTAACATATTGGGGGGTACAAATCTAGGGCACAGGACACCCCAAACCCAAGCAGTTGAGTGACCCCAGGGCAACACTAGAGTGAAAAAATATATAGTGAAAAAAGTGAAGATAGGTTAGTGAGAAAGGCTGCTGGAAACAGCAGGGGTAAATTAGTGAGAGGTGAGAAATAAAGTAGTGAGAGGTAAAGTAGTGAGAAGTGAAGGTGGGAAATGAGTTACACTGAAACAACACACGCAATAGGGATGAAAGGAAATAAGAAATTAAGTGTTAACCTGTGTTGCTCCTGAGGCCACCAGCCATTGCAGTCCAGGGGGACCCACACCCCAGAAATCCACCCCCCATGTGACAATCTAATATACATTTGTGCAGGACTCACCTTGCTCTGCATGCAGTCTAAGAAATGTCAGGAACCTAATTAAAACCAATATATAGGACAGGTGGTCATGGGTGCTACCACCAGATGAGCCCCAGAATAATAATGCACAGATGCAGAAGGTCTCAGTATTCACAACAGGACAAGTCTTCACCCCATCGCAATCCTCTCTAGTATCAGGGTGCAACAGTACTCTTGGAGTCCTGGTAGAATACACAGCCAGATTCTCTTATCAATAAATATTCCACAGTGGACATTAAACCACCTGATTTATCATTAGGGGGGTAGTAGGGTACATCGCTTGGTGGAATACAGTAGATAAGACTCCAAGGTAGGAAATGTCGGGCAGCGGAGATTATGTTTATTTTCCATTGTCTGCTGCTAGTGCCGGTACTAATCTGCTGTTGGGTGTGGGATCTCAATCAAATCCTCATTCTTTCACCTGAGGAACATAGCCAGAATCAAGCACTTAATTCCCTCAGATGATCTGCCAAAAGTCATACATGCATTTGTATCATCTCGATTAGACTACTGTAATGCCCTCTACCTTGGTCACCTAGCAAAAGAATTGCACCGCTTACAGCTGGTGCAAAACACAGCTGCCAGGCTGTTAACCGACCTGCCCCGTTCTAGCCACATAACACCCATCCTCTACTCCCTTCACTGGCTGCCTGTAAGATGGCGAATCATCTTCAAGATTGGCTTACTGAGTTTCAAAGCATTACATGACCAGGGCCCAAGGTACCTGAAACAGCTTCTGACCCTATACTGCCCCACTCGATTACTGCGATCTATAGATGAAGGACTTTTAGCAGTACCTAGAATCTACCGTAATTCATCTGGGGGTCGAGCTTTTAGTCATGCGGCTCCGACTCTATGGAACTCACTTCCCCGCACAGTGCGAGAGGCCCCAACTATAGAATCCTTCAAAAGTAGACTCAAGACTTTCCTGTTTACTCAAGCATTTCCATAATGTCTCTTTTAGTATCTTCATGCTTCTGTATTTTATGAAAATGTACTTCATTATTTTCTGTACTATACTATGCTATGTATCTGTTAAGCGCCTTGAGTCCTATTGGAGAAAGAGCGCTATATAAATAAAATTATTATTATTATTTATTATCTCTGTATGTAATGCAGAAAGTGATAATCACACAGAGAGGCTTCTGGGGAAACCTAATTTGATGTTATGCAAAACAAAAAAAGTATGAATATAACTGGTGAATTTACTCATTGGTTCTAATAGAAGATAAAGACAGACAACGTGAGACCTGTTCTTTACAGCCGTGCAAATGCCATGCAGATGTAGACAGTAATCCATGTATATCGCAGTATGAAACAGAATTACTGTTGTGCTGAACGAAGTCCAGGTGGACTCAACTCAAAAGACATCTGTGTCGTCCTAGCTCAAGATATGAAAGACCTGTCAAGATTCACTACCAGATGACTCTGTTGAAGCTAAATGTAACAGTTGTAAATTATCTGGGGAACCTATAGAAGCTTCTGTGAAGGTCAGCAGGCCTTTCTGCTGGGTTGCAAGATGAAACAAGACAGACTTTTGTGTAATTCTCTAACATGACTCCCCATTGAAGATTGCCTAATGTTATGAATAACTGGAGGAAAGAGGGGACAGAACTTTTTTTCAGTAGAAGATAAGAGGATTTATATATGACCCTACCAGTGACAGATCTTTTCCAAGCCATTCACAAATTGCCATCATTAGCTATAGGAAGCATATATTGCGTAATGGGTTGTAATCTTGAGCTACACGTGGGGTGGGTTAGAGCCTCCCAGTTTAGTTCATTCATATTATGCTTCACATTTCAGATAATCTCTTTCTTTTTCCTCACCCCACTCACATCTACAGTGTCTGAAATCATCATCATTATCCCTCCATCTCCACAAAGATTACTTGTTTTTATCCAGACTTGCTGCTATTGTTTCCTTCTTAGCAATCCCTAATATGATTCCTCCTGGACCAATGAGTCTCTTTTAGTCTTGTAGACTTGATAAAACCTTTCATTTATGCCATACTGTTTTTCCCACCCAGGAATTACAACCCATAGTATGTGGGAGTCTAGTTAGCAATATATACAGACTATCAGTATCTCTGTAAGTTCTCTCAGGGTCACCAAGGACACAGCGCTCAATGATTTATTTTTGAGCGGTTCTGCGCAAAGGATGAAATGTCAGAACTTTGATTGTAAGAGCCGAGAAGGTTCCCAGAGAACAGCAGCTGAGCCTGGATCAGTCACCTAATTTCTCTTGGATTCCTTCTGTACTTTTACATTCAAGGTCCTCATATGTATATTACAGAAAACAGGATTCAAATAATGGCTTTACCTACAAATTACCTCAATAGATATCCAAAATACGCCCTTATCTTACACAAGACACTGCAAAAACTCTAATCCATGCACTCATCATCCCTCGCATTGATTATTGTAATAGTCTCTTTACTGGTCTTCCCAAACATAGGCTATCACCACTTCAATCCATTTTAAATGCAGCTGCGAGGCTAATCTTCCTCGCCAGACGTTCTTCATCTGCTGATCCGCTCTGTCTGTCCCTCCATTGGTTACCGGTATTCTACCGTGTCAAATATAAAATACTTTTACTTACATACAAGGCTATTAACCAAACTGCAGCATCATACATCTCCTCACTCATCTCAAAATATCTCCCTACCAGACCTCTCCGCTCTGCACAAGATCTGCGTCTCTCATCCACATGTATTACCTGTTCCCACTCAAAATTACAGGACTTTACCCGGGCTTCACCCACTCCGTGGAATGCACTCCCACGCACAATAAGACTCTCCTCTAGTCTCCAAACCTTTAAACGTTCTCTGAAAACTCATCTCTTCAAACAAGCCTACCAAATTTCAGACCCACACACATAACCTTCACAGCTTCCCTATCAAGTTACATCCCCTCTGTACAGTCTACATATATAAACTCACATTTTGTCTTCCAACATTGCTGGGTGATCATATCATATACAACCCATTAAGAACCTAGCAACCTGGGGAACCATTATGTGACAGGTAGCATCTATCCTTGTGTATCAATGCCTATTTCCCTATAGATTGTAAGTTTGCGAGCAGGGCCTTCCTACCACTATGTCTGTCTGTCTGTCTGTCTGTCTTTGCCAAGTTTTGTTCTATAATTGTTGTTCTAATTGTAAAGCGCAACGGAATATGCTGCGCTATATAAGAAACTGCTAATAAATAAATAATAAAATAAATTAAGCTGGGGAGGCTGTAAAAATGCTGGAAACAAAATATACATAATATAATATAATAGTCCTTTCCTAAAATCATGTATTTTAAAGTAGGAGGTATCTGACATATTCAAGATGATACTGAGGGGGTTATTCAGGTTGGATTGCAGATTCTGCTAAAAAGCAGCTGCTGCAATCCTTTCTATCGCATGCAGCGCGTCTGCATCGCAGGGCATGCTGAATGGAGTACCCAGCGTCTGCAACTGCAATTTAATTGCGGTCGCAGCAACTGTGGATGACCCCGACCTCTGCAGCCCAGCTGCGAAGGCAGGTAGGCCGCCTTCATATTTTCCATCGGAGCGGCTGTGTGTAACGTCACGCAACCTCCCTGAAAATGCTTTTGACCCGCCCCCGTTTTCCTCGTACCAATGGTCCATTGTTGGCCCCGCCTGCCCCGTGAACGCCTCTACCTGTCAATCAGGTAGAGGTGTTCGCAGCCAATTCAATGCGATCGCATTGGCTGGGCTGCACATGCACAGGACAGGACAGGACCAGCGCATGCGTACCGGTGCTGGGAATCGCGTTACGATGCAACCTCAATAACTCCCTGTGTTCCATTCAGTGAGGTCAATGACTAGGGAGGCACTGGCTAGTATCTGAGCCAGATTCCCACACACATATGGTATGGTGGTAAGTTTTGACTATAAAAATTATTAGAATAATCCAAAGATTATATAAATAATACAAAGATTATATTTGAAAGTTCTAAATATAATTTTTGCATTATTCTAATTATTTTATAGTCCAAACTCTGGAGTATGACTGTGAGGCTCTGCCTCCGCTGACCGCACATCACTGGTTCCATTAAAACCCTTTATTTCCTTATTGGCAGAATCAATTCATGAACACATTAATGAATCATGTAGAGGCAATGTAATTGTTTTTCTTACACCTGTTCCCAGTGAGTTATACTATAAAAATATATATATATTTTTTTTTTAAACATGTTTTTTTATTGAAGTAAATGCATTCAGACAATCCACATAGTCAAAGAGCAAGTCTTAAATCATGACAATGTAACATATATATCAGGTAAACTAGTAAGATAGTTTTTAACACAGCATAAAAGGCAGTGTGATAGGTTATTATTTGAACGATTAGCAAAAGGCGTATGGTAATCACATGCTAAATGAAAAATGCATTGCTCCAAACTTCTCCTTTTCCTCAAATTTTTCTAAACCAAAATGAGGATAGCATGTGCTACGGCCGTAGACCCATGGTCATAAGATAAACTGCAAACTGAAATGCAAACTACCTATGCAGTGGAAACTATATGACGGCATAGGGTAAAAAGAAGTAGGACTGAAGGGGCTATCAAACACAAAATATCTGTACTAAATACAAAAGTATAAACTTCACAAACAACCCACTAACATATTAGGAAAATAATGTAAATAAATCACATGAGAGAGGGTAACAAACAATCTATACGCCGCCACCAGTAAAAAATTTAAAGATCACGAGAGATGGTCAAAGTCGTACAAATGTGTCTAGTAGGAGAAAGGCAAGACGATATAGAGTAATAACTATCTCTTCATGTAACTGCTCCCAAGAGACCAAAAACCTGAGATAAAATATGAACAGTGGGGTACAAAGTACGTTGCCTCAGATGCCATATCGACATTCCAGTAACTAGCAGAGCTAACGGAAGGCTATAAAAACCAAAATCAGGTTTACAAACGTCAATCAATAACTTCCATGGTGGCCCATATATATTCCTCTCCTCGAGCATCTCCAGATTACAATTTACAACTTGTTCCATAAGAGAAGCAGACAACAGGGTATCCAATGCCAAATTGGAAGAGGTAACACTGCATTTGGAAATGGCAACATCAGAAATAGATGTGGACTTAAACACAATAGACTTAACACTGGGACCATTGTTAATTGGAGAATCAATCCCAAAGTCACCCTGTGATAGGAGTGGTACGTCCAGGCGGGGAGATTGATCATCCAAGGAAGAATGACCCTGATCGAAGAGAGACAGTAAATGACTAAATTTCTTCTCTAGGTAAGGTAATAAAATTTGAGACATCTCTATTGCCAGTTGGGTAGCAAAAGCATTACCGCCATTCTTTACCTGCATAGCCATTATCCCTGGTATGACAAAAGAAAAAGTGGGTAATGAAGAGTTCACCTCTAAGTGAGAAATATTTGACAATGAACTGTGTTGCTAAGATAACGGGGAGCACAACCTGCCACAAATGTGTTTATATGAATCACCACTAGATTATGCTAGACAAACAAAGGCATAACGTTGACACAATCAGTGTACATGTACAGGGAAAGACTGGTAATTAGTGTTATTAATATTAACACAGAACAGCCGTTATTATATTGACAAAATAAAAAAAAAAAAATCCTCAACAGAATATATATATGAAAACAAACTCTGGGAGGGCTGGGGAAGTAATAGTTTCTGTTCCTGAGGAAGAAATATTAAATAGGGATTATTACAGTCCTAGGAGAAATAGAACAACGGTCCAGCACACAAGTGAGAGTTCAAAGTACAGTATGCCCCAAGTCCAGCAGCAAAATGAGGTGCACCAACAGTCTAGGATGACAAGGAGCAGTTCTGCTACAGAGGCTCACAATGAGCGCTGGTAATGTGCGCTCACAGGCTGCTTTCAGAGGTGTGAGGAGTGGTATATGCAGCTACAGGCATCAGGGTCCACAGCACATGGACAGCCACAGGAGGACTCACGGCCGAGGCGGCGAGCGCACCGATGACAGGCGATCACCCGCGCCAGTACCCCGATGTAGAGAGCAAGCCAGCAGGGGGTCAGCGGCGGGGAGGTCCGATGGTCAAGCGGCCAAGCGTGTGGAGGAGTCCGACATCCGCTCCTCCCCGTCCGTCAACGGAGCAGAGACACGGGCGTCCTCACAGTCCAGCAGAGGGTTAGGACGCCAGCAGTCCACAGAGGGTCCCCGATAGCAGCGGGTCCCACACACCCGGGTAACAGTTCCCAGCCGTCAGGGGTTTCCAGTCAAGGGTCTCTGGCCAGGAGTAGCAGGAGGAGGTGCAGGGTGATGGTCTCCGCGGCACTGGGGTTAAGGTAGCTGGAGGGGTGAGAGCTTTCCAGGAGCGGCCTCAAGGAGATCTTACCTCAGGAAAGTCAGGCAGGCGAGAGCCGTCTAAATAGGGATAGTTTCGTAGCCGCACAGCTCCACCACAAACCTGTCGGCCCCGGCGTCCACTTTCAAAGGTGCGGATATCGGCACAGAGCCGCAGCTGCAGAGGGTGGTAAGCAAACTGCGTGGAGAGTGATAACAACGGATCTAAGCACACAGTCGCTGCGGTCCCCGGGGGCGCCACCAGTGGCACAAAAGCAGAGTCTCAGTTTGTTCAGCCGGGCCAGCGCCGCGTGGCTGAACCGATGTGCTGCACGGGGAGAGCAGACACTTCGTTACGTTCCCAATGGAGGGGAGCGGCAGGGTGCGGGAGGACTCTCCCGCTCGGCTGAAAACAGCTCCGTAAGGGTCTTTCACCCCGCAGCAATGCTCCAGCGGCAATGCCCCCCGCCCGGCTGTCCGAGTCACCAGAGATCAGCCGCTGGAGTCCACAGGCCACGAGTCGGGAGATCACAGCAGAGACGTCACCTCCCAAGGTATACTGAGGGGCGCTCCGTAATTGAACCCCTCACACGGAGGGGGTCTGCAGTACGAGGGCGTAGAAGGAAAGGAGGGGGCAGGGTAATCGGCGCTTCAGTACTCTAGGCGCGGTCCTCCCAAGGTTTGCACCAAGAGCAAGCAGCCATCCACACCGTTTACATAAAACGGCCTGACTTCGGTGAAAAATAGGTCCACAGGGGCGAGTAGGGTAGCAAACTGCACTTGGGGAACACACTCCCATAAAGTTTATAGTCCCATGAAATTAGGGAAAGGAGGATTGATGTGGATTACTCAAGCCCCTGTGCAGACATAAAGTAAAAAGCGGCCATGCTGGATGCCCCGCCCACCGGAAGTCCTATAAAAATATATTTAATGTAAAACAAATAGAGTAATGAATGACTAAAAGAAAAATACTATGAGAGGTCTCAAGCGCACTGTAAATCTGTTGGAGATATAAGCTGACGTGTGGACCCCCTTTTTTTCCTAGTATGTACAGATACTGGGACGTATTCAGGGGTATATTTAATAAGAATCAGTTTTTCAGGGGTTTTGAAACCACGGCACATTGGTAGGAAATAGAAGCAACAAACCACTGTTTTTATTATTCAGTGGTTTTGACGGGACTTGAATAAAAACGATTCGCACCCACTAACTTTGAAAGCTATTCCATCAACTGTTTGTGTTTGCTGTGCAAAAGATGAGGAATCCGAGAAACTACTGCTTCTTTAACTTAAATGTATTGAAATTATAACAAACATATCACGGATAGGCGGACATCAGAATAAGGTTCACACAAACTTTTGTGACGCGTTTCAAGGGCTAACTGCCCAAATCCTCAGTCCGTATTATGTCAATATGTATATATATATATATATATATATAGAGTGTAAAGAGCCTCATGCAAAATATCAATTAAATAACTGAATTAAACAATTGAATAATATTACTGTCTGAAAATGTACTAATAATACAAGATACAATAAAAAATACCTAGTAAAAAAAATGAGCAAACCATCAAATAGTGACATTTGTAAACCACAGCCAATGTCCATCTGTTTGATATCTGGTTTGTGGAAAGGGTTTATAATGGGATTTTGATCAAACAGCTGTAGAAACAACATAACTGTCTAGCCAATCAGAAAGAGAGGAATGACCATGCCCCAATAAAGATGGCAATTAATATATTTTGCAATGATTATATAATGGCACCTACATTGCATGAGGTGCCATTATATAAGTACAATACTGGAACCTATGCAGGGGTACAGGTAGTGTGCACATTGCTTCCTAAAAATAAAACGCAGAGTGAGGTAGTAATCCAAGGATAAAACATCCCACACTGGCTGGCAATATTCTATCTAGAAAGAGGGATACTACCAGAGGAAAACGTAGTCAACGTTTAACCAGTGTACATAAAGCAAGTGTGAGTCACAAAGTGCGGTAAAGCAGGGGAGTACGGATCCATAACAAACAGTCCAATCTGCAAAATCCTCCTGGTCTGTGAAGAATTAGATTCTGGATATGTGAGATACAAGAGACAGAACAGCAGAGCAGTAACTATACTTTTTGGTGCCCTGTGCCAGAAAGAAAATTGGCACCCGCCTCGCGGGAAAGGGGCATGACAAAATTGATCCCAGAGAAAACACATGATGCCCCTTCCCATCGAGCCACTGAACTCAAACACACAAACTGGTGCATCCCAACCAAACACCCCTTCCACCAAGTCACTTGATCCCGCATAAAGGTGGTCATTCTGAGTTGTTCGCTAGCTGCATTCGTTCGCTGTGCAGCGATGAGGCAAAAAAATCGGTACTTCTGCACATGCGTATGCGGCGCAATGCGCGCGCGCGATGTACTATTACAACGAACGATGTAGTTTCATACAGGGTCTAGCAAAGCTTTTCAGTCGCACTGCTGGCCGCAGAGTGATTGACATGAAGTGGCCGTTTCTGGGTGTCAACTGACCGTTTTCAGGGAGTGTTCGGAAAAACGCAGGCGTGCCAGGAAAAACGCAGGCATGGCTGGGCGAACGCAGGGCGTGTTCGTGACGTCAAAACAGGAACTGAACAGTCTGAAGTGACCGCAAGCGCTGAGGTTTTGAGCTACTCTAAAACTGCACAAAAAAAAACTTTGTAGCCGCTCTGCGATCCTTTCGTTTGCACTTCTGCTAAGCTAAAATACACTCCCAGTGGGAGGCGGCATAGCGTTTGCACGGCTGCTAAAAACAGCTAGCGAGTGATCAACTCAGAATGACCACCAAAAACAAAGAGATTTCTAACTATATGAAGCTTCCTGTACCCTGTAAAAAAATAACTAGCACCATAATTGAGCAGATCCATGCAGTGTGCAGCCACACATGCAATCCCTTGCAACCACACATGGATCCGCCCAGCCGTAACGCTGATCACCTCTTCACAAATTACAAGGTAAGCTTCAAATAGTTAAAACTTCCAGCTTGGAGTTCTCTAGCTTTCTTTCTGCTGCGGGGTACACTGGGCTCCACAAGGATTCGACAATGGGGTTGTAGAGTAGGATCTTGATCCGAGGCACCAACAGGCTCAAAGCTTTGACTGTTCCCAGAATGCACAGCGCCGCCTCCTATATCACCCCGCCTCCCAGCACAGGAGCTCAGTTTTGTAAGTTGGTGCTGCAGTAAGCAGGCACTGAACAGAGGGGCTGCTCCAAGCAGCCCTAAGAAAAGCTTTTTATGAGGTAAAAAGTGAAGACTTCAAGGGCAGCAGCGGTGGTAAATGTCTTGTGACATTCACTGCTGCAGCTCCAGCTCTCCCCAGCGGCGCTGTACACTCCTGAGCCCTGGTTGCCGGGTACCCACAGCGGAGGCTCCGTTTGTTTTCACGTTAGACACACACGGCTGGGGCTCTCCAGGATCGCGTGGCCGCGCTTCGGGAGGTGGTAAGTGGGTCCCGCTTGCGGGACCCGGTCTTTTTCGCGATCCGGCGCGGTCAGTGGGAGGCGGGCCACGCGCGCTGGCGGTGGACACTGTGGCAGTACAGGCGATCCCACTAGATCACCAGGGCATGGGCGCAGGTCAGGTTTTCTCTCTAAACCAATTCTTATATCGCCCACAGTATCCGGTGGTTTTGCCAGCAGAGGGGATAAGGCTTAGACCTGAAACCCCTCCCCCAGCCCCATTTCTAGCAAGTTTTCCCGCCCTGAAGCTGCATATCTGTCTTTTCCTCACTCCATGTCAGTGTCTGCGGCGCCATTATCCCTCAGCTCTCTGTTCCTGGGACTGCTTGGGCAAATCCTCCTATGTAAAGCCGCCTGGTTGTCAGCGCTGTGCCTTTACATGACACTTAAGTATTCTACCTGCCTTTTTAGACAGTGATAGTTAAGAAAGAGTGCACTTAGTCAGGGTTTTATAGTACAATTACCCTGTGATATACATCCAGTTCTTACTGTGTAATGTTATATCTATTGTTATATAGCTGTGTAAGCTAGTCCAGTGCAGTATTATTGTCAGTAATAACCTCTGCATTGTACAAACTGTGACTTTCTGTGTGTGCATTTGATAGCTGAGTGGTGTCCATTTCGTGTCTTTCACTCAACCTGCTATCCCTATATTCTATAACCTGAGGGGGCTTGGTGCGTCAGGTGTTATCTAATATAGGATTTTCACAAAGATATACTGTATTACGTATTTTTCTCTGTGATTTAGTCACCATATCTCTCCTTTATCTCTGCTAGTGCTGACTACACTGCGCAGGGGTTTGGGTTTAGAGGTATAGCGCTGCTGATAATTGTACTGTGTTAACCTCATACTGCAAGTTATATCATGTCTGCTTCTGAGGGTAACGGTTCTGGGGCTGAACACACTGCCGGTGTTGCTGACGCCACAGGGCCATATGAGGAGAATATAGCAGCTGTGGGTTCTGGTTCTGGGGGCTCCTTGCCCCCCAGTGGGACTGTGGCAACGGAGGCACATACTGACCCACCGTGGGCCGCTTTTTCCACGCTTCTGCATACGTTAGTTCATAAACTAACTCCCCCTATGGGACCCCCAATGCCGGTACAACCGTATGTGGTCCCTGCAGCTAACCCGCCGTGGGCGGATGATTTATCTGCTCAATGAAAGAAGTTGAACCAGTCCTTGACTACTAAAAAGTCTGACCAACGCTCGCCTAAGTCCAAGTGGTCCTCTAAGCGAGCGCTTCTCTCCTCACAATCCAATGCTGTCACTAACAGACGGCACATATACTGACCCCTCAGGTTCTGACTCAGATACGGCTGATGGGGAGGGTAGTTCACATGTGGATGTTCCTGATCTTTTGGAGGCTATTAAGTTAATTCTGCAGATTACGGATGATCCTGAGCCATCCGTCCCTCCTAAGAAACCAGATAGGTTCAAGCGTCAGAAGGTGGTTAAGCAAGTTTTACCTCACTCTGACCACCTCCTAGTGGATATACGTCAGGAACCCTGGGAAAACCCGGGTACGAAGTTTGTGCCTCAAAAGAAGATGCTGGCTCGCTATCCTTTCGCGCCAGAGCTGTCTAAAAATTGGGAAACGCCTCCTCCAGTGGACTCATATGTGGCTAGGATGGTGGTTTCCTCAGCTCTGCCTGTCACTACCATCACGTGTCTAAAAGAGCCTACGGATAAACGTGTGGAGGGTTGTCTGAAAGCGATTTACACCCTCACGGGTGCTACACAAAGGCCCACTATTGCAGCTACATGGGCTGCAGAGGCTATTGAAGCATGGGCCTTGGAGTTTGAAGCTGAAATCTCTTCTGACCATGCTAGACAATGCTTGTCATATATTGTCACAGCTTCTCGATATATTAAAGAGGCGGCTTCTGATGCACGGTATCCTAGCAGCCAAGGCCTCTACTACGTCAGTCCTGGCTCGCCGGATATTGTGGCTGAGATCCTGATCTGTGGATCTGGACTCTAGAAAAACCCTGGAGGTACTCCCTTTCAAGGGAGATATTCTGTTTGGGGAGGACTTAAATTAGATTGTGGCTGACTTGGCTACTGCCAAAACTGCCTGTCTGCCTAATACCGCTCCTTCTGTGTCGAAGGCTAAAGGTATGTCCTTTCGCCCCTTTCGTCCTTCAGGTAAAGCAAAAGGTCAGGCGTACCATAAGCAGGCCCACACTTCCAAACCTGGTAAGCCGAAGCCCAAAAGAGCCTGGGCTGCCCGTCAGCCAGCTGCCAAGACCGATAAGCCTGCCACATGATGGGGCAGGCCTCCCCCTGGGGGATCCCAGGGTGGGGGGCCGGCTTCTAGGGTATACCCAGGAATGGTTGAAGACCACTTCAGATGCCTGGGTACGGGAAGTCGTCACTCGAGGTTACGCCATAGCCTTCAAATACCGACCCCCTCATCGATTTTGCTAGACAGATGTCCCTTTGGACCAGACAAAGGCAAAACTCTACACTCGGTGGTACAGACCCTCCTGGATACAGGAGTCGTCGTACAGGTGCCTCTTGCTCAGAGAGGCCGGGGGTACTATTCTCCGCTGTTTCTAGTCAGTCTCGAAACCGAATGGGTCCTCCCGGCCCATTCTCAACCTCAAGGCATTGAACAGGTTTGTGAAGGTTTCCAAGTTCCGTATGGAAACCCTTCGCTCTATAGTTCTGGCCTTGGAACCTGGGGACTACATGGTCCAAGGAAAGTGGTCGCGTCAGGAGTCTTCGCTTCCGATAAATGTTCTGGAACTCGGGGCAATTGGGCGCTCTGACTGCACCATGGACTTACCAGTTCGTATACCTGTTTCCTCCAATTCCTCTCATTCCCAGAGTTCTAAATAGACTCAAAAGGGAAAGCGTTCAAGCAATTCTGATTGCCCCGGATTGGCCTCGCCGGGGCTGGTATGTGGACCTCCTGGCCATGTCTCTAGAAGAGCCCTGGCCCCTGCCGCTTCTCAAGGATCTTCTTCAACAAGGGCCGTTCGTCTATTCAGACTTACTGCTGCTATGTTTGACGGCTTGGAGGTTGAAAGGGAGATTCTAGCCAGGAAAGGCCTTTAGGGTTATCACGACTATGGTCCAAGCCCGGAAGGTGGTCACATCTAAACATTACCACCGTATCTGAAAGAAAGATGTTTCTTGGTGTGAGGGTAGAAGATATTCTACTGTGGAATTTCAACTTGGCTGATTTCTGCTCTTCCTGCAAACAGGAGTGGATATGGGCCTACGGTTGGGCTCCATCAAGGTTCACATTTTGTCTCTCTCCATATTCTTCCAAAGGCAGCTGGCTGTGATTCCGGCGGTACAGACGTTCATGAAGGGTGTCCTTCACATTCAACCACCTTTTGTCTCTCCCATGGCTCCGTGGGATCTCAATGTGGTCTGACCTTTCTCCAGTCGGAATGGTTTGAACCTCTACACAGGGTGGAGTTGAAGTTTCTAACTTGGAAGACTGCCACGTTGCTGGCATTAGCTTCTGCGAGGAGTGTTCGGAATTAGGGGCCTTATCCTGTAAAGCACTTATTTGTTATTTCACGAGGATAAGGCGGAGCTCAGAACTTGCCCACAGTTTTTGCCGAAGGAGGTTTCAGCTTTTCACAGTAATCAAGTGATGTCTGACGCATCAGTTGCTCCAAAGTCCTTGGACGTGGTTCGGGCTTTGAAGATTTATATCAAAAGTGCAGCTCGTCACAGGAAGTCTGACTCCCTCTTTGTCCTTTACGATGCTACCAAGATTGGATGTCCTGCTTCTAAGCAGTTCATTGCTCGTTGGCTCAGGTTGACTATACAACAGGCCTATTCTTCTGCAGCATTGCCGCTGCCGAGTTCTGTTCCGGCCCACTCCACTAGGTCAGTGGGTTCTTCCTGGGCTGCTGCCCGTGGCGTCTCGGCCTTGCAGTTGTGCCGAGCGGCTACTTGGTCTGGTTCAAACACGTTTGTAAAGTTCGATACCTTGGCCGGTGAGGACCTTCAGTTTGGTCAGGCGGTTGTAGCACTCTCCCACCTGTTCTGGGAGCTTTGGGACTTCCCCATGGTACTAATCCATCCCAGTGTCCCCTAGGACGTTAGACGTTGTGCTTCATGTTTCCTGCTTACCTGGTTGTAAGTTCTTGGTTGGGTCTGCTGTTGCTCTCCCTGTTACTGTTCTGGTTAGCATTGCTATCCTTTGCTTTTGTTAGCATGGCTATCTTTTGTCCTGGCTAGCACGGCTATCCTTTTTTATCTTGTGTGTTGATCTGTTGCCTCACCGCTGTTATATGTTTTCCTTCTCTCAAATTATGTCCGTCTCCTCGGGCACAGTTTTCCTAGACTGGGTCTGGTGGAGGGGCATAGAGGGGAGGAGCCAGCACACACTGAACATTTCTTAAAGTGCCAGGCTCCAATGGACCAGATCTAAACCCCCATGGTATTAATCCATCCCAGTATCCCCTACGGACTACGAGAAAAGGAATTACCGGTAGGTATTTAAGTCCTATTTTTCCTTATAAATCCATCTGTTATTCAAAGTCTTCCTCCCAATCCACTCCCACTGGTTCACCTTCCCTACACCCAAATTCTTAGATCACCCAATGTGTCTCGGCCTCACTTACTTGTTCACTGTTAGATTGTAAGCTCTCCTTCCTCTTGTCTGCTCCCATCGTGTCCACCTGTGAATAATGAGTGTGGATGAGAGCAAAGAGGTTGGGTTGCGAGATATTTTGAGATAAGCGAAGTGATGTACGTTGGTCTAGTTTGGTTAATGGCCATGTGTGTAAGTAAAAGTATTTTATACTAGGTAATTCATCGTGCCCTACGGGCGCTCTTCACACCGTCGTAAGGGGCTACGTCCCCTTAAGCCTTGCATACCCTTGTGGCGTGCAATATTTTATTATATGGAGTATTACCTCCAATCATAATTGTGTGAGTGGTTAAATATTGCACGGACAATATTTAAGGGGTTGTAGCTCCTTGCAACGGCGTGAACAGCATGAATCACCTAGTAAATGCTGTGGTTGGGGGAGTGGTGGGTGCGGGGGATCCGCGGATGGGGGAGGGGGTCCGGGGTTGCCGCGGGTGGGGGAGGCGCGGTTGGTGGAGGGGCTGGTGTGGTGGTGGGGGAGGGGCGGGTGCCGCGGGTGGGGGTCCGGAGCCACCGCGGGTGTGGGGGTGCCACAGATGGGGGAGGGGCAGGTGCGGCTGTGGCGGGGGAGGGGCAGGTGCTGCAGGTGGGGGAGGGGGTCCGGAGCCACCATGGGTGGTGGAGGAGGGTGTGTGCAGGTGCCGCGGATGGGGCCCGGAGATACTGCGAGTGGGGGAGGGGCGTGTAATGCTTCTCTTGCTTGTCCTCCTGGAAGCAGCTAGGCTGCTGTCCTCCCTTTGGCAGTGGCTCTCCCGGAGACTCGCACAGCAGCCAGTCACTTTAGTTAGCGCTGGTGTCCCAACACGCAGCATTACAGGGAAGAAGATGCACTTAATAAACTACAGCTCCCAGCCGGCCTTAGCGCTGGAATGCTTCGATGTAGTTTATTTAGTGCGTCTACTTCCCTGTAACGCGGCGCGTTGGGACACCAGTGCTAACAACAGTGACTCGCTGAATCAATGTAAAAGGTGAGAGTGCTGTGCAGTGTCAGTGACCCTGCACACCCACTGCACTGCACAGCACTGTCACCTTTTACATTGATTCAGCATCCAGACATTACCCTCCGCGATATCACCCACTATATACGTTACATTAGCCATCTCGGGGCTTCCAGGCTGGCAGCCCAGGTGCTGTGTTGCGGAGTCAGGGCCTCTGGGGATCTGTGCGCGGCTGTGGCAGGGAGGCACTTCTGTGACATCACACGCAGAGGAGGCTCCGGGGCTCAGAGAGTATGCGGCGCAGGGAGGGCTATGAAAGTCTTCCGCTGCACCGCTTTCATACACATCTATGCCGGTGGCCGCAGCAGCTTTTGTTCCACCTGCGCCGCGGCTAGGGAGTGGGGATTGTTGATGCCGGAGGGGGCAGGCGGACTGGCAGCAGGACATAGGGGGTCATTCCGACCTGATGGAAGCTGTGCTAAATTTAGCACAGCTACGATCACTTACACGGACATGCATGGGGACGCCCAGCACAGGGCTAGTCCACCCCGCATGTCAGGCCTGCCCCCCCTACCCGCACAAGTACAAAAGCATGGCACAGAAGCGATGCTTTTGTACTTGAAGAGTAACTCCCAGCCAGTGCAGCTCCTGTGGTTGGCCGGGAGTTACTCATCGCTGACCTGGTCGCAGCGGCAGGGTATGACATCATGCAGCCGCTGCGGGCCGCCCCCCTCAAGGTCCGACCACGCCTGCGTTGGCCGGTCCATGCCCTCCAAACGGCGGCCAAACGCCGCCCCCTCCCGCTTCTGCCTGTCAATCAGGCACAGGTGATCGCTAGGCAATGACAGCCGTCGGCTGTCAGCCATGCGCTGGCGCACCGCGGTGCCGGCGCATGCGCAGTTCCAACCTGATCGCTGCGCAGCGAGTGATCGGTTCGGACTGACCCCCATAGGACACTGCAGTAAAAGGTTTTGTTTTTTTTTCCTATCTACAGCACAGAGATGCAGTGGCATACCCTCCAGCTGCACCTTTTTGGCAGGTACAGGCTCTTTTTTTTATGGTCTGTACCGATTTTTGGCTCTCCAAACTCCCATTGAAACTACAGGAAAAGGGGCAAGGCCACACCCCCTTTTAGAATTTGTCCCGATTTTTATGTGTAAAGTGTTGGAGGGTATGTTGCTGCAGATGCAGTGGGCCTATTTTGGGGTGTGGACCTGGAGCTGCAGCTCCATCAGCCCCATTGTTAATCCTGCTCTGGGAACACACAGCAGACATAGGGCAGAGCATCCCATTGGATGTAGCCTGTGTGGGAGGGCATTTCTCGCCCAATCAGCTGTGGACTGGGTGTGATAGACCTGCTGAGCTCCTAGCCACTCCCAGCGTTATCCACACAGTCACAGAGTGACAGATCTGGGCTAATATATAGGAGATTGAATACAGTAGAATACAGGTAACCAATGGAGGGACTGGCAGAGTGGATCCGCAGATAATGAACGGAAAATTATCTTAGGCTTTCATGAACTGGTTGAAAGTTTGCTTTGTTTTCTTGCGACTTCTAGAATTACAGGTTGAGTATCCCATATCCAAATATTCCGAAATACGGAATATTCCGAAATACAGACTTTTTTGAGTGAGAGTGAGATAGTGAAACCTTTGTTTTTTGATGGCTCAATGTACACAAACTTTGTTTAATACACAAAGTTATTAAAAATATTGTATTAAATGACCCTCAGGCTGTGTGTATAAGGTGTATATGAAACATAAATGAATTGTGTGAATGTACACACACTTTGTTTAATGCACAAAGTTATAAAAAATATTGGCTAAAATTACCTTCAAGCTGTGTGTATAAGGCGTATATGTAACATAAATGCATTCTATGCTTAGATTTAGGTCTCATCACCATGATATCTCATTATGGTATGCAATTATTCCAAAATACGGAAAAATCCCATATCCAAAATACCTCTGGTCCCAAGCATTTTGGATAAGGGATACTCAACCTGTATAGTGTACTGGATAGGGTACATTATTCACTGATATATGTATTTAATGGTTTATTCAATTTTTGGCCAGCATGGTTAATGAAGCAATGAGACCCGATACACACTGCATGGTTCTGCTGAACAGTATTTCCATGTTGACTGTAAATGATAAAACAGCAAAATTGTTTCCACATCTATTTGTAATAGACTCTACACTGCCTGTAATGTCCAGCGCAGCACCAGGCGAGCACAGAACATAACAGCTTTCCGTTATCCCAGTGCCACTCTTCCAAATGGTGATTATTAAGATGCAGGATGGCCGTCTCTCTGAGGCAAGGTTCTAACTTATAATAAATCATTCTCACAAATACACTTTTCTTACATATATTGTGGATCCTCAATGTTGATTGTGTTATTTGTTATTTATTTAAGTGCATTTTTATACTTGAATAGTTTCTACAGACAAAGAAAAGATTGCAGAACAATGTTTGGGGCATGGGGATAATCTTGTAAATCAAGTAAAGACAAATCTTGCAACACGCATGAAGGAAGCCATTGTAAAATAATTAAATGAATTACAAAAATAAATATGGTAGCACAAAATGTTTTTATTTTTAAGTCTTGGCTGTTTAATGTGATAGTTGCTTTATTAGTATTACATAAATATCTGTTTATCATAGTAATAATATAACCACTAATTCATGGATTCTGGAAATAAAAACCCAGAATGACATCATTTGGGTGAAGTAACATCCACACTTGTAGTATAAAACTGTTCTTTAAAGATCACGGGATTCTTCTAGTTTTCTGTGTCCCCTCTTGTAACCATAGGCAAACTCAGGAGGGCTTCTCTACTTCCCCGGAAACCCCCTTCCCCCCAGCCAGTGGCTCAAATCATAACCACAATAGCAGTAGTATATAATATGAATGTACTAGCACTATAGCCAGAACATAGACATAAGGGACAGAATGGAGCTGCTCTCATACTCAGTAGCAGCAGCTTCTCCTACCAAGTCTGCTGGGTGTGTGGATGTGAACACTCCATCGCCAGACCAGAGAGCAGCTGCCAGCAAGAAGTGACAGGTGCCTCACCATGAGGTGGGAGAATGTGTGCTTAGAAAGCTCAGGTCTGTCTCCTGTTGTTTATATAATGCATGTAAAATTATTATGGGACACTTACCATTTTCAGAACCACTTATGTTATTTATATAAGATAAATATGTTTGATAAAGAAAATTAGTGTTTTAGACACTTTCCTGTACCAGTGTTTTTCCACCTCAATCTTCAAGTATACCCATCAGGTAATGTACTTGAATTTTATCTGTGAAAGTAAGTGGGATAACTACTGTCCTAGCAAAACAGATTACCTCACCTGTGCAGAATTAAAGAAATTCATAAAACATGACCTGTATCTGATATTGAGGACTGGCTTTGAAAACTACTGGCCTATACTATACATCATACATTCTATTCAGTGTATAAGGAGAATAATGTGTACATATATTTCCGGTGCTGAGTTCTTCTGCTGCTCCCCTAGACTCCCGGACTTACTCCAATACGCCGCAGAGCAGAGGATTTGGATTGCGGAATGGCGCCCAGGGGAAAAAAAACAAAAACATTCAGCTCAGATGCGCTGTTCCTACGGACGCATCCAACAGCTTATTGTGATTACTGGCCCTGTATACGTTTGATGTATTACACACGCTGCATTTTGTATGAAGAAGACTATAGCTTGTTAATGACTAATTATGCCCCATCCATGGTCTGGCCACACTTGCTCTAAAATGAAAGCATTTGAAAGCACCCCTCTAGAAATCCTGCCATTGTCCTTGGTAACCTTGGGAATTTTGCATTTCTTTTCGGTCCCGACGTCAGGATTGCATTTCCCAGGACCAGGTGGTCTCAGCTCTGACAGCGGATAGCGGTGGGCTCATCATTAATTATTCAGCTTGGAATTTAAGGTAATCATTTAGACCGTGCTCCTCAATGTGAAGTAGTATTGCCAATCTAACATGTTTTCCTTCAATCACTTCTCATTAACTGTGTCTGCATTGCGGGTTGAGTCTCAAGTGCTCCTCGCTCTTCTAATCATCAATGAACGCCTTTCAGAAACGTCTTAGTACAAATGTGCTACATCTATATGAAAGTGCTGACTATGGGCCTCATTCCAAGATGGATTCTTTGTGTCTTTGGACGTAGCTGCTGTGCAAAAATATGCTAATGCTTGGAGGAAGTGTCTCAAGGAAAAAGACACCTGTCAGCATCTGCGATCTGAGTGCTGCGTCTGAAGGCATAGCATCAGATCACCATCGGTTTTGGGAATACTGGTCAGCTCCGCCCGCCCCCAAATGCCAGCAGCCTGTTTATCAGGCTGTGGCTTGAGGGCACTACTTGCGAGGACGTAAACCCATTATGTACATGGGCAGGACGGATCCTGTGCATGCACAGCTGCCCCACCATCGGAGATGTATGTTAACCATCAGGGGTACGTACATCACTCAATCAGGCCCTATGTCCCAGAACTAGCACCTTGCACCTGAGCTGCTGCATCAGGTCTGACCTAGTATAGTACAAGTGCCTTAGTACTGTAACGCTAGTTTTCATACTGCAGACAATTGGCACAGAAATAAAACTGTACTCAGATTGGGGCTCACTTTCGTTATCCATACAATATATTGTATATTTTACTATTATTACCCTTATCTCACCTGCATACAACACTTTATATTTGGTGAGGAATAACCCTCATATCTTACTTTACACATTTATTTTCTTTCACATTGTTTCTACATTTTGACTGTAATTGATACAATATGAGTTTGGTAAGTTTGACTTGAAGAATCTGTGAGGAGGGAGTGCTTAAAATTCCAACCGGTAACCCTGGGATATGAGATCCCTCACCCAAGGGTCCCGGCAGGATTCCGTCCACACATGGGCGAAGCATTGTAGTCGAGCACCCACCTGAAAGTCTCCCTGCACCTGTGGCCAACCGTCACGCGGAGGGCTTAGTGGATGAGGATACGGAGGCCTGGTCCAAAGATCCAGCTGCCGCTGGTTTACGGGATTTACCTCTATTTCCTCTAGCTGCATTGGAGGCACCTCTGGCTCTGCCTCTAAATCTGGCCACACAAAAGGACTGTAGAGAGGGCCCTGGAAAGGGACGTCTAGCCGGATGCGCAGCAGACGGCAGTTAGGTAGATTTACCCACCGTTGCTTGAGAAATCCACTTGTTCAGTTTTTCCCCAAACAAGGCATCCCCTGTAAAACGAAGATTCTCCATGTCTTTCTTGGAATCAGCATCCGCTGTCCATTGTCACAGCCACCGAGCTCTGTGAGCTGAGACCGCATAGTGGTGGCACTGGAATTAATGAGGCCTATTTCCTTGATTACCTCACTCATGAAATTAGCAGCATCCTGGATATGTTGTAGTAGAGTCAGGATCTCATCCTGAGGCAGTGTGTCAAACTCCTCTATGCCATTACAAGACCATTTGACCATGGCCCTCGTGATCCAACCGCAAGCAATGGTAGGCCTCTAAGAGACACCCACTGCAGTGTAAATTGATTTGAGTGTAGTCTCAATTTTACGGCAGGGTCTTTAAGAGAGATAGCACCAGGTACAGGCAGCACAATCTTACGTGACAGCCTAGACACTGAGGTATCCACAATCGGAGGGATCTCCCATACCTTCCTATCCTCAGGTGGGAAAGGGAAAGAATTTAGTAGCTGTTTAGGGGTTTGAAATTTCTTGTCAGGATTGACCCACGCCTCTTTAAAGAGTGAGTTTAATTCCTTGGAGATAGGAAAGGTGGCAATCGATTTTGGTTTTACATTAGAAAACTCCTCCTCAGGTACTATCTATCTGGTAAGTTGAGGACTTCCTTAATAGAATATATCAGGGCCTCCACACCCTGAGAGTATTGTCACCCTCCTTGTCCACTTCACCTTCATCCAGATCTGGCATCTCAGTATCAGATTCAGATTGGAGTACATGTGGGAGTGTGCGTTTATGAGAGACCAGTACGGGGGCTAAGGAGCCTGCCTGCGGTCATCAGCTTTAGCTAAAAAATTATCCACGGACTTCTTAAGGGTCTGCCTTTCTTGTCTGACAGTAGCCAACCACTCTGGTTCCTGTATACCGCTACCCTGTGAAGGGAGAGAGCACTGAGTACATAGGAGAGATCCCCCCCGGTAAAGGGGAAAACTTTGTGCTGCATGAGGGACACACAGCCTTTTTGCCAGACAGCCCGAATGGAGTGATACAGAGAGGGATGAGACCAGCACACAATGCCACATAGTCAAAGCAGTACTCTGCTGGGCATAAACAAGAGCCTTAGATAAGGCAGCTGGTGTTTGTTATTATCTATTTGCTCCCCCCTATCTATAAATTCCCCTAGTACCAGTACAAGGTGATTTAGCACGGTCTGTGGAGGAGCAGCGCGTTGCATGCAGCCTGGAGGTCAGCAGCCGCTGGAGATGGTGCCTCAGAGCCGCTGGTCCCGCTCTGGGAAGCCCCGCCCCCATAATGGCACACGGTCCCTCTATAACAGGCCTGGCCAACCTGTGGCTCTCCAGTTGTTGTAATACTACAAGTCCCATCATGCTTTGCCACAGTTTTGCAATTAGGGAATGCTAAAACTGTGGCAGGGCATGCTAAGATGTATAGTTTCACAACATCTGGAGAACCACAGGTTGGCCAGGCCTGCTTTATAGGATTATACTGGCTTTAACCATTATTTTGTGCAAAACGGAGTTAAAACCCCTATTTACACCAGCACCAGTGTGGGTGTCCTCAGCGGGCACCGCACCCTTATGCCGCAATTGTCACCGGGGACCCGCTAACCGGGACCCCGGTGTCTGTACTCACTGTACTGCGTCTTCAGCATCTGCTAGGGGTGGCAGCATGCTGCTGGCGTGTGCGCACACCCTGGGGGCATGTGAAACAGCGCCTCAGGAGCGATTGTCCTGTCAGCGGAGATGCGAACCATTAAGCCTATAGGAGGTTGGTTCGGTCCCCCCTAAGTCCCACGATGCAGGCAGACTGGTGCCAGCTAGTGCTGCCTGAAAATAAACTAAAATAAATTTCTGAAGAAAACACTCTGGAGCTCCAGAGAACGCACCCGGCTCCTTTGGCACATTTTTCTAAACGGAGTCTGGTGGAGGGGCATAGAGGGGAGGAGCCAGCACACACTGAACATTTCTTAAAGTGCCAGGCTCTAATGGACCCGATCTATACCCCCATGGTACTAATCCATCCCAGTATTCCCTAAGACGTTAGAGAAATTTGAAGTGCTGTAGACTGATGGAGTATCTGATTGGATAAGGGAATGTGCTCCGTACTGTAGGTAAGGACTAGGATGGGGGGAGGGGAGTGTAATATGCTAAACAAGTTGTTCCCAACCATTTTTGAGTCACAGCGCCCTAGGGTATCAGAATTTTTTCATGGCACTCCTAGGCCAAAGGTTTCTTAATTTAATATTTCTTTCTAAATTTCTCAATGAGTAAATTGTGTTTATATGTCATTATTAGGTTCAATTGTGTGGTGAGGGACAGGATTTGCTTTTGTTTGTCCACATATTTTATGACTGGCAGCCACCAACATAGATAGTTTTACCTATTGTATAGACCATAAATAATTTAAATTGGTCCTGAACCACCAATCCAAGGCATGCAGTTTCAGTACCACTGTGCTAAGCAGCGGGAAGATGAGACTAGTTTTGGGCAGAGCAGAGAGGGCAGAAGGAAGTGTGGAGTAGACGAGGAGATATGGGGTGGGAGCAGGAGGAGGCTTTGTGAGAATGAAGAATTTGAAAGGGATTCTGTAGGGAATATAGGGATTGGCAGATCTGACATGTGGTGGCGAAAACAGGATTTTAATACCTACCGGTAAATCCTTTTAACGGTGAGATTCATACCAGCTCACACCTCAACCATGCCGCACAACATGGTATTCAACATAACACATGCCAATGGGCATGAACAATTTGCAGCAACATGCTGAAAAATAACCGTAACACAACAATTGTGTAACTACAAACTAACAACTGCAGGTAAAGTACGCACTGGGTCGGGCGCCCAGCATCCTCTACGGACTAGGAGAAAAGGATTTACTGGTAGGTATTAAAATCCTGTTTTCTCATACGTCCTAGAGGATGCTGGGGTCCACTTCAGTACCATGGGGTTATACCAAAGCTCCAGTACGGGCGGAAGAGTGCGGATGACCCTGCAGCACCGATTGACCAAACTTGAGGGTCCTCATCGGCCAAGGTGTCAAACTTGTAAAACTTTGCAAACGTGTTTGCCCCTCACCAAGTAGCTGCTCGGCAAAGTTGTAATGCCAAGACCCCCCGGGCAGCCGCCCAGAATGAGCCCACCTTTCTAGTAGAATGGGCATTTACCGACTTCGGTATCGGCAATCCTGCCGTGGAATGAGCATGCTGAATCATCCCTCTGATCCAGCGCGCAATGGTCTGCTTAGAAGCAGGACACCCAATCTTGTTGGGAACATACAGGACAAACAAAGCCTCTGTTTTCCGTATCCGAGCTGTTCTTGCGACATAAATTTTCAAAGCTCTAACCCAGGGATGGGGAACCTTCGACCCTCCAGCTGCTGTTGAACTACACATCCCAGCATGCCCTGCAACAGTTTTAGCATGGCCAAATAGCAAAACTGTAGCAAGGCATGCTGGTATGTGTAGTTCAACAACAGCTGGAGGGCCGAAGGTTCCCCATCCCTGCTCTAACCACATCAAGAAACTTTGACACAGTGACGGTGTCAGTAGCCACTGGCACCACAATAGGTTGGTTTATATTGAAAGACGAAACCACCTTTGGAAGAAATTGTTGGCGAGTTCTCAACTCTGCCCTATCGTCATGGAAGATCAGGTAAGGGCTCTTGTGAGACAAGGCCCCCAATTCAGACACCCGCCTTGCGGATGCTAAGGCCAAGAGCATCACCACTTTCCAAGTGAGAAACTTAAATTCTATCTCCTGCAGAGGTTCAAACCAATCTGACTGACGGAACTGCAACACCACATTAAGGTCCCATGGTGCCACTGGAGGCACAAATGGAGGTTGTGTGTGCAGCACCCCCATCACGAACGTCTGAACTTCTGGAAGGGAGGCCAATGTTTTTGAAAGAAAACTGACCAGGCCGAAATCTGGACCTTGATTAAACCCAATCTTAGGCCCGCATCCACACCAGCCTGCAGAAAATGGAGAAAACGTCCTAACAAACTCTTCCGTAGGAGCCTTCTTGGATTCACACCAAGACACATATTTTCTCCAAATACGGTGGTAATGTTTAGACGTTACTCCTTTCCTGGTCTGAATAAGAGTGGGAACGACTTCCTTGGGAATACCCTTTCGGGTTAGGATCCGACGCTCAACAGCCATGCTGTCAAACGTAGCCGCGGTAAGTCTTGATACACACACGGCCCCTGCTGCAGCAGGTCCTCGTGAGGAGGAAGAGGCCGAGGATCTTCTATGAGCAACTCCTGAAGATCTAGATACCAAACCCTCCTAGGCCAATGAGGATCGCTCGAACCCTTGTTCTTCTTATTTTGAGAACTTTTGGTATTAGTGGAAGTGGAGGGAAGACATATACCGACCGAAACACCCACTGGGTCACCAGTGCATCCACTGCTATTACTTGAGGGTCTCTCGACCTGGAACAATATCTCTGAAGCTTCTTGATGAGATGAGATGCCATCATGTCTACTTGAGGAACTCCCCAAAGACTTGTCACCTCTGCGAAGACTTCTTGGTGGAGGCCCCACTCTCCTGGATGGAGATCGTGTCTGCTGAGGAAGTCTGATTCCCAGTTGTCCACTCCCGGAATGAAAATTGCTGACAGAGCTCTTACGTGTCTTTCTGCCCAGAGGAGGATCTTTGTCACCTCTGCCATTGCCGCTCTGCTTTTTGTTCCGCCTTGACGGTTTATGTACGCGACTGCTGTTATATTGTCCGACTGGATCTGCACGGGTTGATATTGAAGAAGATGCACCGATTGTAGAAGGCCGTTGTAAATGGCCCTCAATTCCAGAACGTTTATGTGAAGACAGGTTTCCTGACTTGACCATTTTCCTTGGAAGCTTTTTACCTGTGTGATTGCTCCCCAGCCTCGGAGACTTGCATCCGTGGTTACTAGGACCCAGTGCTGAATCCCGAACCTGCATCTCTCTAACAGGTGAGAACTGTGCAGCCACCACAGGAGCGAAATCCTGGTTTTGGAGGACAGGATTATCTCCTGGTGCATGTGTAGGTTGGATCCGGACCACTTGTCCAACAGGTCCCACTGGAATACTCTGGCATGGAATCGGCCAAACTGTATAACCTCATAGGCCGCTACCATCTTTCCCAACAACCGAATGCATCGATGGATCGACACTCTTGTTGGTTTAAAAATTTGCTTGACCATTCTCTGGATTTCCAGAGCCTTTTCCACTGGAAGAAATACCCTCTGTACTTCCATGTCCAGTATCATCCCCAGAAAGGACAATCTTGTTGTCGGTTCCAACTGCGACTTTGGCTAATTCATGATCCAACTGTGTTGTTGGAGTACTGACAGGGAGAGTGCAATGTTCTGCACCAACCGTTCCCTGCATCTCACTTTTATCAGGAGATCGTCCAGGTAAGAAATTATATTGACTCCTTGTTGTCGAAGGAGGACCATCATCTCTGCCATCACCTTGGTGAATACTCTCAGTGCCGTGGAGAGCCCGAACGGCAACATCTGGTACTGGTAATGGCAATCCTGTACTGCGAATCTCAGATACGCTTGATGAGGATAAATGAGAACATGTAAGTAAGCATCTTTTATGTCTACTGATACCATGAAGTCCCCTTCCTCCAGACTGGAAATCACTGCCCTCAGAGATTCCATCTTGAACTTGAACCTTTTTAGGTAAAGATTCAGAGATTTCAGGTTTAAAATCGGTCTGACCGAGCCGTCCGGCTTCGGAACCACGAAGAGGCTTGAATAAAACCCTTCTCCCTGTTGTGACAAGAGTACCAGTACAATGACTTGATCCTGACATAATTTTTGAATTGCAGCTGATACTACTTCTCTGTCCGGAAGAGAAGCTCGCAAGGTAGATTTGAAAAATCGGCATGGGGGGACGTCTTGAAACTCCAATTTGTATCCATGGGACACTATTTGCAAGACCCATGGGTCCAGGCCCGATTGAACCCAGAGCTGACTGAAAAGTTTCAGATGTACTCCCACCCGAGCGGACTCCCGCAAGGGAGCCCCAGCGTCATGCTGCAGATTTGGCAGAAGAAGGGGTTGATTTCTGCTCCTGCGATCCTGGAGACGCTGCAGACTTTTTTCCTCGTCCTCTCCCTCTACCTGCAAAGAGGGGGGAACCTTTGGCCTTTTTATATTTGTTGGCCCGAAAGGACTGCATCTGAGAGTGATGTGTCTTTTTTGCTGGTGCAGGAGCATAAGGCAAGAATGTCGACTTACTTGCGGTAGCCGCAGAGACCAACGCATCCAGTCCATCTCCAAACAAGGCCTCACCTTTATACGGGAGAGCCTCCATATTTCTTTTGGAATCTGCGTCAGCATTCCACTGGTGAATCCACAATGGCCTCCGAACCGAGACTGCCATGGTAGCGGCTTTTGAATCTAAAAGCCCAATATCCTTCATGGCTTCTAGCATGTATGCAGCAGCGTCTTTGATATGACCTAACTTTAGGAGAATCTCGTCTCTACCTATTGTGTCAATTTCAGATGACAAGTTATCTGACCATTTTTCGATAGCACTACTCACCCACGCACAAGCAATGGTGGGCCTGAGCAGTGTACCATTGGCCACATAAATAGATTTTAACGTAGTCTCCAACTTGCGGTCTGCCGGCTCCTTTAGTGAAGCCGTCCCAGGTGCAGGGAGAATCACCTTTTTTGTTAACCGTGACAGGGCACTGTCTAAAACTGGGGGTGACTCCCACCTTTTCCTGTCCTCTGCCGGGAAAGGATACGCAACCTGAATCCTTTTGGGAATCTGAAATTTCTTTTCAGGGTTTGCCCAAATTCCCTCAAAGAGAGTATTTAGCTCGTGAGGAGGGGGGAAAGCTACATTAATTTTCTTTTCTTTATAAAAATAAGCCTTCTCCTGAGGTACAGGAGGGGCTTCCGTAACTTCCAAAACCTCCCTTTTAGCAACAATCATGTATTGAATGCTTTTTGCCAATTTAGGATCTATTCCCCTGGAATCACTAGTGTCGACACAAGAATCAGAGTCCATGTCGGTATCAGTTTGTACTATTTGTGTAAATGGTCTTTTATGTGACCCAGAGGGGTTGCCTGCGGATGAAAAAGCAGAACCACTAAAAATCACATCTTCCACTGATTTTCTCCAGTTTTCTGCATGAGACCCAGACTTATCTAATCTCTTACTGATATGATTCACACTATCACGTAATTCTTCCACCCATTCAGGCTCATGGTGTGCCGGCAGCGCCACCACATTACAACTCTGTGTCCCTAAAATGGCTCCCTCAGGGGTAGAGCTCCCTGCCTCAGACATGTCACACGCTTGCACAACCACACCACAGACCCTCTGGGACTTATAGGGGACAGACCCACAGTAGAATCTGTCAGAAGGACACAGATAGGATTTGCCAGTTCACAACCCAGCGCCAGCAATAAAATGTCTGTGAAACACAAAATGCCCACAGACCTGCAGCGCTTTTATAATGATAAATACACAATGTATAGCACCAAATTTCACTGTGCCCCCCCTGTTTTGTACCCTGATACTTGGTTCAGCAGTGGGGGAGGACCAGCGTTCTTCTCTGCAGTCTAGAAGGAGAGAAAATGGCGCTGAGCAGTGTGCTGCCTGACTGAGGAGGAAGCCCCGCCCCCGTAATGGCGCGCTTCCTCTCAGACTTTTTGCTACTAATATTTATACTGGCGGGGTTAGGACTGTGCCTCAGCAGCTTATGCCCCTTATCTGGCAGTTTTACTAGGTTTCATGCTGCCCAGGGCAGTGCGGCGCGGCGCCCCCCCACACCCGCCCTGCAGTGCCTGTGTGTGATGGGTAGCATGGCGCGCAGAGTTCCCGCCCGCTGCGCGGTACCTTTTAGCCATCACGATGACTGAAGATCCTTTTCTTCTTACACTCACCTGTCTTCTGACTTCTGGCTCTGTAAGGGGGGTAACGGCGTGCTGTGGGAGTGAGCACATAGCCGCAGCTAGCGTTCAGTACCCTTCAGGAGCTAATGGCGTCCTGTCAGCCAGAAGCAGAGCCATGAAACTATTCAGGAAGTTGGTTCCTACTTCTGCCCCTTAGTCCCACAAAGCAGGGAGACTGTTGCCAGCAGTCCTCCCTGAAAATAAAAAACCTAACATAAGTCTTTCAAAGAAACTCAGTAGAGCTCCCCTGAAGTGCATCCAGTCTGCCTGGGCACATTTTCTAAACTGAGGTCTGGAGGAAGGGCATAGAGGGAGGAGCCAGTTCACACCCTTGAAAAGTCTTAAAGTGCCCATGGCTCCTGCGGAACCGTCTATACCCCACGGTACTGAAGTGGACCCCAGCATCCTCTAGGACGTATGAGAAAGAAGAATATCAGTCTTACCACAGTGTTGAGGATGGATTGTAGTGTGTAGAGGTGAGAGGGAGGTGCTGAGGATGACACCCAGCCAGTGGACATGAACAGCAGTCAGAGGAGGGTGAGAGCTGGGAAGATTAGGATATGCTAGAGAGAGGGAAGATGATCTCTGTTTTAGGCATGATGAGTTTAAGATAATCAGAGAGAAGTCTGGGAGGAAAGGTAGATTTGAATCTCAATAGCACAGATACGAAAGGGGGTATGTGATGATGACGACTGTTAACATGTTGACATGAATATATCAACATGGTCAAAATGTCATCATGCAGCACGTCATCATAGTCAGCATGTCGATGTGCTGCATGTCCTATAATGTTCCAGGTGGCCAGTAGTCACTTACCTGGTCCTGATAGCTGCAGCGGCTCCAGCAAGGCTCCGGGTCACCTGCGGCGCAGATGTCTGACAGAGCAGCAGTTTGGGTCTTTTCTACCTATACCCTCCCCCTAGTGACTAAGCCTGCCTCTCCTATCTAAATCTAATGGGCGGACTCTGTGAATGTCAACATTTCAGATGTTGACTTTGTGAACATGTCAACGTGGTGCCTTTTTGAAATACTGAACCATGTTGACATGGTAACTGTCAACAATGTGACTGGAGCAGTGGCGGATCTAGACTTAACTTTTAGGGGGGGGGGGCAGTTTAAGAATGATGACTCCTCCCCCTAATCATAGCTCCTCCCACTTACAAATGTCCCTCCCATTCACTTCTAAAAATTCCTATTGTTGCTATTACTAATAAAATGTTGCCAGTTAGTGGAGAGAACCCTGCGCACTGGTGATACAGACTGGCGAATCGCAATTCCTGCATGCATCTGCACATTCGTAGATCACACATGCACAATCGTGCGAGCCAGATTTGGACTACCAGTCCACTTTCAGAGAGAAAAAAGTGAAATACATTTATTTTAGCAGGAAAAAAAGCTTTATATAAATACACATTTCTTTTAATAGATCCTGTGATGGCATCAGTAATAGGACAACAATGGTATACATTATAGCACACGGTTTGAGCCGAAATTCACATTACAGTACACTCTATTAGCCAAAATTCACATTATAGCATGCAAAATGAGCCGAAATTCACATTATAGCACAGAGAATGAGCCAAAAGTCACATTATAGCACGCAGAATGAGCCAAAATTCACATTATAGCACACAGAATGAGCCAAAAGTCACATTATAGCACACAGACTGAGCCGAAATTCACATTATAGCACACAGAATGAGCCAAAAGTCACATTATAGCACGCAGAATTAGCCGAAATTCACATTATATAGCACATAGAATGAGCCGAAATTCACATTATAGCACACAGAATGATCCAAAATTCACATTATAGCACACAGAATGAGCCAAAATTCACATTATGCCACATGGAATTAGACAAAATTCAGGGAGAGTGACAGCAGGGACATAGGGACAGGGAGAAAGAGAGAGACAGAGGGTGGGATGAAGAGAGGCAAGGGTAGAGGGAAAGGGGGGGTCAGAGAGGGAAAGAAAGAGACGAGGAAGGGTGCAGAGGGAAAGGGGGGGGGGGGAAGATAGCAAGAGGGGGGAGAAAGAGACGGAAGGGTGGAGAGGGGGGGGGACCACATCTGACTGAGACCTATATTTGATAAACTGTATTTTTAGAGTTAGGATGAAAACTAGAATGTACTCACCCTGGGAGGGAGCTGGCAGCCGGGGAGGAAGGAAGTCCAACGGGAAGATCCGCGGCTGAATATTGTACAGTGGCTGCTGGTCTCGGGGGAGGGGCCAGCCACCAGGCAGGAAGATCAGGGTCATTGATGCTCAGGGAGGAGTTGAATCTGTGTGACAGCAGCTGCTGATAGGAAGTGTCCTAATCTCCCGCCCGGTAGCCCAATGAGCCCCTATCACCACAGTACTGCTACAGGCCCCCCCAGTGACCTGCCAGGCACTTTGGTTGCCTGATGCCAGTAGTGCCTGCAGAGACCGATACCGCCCTGACCCCTGCAGCATTGCCTGCATAGTACCTCCCGCAGCACGGCTTAGTTGCTCCCCTGCCTCCAGTCACATCTGTGACTGAGGTAGAGAGTGCAGGTGCCAGCATCGCAGTGGGGTAATCACAACTGTGCACCTCCGGAGCAGAGCTGAATACAGAGCCGGCCATAGGCATAGGCAAACTAGGCAATTGCCTAGGGCATTTGATATGCCTAGGGGCATCAGCAGCTTCTGCTGATTAAAATGATATGCGGCATGCCTATATTCCTAATATAGCATTTCATATGCAGATACAGCCACAGTCTCACACAGTATATAGGCATGCTGTATATCAGTTTAATCAGCAGAAGCTGCTTTTGCATTCTAGCCACATAGCAATGCAAATAAGATGCATTTTCATAAAAAAAGGTGCCCGACGTTAGCATTGAGGCAAGATTTATGAGGACACATCTGTATCCAAGCAGAGGCAGAGGTCACAGTGTTAGTGGCAGTGTGAGTGCTGTGTGCATGTGAGTGGGTTGGTTGTGCAGTAGTGTTCGGAATATGTGTAAGAAGCATTGTGTGTGTCATGTAAAAATGCATTAATAATGTGCAACATATGTGTAAAGGGACACTGTGTGTGTCATTATGTGTAAAAGGGCATTAATAAAGGTTATCATAATGTGTAAGGACATTAATGTGTCTCATGTGTAAGGGGCATTACTGTGTGTAATTGTGTATAAATGCATTACTAATGTGTGACATTATGTGTATAAGGTGCTCTACTATGTGGCGTTGCGTATAGAAAGGGCACTACTGTGTCGTCTAATGTGAATAAAGAGCAATAGGGTGTGGTGTAATGTGAATAAGGAGCAATTCAGTGTGATGTAATGTGAATAAGGGGCTCTACTGTGAGGAGTAACGTTTATAAGGTAAAGTGATACTACTGTGGGTTGTAATATGAAATATGGACACTATCGCATGATAAAATGTGAATAAAGTTGCAGTACTGTGTGGCGTAATTGGAATTGGTTTTACTATTGTGTGGCCATGCCCCTTGCAAGCAAAAACACACCTCTTTTTGGGCTGTGCGCCAAATGTGCAAACTGTTCCTATTTAAAAATAAGAATTTACTCACCGGTAATTCTATTTCTCGTAGTCCGTAGTGGATGCTGGGAACTCCGTAAGGACCATGGGGAATAGACGGGCTCCGCAGGAGACTGGGCACTCTTAAAAGAAAGATTAGGTACTATATCTGGTGTGCACTGGCTCCTCCCTCTATGCCCCTCCTCCAGACCTCAGTTAGGGAAACTGTGCCCGGAAGAGCTGACATTACCAGGAAAGGATTTGGAATCCAGGGTAAGACTCATACCAGCCACACCAATCACACTGTACAACTCGTGATAACCATACCCAGTTAACAGTATGAACAACAACTGAGCCTCAGTAACAGATGGCTCATAACAATAACCCTTTAGTTAAGCAATAACTATATACATGTATTGCAGAGAGTCCGCACTTGGGACGGGCGCCCAGCATCCACTACGGACTACGAGAAATAGAATTACCGGTGAGTAAATTCTTATTTTCTCTGACGTCTTAGTGGATGCTGGGAACTCTGTAAGGACCATGGGGATTATACCAAAGCTCCCAAACGGGCGGGAGAGTGCGGATGACTCTGCAGCACCGAATGAGCAAAGGCAAGGTCCTCCTCAGCCAGGGTATCAAACTTGTAGAACTTAGCAAACGTGTTTGAACCCGACCAAGTAGCAGCTCGGCAAAGCTGTAAAGCCGAGACCCCTCGGGCAGCCGCCCAAGAAGAGCCCACCTTCTTTGTGGAATGGGCTTTTACTGATTTAGGATGCAGCAATCCTGCCGCAGAATGAGCTTGCTGAATCGTGCTACAGATCCAGCACGCAATAGTTTGCTTTGAAGCAGGAGCACCCAGCTTGTTGAGCGCATGCAGGATAAACAGCGAGTCCGTTTTCCTGACTCCAGCCGTCCTGGCTACATATATTTTCAAAGCCCTGACTACATCTAGTAACTTGGAGTCCTCCAAGTCCCTAGTAGCCGCAGGCACCACAATAGGTTGGTTCAAATGAAACGCTGATACCACCTTAGGGAGAAATTGGGGACGAGTCCTCAATTCTGCCCTGTCCATATGGAAGATCAGATAAGGGCTTTTACACAACAAAGCCGCCAATTCTGACACACGCCTAGCCGAAGCTAAGGCCAATAGCATGACCACTTTCCACGTGAGATATTTTAGCTCCACGGTCTTAAGTGGCTCAAACCAGTGGGATTTCAGGAAATCCAACACAACGTTAAGATCCCAAGGTGCCACTGGAGGCACAAAAGGGGGCTGAATATGCAGCACTCCCTTAACAAACGTCTGAACTTCAGGCAGTGAAGCCAGTTCTTTTTGAAAGAAAATAGATAGGGCCGAAATCTGGACCTTTATGGATCCTAATTTTAGGCCCATAGTCACTCCTGACTGTAGGAAGTGCAGGAATCGACCCAGCTGGAATTCTTCTGTAGGGGCCTTCCTGGCCTCACACCAAGCAACATATTTTCGCCATATACGGTGATAATGTTGTGCTGTCACGTCTTTCCTAGCCTTTATCAGCGTAGGAATCACTTCATCTGGAATGCCCTTTTCCGTTAGGATCCGGCGTTCAACCGCCATGCCGTCAAACGCAGCCGCGGTAAGTCTTGGAACAGACAGGGCCCCTGCTGTAACAGGTCCTGTCTGAGAGGCAGAGGCCATGGGTCCTCCGAGATCATTTCTTGTAGTTCTGGGTACCAAGTTCTTCTTGGCCAATCCGGAATGATGAGTATAGTTCTTACTCCTCTCTTTCTTACAATCCTCAGTACCTTGGGTATGAGAGGAAGAGGAGGGAACACATAAACCGACTGGTACACCCACGGTGTCACTAGTGCGTCCACAGCTATCGCCTGAGGGTCTCTTGACCTGGCGCAATATTTTTTTAGCTTTTTGTTGAGACGGGACGCCATCATGTCTACCTGTGGCCGTTCCCAACGATTTACAATCAGCGTGAAAACTTCTGGATGAAGTCCCCACTCTCTCGGGTGGAGGTCGTGCCTGCTGAGGAAGTCTGCTTCCCAGTTGTCCACTCCCGGAATGAACACTGCTGACAGTGCTAGCACGTGATTCTCCGCCCATCGAAGAATCCTTGTGGCTTCTGCCATCGCCATCCTGCTTCTTGTGCCGCCCTGTCGGTTTACATGGGCGACCGCCGTGATGTTGTCTGACTGAATCAGCACCGGTTGGTTTTGAAGCAGGGGTTCTGCTTGACTCAGGGCGTTATAAATGGCCCTTAGTTCCAAAATATTTATGTGAAGGGATGTCTCCAGACTTGACCACTGTCCTTGGAAGTTCCTTCCCTGAGTGACTGCCCCCCAACCTCGGAGGCTTGCATCCGTGGTCACCAGGACCCAGTCCTGTATGCCGAATCTGCGGCCCTCGAGAAGATGAGCACTCTGCAGCCACCACAGCAGAGACACCCTGGCCCTCGGGGACAGGGTGATCAGCCGATGCATCTGAAGATGCGATCCGGACCACTTGTCTAACAGATCCCACTGAAAGATCCTTGCATGGAACCTGCTGAAGGGAATTGCTTCGTAAGAAGCTACCATCTTTCCCAGGACTCGCGTGCAGTGATGCACCGACACCTGTTTTGGTTTCAGGAGGTCCCTGACCAGAGATGACAATTCCTGGGCCTTCTCCACCGGGAGAAACACCTTCTTCTGTTCTGTGTCCAGAATCATGCCCAAGAACAGCAGCCGCGTCGCAGGAATCAGCTGCGACTTTGGGATATTTAGAATCCAGCCGTGCTGTTGCAGCACTTCCCGAGATAGTGCTACGTTGATGCAATAACCGCCCTGAGCGATTCCATTTTGAACTTGAACTTCCTTACATAAGTGTTCAAGGATTTTAAATTTAGAATGGGTCTCACCTGCTGGAGGTAAAGCTTGTGAATAGCCGCCAGCACTACCTCCCTTTCCCTGGGAGCCGCTGGCAAGGCTGATTTGAGGTAACGGCGAGGGGGAGTCGCCTCGAACTCCAGCATGTATCCCTGAGATACCACTTGTAGAACCCAGAGATCCACCTGTGAGCGAACCCACTGGTCGCTGAAGTTCCGGAGACGGGCCCCCACCGCACGCATGACACCTGTGGAGCCCCAGCGTCATGCGGTGGACTTAGTGGAAGCAGGGGAGGATTTTTGTTCCTGGGAACTGGCTGTCTGGTGCAGCTTTTTCCCTCTACCCCTGCCTCTGGGCAGAAAGGATGCGCCTCTGACCCGCTTGCCTTTTTGAGGCCGAAAGGACTGTACTTGATAATACGGTGCTTTCTTAGGCTGTGAGGAAACCTGAGGTAAAAAAGTCGACTTCCCAGCTGTTGCTGTGGATACGAGGTCCGAGAGACCGTCCCCAAACAATTCCTCACCCTTATAAGGCAAAACCTCCATGTGCCTTTTAGAATCAGCGTCACCACAATCCCGTTTCTCGCTCCCACGCTCAACCTTTTATCAATTCTTGCAGATACGCCACTTTTTTGCCTCTACCTCCGGAACACCACCCGTGGGAGGTAAAACGAGCTTTGAATCCCTCTGCTGTACCTGTCGATCAACTAAAGGCTTACTCTCAACTATATATCAAATCTTATTAGCTCACAACTCGCCCCTGAAGGAACCCCACGAAGTAGCATGGGAACGAGAGGTAGGTGAAACCCTGACGACAGATGAATGGTCAGAGATCAGGCAAGAAATTTCCACGAGCTCCATTGCGGTCCGAATTAAAGAAAATTCCTACAAATTATATTACCGATGGTACCTGGTACCATCGCGTCTCCATTCAATCTACCCCTCCTGCTCAGATAACTGTTGGCGTCAATGTGGCCGGCGTGGAACCCTGCTGCATATTTGGTGGAACTGCCCGCAAATTAAGGGATATTGGACTAGGGTCCATAGACTTATTTTTAAGGTCCTCGGACTGACGATCCCGAGGTCTCCCTTCTATTCCCTGCTCTCTCGCCCGATACCTCACACCCCCCGCCACCAACAAAAGCTAATTAAGCATATTTTAAATACGGCCAAATGCCAAATCGCGGCCAACTGGAAATCTCTGTCACCCCCCACGATCCCTGCTACCATTAACGCTATATGGCAAACCTATAGACTGGAACGTATTACAGCGGTTCTCCGGGACACCCCAGACAATTTTACCAATACGTGGTCACCCTGGACGTCACACTTCGGTGCTGAACCTCCACTAACTACCATATAAGATAAAGGGAACCATTACAATACCCTATCCAACTGAGGATAATCTGATGTACTGCCCAGGCGACTGGGACCGCCCGACCATTCCCCCCTTACCTCCCTTTCCAATCCTCCCTCCCCTCTTTTTTCTTCCCCCTCCTTTCCTCTTTTCTCTTCCACTTCTAATCTTACGCTTACTCTTTGTTACTCTTTTATAGGCTATAATGCTTCATTAAGAGTTATTCCTTCGCCCTTAGTTACAGTACACACCACAAGTATTACACTATCTATCGGCAACTTTTTATACATTGGCATGCATGCCGGTTTGAATTCTCACTCTCTCAATGTTGTACATAGATAGATATGCTGTCACTGTTATTTAACAGTTAATTGCGATATGTACCGATGTGTGATACCTGTAATGTATTTCTTACGAATATCTTGTTAAAAGTACAAAACTCAATAAAACTTTTTCTCAAAAAAGAAAAAAAAAAAAAGAAAAAAAAGAATCAGCGTCACCTGTCTACTGCCGAGTCCATAATACTCTCCTGGCAGAAATGGACATTGAATTAATTCTAGATGCCAGCCGGCAAATGTCCCTCTGTGCATCCCTCATGTACAAGACAACGTCCTTTATATGCTCTATGGTTAGCAAAATAGCATCCCTGTCGAGGGTATCAGTGTTGTCTGACAGGGTATCAGACCATGCTGCTGCAGCACTACACATCCATGCTGAAGCAATAGCAGGTCTCAGTATAGTACCTGAGTGTGTATATACAGACTTCAGGATAGCCTCCTGCTTTCTATCTGCAGGCTCCTTTAGGGCGGCCGTATCCTGAGACGGCAGTACCACCCTTTTAGATAATCGTGTGAGCGCCTTGTCCACCCTAGGGGATGTCTCCCAGCGTAACCTATCCGTTGGCGGGAAAGGGTACGCCATCAGTAACCTCTTAGAAATCACTAGTTTCTTATCAGGGGAACACCACGCTTCTTCACACAATTCATTTAATTCATCAGATGGGGGAAAAGTCACTGGCTGCTTTTTCTCCCCAAACAATACCCTTTTTAGTGGTAACCGGGTTAATGTCAGAAATGTGCAACACATTTTTCATTGCCGTAATCATGCATCGGATGGCCCTTGTGGACTGTACATTTGTCTCATCCTCGTCTACACTGGAGTCAGACTCCGTGTCGACATCTGTGTCTGCCATCTGAGCTAGCGGGCGTTTTTGAGCCCCTGATGGCCTCTGAGACGCCTGGGCAGGCGCGGGCTAAGATGCCGGCTGTCCCAAGGCCGTTACGTCATCAAACCTTTTATGTAAAGAGTTGACACTGTCGGTTAATACCTTCCACATATCCATCCACTCCGGTGTCGGCCCCATAGGGGGCGACATCACACTTATCGGCTCCTGCTCAGCCTCCACGTAGCCCTCCACATCAAACATGTCGACACAGCCGTACCGACACACCGCACACACACAGGGAATGCTCTGACTGAGGACAGGACCCCACAAAGTCCTTTGGGGAGACAGAGAGAGAGTATGCCAGCACACACCACAGCGCTATATAACACAGGGATTTTCACTATACTGAGTGATTTTTCCCAATAGCTGCTTATTAACACCAATTTGCGCCTAAATTTATGTGCCCCCCCTCTCTTTTTTACCCTTGTTGTACTGTATACTGCAGGGGAGAGCCTGGGGAGCGTCCTTCCAGCGGAGCTGTGAAGAGAAAATGGCGCTGGCTGTGCTGAGGAAGATAGCCCCGCCCCCTCAGCGGCGGGCTTCTCCCGCTTTTTATAATGTTAATGGCGTGGGGGTTTTTGCACATATACAGTGTTATACACTGTATTATGTGCTATTTGTGCCAAAAGGTAAACTAATTGCTGCCCAGGGCGCCCCCCCCCCCCAGCGCCCTGCACCCAACAGTGACCGGAGTGTGTGGTGTGCTATGGGAGCAATGGCGCACAGCTGCAGTGCTGTGCGCTACCTTAATGAAGACAGGAGTCTTCAGCCGCCGTTTTTCATCTTTATCTTCCGTCTTCTGGCTCTGCAAGGGGGACGGCGGCGCGGCTCCGGGAACAGACGATCGAGGTCGGGCCCTGTGTTCGATCCCTCTGGAGCTAATGGTGTCCAGTAGCCTTAGAAGCACAAGCTAGCTGCAAGCAGGTAGGTTTGCTTCTCTCCCCTCAGTCCCTCGTAGCAGTGAGTCTGTTGCCAGCAGATCTCACTGAAAATAAAAAAACCTAACAAATACTTTCTTTTCTAGTGAGCTCAGGAGAGCCCACTAGGTGCATCCAGCTCTGGCCGGGCACAGATTCTAACTGAGGTCTGGAGGAGGGGCATATAAGGGAGGAGCCAGTGCATACCAGATATAGTACCTAATCTTTCTTTTAAGAGTGCCCAGTCTCCTGCGGAGCCCGTCTATTCCCCATGGTCCTTACGGAGTTCCCAGCATCCACTAGGACGTCAGAGAAATATAGGGGGTACAAACACCAAAATAAGGACTGCTATGGGTGAGAGGTGATGGTACTGGGAAAGAGGTGCAAGGTTAGAGGCGGAACCAGCGGTGGTGCTAGGGGGCACCAGCCAAAATCTTGCCTAGGGCATCATATTGGTTAGGGCCGGCTCTGGCTGAATAGTTTACCTCTGCTGCTGGATGAAAGAAATTATAATCTCTTTCGTCCAGCAGCAGGGGTAAGCTATTCAGCTCTGCTCTGGAGGTGCACAGTTGTGATTACCTCACTGCGATGTCGGCACCTGCAATCCCTATCTAATTTAAATGTCCGTGCCTCCAACCAACCTTCCTTAGTCTCATTCGGCTCCTCTCCCAGCACATCACAGTGACTGATGGTGCAGGAGAGGAGACTTTGGTGAATGCGCTGGAGCTCCGGCACCCGGCAGCTGTCCAATGTGCTCAGTCTGACAGGGCCCGGACCGGAAGCAGCTGGCGTCACATGTTAAACTGCCCTGTAATGGGGTCCCCTCCGGAGAGCAGCCTGTGTCGGGTGGATGGGTAGCCGCAGCAGAGAGTGCATGACGGCACTCACTGAGCCCTCCTGAGTCTGGCGCACAATGTCGGGCCGGCCCTGTGCTGATGATCGTCGCGCGGGACCCGGCCATTGATCCCGGCGCCGGTATGTTTAGGGGGGGCGTTCGCCCTAATCAACCCCCGCTAAATCCGCCACTGGACTGGAGCTGATATAGAGAGGGTGGGGGACAGGATTTATTGGTAATTTATTGTTCTGCAAACTCTGAGCCAGAGACAAGCTGTTCTTAGCACTGGTCACCACTACTGCGAATACTATATGTGTGTATCCGGCAACTGAGAGCATGAGAAACGTGTCCACCTTTTAACCAAAGCATTTGAATTTGCAGCCCAGCTCTTTTTGTTTATTTTTTTTTTCTATAGATAATACACTGTTTCAGCCAATCAGCTTAGGACCTGCTCAGCTAGAGTGCGAATGACCACAGGGCATCTATTAACTGAAAGACATAATCACTGCAATCACAGACTAAGGCCCAGATTTATCAAGCTTTGGGGAGTGATAAAATATGAGCCAATCAGCTCCTAACTGCCATGTCACAGGCTGTGTTTCAAAAATGACAGTTAGGAGCTGGTTAGTTGGTACTTTATCACCGTACAATTTATCAATCTCTGAGGCATGATAAATCTGGCCCTTACTATACTATTACTAGATACACAACGGATGGAGGAGACTGAGGGAAGGTTAGGGAGATGTGAATTCCTTCAGGTAAATACTCAGTGTTAATAACCCAAGTCATAGTACAATTACAGGTCAGGGGCAGGCAAACTATGGAGCTAGACAGAGGCCCAGTAAGAAGGTGGTCAAAAGAACGTCACTTTTATAGAGAGGAGAACAGTTCATTAATAGTAAAACTCATGATATGTGAGAGGAAGCTAAACTAGGGCTGCTATGAATACTCAGACTCACAGGTACATGCATGGAGCACACTTTAGGTCTTTCCTTGCAGATAATACTGGCATCAGAGGATGCAACATCATAAAGATGGGACAGACAGATACAGAAGAGAGTTTAGGCCGGATGTAATGCCGCCCGAGTTCGGCAGCTGTGCGTGATATCGGCCGAACCCGGACAATCTATTTAAAGGGGCAGTCACAAGGCCAAACCATGCCTTGTAAGTGATTGACCCTTTAAAAAAAAGTCCAAGTTCGGCTGGCATCCCGCTTGGCCGCCGAACTCGGGCTGTATTACATCCGGCCGTTTATCTCCATTACAACAAACTGGAATGGCCATCTGTATAGAGAAGCTAAAGCTCTGGTATTAATTAACAGGCACCATGGGCAGTGAAGTTCCTTTTCGCACCTCGTGGCAGTGTGATGGGAGTGTAGCCAGAGTTCTGCGCTATCCTGCCGCCTGCATACAGTGAAGGAAACACCGTGTCTGATGGAGCTCTTGCAGGAAAACTGTAGGCAGTGCGGCGATGACAGTTGTGGCTGTAGAAGGAAACAGTAGGCAGTGTGGCAATGATAGTTGCGGCTGTAGAAGGAAACAGTAGGCAGTGTGGATTCCTGATTAAAGCCCTATGGATATTTGCGTTAGCGTAAAGTAGTAAATCTGGCTCCGTGGCTTCCCGTAGTTACATTAACTTTGCAACAACTCCGGATCAGACCCCAGGTAGGCACATCTGCTTAGAAATCATTCCTTAGCACGAGTGCGTCGTCGTTCTCTTTTCTGTTAGAGACTAGAACAAAGAACAAGACCTCCCCAGTAGTTCACACACAAAGGGGACAGCTAACGATCCACAGTGTGTTCATTTGCAATTCTGCAGTACTCTGTATCTCCGCTGCTCCATATCAGCCTTCTAGTCACATCCTTGCTGTTCAAATTCTAGTTATCAAAACCAAGTGGCACTGGTCAGGTTACAGTTATGTGGGGGCTAGTATAAATGTGCTGCCATCAACCTGACAGCAAGGGAGCACTGCGGTGTAGGCAGAACATGAGCCAAGAGCTACCATGCACATAAGCAGCCGCAATCATATCCAATGACAACGTGAAGCAAACTCACAGAGTGAGTCAATCACGACCACTCGCGTGCACTGTAATGAATCAGCACTATGCAAGGTAGCATTAAGCGGGTTACAGTGATATGTAAATGAGATGCTGGATGATAAATACAGTTTCCCAGAAAGATTTTACAGTGATCCAGTAGCCCTATGATAACTGGGTGTTTGTAATCTTTGCAATGATTTCACTTTAGCTATGACTTCTTCCCGATATGTGCAAATGAGGAAGGGATCAGGTACTGGATATAAAATAAAAGAGACCACAGACTAAACATGTGACAGCAACAGTGGCGTGCAGTGAGCTCAGTGACTGGTGAGGCATGCCCACTAAAGCCGCCGCTATGGTCGCTGCCAGAGGCGGGTTTAAACCTCACGGGGCCTTAAGCAACACACGGATTTGGGGCCCCCTTCCTCATACAAGCCATAGCACTATATCATGTCATCACCGCCCCTGGCTGTGCCCGCTGTGCTTGTGTCTCCTTCTACCTGCACTACAGCAGTAGGGGGCAGATTCTGGAGCCTCCTCTCGGACAGCATGGGGACAGACTCTGTTCAACTCCATTCTCCGCCAGCAGCAGCAGGTCTCCCAACAGCTGCGCTGCTGCTTGTGATGGAGACTGGAAACAAGCAGAGTCATCCCTGGCCAGCAGTACCAGTCTAGGAATGGGCTCTACCTGGCGCAGTTTAGGAACAGGCTGCACGCCGGGAGGGTTAAGGGGGGTTGTCGGGATCCTGCACCTCGGGATGATGCTGTCGGTATTCTGACCGTCATCATCTCAAGTGCCAGGATTCTGATACCATCCCTCACAGTGGTCGAAGTGGAATTTTGAAGTGGGGATATGGAAAAGTGAAGGTTGCAATTATGTGCGCGCCGAAGGCGCGTGCGCTCCGGATAAGGGGGCGTGGCAACTCACAAGTGGGCGTGTCCTTCAGTGTAGTTTACCACACCATATACCCCTTATATACCACAATAGTAGGACCCCTTATACTGTCTAGTACTGGTGCCCATTTCACATTATACCACACAGTATATGCGGAAATTCACATTATAGCACACTGAATGAGCCGAAATTCACATTATAGCACACAGAATGAGCCAAAATTCACATTATAGCACACGGTATGAGCCAAATTCACATTATAGCACCCGGTATGAGTCGAAATTCACATTATAGCACCCGGTATGAGTCGAAATTCACATTATAGCACCCGGTATGAGCTGAAATTCACATTATAGCACACAGAATGAGACAAAATTCACATTATAGCACACGGTATGAGCCGAAATTCACATTATAACACATGGTATGAGCCGAAATTCACATTATAGCACACGGTATGAGCCGAAATTCACATTATAGCACACGGTATGAGCCAAAATTCACATTATAGCACCCGGTATGAGCCGAAATTCACATTATACTGTAGCACACAGAATTAGCCAAAATTCACATTATGCTACATGTAATGAGAAAAAATTCAGGGAAAGTGACAGCAGGGACATAGGGAAAGGGGGAGTAACATGGAGAGGGACAAGGAAAGTGACAGCAGGGACATAGGGATGGGGAGAGTGACAGCAGGGTCATAGGGATAGGGAAAGTGACAGCAGGAATATAAGGACAGGGAGAGTGACAGCAGGGACATAGGGATAGGGAGAGTGAAAGAGGGACAGGGAAAGTGACAGCAGGAGAGCCGCTTATACACGTCACACCACAGGAGAGCCACTTATACACGTCACACCACAGGAGAGCCACTTATACACGTCACACCACAGGAGAGCCACTTATACACGTCACACCACAGGAGAGCCGCTTATACACGTCACACCACAGGAGAGCCGCTTATACACGTCACACCACAGGAGAGCCGCTTATACACGTCACACCACAGGAGAGCCACTTATACACGTCACACCACAGGAGAGCCACTTATACACGTCACACCACAGGAGAGCCACTTATACACGTCACACCACAGGAGAGCCGCTTATACACGTCACACCACAGGAGAGCCGCTTATACACGTCACACCACAGGAGAGCCGCTTATACACGTCACACCACAGGAGAGCCGCTTATACACGTCACACCACAGGAGAGCCGCTTATACACGTCACACCACAGGAGAGCCGCTTATACACGTTACACCACAGTAGATCCGCTTATACATGTTACACCACAGTAGAGATGCTTATACACGTCACACCACAGGAGAGCTGCTTATACACGTCACACTACAGGAGAGCCGCTTATACACATTACACCACAGTAGAGACGCTTATACACGTTACACCACAGTAGAGACGCTTATACACGTCACACCACAGGAGAGCCGCTTATACACATTACACCACAGTAGAGACGCTTATACACGTCACACCACAGTAGAGATGCTTATACACGCTACACTACGGAAGAGACGCTTATACACGTCACACCACAGAAGAGACGCTTATACACGTCACACCACAGAAGAGACGCTTATACACGTCACATCACAGAAGAGACACTTATACACGTCACATCACAGAAGAGACGCTTATACACGATACACCACAGAGGAGACGCTTATACATGATACACCACAGAAGAGCCGTTTATACACATTACACCACAGGAGAGCCGCTTATACACGTTACACCACAGTAGAGACGCTTATACACGCTACACTATGGAAGAGCCGCTTATACACGTCACACCACAGGAGAGCCGCTTATACACGCTACACTACGGAAGAGCCGCTTATACACGTCACACCACAGGAGAGCCGCTTATACACGTCACACCACAGGAGAGCCGCTTATACACGTCACACCACAGGAGAGCCGCTTATACACGTCACACCACAGGAGAGCCGCTTATACATGTCACCCCACAGGAGAGCCGCTTATACAAGTTACACCACAGTAGAGACTATTTATACACGTCACACCACAGTAGAGATGCTTATACACGCTACACTACGGAAGAGACGCTTATACACGTTACACCACAGGAGAGACGCTTATACACGTTACACCACAGTAGAGACGCTTATACACGTTACACCACAGTAGAGACGCTTATACACGTCACACCACAGGAGAGCCGCTTATACAAGTTACACCACAGTAGAGACGCTTATACACGTCACACCACAGTAGAGATGCTTATACACGCTACACTACGGAAGAGCCGCTTATACACGTCACACCACAGGAGAGCCGCTTATACACGTTACACCACAGGAGAGCCACTTATATATGTTACACTACGAAAGAGCCACTTGGGGAGAGGGACGGAGCTGAGGGGAGATAAGGCAAAATAGCACGCACCCACGGAAAATGATGAGCAACCATGGGGCCACCCGGCCATATACAGGCCCTTATACTCACCCCCGCTGGTGGCTCACCTGGTGTATGACTATGTTGCGATCACCCCCGCTGGCGGCTCATCTGGTGTATACATACATCACATGAGTCGCCAGCGGGGGTGAGCGCAGCAGTCTCAGCGGAGCCCCAGGCACAGCACTGCAGCTTCCCACAGCCGACACTCAATGAGCCACCAGCAGGGGGTGGGGGGGAGCGCAGTATAGCGTCCGTGAAGCCCCGGGCACGGCCCAGCACTACAGCTTCCCCCAGTCGCCCAATACCCCAGAGACCAGGAGGCTGACTGTGAGCTGGGGGTGGAGCCACGTAAATTCCTCGGCCCGCAGCTCCACCCCCAGCTCACAGTCAGCCTCCTGATCTGTTGTGTGTGCAGCCACTGCGACGTAATTACGTCACGGCACCCACCGGCAAAAAGATAAGATTGGCGCCACTGGATGGGGGGAGTTTGGGAGTTTACAAGCTACTCACCAGTCACCAATAGCGGCTGTGGTCTCTCACATATTCCCAGATGCTGCGGCCAAGCCTCTGCAACTTCTCCTGCGCTCCCTCCAGCTGACAGCCCAGCTCAGCTGGCGGGTGAACGGCGGGCGGCAGTGAGGGGGGGGGGGGGGGGAATGAGAAATGAGCAGCTGTGATGAGCAGCGGGGGGGGGGGCTGGGGGTGATGAGAGGTGAGCTTTGGGCTGGTGACTTTAATGAGCGGCGCCGGGGTTGATGACTTTAATGAGTGGGGGTGGGGGTGATGAGCGGCACCAGCGGGGGTGATGGGGGGCACCAACGGTGATGAACATCTTTCACAACAAAATTCTAACCAGGGTAAATGAGATTGGGAACTCAAGTTCGGGAGACCAATAACTAATGGGCCCTACACATTATACGATGTGCCGCCGAGGTGCCCGACGGCCGACCCGGCGGCGGGGGGGGCAGTGACGGGGGGAGTGAAGTTTCTTAACTCCCCCCGTCACCCGGCTCCGTAGACTTGCAGGCCAATATGGACGATCTCGTCCATATTGGCCTGCATGTACAGCCAACATGTCACCAGCGATGAACGAGCGCGGGGCCGCGCATCGTTCATCGCTGGTGACTCCACACTGCACGATATGAACGTTATCTCGTTCATTAATGAACGAGATCGTTCATATCGTGCAGTAATATCGGACAGTGTGTAGGGCCTATTATACAATCACTTGATAAAAAGTTATTACCCTATATATATATATATGAGAGTCTGGTTCCCTCAATGAGAACATGCTGGGTACTGGAGAGCTGAATAAGTGTACCACTCACTGGCGGTGAGCGGGGTGGGGGGTGTTTGATGAGCAGCACCAGTGGGAGGGGGGAGTGATGAGCATGATGAGCAGCACCAGCGGGGGGGGGGGGGGGGGGGGGGAGTGATGAGCAGCACCAGCGGGAGGGGGGAGGGGGGGGATGTGATGAGCAGCACCAGCGGGAGGGGGGGGGGGGTGATGAGCAGCACCAGCGGGAGGGGGGGGGGTGGGTGATGAGCATCACCAGCAGGGGGGGGGAGTGATGAGCAGCAGCAGCGGGAGGGGGGGGCGATGAGCAGCACCAGCGCGGGAGGGGTGGGGGTGGTGAGCAGCACCAGCGGGAGGGGGGGGTGATGAGCAGCACCAGCGGGGGGGGGGGGGGGGGGGGTTGGGGAGTGATGAGCAGCAGCAGCGGGGGGGGGGGGGGGGGGGGGAGTGATGAGCAGCACCAGCGGGTGGGGGGGTGAGGGTGATGAGAAGCACCAGCGGGGGGAGTGATGAGCAGCAGCAGTGGGGGGGGCGTGATGAGCAGCACCAGTGGGGGAAGGGGGGAGTGATGAGCAGCAGCAGCGGTGAGGGGGGAGTGATGAGCAGCACCAGCGGGAGGGGTGATGAGCAGCACCAGCGAGGGGGGGGGGGTGATGAGCAGCTGCAGGGGGGGGGGGGGGCGGCGATGAGCAGCAGTACCAGGGGGGGGGGGGGGGGGGAGTGATGAGCAGCAGCACCATCAGGGGGGGGGGGTTTGGGTAACGAGCAGCAGCACCAGCGGGGGGGGGGGTTGGGGGGAGTGATGAGCAGCAGTACCAGGGTGGGAGTGATGAGCAGCAGCACCAGCGGGGGGGGGGGGGGGGGGGATGGGATGGAGTGATGAGCAGCAGCACCAGCGGGGGGGTGATGAGCAGCAACACCAGCGGGGGGAGTGATGAGCAGCAGCACCAGCGGGGGGGTGGGGGGCGGATGGAGTGTTGAGCAGCAGCACCAGCGGGGGGAGTGATGAGCAGCAACACCAGCGGGGGGGGCGGATGGAGTGATGAGCAGCAGCACCAGCGGGGGGTGGGGGGCGGATGGAGTGTGGAGCAGCAGCACCAGCGGGGGGGGGAGTGATGAGCAGCAACACCAGCAGGGGGGGGGGGGCGGATGGAGTGATGAGCACCAGCGGGGGGCGGATGGAGTGTTGAGCAGCAGCACCAGCGGGGGGCGGGGGGGAGAGAGATGAGCAGCAACACCAGCAGGGGGGGGGGGGGGGGGGCGGATGGAGTGATGAGCAGCAGCAGCACCAGCGGGGGGTGGGGTGAGCGGATGGAGTGATGAGCAGCAGCACCAGCGGGACTGGAGGTGATGAGCGGAGCCGGCGGTTTTGCGGGTGATCAGCGGCGCTGAGCGGGGGGGGGGGTGAAGTCAGCAGCGCCCATCGCCATGGTCTCTTCGGCATAACTGCAGGAGGAACGGAAGTGGCCAGCGGGATTCGAGTCGGTAGTAGCCGATGAGCGTACAGGGAAAGTAGGCTGGTCCACATGGTGAGCACAAATTCTAGTACCCAATCATATTTGAATCAGTGACAGGGGCGTGCATTCATATGGGCTGATGGCACGCCCCTGTCACTGAGGCACATATACTAGTGCCGCTTATACTTCTTTTTTTAATGGGCTTTTACAGCCCTCTCCTTGGCCCCGCCCCCTGCCAGCCCCTTGCTTCCGGCCCTTTGTCATTATACACAGGAGGCACCGCTCTCGGTGCCTCTAAAAACATTTTTAACCTGTTTTAAAATATAGAAATGATTACAATAATATAAAGCATATACTTAGGACACAGAATATGTGTCATAAGTATCTTTTTTATATTATTGTAATCATTAATGACAGGGGAGATTGACAGGGGAGGCACTGCCTCCCCTGACTGCACGTCCCTGGACAGCAACTACCTGCTAATAAAATCTATTTGCTGATCTATGGAGTGTGTCATTCATTTCTATGTGATTGGCTCTATTTAAGCCTGGAGACACAAGCTAACCAGGCATTCCAGTGTGTATATAATACCTGCTGCTTCTTTCTTGGGTTGATCTGGAATGCTGTAGGAATGTACAGCCAAAACCTGTAGAGTGGAAAATACAAAGCATTGCCCATTTCCAGAGTCACAGACAATGACAAAATAACATACCCCAGCGGATGGGAATACCAAGACTTTCATTGTTCATCTCCCCTAATGAGTGACGCAGGTGGGTCCAGCTTTCATGGGGTACTCACCATAAATCAGGGGCTTTCCGACTGCTGATAGGTCATGTTTCTTTGAATTTTCTGGATTTCTTTAATCATGCACAGGTGATTTAATGATTTTTTTTGCCTGGGTCAGTAATTGATACACAGACAGGGACACTGAAAACATGACCTGTTAGGGGAATTTGAGGACTGCAGTGAAAAACCCTTCCATATATAATCAGTTTCTTGTTAAATAGTAAATTAAAGTGAACTTCCACCTAGATGCATCTATCATGGACATACAGATTTGCGATTTAGCAGCACCAAGGGTCCCATCAGAGACTACTAGAACAATGCACGGGTACCGGAATACTTTACATGCACTTTTTTGAGTGCAATTTAGTCACTAATCTGGCTAGAACAGCAAAAGACACAGTTCGGAGTGACCCGCACCATGCCTCGCGCTAAGTATCGCTTCATCTGCAAATTTCTGGCAATTGCTTTATGCCAAAACTGTTAAGCTGGTGTGTCTAGTACACAATAAATATTCAGGAAAACAAACAGTAGTACTGGAATTGCAACCAGTGGTGGAGCATCTAAGTTACGTCTAGTGTCTCACGCCATATGGTAATCCAATACTAGGTGAATGAGCACACCTCTGTACCAGCAATCCACCATGCCTGTAACGCGTACCACACATCAGCGCCACAATTCCCCGACGCCCCACAGAGGAATTTCAGCCTGATAAAAATCCTGACTCATTGATCCCGATAACATTTTGGTCGGAATCAGTGAATCAGGAATTTCCAACATGTTGGATTTCCCAGATTACCCTGACCAGGGAAGAACAGAGAATTATGGAAATACAATGCAGATGTATGGGTCTCATTAGTTGTGTCTATATAAGTTCTGCATACAGCAATGTCTAGGCATCAGGAACACACGGTGGGAATTGATACAATTCTGGCAACAGCAGTGGTCCCAAGGAAATTCACTGAAGCGATCACTGAACTTAAAAGAAACAAAGGAAATACTTAAAACTTTCCCTACCCACCACATTTTATTTTTTGTTAATTTTTTGTTTTTACCAAAATACAAAATTTGCTTTTATAAGCGACCATAAGAAGAAGATAAACCAAATTTGGTATAAAAATATTTGTTTTTTAATTATTAAGCACATGATGATGGCAGTTTTAATACATGTATTTAATTCTAAGGCACATGACTGTTGAAAAGAATACTGAGGTCCAATACTGCTCACGCTTCTACCGCCTCTGCTGTCCATCCTCAGCTTTTGGCCTGCTTCCTCTTTTGCACCAGCTCCACTAGCATCTTATACCTGCATACACAGTCTTCCTGCAGGGGAAACAAAAACAGAATTACTGTATATATGATCATCATCCACACATGTTGACGTCTACTCAATAAGGCAAACGTTGCAAGCATACATGAAACAGTTTATGTGAAAAGGCAGAGTCTAACTAGACTTTTTGGTGCCCTGTGCCAGACAGAGAATCGGTGTCCACCCCACCCCTCCTTCCCAATTTTTCCAATAGGAACATAAGGTGCATAACAAAATTTGGACACAAATCCTCTTTATATCACATTCATGCACTTAACTTGAGAGCTCGTTGTTATTCAGTTACAATACCCTTTATTAAATAATACATTTCAATACACTGCCATATCCAGGATTCAAACCCATAACCTGTTGCATCCAGTCAAACCCCTTACTCACTGAGCTATTTGATTTTACTTTGTAAAATATTTAATTCAAATAATAATACAACATGACATAAGCTATGTGCTGAAAAGTATTGCTAATCATGTGCAATTCATTATTTGATCAGAAAGTGTAGCACCGCTATCTATATAAAATAAATAAAAAGAGAAAACAGACATGGGCCATGACACAGCTGAGCAGTCTGGAAAAGGATACAAGGCTATTTCAAAACTATATCAAATGTATACTTTTACCGTATCATAGTTCACAATCATTCCACTAGTGGCCTCCCATCAAATTTACCCAATCATCTGTTTGTATAAAGAAATCTCATAAAGCCAAAGGCTACATTCAGACAAGTGCCCCATACCATCCAAACAGTGTATCCCACACGATAAGTGCCCCATACCATCCAGTGTATCCCACACGATAAGTGCCTCATACCACCCAAACAGTGTAGCACGCACAGCAAGCGCCTCATACCATCCAAACAGTGTATAACGCACGATAAGTGCCTCATACTACCCAAACAATATATCATGTACGATAAGCACCTTATACCACCCACACAGTGTATAGTGCACGCCAAGTGCCTCATGCTACCCAAACAATATATCATGTACGATAAGCGCCTCATACCACCCACAGTGTATAATGCACGCCAAGTGCCTCATGCTACCCAAACAATATATAATGTACGATAAGCGCCTCATACCACCCAGTGTATAATGCACGCCAAGTGCCTCATGCTACCCAAACAATATATAATGTACGATAAGCGCCTCATACCACCCACACAGTGTATAATGCACGCCAAGTGCCCCATAACACTGAGTGTATATCGCACGGCAAGCGCCTCACACCACCCATACAGTGTATCACGCACAAGTGCCCCATACCACCCACACAGTGTATCACGCACAACACATGCCTCATACCACCCAGTGTATCACAAATAACAAGCTCCTCATACCGCCCAAAAGTGTCTAACACACGACAAGCGCCTCTTACCACCAAAACAGTGTATCATGCAAGAGATGCACCCCATACCACCCACACAGTGTATACCACAAGACAAACGCCCCATGTCACCCAAACAGCATAAAACACACGACAAGTGCCTTATACCACCCTCTGACCCATATAGTGTATTATTCCGAAACAAAGGTATGAAAGAGTGTGTACTTTCTAGCATATTTGAGATTGGTCATTAGGAGGACAGGCTGCATACTGGCTAGGCTGTATCTATTTTCCCTCCATATCGGAAACATTTATTTAGCTGCATCTGTTTGCAACTAATTTGTTGCTTTTATCTAGTACTTTCCTGTACTGTAGATACAACTAATTCTCCTGCAATTGGAGGCGGATCCTCTTGAAGCCTCCAGCTTCTGTGAATCTTAATAAGCACTTGTAACTAGGGCCGTCACCTGTTTAGTTCTCACAAAGACAGTCTGCGGCTGTTGGGATCAAAGAAATGGAAAACAGGACACAGGAAAATGATGCAGTGCTGACTGGAGAATGGTCATTGCTGGAATAAGTAAGAGGTTCATTAAAAGGTCAAAGCATCTGCTGCTGTGTTGCTGGTGCAAAGACCAAACGCAGAGAGGACAGAAAGCAAACCCTACAGAGTATAGTGTCAAGAACAGTTGGAGGCTTGGATGGGCAATTTGATTGTTGCATGTGGCTGCAAAAATGTGACCAGGTTTAACCATCTGCTTGGCGTGGTTGCATCAGATGTGACCACGCCAAGCTGGGCTTTCCCTGATATGTCAGAGACGCCTGTGACGTCGATGTCTCTACTCTCCCCAGGATCCAGGCAATGGTGGGAACGGCTGCAAGGTGGATCCTAATAGTATTTCCCATCAGCCTGGGCTGTCTGCAGTACAGCAGCTCCGCCTCCTTCTGCTGTCACTCCCAACCAGCTAGTAGTGATGGGTAATCATTAAGATCGCTTCCTGAAAATGATGGAACAACATAAAAATAAGGTCAGCACCGGCGGCTGTGCGCCCCAGAACAGAGCAACACTTGAATTGCTCTGTCGGGCACAATCTAGTTGCTGTCGGCGCAAACCGCTTGAATTCCCCCCATAGAGGTAAGGAGCAGCATTAGCCTTTTATTATATAGGAGGATAAATACAAACATCTTACGTTTTTAAAAGCATTGTCACCCATGTGTGCCTGCCACCAGTGTAGTATACACTATAGATACAGTGTATACTATTATATATACACTATGTAGATTTATCCTGTTCATTCACTTTGCATTTTGTTAATTGATAAAAATAAACTATTAGCACTTTTGTTTTTGAAAGCATTCTTACTTTGCAGCATTTTTCCCACACCTGCCTAAAACTTTTGCACAGTACTATATATATAAACCGCTATATCCCCCACCCCCCTGTGTGCATTACTCGTTGTTTCAGGGAATTACCATCCCTGTGTTCTTTGGGGGACAGCTGACGCCCTGTGCTAATTCCTAGGGAGTGTCATTAATTTTCTATACGTGGATCCTAGATCATTTGGTGTTGTACACAAGTGGCGCAAATATTTCTCCCCCCTATCATATATATATATATATATATATATATATATAATAGAATTTTTACTAACTGTATAAATCAACTTCCAAAAATGTTCCAAAATTGTTGATTTTTGAAATTATCAAATAATTATAGTAAGTATAGTATAGTATAGTAAGAGCTATTTAACCCTTAATCAGCATTATTTATATAAAAAAAAACCCTGTATATTTGTTAATAAAATTATACTGAATTGGGTTTGAATAGCTATTTACATAATGTGATAATAAAAAAATGAAAATTTGAGGAGCATTTTTGGAAAAAATATTAGTCAGTTAAGTGGTTAAAAGAAAAACAAGATAAACAAATCTAATTAATAAAATAGTGAAGGAAAAGGCAAAAAATAACAAAACTACTGGCATATTATCTTTAACCCTAAATTACAGCGTGTGGTTTTCACCTGTACAAAGCGCTGCCAAAACAGCCAGGAAGCAATGTATAAAGGCTTCACAACAAGCGTCGGTGTGATTGTGTTGTATTCAAGACAAAGGACCCTGTGGGACTGTCTACACAAGAGACTGACACTCTGATAATAACTAGTCACAGAGTTTATTATACCCTAACCGTATAATAAATAGGCACTGATACAAAGGAGGAATCCTGCATGATTAACACCCAGGTGATCTAGGAATTTACAGATCTCCAGCAAACAAGATCATTTTAAACAAAGGCGACAAAGGAGAGGATGATATCGGATTCTACAGTGACGTCATATTTTTTTCCTCAAGATTTTATTTTCTATAAAAGTAAGGCCACTATTTTAATTATCAAAGTGATGCGGCTGTGACTGTCAATTGCTTCTTAAAAGTACTGTATAATTTGGGCAGTTGCACACTCCTTAATGATCCAGCAGATGCGGGAGCTTGTGTGGTGTGCCCTTTAACCTCCTCTGACTGCCATTAGAGTACGGCGTGCACGCTGGTAACCATGGCCACAGTTATTAGAGAGAGGTCCACCAGAAATAAACACAGGGCCGTATTAGAGCGGAGTACGTCAATCTCACAAAACTCCACACACAAAGCAAATATGCATGCTGCTGAAAAGGGACCGTCCCCGTTTGGAGTGCACTGTAGAAGCCTTAATGAAAAGTAGAGGTAAATAGCAGTACACAATTGTACGCGAGATGAAAAGAGCCTGCCTTTTGCTGTAATGCCTTTCATGGTGGCCTCTTGTTGGTCACCAAAGGTTTGTTTTAACTAGAATGTGGCCTCTGAGTAATAAAAGCTGAGGGAACTCTCCTGGAATGGGAATTTCACATTACTAGGCGGTTACTGAATGACAAACCCACATGTCCACTACTGTATTATACAACAATTCTCTTCCCAACAAATGTGACATAAGCTACATCAGTATGGTTGAGCCATGTTGCCGGCACTTGGGTTGAGAACGTGGATTACAAACAAAGTCTGAAATAATAGATATTTACCAAACACAATGCAAGAACCGTTCTTATCAAACAGCTGAAAGCAGAGGATACTGTTCCTTTTACACACGTTACTTATTACCCAACCTTCCTAATGGGTACCGGTCTCTGCATGGGTTTGTTATAAGGGGCGCTCCTTTAATTCTACTGCTACCTTCTGACCACTTACTATTGCTGACCTGGTGACACTTTAATCATCTAAATAATCATGTTAGCTTCTAGTCCTCATTTAAAAATGGGAATAATTTGGCAGTACAAAAACCAAAAAGTGCTTTGTTTTAAAAAAATAAATAAGTGAAAAAAGAACCATACTATGGGGGGTATTCGATTAGGTGCGAAGAAAACATTTATTATTCCCTATGTTTCTCCGATAGGTGAAAAAATATCTCAGATAAGCTGCAGCTCGCGCCAGCTTATCGGGGCTAATTGAATAGCCCCCAGCAACACAATTACCCGCGATCAATGATCATGGGTAATTGAATAGCCCTCCCATGGCCAATATCCTGCTAAAAACAACTATCACCACCACATGGGGGAAAGGATCGATGAGATTTAATTTATGAAATATTATCGGAACACAGCAGTAGAGTAATATATGTTCCAGTCACCTTAGATTTTCCAGGCACACATTTGGCTATTTTATCCCAGCGTTCCGCTGTTCCCTTTGGATACTGCTGCAGTGCCAGTTCCAGGAGCTTCTGCTGGTTTTGCGTCCACAGTTCTTCTAAAACGCGACTACGCTCCTTTTTCCTGCTCTCATCCTCACCGTCACCAAGGATTTCCACCTCTTGCTCTGTATCAAAGTCTCTTTGCCGCCTGCCCCTCATCTTCTCCTCTGCCTCTTCTTTTATTGAAAGGGCTGTGTCCATTGTTTTTGTCGTCTTCCTCTTGCGGGCTCGTGCTGCTGCCGCGGGGGCCTCGCCCTGACTAGCGGAGATGTCCTCATAATCAGGCTCATCTTCATCCCGCTGAGTGATTATGCTGTCAGGTAATATCACACTTGTCTTCGCAGTACACTTCAAGTCAGATAATCTAACGGTACCTGGAAGGAATAAGAATATCTGTAAGACCTACAGACCAGCAGATGAGTTTTAAAAACTTACATTATTAGCAAAATCTATTATTTCTGTGCTTAGATGAGGTTACAGATAACTATTGTATCACAGTACGATACACAAGGCCATCACTAGTACTGTGTACAAAGTGTGCAGCTATTGGGGGGCACTGAAACGTTACAGAGTTAAAGGTGGCGCTAAGTGCATATTAATGTCCTCATGGGTGTGGTCAGGGTGCGGTCACCTATCAGAAGGCAGGCGAAAAGCAAACTAGCAACTGAGCCTAAATTTCACTGATTACTTAAAATATTAGGATGAAAGACTTCAAAATAATTTATATTCATATTAAAATGTTTTAATTGGCATGCAGGTTTCACTGATATAAAATTGCTAATGCGGTATAATTCAGATGTCCTAAAGGGGGGTACACACGGAGAGATCCGTGCTTAAAATCTAAGCAATCTTGCTAGATTGCTTAGATTTTAAGCACGGATCTGCCGTGTGTATGCCCTCCAGCGATAGCGATGCGCGGCCCCGCGCATCGCTATCGCCGATGCTAGATTGAGCTGCATGCAGGCTCAATCTAGCGGGTCGCTCACTTCACCGTTGTGTGAAGTGAGCGGCCCCCCGTCGGCTTTCCCCCTCGCTCAGCACATCGCGCTGTGCTGAGCGGGGTGAGAGATGTGTGCTGAGCGGTCTGTGTTAAGATCGCTCAGCACACATCTCTCCCGTGAGTACCCCCCTTAAGGCTCCGATTTTTCCTATGGTGAATCCTGCACTTCTTTGCTATGTGATTAAATAATTCTGAAGGTGTCCACACAAACTGCAACTTCAAAGGCCAAAGATCTAAAGAACAACAACAGCCAGCATCTATCAGACATGAAGTGGCAAAATGCGTCAGTACAATAGCCATGATCTATCCTTATAGCCTACTGCACATAATGTAAGCGACCTGAAATCAATCAGGCACTGATAAAATTGGCTAAAGATGCAAGTGTTTGCTGCTCAGCAATTTACCATACAAAATACAACCTTAAGATGCAGAGCTACTTTCACACTGGCCGTATTATTATTACAATATATTTTTATAATGCCAATATGAGGTGCTTTACAATTGGGAACTCATATTTCTCTGACGTCCTAAGTGGATGCTGGGACTCCGTAAGGACCATGGGGAATAGCGGCTCCGCAGGAGACTGGGCACAACTAAAAGAAAGCTTTTGGTCTAACTGGTGTGCACTGGCTCCTCCCTCTATGACCCTCCTCCAGACCTCAGTTAGAATCTTGTGCCCGGCTGAGCTGGATGCACACTAGGGGCTCTCCTGAGCTCCTAGAAAAGAAAGTATATTTTAGGTTTTTTATTTTCAGTGAGATCTGCTGGCAACAGACTCACTGCTACGAGGGACTAAGGGGAGAAGAAGCGAACCTACCTGAGTGGAGATAGTTTGGGCTTCTTAGGCTACTGGACACCAATAGCTCCAGAGGGATCGAACACAGGACCCGACCTCGATCGTTCGGTCCCGGAGCCGCGCCGCTGTCCCCCTTACAGAGCCAGAAGCATGAAGATGGTCCTGAAAATCGGCGGCAGAAGACTTCGGTCTTCAACAAGGTAGCGCACAGCACTGCAGCTGTGCGCCATTGCTCCTCATGCACACCTCACACTCCGGTCACTGATGGGTGCAGGGCGCTGGGGGGGGTCGCCCTGAGCAGCAATATTCATACCTTGGCTGGCAAAAAATCACAATATATAGTCCCAGAGGCTATATATGTGATAAATACCCCTGCCAGAATCCATAAAAAAAGCGGGAGAAAAGTCAGCCGAAAAAGGGGCGGGGCTATCTCCATCAGCACACTGGCGCCATTTTTCCCTCACAGCTCCGCTGGAAGGATCGCTCCCTGGCTCTCCCTTGCAGTTTCAAGCTTCAAAAGGGTAAAAACGAGAGGGGGGGCACTAAATTTAGGCGCAGCAGTATATATATATATATATATATATATATATATATATGAAAGCAGCTATAAGGGAAAACACTCAGTTATAGCGTTAATCCCAGTGTTATATAGCGCTCTGGTGTGTGCTGGCATACTCTCTCTCTCTGTCTCCCCAAAGGGCTTTGTGGGTCCTGTCCTCTGTCAGAGCATTCCCTGTGTGTGTGCGGTGTGTCGGTACGGCTGTGTCGACATGTTTGATGAGGAGGCTTACGTGGAGGCGGAGCAGATGCCGATAAATGTGATGTCACCCCCTGCGGGGTCGACACCTGAGTGGATGGTTATGTGGAAGGAATTACGTGACAGTGTCGACTCCTTACATAAAAGGTTTGACGACATACCAAATATGGGACAGCCGGCTTCTCAGCCTGTGCCTGCCCAGGCGTCTCAAAAGCCATCAGGGGCTCTAAAACCCCCGCTACCTCAGATGGCAGACACAGATGTCGACACGGATACTGACTCCAGTGTCGACGACGATGAGACTAATGTAACTTCCAATAGGGCCACACGTTACATGATTGAGGCAATGAAAAATGTGTTGCATATTTCTGATGTTACCCCAGGTACCACAAAAAAGGGTATTATGTTTGGAGAGAAAAAACTACCAGTAGTTTTTCCTCCATCTGAGGAATTAAATGAAGTGTGTGAAGAAGCGTGGGCTTCCCCCGATAAGAAACTGGTAATTTCTAAAAGGTTACTAATGACGTACCCTTTCCCGCCAGAGGATAGGTCACGTTGGGAAACATCCCCTAGGGTGGATAAAGCGCTCACACGCTTGTCAAAGAAGGTGGCACTACCGTCTCCGGATACGGCCGCCCTAAAGGAACCTGATGATATAAAGCAGGAGGCTATCCTGAAGTCTGTATATACACACACAGGTATTATACTGAGACCAGCTATTGCTTCAGCATGGATGTGCAGTGCTGCAGCTGCGTGGTCAGATTCCCTGTCGGAAAATATTGATACCCTAGACAGGGACACTATATTGCTAACCGTAGAGCATATTAAAGACGCTGTCTTATACATGAGAGATGCACAGAGGGATATTTGCCGGCTGGCATCTAAAATAAGTGCAATGTCCATTTCTGCCAGGAGAGGGTTATGGACTCGGCAGTGGACAGGAGATGCAGATTCCAAAAGGCACATGGAAGTTCTGCCTTATAAGGGTGAGGAGTTGTTCGGGGATGGTCTCTCGGACCTCGTTTCCACAGCAACAGCTGGGAAGTCTACATTTTTACCCCATGTTCCCTCACAGCCAAAGAAAGCACCGTATTATCAGGTACAGTCCTTTCGGCCCCATAAGGGCAAGCGGGTTAAAGGCGCGTCCTTTCTGCCCAGAGGCAGAGGTAGAGGGAAAAAGCTGCAGCATACAGCCAGTTCCCAGGAGCAAAAGTCCTCCCCCGCTTCCTCCAAGTCCACCGCATGACGCTGGGGCTCCACAGGCGGAGCCAGGTACGGTGGGGGCCCGTCTCAAAAACTTCAGCAATCAGTGGGCTCGCTCACGGGTGGATCCCTGGATCCTTCAAGTAGTATCTCAGGGGTACAAGCTGGAAATCGAGACGTCTCCCCCCCGCCGTTTCTTCAAATCTGCCTTGCCAACAACTCCCTCAGGCAGGGAGGCAGTGTTAGAGGCAATTCACAAGCTGTATTCCCAGCAGGTGATAGTCAAAGTGCCCCTACTTCAACAAGGACGGGGTTACTATTCCACAATGTTTGTGGTACCGAAACCGGACGGTTCGGTGAGACCCATTTTAAATTTGAAATCCTTGAACACATATATAAAAAAATTCAAGTTCAAGATGGAATCGCTCAGGGCGGTTATTGCAAGCCTGGACGAGGGGGATTACATGGTATCACTGGACATCAAGGATGCTTACCTGCATGTCCCCATTTACCATCCTCACCAGGAGTACCTCAGATTTGTGGTACAGGATTGTCATTACCAATTCCAGACGTTGCCGTTTGGTCTATCCACGGCTCCGAGGGTATTTACCAAGGTAATGGCCGAAATGATGATACTCCTTCGAAAGAAGGGAGTTTTAATTATCCCGTACTTGGACGATTTCCTGATAAAGGCGAGGTCCAGGGAGCAGTTGTTGGTCGGGGTAGCACTATCTCGGGAGGTGCTACAACAGCACGGCTGGATTCTAAATATTCCAAAGTCACAGCTGGTCCCTACGACACGTCTACTGTTCCTGGGGATGGTTCTGGACACAGAACAGAAAAAAGTGTTTCTCCCGGAGGAGAAGGCCAAGGAGCTGTCATCTCTAGTCAGAGGCCTCCTAAAACCAAAACAGGTGTCGGTGCATCACTGCACGCGGATCCTGGGAAAGATGGTAGCTTCCTACGAAGCAATTCCATTCGGCAGGTTCCATGCGAGAACTTTTCAGTGGGACCTGTTGGACAAGTGGTCCGGATCGCATCTTCAGATGCATCGTCTGATAACCCTGTCTCCAAGGACCAGGGTGTCTCTGCTGTGGTGGCTGCAAAGTGCTCATCTTCAAGAGGGCCGCAGATTCGGCATACAGGACTGGGTCCTGGTGACCACGGATGCCAGCCTTTGAGGCTGGGGGGCAGTCACACAGGGAAGAAACTTCCAAGGACTATGGTCAAGTCAGGAGACTTCCCTACACATAAATATTCTGGAACTGAGGGCCATTTTCAATGCCCTAAGTCAGGCAAAACCCCTGCTTCAAAACCAGCCGGTACTGATCCAGTCAGACAACATCACGGCAGTCGCCCATGTAAACCGACAGGGCGGCACAAGAAGCAGGACGGCGATGGCAGAAGCCACAAGGATTCTCCGATGGGCGGAAAATCACGTGTTAGCACTGTCAGCAGTGTTCATTCCGGGAGTGGACAACTGGGAAGCAGACTTCCTCAGCAGACACGACCTCCACCCGGAAGTCTTCCAACTGATTGTAAACCGTTGGGAAAAGCCACAGGTGGACATGATGGCGTCCCGCCTAAACAAAAAGCTAGAAAGATATTGCGCCAGGTCGAGAGACCCGCAGGCGATAGCTGTGGACGCTCTAGTGACACCGTGGGTGTACCGGTCGGTTTATGTGTTCCCTCCTCTTCCTCTCATACCAAAGGTACTGAGGATAATAAGGAGAAGAGGAGTAAGAACTATACTCATTGTTCCGGATTGGCCAAGAAGAACTTGGTACCCGGAACTACAAGAAATGATCTCAGAGGACCCATGGTCTCTGCCGCTCAGACAGGACCTGCTGCAGCAGGGGCCCTGTCTGTTCCAAGACTTACCGCGGCTGCGTTTGACGGCATGGCGGTTGAACACCGGATCCTGAAGAAAAAGGGCATTCCTCCGGAAGTCATTCCTACGCTGATTAAAGCTAGGAAAGAAGTGACCGCAAACCATTATCACCGCATTTGGCGAAAATATGTTGCAAGGTGTGAGGCCAGGAAGGCCCCAAAGGAGGAATTTCAGCTGGGCCGTTTTCTGCACTTCCTACAGTCAGGGGTGACTATGGGCCTCAAATTGGGTTCCATTAAGGTCCAGATTTCGGCTCTATCGATTTTCTTCCAGAGAGAACTGGCTTCACTACCTGAAGTTCAGACTTTTGTTAAGGGAGTGCTGCATATTCAGCCCCCTTTTGTGCCTCCAGTGGCACCTTGGGATCTCAACGTGGTGTTGGATTTCCTAAAGTCACATTGGTTTGAGCCACTTAAAACCGTGGAATTGAAATATATCACGTGGAAAGTGGTCATGTTGTTGGCCTTGGCCTCGGCCAGGCGTGTATCAGAATTGGCGGCTTTGTCATGTAAAAGCCCTTATCTGATTTTCCATATGGATAGGGCAGAATTGAGGACTCGTCCCCAGTTTCTCCCTAAGGTGGTATCAGCTTTTCATCTGAACCAACCTATCGTGGTGCCTGCGTCTACAAAAGACTTGGAGGCTTCCAAGTTGTTGGACGTAGTCAGGGCCCTGAAAATTTATGTTTCCAGGACAGCTGGAGTCAGAAAGACTGACTCGCTATTTATCCTGTATGCGCCCAACAAGTTGGGTGCACCTGCTTCAAAACAGACTATTGCTCGCTGGATCTGTAGTACGATAAAGCTTGCACATTCTGCGGCTGGACTGCCGCATCCTAAATCAGTGAAAGCCCATTCCACGAGGAAGGTGGGCTCTTCTTGGGCGGCTGCCCGAGGGGTCTCGGCTCTACAACTTTGCCGAGCAGCTACTTGGTCGGGGTCAAACACATTTGCTAAATTCTACAAGTTTGACACCCTGGCTGAGGAGGACCTAGAGTTTGCCCATTCGGTGCTGCAGAGTCATCCGCACTCTCCCGCCCGTTTGGGAGCTTTGGTATAATCCCCATGGTCCTTACGGAGTCCCAGCATCCACTTAGGACGTCAGAGAAAATAAGAATTTACTCACCGGTAATTCTATTTCTCGTAGTCCGTAGTGGATGCTGGGCGCCCATCCCAAGTGCGGATTGTCTGCAATACTTGTATATAGTTATTGTTTAACTAAAGGGTTATTGTTGAGCCATCTGTTGAGAGGCTCAGTTGTTGTCATACTGTTAACTGGGTATTGTATCACGAGTTATACGGTGTGATTGGTGTGGCTGGTATGAGTCTTACCCGGGATTCAAAATCCTTCCTTATTGTGTCAGCTCTTCCGGGCACAGTATCCTAACTGAGGTCTGGAGGAGGGTCATAGAGGGAGGAGCCAGTGCACACCAGTTAGACCAAAAGCTTTCTTTTAGTTGTGCCCAGTCTCCTGCGGAGCCGCTATTCCCCATGGTCCTTACGGAGTCCCAGCATCCACTACGGACTACGAGAAATAGAATTACCGGTGAGTAAATTCTTATTATTACTCTTTCATCTGCAATACAGGTAACGTACAGTGCATCTGGAAAGTATTCACAGCGCTTCACTTTTTCCACATTTTGTTATATTACAGCTTTATTCCAAAATGGAATAAATTCATTTTTCCCCTCAAAATTCTACACACAATATCCCATAATGACAAGGTGTTTTATTAAAAATAAAAAATTAAGAAATCACATGTACATAAGTATCCACAGCCTTTGCCATGAAGCTCAAAATTGAGCTCAGGTGCATCCTGTCTCCACCTATCATCCTTGAGATGTTCCTACAGCTTAATTGGAGTTCACCTGTGGTAAATTCAGTTGATTGGACATGACTTGGAAAGGCACACACCTGTCTATATAAGGTCCCACACTTGACAGTTAATGTCTGAGCACAAACCAAGCATGAAGACAAAGGAATTGTCTGTAGACCTCTGAGACAGGATTGTCTCGAGGCACAAATCTGGGGAAGTGTACATTTATTTATTTTATTTATTAGCAGTTTCTTATATAGCGCAGCATATTCCGTTGCGCTTTACAATTAGAACAACAATTATAGAACAAAACTGGGCAAAGACAGACAGACAGACAGACAGAGGTAGGAAGGCCCTGCTCGCAAGCTTACATAAAAATACCTGCTGCAATGAGCACAGTGGCCTCCATCATCGGTAAATGGAAGAAGTTCGGAACCACCAGGACTCTTCCTAGAACTGGCCGGCCATCTAAACTGAGCGATCGGGGGAGAAGGGCTCTAGTCAGGGAGGTGACCAAGAACCCGATGGGGTCAGAGCTACAGCATTCCTCTGTGGAGAGAGGAAAACCTTCCAGAAGGACAACCATCTCTGCAGCAATCCACCAATCAAACCTGTATGGTAGAGTGGCCAGACGGAAGCCACTAGTAAAATGTACATGGCAACCTGCGTGGAGTTTGCTAAAATGCACCTGAAGGACTCTCAGACCATGAGAAACAAAATTCTCTGGACTGATGAGACAAGATTAAACTCTTTGGTGTGAATGCCAGGAGTCATGTTTGGAGGAAACCAGGCACCGCTCATCACCAGGCCAATACCATCCCTACAGTGAAGCATGGTGGTGGCAGCATCATGCTGTGGGCATGTTTTTCAGCGTCAGGAACTGGGAGACTAGTCAGGATAGAGGGAAAGATGAATGCAGCAATGTACAGACACATCCTGGATGAAAATTTGCTCCAGAGTGCTCTTGACCTCAGACTGGGGCGACAGTTCATCTTTCAGCAGGACAACGACCCTAAGTGCACAGCCAAGATATCAAAGGAGTGGCTTCAATGGAGCTTGAGAGGTGCTGCAAAAAGGAGTGGGCAAAACTGCCCAAAGATAGGTGTGCCAAGCTTGTGGCATCATTTAAAAAGACTAGAGGCTGTAATTGCTGCCAAAGGTGCATCAACAAAGTATTGAGCAAAGGCTGTGAATACTTATGTACCTGTGATTTCGAAGTTATTTATTTTTAATAAATTTGCATATTTTTTTTTTCATTTTGTCATTATGGGGTAGTGTGTGTAGAATTTTGAGGGGAAAAAAGAATTTATTCCAGTTTGGAATAAGGCTGTAACATAACAAAATGTGGAAAAAGTGAAGCACTGTATGCACTATCCCATATGTCAGTGGTTCCCAAACTTTTTTGAATCACACGCCCTAGAGTAGCAGAATTTTTTTCACTGCACCCCTAGGCCAAAAGTTTCATATTGAGACACTCAGAAAAAAATATAAAATTAAGTAACTAGTGTTTATTTGTCAGTCTTTGGTTTAGTTATGTGGTGAGAGACAGGATTCGCTTCTGTTTGTAAACATATTTTATGATTGGCAGCCACCAGCATTGGTTTTGTCTATTACATTGTTCATAAATAATTTGAATTGGTCCTGGACCACCAAGCCAGGGCACCCCTACAAGCGACCTGAGGCACCCAGTATGGGAACCACTGCCATAAGTTTATGCTAATGATTGTAATTATTTATTATTTATTACCAGTTATTTATATAGCGCACACATATTCCGCAGTGCTTAACAGAGAATATTTGGCCATTCACATCAGTCCCTGCCCCAGTGGAACTTACAATGTATATTCCCTACCACATGTGCACACACATTCACACTAGGGTTAATTTTTTGTTGGAAGCCAATTAACCTACCAGTATATTTTTGGATTGTGGGAGGAAACCGAAGTACCTGGAGGAAACCCACGCAAGTATCGGGAGCATATACAAACCCCACAGTTAGGGAATGGAACCCATGACCTCAGTGCTGTGAGGCAGTAATGCTAACCATTACACCATCCGCACTGGCCTGTATCCCTTTTTTCTATACGTTGGATCTTATTATATCCTCAACAAATGATAGTTCTGACAATATAAACCCTAAGAATACGTACCTGTAGCATGGGAAACAAAATCCTTTGCCTGTTTTGCTTTTGTTGTTACCTGTGAAACAGAAATAAACACAAAGAATAATAGATGACTTCGATCACAGATCTGGTTAAATACTGAGCATCGGAAAAGGCTTATTATAACATCTGCAATATTCTATAAAGTGATTACCCTTAAGCTAACAATCTCTGGGGTCATTACCACCACTGCATGCATAAAAAGAGAATACAGCACTTTAGGAAAATATTCACACAACATACGCAGTGTAAAGTTTGAAGAAGAGATCTACTAGGTCTTGAAGTGTTGCTGCTATTGTGCAACTACATTCCTAATGCGCCGTCTAATTTTACTTTTGCCATGCACACTAAAAAAAACATGCCTTTTATCGCGGCATAGACTCCACAAGACCTCTGAAGGTGTCCTGTGTTATCTGGCACTATACTTGGCAGCAGATCCTGTAAGTCCTGCAAGTTGTGAGGTGGGGTCTCCATGACTCAGACTTGTTATTTCAGCACATCCTATGGGATGTGGGTAATTTGGATCTGGAGAATTTGGAGACCCCTTGAACTTTCTGTCATGTACCTCAAAACATTCCTGACCAATGTTTGCAGTGCGGCAGGGCACATTATCCTGCTGAATGAGGCCACTGCCATCAGGGAATACCGTTGCCATGAATGGGTGTACTGTGTCCGCAACAATGTTCAAGTAGATGGTACGCATCAAAGTAATATTTACATGAATGCCAGAACCAAGGTTTCTCCGCAGAACATTGCCAGAGCATCACACTCTCTCTGTTGGCTTGTTTTCTTCCCATAGTGCATCCTGGTGCCATCTTGTCCCCAAGTAAATGCACAAGCACCCGGCCTCCCACATGATGTAAAAGAAAATGTGATTCATGCCAATGCTTCATGGTTCAGTTCTGTCTCTCACCTGCCCATTGTAGGTGCTTTCGGAAGTACACAGGAGTAAGCATTGGTACTCTGACTGGTCTGTGGCTATGTTTTGGAGAGGCTCTAACCCAGTTGCCTAGCCATCACAATTTGGCCCTTGTCAAAGTCACTCAGATCCTTATGTTTTCCCATCTTTCCTGCTTGCAACACATCAACTTCAAAAACGGACTGTTCACTTGCTGCCTAATATATTCCTATCCTTGACAGGTGGCATTGTAACAAGATAATCAATGTTATTCACTTCACCTGTCAGTGGTTTTAATGTTAGGTCCTGACACCTCCTGGCTTCAAGCTGTCACAAGACTGGTCTTTCTCTCATTCGTTTATACATCCACCACACCATTCTGCAAATCTCTACACTGACTCCCGACCCGGTGTCCTCATGGATCAAATTCACCAACACAGACTGTCTCACTACTAGTACCTCTCCACACATCCCAGAATACGTGGCCTCTCATCTGCTTACTGTACATCTCTTAGACCTGTGCCTCTACTTGGATTTCAACCTCTTAATCCGTCCTACAAGACTTCTCTCATTCTGTGACCCTCTTATGGAATTTCCTATAATGCACAATTAATCTGCCCAGCCTTTACATCTTTAAACTATCACCGACAAGCGCCACCTCTTTACTAGAACTTCTGGTGCCCATACACTTGTGCGATGAAATCGCACCTGAACTGCCAAAGTGATTACCATGTGATCATGCGATAGATCGCATGGTAATCACGTGATGGGCACGTAACCGCTGAGTGAGAGTGGCCTCCGTTCGCTCCTGGCAGGTGCCCATCGCACATCGCAGTGCGATATGTAGCATGTGTTTTTAAAAACACATGCGATTGAACTGCGATTCGATAAATATTAAGTGCAGCACATACTATCTTGAGACGCGAGATTCGACCGGCGTGCCCGCGCATGGCGTCAAAAGGTACCTAAAATGTGCATACAATCCTTCGATTTCTCTCACAGATGCGGTCGAAATCGAAGGTTAGCACCGATTATCTCACAACTGTATGGGCACCATTACCCTTCTCCCACCTATTATCAACATAATTTCCTTATATGGCGCCAAATGGCATCCGCAGCGCCCAATTACAGAGTAAACAAATAAGCAAAACATGAAGACAGTGACTTACTGTTCAATACAATACAGGACAAGTACAGGGTATATAAACATAGCTGTGTCAATAAACAAAACTGAAATAAGTATCAGGGTGGCAGAAAACCGAAGGATTTGGTGCCATCAAAGGGAGTATTGAAAAGAAGATAGGTTAAGAGACGTAAAAGCACATGAGGGGAGAGGGCCCTGCTCGTGAGAGCTACTCTACTACCTAGACTACTCATACAGATACATCAATACAAACACACAGCTCTGTTTCTCAACTGTGAGCTCTAATCCCTTCCTACCCTTTGGTTTCATGTGTGCACTAGTTTTGTCTATCTTGTATGTCTGTATACAGTATGCACTGTTCCATCCCCCCCCCCCCCCCCCTTCCCCGGGCAGGAGATATGGCCACCATTACACCTTACTACTACTACTACTGATAATAATAATAATAATAATAATAATAATAATAGGTATTTTGTTACTTTGTTTAAAACTACAATGTTAAATATTAGCTTCTCTGCAGCAGAAGAATGGCGTCCCACTAGCACCTTGCATGCTAGTGGTTTCCAGGGTCAAACCAGTAATTCTTAAAGCATTTTTATAGCCACTAGAAAGAAGCATTTACAATAAATCTAAGTATATCATGTACTCCATTTGGAAAGCCTGTCCAAAAAACAGCTGTTCTTTTAATTTCCCATCAAGCTTCATCCAAATACTATGGCATCCTGCAAGAAAGACTGTTCGCAAGTAACTGCAATGTAAAAGCCCAAGAATCTGTGTGTCTAGATCAAAGCGGGTACATATTTGCAGACTGCACTGCACTGATGCCTGGCCCACTGTCTTATGATCCAGTTAAAGAAAGAAAAAAAAAGTCAGCTCTATGGTCTATCACCAGGAATATGGTAAATAGATTTTAAAAGGGACAGTTATCAAGCCTTCTGAAAAGGACACGTGGAGGTCTTGCCGATAACAACCAATCAGATTCTAGCTATCATTTACCTAGAATGTACAATATAAATGATAGCTATAATGTGATAGGTTATGGGCAATACCTCCACTTGTCCTCTTAAGGGGGGTACTCACGGAGCGATCGCTGCTTAAAATCTAAGCAATCTGACTAGATTGCTTAGATTTTAAGCACGATCGCTCCGTGTGTAGCCCCCTTAGCGATAGCGATGCGCAGCCCCGCGCATCGCTATCGCTGCTGCTAGATTGGCCTGCATGCAGGCCAATCTAGCGGGTCGCTCACTTCACCCGCTGGGTGAAGTGAGCGGCCCCCCCGTCTCCCCCCGCCCGCTCAGCACAGATCGCGCTGTGCTGAGCGCCGCGGTTCGCTCAGCACACATCTCTCTGCCATCGGCCAGTGAGTACTGGCCTTAACATGTGATTGGTTGCTAGGAGTCATAACACAGTAGTCTGTGCAGCACCACGTGTGGCCTATTATCTGGAGAGATAAATATTGTGCATGCTTCATACAGTGCTTACTGCAATCAGTGCTACAGTGGGCGTCACTGGCAGAATGTGGAACAACGCAACCTACAGAAATAAGACATACAGGGAGAGATTAAGGCTTGGAAAGAGATTAAGTGGGGATAGAGAAAATATCAACCAATCAGCTTCATTTTACAGGCTGTGTTTGAAACTGGTTGGTTCGTTATCTCTCTTCAAGCTTTGATACAGCTCCCCCATGGTCACCCTTAGCAAAATTAACTACGTTCCTCTGTAACAATAGGCAAAACTACCTACAAGGCCATGCATACAGGCAAGTCACTGAGCAAGAAAAAGCAGTAAATCTGCATACATCATGGAAGCCTAGAACGTGTTACTGTAACACAAGACGAAGAGATTGTAAGGAAAAAGGAAAAAAAAAAAGACAACGACGACGTAGGAAAGAGCTTCTCGGAGAAACACGAGGCAAATGTCACGTTTCTGGCATTTGAATAGTCCAGACGCGGCACGGTTTCGTTTTCCGTAAATTAACTTCTACTATTTCTCTTTGGAGACAGGAGGGACAATTTATCTAGCTGAGCACTTCTGCTCACATGGGAAGGCAGAGCGGTAATTAGGAGAGTCGCCTTAAATCTATCCACCTGTCTGTTGTTTTCCTGCCTACCTGAGCCATTTTCCAGGCAGCAGGCAAATCCCCTATCAGTCTGCTATCAAAAGCTGAATACAGGAGATTAGTAACCACAGAGAGAGGCAGAATCGGTTTACATTCTCTCCGGCTAGAGAGGCATGCTGCTTCACAAGTATGAAACCCGAGAATTTGTGGCCTTTAATTTAAAAAACCTGTAGCTAATAATCACATTATGGCCTGTTTTGCATGCCAGACAGTTTGTGTTTCCTGTTATTTTTACAATTTAAGTGGCCTTTGTGGTTACAAAAATCATCTGGTGAAAGCTGTAAATTAACATTGTAAACATTTTAACCGTGCTAAGAGTGTGTGTGGCCACAGTAAGATCATATAATGATGTTCTTTCCATCAATGTCACCGTTATAATAACTCAAATATAACATTTGTGCCTTTAGAAAGAAGTCTAAAGGCAAAATAGTTACATGTTCCCAGGAAGCACTCCTCACAGGAGGCTGCCATTTTTTGGGTGGGACTTGTGTGCCTTAGTGACCTCACAAGTTCCTAGTATATAGAGCGTTTGTTTTATAAACAAATCACTTTAAATGACACATTCTGTATGAAGACTTCACATTTATATACCCAGCCGCCTTTTCTCCCAGATCTGCAGGGTATGACAGACAAGCTTTAAATAATACAGGACTAATATGGTTCTGATACCCGTAACATGTACTCATAGGCAAAGTCTTTAAGACATTTAGCTTTGAGCGGTGTATGTAAACAGACATCACATTAAGGGGAAAACTGGGTGGAATGCGTTCTAAGCCTGGGGCTACACGTGGGGCTTGGGAAAATGGGTCAAGGAACAGATGTGATTTGGCTGATGGGGAGGCGGGCTACAGGTAACCAGGTCACCAAGCCGGAACTATGATTACAGCAAATGCAATCTGGTTTCTCTTCATAATCAAGGAAACAAACTCAATTAACCCCTTTTCCTGCTGAAAGGAAAGTGACATGAAATTACAGATTTATTTTTCCATTTAACTGAACGAATGTTTCAAATGTAAAAAAAAAGGTCAGACATGAATATGTCCAGGAACCTATCTATGCGGAGTTTGTATGTTCTCACCAAGTTTGCGTGGGTTTTCTCTGGGTGCTCCGGTTTCCTCCCACATACCAGTAGGTTAACTGGCTTCTGACAAAAACTAAAACTATGTATGTTTGTGTTAGGGAATTAAGGGGTACATTTACTAAGCAGTGATAAGAGCGGAAAAGTGAGCCAGTGGAGAAGTTGCCCACGGCAACCAATCAGCACTGAAGTAACATCTATAATTTGCATACTATAAAATGATACAGAGCTGCTGACTGGTTGATGGGGAAATTTCTCTACTGGCTCACTTCTCCATTCTTATCACTGCTTAGTAAATGTACCCCTTAGACTGTAAGCTCCAATGGGGCAGAGCTCTACATAATAATATTAATGTGCACAGGCTGTTGCGAAAGACATGTACAGAAAAACATGGTACTCAATGGAGTGTATGCGCAGTAGTCACGCTTCCACACTGAGCACATTGCACGCTGGGGCTGCTCTATAATACACAGCGTCGGCACAATCGCACATTACAGTGCGATCCTGAGAGCTAATATCGCGCCCAGAATGCATTGAATAGGAGATTCATGATAAATGGGGCCCTAAGACAATACGGCGGCGGGAACGACACAAAGAGGACCAGGGTGACAAACCGATGACGTCGGACAAGCTGGAGACTGAATAAGGTGCACACAAAAAAAAATACAAAAAGGGACAAAGTGGACAAATAATGCTGCACAAAACCAACCTTACCAACACTAGTATTAGCAAGCTGTAATGGCAACAAGACGCCTCTGATTAACCTCACTGTTTAATGAAAACGTAGAAAGTAGCAACAAAAATATATATTTGTTAAAAAAAGAAGAAATAAAGAAAGAAAAAGGAATTGTAACATGACATCTGTAAAGTGACCACATGATACACACCTGGGCATGGATCTTTGCTTCAATGTATTCTGTATTAAGTTTACGGCATGAGCTGGTGTACCGTAAATTCAGTCAGCAGTAAGATTTTGTTAGCAGAACAATTCATACTATATTTACCGTAATTAATGAATGATGCTTTAGAAAAATCACACAGAGACACACACACACACTTTAAAGCTTGAAATAAAAATAACTTTTAAATAGAGACTGCCAATTTCAGGTTACAGCAGATGTAAATGGCACTGTTTTTCTGTGATCAGGTTACAGTAGCCTAAACCTCTAAGCACCAAAATCCCCAGTACAGCTGATCAGTTACAGCTGTTAATTGTAGAGCAGGGGACACGCACACATCTGCTTCTTGGTAGTTAGTTAATGGTTCACTTCTAGAACCTAAAAGGATTGTGGTCGCTTTGAAAAGACAATGTCAGGCTCTATTCTCAGCCTGTCTTTTACACTGCCTGGTTTGTCACTTGCTGTACAATGAGTGAACTCACATCTGCCACGGATCGACCCAATTCGTTTGCAATCTTCTCCCATCGACTAGGGGTGCCCCCTGGGAACTTCACCATGCTCCTCGTCAGCAGGCTGAGGTCCTCCTCGTTCCATTCAGGTGCCTGGGTGAGAAACAATTTAGAGTTTACTACTTCTGCCAGTATCAAAGATTGTGCTCTCTTAATGCCGGAAAACCAGTAATAGAACTGCATAAAAATAATACAAACAATAGTAAATACTGTGAGGATTATTCAACACCAACACACTACGTCAACATATAAAAGTCTAAAGGCAACACCTTACCTTGAGAACTAAAAGAACACATTGCTTCAATTCTAAAATACAAACTGAGCAATAGCCAATAATCTCAGGTTTTGGGATTTACAAATGACGACCAATATTTAGAGCAGGTATAATATTATGTGTAAATATTTGGGAGCAGAGACCCCCCCCCCCCAATCTTTGGGACTTTATTGTGCCATCATACACTTGTGATCTAGATAACGTGAAAACAAAACAAAACCACCCAAAATATTAAAAAGCATAACCTTTACAGCTAATCACCTTTCCTTATAATGAACAGGCATGCATCAAGCACTTTCATTAAGGAGCCATCAGCACAGAACAACAGTCAGAGGTGCGTGACCCCAGGGACTATCTCCAAAGCTACAGCAAAGCTTTTCCCTGACACTAATCCTCCCTGTCATTCTCCCACTGTGCTCTAACTACGTTGACATCCGCCTGCTGCACTGCAAGCTTAACGGGGCCCTTCCTGACTTCTTTCACTGTCTCCCCTAATCAATGGTTCAAGCGTGCTCTTTTCACCATATCCAAATGGCAGCTTCACTCATAATCAAAGAGCACTGCCCCTGTTAAAGGGCTTCCCGAAAGGCTGGACCATTTGCATTCATTTGCAAAGCAAACTACTTTTATTCACTTTGTTCTGCTATCAGCAATGTTCCCTGAAGCATATAAATTAGCATAAATACAACCTGCCACTTAAGAGTCGGTAAATAATGGCCAATAGCAGACAGGATTGTATCAATCATTCTGTTTTGGGCCCACGTGATCCTTTGTTCGTTTTAATTTTGAAAACCTCAAATATATTCACGGGTTGTTGGGCTGCTTACATTGTACGCATGCAAATTTATGCATGCACCTAAACATAACACGAGCGCTTAAATTATCGTTTTGTGTTTACTGGTTTTATTTTTAACAAACTTGCATTATGTCCAAAACTAAACTACACGTAGATTTACAGCTTGAAATAAAAGTAATTCTAGTACTTTTCATCAAAAATTATTTGTAAAAAATGTGATGATCTGTAAATGAGAAAACAGGTAAAAAAAAATTCAGAACATACACAGAAATTATTTAAATCTATGAATAGAGGAGGTAGTGGTTCTGATTTTAAATCACTTTGCCATGTATTTGTTGCTTCCAAAACAAAAAGTTAGAATTACCAAGACGAGATGAAATTGGCTAATTAAAATGCAGAACGGTTTATTTTGAAAGCCAAAGCTTTTTAAAGATATTACAAGAAAAATATATTAATATCAGAACTCTAAAGTCTGCAACAAGCTTTAAATAGGGAATAGCAAAATCCTTAAGTCCTGAAGTTATTTTCATGTAGTCATATACAGGCAGAATAATAAAAATGGAGATGTAGGGTTTATTTTGTAGCGTCTCAAGAGATGCTAGTGCAGATTTTAAGCATCGCTGCACATCTGAGGTAGTCAGACTATGGGCAAAACCAATAGGTGCGCTGCTTATTCATTTCCAAATTCTGTAAAATATAGACGGCGTGAACCTCTCTAACAAGATTAGAAAAATGTTGGGTTATTTTGTATATTAGGTGTTGAGACAATTGTTAAATTATGTTCTGCTATTTATCAAGAGATGATAGTAAATGGAAGGTCTTTGAAATAAAACTGTAAAATATATATATATATATATAGAAACACATACACACACAAAAGAAAAAAAAAATCTATAATATAAAAGGACAGTTAAAGGAAAATGAAAAAACTTCCTGTAAATATAAATTTATAAGAAGTGCCATTTTCATTGTAAAGTAAAAATGCAATGATAACAAAAAAACAAAAATAAATCCAGTTTAAATAAGAATTTACTCACCGGTAATTCTATGTCTCGTAGTCCGTAGTGGATGCTGGGACTCCGTAAGGACCATGGGGAATAGCGGCTCCGCAGGAGACTGGGCACAACTATAAAGAAAGCTTTAGGTCTAACTGGTGTGCACTGGCTCCTCCCACTATGACCCTCCTCCAGACTTCAGTTAGGATACTGTGCCCGGAAGAGCTGACACAATAAGGAAGGATTTAGAATCCCGGGTAAGACTCATACCAGCCACACCAATCACACCGTATAACTCGTGATACAATACCCAGTTAACAGTATGACAACAACTGAGCCTCTCAACAGATGGCTCAACAATAACCCTTTAGTTAAACAATAACTATATACAAGTATTGCAGACAATCCGCACTTGGGATGGGCGCCCAGCATCCACTACGGACTACGAGAAATAGAATTACCGGTGAGTAAATTCTTATTTTCTCTGACGTCCTAAGTGGATGCTGGGACTCCGTAAGGACCATGGGGATTATACCAAAGCTCCCAAACGGGCGGGAGAGTGCGGATGACTCTGCAGCACCGAATGGGCAAACTCTAGGTCCTCCTCAGCCAGGGTGTCAAACTTGTAGAATTTAGCAAATGTGTTTGTACCCGACCAAGTAGCTGCTCGGCAAAGTTGTAAAGCCGAGACCCCTCGGGCAGCCGCCCAAGAAGAGCCCACCTTCCTCGTGGAATGGGCTTTCACTGATTTAGGATGCGGCAGTCCAGCCGCAGAATGTGCAAGCTGAATCGTACTACAGATCCAGCGAGCAATAGTCTGCTTTGAAGCAGGTGCACCCAACTTGTTGGGCGCATACAGGATAAATAGCGAGTCAGTCTTTCTGACTCCAGCTGTCCTGGAAACATAGATTTTCAGGGCCCTGACTACGTCCAACAACTTGGATGCCTCCAAGTCTGTAGCAGCCGCAGGCACCACGATAGGTTGGTTCAGATGAAAAGCTGATACCACTTTAGGAAGACACTGGGGACGAGTCCTCAATTCTGCCCTATCCATATGGAAAATCAGATAAGGGCTTTTACATGACAAAGCCGCCAATTCTGATACATGCCTGGCCGAAGCCAAGGCCAACAACATGACCACTTTCCACGTGAGATATTTCAATTCCACGGTTTTAAGTGGCTCAAACCAATGTGACTTTAGGAAATCCAACACCACGTTGAGATCCCAAGGTGCCACTGGAGGCACAAAAGGGGGCTGAATATGCAGCACTCCCTTAACAAAAGTCTGAACTTCAGGTAGTGAAGCCAGTTCTCTCTGGAAGAAAATCGATAGAGCCGAAATCTGGACCTTAATGGAACCCAATTTTAGGCCCATAGTCACCCCTGACTGTAGGAAGTGCAGGAAACGGCCCAGCTGAAATTCCTCCGTTGGGGCCTTCCTGGCCTCACACCACGCAACATATTTTCGCCATATGCGGTGATAATGGTTTGCGGTTACTTCTTTCCTAGCTTTAATCAGCGTAGGAATGACTTCTTCCGTGCCCTTTTCCTTCAGGATCCGGTGTTCAACCGCCATGCCGTCAAACGCAGCCGCGGTAAGTCTTGGAACAGACAGGGCCCCTGCTGCAGCAGGTCCTGTCTGAGCGGCAGAGACCATGGGTCCTCTGACATCATTTCTTGAAGTTCCGGGTACCAAGCTCTTCTTGGCCAATCCGGAACAATGAGTATAGTTCTTACTCCTCTTCTCCTTATTATCCTCAGTACCTTTGGTATGAGAGGAAGAGGAGGGAACACATAAACCGACCGGTACATCCACGGTGTCACTAGAGCATCCACAGCTATCGCCTGCGGGTCTCTTGACCTGGCGCAATATCTTTCTAGCTTTTTGTTTAGGCGGGACGCCATCATGTCCACCTGTGGCCTTTCCCAACGGTTTACAATCAGTTGGAAGACTTCTGGATGAAGTCCCCACTCTCCCGGGTGGAGGTCGTGCCTGCTTCCCAGTTGTCCACTCCCGGAATGAACACTGCTGACAGTGCTAACACGTGATTTTCCGCCCATCTGAGAATCCTTGTGGCTTCTGCCATCGCCGTCCTGCTTCTCGTGCCGCCCTGTCGGTTTACATGGGCGACCGCCGTGATGTTGTCTGACTGGATCAGTACCGGCTGGTTTTGAAGCAGGGGTTTTGCCTGACTTAGGGCATTGTAAATGGCCCTCAGCTCCAGAATATTTATGTGCAGGGAAGTCTCCTGACTTGACCATAGTCCTTGGAAGTTTCTTCCCTGTGTGACTGCCCCCCAGCCTCGAAGGCTGGCATCCGTGGTCACCAGGACCCAGTCCTGTATGCCGAATCTGCGGCCCTCTTGAAGATGAGCACTCTGCAGCCACCACAGCAGAGACACCCTGGTCCTTGGAGACAGGGTTATCAGCCGATGCATCTGAAGATGCGATCCGGACCACTTGTCCAACAGGTCCCACTGAAAGGTTCTTGCATGGAACCTGCCGAATGGAATTGCTTCGTAGGAAGCTACCATCTTTCCCAGGATCCGCGTGCAGTGATGCACCGACACCTGTTTTGGTTTTAGGAGGCCTCTGACTAGAGATGACAGCTCCTTGGCCTTCTCCTCCGGGAGAAACACTTTTTTCTGTTCTGTGTCCAGAACCATCCCCAGGAACAGTAGACGTGTCGTAGGGACCAGCTGTGACTTTGGAATATTTAGAATCCAGCCGTGCTGTTGCAGCACCTCCCGAGATAGTGCTACCCCGACCAACAACTGCTCCCTGGACCTCGCCTTTATCAGGAGATCGTCCAAGTACGGGATAATTAAAACTCCCTTCTTTCGAAGGAGTATCATCATTTCGGCCATTACCTTGGTAAAGACCCTCGGAGCCGTGGATAGACCGAACGGCAACGTCTGGAATTGGTAATGACAATCCTGTACCACAAATCTGAGGTACTCCTGGTGAGGATGGTAAATGGGGACATGCAGGTAAGCATCCTTGATGTCCAGTGATACCATGTAATCCCCCTCGTCCAGGCTTGCAATAACCGCCCTGAGCGATTCCATCTTGAACTTGAATTTTTTTATATACGTGTTCAAGGATTTCAAATTTAAAATGGGTCTCACCGAACCGTCCGGTTTCGGTACCACAAACATTGTGGAATAGTAACCCCGTCCTTGTTGAAGTAGGGGCACCTTTACTATCACCTGCTGGGAATACAGCTTGTGAATTGCCTCTATCACTGCCTCCCTGCCTGAGGGAGTTGTTGGCAAGGCAGATTTGAGGAAACGGCGGGGGGGGGGGGGGGGGGGGGGAGACGTCTCGAATTCCAGCTTGTACCCCTGAGATACTACTTGAAGGATCCAGGGATCCACCCGTGAGCGAGCCCACTGATTGCTGAAGTTTTTGAGACGGGCCCCCACCGTACCTGGCTCCGCCTGTGGAGCCCCAGCGTCATGCGGTGGACTTGGAGGAAGCGGGGGAGGACTTTTGCTCCTGGGAACTGGCTGTATGCTGCAGCTTTTTCCCTCTACCTCTGCCTCTGGGCAGAAAGGACGCGCCTTTAACCCGCTTGCCCTTATGGGGCCGAAAGGACTGTACCTGATAATACGGTGCTTTCTTTGGCTGTGAGGGAACATGGGGTAAAAATGTAGACTTCCCAGCTGTTGCTGTGGAAACGAGGTCCGAGAGACCATCCCCGAACAACTCCTCACCCTTATAAGGCAAAACTTCCATGTGCCTTTTAGAATCTGCATCTCCTGTCCACTGCCGAGTCCATAACCCTCTCCTGGCAGAAATGGACATTGCACTTATTTTAGATGCCAGCCGGCAAATATCCCTCTGTGCATCCCTCATGTATAAGAGTGCGTCTTTAATATGCTCTACGGTTAGCAATATAGTGTCCCTGTCTAGGGTGTCAATATTTTCCGACAGGGAATCTGACCACGCAGCTGCAGCACTGCACATCCATGCTGAAGCAATAGCTGGTCTCAGTATAACACCTGTGTGTGTATATATAGACTTCAGGATAGCCTCCTGCTTTCTATCAGCAGATTCCTTCAGGGCGGCCATATCCGGAGACGGTAGTGCCACCTTCTTTGACAAGCGTGTGAGCGCTTTATCCACCCTAGGGGATGTTTCCCAACGTGACCTATCCTCTGGCGGGAAAGGGTACGCCATTAGTAACCTCTTAGAAATTACCAGTTTCTTATCGGGGGAAGCCCACGCTTCTTCACACACTTCATTTAATTCCTCAGATGGAGGAAAAACAACTGGTAGTTTTTTCTCTCCAAACATAATACCCTTTTTTGTGGTACCCGGGGTAACATCAGAAATATGCAACACATTTTTCATTGCCTCAATCATATAACGTGTGGCCCTATTGGAAGATACATTAGTCTCATCGTCGTCGACACTGGAGTCAGTATCTGTGGCGACATCTGTGTCTGCCATCTGAGGTAGCGGGCGTTTTAGAGCCCCTGATGGCTTTTGAGACACCTGGGCAGGCACAGGCTGAGAAGCCGGCTGTCCCATATTTGGTATGTCGTCAAACCTTTTATGCAAGGAGTCGACACTGTCGCTTAATTCCTTCCACAGAACCATCCACTCAGGTGTCGACCCCGCAGGGGGTGACATCACATTTATCGGCATCTGCTCCGCCTCCACATAAGCCTCCTCATCAAACATGTCGACACAGCCGTACCGACACACCGCATACACACAGGGAATGCTCTGACAGAGGACAGGACCCCACAAAGCCCTTTGGGGAGACAGAGAGAGAGTATGCCAGCACACACCAAAGCGCTATATAACACAGGGATCCCACTATAAATGAGTGTTTTTTCCCTTATAGCTGCTTATATTATATATACTGCGCCTAAATTTAGTGCCCCCCCCTCTCTTTTTTACCCTTATGTAGCTTGACACTGCAGGGGAGAGCCAGGGAGCGTCCTTCCAGCGGAGCTGTGAGGGAAAAATGGCGCCAGTGTGCTGAGGGAGATAGCCCCGCCCCTTTTCTGGCGGACTTCTCCCGCTTTTTCTGGAATTCTGGCAGGGGTATTTTTACACCTATATAGCCTTCCTGACTATATATGGTGTAGATTTGCCAGCCAAGGTGTATTATATTGCCCTCAGGGCGCCCCCCCCCCCCCAGCACCCATCAGTGACCGGAGTGTGAGGTGTGCATGAGGAGCAATGGCGCACAGCTGCAGTGCTGTGCGCTACCTTGTTGACAGAAGTCTTCTGCCGCCGATTTTCCGGAACACTTCTTGCTTCTGGCTCTGTAAGGGGGCCGGCGGCGCGGCTCCGGGACCGAACGATCGAGGTCGGGTCCTGTGTTCGATCCCTATGGAGCTAATGGTGTCCAGTAGCCTAAGAAGCCCAAGCTACCACCAGTTAGGTAGGTTCGCTTCTTCTCCCCTTAGTCCCTCGCTGCAGTGAGTCTGTTGCCAGCAGATCTCACTGTAAAATAAAAAACCTAAAATATACTTTCTTTCTTTCTAGGAGCTCAGGAGAGCCCCTAGTGTGCATCCAGCTCAGCCGGGCACAAGATTCTAACTGAAGTCTGGAGGAGGGTCATAGTGGGAGGAGCCAGTGCACACCAGTTAGACCTAAAGCTTTCTTTATATTAGTGCCCAGTCTCCTGCAGAGCCGCTATTCCCCATGGTCCTTACGGAGTCCCAGGATCCACTTAGGACGTCAGAGAAAATACATTTCTCTAACGTCCTAGTGGATGCTGGGGACTCCGTAAGGACCATGGGGAATAGACGGGCTCCGCAGGAGACATGGGCACTTTAAGAAAGAATTTAGATTCTGGTGTGCTCTGGCTCCTCCCTCTATGTCCCTCCTCCAGACCTCAGTTTGAATCTGTGCCCGGACGAGCTGGGTGCTGTTCAGTGGGGTTCACTACGATATGCCGGCGGTCAGGCTCCCGGCGCCCAGCATACCGGCGCCGGGAGCCCGACCGCCGGCTTACAGACAGTGTGGCGAGCGCAAATGAGCCCCTTGCGGGCTCGCCAGGCTACGGACACGGTGGCGCGCACACTATTTTATTCTCCCTCCAGGGGGGTCGTGGACCCCCACGAGGGAGAATAAGTGTCGGTATGCCGGCTGTCAAGATCCCGGCGCCGGTATACTGTGCGCCGGGATCCCGACAGCCGGTATACTGAAGACCACCCGTTCAGTGAGCTCTCCTGAGCTTGCTGTAAGAAAGTATTTAGTTAGGTTTTTTTATTTTCAGGGAGCTCTGCTGGCAACAGACTCCCTGCATCGTGGGACAGAGGGGAGAGAAGCAGCCCTACTCTCTGAAGATAGGTCCTGCTTCTTAGGCTACTGGACACCATTAGATCCAGAGGGATCGTACACAGGATCTCACCCTCGTCGTCCGATCCCAGAGCCGCGCCGCCATCCCCCTCGCAGAGCCGGAAGACAGAAGCCGGGTGAGCATGAGAAGCAAGAAGACTTCGAAATCGGCGGCAGAAGACTCCGGTCTTCACTGAGGTAGCGCACAGCACTGCAGCTGTGCGCCATTGCTCCCACACACACCTCACATACTCCGGTCACTGTAAGGGTGCAGGGCGCAGGGGCGCCCTGGGCAGCAATTGGGACCTCTTTGGCAAAAGTTTAGCATATATACAGTTGGGCACTGTATATATGTATGAGCCCCCACCAAGAAAATGTATATTTAAGCGGGACATAAGCCCGCCGTCGAGGGGGCGGGGCTTCTCCCTCAGCACTCACCAGCGCCATGTTTTTTCTCCACAGCACCGCTGAGAGGAAGCTCCCCAGCCTCTCCCCTGCAGATACACGGTAGAAGAGGGTAAAAAGAGAGGGGGGGGAAACATAATTAGGAGCAAAAATCAATATAAACAGCAGCTACTGGGTTAACATTAAGTTACTGTGTTATTCCTGGGTTAATAGCGCTGGGGTGTGTGCTGGCATACTCTCTCTCTGTCTTTCCAAAGGGCCTTGTGGGGGAATTGTCTTCAGATAAGCATTCCCTGAGTGTGTGGTGTGTCGGTACGTGTGTGTCGACATGTCTGAGGTAAAAGGCTCCCCTAAGGAAAAGATGGAGCAAATGTGTGTGTGAGGGGTGTCTCCGTCGACAACGCCGACACCTGTTTGGATATGTGTAATTAAGTGCTAAGGTGAAATTATTGCACAAAAGATTAGAGAACAGACAGGGAATCTACCCATGTCTGTCCCTATGTCGCAGAGACCTTCAGAGTCTCTCAATGATCACTATCCAAAATAATAGACACTGATATCGACACGGAGTCTGACTAACAGTGTCGACTACGATAATGCAAAGTTACAGCCAAAATAGCAGGAAAGTATTCAATATATGATTATTGTAATAAAAGATGATTTGCATATCACTGATGACTCATCTGTCCCTGACACAAGGGTACACATGTTTAAGGGGAAGAAAGCTGAGGTAAATTTCCCTCCTCTCATGATGAAAAAGAGTGGGAATCTCCAGACAAGAAGCTGCTGCTTCCCACAAAGAATTCTCAGGGAGTATCCTTTCCCTACTAGGGCCAGGATACGCTGTGAATCTTCCCCTAGGGTGTCACGTTTGCCCAAAAGGTAGCCCTGACTTAACAGCTATCCTCAGGGATCCTGCAGATAGCGTGCACATTCTGGTACACTACTCAGACCGGCGATTGTGTCGGCATGGGTTTATAGCGCTGTAGCAGCGTGGTCAGGTACCTTATCAGCAGAGATTGAGACCCTAGTATGTATATATATATATATATATATATATATATATTTATATATTAAAGATGCGGTCTTAAGATATATATATATATATATATATATATAAAACATGCCCAAAGAGACATTAGTCTACTGGGTTCTAGAGTCAACGCTATGTCAATTTCTGCTTGACGTGTCCTGTAGAATATGCAATGGACAGGTGATGCCGACTTAAAGGCATATGGAAGGCTGAGGATTGTGTGGAGAAGGGATCTCGGGCCTGGTCTCCACAGCTATAGCTGGTAATTCTGATCTTTTGCCTTATATTCCTGCACAGCCTAGGAAAGCACGACATTATCAAATGCAGCCTTTCGATCACAAAGAAACAAGAAAGTCTGAGGTGCGTCCTTTCTTGCCAGAGACAGGGGCAGAGGAAAGAAGCTGCACAACACAGCTAGTTCCCAGGAACAGAAGTCCTCCCCGGCCTCTACAAAATCCACCGCATGTCGCTGGGGCTCCACAGGCGGAGCTAGGCCCGGTGGAGGCACGTCTTCGTAATTTCAGCCACAAGTGGGTTCACTCCCTGTTGGATTCCTGGGCAATTGATATTGTGTCTCAGGGATACAAGCTGGAATTTGAGGAGATGCCCCCTCACCGACGGCCCTGCCGGCTTCCCCCCACGAGAGGGAAATAGTGTTAACTGCAATTCACAAATTGTATCTTCAACAGGTGGTGGTCAAGGTTCCCCTCCTTCAACAAGGAGGGGGTTATTATTCGACCATGTTGTAGTCCCGAAACCGGACGGTTCGGTCAGACCCATATTGAATTTAAAATCCCTGAACATATACCTGAAAAGGTTCAAGTTCAAGATGGAATCGCTAAGAGCGGCCATCGCAAGCCTGAAAGGGGGAGATTTTATGGTGTCTCTGGACATAAAGGATGCATACCTTCATGTCCCCATTTATCCACCTCATCAAGCGTACCTCAGATTTGCGGTACAGGATTGTCATTACCAATTTCAGATGTTGCCGTTTGGTCTCCCCACGGCCCCGAGAATCTTCACCAAGGTAATGGCGGAAATGATGGTGCTCCTGCGGAAGCAAGGTGTCACAATTATCCAGTACTTGGACGATCTCCTCATAAAAGCGAGAATAAGAGAGCAGTTGCTGAACAGCGTATCACTTTCTCTGGAAGTGTAACGGCAACACGGGTGGATTCTAAATATTCCAAAGTCGCAGTTGGTTCCTACGGCTCATCTGCCTTTCCTAGGCATGATTCTAGACACAGACCAGAAAAGGGTTTATCTCCCGATAGAGAGAGCTCAGGAGCTCATGACACTGGTCAGGAACCTATTAAAACCAAAACAGGTGTCAGTGCATCACTGCACTCGAGTCCTGGGAAGGATGGTGGCATCATAAGAGGCCATTCCCTTCGGCAGGTTCCATGCGAGGACCTTTTCAATGGGACTTACTGGACAAGTGGTCCGGATCACATCTTCAGATGCATCGGTTAATCACCCTATCCCCCAGGGCCAGGGTCTCTCTCCTGTGGTGGCTGCAGAGTGCTCACCTTCTCGAGGGCCGCAGATTCGGCATTCAAAACTGGGTCCTGGTGACCACGGATGCAAGCCTCCGAGGGTGGGGAGCAGTCGCACAGGGAAGTCTGTGGTCAAGTCAGGAGACTTGCCTACACATCTCCATTCTGGAATTAAGGGCCGTATACAACGCCCTACGTCAAGCGGAGACCCTGCTTCGCGACCAACCGGTTCTGATTCAGTCAGAAGCCACCAGAATTCTTCGCTGGGCGGAGAGTCACGTAAGCGCACTGTCAGCAGTGTTCATCCCGGGAGTGGACAGCTGGGAAGCAGACTTCCTCAGCAGGCACGACCTCCACCCGGGAGAGTGGGGACTTCATCAAGAAGTCTTCACGCAGCTTGCAAGTCGGTGGGAACTGCCACAGGTGGACGTGATGGCATCCCGCCTCAACAAAAAGCTACAGAGGTATTGCGCCAGGTCATGAGACCCTCAGGCGATAGCTGTGGACGCACTGGTGTCACCGTGGGTGTTCCAGTCGGTCTATGTATTTCCTCCTCTTCCTCTCATACCCAAGGTGCTGAGAATTATAAGAAAAAGAGGAGTGAGAACAATGCTCATTGTTCCGGATTGGCCAAGAAGGACTTGGTATCCAGATCTGCAAAAAATGCTCACAGAGGACCCGTGGCCTCTGCCTCTAAGACAGGACTTGTTGCAACAGGGGCCCTGTCTGTTCCAAGACTTACCGCGGCTGCGTTTGACGGCATAGCGGTTGAACACTGGATCCTAGCAGAAAAAGGCATTCCGGATGAGGTTATTCCTACGCTGATAAAGACTAGGAAGGACGTGACAACTCAACATTATCACCGTATATGGTGAAAATATGTTGCTTGGTGTGAGGCCAGGAATGCCCCTACGGAGGAATTCCAGCTGGGCCGTTTCCTTCACATCCTACAGTCAGGAGGGAATTTGGGCCTAAAATTGGGGTCCATTAAGGTCCAGCTTTCGGCCCTATCCATTTTCTTTCAAAAGGAGTTGACTTCTCTACCTGAAGTTCAGACGCTGTAAAGGGAGTACTGCATATTCAGCCCCCTTTTGTGCCTCCAGTGGCACCTTGGGATCTTAAAGTGGTGTTGAGTTTCCTGAAATCCCACTGGTTTGAACCACTCAAAACGATGGAATTGAAATGTCTCACGTGGAAGGTGGTCATGCTGCTAGCCTTGGCTTCGGCTAGGCGTGTGTCAGAATTAGCGGCTTTTGTCACATAAAAGCCCCTATCTGGTTTTCCATGCGGATAGAGCAGAATTGCGGACCCGCCCACAGTTTCTGCCGAAAGTGGTTTCATCATTTCATATAAACCAACCTATTGTGGTGCCTGTGGCTACTACTGACTTGGAGGATTCAGAGTTACTTGATGTGATCAGGGCTTTGAAGGTTTATGTATCCAGAACGGCTAGGGTCAGGAAAACAGAATCTTTGTTTATCCTGTATGCTTCCAACAAGCTTGGGGCGCCTGCTTCAAAGCAAACTATTGCTCGCTGGATCTGTAATATGATTCAGCAGGCTCATTCTGCGGCTGGATTGCCGCTGCCAAAATCAGTTAAGGCCCATTCCACTAGGAAGATGGGCTCTTCTTGGGCGGCTGCCCGAGGGGTCTCGGCATTACAGCTGTGCCGAGCGGCTACTTGGTCAGGTTAAAACACTTTTGCAAAGTTCTATAAGTTTGATACCCTGGCTGAGGAGGACCTTGTGTTTGCTCAATCGGTGCTGCAGAGTCATCCGCACTCTCCCGCCCGTTTGGGAGCTTTGGTATAATCCCCATGGTCCTTACGGAATCCCCAGCATCCACTAGGACGTTAGAGAAAAGGATTTTAGTAATCCAGGGCAAGATGCATACCAGCCACACCAATCACACCATATAACTTGTGATAAACTTACCCAGTCAACAGTATGAACAACAACAGAGCATCAGTACAACCCTGATGCAACTATAACATAATCCTTATTGCAGCAATAACTATATACAAGTATTGCAGAAGAAGTCCGCACTTGGGACGGGCGCCCAGCATCCACTACGGACTACGAGAAATAGATTTACCGGTAAGTAAAATCTTATTTCCTTGTACTGTCAGCTCTTCCGGGCACAGTTTCTCTAACTGAGGTCTGGAGGAGGGACATAGAGGGAGGAGCCAGAGCACACCAGAATCTAAATTCTTTCTTAAAGTGCCCATGTCTCCTGCGGAGCCCGTCTATTCCCCATGGTCCTTACGGAGTCCCCAGCATCCACTACGGACTACGAGAAATAGATTTACCGGTAATTAAAATCTTATTATTACAATATAATACTCTAACATTAATCTAACCTGTACTTTGGGAACAATGCATCTATGTTTCACCAAAAAATCCAGCACAATATTGATAGGTCTTAAAATAAGAATTTACTCACCGGTAATTCTATTTCTCGTAGTCCGTAGTGGATGCTGGGAACTCCGTAAGGACCATGGGGAATAGCGGGCTCCGAAGGAGGCTGGGCACTCTAGAAAGATCTTAGACTACCTGGTGTGCACTGGCTCCTCCCACTATGACCCTCCTCCAAGCCTCAGTTAGGTACTGTGCCCGGACGAGCGTACACAATAAGGAAGGATTTTGAATCCCGGGTAAGACTCATACCAGCCACACCAATCACACCGTACAACTCGTGATATGAAACACAGTTAACAGTATGAAACAATAGAGCCTCTCAACAGATGGCTCAACAATAACCCGATTTAGTTAACCATAACTATGTACAAGTATTGCAGATAAACCGCACTTGGGATGGGCGCCCAGCATCCACTACGGACTACGAGAAATAGAATTACCGGTGAGTAAATTCTTATTTTCTCTAACGTCCTAGTGGATGCTGGGAACTCCGTAAGGACCATGGGGATTATACCAAAGCTCCCAAACGGGCGGGAGAGTGCGGATGACTCTGCAGCACTGAATGAGAGAACTCCAGGTCCTCCTCAGCCAGGGTATCAAATTTGTAGAATTTTTGCAAACGTGTTTGCCCCTGACCAAGTAGCTGCTCGGCAAAATTGTAAAGCCGAGACCTCTCGGGCAGCCGCCCAAGATGAGCCCACCTTCCTTGTGGAATGGGCATTGACAGATTTTGGCTGTGGCAGGCCTGCCACAGTATGTGCAAGCTGAATTGTACTACAAATCCAACGAGCAATAGTCTGCTTAGAAGCAGGAGCACCCAGCTTGTTAGGTGCATATAGGATAAACAGCGAGTCAGATTTTCTGACTCTAGCCGTTCTGGAAACATATTTTCAGTGCCCTGACAACGTCTAGCAACTTGGAGTCCTCCAAGTCCCTAGTAGCCTAGGCACCACAATAGGCTGGTTCAGGTGAAACGCTGACACCACCTTTGGGAGAAACTGGGGACGAGTCCTCAATTCTGCCCTATCCATATGGAAAATCAAATAAGGGCTTTTACAAGACAAAGCCGCCAACTTTGATACTTGCCTGGCAGAAGCCAAGGCCAATAACATAACCACCTTCCACGTGAGATATTTCAGATCCACGGTTTTTAGTGGTTCAAACCAATGTGATTTTAAGAAACTCAACACCACGTTGAGATCCCAAGGTGCCACAGGAGGCACAAACGGGGGCTGACTCTGCAGCACTCCTTTTATAAATGTCTGAACTTCAGGTACTGAAGCTAGTTCTTTTTGAAAGAAAATCGACAGAGCCGAGATCTGTACCTTAATGGAACCCAATTGAAGGCCCATAGTCACTCCTGCTTGCAGGAAATGCAGAAATCGACCTAGTTGAAATTCCTCTGTTGGGGCCCTTTCGGCCTCACACCATGCAACATATTTTTGCCATATGCGGTGATAATGAGTTGCTGTAACCTCTTTCCTGGCTTTAGTAAGCGTAGGAATGACTTCCTCCGGAATGCCCTTTTCCTTCAGGATCCGGCGTTCAACCGCCATGCCGACAAACGCAGCCGCGGTAAGTCTTGGAACAGACAGGGCCCCTGCTGCCGCAGGTCCTGTCTGAGTGGCAGAGGCCATGGGTCCTCTGATATAAATTCTTGAAGTTCTGGGTACCAAGCTCTTCTTGGCCATCCACGAGTATCGTTCTTACTCCTCGCCTTCTTATTATTCTCAGTACCTTTGGTATGAGAGGCAGAGGGGAGAACACATAACCGACTGGTACACCCACGGTGTTACCAGAGCGTCCATAGCTATCGCCTGAGGGTCCCTTGACCCGGTGCAATATCTTTTATAGCTTTTTGTTGAGGCGGGACGCCATCATGTCCACCTGTGGCCTTTCCCAATGGTGTACAATCCTATTGGAAGACTTCTGGAGGAAGTTCCCATTCTCCCGGGTGGAGGTCGTGTCTGTTGAGAAGATCTGCTTCCCAGTTGTCCACTCCGGGAATGAACACTGCTGACAGTGCTAACACATGATTTTCCGCCTATCGGAGAATCCTTGTGGCTTCTGCCATCGCCATCCTGCTTCTTGTGCCGCCCTGTTGGTTTACATGGGCGACTGCCGTGATGTTGTCTGATTGGATCAGTACCGGCTGGTTTTGAAGCAGAGGCCTTGCCGGCCTCAGGGCATTGTAAATGGCCCTCAGGTCCAGAATATTTATGTGTAGGGAAATAACCTAACTTGACCAAAGTCCCTGGAAATTTCTTCTCTGTGTGACTGCCTCCCAGCCTCAAAGGCTGGAATCCATGGTCACTAGGACCTAGTCCTGTATGCCGAACCTGCGGCCCTCTTGAAGATGGGCACTCTGCAGCCACCACAGTAGAGATACCCTGGTCCTTGGAGACAGGGTTATCAGCCTATGCATCGGAAGATGCGATCCGGACCACTTGTCCAACAGGTCCCTCTGAAAAGTTCTTGTATGGAACCTGCCTAATGGGATTGCTTCGTAGGAAGCTACCATTTTTCCCAGGACTCGCGTGCAATGATGCACCGCTACCTATTTTGGCTTCAGGAGGTCTCTGACTAGAGATGACAACTCCTTGGCTTTCTCCTCCGGGAGAAACACTATTTCTGGTTTATGTCCAGAACCATCCCCAGGAACAGTAGACGTGTCATAGGAACCAGCTGTGACTTTGGACTGTTTAGAATCCAACCATGCTGTTGTAGCACTTTCCAAAATAGTGCTACCCCGACTACCAACTGCTCCTTGGACCTCGCCCTTATAACGAGATTGTCCAAGTACGGGATAATTACAACTCCCTTTTTTTGAAGGAGTATCAACATTTCGGCCATTACCTTGATAAAACACCCTCGGTGCCATGTACAGTCCAAACGGCAGTGTCTGGACTTGGTAATGGTAATCCTGTACCACAAATCTAAGGTACTCCTGGCGAGGATGGTAAATGGGGACATGCAGGTAAGCATCCTTGATGTCCCAGGATACCATGTAATCCCCCTCGTCCAGGCTTGGAATAACCGCCCTGAGCGATTCCATCTTGAACTTGAATTTTTGTGTTCAAGGATTTTAACTATAAAATGGGTCACACCGAACCATGCGGTTTCGGTACCCCAACCCGTGTGGAATAGTAACCCCGTCCTTGTTGAAGTAGGGGCACCTTGAGTATTACCTGCTGGGAATACCGCTTATTAATTGCCTCTAGCACAGCCTCCCTGCCTGAGGGAGTTGTCAGCAAGGCATATTTTAGGAAACGGCTGGGGGGAGACATCTCGAATTCCAGCTTGTACCCCTGAAATACTACTTGAAAGAAACAGGGATCCACCTGTGAGCGAGCCCACTTATTGCTGAAATTTTTGAGACGGCCCCCCACCGTACCTGGCTACACCTGTGGAGCACCCGCGTCATGGTGTGGCCTCACAGGAGGCGGGGGAAGAATCTTGATTCTGGGAACAGGCTGACTGGTGCAGCTTTTTTCCCTCTACCCTTGTCTCTGTACAGAAAGGAAGCGCCATTTGACCCGCTTGCTTTTCTGAAGCCGAAAGGACTGTACCTTTGTCTGTGAGGAAACCTGGAGGTAAAATTATTCCTTCCCAGCAGTTGCTGTGGATACGAGGTCCCAGAGACCATCCCCAAATAATTCCTCACCCTTATAAGGCTCTCTATGCGCTTTTTAAGTCAGCATCACCTGTCCAGTGACAGGTCTCTAATACCCTCCTGACAGAATGGACATTACATTTATTTTGGATGCCAGCCGGCAAAATATCCCTCTGTGCATCCCCCATATATAAGACGACGTCTTTAATATGTTTTTATGTTTTCCAACTAGTATCCCTGTTTGACAGGGTCACCGACCACGCTGCAGCAGCACTATCTGCAGGTCTCAGTCTAGTACCTGAGTGTGTAAATACAGACTTCAGGATAGCCTCCTGTTTTTTATCAACAGGTACCTATTAAAGTGGCCGTATCCTAAGACGGCAGTGCCACCTTTTTTGACAAACGTGTGAGCGCCTTATCCACCCTAGGGGATATCTCCCAGCGTAACTTATCCACCTGGCGGGAAAGGGTACGCCATCAGTAACTTTTTATAAATTACCAGTTTCTTAACGGGGGAACCCACGCTTTCACACACTTCATTTATTCATCTGATGGGGGAACAAAACACTGCCTGTTTTTTCTCCCCAAACCTAAAACCCATTTTTAGAGGTGCTTGGGTTAAAGTCAGAAATGTATAACACATTTTTTATTGCCGGGATCACGTCACGGATGTTCCTAGTGGATTGTGTATATGTCTCCACCTTGTCGACACTGGAGTCAGACTCCGTGTCGACATCTGTGTCTGCCATCTGAGTGATGGCCTTTGAGACGCCTGGGCAGGCGCGGGCTGCGAAGCCGGCTGTCCCACAGCTGTTACGTCATCCACCCTTTTATGTAAGGAGTTGACACTGTCGGTTAATACCTTTCACCTATCCATCCACTCTGGTGTCGGCCCCACAGGGGGCGACATCACATATATCGGCCTCTGTTCTGTCACCATATAAGCCTCCTCATTCAACATGTCGACACAGCCGTACCGACACACCGCAGACACACAGGGAATGCTCTAAACGAGGACAGGACCCACAAAAGCCCTTTGGGGGGACAGAGTAAGAGTATGCCAGCACACACCAGAGCGCTATATATATACAGGGACTAACTGAGTTATGGCCCTAATAGCTTTTATATAATATACTGTATACAGTGCCAATTTTAATGCCCCCCCTCTCTTTTCCCTCTTACTGTACTGTAGAATTGCAGGGAAGAGCCAGGGAGCTTCCCTCCAGCCGAGCTGTGAGGGAAAAATGGCGCCAATGTGCTGAGGAGATAGGCTCCGCCCCTTTTTCGCGGCCTATTCTCCCGTTTTTTATGGAATTCTGGCAGGGGTATTTACCTCATATATAGCCCCTGGGGCCATATATTGAGGTATTTTAGCCAGCCAAGGTGTTTTTATTGCTGCCTCAGGGCGCCCCCCCCAGCGCCCTGCACCCTCAGTGACCGGAGTGTGAAGTGTGTGAGAGGAGCAATGGCGCACAGCTGCAGTGCTGTGCGCTACCTTGGTGAAGACAGAGTCTTCATGCCGCCGATTTTCCGGACCATCTTCTTGCTTCTGGCTCTGTAAGGGGGACGGCGGCGCGGCTCCGGGACCGAACATCAAGGCTGGGCCTGCGGTCGATCCCTCTGGAGCTAATGGTGTCCAGTAGCCTAAGAAGCCCAATCCGGCTGCAAGCAGGCGAGTTCGCTTCTTCTCCCCTTAGTCCCTCGCTGCAGTGAGCCTGTTGCCAGCAGGTCTCACTGAAAATAACAAATTCTAAGACTATAACTTTCTAAGAGCTCAGGAGAGCCCCTAGTGTGCATCCAACCTCGGCCGGGCACGAAATCTAACTGAGGCTTGGAGGAGGGTCATAGTGGGAGGAGCCAGTGCACACCAGGTAGTCTAAGATCTTTCTAGAGTGCCCAGCCTCCTTCGGAGCCCGCTATTCCCCATGGTCCTTACGGAGTTCCCAGCATCCACTAGGACGTTAGAGAAATAAAACAAACTGATCACCAAATATATAAAATACGTTTTTTGTGCTACAATGGTGAAAGATGGAATGAGACCAGTTAACAAAAGCAGTAGTCATGTGTATATATATATATAAATATATATAGTTGCTAAACATATGCACATCCCCTATATGCGACATTAAGCGAAGCCAACTAAACCCCCCCCCCCCTCAAAAAAATAAATAACTAAAACAACCAATAGTAAAAATCAAAACAACAATCAAACCAGCTTCCCGCAGCAACAGCTCACTGTATCTCACTAGAGAAACCAGACCTACCACTAGGGTGGCACAAGTATGAATGTTTAATATGGAGCCAATTGTAGCTGTAACTCAAATGAATATGCAGACTGCTTTGTCACTTGGAAACATGTGCATACAATATTACCGAAACATTGGGAAAAGAATGACTCTGTACAGCAGCGTAATGCAGGAAACCACACGGTGAGTGGACAGCTGTCAAAGCTTCTCCACCATTCAAATATTACAGAAAAAGTGTCCATCTCTTAGACTGAATCTCCACACTGAATACTAAATGAAAGTTCAGAAAAGCTTGGGTACCTAAGAATAACAATTCATATCATGTCCTTGCTACAACCGGACAGAAAAAATAAAATAAAAAAATAAAATAAATAACCCACGTAAATGGGAAGAATGACAAGGAACGGAGATGGCTGGCACAACAAACTCAAACACAGAGATGTTTAATTGCCATCTGCTTGCTATACAACAGTATAAAGTATATATGTAATACCCCTTTTAGACATCCTCCAAAATCCCGGGATTTTGCATATGAACACGCCTCAACCCGGGATTTTGGCTTGTCTGAAAGCCACCAACCTGAGAACATGTTCCCGGGTCGACATCCCAAAACTGACCTGGGTTTTTCCCGGGACTAAGACAACCCGGCTTAGGTCCGAATGGTGCAACCCAGGAATTTAACCCACATAAACATACATAATTAAAGGCAAAATCTATATTAATGAGAATATTGCCTAGCAATTGGTGACCCTTATGGATTAAAAGAAAAGACGGTTAATACTGCCTGGGGTAATCCTATTATCGCAAACCATTTAAAAGATTTGGAACTATCATTTTAACAATTTTATTGGCAGGGGCCTCTCACCGGCCCTGGGTGGCAGTTATAGGCTGTATTTACATACTAATCATTATACTTTAACTATTTACTGTATCTTGCCATGTCTTTTATTTTTTACAGAAAATATCTAAAAAATAAAATAAAATTGAACACAATTAAATATGCAGTTCACTGTTATTTGCAATGATCAATATAGATTTACTGCAACCTGCTACCACATTTTAAGTGATACCTAGTAAAACTTTAAAGTCCCCACAGGATACTCTGCTAAATGTACTCTGGCAGGTAGGGAGTTTGACTATAACGCAGGTGCCCGAAGGCTGGCATGGGGAGTACTTACAAAATAGTTTATAGAAGGTGTGAAAACAGTTGAGTAATCCTGTCCTGAATAAACACTCAATCACTTTTCACCCACTCTGAGTTAGCGGAGCTAGGCTTTATATAACTGTGCTTATGTAACCAACAATAATGGTTTCCTAAGCGCTAAGGTGACCAGCAGTTATGCAAGGTTCCAAAATAAGGCGTAGTGTGGCATCCACACGAGGACAACAGAGAGATGAAGCTTTCATCTGCATGCACTTGCTGCCATCAGTAGGTATTGTTTACACATAATCAATATCAATCAGTAAGGACCCTTTGTCATATTTCATTGAGATACTAGGAGTCGCTAAAAGTGCTGGCAGAAGAAATAAAGGGAAGTGTCTGGTGTTGTCAGTGTGTGCTTGGAGGTTAAAAGACAAGGAGGAAAAAATGTGGAGATAAAACATAGAAACAGAGAAATTAATGGCAGATAAGAACCACTTGGCCCATCTAGCCGACCCCTTTTTAACCATATTATTACCTCAAACCTTATTTGATCCTTATTTCTTTGTAAAGCTATCCTTATGTCTATCTCATGCATGTTAAAAATTGCTCTGCTGTCTTAGCCTTTACCACCTCTGCTGGGAACCTATTCCACTTGTCCACTACCCTTTCTGTGAAGTAACTTGTCCTCCGTTTCCACTGAACCTACCTCCCTCCAGTTTCAGTGCATGTCCTTCTGTTCTTTTACTTGTCTTCCTTTGAAAAATGTCTCACTCCTAGACCTTGTTAAAACCCTTGCTATATTTGAAAGTTTCTATCATGTCCCCCCTTTCCCTTCTCTGCTCCAAACTATACATATTAAGATCTTTTAGTCTTTCAGTGTAAGTTTTGTGATGTATGCCATGCACCATTTTGCCCTTATTTGTACGGTCTGTAATTTATTAATATCCTTCTGAAGATAGGGCCTTCAGAATTGAACATAGTATTCTAGATGAGGCCGTACTAATGACCTATACAGTGGCATTATTATGTCTCTCTGCTGCTGATTCATCTCCCTATGCATTCAAGCACATGACTATCTAACTTGCTTTCCTCATTGCTTTGTTACATTGCTTACCTGCCTTTAAGTCATCTGAAATAGTCCTCTTAGATCCATTTACTCCTTAATAGATTGCAATATAGTGCCATTAATACTATATAAAGCCTTTGGATTTTTGAGACCCAAGTGCATGATTTAGCATTTTTTTGGCATTAAACTGTAATTGCCATGTTCCTAAAAGCCATGATATAGATAATGTGGATGTATAGAAGACACTGGTGTATCTATGGGTGCATGTGTGCAATGAACATGGGTCCCCTGAACCAAGAGGCATGCCCCTTTGTAAGTACTTTTTATGACTCTAAAGTGCATTCTGGCCCTGTAACATGAGCATGGTCAAGTTAAGAACAAAGGGACCAGCAATTTCCAATCTTGTCTCCGGGTAGACCAATTTCAGACTGAGCTGCCATGCATTATTAATGACACCCAAAAATTCAGTTATAAGACGAAGGGATGACGCAATTACCTGCCATGAGGAATTAACCCCATTCTTCCCATAACAAATCTCAATCCTACCAATGCATTCTTCATTGGAGGGAGGTTTAAGACCAAGTGGGGTGGAAGTACAGCGCTCTAGTCTCATGAGTGACGAAAAACTAAATGAAGATGCAGTTTACCAGTCTATGACGCACCTCCATAAAGCTAGAAAGCCAAATATTCTAACAGAAATTGGCATAACCAGCTCAGAAAAGTGTGCTCGGGGATAACCACAAAATGTACTCGTCCAAGGTAATACTAGAGATCCTCAGACTGCTTAGTTTACAGCAAGACACACCTTGCACTGTGGAATTTTTTACTCCTGAGACTTCAGATTAAACAGAAGACTGGGTATTCCACTTTGCTCAAGGTCTTTATTGAGAATCATACTAAGACCCACGTCTGCAAAATCAATCTGGTATTAGGATGGACTGTATTAAACTAGAAGCCTTCATACAAACATATGCAAATATGTACACTAGGTATTTGGTCTCATATCTTTCTTCAAATTAGCTTTAAGCAGGCAGCACAGAATGATTTGAGAAGGACACCTTAAGACTATATAAGTGAGCCATCCAGCCTTTACTGTAATCTGTCTGGTGTTGAAACGTAATCTCTAACTAAAGTTCTTGTGAAATGTCAAGGCACAGAACTGTAAATAAGCAGCACTGCACATCAACGAAGTCAGCATTTTCACTTCATTTATAAACTCATTGTGGAGCTCAACAGAGGCCACTGGAGTGCCATGATCTTCTTCAACTACAAGCTGCTTTTGAGGATGAAGCACGAAACACTGCGTTCGAGTGGTTTGCAGAATTTCAGCACGGGAGACAGTCTCCGGAAGATGAGGAGCACTGCGGCCAATCTGCGTCCGCCATCACAGAGGACAGCATTGCTTCCATGCAGGACACGGTTAAGGTGGGCTACAGGGTGACTCCAGGGTATCCGCTTGATACTCCACGAAAAGCTTGGCATAAGCAAGGTTTCTGCACACTGGGTGCCCCATCAGCTGACTCAAGAGTAGAAGGAGTCTCAGGTGACTTGGTGCTGCAACATGCTGGCCAGGTTTGATATCAGTCTCTCAAACTCTGTCTGGGAGATCATCAGTGGTGATGAATCCTGGATCTACAGTTTTGACCCAGTGGACCACAGTGGGAGGTGCGCCACGAAAGAAGTTCCAACATGAACGCAGCATGGTCAAGTAGATGGTGGCTGTTTTGTGGCCAAGACTGGTCATGTAGCTAGCGTACCACTTGTGCAGCAGCGCACCGTCACTGGAGACTGGTATGTCAACCAATGCTTGCAACAAGTGCTGGAAACCATTTCCAGGTGCCGTCCAAGAACTCAAGCTCATGGTGTCCTTCTTCATCACAACAATGCACCTGCTCACAAAGACGAGGGAAGTGGTGGATTTCCTGTCCCATGAATACATCTAGGAGCTTGGTCGTTCACTGTACATTACAGACCTGGCTCCCTGCGACTTCTCCATGCAAGCACAAGATGCTTGGGATTTGAGTGACCAAAAGCTATAGTGGAGTCCTTCATCCAGCATGTAGAAGACATACCTGCTTCGGACTGGTCCAGCTGCTTCACCAAGTGGTTTGAGCGCATGAAACTTTGCATAGACTCCTCTGGCGAATACTTGAAAAATTTTTTAGGTTCCCATTGTTTGTAAATATAATACTTTGTGCATCAAGAAACTTATTGCACACCCCTTGTACTGGATAGGGGAATAAAATGGGACAGGGGTTGATCCTTTGATGCTGTCATCTGATACAATGGACAGACAGTGTACATCTTTGTTACCTCTGTATACACCTAAGGCCAGTTCAGCAGAAACGTGATTCCGTCAAGGGGTTCTGTCCCTTACCAGAAGATCGCCCCATTTCTTCATGCGTGTCACTCGAAAAACAACAGCATTCAACAGGGTAAAACAAGTGTATACAAGCTCTTTAACAGGCACTGGTTTTCTGTTCACAAATGCATTCTCAAAAGCTTTTAAAACAGGATTCTCACTTTTGCCACCCAAAAGGTTGGGTACTGTACAAACACATTAGGCAAAAGGTCTTCACTGATGTTAGACAGGGCAGGCAACATTAGCAGTGGTATCAGCATTCACGTCAGTTTTAGCACTGGTATTGACATTTACATAATCATTAACACCAATATTAGTATTACTATGAGTAACACCAGTTAGCAGTAGATGGCCCGTCTCCACCACATTATATCCTCTACTGTGATAGTCCTGCTCCACATTGTGGTGTCCTTCAACTGGAAAAAGGAAGAGGTTGCAAGCAGGAATACCCAGGAGCTCTGGAGTCTGGAACTGCAGTCTGTACATGATAAAGTATTTCAGTATAAAAGAACAAAAAAAAAAAATCAGACCAGCCTATAAACACTGTGGGTGGCAGGAATGACTACCTCTAATGTGTTTTCCACTTAATTGAAGAAAATAAGATTTTAAACCTACCGGTACATCTTTTTCTCCTAGTCCGTAGAGGATGCTGGGGACTCCGTAAGGACCATGGGGTATAGATGGGCTCCGCAGGGGACATGGGCACTATAAAGAACTTTTAGTATGGGTGTGCACTGGCTTCTCCCTCTATGCCCCTCCTCCAGACCTCAGTTAGAGAACTGTGCCCAGAGGAGATGGACAATATGAGGAAAGTATTTTGTTAATCTAAGGGCAAGATTCATACCAGCCCACACCAATCATACCATATAACCTGGAATATACGCAACCAGTTAACAGTATGAACAAAAACAGTATCAGTCAAAGACCGATTCTAACTGTAATATAACCCTTATGAAAGCAACAACTATATACAAGTCTTGCAGATGTAGTCCGCACTGGGACGGGCGCCCAGCATCCTCTATGGACTAGCAGAAAAAGATTTACCGGTAGGTTTAAAATCTTATTTTCTCTTACGTCCTAGAGGATGCTGGGGACTCCATAAGGACTATGGGGTTTATACCAAAGCTCCCAACCGGGCGGGAGAGTGCGGATGACTGTGCAGCACCGACTGAGCAAACGCAAGGTCCTCATCAGCCAGGGTATCAAACTTGTAGAATTTTGCAAAAGTCGAATTAACCTCTCCTCACTCAAAAGAGTGGGTATGCCACGCGCTTGATAGGGCTGGTTCTCCTAAGCAGCTGTAAAACCTTGGACAGTCACTCCAAAACTAAACACACAACACAATAGTACTGAAAGTACTAATACAGCGCTGGAAAATGAAACTATGCAGACAGGTGGAAAGGATTAATCAAAAATTTAATATAGATAAAAAATGGGTAAAATTATGCCCAGGGTACCACTTAATGAGCACCAATACATGCAATGAAACTGTTAAAAAACAACATGGCTCATTTAGAAAAAAGCCTGATTAAATCAGCAATGGGACAAATCCAGTGGTTGGTGGACTTCAATTTCTTTTAACCATTAGAGATGTATGTCTTTCCACAGATATATTTACCAATCCTGGAGGTACAAATACAAGTTTCCCAGATGGTATCTCAGCAAATGAGTGATTTCAGCACATCAGTTGAAAGGGAATGGTTTAGTACTCCATTAGCAGTAGGATGGTTGTGGAAGAATGGTTCCAAGTTTCTTTAAGAGTCCACCGTCCAAATGATCCTGGATAGTTTATGTCCCAGTAGCCAGCAAATAAGTCCTTACGCGTTTCGCTGTCTTCAGGGGGCAGCTTTGTCAAAGGTAAGTGCTCTCTGTAAAAATCATCCCTTATATAGGGCATAAATTAATTAATCCACATCACCTGTCTGCAATACCAATCAAATACAAATTTGTTCAAAATGAAGTTTAAAAGACATAATTCTAATAAAGAAGGCAAACCTATTCCACGTGACCACACAATGTGCAGCTACTAGAGCACAAATAGAATTGAGGACAGTGAAGTCCAGTGGATTGTTATCTATATCTATTCCCCTTGATCAAATGGTAGAGTTTGCTGTTTATGGTACTATACATTGAAATACTGTTATAAAACACTCGTTTTTAATATTAAAAATAAGGATGATAATAGTTTTGCCTTCTTTATTAGAATTATGTCTTTTAAACTTCATTTTGAACAAATTTGTATAGAAATAGAAGTATTGAAACAGAAATTAGAACCCTTAAGCGCAAATACAGAGTTTAAAATGAGAGATCAACGTATAACGGATAGGATTCTAAAATTTGAGTGTGAGATTACGGATAACAAATCTAAGAAATTTAAAAGAGATTTGGAAGATTATCAGAGAGGAGAGGTGTATACTTATAATAAAAAGAAGTTTATTAAACAACCCAATGAACAGACCTACATAAAGCCCCTTAATAATAACAAAAATAGGTCCTATTCCTTCAAACAGCAACTCCCAGAGAGAATAAATGAGCCATGTTGTTTTTTAACAGTTTCATTGCATGTATTGGTGCTCATTAAGTGGTACCCTGGGCATAATTTTACCCATTTTTTATCTATATTAAATTTTTGATTAATCCTTTCCACCTGTCTGCAGAGTTTCATTTTCCAGCGCTGTATTAGTACTTTCAGTACTATTGTGTTGTGAATTTTGCAAAAGTGTTTGAACCCGACCAAGTAGCTGCTCGGCAAAGCTGTAATGCCGAGACGCCTCGGGCAGCCGACCAAGAAGAGCCCACCTTCCTAGTGGAATGGGCCTTTACTGAATTTGGTAATGGCAATCCAGCCGTAGAAAGAGCCTGCTGAATCGTGTTACAGATCCAGCGAGCAATAGTCTGCTTAGAAGCAGGAGCGCCAACCTTGTTGGCTGCATACAGGACAAACAGAGCCTCTGTTTCCCTAACCCTATCCATCCTGGTTACATAAATCTTTAAGGCCCTGACTACATCCAGGTACTTAGAGTCCTACCAGTCCCCCGTAGCCACAGGCACCACAATAGGTTGGTTCATATGAAATTAAGAAACCACCTTAGGCAAAAATTGAGGACGAGTCCTCAACTCCGCTCTATCCACATGGAAAATTAAATAGGGGCTCTTGTGGGACAAGGCCGCCAATTCGGACACCCGCCTTGCAGATGCCAAGGTCAATAACATGACCACCTTCCACGTGAGAAATTTTAATTCAACTGTTTGAAGAGGCTTAAACCAGTGAGATTTCAGGAAACTTAACACCACGTTAAGGTCCCACAGTGCCACTGGGGGCACAAAGGGGGGCTGGATGTGCAGCACTCCCTTCACAAACGTCTGAACTTCTGGGAGAGAAGCCAATTCCTTCTGAAAGAATATAGAAAGGCTCCATTAAGGTACAGATTTCGGCCCCCATATCCACTCCTGTCTGTAGAAAGTGGAGAAACCGGCCCAGATGGAAATCTTCCGTAGGAGCATTCTTGGCTTCACACCAAGATACATACTTCCTCCAGATACCGTGATAATGCTTTGCCGTCACCTCCTTCCTAGCCTTTATCAGAGTAGGGATGACTTCCTCCGGAATACCTTTCCCAGCTAGGATTCGGTGTTCAACCGCCATGCCGTCAAACGTAACCGCGGTAAGTCTTGGAACACACAGGGCCCCTGCTGTAACAGGTCCTCCCTGAGAGGAAGAGGCCACGGATCTTCTGTGAGCATTTCCTGAAGATCTGAGTACCAGGCCCTTCGAGGCCAATCTGGAACAATGAGTATTGTCTGCACTCTTCTTTGTCTTATGATTCTCAATATTTTCGAGATGAGAGGAAGAGGAAAAATATAGACCGACTGAAACACCCATGGTGTCACTAGGGCGTCTATGCTACTGCCTGAGGGTCTCGTGACCTGGCACAATACCTCCGAAGCTTCTTGTTGAGGCGTGACGCCATCATGTCTATTTGAGGAATTGCCCAAAGACTTGTTATCTCTGCAAAAACTTCTTGATGAAGTCCCCACTCTGCTGGATGGAGATCGTGACTGCAGAGGAAGTCTGCTTCCCAGTTGTCCACTCCCGGAATGAAGACAGCTGACAGAGCGCTTACGTGATTTTCCGCCCAGCGAAGAATCCTGGTGGCTTCCGCCATCGCCACTCTGCTCCTTGTCCCGCCTTGGCGGTTTACATGAGCCACGGCTGTGACGTTGTCTGATTGAATCAGAACCGGTAGGTCGCGCAGAAGATTCTCCGCTTGTCGTAGGCCGTTGTATATGGCCCTCAATTCCAGTATGTTGATGTGTAGACAAGCCTCCTGGCTTGACCATAGTCCCTGAAAATTTCTTCCTTGTGTGACTGCTCCCCATCCTCGGAGGCTCGTGTCCGTGGTCACCAGAACCCAGTCTTGAATGCCGAACCTGCGACCCTCTAGAAGGTGAGCACTCTGCAGCCACCACAGGAGAGACACCCTGGCCCTGGGGGACAGGGTTATTTTCTGATGTATTTGTAGATGGGACCCGGACCACTTGTCCAGAAGGTCACACTGAAAAGTCCTCGCATGAAACCTGCCGAAGGGGATGGCCTCGTAGGCTGCCACCATTTTTCCCAGAACTCGAGTGCATTGATGAACAGACACTCTTTTTGGTTTTAGCAGGTCTCTGACCATGTTCTGGAGATCCTGGGCTTTTTCCAATGGGAGAAAGACCCTCTTTTGTTCCGTGTCCAGAATCATGCCTAGGAATGATAGCCGAGTCGTTGGAACCAATTGTGACTTTGGCAGATTGAGAATCCAACCGTGCTGTTGCAGCACTTTCAGGGAGAGCGACACGCTCTTCAGCAATTGATCTCTCGATCTCACCTTTATCAGGAGATCGTCCAAGTATGGGATAATTGTGACTCCCTGCCTGCGCAGGACCATCATCTCCGCCATTACCTTGGACAAAATCCTCGGGGCCGTGGAAAGCCCAAACGGCAACGTCTGAAACTGGTAATGACAGTCCTGTACAGCGAATCTCAGGTACTCCTGATGAGGGGGGAATATGGGGACATGAAGGTATGCATCCTTTATGTCTAGTGACACCATAAAATCCCTCCCTTCCAGGCTGGATATTACAGCTCAGAGCGATTCCATCTTGAAATTGAACTTTTTCAAGTACAGGTTTAGGGATTTTCGATTTAAAATGGGTCTGACCGAACCATCCGGCTTCGGGACCACAAACAGGGTTGAATAATACCCTTTTCCCTGTTGGACCAGGGGAACCTTGACCACCACTTGCTGTTGACACAGCTTTTGAATTGCAGCTAACACTACTTCCCTCTCCGGGGGTGAAGCTGGCAAGGCCGACTTGAAAAATCGGCGAGGGAGCACCTCTTCGAATTCCAGCTTGTAGCCTTGGGAAACAATTTCCATCGCCCAAGGATCCACGTCTGAAAGAACCCAGATCTAGCTGAAAAGTCGAAGGCGTGCCCCCACTGGTGCGGACTCCCTTAGGGGAGCCCCAGCATCATGCAGTGGATTTTGTAGAAGCCGGGGAGGACTTCTGCTCCTGGGAACTAGCCGAAGCAGGTGTTCTCTTTCCTCTACCCTTACTTCTGGCAAGGAAGGAGGAGCCCCGACCTCTTCTGGACTTATGCGACCGAAAGGACTGCATCTGATACTGTGGAGTTTTCTTTTGCTGTTGGGGAACAAAAGGTAAAAAGGTAGATTTACCCGCGGTAGCTGTGGAAACCAGGTCCGCGAGCCCCTCCCCAAACAACACTTCACCCTTGTAAGGTAAAACCTCCATATGCTTCTTTGAGTCTGCATCACCCGTCCATTGGCGGGTCCATAGACCTCGTCTCGCAGAAATAGCCATGGCATTGGCTCTGGAACCCAGCAGCCCAACGTCTCTTTGAGCGTCCCTCATATATAAGACTGCGTCTTTAACGTGGGCTAAGGTTAACAAAATGGTATCCCTGTCTAGGGTATCAAGGTCAGCTGACAAGGTATCTGTCCATGCTGCAAATGCGCTACATACCCATGCCGATGCTATTGCCGGTCTGAGCAAAGCACCTGTATGCGCATAAATAGACTTTAAAGTAGTCTCCTGTCTGCGATCAGCAGGATCCTTGAGGGCTGCCATGTCCGGAGACGGTAGCGCCACCTTCTTGGACAGGCGTGTTAAAGCCTTGTCCACCTTGGGAGAGGATTCCCAACGTACCCTGTCCTGTGTAGGGAAAGGATACGCCATAAGAACCCTTTTGGGAATCTGCAGTTTTTTATCTGGAGTTTCCCAAGCTTTTTCATATAACTCGTTAAGCTCATGAGATGGGGGAAAGGTTACCTCAGGTTTCTTTTTCTTAAACATGTGTACCCTCGTGTCAGGGACAGAGGGGTCATCAGTGATATGCAAAATATCTTTTATTGCAATAATCATACACTGAATACTTTTTGTCACCCTTGGGTGTAATTTTGCATCATCGTAGTCGACACTGGAGTCAGAATCCGTGTCGGTACCAGTGTCTACTATTTGGGATAGGGGACGTTTTTGAGACCCAGAAGGGCCCTGTGACCCAGTCCAATCCGTGGATTGACTCCCTGCTTTCTCCATGGACTCTGCTTTGTCCAGTCTCTTATGTAACGAGGCCACACTTGCATTTAACATATGCCACATGTCCATCCAATCATGAGTCGGCGTTGCCGATGGAGACACACCACTCATCTGCTCCACCTCCTCCTTGGACGAGCCTTCCGCTTCAGACATGCCGACACGCACGTACCGACACCCCCACACACACAGGGATATATCTATAAGGGGACAATTCCCCAACAAGGCCCTTTGGAGAGACAGAGAGAGAGTATGCCAGCACACACCCAGCGCCAACTGACACTGGAATAAAACCCAGATAGCGCTTTTTATATATATAATCAATGTGTATACACTCACTGCGCCTTAAAAATGCCCCCCCCCCCCCTCTTTTCAGCCCTCTGTCACCGAGTTCAGCAGGGGAGAGTCCAGGGAGCCAGCTTCTCTGCAGCGTTCTGTGGAGAAAATGGCGCTGTTAGTGCTGAAAGATCAAGCTCCGCCCCCTCCAGCGGCGGGCTTCGGTCCCGCTTCATTATACAAAAAATGGCGGGGGATCTCTGCATTTACTGCCTCTGCAGCCTAATGTACCCTTATATGCCAGTCCAGAGGTTTATTGCTGCCCAGGGCGCCCCCCCTGCGCCCTGCACCCATCAGTGCCTGTTCGGTGTGTGTAGTGTGTGGGAGCAACGCTGCGCGCTTACCTCAGTGAAGATCTGAAGTCTTCGCCGCCTTGAAGTCTTCTTTTCTTCTTATACTCACCCGGCTTCTATCTTCCGGCTCTGCGAGGAGGACGGCGGCGCGGCTCTGGGACGAACGGCGGGGTGAGACCTGCTTTCCGACTCCCTCGGGAGCTAATGGTGTCCAGTAGCCTAAGAGGCAGAGCCTATCATTTAAGTAGGTCTGCTTCTCTCTCCTCAGTCCCACGATGCAGGGAGCCTGTTGCCAGCAGTGCTCCCTGAAAATAAAAAACCTAACAAAATTCTTTTTCAGAGAAACTCTGGAGAGCTTCCCTGTAATGCACCCTATCTCCTCTGGGCACAAAATCTAACTGAGGTCTGGAGGAGGGGCATAGAGGGAGGAGCCAGTGCACACCCATACTAAAAGTTCTTTTTAGTGCCCATGTCTCCTGCGGAGCCCGTCTATACCCCATGGTCCTTACCGAGTCCCCAGCATCCTCTAGGACGTAAGAGAAAGGACAATGGCACTGTGGGATAGAACCTGGCACTTTATGTATACAACAAATATTATTTATTTATAATTTATAACCAGTTTCTTATATAGTGCACCAAATTCCGTTGCACCTTACAATTAGAACAACAGTTATAGAACAAAACTGGGCAAAAACAGACAAACAGAGGTAGGAAGGCCCTGCTTGCAATCTTACAATCTATAGAGAAATAGGCATTGATACACAAGGATAGATGCTACCTATTGCATAATGGTCTTACTCTATGAGGAAGCTTCAATTAGAAGCGAAACGCGTCAGAGAAGGTGCCCTATGTGACCCAGTGGACATTGCTTATAGGTCCACATTGATGTGCAGCGCTGCTCGAGATTGACAAGCGGGAGACGGGAGGACGCTATATGCGGCGGCTTGAAGACGGGAGCAAAATCAACTGATCAACGCCTGCAGTGCGCAGAGCTCCGGGAGCCGGACCAACCTCTCTCTCTCAAAGCGATCAAAGGTGTGTGCACGAGAGCCAGACACAGTGGGAGACGGAGGACGCCACTTACGGACTGTGGAAGACGGGAGCTTTCTTCTACAGGTGCTTGCTGTGCACCAAGCCCCGGGTGATATACAAATTTCCTCCATGTATTCTGGATAGCTATTCCATATGTAAAGAACTATTCATATATATGAGCAATTGGTTAAACTCACTTTTTGGTATATACCTAAACAAAGGCTCCATATTTATTTTTATCACACCACATGATATTTAATCATGAAATATCTATGAGCACATCTAATGGGACTGTCCTATTCTGAGAACAAAAATAAAGACATTGTCAACTTATGATTATTGAATTAGCCCTATGTGGTCACTAGTAGCTATATGATCCACCTCTTATGCTCAATTAGTAGGTTTAGCATTCAGCTTTTTTACTTGTATGCGCATACTAATTAACTCAATTTTTTATGATTATGTCTATGTAACCTATACATGATTGAATTTATAGATATTAAAATTATCTTATAATTATTCTATTGAGTGTATTCATGTCATGTTGCCACTAATTAAATAGCGCAAGGGGTTATTCAGTTTGTTTTTGGTCCACGAGATTGCTAGGTTCTTAATGGGGTGTATGATATGATCATCCAGCAATGTTGTAAGACAAAATATGTTAGGTTATGTGGACTGTACAGAGAGGATGTAACTAGATAGGGAAGCATTGAAGGTTATGTGGGTGGGTCTGGAATTTGATAGACTTGTCTGAAGAGATGAGTTTTCAGGGAACGTTTAAAGGTTTGGAGACTAGAGGTAAGTCTTATTGTGCGTGTGAGGGCATTCCACAGAGTGGGGGAAGCCCGAATAACGTCCTGTAATTTTGAGTGGGAACAAGTAATACATGTGGATGAGAGACGCAGATCTTGTGCAGAGCGGAGAGGTCTGGTAGGGAGATATTTTGAGATGAGTGAAGAGATGTATGAAGGTGCAATTTGGTTAATAGCCTTGTATGTAAGTATTTTATATTTAACACGGTAGAATACCAGTAACCAATGGAGGAACTGACAGTGCGGGTCAGCAGACGAAGAAGTCTAGCGAGGAAGATTAGCCTCGTAGCTGCATTTAAAATGGATTGTAGTTGTGAGAGCCTATGTTTGGAAAGACCAGTAAGGAGACTATTACAATAATCAATGCTGGAGATGATGAGTGCATAGATTAGAGTTTTTGCAGTGTCTTGTGTAAGATAAGGACGTATTTTGGATATGTTTTTTAGTTGCATGTAACATGATTTAGAGACAGATTGAATGTGTGGAACAAAGGATAGTTCAGAGTCAAGGATGACACCTAGGCAGCGAGCTTGTGGGGTAGGGTGGATAGTTGCATTGTCAACAGTTATGGAGATATCAGGTTGGTAACTACTCTTGGCTGGTGGGAAAATAATTCTGTTTTGGAAATGTTGAGTTTGAGGTGGCGAGATGACATCCAAGATGAAATGGCAGACAGGCATTCAGTGACATAAACCAATACAGATGGTGATAAATCTGGGGAGGATAGGTAGATTTGAGTATAATCAGCGTACAAATGATACTGAAATCCGAAGGAGCTGATTAGTTTACCAAGAGATGAGGTATAGATTGAGAAAAGCAGAGGACCTAAGACTGAGCCTTGTGGTACTCCAACTGATAGAGGTAGAATCAGAGAAGAGGTAGAATCAGAGAAGTGAACACTGAAAAAATGATTAGCTAGGTAGGATGAGAACCAAGTAAGGTCTGTGTCCTGAAGACCTAGGGATTGTAGTATTTGTATGTGAAGAGTGGTCAACAGTGTCAAAAGCAGCAGAGAGATCTAGAAGAATAAGAAGTGTATAATGGCCTTTCAATCTAGCAGTGACCAGATCATTCACTACTTTAGTCAGTGTCGTCTCTGTGGCTTTAGTCAGTGTCGTCTCTGTGGAGTGTTGGGCATGAAAGCCTGACTGAAGTGGGTCCAAAAAGTTGTGGGAGTTGAGAAATTGTATAAGGCGAGTGTAGGCAAGTCTCTCAAGTAGCTTTGAGAGACATGGGAGCTGAGAAATGGGATGGAGAGTGTGTTTGGGTCAGAACAGTGTATTTTTCAGAATGGGAGTAATCACTGCATGCCTAAACAGAGAAGGAAAGCTACCAGTAGAGAGAGAGATTACAGATTTTAGTTAAGGTTGGGATAAGCACAGGAGACAAAGTTTTACTGACTTGTGAGGGTATAGGATCAAGAGGAGAGGTAGTGTAGCAGGAGGATGAAAAGTGTGTTGATACTTCATCTACACTTGTGGGATCAAATGAAGAGAAAGTGCCAGAGGGTTCAGGTAGGGAATTGAGCAGGTCACTGGCTGAGTTAGAGCATAGCATTTCATCTCAGATTTTATCAATCTTATCCTTGAAGTAGGAAGCAAGTTCTTGTGCACGGATAGTAGCTAGTGGAGGAGGTGAGGGAGGGTAAAGAAGTGATTTAAATGAATTAAAAAGTAGCTTGGGGTTGGTGGCATGAGAAGAGATGAGGGATTGGAAATGTTTGTTTGGCAGTGTCCAGGGCCTGACGATAGGCGTGGTAGGTGGTCTTATATGTGAGAAAGTCACTTGGATTCTGAGATTTACACCACTGACGTTCTACTTTACATTTTTGTAGGTGTCTTGTTAATTTAGAGTGCCACTGTTGGCATCTAACCCTACATGGAGTGTGATGGGTAGCTGGAGCTACTTCATCAAGGGCACGCTCTAGAGTCTGGTGCAGGTGGGATACAACAGTCTCAGGTGTGGTAAATGTAGAAATTGGGGAGAGCAGTTGTTGCAGAGAAGTGGAAAATTGTTGAAAATGTATATTGTCAGTATTTCTGCAGGTTAGAGGAGGCTTGCTTGTTTTTAGTGTCATAGAGTTTAGAGTAATGGAAGAGACTGAGAAGGTGATCACGTTGTGATCAGAGATTGGGAAAGGAGTGTTAATGAATTCAGGAACTGAGCAAAGCCTGGTGAACACAAGATCAAGGCAGTGGCCCTCCTGGTGAGTAGAGGAGTCGGACCATTGGGTGAGGCCAAGAGAGGAGGTTAGAGAGAGGAGTTTGGAGGCATGAACAGATTGTGGACTGTCAAGAGCTATACTGAAATCACTCATAATGATGGTGAAGATGTCAGAGGATAAGAAGTGTGGGAGCCAGGCAGAAAAATCTTTTAGAAATTGTTGTTTGGGTTGCACTGGAGGGCAACACGCAGAGAGAAGTGTGTGTGTGTGTGTGTGTGTGTGTGTGTGTGTGTGTGTGTGTGTGTGGAGTTGAAACCACCATGTGACAGTGCTGCAGGGGAGGTTGTGTTTGATTGTGTGAGCCATGTTTCTGTTATAGCCAGCAGATTAAAGTTGTGAGATATAAAGAGGTCATGGATGGATGTTACTTTGTCACAAAGAGAGCGTGCATTCAATAAGGCACATTTTATTACCAGTATATACACAATATATACTGGTAATAAACATTTTTTGGTAATATTACTAAGGTTTTTCCTGTCCCAAGCATTTTACTGCCACCAGTGCTTGGAGTAATGGGGGATGTAGGATGCCACTGTAGACTTCTGGTTGATTAAAGGAGTTACCCAAGTCTTGGCACTGGCAGATGGACCTGGATTCGATACAGCTATTGCCATCTTGCATTTGGAACATTACCAGTAGAGCTAGACTGACTAGGATGACTTACAATGATAACAAGTTGCCTCATCTACAGCCAAATCAGACCCCAGTAATCATTGTTCCTGCCGGATGTGACAAACTGTCCACATAAAACATGTTGGAAGTCCATTAAACAACTGCTTCAAAAGATAAAAGCTCCATTATCTCAGCGTAGTCAAACTACGGTGAGAGCCAGTTCGTGATAGTAGCCATAGCTTTATTATTCTACCCTTCACCCAACATTGCTAGACTGACGGAGAGCTGCTTGCACATCCCCATGATACAAAGTGCCAAGAAACTGGCCGGGAAGATAAAACATATTTGCTTTAGCTTCACAATTATAAGGCCCAACAATATCCATGTACACATCTATGAATCTAATTGTTAGGCAACTGATTTCCTGGAATTTACCGCCGTAATATATGGTAATTTAATTCACAAATGCTGAATTCCATTTCCCACTAAAGGACAAAATAAAAATTTGGTACTGGTGCAATATATTTATCGTTATGGGAAATTAAAAGTCCTTGTACTTTTTAATTTTTTTTTATTCACGACACAGTAGTGATGTGCGTGTTTTAAGGACATGACTTTTTCCTTTGTGTCCATATCAATCTCATACTGTGTCAAACAGCCTGTGTGCAAGGTCAGCCCTTACCACCATGGGTAAAGTTGATTTCTAGGAGAGACTGATGCTCACATCTATTACAGGACAGTCTTGACACGTGCATTATCAGCTCAAGTTTCTATATACAATAAATACATGTAAAAAAAATATATTGTTTAGTGTGTGGTAATGTGTGTAGACATTTTTACAGTAAATAAGCTGAAAGCTCGAAGGCCACTGTACCAGCTGCTGATAAAAACAGGACATAAAAACATCTGTGTACAATGATCGCCATGCTTTATCAAATAGTTTTCTTTAGGGAGTTCCAAGGCCACTAAATCCTTCAAATTTCAACACCTAATTCCTGTGACAGACTTTGAAGGTTTTGTTCAAAGAGTGTTTGATCTGGACTGTCTCCAGTTCACAATCATTAACCATTTACTTATCATTCACCAGGAGACTAAGCAACACTTGAAAAAGTTTAGAGCTCTTTTAGCAAACTTTCCTGTTACTTAATAGTACATTGTAAAGTTGGCTTTCATTTACTGTCACAAAGGACATTACAATGGTAACACAATTACTTTAGACAATTTCTAAACTTCTGATTACAACATGTTATGGGGTGCTTTGCTATTTCTGGAAAATACTGACATTTGTCAGGAAAATCCACTCTTTTTCCACTGCTGTTGCAAAATGTCAAATTTATAATGGCTTTTTAAAAGTGTGTATAATGTGTCCTTATACACCTAGCCTCAATATGCCATGCGGTGAGAGAAGCCTGGTGCGAATAAGACGCATCAAGCGGTATAGCATAGCAACTTTTCTTTCAATTTGCATTTTATTCGCACCACAGACGCAGCAAATCTGTACCAGGAACAACTGAACAGTAATTAGTTTTAAATATCTGCAAAGTTTGAGAATGGAACTTGCCTTGACAAAAACCCACGGTTGCTGCATTGTGGCACTTCATATACAGATCCAGACTCACTGGCACACAGATGTACAAGCGTCGCATATCAAAAGATTCAGTGCAATCTCGTGAAGCAGTTTTGCCACATCGCATTGCGACTAAGATACATATTTCAGCAAAAAAGATGCTTTGTGCCAGCAGAGCTGCAAGGGACCTGGTGCTCTGGGAAGGTCCATTTGGCGGCAGCAGCAGCTCCAAAAAAATCCACAGGAAAATGGTGCTGCGGCCATTTTCCCAGCAGTTTGCACATGTGCAGTAGTGAAATCTCTGGGAAAATGGCCACTGTGCCAATAACTCACGCAGAGTCTACCACTGCTAGTCAGCGCTGCCAGGTAGAGAGAAGGGGGCACCGATGGAGGTTACACACGGGCCATTCCTCTCTTAATGCACCTCTGAGCAGAGCTCACTCTCTGAATTCCCTATAACACGGACACACAAACAAGTTCATTTTGTCAGAAGCCGATTAATCTACCAGTATATCTTTGGAGCGGAGAAACCTGTAGCACATGAGGAAAAGCCCAAATATACACGGGCAGAACATACATTCCACACAGAGCGTACTGGTAACGGTACCAAATACAAAAGGTGGAAATCACTGGCAAACATCAGTAAGACAAAGACGTTAGATATAAATCAGTTTTTGGTGCAGCGACAACGAACGCCTCAATTAATATCAAATGCCACCATGTCTGCTCATGTTATATAAAGAGATGATATGAACATTCTGTGCCAGCCTAGAGACCCCTTATGTTAGTTACCTTTTCTGGTCTGTACCTCTGCTACATGTCATGTGCCACCACAGTCTGCACTCCATCGTGTGCAGCTGGAGAGGAAGCTGGCCCTGCAGGCATAGAGCTAAACTACCTCCGAAGTCTGGACACAGGTGTACGGACTCCGGAGGAATCCCGAATGGGACAGGCGTCTAGACTCTAGCAAGGGGCGGGTCGAGTCTGGCCCATTGCTGTAGTTTGGCCCTGGTCTATTAATACAAATCTTGATTTATTACAGTGTTTGTTACAAATTGTACATGGCTCTGGAACATGAATACTTTGAACAAAGGACAGGAATACAGGAGGCAACTAGCAGGTTATTCCAAAAGTATAATAAGCAAACAGAGAAATTGTTCTCCCATTTAAATGTTTATGTAATAGCTGCATTCAAAAACAATGAAAGGGATAGGCATAGTAGGGTTTTCAGCTACTCCCTAGGGTCAACATGAAAACAAGTCACTGGGAAATTCCATTTAAACAGAAGTCTTTTGATACCGACTGAGAATACAGAGCACAAGATGGGATATCCCTTCTAATAAATAAAAATGAAACGTGTTTTAGTCGCTCAATCATAGCAAACCTTTGAATTGATTGACTTGACAATCGGCATAAGAATTGGCCAGGATAGAACATAGGCAACTGTTTTCCCATAGCTCACACGCAGATTCTCATTTCTTAGGGCCCGGAGTACCAACTCCAGGCATCGCACCAGCCAAGCACAGCACAAAGTAGGGAGATCTGTAGTGCCGTTAGTTTGTATCAAAGAGAAAATAAGGTCAAGTAAAAATATCAGAGAGAAATTAAGCTCAAGTAAAACATATATACAAAACAAACACACAGGTATCAGACACTGGGGCATATGTATTAAGCCTTTGGAAGCCATAAAGTAGTGATAAAGCGGTGATAAGTGTAAGGTGATAACGCACCAGCCAATCAGCTCCAATATGTAAACTGACAGTTATGAGCTGATTGACTGGTGAGTTATCACCTTGCACTTATCACTTCTTTATGCTTTCTCCAGGCTTAATACATCTGCCCCAATGTGCTGCACAGCAGTAAGTCAGTCTGAAATGCTTACCACTGAACTTTGGAATGAAGTAGCGGCACATAGTAAAATACACAATGTTTGTAGATTATAGTATACCAGTATCTTCTGTCAGGATGTAGTCTGCTACAACAAACATGTCATGTCTACTGATTGCTCTTAATTATAGTCTGCAGATATACATTTACATTGAGATACTGTCCGACACCGCTATTCAACCGCTGCCAGACCTCACAATGAAGATACCTGAAACTTAAAAGCGGCTCTACATTTCAAGGAAATCCTTAGGAAATGTTGAGATCTGTTTTAGAAAAGCTGTTGGTACTTTGAGCTCCTTAGCACTGCCATTTGGCAGATTACATGCAGCTGCAGGCAAACACTATTCTACCATCCGTGCTTGCACTATTCACATTCAATTTTGTAAGTACTGGCATACCAAATCCAAGGCGCATGCGTGGCTCATACCTATCCGCGCAGAGCACATAATTAGAAGATCTGTAGTGCTGACAGTCAAGTGACCATTCACACGCGACTGCAAAGTGCTGTGAGACTGCGAATTGATGATGCACGCCACTGTAGGCACAGCCCCCTAACTTTATTCAAGTCTTCACAGTAAAAAGGTGAACTAAACTACTATTTTGTTTTTGTTCTTAAGAATATTGCTTTAAAAGTCACTCAGCGGTGTGCATACAAAATGACTTTTCAGTTTCATTCTAATGATGTTTGGTCATGGCCTTGCCTGGGCAACGCTGGCCATTACAGAAACCTGGATTACTCCTCATGACACCACTTCTCCTGCTGCTCTCTCTGCTGGGGGCCTCACATTCTCACCCCCCCCCCCGACCCAGGGGTCGCCATGGGGGTGGTGTTGGGATCCTTTTACCCTCAAGCTACACATACCAACTTATACCTCCAGAACCTTCTCTTACATTCTCTACATTTGAGGTCCATGCAATACGCCTCTACCAACCTACTAATCTTCGAGTTGCTGTAATTTACCGTCCACCTGGCATTTCCTCCAAATTCCTCGACAACTTTGCTTCCTGGCTACCTCACTTCCTCTCTTCTGACATTCCCTCCATTATTCTAGGTGATTTCAACATCCCTATCGATTACCCCCACAAAATCACCTGCCTCTAAACTCCTTAACCTCACCTCTTCACTTGGTCTCTCCCAGTGGACCACCTCACCCTCCCATGTGAACGGGAGCTCACTGGATCTGGTTTTCACTCACCGCTGTGATATTTCTGATTTCTCCAATTCCCCTTTTCCCCTCTCTGACCACCACTTGCTCTCTTTCAACTTATCTATCTCTGCTTCCCCATCTCTCGCTCCTAAGGCTACCACCACGAAGCGTAACATTGAGGCTATTGACACCTCATCCCTATCCTCCCTGTTTGACTCCCTTCTCTCTCCTCTTCTCTCTCTCACATGCCCTGAACAAGCCACATCCCTATACAATGCATCTCTTACTTCTGCCCTTGACTCTGTTGCTCCGCCAACCACTATTCACCCTCGCAAATCAACACCTCAACCCTGGCACAACAAATGCACCAGATATCTACAAAAATGCTCACGTACTGCCGAGCGACAGTGGAGGAAATCACGCTCTAAAGCAGACTTCCTCCATTTCAAATTCATGCTCTCATCCTTCAGTACTGCCCTTTCCCTTGCTAAACAATCATACTTCAAAATCCTCATTTCTACCCAGTCTTCCAACCCCCGGCGCCTCTTTGCCACTGTTAACTCCCTCCTCTGCCCACCACCACCTCCTCTCCCTTCCTCATTGTCTGCTCTTGACTTTGCCACTTATCTCACATCCAAGATTGACTCCATACGTCAGGATATCACATCCCACCAGACCAGCAACCATCCACCACCCATCCCTTGCCACCCCCCCCCTTCCCTCTTACCAACTCTGACATCTTTCTCCCATGTATCTGGCGAGGAAGTCATGGCCCTCATCCGTCCCCCCCCCCCCCCCCCCCCACAACCTCACCGCTCGACCCTATCCCCTCCCACCTCCTCCGCTACCTCTCTCCTTCTGCCTGTTCCCATCTTGCCCACCTTCTCAATCTCTCCCTTTCATCAGGCACTGTCCCCTCTGCCTTCAAGCATGCTCTTGTCTCCCCTATTCTTAAAAAAACCTAGAAAGGAGCGCTTGATTGATTTAAACGGGAGAGACGGGACCAGCTACACCCGCGGTGCACGCTGATGCTGTTAACAGCGAGCCGCGAGAGGTACTATTAGTGATAGCAGGGAGAGAGTTACCCGTGGGAAAGGACTGTCCAGTATAACCTCAATTGAGATACAAATACCATCAATTATCTCCGTTCCACCACTTTTTCAAAAAAGAGCTTAAACATTGTCATTAACCATAAATTTTTTTACAGGTATGTGCGTTCAACACATTATTTAAATCAATCAAGCGCTCCTTTCTAGTGTTTTTATTATTGTTTATTGTATGGAGCTGCTAACATAAACATAAGCGCGGTAATTATCTTATTATTCTTAAAAAAACCTACCCTTGATCCTAACACTCTCTCCAACTATCGACCCATCTCTCTCCTCCCCTTTGCCTCCAAACTTCTTGAGCGTATTGTCTATAATCGCCTCACTGCCTTTCTTTCCTCTCACTCACTGCTTGACCCATTCCAGTCTGGTTTCCGTTCTCTCCACTCCACTGAAACTGCCCTCACAAAAGTCTGCTATGACCTCCATGCAGCCAAATCTAAGGGCCACTACTCTCTGCTTATTCTTCTTGACCTCTCTGCTGCTTTTGACACTGTGGACCACCCTCTCCTTCTGCAAATCCTTCACTCTCTTGGTCTGCATGATACTGCGCTCTCCTGGCTGTCCTCCTACCTCTCTGATCGTTCCTTCTCTGTCTCCTCTCATGATGCTATCTCCCCCCCACTTCCACTAACTGTTGGTGTCCCCCAAGGCTCTGTTCTTGGTCCTCTCCTTTTCTCTCTCTATACGTCCTCTTTAGGTGAACTCATTAGTTCTATTAACTTCCAATACCACCTTTATGCTGATGACACTCAAATCTACCTCTCCTCCCCTGATCTCTCCACGGCTCTCCTCACTCGGACCTCAAACTGTCTTTCTGCTATCTCTTCCTGGATGTCTCAGCGCTTTCTTAAACTTAACATGTCTAAGACTGAGCTGATCATCTTCCCACCCTCCCGCACAGCCTCACCTCCCACAATCTCATTATCCATTGATGGCACGACTATCTACCCTAGCCCCCAAGTACGCTGTCTTGGCGTAATCCTTGACTCCTCCCTCTCCTTCAAACCACACATTCAGCACCTCTCACAAACCTGTCATTTTCATCTCAAAAACATTTCTAGAATCAGACCTTTTCTCACCCAGAATGCCACTAAGATCATTATTCACTCACTGATTATTTCCAGACTGGACTACTGTAATCTCCTCCTAACTGGCCTCCCTGACAATTACCTCTCTCCACTCCAATCTATCCTCAATGCTGCTGCCTGGCTCATCTTCCTCACCAAACGCACTACGTCTACCTCCCCTCTCCTACAGGCCCTCCACTGGCTTCCCTTCCCTTTCAGAATCCAATTCAAACTTCTCACTCACTTACAAAGCTCTCACCCACTCCTCTCCCATCTACATCTCTGACCTTATCTCCCTTTACTCTCCCACCCGTCCTCTTCGCTCTGCTAATACACGCCGACTCTCCTGTCTTCTGATTACTTCCTCCCACTCCTATCTCCAAGATTTTTCACGTGCTGCTCCCTTTCTCTGGAATTCTTTACCTCTCCACCTCAGACTCTCCACCTCTCTACAAAACTTCAAACGGGCTCTTAAGACCCATTTCTTTACCAAACCTAGCCAAATCTCAACCTAACCCTCTGTTCCATGCTCTCTATGTACCCCATCTGTGTCACCCCTGTCTGTCTACCCCTCCCCTTAGAATGTAAGCTCTCACGAGTAAGGCCCTCTTCCCTCATGTGCTTATACTTTTCTTACTTTAATAATCCTCAACTGCCCAGATCCCGCAGTTTTTGGCCACCTGGAACTTATCTCTATGTTTACTGGTGTAGTTATGCTTAGTTGCCCTGTACTTGTCCTATATTGTCTTCAACTGTAAGTCACTGTTTTCCTGTTTTGATTATGTGCATATGTACTCTGTAATTGGGCGCTGCGGAACCCTTGTGGCGCCATATAAATAAAGGATAATAATAATAATAATAATAATAATAATAATACATACCTCCCAACTTTGGTCCGGGCCAGGGAGGGACATTATCTGAAATTAGGAGGCATGGCCTATCAGAAAGGGCGTGGCCTCACGGCAAGTGTCGCGATCACAAGCCACGTCTCTGTTTTCTATGGGGGTATGAACAGAACTCAGAGAGCTGCTGGTCATGCCCCCTGTCCCTCTCTGCTGGGAATAGACGCTGTACGCATAGCATCTATTCACCGCTGCTCTGCTCAGAGCAGCGAGTGACAGGGGGGGATCTCCCAACTGCCCCCCGCGTATGGGACAGTTAAGAGGTGTGGTATTACAGCTAGCATGGATATATGTACAGACAAACTATTCCCATATTTAGGTATACCAGGTAGCAGTAAATGTAAGTGCACATAATATATATGTACACACATGCAAGGATAAGGGAGCTTTATGTGAAGTCCCTACACCCAAAATTAAATAAACAAATACAAATTCCAGGTGGAATCATGGGGGCATACAAAGTTGAATTTGGAACCGCACTAGTGTTAATGATCTAAGCAAGATGTATGAATAGTATAAGAAAACCAATATAAATGCAGTTAGAAAAAATGTGATTATGAACTGCTAATGATTGGCGGTGCTCCCAGGAATTTTGTAGATTAGACTACAGTTGAAAAGGAGAGACAAGACAAAAAACCCTTGTTTGGGAGCACTCTTTTGTATTAAATTAAATAATGTAGGTAAAGTAAATGATAAATGAGATAAAACTTAACCTTTAATTGTTTCTCAAATAAAAGGAAGAAAAAAGGGCGAATAATAAGACAATTAAAGGACTCGTGTCTGGTGTTACAGCAAAAAGAAACTTGTTTGACCTTTTTAGCAAATGAGGTACAAGTTGCTAGGAGAAGGTGAAGATATTAGAAGTAATAAATTGGATGGATGTTAGTGTGTTCTAATAGGATGAATGTATCCAGGACAGTCACTAAGCATGCCTCAAAACAAAGGTATCCAAATGGAGAGTGATATGGTAGCAATGTTGAGTGAGCTGAATTTGATCTTGTATGAGAGATAGAGAGAAAAGGGGGCCCACTGCACCTGGTATTCTCAGGGGGTTTCCCATCCTGATACTGACCAGGCCATACCTGCTTAGCTTCCGAGATCGGACAGGATCGGGCGCATTCAGGGTAGTATGGCCGTGGGCCTGAGGTAAGAAAGAAATGAAAGAAGATAGGAAGATGATTCTATTGTCTGTACTGAGTACAAATCAACCATAGGTGGTCCGGGAGTGTTTTTCCAGAAACAGACATAGAGGTATAGTCAGTTTTGGAGAATTAAAATGGGGCCCACAGCACCTGGTATTCTCAGGAGGTTTTCCTTCCTAATACTGGCCAGGCCACACCTGCTTAGCTTCCGAGATTGGACAGGATCGGGCGTATTCAGGGTAGTATGGCCGTGGGCCAGTGTGAGGAAAATATTGAGTGGAAAGGGAGAATGCACTGCTTTGTGTACTTCACATTCAACCACGACCACTGATGGTCTCGAAATAGTATTTCCAGACAGTATCAAGATGATTTGTAGTGTCTGGGATTAAAGAGGATGTATGTGGTTGGGGAAATTTATGAGAGTGATGTATGGTGTATGTGTGTGTATGTCATGTTGATTGATGAAAAACTTTTGGAAAGAGATGTGTTTAAGAGGTAGAATGAAGCTGAAAAATCACTCTGATTAAATAACAAATCACACAAATGACAAAATGTAGGTTAGTCCCTTGAGGGGAAAAAGCAAAAAACAAAAAGCAGCAGAAGATAAATGGTCGTATATTGGGAGGGAACTCAAGGCTGGCTCCCAAATGACAATCTTAACTTTAATTCCTGAGTAGGAAGGGTTGAATACCAAAATCTCATAACAAATGTCAAATAGTCAGTGATGGGGTATAAAAATGCTACCATAAAACACATGCATGTTGGAATCACATAAATTCACTTGTGTGTTTAATTCACAGTTAGGTATCTGTATATAATAATAGAACCTTGGAGGCATGGGCGGGTGTGAGGACTGAGTACTACAGATTATCACTGAAATTAGAAAACTGTTGTGAAACAGAAGATATAATGATTTGTTTACATTGCGATATCTGTGACAGAGGTAAATGTGGTGGTATATAGTGGTCTGATGACCGTTACCACTATCTTAGGGTAGACTGACACCTCTTTACAGACTAGTGGTAAATATAGACATAATTATAGACCCTGATGGTCTAGTGGAATTACCTAGTATAAGTCGTTTGCAAGGAGGGAACACACGGTAGGCGCTAGAGACAGTGCACTGTATGATCAGTGTTAAGCAGGGGAAAGATTCCCGTGCTGCACTGTTGTATAGTGGTGCGCCTAAGACCCTGGTGGTCTAGTGTTGATTACCCTGGCCGCACGATCTGCGGCTGATGTTTGCTGCTGAACTTACCTGTTCAAAGTCCTGCTGGTCCCGCTGTTAGTGACGAGCGCGGCCGCCCGCTTCCGGGTTGGGCGTCGCCGCGATGACGTCACGGTTGACGATTCTCTCGACGTACGTTTCACCTTTTGGCTTGGTCACGAGAGCCCCTCTTTACTGCTCTCATGTGGCCAGTACTTAAAGGTTAAGGTAACCAATAGAATGATTTAGTTGTGACTGATTGCAAAACGGACCAATCAGAATACTGGTGGGGTGTCCCGTGGAATCCATTTTGGAAGAGGGAAAAGAGAAGGGAAAAGACAGGAAATGATGGGGAATGTGACAGGGAGCGTGGAGCTGGCTGAACATAGGAAAAGAGAAAGGATGAGTGTGTAGAGGATTGTGAATGGGAGAAATGAGATGAATGAGCAATAGGATGGTGATATATAATATATAGAGTATGTAAATGAAAATAAAAATAAAATAAATATAAATAAAATTGAAAATAAAATAAAAATATAAATAATAAAATAATAATAAATATAAATAAAAATGAATGTAAAGATAAAATAAATATGAAAATGAAAATAAAATAGAGTGAAAATAATAATAAATGTAATGGTGAATGTGAAAATGTAAAAATTGAATGAATATGAATATAAATGAAGAAATGAAAAAATGAAAAAATGAATGAATGAAAAAAATGAAAAAATTTTCATTTTTTCATTTATATTCATATTCATTCAATTTTTACATTTTCACATTCACCATTACATTTATTATTATTTTCACTCTATTTTATTTTCATTTTCATATTTATTTTATCTTTACATTCATTTTTATTTATATTTATTATTATTTTATTATCATTTATATTTTTATTTTATTTTCAATTTTATTTATATTTATTTTATTTTTATTTTCATTTACATACTCTATATATTATATATCACCATCCTATTGCTCATTCATCTCATTTCTCCCATTCACAATCCTCTACACACTCATCCTTTCTCTTTTCCTATGTTCAGCCAGCTCCACGCTCCCTGACACATTCCCCATCATTTCCTGTCTTTTCCCTTCTCTTTTCCCTCTTCCAAAATGGATTCCACGGGACACCCCACCAGTATTCTGATTGGTCCGTTTTGCAATCAGTCACAACTAAATCATTCTATTGGTTACCTTAACCTTTAAGTACTGGCCACATGAGAGCAGTAAAGAGGGGCTCTCGTGACCAAGCCAAAAGGTGAAACGTACGTCGAGAGAATCGTCAACCGTGACGTCATCGCGGCGACGCCCAACCCGGAAGCGGGCGGCCGCGCTCGTCACTAACAGCGGGACCAGCAGGACTTTGAACAGGTAAGTTCAGCAGCAAACATCAGCCGCAGATCGTGCGGCCAGGGTAATCAACACTAGACCACCAGGGTCTTAGGCGCACCACTATACAACAGTGCAGCACGGGAATCTTTCCCCTGCTTAACACTGATCATACAGTGCACTGTCTCTAGCGCCTACCGTGTGTTCCCTCCTTGCAAACGACTTATACTAGGTAATTCCACTAGACCATCAGGGTCTATAATTATGTCTATATTTACCACTAGTCTGTAAAGAGGTGTCAGTCTACCCTAAGATAGTGGTAACGGTCATCAGACCACTATATACCACCACATTTACCTCTGTCACAGATATCGCAATGTAAACAAATCATTATATCTTCTGTTTCACAACAGTTTTCTAATTTCAGTGATAATCTGTAGTACTCAGTCCTCACACCCGCCCATGCCTCCAAGGTTCTATTATTATATACAGATACCTAACTGTGAATTAAACACACAAGTGAATTTATGTGATTCCAACATGCATGTGTTTTATGGTAGCATTTTTATACCCCATCACTGACTATTTGACATTTGTTATGAGATTTTGGTATTCAACCCTTCCTACTCAGGAATTAAAGTTAAGATTGTCATTTGGGAGCCAGCCTTGAGTTCCCTCCCAATATACGACCATTTATCTTCTGCTGCTTTTTGTTTTTTGCTTTTTCCCCTCAAGGGACTAACCTACATTTTGTCATTTGTGTGATTTGTTATTTAATCAGAGTGATTTTTCAGCTTCATTCTACCTCTTAAACACATCTCTTTCCAAAAGTTTTTCATCAATCAACATGACATACACACACATACACCATACATCACTCTCATAAATTTCCCCAACCACATACATCCTCTTTAATCCCAGACACTACAAATCATCTTGATACTGTCTGGAAATACTATTTCGAGACCATCAGTGGTCGTGGTTGAGTGTGAAGTACACAAAGCAGTGCATTCTCCCTTTCCACTCAATATTTTCCTCACACTGGCCCACGGCCATACTACCCTGAATACGCCCGATCCTGTCCAATCTCGGAAGCTAAGCAGGTGTGGCCTGGCCAGTATTAGGAAGGAAAACCTCCTGAGAATACCAGGTGCTGTGGGCCCCATTTTAATTCTCCAAAACTGACTATACCTCTATGTCTGTTTCTGGAAAAACACTCCCGGACCACCTATGGTTGATTTGTACTCAGTACAGACAATAGAATCATCTTCCTATCTTCTTTCATTTCTTTCTTACCTCAGGCCCACGGCCATACTACCCTGAATGCGCCCGATCCTGTCCGATCTCGGAAGCTAAGCAGGTATGGCCTGGTCAGTATCAGGATGGGAAACCCCCTGAGAATACCAGGTGCAGTGGGCCCCCTTTTCTCTCTATCTCTCATACAAGATCAAATTCAGCTCACTCAACATTGCTACCATATCACTCTCCATTTGGATACCTTTGTTTTGAGGCATGCTTAGTGACTGTCCTGGATACATTCATCCTATTAGAACACACTAACATCCATCCAATTTATTACTTCTAATATCTTCACCTTCTCCTAGCAACTTGTACCTCATTTGCTAAAAAGGTCAAACAAGTTTCTTTTTGCTGTAACACCAGACACGAGTCCTTTAATTGTCTTATTATTCGCCCTTTTTTCTTCCTTTTATTTGAGAAACAATTAAAGGTTAAGTTTTATCTCATTTATCATTTACTTTACCTACATTATTTAATTTAATACAAAAGAGTGCTCCCAAACAAGGGTTTTTTGTCTTGTCTCTCCTTTTCAACTGGAATCATGGGGGCCCCTGCACCATCAGTCTACTTCCTGCCGAACACTCCCACTCTTTTTCCTCCTTTGAAGTTCATTCTATGCACCTTTTGCGTCCTATTCATCTCCAGGTTGCAGTCATGTACAGTCACCCTTGTTCCTCCTCCCACGTTCTCAACAACTTCGCTACCTGGCTACTACACTTCCTCTACTCTCACTCTTCCACTCTCAAACTGTGCAATTGCAACATCCATCTCAGCAACCCCATGGATGCTGCTGCTTCACAGCTGCTATCTCTTACCTCCTCCTTTGACCTGATCCAATGGGTCTTCTCTCCTCAATTGCTGGATTTACTTTTCAGGCAGTGCTGTGAACTCACTGACTTCACTAACCTCACCTTCCCTTTTTCGACTACCATCGTCTCTTGTTTGTCTGTTCCCTACAGCAACAACTCCCATCTTGCAAGTTTACATTCACTGTACAATTCTACACTCACCTCTGCTCTTGACTTTGGTTCCATACAGTTACCCTTAGACTTTGTCATTTTCCTCCCCATCCCTGGCTTTCTAGGCTGACTGGCAACCTCTACTACTGCACCTGTACAGCTTACCTGTACGCGGACTACCTCCACTTCAAATTTATGCTTTCCTCCAACAACCTTGCCTTTTCTCATGCTAAACGATCATACTTTAAGATCTCTTATCTCCTCCCAGTCTTCCTACCCTTGCCACTATTAAATTCCCTCCTATACCCCTCCGCTCCTCCCCTTCTTGCCCTGACTTCGCCAACTATTTCACTACCAAAATTTAAGCCATCCTTAATGCCACTCCCCATCCTCCGTTCGCACCGCTTTCTTCCGAATCTGGCCTGCCCCCCTTTCTGCCTGCTCCACCACCTCTGGAGATTAAGACCATATCTCAGAGTTTTCCAAACTCTGCCATTAAAGTCTAGGTTTTAGGAATATCCATGCTAGAGTCCAGATGGTTAAATCAAATTAAAAGAGGTAACAATTAAGTCAACTTTGCTCAAGCATTGATATCCTTAAAACCTGGATTGTAATGGTAGAATTTAGGAAACTCTGCCTTACCCTCTAATCTTCATCACCACCCTGGATACTATCTGAGGCACTACGTATATATGCAACCTTTCCCTTTCTTCTGGCGTCCTTAGAGGTAATGTACTGGTTTCTTCCTTTTGTGTGTACTACTCTCCTACACGTGTGAGATAACTCTGCAGACACGTTCTAGAATGTCTGCATTTATGAAACAGCCGTACTAGTTACCGCTTTATTTATATTTTTAGTCCATATGAACTTTTATTGTTTCCTAAGCGCCAGTCTACCATGAACCATTTGTGGTATAAGCTCAGATTTATAGTCTACTGAAGTTGAAACACTGCAATATCAAACATTGCAACATAAGCCATAAAAACATACAATGGCTATATATATATATATATATATATATATATAAATATTGAACAAGCTTGAGGCATGGCAGATCCAAATGAGGGCCAGACAGATTTAGAGATTAACATAAAAGAACACAGTTGGGTTAAAAAATAAGATTTTATTTACCGGTAAATCTATTTCTCGTAGTCCGTAGTGGATGCTGGGGACTCCGTAAGGACCATGGGGAATAGACGGGCTCCGCAGGAGACATGGGCACTTTAAGAAAGAATTTAGATTCTGGTGTGCTCTGGCTCCTCCCTCTATGTCCCTCCTCCAGACCTCAGTTAGAGAAACTGTGCCCGGAAGAGCTGACAGTACAAGGAAAGGATTTTGGAAATCCAGGGCAAGACTCATACCAGCCACACCAATCACACCGTATAACTTGTGATAAACTTACCCAGTCAACAGTATGAACTACAACAGAGCATCAGTTCAACCCTGATGCAACAATAACATAGCCCTTATTGCAGCAATAACTATATACAAGTATTGCAGAAGAAGTCCGCACTTGGGACGGGCGCCCAGCATCCACTACGGACTACGAGAAATAGATTTACCGGTAAGTAAAATCTTATTTTCTCTAACGTCCTAGTGGATGCTGGGGACTTCGTAAGGTCAATGGGGGATTATACCAAAGCTCCCAAACGGGCGGGAGAGTGCGGATGACTCTGCAGCACCGAATGAGCAAACACAAGGTCCTCCTCAGCCAGGGTATCAAACTTATAGAACTTTGCAAAAGTGATTGAACCTGACCAAGTAGCCGCTCGGCACAGCTGTAATGCCGAGACCCCTCGGGCAGCCGCCCAAGAAGAGCCCACATTACTAGTGGTATGGGCCTTAACGGATTTTGGCCGCGGCAATCCAACCGCAGAATGAGCCTGCTGAATCGTATTACAGATCCAGCGAGCAATAGTTTGCTTTGAAGCAGGAGCACCAAGTTTGTTGGAAGCATACAGGATAAACAAAGATTCTGTTTTCCTGACCCTAGCCGTTCTGGCTACATAAACCTTCAAAGCCCTGACCACATCAAGTAACTCGGAATCCTCCAAGTCCGTAGTAGCCACAGGCACCACAATAGGTTGGTTTATATTAAAGGATGAAACCACTTTTGGCAGAAATTGTGGACGGGTCCGCAATTCTGCTCTATCCTCATGGAAAACCAGATAGGGGCTTTTATGTGACAAAGCCGCTAATTCTGACACACGCCTAGCCGAAGACAATGCTAGTAGCATGACCACCTTCCACGTGAGATATTTCAATTCCACAGTTTTGAGAGGTTCAAACCAGTGGGATTTCAGGAAACTCAACACCACGTTAAGATCCCAAGGTGCCACCGGGGGCACAAAAGGGGGCTGAATACGCAGCACTCCCTTCACAAACGTCTGAACTTCAGGTAGAGAAGCCAGCTCTTTTTGAAAGAAAATGGATAGGGCCGAAATCTGGACCTTAATGGAACCCAATTTTAGGCCCAAAGTCACTCCTGACTGTAGGAAGTGAAGGAAACGGCCCAGCTGGAATTCCTCCGTAGGGGCATTCCTGGCCTCACACCAAGCAACATATTTTCGCCATATACGGTGATAATGTTGAGCCGTCACGTCCTTCCTAGCCTTTATCAGCGTAGGAATGACCTCATCTGGAATGCCTTTTTCTGCTAGGATCCGGCGTTCAACCGCCATGCCGTCAAACGCAGCCGCGGTAAGTCTTGGAACAGACAGGGCCCTTGTTGCAACAAGTCCTGTTTTAGAGGAAGAGGCCATGGGTCCTCTGTGAGCATTTCTTGCAGATCTGGATACCAAGTCCTTCTTGGCCAATCCGGAACAATGAGTATTGTTCTCACTCTTTTTCTTACGATTCTCAACACCTTGGGTATGAGAGGAAGAGGAGGAAATACATAGACCGATTGGAACACCCACGGTGTCACCAGGGCGTCTACAGCTATCGCCTGAGGGTCTCTTGACCTGGCGCAATACCTCTGTATTTTCTTGTTGAGGCGGGATGCCATCATGTCCATCTGTGGCAGTTCCCACCGACTTGCAAGCTGTGCGAAGACTTCTTGATGAAGTCACCACTCCCCCGGGTGGAGGTCGTGCCTGCTGAGGAAGTCTGCTTCCCAGTTGTCTACCCCCATGATGAACACTGCTGACAGTGCGCTTACATGATTCTCCGCCCAGCGAAGTATTCTGGTGGCTTCCGCCATCGCCACCCTGCTCCTTGTGCCGCCTTGTCGGTTTACATGAGCCACAGCGGTGATGTTGTCTGACTGAATCAGAACAGGTTGACCGCGAAGCAGGGCCTCTGCTTGACGTAGGGCGTTGTAAATGGCCCTTAGTTCCAGGAAGTTGATGTGAAGGCAAGTCTCTGACTTGACCACAGACCTTGGAAATTTCTTCCCTGTGTGACTGCTCCCCACCCTCGGAGGCTTGCATCCGTGGTCACCAGGACCCAGTCCTGAATGCCGAATCTGCGGCCCTCGAGAAGGTGAGCACTCTGCAGCCACCACAAGAGAGACACCCTGGCCCTGGGGGATAGGGTGATTAACCGATGCATCTGAAGATGTGATCCGGACCATTTGTCCAGTAAGTCCCATTGAAAGGTCCTCGCATGGAACCTGCCAAAGGGAATGGCCTCGTACGATGCCACCATCTTTCCCAGGACTCGAGTGCAGTGATGCACTGACTCCTGTTTTGGTTTTAATAGGTCCTTGACCAGTGTCATGAGTTCCTGAACCTTCTCTATCGGGAGATAAACCCTTTTCTGGCCTGTGTCCAGAATCATGCCCAGGAAGGGCAGACGAGTCGTAGGAACCAGCTGTGACTTTGGAATATTCAGAATCCAGCCGTGTTGCCATAACACTTCCAGAGAACGTGCTACGCTGATCAGCAACTGCTCTCTTGACATCGCTTTTATGAGGAGATCGTCCAAGTATGGGATAATTGTGACCCCTTGCTTCCGCAGGAGTACCATCATTTCTGCCATTACCTTGGTAAATATTCTCGGAGCCGTGGAGAGACCAAACGGCAACATCTGAAATTGGTAATGACAATCCTGTACCACAAATCTGAGGTACGCCTGATGAGGTGGATAAATGGGGACATGAAGATATGCATCCTTTATGTCCAGAGACACCATAAAATCCCCCCATTCCAGGCTTGCAATGACCGCTCTCAGCGATTCCATCTTGAACCGGAACCTTTTTAGGTACCCGTTCAGGGATTTTAAATTCAATATGGGTCTGACCGAACCGTCCGGTTTCGGTACCACAAACATGGTCGAATAATAACCCTTTCCTTGTTGAAGGAGGGGAACCTTGACCACCACCTGTTGAAGATACAATTTGTGAATTGCAGTTAACACTATTTCCCTCTCTAAGGGGGAAGCTGGCAGGGCCGACTTGAGGTATCGGTGAGGGGGCATCTCTTCGAATTCCAGCTTGTATCCCTGAGACACAACATCTATTGCCCAGGGATCCAACTGTGAGTGATCCCACTTGTGTCTGATATATCGGAGACGCGCCCCCACCGGGCCTAGATCCGCCTGTGGAGCCCCAGCATCATGCGGTGGATTTAGTGGAAGCCGGGGAGGACTTCTGTTCCTGGGAACTAGCTGTGTTGTGCAGCTTCTTTCCTCTGCCCCTGCCTCTGGCAAGAAAGGACACACCTCGGACTTTCTTGTTTTTCTGTGATCGAAAGGACTGCATTTGGTAATACGGTGCTTTCTTAGGTTGTGAGGAAACATATGGCAAAAAATTTGACTTCCCAGCCGTAGCTGGGGAGACCAGGTCCGAGAGACCCTCCCCAAACAATTCCTCACCCTTGTAAGGTAAAACCTCCATGTGCCTTTTTAAATCAGCATCACCTGTCCATTGCCGAGTCCACAGGAACCTTCTGGCAGAAATCGACATAGCATTTATTCTAGAACCTAGTAGGCTAATGTCTCTCTGAGCATCTCTCATATAAAGGACAGCGTCTTTAATATGCCCCAGGGTCATTAATATAGTATCCTTGTCTAAGGTATCAAGTTCCTCAGATAAGGTATCCGTCCATGCTGCTACAGCACTACACACCCAAGGCGACGCGATTGCCGGCCTCAGTAAGGTACCTGAATGTGTATAAATGGACTTCAGGGTAACCTCCTGTTTGCGATCCGCAGCATCTTTGAGGGTAGCCGTATCCTGTGACGGAAGGGCTACCTTCTTGGATAAGCGTGTCAAAGCTTTGTCCACCATAGGGGAGGATTCCCAGCGTAACCTGTCCGTTGGCGGGAAAGAATACGCCATAAGAATCTTCTTGGAAATCTGCAGTTTTTTATCTGGAGATTCCCAAGCCTTTTCACATAACTCATTGAGCTCGTGTGAGGGGGGAAAAGTTACCTGCGGCTTCTTTTCCCCATACATATGAACCCTCTTGTCAGGGACTGGGGTTTCCTCTGTGATGTGCAACACATCCTTAATAGCTATAATCATATAACGGATGGATTTAGCCAATTTTGGCTGTAACTTTGCATCATCGTAATCGACACTGGAGTCAGAATCCATGTATCCGTGTCAATAATTTGGGATAGTGGGCGCTTCTGAGACCCTGTCGGTCTCTGCGACATAGGATCAGGCATGGGTTGGGACCCTGACTATCCTGAGGTTTCAGCTTTGTCTAACCTTTTATGCAAGGAATTAACATTATCATTTAAAACCTTCCACATATCCATCCAATCAGGTGTCGGTGCCGTCGGCAGAGACACCACATTCATTTGCTCCCGCTCTGCTTCCACATAGCCTTCCTCATCATACATGTCGACACAAGTGTACCGACACACCACACACACAGGGAATGCCCTTTTTGAAGACAGTTCCCCCACAAGGCCCTTTGGTGAGACAGAGAGAGAGTATGCCAGCACACACCCCAGCGCTATATAACCCAGGAATAACACAGTAACTTAATGTTAACCCAGTAGCTGCTGTATTTGTGTTTTTAGCGCCTAATTATGTGCCCCCCCTCTCTTTTTACCCTTTTTCTACCGTGATCTGCAGGGGAGAGCCTGGGGAGCTTCTTCTCAGTGGAGCTGTGGAGAAAAAATGGCGCTGGTGAGTGCTGAGGGAGAAGCCCCGCCCCCTAGACTGCGGGCTTCTGTCCCGCTAAAATACATATCTTTTTGGCGGGGGCTCATACATATATACAGTGCCCAACTGTATATATGTTTACTTTTGCCAACAGAGGTCCATATGCTGCCCAGGGCGCCCCCCCCCTGCGCCCTTACAGTGACTGGAGTATGTGAGGAGTGTATGGAGCAATGGCGCACAGTTGCAGTGCTGTGCGTTACCTCATGTGAAGAACGGAGTCTTCTGCCGCCGATTTCGAAGTCTTCTTTGCTTCTCATACTCACCCGGCTTCTGTCCTCCGACTGCGAGGGGGACGGCGGCGCGGCTCTGGGATCAGACGACGAGGGTGAGATCCTGTGTACGATCCCTATGGAGCTAATGGTGCCCAGTAGCCTAAGAAGCAGGACCTATCTTCAGAGAGTAGGGCTGCTTCTCTCCCCTCTGTCCCACGATGCAGGGAGTCTGTTGCCAGCAGAGCTCCCTGAAAATAAAAAAACTAACAAAATACTTTCTTACAGCAAGCTCAGTAGAGCTCACTGAACAGCACCCAGCTCGTCCGGGCACAGATTCAAACGGCGGTCTGGAGGAGGGACATAGAGGGAGGAGCCAGAGCACACCAGAATCTAAATTCTTTCTTAAGGTGCCCATGTCTCCAGCGGAGCCCGTCTATTTCCCATGGTCCTTACGGAGTCCCCAGCATCTACTAGGACGTTAGAGAAAAAAAAAATTAAAAAACCCCAACAAATAATATCAGTAACATACAGTATATCACAAAATCTATCTGTTGTTAGTGGCTTAAACATGGTTGTCTGAATCCTGGAATTAGGGCTCTGTCTGGTGACTAGAGGCTTTCCAGAGGATGAATTGTACCTATTCCTTTTCCAGTTGCCACATATGACTATCCCCCCCAACACTACAACAATACAGCCCAGTCCTCAAAATATCTGCTGTCAACACACTTGCTTTCTCTGTAAAATGTTGGGGTAGTGAAGCCTACATGGGGACTGAGGAGTGGAAGGATAGAAAGGGGGAAATGGAGGGACGAACTGTTGAAAGTTGAGGGATTCCTAGGTAGGGAACAAATAACACTATGTAGACAAAAGGGACTGGACACTCACCGCAAATAAATCAACAAGATTTTATTGGTGTCAGTACTTTGTAGATCCACAAGTTCCTTGTCAACACAGGCGGTATTGTTTTGCATTTCCGACTTAAGTACAGTGACCAACTGCGACTTTGAAGAAGGTTGAGTCTGTCTAGAACGCACCCATCGCTCCAATTTATGCCAGGGGTTCTCAAAGGTTTAAGATCTGGACTCTGAGCTAGCCAGTTGATCCGAGTTACTGAATGTTCTGTATATCAGTCCAGCATTGCCCTAAAACATGACATTGTGCAGTCTACGCTGATCCCCTTTTCAAACTCTGTTAGCTCCTTCCAGCAAGTAATTTTGTAATCGCCACTAACTGAATCGGTCCTTCCGTGGCAATTAGCTGCGGTGTTATCTCTGCGGCTACTGTGTCACTAAGGCAGGTGATCAGTCCTTTGCGTTATGTCAGAAATCACAAGTGCCAAAACTGTATGTGACACTGCATAAATAAGCTATGCATGTGATATACAGTTCACATCCCGTATACTATAGGCTGACACAGTTCATTGATACATTCATATAGCCTTGCAGATGCACCCATAGCTTTTCCCATTCATTTACATAAAAATGTATAAAGAACTGTCGGTGTGGAATCATACACCCATACTCCTTCCCAAATACCTGTCCTACAGAGCTCTTATTAAAGCAAGGTGACAACAAGCATTGGGTCACCCTGATATAGTGTAAACCAGCTCTAGTGTAGACTCCCAAGGCTGGTTCCCACTAGGAACAGAGAAATTATGGCATTGGGTCCAAAGGTCACAGTGGAACCAGCCCAGGCTGGTTCATAGTTTACAGCCTCTATAAGGGGCATATACAAATAAAAAATACATGGATGGTCTTGATACTGTTAATCCATTATGGTTTTAGTATAGTTTCATTTGTTATCTGGGACTTATGCTAAAACAAAAGTATTTTTTTTTAATTCTCATCCTACTAGAACTCTTGATACCATGAACCGAATTCTCAGTAAAATTTTTCCTGCACATTGTCTGCTGCCATCTGCTGACTACTGGAGACCACTAATCACTTTAATGCCTATCTACCCTTCACTCTCTAGACACTAAAGATATTTTCCCCAAGTAGGTTGCTCACCAAATTCTTTCAGTGTCCTCTTGAATTGCTTCCCTAGACCCCTCCTATCTCTATCAACTGCTTCCAGATTCATGCCTGCAACTCTGCAAACGTCATTTTTGTTAGTTATGCTAAATAATCAAGATCCATTTTAAGCATCTCAAACACTAGTGGAACAGTAGCGTATCTATAATGGTGCAGCAGTAAAACCAGCTGGAAAATGTCCGCCATGCTATTTCCACGGAGACCTGCACACTAGATTCGGGTGCACAGCTAACGTCTTCGAGTGACCCTATTGCTTAGTCTACTGCACTGCCTGCAGAAGAGGAGGGGATATGGACAGAGACTTCACACGGGCCCCCTCCATTCTTAATGTGCCCACCTTGTGGCATATTTCTTATCACAATGGTGGATTCCTATGGTCTAAACCTCAAACTTAAGTGATAAACCACTTTTAGCCCATCCATAGCAAGACTATGTAAGGAGCAACTTTATTGACGCGAAATTTGTATTTTATTCTTTACCCACAGGTTGCATACATGGACTGAAGAGAGGGGTCCCCTGGCTGAACACCATTAGGTAAGCAGCAAAGTGGTTACTTATAGACCTTATCCTCCCTAAGGAATAAAACCCCATGATGTAAATTTTTTACATTCAAGTGTGCAAAATCCTGCATTCTATGGCTCCAAAATCACAATTCAACTCAGACAGGAAGTCAACTCTTCCCTTCCTCCAAGAGCAGGAAGTGGCCACATAAACTCGATTACTCTAAATAAATCACGATTACTCTAAATAAATCAATAAATACTGAAGTGGCTGAACAAATATACTGGAATGGGTAGAAGCACAACTGAAAAAAACACATATAAATAGATTCAAGCAAGGAAACTCTGTTTTATCCTACAATTTAAGGGGTATTCAATTAGCTCCGACAAATTCGGAACTATCAAATTCACCCCCGAATATTCAATTGCTGCCCGCTTTCACACGTTTTGAAAGCGTTTTCGCCAATGTATTTTCACTTTTTTATTTAGTGAAATGGCACTGGCGAAAAATGCCTCAAAAACGGGGACAACGGTCCACAGTTTTGCCGGCGCAGGTGCAAAAACATATGGAATCGCTGATCCATGTTTTTCGCTCATGCTGAATTTTTCACCTAGGCGAAAAAACGTCCCTGCTACTGAATAGGGCCAATCCCCATTCACCCTAAAAATTGGCGAAAAAGGAGATTTATATGGTAGACTTACCATGGACTGGACTCCACAGGGAATACATCGGGGTGTAGAGCTGGATCTTGATCCGAGGCACCAACAGGCTAAAACTCTGACTGTTCCCAGGATGCATTGCACCGCCTCCTCTATAACCCCACCTCCAGGCACTGTGAATCCAGTGTACCTCACAGAAAGAGATTTAACTATGGTAAGTCTACCATAAATCTCCTTTTCTGCAGCGGGTACACTGGGATTCCACAGGGAATACATCGGGAAAGTCCTAAAGCAGTTCCTCATGGGAGGGGATGCACCGTAGCGGGCACAAGAACCCGGCATCCAAAGGAAGCACCCTGGGAGGCGGAAGTATCAAAGGTATAGAACCTGATGAACGTGTTCACTGAGGACCACGTAGCACCTTGCACAATTGTTCAGCGGACGCGCCACGAGGGACCACCCAAGAAGGTCCAACAGACTGAGTAAAATGGGCTTTGATCGCAGCAGGAGCTGGAAGACCAGCCTGTGCATATATGCTTGTGCAAACACCATTCTAATCCATCTGGCCAAGGTTTGCTTATTCGCTGCAGTGCGAATGGGTCCGGAATGCGCAGCGCCCGCAGTTGCCCGGCGACAGGGGTCACCGGGTTACGTCGCGGCTAACAAAGGAAGCGGTCGCAGAGCCGACCGCAAAGAAGATTGACAGGAAGAAGGCGTTCCAGGGCGGATCCAGACCGTTGGCTGCCGTTTTCGGGGAGTGGTAAGGAAAACGCAGGCGGGTCCAGGAGTACGGAGGGCGGATGTCTGACGTCAAAGCCGGCCCCAGCATCGCAGGGATCGTCGCACAGGGTAAGTAGGTATAGGCCTAGTCTACATCTGCTTGACATTTTTTTAGTTTAGCAGGGCTGCACAAGTGATCGCAGCCCTGCTAAGCTAAAATACACTCCCCCATAGGCGTGTACTAGTTGATCGCAGCAGCAGCAAAAAGTTGCTGGCTGCGATCAACTCGGAATGACCACCAAAGGCCGGAACCACAATCTCTTGGTTAAGATGAAAAGACGATACCACCTTAGGTAGATAACTAGGGCGAGTTCGAAGAAATGCCCGGTCACGGTGAAAAAACAGAAAGGGTGGACAACAGGACAAGACGCCTAAGTCCGACACCCTCCTAGCAGAGGCAACAGCCAATAAAAACATGACCTTAAGTGTAAGACATTTAAGATCCACAGACTCAAGAGGTTCAAATGGAGACTCTTGTAGGGCATTTAAGACAACAGACAGATCCCACGGAGCCACAGGAGGGACATAGGGAGGCTGAATCTGTAAAATGCCCTGAGTGAAAGTATGAACGTCAGGAATAGACCCAATTTTTCCCTGAAACCACACCGACACGGCCGATATATGAACCTTGAGGAAGGCCAGACGAAGGCCTAAAGCCTGGAAGTTCTGAACGAATAGGCATCATAATTCTTAGCAGCACATCATGTGAAGTAAGAGATCCAGACCCTGTAATAAATCCGTTCCGAAGCCGGTTTGCAAACCTTCAACATAGTTTGAATAACCGCCTCAGAGAATCCCTTGGCCGTCAGGAGTGAAGCTTCAAGAGCCACGCCGTCAAAGCCAGCTCCGGATAGACACTGAACGAGGAGATCTGGGCGTTGAGGAAGTAGAAGAGGACGCTCTATTGACTGACCCTGCAGGTCTGAGAACCAATGCCATCTGGGTAACGCTGCAGCAACTAGAAGTAGTATTCCTCTTTCTTGCTTGAACTTCTGTAGTACCCTGGGCAGAAGTGACACTGGAGGGAGCACGTATGGCAGCCGAAAGTTCCATGGAATTGTCAGTGCATCCACTAACACTGCTTGAGGATCCCTTGTCCTTGATCCGAAGACCAGAACCTTGTGATTGTGTCGAGACGCCATCAGGTCTACATCTGGTAGGCCCCACTTGTCCACTAGGAGTTGAAAGACTTCCGGATCAAGACTCCACTCTCTGGCGTGAATGTCCTGACAACTGAGGAAATGCACTTCCCAGTTGAGGACTCCGGGGATGAACACTGCCGATATTGCTGGCAGATGGCGTTCTGCCCGATGGAGGATTTTTGATAATTCCAGCATTGTCATGCGGCTTCGAGTGCTGCCTTGATTATTTATATACGCCACCATGGTGGCATTGTCGGATTGTACTTGAATAGGCCTGTTCTGTACTAGGGGCGGGGCCAGTGTCAACGCTTTGAACACTGCACGCAATTCCAGAATGTTTTTCGGGAGGAGAGACTCCTCCCTGTTCCACCGACCCTGGAGAGAGTGTTGTTCCAACACAGCGTCCCAACCCTACAGACTGGCATCTGTTGTCAGGAGGACCCAGTTGGAGTTCCAGAAGGGACGCCCCTGCTCAACTTTTGGTCCTGTAGCCACCAGCTCAGTGACAGACGAACCTCCGGAGTCAAGATCATTTGAGACCTGATCCGATGAGGCAGGCCGTCCCACTTGGAAAGGATTAACCTCTGCAGAGGGCGGGAATGAAATTGAGCGTACTCTACCATGTCGAAAGCCGACACCATGATTGCAGAGTGTATCGACACTCTTGGGCAAGAGAGGAAATATCTGATCCTGTCCTGAAGTTTCAGGACTTCTCCTGTGACAAAAACTATCGTTGGTTGTGTGTGTCCAGTAGTGCCCCCAGGTGCACCATACTCTGAGCAGGGACCAACGAGGACTTTTTCCAGTTGATGAGCCACCCGTGGGCTTGTAGGATCAGTAAGTCGTCCAGATACAGCAGGATCCCGATTCCCTGACGGCGGGAAAGAGCCGTCATCATGGCCATGACCTTGGTGAAAATCCAAGGAGCCGTGGCCAATCCAAAAGGCAGTGCCTGGAATTGATAATGTAGGTTGCCAATAGCAAACCACAGATATTGCTGATGCAACATGGCAATAGGTATGTGCATGTAAGCATCCTGTATGTCCAGGGATACCATACAGTCTTCGGGTTCCATGGCCAGCACTATAGAGCGTAGAATTTCCATACGGAATTTGGATACTCTCACAAACTTGTTCAATGATTTGTGGTTGAGTATAGACTGGAAGGACCTTTTTGGCTTCGGAACTAGAAACAGGGTCAAGTAGTATCCCCCTGCCTCTCTGAGACAGTGGTACCGGCACTACCACTCCTGTATCCAGGAGGGATTGTACAACCAAGTAATAGAGCTTGCGCTTTTAACAGATCCACAGGGATATCAGTTTTGCAAAACTGGCGAGCGGGATGTCTCTTGAAAGAGATTGCGTACCCATGAGAAACAACTTCCCACACCCAGGCGTCCGAAGTGGTCTGTAACCAGGCCTGGGCGAACTGCAGAAGTCTGCCTCCCACCCTTGGGTCCCCCAGAGGGACGCCCGTTCCGTCATGCGGCAGGCTTGTCTTGTTTGGAAACAGGCTGACAGGTGGCCCAGGATTGTTTAGATTTAGGCTTAGTGGTTTTGGAAGCACAAGCCTGTCGCAGATACGCCTGACCCTTTGCTTTCCCTGGAGGTCGAAAAGGAACGAAAGGTGGTACTCTTAGCTTTCGGAGCAGAAAAATTAGTATTTGGGAGACATGCAGTCTTGGCAGTAGCCAAGTCAGTTACAATCTTGTTCAGATCCTCCCCAAATAGGATGTCTCCCTTACAAGGGAGCACCTCCAAGGTCTTTTTGGAGTCCAGGTTCCCCTTCCAGGACCTCAACCATAAAATTCGATGAGCCAGGATAGACATAGTAGATGCCTTGGCCACCATTACACCTGCATCAGTGGCCGCCTCCTGAATATAGTGGGAGGCTGTGGTAATAGAAGACAGATATTGTCTGGCAGTGTCAGAAAAATCCTGAGGCAGCTCATCCTCAATTGCCTGAACCCATGCTTCAATTACTTTTGCAGCCCAGGAGGCTGCCATAGTGGGTCTATGTACAGCACCAGTAAGAGTAAATAGACTTCAGGCATCCCTCCACAAGCTTATCCGCGTCGGTTCCTTCAGTGAGGTGACAGGCAGAGTAGATGACACCACAAGACGGGCGACATGAGAGTACACCGGCGGTGGAGTTTCCCACTTGTTACTCAACTCCGCAAGGATAGGATAACGAGCTAGCATCTTTTGAGATAGGGGAAATTTATTTTCTGGCAACGAACAGGATTCCTGACGTATGTCAATTAAGTGGTCAAAATGTGGTAAGACTACCTTAGCAACCTTCTGACGTTTGAACTTATCAGGTTTCTTAGACGTAGTAGTAGGCTCAATGTCATCATCTATTTGAAGAATTAGCTTAATAGCCTCCACTAGGTCAGGAACATCAACCTTGGTTTGTAGATTTCTCATCAGAAGCAACTGTATCAGTGTCTGACGGATCAGTATATTCCCCATCCTCATCGGAAGAATTATCCGAAGTGGATTAGTGGATTGTGAGGAAAAAATGGCCCGTTTAGATGACCCCTTGGCCCCAGAGGGGCATTGGGTAGACTTTTGTCTAACCAAGGATTGATTTAATTGTTGTAATTGGGTAGACAGAGTATCCGCCCAGGGCGGATTAACTACATGGACAATATGTGGCTACAATGGCACTGGAGGTCCCACAGGGGGCGTAAGACGTGTCACAAGTGTACTCAGATCACTTGAGAACACTGCTCAAGGTGGATCCTGCTTGGCCACAGGTGCTGCATGTTGACTGGGTGTATGGCACTCAGCGCCTGAACCAGCAGCTAAAACTTCCCCTTCAGGTAAATCCGTGGCGCCAGTACTGCAGGATGCAGAAGCGTCCGCGGATTTCCTGCCCAGTGTGGCAGACATTATAAGGAATGTAGCCTTAGGGCGTAACAGTGCAATATAGCCAAACACAATACCTGCAAAAAAAACCTATGTTATGTAACAGTAAACACAGGACACAAAACAGAGGATTTAAGCGATATGAGGTGACTGAAACACACAGTAAAAATACCAAATTGGATATTCAGTGCAACACTATATATATATATATATATATATATATATATATATATATACATATATATACAGGACCCTGACGCACCTAGCCCCTCATGGATGGTACAGAATATAGTGGTAGCAATATGTGATAAAGGAGAATGGGATCCCTCACAACAGCTACAGGCACACTCAGTCACATGTACATTGCAGAAGTTATTACATATAAACAATAAAACTGCACTGGACTAGTAATTTACATATAAATATGTACGAGAATACATTTAACAATGCACAGTAGATACTGGATGTATATCACAGAATACTTGTACCAAATATTCAGATAGCAGTACACTTGTTCTTACCTAACACTGTCTAAAATGACATGAAGAATACTTAAGTGCCTGTAAATGCATAGCGCTGATGAGACATGCGGCTTTACAGAGGAGATAGAGCCTGCAGTCCCGGAGATCAGCCCAGCTAGTAGTGAAGATGGCTCCAAAATCTCTGTCAGGGAGTGAGGATGAGTGAAATCCAGCTACAGGTCGGAACACCAGCATTAGATGGCGCCCGGAGCTGGAGGAGGGGCTGGTCCTCTCCACCGAGTACTGTGGAGCCTATATCAAACGGACTTTAATAAATCCGACCTGTGCTCCCTTGCCCTGGTGGATATAGTGGAGTCCCTGTGCAGTACAGTGTCTACGCCAGCAGCGTGGTCCGTCTCCTGGGACCGCGATTAACTGGCGGGTCCCACCTGGGGGACCCTCTTACCTCCTTCCTGATGTGCAGCCACGCGATCCTGGAGAGCGTCAGCGCTGGTGTGCCCGATGATCGGTGCGCCTCCGCTGCAAGTACCCGGGAGCACGATGCAGCACTGCTAGGGAGGTGATGGAGCCGCAGCACAGAATGTCAGACTGACATAAATAGTGCTGCGGCCCTTGAAGTCTTCTTGAAAAGCTCTTTTCAGGGCTGCCAAGCACAGCCCCACCTGTTAGTGACCTGCACTGCAAGCACCAACTTACAAACTGAGCTCCAGTGCCTGGAGGCGGGGCTATAGAGGAGGTGGTGCAATGCATCCTGGGAACAGTCAAAGCTTTAGCCTGTTGGTGCCTCAGATCAAGATCCAACACTACACCCCGATGTATTCCCTGTAGTATCCCAGTGTACCCCGCTGCAGAAAGTTAAGTTTTTTTGTCTAAGCAAAAAAATGGTCCAAGTTGAATACCACCATAGGCCTTTAATAATTTCAGGTGTGCTCCTATCCTTTGAATACGAATATACAACTCCCAGACTTCATGGTAATACTCGCAGGATGAAAAACAACTTGGCACCACAATCAAGTTCTCCATATCAAAGAATGGCCTTACTAATGACAGTAAATAGTTCAAAGGGAATTGTAAGATCGACCCTTGATGTTTGAAACATGTTAATTTTAATCACTTGACTTGTTGAATGAGCTCTAGCATTCTGGTGTGCCTAAACAACTGTCTAGCTTGGAGAAGTGGGTCCTACTTACACATATATTTACTGGCTTTCAACGCTGCAAGCAGATGCCAAACCAGAAATTTGTAAATTACATAAACACAGAACATTAAATTAAATTCTGCAGTGCACAAAAAAATGTGAATGTTAAACAGCAAACATACAGGAATTTGACATAATCAGATAATGATTGATGGAATACAGAGGAGAGCTTGTATACGGTAAAGATGATGCTAGAAGATCAAGGGGACAATTGGTAATATGAGCTTGACAAAAGAGCTAATCTTTTGGAAATGGTGAAAAAGAAGAGTAGGTGAGGGGGTCGCAACAATGTTGAAATTAAATGAAGATGAGTGATATGCAAAAGGCCCCTTGTTTAAAGTTCTTATAGGAATGAAAATAAGTAGGACTGAAAATTATTGCAAAATGTAAAAAAAAGATACAAGGTTTTTATACGCTGTAAAAGCACTATTTCTCTTTTTACGGAGGAAGAAAAAAACAACAACACAGAACAGAAATCTATTTTCTGAATAACAAGGACAGCGCTCAAAATTAATATTTTGATGAACGTACCAGAACTCACAGTGACATGTTGACTGTTAGGGCAGTATGGCTGTATACTACAAAATAAACACCAGCCAGCACATGCATTCACCGCCCTTTAATCAGAAATGTAAAACATATTTGGTGTCATGTGGCCAGTCCTATTACATTTTTTCCTGGAAACAAAGTTTCAAAGTTTGTTCAAAGTTCCTTACATTATGTGCTCATTCTCTAAGTTACGCATTATTAAAAATGAGTAATTAAAATAACATATCTATATATTAATATCAGAAGGACGACTTTCCTGAGTTACATATTTTTATAATACCATTGTCTGAGTTGGGCACATCATATACTAAATGAAAGGTCTTTGTCCGTAGATTTGCAGAAAAATATTGTTGCTGAAATTGGTTGCTTTGTTTCAGGGTTATGTGGCAAAACGTCAGCCTGCCATATACAGTGCATCACCATTTTGCTCTGGACAATGAAGTATCCCTGTGCACCTGCTGGGTGGTCTGGAAACGGTGACAGTTATTTGCAGCCACCCAATAAGCAAGGACTTTTTTAAATTTGACTCCACCCAGCAAACCTTTGCATGGTTGAAACTGGGCACATCAATTAGTTTGAATTAACACATAATGGGTAATTGAGCCACAATTGTGATTAGATCCAAATGCATAGCAGCGGACAAATCCATAGAAATTATTTTTAAGTTGACAATGCAATTCTACCTGAATGCTAAAAAAAACAAAAAAACAACAACTTTGATTATATTTGACTGTTATAAATGCACTAAAAAAGGAATCTCGGATTTCAGTCTGGAAACAAAGATTAGTAGACATAAGTCATAAAAAATAGGAGGAAAAAAATACAATTGGCATGGTAACCTGTCCTACCACAAAATGAGATGAGCTCATGGTTAAAGTGATCTATGCAATTAAGGAACCAAGCTCTTTCCTAGGGGAATAATACAAAAGTCTTAGCAGAAGCCTTAATACGGCTATCAGTGCAGAAGTGTCCCTCAACTCTCCTTGATTACAGAGAAGCCAGCATTTAACATTAAAAGTAGCAGGTTATTAAAATTGAAGAAAGTCTGCAGTGTTGCAACATAATAATTTTCACAATTATCATGACCCAGGTAATTCACTGGAAAAATGTAAAATATCTGAACCAAAAACAAAACGATACAAAAAAATAATAAAAAAAATAATTATGCTTCAATGTGCACAAACAAGCCTAAACATCCAAAAGTGCATGGGATTTCAGAGGATTATTTTGTATTGGGTAGTGAGAAGGATTGGGGAGAGCCAAGACAGTACTTGCCAAGTACAGAGTAGGAAAACAGATACACACAGTTTTCATGGAGAAATACGGGAAAATGATTTCATTTTAAAAAGCTATATTACTAAAATATATAGATTACTAAAATAAAGAAAAAGATGGGGTGCCGATGCGCTACGTGCTTTGTGGACAGGCGCATGGCCATTTTACTCCGGAGAAACGCGTGAATTGTATATCAGCTCTGAGATTGGTCTTTATCCTGCCACTTTCAGTTGCACTTTAGCACATAAGAACATCTCTATGCACACTGCCCATGAAGAAACAAAAACACCCCAAAATCAAATAAAAAGCTGTAATAAAACTAACATTAGTTCTGCTGTCCTTTCATGTTCATCAATACAATACAAGCAATAAATGAGGCTGATCTATGCAATAATTTAGGGGGGGGGGGGGGGGGGGGGGGACCGGACCAAAAATGTAAATTCTATTGAGAAGGGTTTTGTTCATTCATTGTGATGGTTATACTTTTTTCTGGATCTTGGTAAGCCTCAAGTAATTGAATTTATGGAAGTGTCTCTCAGCAGGATAGATTACACATGCACCATTAAGTGTGCTGACAAGATCTGTGCATCCACTGTAATTCATTAATGAGGTGCTATATCAATTTTCCATTATTTAAACCACAATCATTCATATTTCTTGTAGATGGGGGAAACCATAAAATTCAAGGTTAAATTTCAATTCAGTATTTTAAGTAACAGGTCAGTAAAATGACAAACGGATCACTACTTTAGGATCTGCCATGTAGATAAAGCAAGAAGGTTTCTGCGGTGCAACATCAACAATTGATAATTAGCGCTGTAGCTAAAACAGTAGCGCTAATAATACTATTGCTGTAAGCCATTTTAGCCCTGCAAGTGCTTTATGCAACTTAAGGGATATTTATACAAACTGTCAGCAGATTTTAAAATGATTATTTGTCATCTATTTTTGTTTTCCTGCAATAAATAAAAGCTTCCAGTTTTCACAGTGCAGGGAAACGGGGAAAATATAGCCCTGATTGGTAGAGAAAACAGCAAGGTCACTATAGCAGCTGACGGTAATCCCTAATAACTTTGTACACACATCTACATTTTCTGTCTCAGCACATAGTCAGTGGGCAGGGCTAGAGATTCAATGTGGAGCGGTTATGAAGAAATGGGTAAAGAACTTCATGAACAATTAACTATAGCCTGGTAAACGTCTATTGCACTGGATGAGTGGACACATCCATTTGTGCCCTTTTCATAGGTTTTACTTTATCCTATATGTTGATATTTCCTTTTTAATTTATATATATAATTTTTTTATTATGTATATGGAGAGTTCTGAAAAAACACCTCACAAGTCACACCCTCTTTATCTTATGCACATATTACAAGTGTCATACCCAGGATTAGAACCCACGACCCATTACACTGGAAACAGGCACCTTAAGGCCCATACACACTGGGTGATTTTGAGCTGAAAGCAGCTCACTTTTGGTGTGTTGAGCTGCTTTCAGCTCAAAGCCGCCCAGTGTGTATGCTCAAGCGATGAGCGCTGATGCCCGCTCCATCGCTGGCAGCCGCCGTTCATCTACTGGTATTACCAGTAGATGAAAGGCGGGGTGAGCGGCTTTCCATAGCGTCCTGCTATGGACAGCCGCCCACCCCCGCTGACATCGCTGGGCAGGGGGGAAAAGCACTCAGTGTGTATGCACCGAGCGCTTTTCAGCCCAGCGATGTCAGCGATCATCGCTGTTCATACACGCTGGGCAAAAACACCCAGTGTGTATGCACCTTAACTGATGGAGCTATTTGCTCATGTATAGTAAGCTTGAGAATTCTAACTATATGAAGTCACTTGTAATTCTCAGATAAGTAACTTCATATAGTTAGAATTCTCATGCTTCCTTTACAGGAGCAAACAGTTTCATCAGTAAGATGCATGCTTCCAGTGTAATAGGTCGTGGGTTCTAATCCTGGGTATGACACTTGCAAAATGTGCATCTAAAATAAAGAGGGTGTGACTTGTAAGGCACTAGTGAGGGAGGGGAGCCACGGAAGCGAACTGTGTCCCGAAACTGGAGAGGTGCACCCTACAGAGCAGGAGCACGGTGGCAGCCGACTCCATTGCCTCGCACAGTTATGCCTCTGCCACTGTTTACAATTTCCTTCTTTTTAAAAGAACCTCCAAGGAGGTAAGGGTGCACGACCATGATGCCGAAATTAGTTGCAAATTGCGTCATCTTGTCACGACCATTTCCCTGGATAAATGGACATGATCCTGATGGGTGGTCTACTCTCCTAACTTCAGGAGCATCTCGGGCATTCAAGGAGAACAGGCAAGTATGCCACACATTCTGTTCTTACATGAGGTGAATAGATGCATAAGGAATGATGGATCGACTCACTCAACTATAAATATGAGCAAATCTTTAAAGTGAGGAGTTCATCTTTGATTCCCCAGCATAAGTACTAAGATTTCACAGTGACAGATGCGGCGAGTAACAAGAATATTGTTTTATAACAGCTGCTGCAAGACTTAGGCCCCCCCTTAATAACATGTAATTATACAAAATTCCCTTAATCTGAAATGACAATCAGACAAGTTCATGACTAAATTATGTTAACCAGAAGGTGAGTGTACATGGGTATATTTAATATTAGGATGTGAAAAATCCCTCAAAACAAACAAATTAAAGTCACTAAAAAAAACACACTGCCTTCTGAAAAACATATGCAAATATTCATGTAAAAGAAAATACTATTTCCTGTATTCTAATGCAGATTAAAAACAACTAACCATGAAAGGTAAAAGGTAGGACAGTATAGAATGGAAGGTAAAGAACTTTATTTCCAAGGTACAAAACAGAGGTATCGGTCATACTGGGGTGGACTGGTCAAGTAAAAGTGGTCTGATTAGCTTTGAATAGTATTGCCATTTAAAATGTCATGCTTACTTGGCGCCATCTCCTATTCTGCATAAACTACGGGTACAAGGACCCAGAGTCTGCAGGGAGGTGCCACCTCTAACCTGATGTGTTACTGCACATGTGCAGACTTGGTAAGAAAATCTGCTGCCACTAGGCATGTGCAGCAGCCCTTTATACTGCATGTAGTAGCCACTGGCCAGGCTGTGGGGAAGGAGGGTTTCGGGGCAACTGGAAACCCCCCTGCAATTTTCTATGCACCGTACTGCAGTACTTAGCTCCTGAGGTGAGATAATCGGATACCTGCATTTACCACTATTATTTTTGCTTCCTCTAATAACTGAACTGTGTTCCAGCATCCTGATTAAGGACTCTCTGTGTGGCCTAACAATCACTTTCACATCCGCTGTGCACCTGTTGTAATCACCATCGCAATAGGACATACAGTATATCAACACACCACGCCAAGAAGCAGTACATTTACCCTTCGGTTGGTTGCATTGTGATTATGCCCCCTTCACCCTGGACCACGCAAGTTTTGAATACTTTCTTTTAAGTGTAATCCCCGCCACCACGGTATTAGCCAGAAGCCACTGCCAGCAGACCACCAGACCCAGAAGTCACCTGGATCCGGCAAACAAGCTATGTTGCTACTGAACCTCCAGAAACGTTTGTCGACATTCTAATCATGTCAGCATTTCATCAGTGTCCTATGATTAAATGTTGCAGTGATCAATGTTGACACACCAAGCATGTTGATATTACGAATGCCAAAAAATATACCAATCTCCTTTGCTTCATACGTGCCAACTTCCTGGCTGCTCTCAGCCGGGGGATGTTGTGTCACAGGGGGCAGGGATGGAGGCGAGGGGGTGGTACAGGGGCGTGGCTGCCGGACACGCCATCATAGCCACGCCCCCATTATATAATGCCGGTATTACTGGCATCAAGAATCGAATCACCGGCTGCCCGCATCGCCCACTTTACGAGGTCCAGGGTTGTGCAGAGATGTCAGAGACTTGCCTATCCTTCTGGCAGGGCTAGGAGAGTAGGCAAGTATGCTTTACTTCGAAGTCTACACCTTGCTCTGTTGCCTATTAAATGGCATGTTGCCATTTGCCACATCTACCATGCTATGCTAATGAAGATTCTAGGTCCTAAAGATTTTTAGATGGTGGTCTAAAAAATAGAAAAAAAATCCTGTCTATAAACACACATCACATCTAGCCTTAAAACATAGTAAAGATTTGTAAAAACAAAAATATAACATTTTATCGCAAACCTTTAGCAAGTATTTGGAAGATATAAGAAGATTCAACTAATCACAGATCAGGATGAACATTCCAATAAAAAATAAAATATAAAATAAAAATCTATTTATTTGTCAATTTAAGATCTATAAACTTTCAATAAGTTGAAAATTTCACATTTTCAGGTCCACCAACCCTATCCTTCTAACTGCATGCCTAGACAGACTGATTGCCTAAGGAGTTTCCAGAAGTGATTACGACCTTTGGCAAAAGTTATCTAAGGGTGCACTGAAACGTAAGTTCTAACAGTAGTTTGGAAAGAATTTAATTTTGGATTGAAATGTTTTGGGAATAAAAAGGTCTGCCTCTTGCTCTTTTCTCAAGTAGAAAAACTATTACTGTTTGGTAACAGGAAGACATCCAAGGTAAAAGATTAAAAGCACATTGGGAAACGTGATAGGACAGTCTTGAATATAAAGAGATGTGAAGCAGGAAACAGATTGCAGTATTTACATCCTGTGAAGTCAAACACAAGCAACTGCTTTAGTTTACAGTGAATTCTGCTGATGGATAGGAAGATCTAAACAGAATCTCATCTTTCAGCTCCCAGTCTCATTTCCCTTAATGACTGCAGAACACATAAGAAAATACACCTAAAAATGACTCTAAATGAAGGACTGCACAAAACAAAAATACAAAAACTTCCTACTATGGGAAACTGTATGTTTCTAAACAACAACATGACCAGATCAAATGACAGAAATAGGTCCTTGTGTAGATCACAAGCTGCGGGTGAATCCTTGTCTAGCCAATACAACATTTAACAACTTGGTGACTTTCAAGCGGTTAAGATGATGTACTGAAGTCCTAGAACAAAAGTTTGTTTACCAAATGAATAGAATTTGTTCTTTACCTTTCTACTGATGGTGCCCAAATTATGTCTAAGGGGTCTATTCAATTACGGTCGGATTTTTAAAAAATTCAGAAAAAAACTGCACTTTTCGACTTTTTTAGGTTGAATTTGGATTCGAATTATTCAATTTTAGTGCCGTGTTGCGACTTTTTAAAAAATCCGACTTGTTGGAAAACACGTGGATCGGCGGATTAGCCGCAGAGCCACATGTTCTGTCGGACTTGCGTGCGATTCCCACAGGTTTTTTTTGCCCAATTTCGACAATGTCAATCCGACTTTAAAAAAAGTCGGATCGGCATTGTCAAAAACGGGCAAAAACCTGTCGGAGTTGCCCGCAAATTGAATACTGAACTGTAGGATCCTCTTCATCGGAGAGGATCAGACAGGCATTGAATAGACCCATAAGAGTTTAACGATTATACAGCGGTCTACATTATTTTTTAAATAACTCCATATAACCATTTTTTGGTGCATGACTAAAGTTGAGAGCCACAAGGGTAGACAGAAAAGCACAATGAAATGATATATAGATCCACACATTGACAACTATAGACTAAGCCCTATAGTCTACATTTATTTTGGAATATGTGTCATTGCTCAGCTGTATATCATTGCATTTTTTGCGTGCAATGGAACCACAATACAACTGTCTAAAACAAAGTAGTGAGATTCCTGTAGGTTACACACCCATTGCTGGTGCTATCGTTATGCTGATTTCCCATCAGGCATTGTAATCGGCCATGTGCTTGTGGATAAGGAGGTCATCTGCCTTCTCTATTTCTCCTACACTCATATGTAGAACATCAGGAGATTTTTCACTTGACTGAGGGAAGGATGAATCATAATGGAGTGACATTAAGGGATGTAGTAAGTGTGAAAAAGATCATTGAGGACAAATATATATATCATGCCATTCCATCTTGATGCTATTCCTGTGCACAGCATGATTTCAGCACACACCATAGAGTAAGGATCATTCAACATGCGGCACTCTAGCTGCTGTGGAACTACATATCTCAGCATGCCCTGACACAGTTTTGCTGTTAGGTATGCTAAATGTGCAGTTCTACAGCAGCTGGAGAGCAGAATGTTGAATATCCCTGACATAGGATGTAAGCCTGCGAGCAGGGCCCTATTACCTCTACGTCTGTCATCACTCGGTCTTGTTTTATTACTCTTCTATTACAATTTTGTTCCCGGATATAAAGCGCAATGGAATATGCTGGCGCTGTACAAGTGAATGTTAATAAATACTGTGTTCATTCTATAAGAATACTTATGAATAAGAATTTTTATGTTTCAGTTAAATAATTGTTAACGGTTATATTAACCCCCAGAAATCTTTTTGAGATTTTACTTGATTAGTGACCATGACTAAATGGTGAACCCTGGTACTAACTAACTGCAGCGGCAGAGCGGACTAACTGCTGCGGCAGAGCGGACTAACTGCAGCGGCAGGGAGGAAAACCACCAAGTTCAAATGGCAGGAGCAGGTTATAAGTGATTTTCTGCTGCCAGTTACTGGTGAGAGATCACAATTACTTTTGATATTTGACAAATAATTAAGAATTAAAAAAAGCAAGAGCATTATGACAATGTAAACATATTTTGCATGCAGTGTGTTTGATTCCAATAGCGCTAAACTGAAAATGGTTTACGATTGGGAAATTACTGGTGTCATTCACTAAATAAAACTAGTTTCTAGTGTCAAAGTCGGAAAAATATCATGCTACACGTTGCCATATATTCACCTCATGCGCTTGCCCGCTGCACGTGCACATTCTCTCCCGTGCGTGCGGATACTCGCAGCTGCGTGATGGCGCCCCCCTCGGCCATGCGCTCGAGCGCGTGGTATGTGCATTTACGGTAGAGTTTGTGTGCGTCTAGCGGGCGACTCAATAGTTAAATAATAAAACCAAATAGTATGTTTTATAGATAATGTTCCCCTTAATAATGACTAAGTTTGTTTAATGTAACCGGTCGCTGGACAGAGGAATTCCTCATTGCATGATATGAAGGGTCAGACAGGGTTTGAGCAGTGGTGTTTGGTACCTAACTAAAGAACATTTTATTAGGAACAATCCGGTGCTGGTTGGGTCAAGATTAATCGCTCCTGCGTATAGTTATGGCCATTAGTAGTTTCTGGACATTTCCTATATTTGCAGTTCATTATCCATGCGGCGGGAATTCTGAGATTCCCTCCCACCTGAGCAGTTTGATATAGTCACAGCCCACCTGTTCAAACTAACCTATGACCTTTTGTTATAATGCGAGGAGACATTCCTGTGTCCAATGAACAATAAGATTGTAGGGCCCTTTGTAGTACACTGTATGTTGTGTATATAAGGGTCACTGTCCCCAGACCGGCCAGTACTCTCTCTCTTCAACATTTATCTCTGATAATTGGAGGACTGGATTCCGGTTGCACTTGCGAGTGTTCCCCGTATGGTATGTTTCTCTGTGGCCACTTTGTTACCCGTTTTAATGTTAGCCATTCATTCTTAGTCGATGTATTTGTGTTTGCGATCGTTCGCTATTGTGTATATTTTTGTTTAGTTATTCTGTTAGGTTTTAATGTTAGCCTGTAGTGTATGTACTGTTCACTGTTTTCTTTTCCCTTTTACTTAGCTAAATATTGTTAGTAAAGGTGTTGGAACCTTAGCAAGGTATTGTGTGTTTATTACATTGCTGAGGGTAATCGGAGCATCTCAATCGCTCAAACAGCTAGCTTACAGATCAAGGTTAAATAGCATTATATCATTGCAGTATCTCAACACTAAGATTTACAGTATAAGCATACTCTGTGTAAGGTTTAAAAGGTTATTATCTGTGTGTACGCTCGCTGTGTGTATTCCGTACTCACAGCGCAGCGTGTGTACGTAACTAGCGTACCACGTGCGAGGTCTTTGTACGCAAATAGCGTACAAAGTGCGTAGCACGTGCACGAGGGACAGCGGCCATTACGGCTTCACGATATTAATAAATAGCTTGTGTTCTAAGGTAAACAATCAGCTTTATCACTAGGGGAACATATTTTAAGTGTTTTTTTTCCGCTAAGTTACTAAATAACGGTACAGCTTTGTTTAACACACAAAAATGAATGTTACATGCAGCTTTCACTCTGGTGCATTTCCCATTGAAATACATACTGACACACCTGCAAATAATTCTTTGGGATCAATCAAATTAGGTGTGAGTTGGGTCCTGCAAGACGTTCTCAAGGGGAGACTCGTAATGTGAATTTCATTTTCAATCAAATGCCAAACTCTCAGTTATTTTTCGGAGGAAATTTGCGTCTTGTTTATGAGCACCCCCCTGAGCATGTGAAAAAGGAGGGAAAAGTCTTTGGGGTATATGCAATTGCCGGCGAATCGCGGCAATTTTTCGCCCGTTTTTTAATTCGACACAATTCGACCGTCGAATTCCGGCAGGTGGGTGCCGGAATTCTACATATTCAATAAAAAACGGATTCAACAGTCCCGCTGTCGAAAAACGGCTGATTTGACGGATTTTGATTAGATTTTAAAAAATGTTAAAAAAAAAGGGGAAAAACGGTAAAAAACCCGAAAAAAAATTGCGTGGGGTCCCCCCTCCTAAGCATAACCAGCCTCGGGCTCTTCGAGCCGGTCCTGGTTCTAAAAATCCGGGGGAAAAACTGACAGGAGATCCCCCGTATTTTTAAAACCAGCACCGGGCTCTGCGCCTGGTGCAAAAAATACGGGGGACAAAAAGAGTAGGGGTCCCCCGTATTTTTTACACAAGCATCGGGCTCACTAGCTGGGTAGATAATGCCACAGCTGGGGGTCACTTTTATACAGCGCCCTGCGGCATGGCATTAAATACGCAACTAGTCACCCCTGGCCGGGGTACCCTGGAGGAGTGGGGACCCCTTCAATCAAGGAGTCCCCCCCACCAGCCACCCAAGGGCCAGGGGTGAAGCCCGAGGCTGTCCCCCCCCCCCCCCGCCCATCCAACAGCTGCGGATGGGGGGCTGATAGCCTTTTGAAAAATTAAAGAATATTGTTTTTTCCAGTAGTGCTACAAGTCCCAGCAAGCCTCCCCCGCAAGCTGGTACTTGGAGAACCACAAGTACCAGCATGCGGGAGAAAAACGGGCCCGCTGGTACCTGTAGTTCTACTGAAAAAAAATACCCAAATAAAAACAGGACAGACACCGTGAAAGTAAAAGTTTATTTCATACATGCCGACACATACATTCTTACCTATGTTGACCCGCCGACTGCCACGTCTCCAATGTCGCCGACGACTCGGGATACCTGTGAATAAAATTATACTCACCTGATCCAGTGTCCTGGTCTTTTATTATAATCCACGTACTTGGCAAAAAAAAACAAAACGAACACCCGGACCAGGCGGACTGAAAGGGGTCCCATGTTTACACATGGGACCCCTTTCCCCGAATGCAGAGACCCCCCGTGACTCCTGTCACAGAAAGGTCCCTTTAGCCAATCAGGAAGCGCCACTTCGTGGCACTCTCCTGATTGGCTCTGCGCGTCTAAGCTCAGACGCGCATTGCACAGCCCCCTCCATTACTTTCAATGGTGGGAACTTTGCGGTCAGCGGTGAGGTCACCCGCGGTTAACACAGGAGTCACGGGGGTCTCTGCATTCGGGGAAAGGGGTCCCATGTGTAAACGTGGGACCCCTTTCAGTCCGCCTGGTCCGGGTGTTCGTTTTTTTATTTTGACAAGTACGTGGATTATAAAAAAAGATCCGGACTCTGGTTTTTGGTGAGTATAATTTTTTTTGCAGGTACCCCGGATTCTTCACTGACGAGGGGGTCGTGGCCAGTGTCGGAGTGTCAACATAGGTAAGTATGTGTGTGTCGGCAGGTGTGAAATAAAGTTTTACTCTCACGGTGTGCGTGTCCTGTTTTTATTTGGGTATTTTTTTTTCAGTAGAACTACAGGTACCAGCGGGCCCGTTTTTCTCCCGCATGCTGGTACTTGTGGTTCTCCAAGTAACAGCTTGCGGGGGAGGCTTGCTGGGACTTGTAGTACTACTGGAAAAAACAATATTCTTTCATTTTTCAAAAGGCTATCAGCCCCCCATCCGCAGCCCTTGGATGGGGGGGGACAGCCTCGGGCTTCACCCCTGGCCCTTGGGTGGCTGGAGGGGGGGGACCCCTTGATTGAAGGGGTCCCCACTCCTCCAGGGTACCCCGGCCAGGGGTGACTAGTTGGGTATTTAATGCCACGGCCGCAGGGCGCTGTATAAAAGTGACCCCCGGCTGTGGCATTATCTACCCAGCTAGTGGAGCCCGATGCTGGTGTAAAAAATACGGGGACCCCTACTCTTTTTGTTCCTCCGTATTTTTTGCACCAGCACCAGCACCAGGCGCAGAGCCCGGTGCTGGTTTTAAAAATACGGGGGATCCCCTGTCAGTTTTCCCCCCGGATTTTTAGAACCAGGACCGGCTCCAAGAGCCAGAGGCTGGTTATGCTTTGGAGGGGGGACCCCACGCATTTTTTTTTCTGATTTTTACCCCATTCCATTTAAAAATATATAAATTATACTTGTGCCTCCTAAATAGACAAACCATGTACCTAATCCCTTCTAATATAAATAGATATGCTATTACCAATAAAAAAAACACACAAAAAACATGTTTTTAAACATTTTTATTACATTCCGCCAGCAAAGTGTGGCAGATTGAAAATGACGAATTTACTGTCTAAAAACACTGTTGTCGAATTTACAATCTTCAATTGAATATACTTTTGTCGAATTGCCGCATTTGTACCATTGCAGAAATGTCGAATTTGACAAATGTCGAATTTCAAAAAGTCGAATTTGGAAAGTCCGTTTTTTTGACGAAAAGTACTGAATTGCATTGTCGAATTATTATTTTTGGGCGAAAATGTCCCGTTTTTTTCGGGAATTCGACCGCAATTGCATATACCCCTTTAAGGTAAAAATATCAGGACAGAACCTCTAGTGCACCCCTCCCAATAAGTAATCACGCAAATGGGGTTTAAATGATTTAGTGGTATATTCAATAAGTGTCGGATCCATTCCGACATGCATTTGTCGGAATGGATCCGACATGGGCTATTCAATGAATGACCACATCCAAATGTCGCATTGAGCCAAATCCGACTGTTGGATTTGTCCGTTCCCGGTGTCCTGTCCTGCTGCTGCTGTCAGCGGCGGCGGGGTGAGCCTGGCCATGGGGGACGCCCTGCTCAATCCGACTTTTCTTTTTTAAGTCGGATTGAGATTGTCGGAAAGGGGGCCAAAACCTGTCAGATTTGGCCCCGTTTCCGACAGAGGCACGCGGATCGTGCCTATTCCACTGATCCACGTGTTTTCCGACAAGTCTGGAATTTCCGACTTGTCTGAAAAAACTGGCCAAATTTAATATATCGGAACCCCTTCTGACAGAAATCTGTCGGAAGCTTCTGTCTTTCCGACGAGACGGCAGCTTTCGTCAGCTATTGAATATGGCTCTTAGCAAATAAACATGTCAGTTTTTAGTTGAATTTCTTTAGAAAGCTCAATAAAATGATGTACTGTAGGACAGGTACCTGCAGTGTCGGACTGGGGTATGAAGGGCCCACCGCGGGGATGCTGTTGTAGGGGCCCAAGCTTATGGGTGTGGCCAGGCTACAGTGGGGGCATGGCCAGCCACCACTGAGGTTTGGCAAACCATTACAGAGTACATGTTCTGTGCCCCTTGGTAAATATATAATAAACCATATTCTTGTGAAGTATAACATAACATATGTATAATGCATAATTGAAGTGCTCTAGGATAGAGTCTGGAACCTGATCCCTAGAAGATGAGGAGGGCCCACAGGCAATGGAGCCCACGGGTGGTTTCCCCTGTTCCCCTGTGGGCCAGTCCGACACTGGGTACCTGGGGGTGTTGTATTGATGGGAGAGGGGTTTTCAACTTGTAAAAGGAGAGCTAAAAGGTGGTTAGTTCAACTTAAAAAAAGTTACCCCAAGATGTTAGAAAGACTTTGATATAAAACATTTGCTTTATATAATTTTCCACCATTCATAACAAGGGTAAAGGTCAGCCATTTGACACCTTTTAAAGACCTCCAGTGCTTTCCATATGGTAACTAACAACCTTCTATATGGTCCTGCTCAGTTGCTAATTGTTCGGGTTCCAGGATGGATTCCCCACTTTTTCATGCACTTCTCCCAGGTGACATTTGGTATAAAAATCAACCTCGCTCAGAATTGGCTTTTCTAATTGGATCTCACATTTCTCGGGTGCGCACATTACCGAAACGTATGCAAGTTTCATGGTACAAACTCACACCTAATGGGATTGAACCCTTTTGGGGTAGATTCAATTGTCTGAAAATAAGAATTTACTTACCGATAATTCTATTTCTCATAGTCCGTAGTGGATGCTGGGAACTCCGTAAGGACCATGGGGAATAGCGGCTCCGCAGGAGACTGGGCACAAAAGTAAAAGCTTTAGGACTACCTGGTGTGCACTGGCTCCTCCCCCTATGACCCTCCTCCAAGCCTCAGTTAGGATACTGTGCCCGGACGAGCGTACACAATAAGGAAGGATTTTGAATCCCGGGTAAGACTCATACCAGCCACACCAATCACACTGTACAACCTGTGATCTGAACCCAGTTAACAGCATGATAACAGAGGAGCCTCTGAAAAGATGGCTCACAACAATAATAACCCGATTTTTGTAACAATAACTATGTACAAGTATTGCAGACAATCCGCACTTGGGATGGGCGCCCAGCATCCACTACGGACTACGAGAAATAGAATTATCGGTAAGTAAATTCTTATTTTCTCTGACGTCCTAGTGGATGCTGGGAACTCCGTAAGGACCATGGGGATTATACCAAAGCTCCCAAACGGGCGGGAGAGTGCGGATGACTCTGCAGCACCGAATGAGAGAACTCCAGGTCCTCCTCAGCCAGGGTATCAAATTTGTAGAATTTAGCAAACGTGTTTGCCCCTGACCAAGTAGCTGCTCGGCAAAGTTGTAAAGCCGAAACCCCTCGGGCAGCCGCCCAAGATGAGCCCACTTTCCTTGTGGAATGGGCTTTTACAGATTTTGGCTGTGGCAGGCCTGCCACAGAATGTGCAAGCTGAATTGTACTACAAATCCAACGAGCAATAGTCTGCTTAGAAGCAGGAGCACCCAGCTTGTTGGGTGCATACAGGATAAACAGCGAGTCAGATTTTCTGACTCCAGCCGTCCTGGAAACATATATTTTCAGGGCCCTGACTACGTCCAGCAACTTGGAGTCCTCCAAGTCCCTAGTAGCCGCAGGTACCACAATAGGCTGGTTCAAGTGAAACGCTGAAACCACCTTAGGGAGAAATTGAGGACGAGTCCTCAATTCTGCCCTGTCCGTATGAAAAATTAGGTAAGGGCTTTTATAGGATAAAGCCGCCAATTCTGAGACACGCCTGGCTGACGCCAGGGCTAACAGCATTACCACTTTCCATGTGAGATATTTTAAGTCCACAGTGGTGAGTGGTTCAAACCAATGTGATTTTAGGAACCCCAAAACTACATTGAGATCCCAAGGTGCCACTGGAGGCACAAAAGGAGGCTGTATATGCAGTACCCCCTTGACAAACGTCTGAACTTCAGGAACTGAAGCCAGTTCTTTCTGGAAGAAAATCGACAGGGCTGAAATTTGAACCTTAATGGACCCTAATTTTAGGCCCATAGACAGTCCTGTTTGCAGGAAATGCAGGAAACGACCCAGTTGAAATTCCTCTGTAGGGGCCTTCCTGGCCTCACACCACGCAACATATTTACGCCAAATACGGTGATAATGTTGCACGGTTACATCCTTCCTGGCTTTGATCAGGGTAGGGATGACTTCATCCGGAATGCCTTTTTCCTTCAGGATCCGGCGTTCAACCGCCATGCCGTCAAACGCAGCCGCGGTAAGTCTTGGAACAGACAGGGTCCCTGCTGGAGCAGGTCCTTTCTTAGAGGTAGAGGCCACGGGTCCTCCGTGAGCATCTCTTGAAGTTCCGGGTACCAAGTCCTTCTTGGCCAATCCGGAGCCACGAGTATAGTCCTTACTCCTCTCCTTCTTATGATTCTCAGTACCTTGGGTATGAGAGGCAGAGGAGGGAACACATACACTGACTGGTACACCCACGGTGTTACCAGAGCGTCCACAGCTATTGCCTGAGGGTCCCTTGACCTGGCGCAATATCTGTCTAGTTTTTTGTTGAGGCGGGACGCCATCATGTCCACCTTTGGTTTTTCCCAACGGTTCACAATCATGTGGAAGACTTCTGGGTGAAGTCCCCACTCCCCCGGGTGGAGGTCGTGTCTGCTGAGGAAGTCTGCTTCCCAGTTGTCCACTCCCGGAATGAACACTGCTGACAGTGCTATCACATGATTTTCCGCCCAGCGAAGAATCCTTGCAACTTCTGCCATTGCCCTCCTGCTTCTTGTGCCGCCCTGTCTGTTTACGTGGGCGACTGCCGTGATGTTGTCCGACGGGATCAACACCGGCTGACCCTGAAGCAGAGGCCTTGCTTGACTTAGGGCATTGTAAATGGCCCTTAGTTCCAGGATATTTATGTGAAATGACGTTTCCATGCTTGACCACAAGCCCTGGAAATTTCTTCCCTGTGTGACTGCTCCCCAGCCTCTCAGGCTGGCATCCGTGGTCACCAGGACCCAGTCCTGAATGCCGAATCTGCGGCCCTCCAGAAGATGAGCACTCTGCAACCACCACAGGAGAGACACCCTTGTCCTTGGAGACAGGGTTATCCGCTGATGCATCTGAAGATGCGATCCGGACCATTTGTCCAGCAGATCCCACTGAAAAGTTCTTGCGTGGAATCTGCCGAATGGAATCGCTTTGTAAGAAGCCACCATTTTTCCCAGGACCCTTGTGCATTGATGCACTGACACTTGGCCTGGTTTTAGGAGGTTCCTGACTAGCTCGGATAACTCCCTGGCTTTCTCCTCCGGGAGAAACACCTTTTTCTGGACTGTGTCCAGAATCATCCCTAGGAACAGCAGACGTGTCGTCGGAATCAGCTGCGATTTTGGAATATTTAGAATCCACCCGTGCTGTCGTAGTACTACTTGAGATAGTGCTACTCCGACCTCTAACTGTTCCCTGGACCTTGCCCTTATCAGGAGATCGTCCAAGTAAGGGATAATTAAGACGCCTTTTCTTCGAAGAAGAATCATCATTTCGGCCATTACCTTGGTAAAGACCCGGAGTGCCGTGGACAATCCAAACGGCAGCGTCTGAAACTGATAGTGACAGTTCTGTACCACAAACCTGAGGTACCCTTGGTGAGAAGGGCAAATTGGGACATGGAGGTAAGCATCCTTGATGTCCAGAGACACCATATAGTCCCCTTCTTCCAGGTTCGCTATCACTGCTCTGAGTGACTCCATCTTGAATTTGAACCTTTGTATGTAAGTGTTCAATGATTTCAGATTTAAAATAGGTCTCACCGAGCCGTCCGGCTTCGGTACCACAAACAGCGTGGAATAATACCCCTTTCCCTGTTGTAGGAGGGGTACCTTGATTATCACCTGCTGGGAATACAGCTTGTGAATGGCTTCCAATACCGCCTCCCTGTTGGAGGGAGATGTTGGCAAAGCAGACTTCAGGAACCGGCGAGGGGGGAGACGTCTCGAATTCCAATTTGTACCCCTGAGATACTACCTGCAGGATCCAGGGGTCCACTTGCGAGTGAGCCCACTGCGCGCTGAAATTCTTGAGACGACCCCCCACCGTACCTGAGTCCGCTTGTAAGGCCCCAGCGTCATGCTGAGGACTTGGCAGAAGCGGGGGAGGGCTTCTGTTCCTGGGAAGAGGCTGCCTGCTGCAGTCTTTTTCCCCTTCCTCTGCCCCGGGGCAGATATGAGTGGCCTTTTGCCCGCTTGCCCTTATGGGGACGAAAGGACTGAGCCTGAAAAGACGGTGTCTTTTTCTGCCGAGAGGTGACCTGGGGTAAAAAGGTGGATTTCCCAGCCGTTGCCGTGGCCACCAGGTCCGATAGACCGACCCCAAATAACTCCTCCCCTTTATACGGCAATACTTCCATATGCCGTTTGGAATCCGCATCACCTGACCACTGTCGCGTCCATAACCCTCTTCTGGCAGAAATGGACAGCGCACTTACTCTTGATGCCAGAGTGCAAATATCCCTCTGTGCATCTCGCATATATAGAAATGCATCCTTTAAATGCTCTATAGTCAATAATATACTGTCCCTGTCCAGGGTATCAATATTTTCAGTCAGGGAATCCGACCAAGCCAGCCCCGCACTGCACATCCAGGCTGAGGCGATTGCTGGTCGCAGTATAACACCAGTATGTGTGTATATACTTTTTAGGATATTTTCCAGCTTCCTATCAGCTGGCTCTTTGAGGGCGGCCGTATCAGGAGACGGTAACGCCACTTGTTTTGATAAGCGTGTGAGCGCCTTATCTACCCTAGGGGGTGTTTCCCAACGCGCCCTAACCTCTGGCGGGAAAGGGTATAATGCCAATAATTTTTTAGAAATTAGCATTTTTTTATCGGGGGAAACCCACGCTTCATCACACACCTCATTTAATTCATCTGATTCAGGAAAAACTATGGGTAGTTTTTTCACACCCCACATAATACCCTTTTTTGTGGTACTTGTAGTATCAGAAATGTTCAAAACCTCCTTCTTTGCCGTGATCATGTAACGTGTGGCCCTACTGGAAAATACGTTTGTTTCCTCACCGTCGACACTGGAGTCAGTGTCCGTGTCTGGGTCTGTGTCGACCATCTGAGGTAACGGGCGCTTTAGAGCCCCTGACGGTGTTTGAGACGCCTGGACAGGTATTAACTGTTTTTCCGGCTGTCTCATGTCGTCAACAGTCTTTTGTAAAGTGCTGACGCTATCACGTAATTCCTTCCATAAGACCATCCAGTCAGGTGTCGACTCCCTAGGGGGTGACATCACTATTACAGGCAATTGCTCCGCCTCCATACCATTTTCCTCCTCATACATGTCGACACAACGTACCGACACACAGCACACACACAGGGAATGCTCTGATAGAGGACAGGACCCCACTAGCCCTTTGGGGAGACAGAGGGAGAGTTTGCCAGCACACACCAGAGCGCTATATATATACAGGGATAACCTTATATAAGTGTTTTTCCCTTATATAGCTGCTGTATTTATTAATCTGCCAAATTAGTGCCCCCCCTCTCTTGTTTTACCCTGTTTCTGTAGTGCAGGACTGCAGGGGAGAGCCAGGGAGCTTACCTCCAACGGAGCTGTGAGGGAAAATGGCGCTTGTGTGCTGAGGAGATAGGCTCCGCCCCCTTCTCGGCGGCCTTTCTCCCGCTTTTTTAAGGAAAAACTGGCAGGGGTTAAATGCATCCATATAGCCCAGGAGCTATATGTGATGTATTTTTAGCCATCTAAGGTGTTTTTATTGCGTCTCAGGGCGCCCCCCCCAGCGCCCTGCACCCTCAGTGACCGGAGTGTGAAGTGTGCTGAGAGCAATGGCGCACAGCTGCGGTGCTGTGCGCTACCTTATTGAAGACAGGACGTCTTCTGCCGCCGATTTTCCGGACCTCTTCTGTCTTCTGGCTCTGTAAGGGGGCCGGCGGCGCGGCTTTGGGACCCATCCATGGCTGGGCCTGTGATCGTCCCTCTGGAGCTAATGTCCAGTAGCCTAAGAAGCCCAATCCACTCTGCACGCAGGTGAGTTCGCTTCTTCTCCCCTTAGTCCCTCGGTGCAGTGAGCCTGTTGCCAGCAGGACTCACTGAAAATAAAAAACCTAATTTAAACTTTTACTCTAAGCAGCTCAGGAAAGCCACCTAGTATGCACCCTTCTCGTTCGGGCACAAAAATCTAACTGAGGCTTGGAGGAGGGTCATAGGGGGAGGAGCCAGTGCACACCAGGTAGTCCTAAAGCTTTTACTTTTGTGCCCAGTCTCCTGCGGAGCCGCTATTCCCCATGGTCCTTAAGGAGTTCCCAGCATCCACTAGGACGTCAGAGAAAAGTCAGTTGGGTGTCTGTTTTTTCCTATCTAATAGACAGGGAAAAAACAGACATCCAACCAACTTTGCAAACATTTGAATTCCCCCCTTTGAGTCTACATGTAGCAAAATGCATGTTTTTGCTAAACACAGCCATTTTTAGGTGTGATGCACTAGGGTTTCAGTTCCTATTGTAGTAAATCTGAATTCCTGATTTGTGAAACGTACATATACTGTATGCGATACGTTTCTGAACCAATGAGATGGAGACCTATTCAGAGTATTACAAACGTGCAATTTTTATGCATTTTTAGGTGCTCACGGGGACTATGCAACTCAATGGAATATGGCTGGATTAATTTAATACGCTATATGAACTTCATTACACATAGAGCTGGTTATGTGTGTGTAAAGCACCATCTATACCACAGTCAGTGGGACCACAGCTGCCATATTTTAATGACATAAACCAGAAACGTGTAAATACCTGCAGGATTAGCTTTTTAGGATAGCGGTTTCAGTGACATGGCAGCGTCTGTGAATAGGCACCATGCACGGGACAAAAAGTACAGTCCACACATAACCTCACATAATGGGCGGTATACAAATGATATATCACGCCCAATCTTCTTTTTCTACAGTGATCACTGTTATCGTGCATATCGCGCACGTAGTAATCAGGTTTAGCTGCGTAAAGTGTTGAGCGCCCTCACTACCCCAGGTTTAGCGAGCTGAAATTATTATACCACGCCCGACAGCAGAAACAGAATGGGTGTGGAAGGGGGTGATAAGAACTGAATACCGCCCATTGTTTCTTTTTCACTTTCACACCCGACTGACCCCAGGCCACCTTCACTGAGTGACCATATCATGCAGCCCATTAAGAACCTTTGCAATCTGGTGGACCATTATGCAATAGGTTGCACCTTTCCTTGTGTATCAATGCCTATTTCCCTATAGATTGTGAGTGTGTGAGCAGGGCCTTCCTATCTCTATGGGGTAAATGGGAGTTCTATTTAAGATGGGATGTTGCCCATAGCAACCAATCTGATTCCAGGTATTATCTTCTAGAAGGTGCTAGATAAATGAGAAGTAGAATCTGATTGGTTGCTAAGGGCAACATCCCATCTTACATAGAGCTCACATCTTAGTAAATTTACCGCAGTGTCTGTTATTGCCCAGTTTTGTTCTATTACTGTTGTTCCAATTGTAAAGCGCAACAGAATATGCTGCACTATATAAAAACTGTTAATAAATAATTTGTTACATTGTACTTATAGAAAAAAAAAACCTACTGCAGCTGCTATAGTACATAGGGAGCTCCACTGACAAAGACAAGCTTTTGGGTCTACTTGACCTATTTATCCACTACAGCAACAACAAAACCAATACTTTCCTGATAAACCTGTTGTATACAACATACCCGTCTTCTGCCCTCTGCTGGAATATCCATGCACTGCAGCCAACAGAGAGCTTCTGAATACGCTTTTACAAAATGACCACATTCAATTAGTGTTTGAAATGTTTTTCGCAGGGACACTTTAAAAATAAATTACAGAAATCATTATATTGTTACTAATATTTCAACATGAAAATTTACAGGATTGAAACAACCCAAAATTACTTTCTATTTCGTAACTTCATTGCAAAATCATGTTGAAAATGTGTGTATTAAATACTAGGTGATTCATCGCGCCCTACGGGCGCTCTTTACACCGTCGTAAGGGGCTACGTCCCCGTAAGCTCCAGAGAAATGTGAAGGTGTAGAATAGTAGTTTTATAGTGTTTTTTTGGTGGGGGAGGTTTGAGGTGTATGTGGTTTACGGGTAGGGGTAGATGTTGTATGTGATAGGGTTTGGGTGGTTGTGTGCTGCCCCCGACCACCAGCACCCCCCACCGATCACCAGCACCCCCCGATCACCAGCACCCCCCCACCGATCAACGGCATCCCCCAGCCGATCACCTGCACCCCCCCACCGATCAACGGCACCCCCCTGCCGATCACCAGCACCTCCAGTGGGCCCCCCCACCGATCACCAGCACCCCCCCACCGATCACCAGCACCTCCAGTGGGCCCCCCCCACCGATCACCAGCACCTCCAGTGGGCCCACCCCACCAATCACCAGCACCCCCCCCACCGAGCACCAGCACCCCCCCTGCCGATCACCAGCACCTCCAGTGTCTCCCCCCACCGATCACCAGCAACCCCCCTGTTGATCACCAGCACCTCCAGCGCCCCCCATCGATCACCAGCACCCCCCACCGATCACCAGTACCCCCCCCCACCGAGCACCAGCACCCCCCTGCCGATCACCAGCACCTCCAGTGCCCCCCCACGGATCACCAGCACCCCCCCTGCTGATCACCAGCACCTCCAGTGGGCCCCCCACAGATCACCAGCACCCCCCCTGCCGATCACCAGCACCTCCAGTGGGCCCCCCCCCACCGATCACCAGCACCCCCCCGCCGATCACCAGCACCTCCAGTGCCCTCCCCCCCACAGATCACCAGCACCCCCCCTGCCGATCACCAGCACCTCCAGTGGGCCCCCCCTGCCGATCACCAGCACCCCCCCTGCCGATCACCAGCACTTCCAGTGGCCCCCCCGCCCGATCACCAGCACCCCCCCCGCCGATCACCACCCACCGATCACCATCACCCCCAGTGGGCCCCCCCTGCCGATCACCAGCACCTCCAGTGCCCCCCCCCCACCGATCACCAGCACCCCCCGACCGATCACCAGCACCTCCAGTGGGCCCCCCCCACCGATCACCAGCACCTCCAGTGGGCCCACCCCACCAATCACCCCAATCACCAGCACCCCCCCACCGAGCACCAGCACCCCCCTGCCGATCACCAGCACCTCCAGTGTCTCCCCCCACCGATCACCAGCAACCCCCCTGTTGATCACCAGCACCTCCAGCGCCCCCCATCGATCACCAGCACCCCCCCACCGATCACCAGTACCCCCCCACCGAGCACCAGCACCCCCCTGCCGATCACCAGCACCTCCAGTGCCCCCCCACGGATCACCAGCACCCCCCCTGCTGATCACCAGCACCTCCAGTGGGCCCCCCACAGATCACCAGCACCCCCCCTGCCGATCACCAGCACCTCCAGTGGGCCCCCTCCCCACCGATCACCAGCACCCCCCCGCCGATCACCAGCACCTCCAGTGCCCTCCCCCCCCACAGATCACCAGCACCCCCCCTGCCGATCACCAGCACCTCCAGTGCCCCCCCCCCACCGATCACCAGCACCCCCCCACCGATCACCAGCACCTCCAGTGGGCCCCCCCCACCGATCACCAGCACCTCCAGGGGGCCCACCCCACCAATCACCCCAATCACCAGCACCCCCCCACCGAGCACCAGCACCCCCCTGCCGATCACCAGCACCTCCAGTGTCTCCCCCCACCGATCACCAGCAACCCCCCTGTTGATCACCAGCACCTCCAGCGCCCCCCATCGATCACCAGCACCCCCCACCGATCACCAGTACCCCCCCACCGAGCACCAGCACCCCCCTGCCGATCACCAGCACCTCCAGTGCCCCCCCACGGATCACCAGCACCCCCCCTGCTGATCACCAGCACCTCCAGTGGGCCCCCCACAGATCACCAGCACCCCCCCTGCCGATCACCAGCACCTCCAGTGGGCCCCCCCCCACCGATCACCAGCACCCCCCCGCCGATCACCAGCACCTCCAGTGCCCTCCCCCCCCACAGATCACCAGCACCCCCCCCTGCCGATCACCAGCACCTCCAGTGGGCCCCCCCTGCCGATCACCAGCACCCCCCCTGCCGATCACCAGCACTTCCAGTGGCCCCCCCGCCCGATCACCAGCAGCCCCCCCCCCCCGCCGGTCACCACCCACCGACCACCATCACCCCCAGTGGGCCCCCCCTGCCGATCACCAGCACCCCCCCTGCCGATCACCAGCATCTCCAGTGCCCCCCCCCCCCCCACACAGATCACCAGCACCCCCCCTGCCGATCACTAGCACCTCCAGTGGCCCCCCGACCGATCACCAGCACCCCCCCCCCCCCCCCGCCGATCACCACCCTCCGGCGCCCCCCCCCCCCCCCACGATCACCATCACCCCCAGTGGGCCCCCCCTGCCGATCACCAGCACCCCCCCTGCCGATCACCAGCACTTCCAGTGCCCCCCCCCCCACGATCACCATCACCCCCCGCCAATCACAAGCACCCCCCACTGCTCGCGCGGCTCACCTGGCCCAGTCACACAGGTAACGGGAGCGCTGCAGCAGGGAGAGAGAGGACACCAGGTTGCCAGGGCAGGTGGGATCCACGCTGGCGGGGGCGGAGTACGGGCTGTGCATGCGGCTTCCTCCTCTCGGGCAGCACGGTCGAGCAATCTCCAGCCTCCACTGCCAGCAGCGAATCTCCTGGTAGCAGCGGAGGCTGGAGTTTGCTCGACCGTGCTGCCCGAGAGGAGGAAGCCGCATGCACAGCCCGCACTCCTACCGCGGCAGCGTGGATCCCTCCTGGCCCGGCAACCTGAATGGGGACAGAGCTCCAGCAGAGGGGCCATTTAAGATAGGGGGTCCCGGGGTAGTGACCCCCCCAGTAATCCGGCTCTGGGTGTATATTGTGTGACCGGGCACGGTGGGGCGTCCATCCAGTGGAGTTTTCCCTGGTGAGTGTGTCCGCCTCCCTAGTGTTGTGCTGACACAGGGCAGAGGCTGCTGACTCCACCCAGCCCTGTGACTCCACCCAGCGTTACGGCCAGGCACAGAGTCACAGATTTGGCCTAATATATAGGAGACTAGTTACTAGCCCATCAAAATGACGGAACAACATTAATGTCAGCGCCGGCGGCTGTGTGCACCCGAAAGGAGCAACACTTGAATTGCTCTGTCGGGCGCCATCTAGTGGCCACCAGTGCACAAAATGCTTGAATTCCCCTCATAGAGGTGAGGAGCAGAGTTAAAAAAAAAAAGAAAAAAGTACGATCTCACTTTTGCGCTCAATGTCCAGAAAATTCAGTTTTGCCACAGTGGACCGATGTAGTTCATTCAATATGAAAAAGAAAAAAATGCACCATAGTATAATACTGCATTGAGACCAGATCTTTCACCACTGTGTAATACAGGGAATGGAAATGTGGATATAGTCCCAAAACTGGAAAGTTCAAGCTTCCACCTCTTTTTCAAGGCACCCAACGTGATATGCAAAAAAACCATACCATGTGGGAAAAGGCAGGATGTTGTTAATAGCAATGGGTCCGGATACCAATAGCTATTTATCCCCCACTATGGATAGTCAAATCTGTCACCCACAACAACACACTGTGTCGACGCGTTTCGACGCTATGCAGCGTCTTTTTCAAGATTCACAGTGTGTAATCACTAGAAATACAAGTTGAAATTAGGTCCCACTTGACCAATAATAAACATGCAGTGATTCCATATATTAACAACATCCTGCCTTTTCCCACATGGTATGGTTTTTTTCTGTTCACTCTTTTGTTTGTACTCTAATAAAGAGTGTCCTTGTCCTAATTGGATTGTATCTCTGGCTTTGATTTGTTACGAGGGATATTGGGGTCCATCTACCTATATGAAGAGATCGTAAGGCCAACAAAAGAAACCTTTATGAGTTTTCATCACGTCTTACAGAAGTAAGCTTACATGTAAGCGTCCATCACCATAAATCCTGCATATCACGTTGGGTGCCTTGAAAAAGAGGTGGAAGCTTGAACTTTCCAGTTTTGGGACTATATCCACATTTCCATTCCCTGTATTACACAGTGGTGAAAGATCTGGTCTCAATGCAGTATTATACTATGGTGCATTTTTTTTCTTTTTCATATTGAATGAACTACATCGGTCCACTGTGGCAAAACTGAATTTTCTGGACATTGAGCGCAAAAGTGAGATCGTACTTTTTTCTTTTTTTTTTACAAGGTTGTATAGATTGGTGTTCTATTTAGTACTTTCCTGTGCAGCTCATTTGCGGCGCCCAGAGAGGAATTATTTTCTTATTTTCTTATTTTCTTATTGCTTTGTACTCACACCTTTTTTCCTCTCAGGCGACAGCATGTTCCATCATAGGAATAAACGTAATGGTTTATTAAGTAATATTTTCTCAGAAAATGCAGATCCGACTTTAGACAGTTCGGATGATCTAACCCTTGATAACCTAATGAATAAACTGGAGAGTGTTTTATTAAAGGAGAATAAGGTTTGGTGGGAGGTCGTGACTTTGGAGCATTATATAGCGAACCGTCTAATACCTAAGGGGTTGCTAATTGATAAAAAGGCATCCTTTATAGATATCTCTGAAAGTTTCAAAAATAAATGGGATCATATTGTCTCCAACTGCTCCTTCGCACTGATGGAATTAATCATCCAAGAAAGAAAAGGTGAGTTGAAGCAGTTGGAAGAACAGATCACACAGCATGAGGGACTAATTGCTCCTTTTAAAAATATGGATGAATACAAAAGGTTAGAAGATAGAACCATCTTTAAAATCCAAAAAAGTGAAAGGGAGCTAGTCAATAAAAAAAAGAAAAATTTTTTGAGAGATAAAAATGCCAAAAAAACTAGAAATGAAGAGGCTAATAAACAGGAGACAGAGGTTAATGTTCCCATACCTGAAAGGGCTGGGAGACGATTTCAGAGTGCTGATAATCGGTCTAGATGGAATAAGAAGACCAGGTACCCTAATACTAAATTTTCAGCAAGGTGGTCCCCCTCTAGGAATTTTCCCTTAAGAAGGGGAGAGCATACACATAAAAAAGATTATAATCCCACAGCTGAGAATGCTGCTGAGCAATGGGCCCGTAATCGAGCACCAAACAACTACAAAGATAGGAATGTTATAAATAGGACATCCTGGGTACAAAATAGGCCCAATGAGACACGATCATCTACTGATCTTGATGGAAGATCAATCAACCATCATTTTTTGGAGAATACCCAGTTTCAGAGGAGGTACCATTAGGGGATAGAAAAATCATCAGCAGTAACTCCAGACGCAAAAGAGGAAAGAGGGGTGGAAAGAAAAGAAATAAAAAGAAAAGAAAAAAGATAGAGGTTGATAGAGAACAAATATGTGAAAACATTGTATCCACTTCAGGGTCAAGCGTTGAATCAAATATTGAGACAGGGGTTAAAATCTTTAATCTCAGTAGCTATGTACTTAATGAGATAGAGACCAATGTTCTCAAAAAGGGGTTTAAATTTTGCCCAACTAATGACATCAATCATTTCAACCTATACGTAGACTTGCAGAAATTTGTCCGTAATCTGTCACTAAAGCGATTTTTTGATGACAAGATACAGGACGAAGTTGATGAGAATGCACCCAAATTCAGACGAAAATCTGTGTTTAATCCCACACACAGCAGAGGCTGTTTTGTTGACACTTTTTATAAAAGTGTCCTTAATGATTTCAATCAACTTAGGGATGCTGTTCCCAACAAAAGGAATAATCTAAATAAAAAAGAACGTGAGTGTTTAAAAAACCTGCAGGATAACACTGATATTGTTTTGAAGGCAGCTGATAAGGGAGGAGGCATAGTAATCATGAGTAAGGAAAACTACATCAAAGAAGGACTCCGACAATTAAATGACGGGGATACCTATGTTAGGCTGAAAAGTGACCCCTCTTCTAGTATTTTTAAGGCATATGATAATCTCATTAGTCAATATGTAGATTTAAATGTCATTGACGACAATACTGCTCAATATTTGGTGAATGAGAATTTCTCTATCCCAGTGTTATACCTTTTGCCAAAGGTTCATAAATGTATTGATAACCCCCCAGGTAGGCCAATAGTGGCAGGTACCAATGCAATTACCTCTAATCTTTCGGCTTACATAGATTACCAATTACAACCATTTGTAACAAAGGGACGATCACACCTTAAGGATACCAGAGATATATTGAATCATCTCTTGGGGGTACATTGGGATGATGATTGTTTTCTAATCACCGCTGATGTCTCCTCACTTTATACGATAATTTCCCATGATGCTGGTTTAGATGCAATCAGGTCTACATTAGTAGATGAACACCTTGACAGTTCCCTTACTCAGTTCATTTTGGATGGTATTTCTTTTATACTTAGAAACAATTATTTCAATTTTGATGGACTTTTTTATAAACAACTCGTTGGTACCGCCATGGGCACCAGGTTCGCACCCAGCTATGCCAATCTCTTCATGTCCAAGTGGGAGGAGTCCCATATTTGGGCAGGTCATGGCTGGGGTGCGAGCCTGGTGCACTGGTGGCGGTACATCGATGATATTCTCTTTGTGTGGAAAGGAGAAGAAGGTGACCTCCAGGATTTTTGTAGATACCTTAATGATAATGAATTAAATATTCATTTGTCCTTTTCCATCAGTAAATCCAACGTCAATTTCCTGGATCTTAATATAACAGTAGAGGACGGGAGTCTGGTGACAAGTAATTACACCAAGCCAACCGACTGTAATACATACATACCTCTAGACAGTAATCATCTACCTATTTGGCTCACTAACGTACCCAAAAGCCAATTACTTAGGGTACGGAGGAATTGTTCTAGTAAAGAGAAATACAGAGAACAAGCGAGTCTAATGGTGTCCAATTTTGCAACCAAAGGATACGACGTATCCACATTAGATAAGATCTCAAAGGAGGTAGAAGAAGTTGAAAGATCAGTATTATTAGAGAGGAAAGAAAAAACACGCACTCGAAACTTCCCCTTGTCATTCCACACTCAATTCAACAAGCAATATAAGAGAATTGAGGGAATAGTGAAGAAAAATTGGAATATTCTTCTCAAAGATGAGATTCTAGTTAAAATTTTGCCACAGAAACCACGTTTCACATATAAAAGAGCTCCCAATATTAAAAATACTTTGGTTAGCAGTGCTCTACCCATGGACGGAAAAAGGTTTTTACCTAGAAATAAGGGCTTCTACCGTTGTGGGGAATGTAGGATGTGCAAAGCCTGCCCTAGTACTGAATCTAAGGTGACGCAGTTTATATGGAGACAGAAAAAAGTCAGGATAGATGATTTTATTACATGTCACACGGATTATGTTGTCTATGCCATTGTCTGTAAGTGTAATTTATTATACATTGGCAAAACAAAACGACAAGTTAAAATCAGATGGGCAGAACATGTCAGGAACATTTTGAAGGGGAATGAAAATCACCCTTTTTCCCTACATTTTAAAGACAAACATGAGAACTCTCTGAAAGGTTTAAAAAGCTTTTGTGCTATAAAATGGATCAAGAACAATTGGAGGACCAGAGATAGAGACAACAGATTAGCCAGATCTGAAATGAAAAATATATTTGATTTTAATAGCCTTGCGCCGCTTGGTTTAAACCACGATTTCGAAATAAGGTGGTTTTTATAAATATGTTTTATTTTTTGTATCTGTTTATAATATGTTCCTTAAAATGTTATGTTTTGAATTATGAAATTAGGAAACAGCATTACCCAAACCAAACAAAAACATACCCTGTCTGTTGGTAAATATCATCAGTTTTTAAAATAGGAAAAATGTTGTTTAGAAAGAGTTAAATAACAATGTTAGTATGTTTTAGAAAATATTTTAGAAAATATATGGAATCACTGCATGTTCATTATTGGTCAAGTGGGACCTAATTTCAACTTGTATTTCTAGTGATTACACACTAACGATCAGCTGTGAATGTGAATACACATTGGCTTATAAAAGTGCCAGTCATCTGCCTATTTTAACTCTGATTGGTTGATTGAATTTACACCAATCAGACCATTGCCTATATAAAACACATGATTACAATCATGTTTGTTCTCTACCTGAACAGACAGGACACGCTGCACTCCAGGGGTATGTAACCGGTTTGATGCTTAAGTTTGTTTAAATAGTTTTATAATGAAGTCAATACTCTCTATGACTGTTGGTAAATATCATCAGTTTTTAAAATAGGAAAATGTTGTTTAGAAAGAGTTAAATAACAATGTTAGTATGTTTTAGAAAATATATGGAATCACTGTATGTTCATTATTGGTCAAGTGGGACCTAATTTCAACTTGTATTTCTAGTGATTACACACTAACAATCAGCTGTGAATGTGAATACACATTGGCTTATAAAAGTGCCAGTCATCTGCCTATTTTAACTCTGATTGGTTGATTGAATTTACACCAATCAGACCATTGCCTATATAAAACACATGATTACAATCATGTTTGTTCTCTACCTGAACAGACAGGACATGCTGTACTCCAGGGGTATGTAACCGGTTTGATGCTTAAGTTTGTTTGAATAGTTTTATAATGAAGTCCAAACTCTCTATGACTGTTGGTAAATATCATCAGTTTTTAAAATAGGAAAATGTTGTTTAGAAAGAGTTAAATAACAATGTCAGTATGTTTTAGAAAATATATGGAATCACTGCATGTTTATTATTGGTCAAGTGGGACCTAATTTCAACTTGTATTTCTAGTGATTACACACTGTGAATCTTGAAAAAGACGCTGCATAGCGTCGAAACGCGTCGACACAGTGTGTTGTTGTGGGTGACAGATTTGACTATCCATAGTGGGGGATAAATAGCTATTGGTATCCGGACCCATTGCTATTGGCTATTAACAACATCCTGCCTTTTCCCACATGGTATGGTTTTTTTCTGTTCACTCTTTTGTTTGTACTCTAATAAAGAGTGTCCTTGTCCTAATTGGATTGTATCTCTGGCTTTGATTTGTTACGAGGGATATTGGGGTCCATCTACCTATATGAAGAGATCGTAAGGCCAACAAAAGAAACCTTTATGAGTTTTCATCACGTCTTACAGAAGTAAGCTTACATGTAAGCGTCCATCACCATAAATCCTGCATATCACGTTGGGTGCCTTGAAAAAGAGGTGGAAGCTTGAACTTTCCAGTTTTGGGACTATATCCACATTTCCATTCCCTGTATTACACAGTGGTGAAAGATCTGGTCTCAATGCAGTATTATACTATGGTGCATTTTTTTCTTTTTCATATTGAATGAACTACATCGGTCCACTGTGGCAAAACTGAATTTTCTGGACATTGAGCGCAAAAGTGAGATCGTACTTTTTTCTTTTTTTTTTTACAAGGTTGTATAGATTGGTGTTCTATTTAGTACTTTCCTGTGCAGCTCATTTGCGGCGCCCAGAGAGGAATTATTTTCTTATTGAGGAGCAGAGTTAGCCTTTTATTATATATGGGCCCTCATTCCGAGTTGATAGCTCGCAAGGCGAATTTAGCAGAGTTGCTCACGCTAAGCCTACGCCTACTGGGAGTGTATCTTAGCTTCTTAAAATTGCGACCGATGTATTCGCAATATTGCGATTACAAACTACTTAGCAGTTTCAGAGTAGCTTCAGACTTACTCGGCATCTGCGTTCAGTTCAGTGCTTGTCGTTCCTGGTTTGACGTCATAAACACACCCAGCGTTCGCCCAGACACTCCCCCGTTTCTCCGGCCACTCCTGCGTTTTTTCCGGAAACGGTAGCGTTTTTATCCACACGCCCCGAAAACGCCGTGTTTCCGCCCAGTAACACCCATTTCCTGTCAATCACACTACGATCGCCAGAGCGAAGAAAAAGCCGTGAGTAAAAATACTATCTTCATTGTAAAATTACTTGGCGCAGTCGCAGTGCGAATATTGCGCATGCGTACTAAGCGGAATTTCACTGCGATGCGAAGAAAATTACAGAGCGAACGACTCGGAATGAGGGCCATGGTGTATACAGTGATTTAGATGGGAATTCCCCAAATGTGATTGTATTGCATTTCATGATGCAAAATGTACGCCACAATACAATACAATACACAGCTTTCATGGGAGTGGATCATTCAGTCTACCAGAATTATGTCAACTGTCACTTGGACGACTACATATGGTCGACATGCACACGTCAAGTGGTCGACATGTAAAAGGTAGACGGGTAAAAAAAGGTTGACAAAATAAAAAGGTCGGCATGGAAATGGTCGACACAGGTAAAAAAAAAATTGGGTGTTATTTTGTACGTTGAACCATGTAAAAGCCAAATTAGTAGAAATGTGTACCCACGCGGGCACGCTTAGAGCAAGGTGCCTCAGTCCGCTATCCCTGCGTTCGGCACGTTGCTATTCCCAATCGTAATCCACGTAGATGATAATATGAAAAGGTTGGCAAAAAAAAAAAAAGGCAAAAAAAATAAGAATTTACTTACCGATAATTCTATTTCTCGTAGTCCGAAGTGGATGCTGGGGACTCCGTAAGGACCATGGGGAATAGCGGCTCCGCAGGAGACTGGGCACAAAAGTAAAGCTTTAGAACTACCTGGTGTGCACTGGCTCCTCCCCCTATGACCCTCCTCCAAGCCTCAGTTAGGATACTGTGCCCGGACGAGCGTACACAATAAGGAAGGATTTTGAATCCCGGGTAAGACTCATACCAGCCACACCAATCACACCGTACAACTCGTGATCTAAACCCAGTTAACAGCATGATAACAGAGGAGCCTCTAGAAAAGATGGCTCACTACAGCAATAACCCGATTTTTTGGTAACAATAACTATGTACCAGTATTGCAGACAATCCGCACTTGGGATGGGCGCCCAGCATCCACTACGGACTACGAGAAATAGAATTATCGGTAAGTAAATTCTTATTTTCTCTAACGTCCTAAGTGGATGCTGGGGACTCCGTAAGGACCATGGGGATTATACCAAAGCTCCCAAACGGGCGGGAGAGTGCGGATGACTCTGCAGCACCAAATGAGAGAACTCCAGGTCCTCCTCAGCCAGGGTATCAATTTTGTAGAATTTTACAAACGTATTTGCTCCTGACCAAGTAGCTGCTCGGCAAAGTTGTAAAGCCGAGACCCCTCGGGCAGCCGCCCAAGATGAGCCCATCTTCCTTGTGGAGTGGGCATTTACAGATTTTTGGCTGTGGCAGGCCTGCCACAGAATGTGCAAGCTGAATTGTACTACAAATCCAACGAGCAATAGTCTGCTTAGAAGCAGGAGCACCCAGCTTGTTGGGTGCATACAGGATAAATAGCGAGTCAGATTTTCTGACTCCAGCCGTCATGGAAACATATTTTCAGGGCCCTGATAACGTCTAGCAACTTGGAGTCCTCCAAGTCCCTAGTAGCCGCAGGCACCACAATAGGTTGGTTCAGGTGAAACGCTGAAACCACCTTAGGGAGAAACTGAGGACGAGTCCTCAATTCCGCCCTGTCCGAATGGAAAATCAGATAAGGGCTTTTACAGGATAAAGCCGCCAATTCTGACACGCGCCTGGCCCAGGCCAGGGCCAACAGCATGACCACTTTCCATGTGAGATATTTTAACTCCACAGATTTAAGTGGTTCAAACCAATGTGACTTTTGGAACCCAAAAACTACATTGAGATCTCAAGGTGCCACTGGAGGCACAAAAGGAGGCTGTATATGCAGTACCCCTTTTACAACGTCTGAACTTCAGGGACTGAAGCTAGTTCTTTTTGGAAGAAAATTGACAGGGCCGAAATTTGAACCTTAATGGACCCCAATTTCAGGCCCATAGACACTCCTGTTTGCAGGAAATGTAGGAATCGACCCAGTTGAATTTCCTCCGTCGGGCCTTACTGGCCTCGCACCACGCAACATATTTTCGCCAAATGCGGTGATAATGTTTTGCGGTTACATCCTTCCTGGCTTTGATCAGGATAGGGATGACTTCATCCGGAATGCCTTTTTTCCTTCAGGATCCGGCGTTCAACCGCCATGCCGTCAAACGCAGCCGCGGTAAGTCTTGGAACAGACAGGGTCCTTGCTGGAGCAGGTCCCTTCTTAGAGGTAGAGGCCACGGATCCTCCGTGAGCATCTCTTGAAGTTCCGGTTACCAAGTCCTTCTTGGCCAATCCGGAGCCACGAATATAGTGCTTACTCCTCTCCATCTTATCAATCTCAGTACCTTGGGTATGAGAGGCAGATGAGGGAACACATACACTGACTGGTACACCCACGGTGTGACCAGAGCGTCTACAGCTATTGCCTGAGGGTCCCTTGACCTGGCGCAATACCTGTCGAGTTTTTCCCAACGGTTTATAATCATGTGGAAGACTTCTGGGTGAAGTCCCCACTCTCCCGGGTGGAGGTCGTGTCTGCTGAGGAAGTCTGCTTCCCAGTTGTCCACTCCCGGAATTGCTGACAGTGCTATCACATGATTTTCCGCCCAGCGAAGAATCCTTGCAGCTTCTGCCATTGCCCTCCTGCTTCTTGTGCCACCCTGTCTGTTTACGTGGGTGACTGCCGTGATGTTGTCCGACTGGATCAACACCGGCTGACCTTGAAGCAGAGGTCTTGCTAAGCTTAGAGCATTGTAAATGGCCCTTAGCTTCAGGATATTTATGTGAAGTGATGTCTCCAGGCTTGACCATAAGCCCTGGAAATTCCTTCCCTGTGTGACTGCTCCCCAGCCTCGCAGGCTGGCATCCGTGGTCACCAGGACCCAGTCCTGAATGCCGAATCTGCGGCCCTCTAGAAGATGAGCACTCTGCAACCAACACAGGAGGGACACCCTTGTTCTTGGTGACAGGGTTATCCGCTGATGCATCTGAAGATGCGACCCGGACCATTTGTCCAGCAGGTCCCACTGGAAAGTTCTTGCGTGGAATCTGCCGAATGGGATTGCTTCGTAGGAAGCCACCATTTTACCCAGAACCCTTGTGCATTGATGCACTGAGACTTGGCTCGGTTTTAGGAGGTTCCTGACTAGCTCGGATAACTCCCTGGCTTTCTCCTCCGGGAGAAACACCTTTTTCTGGACTGTGTCCAGGATCATCCCTAGGAACAGAAGACGAGTCGTCGGAATCAGCTGCGATTTTGGAATATTGAGAATCCAATCGTGCTGCCGCAACACTACCTGAGATAGTGCTACACCGGCCTCCAACTGTTCCCTGGATCTTACCCTTATCAGGGAATCGTCCAAGTAAGGGATAACTAAAATTCCCTTCCTTCGAAGGAATATCATCATTTCGGCCATTACCTTGGTAAAGACCCGGGGTGCCGTGGACCATCCATACGGCAGCGTCTGAACTGATAGTGACAGTTCTGTACCATAAACCTGAGGTACCCTTGGTGAGAAGGGTAAATTTGGACATGAAGGTAAGCATCCTCGATGTCCCGAGACATCATGTAGTCCCCTTCTTCCAGGTTCGCAATCACTGCTCTGAGTGACTCAATCTTGAATTTGAACCTCTGTATGTAAGTGTTCAAAGATTTTAGATTTAGAATCGGTCTCACCGAGCCGTCCGGCTTCGGTACCACAACAGTGTGGAATAATACCCCGTTCCCTGTTGCAGGAGGGGTACCTTGATTATCACCTGCTGGGAATACAGCTTGTGAATGGCTTCCAAAACTGTCTCCCTGTCAGAAGGAGACATCGGTAAAGCCGATTTTAGGAAACGGCGAGGGGGAGACGTCTCGAATTCCAATTTGTACCCCTGAGATATCACTGAAGGATCCAGGGGTCTACTTGCGAGTGAGCCCACTGCGCGCTGAAATTCATTGAGACGGGCCCCCCACCGTGCCTGATTCTGCTTGTAAAGCCCCAGCGTCATACTGAGGGCTTGGCAGAGGCGGGAAAGGGTTTCTGTTCCTGGGAACTGGCTGATTTCTGCAGCCTTTTTCCTCTCCCTCTGTCACGGGGCAGAAATGAGGAACCTTTTGCCCGCTTGTCCACGAAAAGACTGCGACTGATAATACGGCGTCTTCTCATGTTGCTTCCAAATGCCGTTTGAAATCCGCATCACCTGACCACTATCGTGTCCATAACCCTCTACTGGTAGAAATGGACAACGCACTTAGACTTGATGCCAGTCGGCAAATATTCCGCTGTGCATCACGCATATATAGAAATGCATCTTTTAAATGCTCTATAGGCAAAAATATACTGTCCCTATCTAGGGTATCAATATTTTCAGTCAGGGAATCCGACCACGCCAACCCAGCACTGCACATCCAGGCTGAGGCGATTGCTGGTCGCAGTATAACACCAGTATGTGTGTAAATACATTTTAGGATACCCTCCTGCTTTCTATCAGCAGGATCCTTAAGGGCGGCCATCTCAGGAGAGGGTAGAGCCCTTACAAGCGTGTGAGAGCTTTATCCACCCTAGGGGGTGTTTCCCAACGCACCCTAACCTCTGGCGGGAAAGGATATAATGCCAATAACATTTTAGAAATTATCAGTTGTTATCGGGGGAAACCCACGCATCATCACATACCTCATTTAATTTCTCAGATTCAGGAAAACTACAGGTAGTTTTTCCTCACCGAACATAATACCCCTTTTTGGTGGTACTCGTATTATCAGAAATGTGTAAAACATTTTTCATTGCCTCCATCATGTAACGTGTGGCCCTACTGGAAGTCACATTTGTCTCTTCACCGTCGACACTGGAGTCAGTATCCGTGTCGGCGTCTATATCTGCCATCTGAGGTAACGGGCGCTTTAGAGCCCCTGACGGCCTATGAGACGTCTGGACAGGCACAAGCTGAGTAGCCGGCTGTCTCATGTCAACCACTGTCTTTTATACAGATCTGACACTGTCACGTAATTCCTTCCAACAGTTCATCCACTCAGGTGTCGACCCCCTAGGGGGTGACATCACTATTACAGGCAATCTGCTCCGTCTCCACATCATTTTTCTCCTCATACATGTCGACACAAACGCACCGACATACAGCACACACACAGGGAATGCTCTGATAGAGGACAGGACCCCACTAGCCCTTTGGGGAGACAGAGGGAGAGTTTGCCAGCACACACCAGAGCGCTATATATATACAGGGATAACCTTATATAAGTGTTTTTCCCCTTATAGCTGCTGTATCTTTAATACTGCGCGTAATTAGTGCCCCCCCTCTCTTTTTTAACCCTTTCTGTAGTGTAGTGACTGCAGGGGAGAGCCAGGGAGCTTCCCTCCAACGGAGCTGTGAGGGAAAATGGCGCCAGTGTGCTGAGGAGATAGGCTCCGCCCCCTTCTCGGCAGCCTTATCTCCCATTTTTCTATGTATTCTGGCAGGGGTTAAATGCATCCATATAGCCCAGGAGCTATATGTGATGCATTTTTTGCCATCCAAGGTGTTTTTATTGCGTCTCAGGGCGCCCCCCCACAGCGCCCTGCACCCTCAGTGACCGGAGTGTGAAGTGTGCTGAGAGCAATGGCGCACAGCTGCAGTGCTGTGCGCTACCTTGTTGAAGACAGGACGTCTTCTGCCGCCGATTTTCCGGACCTCTTCTGTCTTCTGGCTCTGTAAGGGGGCCGGCGGCGCGGCTCTGGGACCCATCCATGGCTGGGCCTGTGATCGTCCCTCTGGAGCTAATGTCCAGTAGCCTAAGAAGCCCAATCCACTCTGCACGCAGGTGAGTTCGCTTCTTCTCCCCTTAGTCCCTCGATGCAGTGAGCCTGTTGCCAGCAGGTCTCACTGAAAATAAAAAACCTAAAACTAAACTTTTCACTAAGCAGCTCAGGAGAGCCACCTAGTGTGCACCCTTCTCGTTCGGGCACAAAATCTTAACTGAGGCTTGGAGGAGGGTCATAGGGGGAGGAGCCAGTGCACACCAGGTAGTTCTAAAGCTTTACTTTTGTGCCCAGTCTCCTGCGGAGCCGCTATTCCCCATGGTCCTTACGGAGTCCCCAGCATCCACTTAGGACGTTAGAGAAAAAAAGGTAAAAAAACTAAACAAACAAACTTGTGTTGCTCATCTGCGTGTCGACCATTTATATATCTACCATCTGAACCTGTCGACCTTTTACATGGCAACTATACGGGGTCGACCCATCATCTGGATACAGTTTTCATTATTTAATTAAACTAATTCAAATATATTCTGAGTGTAATGAAGATATACATATGTAATAGACCAACCTGTAGGGGTGCCTTCTGATGTAAGAAAGGATGGCATTGACCATTTATCAACATGGTAAACTCAACTGCGACTCAAGCACTGTACCTGCAATCACCTCTCACATGTCTGCTGTGGACAATATAATGTCCATCATTGTCTGATAAAAACATTGTAAACAGCTTCCTGGTTGTAAAACAGAATGACCTAAACCAATTGACCCGTTCCAATGAAAAAATATTTTCTTGTGTAAAAAATAAATCTAAATTGTGATAAAATAAATGTCCAAATAGAACATGTCTGCAGCCTGCGGCTCTCCAGCTGTTGAGGAACTACAACATCCCAGCAAGCCCTGCCTCAGTTTTAGCATGCCTTAAAAGCAAAACTGTGGCATGGCATGCTGGGATGTGTAGTTCCACAGCAGCTGGAGAGCTACAGGTTGCAGACCCATGAAATAAAACATAATAAAAGACTTAATTAAAAGCACACAGCATGCTCCTATACACCCATTTTCCTGCTACTCAGCATTTTATTCAAATTACTTCAACATGCAAATGAAATGGCCAATCAAGTAGCTTTATTTGACATATTGCCAACAGAAAATAAAGCAAAGTTACAGCCCATTTTGGGGCGGTGAACAATTCATCTTCAGCATTTTGATCAACAACTTTTCTTGGCAACTTCAAACTGGGCATCGGCCCGTTATTGTTGCTAGGAATTACTTTACAATAAGGACTTCAATCCTATAATGAAAATTCACATCAGTCAGACTATTTCATAGTAGATATTTTCGCCCCCATTTAACAAGCCTGGGAGAGTGATAAATAACACGTTGATAAAGTACCAACCAATCAGCTCCTAACTGCCATATCACAGGCTGTGTTTGAGAAATAACAGTTAGGAGCTGGTTGGTTGGTACTTTATCACCATGCGATTTATCAAGGCTTGATAAATCTGGGCCTTTGTAACCTATTGTTATCTGAAAATATATCCTTTAGTTTCAGGTGACCAGGGGCAAGGCTGTACATTTAACAGGCTTAGTGCTAAATTTACTGAACAGCAGATTTTCAAATCTGTCAATTGGCGGACTTTAAAATTGCAATAACAAATGCAAAACACGCCGGGGTAATAATTACTGCCATTTTCAAACCCATGGGCAAAACTGCCAACAATGGTCAGCTTTAAAAAGAAAATATAATGCTGCTTAGTAAATTTAGCCCATAGTTTCGATAGCTTACCTAATAATTTTTTTTTTAAAGCACTTACTTTTTTTTTTAGTGTTCGATTCTGATTTTCCAACCAGTCATCCACTTGTTCTTCAATTTCCTCAATGCTAACGCCTTGATCATAAGTAGGGACGTATGCACCCCAATTAGATTCAATTGAAGAATACACAGGAAATTCAGATTTTGCCTTTTTCACTTTCGGTTTCTTCTCTTCTGCAGATTTAAAAGTAGTTTAAACAAATGTCACTTAATGTATACAGAAAGAAAACAGAAATTTAGAAGGAAAAAAACAACAAAACAAACAAACAAAAACAAAACAAAACATATCCCAGAATATACAGGAGCCACTTTCAATAATGGGAGAAAAAATGTGGCACCACAAATACACAGTTGGACCTTTGTGATTAAAAATAAAGCAAATATGGAAACTGGGCAGTAGAAAATTATCAGTTTAACACAAATTTTAAAGGTCATATAAACATTTAATTTTATATATCGTGCTCAAAATGTGTGTGTTTACTGGATTACTTACTCAATTACACCTAGGCTCGAATAAAGCTCTGTCTATTTCTTGTTCTACCTAACCTGGGGGGTCATTCTGAGTTGATCGCTCGCTAGCTACTTTTAACAGCCGTGCGAAGGCATAGTCGCCGCCCACGGGGGAGTGTATTTTTGCTTTGCAGGAGTGCGAACGCCTGTGAGGCCGCGCAGCAGCAAACACATTTTGTGCAGAACAAGACCAGCCCTGTAGTTACTTATTCTGTGCGATGATTGCTGCGACGAGTGACACGGTAATGATGTCAGATACCCGCCCGGCCACGCCTGCGTTTTTCCAAACACTCCCAGAAAACGGTCAGTTGACACGCAGAAACTCCCACTTCCTGTCAATCTCCTTGCATTCGACTGTGCGATTGGAATCGTCGCTAAAACCAGTGCAAAACCACAAAGGACTTCGTACCCGTACGACGCGTGTGCGCATTGCGGTGCATGCGTAGATTAGCCTTTTTTTCACTGCTCGCTACGCATCGAACAACGGCAGCTAGCAATCAACTCGGAATGATCCCCCTTGTCCTTATTACAGCTCCTGCCATTTATTTCTTCTTGTTACCTCTTTTTGCTTTTTACTGGTGTGCTGTACCAGTGTAACTGTCTATTGGATTATAAGTGTTCTCCTTTACAGTATGTATGGAAACTTTTGCACTATAATGCGTGTGCTTTTCTTGACAAACATTTATTTAATAGGAGTCGCACAACAAATGCAGATAATGCCCGTTGTGTAAGTATGTATGAACCGCAAAGTATTATATGAGCAAAGAAAAGTGCTTATTACCTTTTGGATATACACACGTAAAATGGCAAATATCAAAACCAAAGCATAAGAGAATATAAATGATTAGGTTACTGTTCCCAAAACATTCAGTGAATCATGTAAGTTAGCCTTCCATCTTGCTTTGCTTGTTTTCCGTGGGAGTTGCTATGCTGCTTGCCTGGCTCTTCCATACCACAGAACCCAGTACCCAGTGGGAGCTGCCATGCTGGGAGTTGCCATGCTGCTTGCCTGGCTCTTCCATACCACAGTACTCAGCATCCAGTTGGTATTGCCATGCTGCTTGCCTGGCTCTGGTAGGAATAATCATCTACCATACCACAGAAGTCAGCACCCAGGGTCCAATTTATTATGGCTTTAGTAAACATATGATAGCATTGATATTACCTATGAATAAAGCATCTCTCATATTTAAGAAGCATTTTACTTAAAATACAGTGCATTCACATTGCTTCACTTTTCCACATTTTGTTATGTTCCAAAATGGAATAAATTAATTGTTTCCCCTCAGAATTTTACACACAATACCCCATAATGACAACGTGAAAAAAGTTTTTTTGAAATTTCTGCTAATTTATTAATAATAAAAAACTAAGAAATCACATGTACATAAGTATTCACAACCTTTGCCATGAAGCTCAAAATTGAACTCAGGTGCATCCTATTTACACTGATCATCCTTGAGATGTTCCTACAGCTTAAGTGGAGTCCACCTGTGGTCAATTCAGTTGATCGGACATGATTTGGAAAGGCACACAAGTGTCTATATAAGGTCCCACACTTAACAGTGCATGTCTGAGCACAAACTAAGCATGAAGTCAAAGGAATTGTCTGTATACCTCAGAGACTGGATTGTCTCGAGGCACAAATCTGGGGAAGGGTACAGAAAAATATCTGCTGCTTTGAAGGTCCCAATGAGCACGGTGGCCTCCATCATCCGTAAATGGAAGAAGTTCGGAACCACCAGTACTCTTCCTAGAGCTGGCCGGCCGTTTAAACTGAGCGATCGGGGGAGAAGGTTCCTAGTCAGGGAGGTGAACAAGAACCCGATGGTCACTCTGACAGAGCTACAGCATTCCTCTGTGGAGAGAGGAGAATCTTCCAGAAGGACAACCATCTCTGCAGCAATCCACCAATCAGGCCTGTATGGTAGAGTGGCCAGACGGAAGCCATTCCTTAGTAAAAAAGCACAGGGCAACCCACTTGGGAGTTTGCCAAAATGCACCTGAAGGACTCTCAGACCATGAGAAACAAAATTCTCTGGTCTGATGAGACAAAGATTGAACTCTTTGGCATGAATGCCAGGACTCATGTTTGGAGGAAACCAGGCACCGCTCATCACCAGGCCAATATAATCTCTACAGTGAAGCATGGTGGTGGCAACATCATGCTGTGGGGATGTTTTTCAGCGGCAGGAGCTGGGAGACTAGTCAGGATAGATGGAAAGATGAATGCAGTAATGTACAGAAACATCCTGGATGAAACCTGCTCCAGAGCGCTCTTGATTTCAGACTGGGGCGACGGTTCATCTTTCAGCAGGACAATGACTCTAAGCACACAGCCAAGATTTCAAAGGAGTGGCTTCTGGATAACTCTGTGAATGTCCTGGAGTGCTCCAGCAAGAGCCCAGACTTCAATCTGATTGAACATCTCTGGAGAGATCTGAAAATTGCTGTGCACAGACGCTACCCTTCCAACCAGATGAAACTTGAGAGGTGCTGCAAGGAGGAATGGGCGAAACTGCGCAAAGATAGGTGTGCCAAACTTGTGGCTTCATACTGAAAAATACTTGAGGCTGTAATTGCTGCCAAAGGTGCATCAACAAAGTATTGAGCAAAGGCTGTGAATATTTATGTACATGTGATTTCTTAGTATTTTTATTTTTCATAAATTTGCAAAAATCTAAAAAAAAAAAAAAAATGTTCACGTTGTTATTATGGGGTATTGTGTGTAGAAGTTTGAGGGAAAAAATTAATTTATTCCATTTTGGAACATAACAAAATGTAGAAAAAGTTAAGCGCTGTGAACACTTTCTGGATGCACTGTATATAATAATGTTTCATTATATGAATGATTTGGCTAGTCTACAAAATTGCTGCCATGAAATGATTTCACTGATTCCTAATCAAATAGCAAAGAGGTTGTTATAAAGTGCAAACCCCCCCTTCTCCTCAAATTTTCATATTTCAGGAAGTATACCTGTGAGTGGTACTACTACGGCAATACAGAATATGTTTGAGAACGGAAATGTATTAAGAGCCTGGGAACTAATTCACTGCACTTATAGTGGATTTCTGCTCGCACCTCAGGAATGTGCGAGCAGAAACCCTCTTAAGGTTTGGCTTTAGGGCTGGTCGGGCATGCTGGGGACACCCTAATTGCTGGACCGCTCAGCACACATCTCTGGGGAAATCTCCCCGTCAGTACGGCCCTTTAGGCTACGGGTAGGGAGGGTTAGGGGGACATTGGGGCCGAATTCCCAACATTAGGATGTCGCAGTTGGTATTCATATCCAAGGCCTGCCAATGTGTATTAGGGCAAATCAAGAAGAACTGTACAAGACATTATTTTGTGCTAGGAATCTATTTGTTGAAAACTGTGAAATGCATACAGGAAACGGAGACAAACAATGTTGTATCTTACTGCTAATAGTTTACTGACCCAATCAATGACTTTGGAAATTTGGTGAATTTTCACAAAATATGGCAGTATGCACTGAGAAACAACAGAATGTTATAAGTAGTGAACTGAGCTGTTCTACAATTCCTCTCCACTAAATGATATACGCACCTCTAAGGTTTAATTCTGCATAAGTAGAAGAGCACAATACTAATAAATATAAGCAATATGTATAAACATACTTAATAGGGATTCCAGCTCTGCTTGGGCTTCAGCCTCCTCTTTTTCTTTCATTTTCTTATCATTGTACTCCGCATAAAACTGCTTGATGTCCTGTTCAAACAAGGGAATAATACAATTAACAATATTAGAGATTATGTGCCTTTAAAAACTCTGGTTAAAAAGCCTCACACGTCTCGTATCGTCATGAGGATTTGCCACATCTGACTGACAACAGAAAGCCATGTATGGAAATATTTCTGCATCCCACAGTACAGCAGCGAGAAGCCGATGGATGTGAAAGCTCTCTGGGCTTTCACTAAACACAGCCAGATATTATTATCCATGAAAATGCTTTTGGTTCATTTATTAGTTTCCTTCCTCTAAGTTATTTTAGTTACTAGGTGGAATTTCTAAACAGCTGCACTTTGAAACTAACAATGAGTCGTGTGGTACATATAAAAATTTACAAGTAGCACAAAACTAGCCCAGATTCAGCGTGTATAAGTTGAATGTAGCAGAAGAGCATGGACTGGCATAACAGGGCAGACAGAGCGAGCAGACGAGAGTGTCCTGCTACTGAGAGCTTACAACCTAGAGGGCAAGTAGGTAGAACTAGTAGGAGCAATGGGAGAGAGGTGGATGTGACAAGTGGGCAACACAGATTTAGTAGATGGTAGTGGACTAGGAGGGCTTAGGGTATGCAAAAATGAAAAAGGTGGGTTTTGATTGAGATCTTGAAATATTGTTGGTTGGAAGAGAGTCTCTACACTGAAAAATTAGGTGTTTCACACATCTGTCATCTAAATCTGGCCTGGAGGGGACGCATAGAGGAGGAGGAGCAAGTAACATCTTTAAATTCTTAAAGTGCCGGCTCCCATCTACCACCAACTATACCCCACGTTCTTAAGACTCCAGTGTCCCCTAGTGGATGAAGGAGAAAATAGCTGTGATAGGTCCATTAATCTACAACTGAGAAATGTTGATCCTACTGATGCATATACAACAGCTCCGGGCATCCTGAATCTTTCCAACTGTTGTACAATACAATGCTATTAAGTGAAGAGCTGAAGCCTCCGGGGTTGAGTTAGGCACAATCACCTAACAATGCAAAAATGTCTGTATGTCTCCAGTGGGAGAAGGTGACACAGAAAAAGGTGCAGAGTTCATGCTTAGATTCATCCCATATACCTGCATCTGGTACTTGCACTAATACGCACTGCTCTTGTACACCACTTCAACAGCAATTGCTTCTAACCACAGTCTGTTATTTGAACCTCTTGTTAATTATAATCTCAGTAAATTTATCCTTGAATGGCTAATATATGGGATAATATACCCCCTACTGTCAATGTTAAAGATATTTATAATCACTGCAGCGCAACATCGCTATGTAAAAGCTCATGGCCGCTGAGAGGGTGCTTTTATACGGGTCAGGGATCTCTGACGCGAGTTCTAATATCCAGCATCATTTACAATGAGTGTGTGTGATTCCTAACAGTACACAAGTTCCCTAATGAACGTCCCATGAACCTGTATATAATAATAATAATAATAATAATAATAAATATTATTATTATTATTATATAGCACTTTTCTCCAGCAGGACTCAAAAGTGCTTCACAAATTTTACGAAGGATTTTGTATTATAAGTAGAAAACCACACAGTAAAAAAAAAAAGCCTAGAGAAGAGAACACAATAAGCATACTGTCAGGTACTTTGGGGAATAAATTCCATGGGTTATATATTCCACTCATGAAAGTTACCAGGCGAGGCATCCGCCTTAAGTGGAATAGGTCACCCTAGAGTTGGTTAGTCCCAACAATCATAGTAGGGTCCTAATATGACCGTCATGTATTTTTCAACCGTTCTATGAGCGTACAAGGTGAGACATTATTATTATTACATTTTATTCATAAGGCGCCACAAGTGTTTCGCAGCGCCGTGCAAAGAGCATACAATAGAACAGTACAGGGAGATAGAACTTAACATTACAGTAAATAAATAACAAAAATAGAGTACAGGTAACAAAGAGCACCACAATTCTCAATAAATAATACAGCTTAGATGTAAGTAGCGAGGGAGTAATCAGCGTACTACTAGGGGCTGGCGGCCATAGAGATAGATGAGCCTTTACCAGCAGGAGAGAAAGCAGGTAAAGATGGTCGCTGAGTAGGAGAGAGCTGTGAGTGAAATGTGTTGAGAAGAGGGCTCTGCTCTGAGGAGCTAACAATCTAGTGGAAAAGGGCGACAGACAGATGACATGAGGTACAAGCAAGCGGGAGGTAGCCTGATGGCAGGATGTAAGCAAAGCAGAGATGGTCGAGGCATGAGGCAGGGGGATGGAGGAGCAGCCTCAGGACTAGGTTATGCATTGGGTAGCCATGTTGGGCGCACTACAAAGGTTACACTGTTGGAGATAAGCCATACAAGGACCCAAGTCACATATTGTAAAATGGACATGTGTGTAATACTCTATATAAATAGATCAATATGTAGTACATCCTGCCCATGGAGGAACCATCAGATGCAGACATGTGGGCGCACTGTGAGGGCTGCTGCTGGCAGGGTGTGCAGATAGTAGAGGAATAACATACAGAGGGGGTTACAGGAAGAAAATATAAGAAGAGCAAAACACGGTGGCATAAAAGGCCTAATTAAAATAGTGGCGTGGTCTATAAGGTACTAGAATTAGATGTCGTTTCAGGGAGCAGTATTAAATGATACACCAGTCCTTAATGTGTGGGCATACTGGCACTTGTGGTTCTACAGGTGCCATCATGTCGGATAAGGCTTGCTGGGACTTGTAGGTCACGTGCAAAGAATATTGTTAACCATTTAATGGCCACTAACCCCTTTACCCATCGCCACCAGGGGTGCAGGGAAGATACCAGGGCTAGTTGTTTCTCAGGAGGAGGGCTTTTTTTTTGTGGGGGAGGGGGGTGGGTGAGTTCCCGACTTTCTGAGGGATTCTAGCCTTGGCCTGACCTGTTTGGGGCTGTTTGTCATTATGGCAGGGGAAGCCCATGTGGTGGGTCCCCCTCCTATTGTGTCAGGGGCTAAATGAATTCCCCCCGTACTCTTCTATCAGGGCTACGACTGCTGTTGCACATTTGCTTCAAAGCAGAACTAGCGCTTTTAAAGGTTAAAATAAAATATCTTGAGGAATCTAAACATTTAAAGTGCATGCAATCAACAACACAGTACAATGCAACTTTAAAAATAAAAGCTTCTGTAGTCTTCGTAACAAACACACACTGCTATATTAAACGTTGAAAGGCTAGATATTAGTAAGTGGACGCATTTTGCGTGACAAAAAGCAGATATTCAATAACACAGTTGAAAGCAAACATTTGCTTTTAAAGAATATTACAAAATGGAGAAAAGAAATAAAAAATACCTGAAACAGCTGAGGCAGCGATCTGACTGTGAGATAAAACCAGATTCCCAGCTTGAAAGGAAGTAGATCCCTCCACTGTGGTTTTTCAAGGACCCTGTAACAGACGTGACAGGCTCATCACACAATAAAGAAGTACATACAGTACTGTACAGCATTGCATTGCAAATGGCAGGAAATAATACACTGTTTACAGGTTTAATAATAGGACATTTTAACGCATTCAACTAACATTCAACTAACATGATCTTAACATGTATAGTATGGAGGAGAGAAGGGAAAGGGGAGACATGATAGAAACTTTCAAATATACCAAAGGTTTTAACAAAGTTCAGGAGGGAAACATTCTTCAAAGGAAGAGAAGTATTAGAACTCGAGGACAACCACGGAAATTTAAGGAAAAATTACTTCACAGAAAGGGTAGTGGATAAGTGGAATAGCCTCTCATCAGAGGTGGTAGAGGCTAAGGGGTATATGCAATTAGCGGCGAATCGCGGCAATTTTTCGCCCGTTTTTTAATTCGACACAAAATTCGACCGTCGAATTCCGGCAAGTGGGTGCCGAAATTTACCAAATTCAATAAAAAACAGATTCGACAGTCCCGCTGTCGAAAAACGGCTGATTTGACGGATTTTGATCGATTTTTTAAAAACGGGAAAAAACACGAAAAAAAATTGCGTGGGGTCCCCCCTCCAAAGCAAAACCAGCCTCGGGCTCTTGGAGCCGGTCCTGGTTCTAAAAATCCGGGGGGGGAAATGACAGGGGATCCCCCGTATTTTTAAAACCAGCACCGGGCTCTGCGCCTGGTGCTGGTGCAAAAAATACGGGGGACAAAAAGAGTAGGGGTCCCCCGTATTTTTTACACCAGCATCGGGCTCCACTAGCTGGACAGATAATGCCACAGCCGGGGGTCACTTTTGTACAGCGCCCTGCGGCCGTGGCATTAAATACCCAACTAGTCACCCCTGGCCGGGGTACCCTGGGGGAGTGGGGACCCCTTCAATCAAGGGGTCCCCCCCAGCCACCCAAGGGCCAGGGGTGAAGCCCGAGGCTGTCCCCCCCATCCAAGGGCTGCGGATGGGGGGCTGATAGCCTTGAGAAATTTGAAAGAATATTGTTTTTTCCAGTAGTACTAAAAGTCCCAGCAAGCCTCCCCCGCAAGCTGGTACTTGGAGAACCACAAGTACCAGCATGCGGGAGAAAAACGGGCCCGCTGGTACCTGTAGTTCTACTGGAAAAAAAAATACCCAAATAAAAACAGAAGACACACACCGTGAAAGTAAAACTTTATTTCATACATGCCGACACATACATACTTACCTATGTTGACCCGCCGACTGCCACGCCCCCCTCGTCTCTGAAGAATCCGGGGTACCTGTGAAAAAAATTATACTCACCTCAATCCAGTGTCCGGATCTTTTAAAATAATCCTCGTACTTGGCAAAAAAAAAAAAACGAACACCCGAACCAAACGGACTGAAAGGGGTCCCATGTTTACACATGGGACCCCTTTCCCCGAATGCAGAGACCCCCTCGTGACTGCTGTCACAGAAAGGTCTCTTCAGCCAATCAGCGAGCGCAACGTCCTGGCACTCTGCTGATTGGCTGTATGCGCGTCTGAGCTGTCAGACAGCGCATCGCAAAGCCTCTCCATTATATTCAATGGTGGGAACTTTGCGTCAGCGGTGAGGTCACCCGCGGTCAGCGGCTGACCGCGGGTAACCCCACCGCTACCCGCAAAGTTCCCACCATTGAAACTAATGGAGGGAGCTGTGCGATGCGCTGTCTGACAGCAGACGCGCATACAGCCAATCAGCAGAGTGCCACGAAGTAGCGCTTCCTGATTGGCTGAAGGGACCTTCTGTGACAGCAGTCATGTGGGGTCCCGGCATTCGTGGAAAGGGGTCCAATGTGTAAACATGGGACCCCTTTCAGTCCATTTGGTCCGGGTGTTCGTTTTGTTTTTTTGCCAAGTACGTGGATTATAACCTGGACACTGGATTGAGGTGAGTATAATTTTACTCACAGGTACACGTGGATTCTACTTGGACAAGTGGACAGAGGTCGGCGTGTGAACATAGGTAAGTATGTGTGTGTTGAGATGTGTGTAATAAAGTTTTACTATCACGGTGTGCGTGTCCTGTTTTTATTTGGGTATTTTTTTTCCAGTAGAACTACAGGTACCAGCGGGCCCATTTTTCTCCCGCATGCTGGTACTTGTGGTTCTCCAAGTACCAGCTTGCGGGGGAGGCTTGCTGGGACTTGTAGTACTACTGGAAAAAACAATATTCTTACACTTTTCTCAAGGCTATCAGCCCCCCATCCGCAGCCCTTGGATGGGGGGGGGGGGGGGGGGGGGACAGCCTCGGGTGACTAGTTGGGTATTTAATGCCACTGCCGCAGGGCGCTGTATAAAAGTGACCCCCGGCTGTGGCATTATCTGTCCAGCTAGTGGAGCCCGTTGCTGGTGTAAAAAATACGGGGGACCCCTACGCTTTTTGTCCCCCGTATTTTTTGCACCAGGCGCAGAGCCCGGTGCTGGTTTTAAAAATACGGGGGATCCCGTGTCATTTTTCCCCCGGATTTTTAGAACCAGGACCGGCTCGAAGAGCCCGAGGCTGGTTATGCTTTGGAGGAGGGACCCCACGCCATTTTTTTTCGGGATTTTACCATTCCATTTAAAAAAAAAAATAATAATAATATTTTTAAAAATATATAAATAATACTTGTGCCTCCAAAATAGACAAACCAATAACCTAATCCCTTCTGATATAAATAGATATGCTATTACCAATAAAAAAAAACACCAAAAAAAACATGTTTTAAATTTTTTTTATTAGATTCCGCCACCAAAGTGTGGCGGATTGAAAATGACGAATTTACTGTCTAAAAGCACTGTTGTCGAATTTCCAAACTTCAATTGAATATACTTTTGGCGAATTGCCGCATTTGTACCATTGCAGAAATGTCGAATTTGACAAATGTCGAATTTCAAAAAGTCGATTTTTTTTTTTTTTTGTCGAAAAAGTCCCGTTTTTCGACAATTTCGGGAATTCGACCGCAATTGCCGAAATTGTCGAAAAACGGGACTTTTTCGCCAAAAAAAATAAAAATCGACAATGCAATTCAGTACTTTCCGTCAAAAAAACGGACTTTCAAAATTCGACTTTTTGAAATTCGACATTTGTCAAATTCGACATTTCTGCAATGGTACAAATGCGGCAATTCGCCAAAAGTATATCCAATTGAAGTTTGGAAATTCGACAACAGTGCTTTTAGACAGTAAATTCGTCATTTTCAATCCGCCACACTTTGGTGGCGGAATATAATAAAAAAAATTTAAAACATGTTTTTTTTGGTGTTTTTTTTTATTGGTAATAGCATATCTATTTATATCAGAAGGGATTAGGTAATTGGTTTGTCTATTTTGGAGGCACAAGTATTATTTATATATTTTTAAAAATATATATATATTTTTTTAAAATGGAATGGTAAAATCCCGAAATAAAATGGCGGGCTTCACCCCTGGCCCTTGGGTGGCTGGGGGGGACACCCCTTGATTGAAGGGGTCCCCACTCCCCAAGGGTACCCCGGCCAGGGGTGACTAGTTGGGTATTTAATGCCACGGCCGCAGGGCGCTGTATAAAAGTGACCCCCGGCTGTGGCATTATCTGTCCAGCTAGTGGAGCCCGATGCTGGTGTAAAAATAATACGGGGGATCCCCTGTCATTTTCCCCCCCGGATTTTTAGAACCAGGACCGGCTTGAAGAGCCCGAGGCTGGTTATGCTCCAAACTATACATATTGAGATTTCTTAGTCTTTCTGGGTATGTTTTGTGATGTAGGCCATGCACCATTTTAGTTGCCCTTCTTTGTACAGTTTCTAATGTATTAATATCCTTTTGAAGATATGGGGGTATATGCAATTCACGGCGAATCGCGGCAATTTTTCGCCGTTTTTTAATTCGACTAAATTCGCCAGGTGAATTCCGGAAGGTGGCTTCCGGAATTCACCATATTCAATGAAAAACGGATTCGCCAGAATCGCGGGCGAAAATCGGCCGATTTGGCGGATTTTGATCGATTTTTTAAAAACGGGAAAAAACACGAGGAAAAATTGCGTGGGGTCCCCCCTCCAAAGCAAAACCAGCCTCGGGCTCTTGGAGCCGGTCCTGGTTCTAAAAATCCGGGGGGGGGGGGGGGGGGAATGACAGGGGATCCCCCGTATTTTTAAAACCAGCACCGGGCTCTGCGCCTGGTGCAAAAAATACGGGGGACAAAAAGAGTAGGGGTCCCCCGTATTTTTTACACCAGCATCGGGCTCCACTAGCTGGACAGATAATGCCACAGCCGGGGGTCACTTTTGTACAGCGCCCTGCGGCCGTGGCATTAAATACCCAACTAGTCACCCCTGGCCGGGGTACCCTGGGGGAGTGGGGACCCCTTCAATCAAGGGGTCCCCCCCAGCCACCCAAGGGCCAGGGGTGAAGCCCGAGGCTGTCCCCCCCATCCAAGGGCTGCGGATGGGGGGCTGATAGCCTTGAGAAATTTGAAAGAATATTGTTTTTTCCAGTAGTACTACAAGTCCCAGCAAGCCTCCCCCGCAAGCTGGTACTTGGAGAACCACAAGTACCAGCATGCGGGAGAAAAACGGGCCCGCTGGTACCTGTAGTTCTACTGGAAAAAAAAATACCCAAATAAAAACAGAAGACACACACCGTGAAAGTAAAACTTTATTTCATACATGCCGACACATACATACTTACCTATGTTGACCCGCCGACTGCCACGCCCCCCTCGTCTCTGAAGAATCCGGGGTACCTGTGAAAAAAATTATACTCACCTCAATCCAGTGTCCGGATCTTTTAAAATAATCCTCGTACTTGGCAAAAAAAAAAAAACGAACACCCGAACCAAACGGACTGAAAGGGGTCCCATGTTTACACATGGGACCCCTTTCCCCGAATGCAGAGACCCCCTCGTGACTGCTGTCACAGAAAGGTCTCTTCAGCCAATCAGCGAGCGCAACATCCTGGCACTCTGCTGATTGGCTGTATGCGCGTCTGAGCTGTCAGACAGCGCATCGCAAAGCCTTTCCATTATATTCAATGGTGGGAACTTTGCGTCAGCGGTGAGGTCACCCGCGGTCAGCGGCTGACCGCGGGTAACCCCACCGCTACCCGCAAAGTTCCCACCATTGAAACTAATGGAGGGAGCTGTGCGATGCGCTGTCTGACAGCAGACGCGCATACAGCCAATCAGGTGAGTGCCACGAAGTAGCGCTTCCTGATTGGCTGAAGGGACCTTCTGTGACAGCAGTCATGTGGGGTCCCGGCATTCGTGGAAAGGGGTCCAATGTGTAAACATGGGACCCCTTTCAGTCCATTTGGTCCGGGTGTTCGTTTTGTTTTTTTGCCAAGTACGTGGATTATAACCTGGACACTGGATTGAGGTGAGTATAATTTTACTCACAGGTACACGTGGATTCTACTTGGACAAGTGGACAGAGGTCGGCGTGTGAACATAGGTAAGTATGTGTGTGTTGAGATGTGTGTAATAAAGTTTTACTATCACGGTGTGCGTGTCCTGTTTTTATGTGGGTATTTTTTTTCCAGTAGAACTACAGGTACCAGCGGGCCCATTTTTCTCCCGCATGCTGGTACTTGTGGTTCTCCAAGTACCAGCTTGCGGGGGAGGCTTGCTGGGACTTGTAGTACTACTGGAAAAAACAATATTCTTACACTTTTCTCAAGGCTATCAGCCCCCCATCCACAGCCCTTGGATGGGGGGGGGGGGGGGGGGGGGGGACAGCCTCGGGTGACTAGTTGGGTATTTAATGCCACTGCCGCAGGGCGCTGTATAAAAGTGACCCCCGGCTGTGGCATTATCTGTCCAGCTAGTGGAGCCCGATGCTGGTGTAAAAAATACGGGGGGGACCCCTACGCTTTTTGTCCCCCGTATTTTTTGCATCAGGCGCAGAGCCCGGTGCTGGTTTTAAAAATACGGGGGATCCCGTGTCATTTTCCCCCCGGATTTTTAGAACCAGGACCGGCTCGAAGAGCCCGAGGCTGGTTATGCTTTGGAGGAGGGACCCCACGCCATTTTTTTTCGGGATTTTACCATTCCATTTAAAAAAAAAAATAATAATAATATTTTTAAAAATATATAAATAATACTTGTGCCTCCAAAATAGACAAACCAATAACCTAATCCCTTCTGATATAATAGATATGCTATTACCAATAAAAAAAAACACCAAAAAAACCATGTTTTAAATTTTTTTTATTAGATTCCGCCACCAAAGTGTGGCGGATTGAAAATGACGAATTTACTGTCTAAAAGCACTTTTGTCGAATTTCCAAACTTCAATTGAATATACTTTTGGCGAATTGCCGCATTTGTACCATTGCAGAAATGTCGAATTTGACAAATGTCGAATTTCAAAAAGTCGATTTTTTTTTTTTTTTTTTTTGGCGAAAAAGTCCCGTTTTTCGACAATTTCGGGAATTCGACCGCAATTGCATATACCCCACAGGGGTATATGCAATTGCGGTCGAATTCCCGAAATTGTCGAAAAACGGGACTTTTTCGCCAAAAAAAATAAAAATCGACAATGCAATTCAGTACTTTCCGTCAAAAAAACGGACTTTCAAAATTCGACTTTTTGAAATTCGACATTTGTCAAATTCGACATTTCTGCAATGGTACAAATGCGGCAATTCGCCAAAAGTATATCCAATTGAAGTTTGGAAATTCGACAACAGTGCTTTTAGACAGTAAATTCGTCATTTTCAATCCGCCACACTTTGGTGGCGGAATCTAATAAAAAAAATTTAAAACATGTTTTTTTTGGTGTTTTTTTTTATTGGTAATAGCATATCTATTTATATCAGAAGGGATTAGGTAATTGGTTTGTCTATTTTGGAGGCACAAGTATTATTTATATATTTTTAAAAATATATATATATTTTTTTTAAATGGAATGGTAAAATCCCGAAAAAAAATGGCGGGCTTCACCCCTGGCCCTTGGGTGGCTGGGGGGGACACCCCTTGATTGAAGGGGTCCCCACTCCCCCAGGGTACCCCGACCAGGGGTGACTAGTTGGGTATTTAATGCCACGGCCGCAGGGCGCTGTATAAAAGTGACCCCCGGCTGTGGCATTATCTGTCCAGCTAGTGGAGCCCGATGCTGGTGTAAAAATAATACGGGGGATCCCCTGTCATTTCCCCCCCCGGATTTTTAGAACCAGTACCGGCTTGAAGAGCCCGAGGCTGGTTATGCTCCAAACTATACATATTGAGATTTCTTAGTCTTTCTGGGTATGTTTTGTGATGTAGGCCATGCACCATTTTAGTTGCCCTTCTTTGTACAGTTTCTAATGTATTAATATCCTTTTGAAGATATGGGGGTATATGCAATTCACGGCGAATCGCGGCAATTTTTCGCCGTTTTTTAATTCGACTAAATTCGCCAGGTGAATTCCGGAAGGTGGCTTCCGGAATTCACCATATTCAATGAAAAACGGATTCGCCAGAATCGCGGGCGAAAATCGGCCGATTTGGCGGATTTTGCCGCGATTTTAAAAAACGGGAAAAAACGGGAAAAACCCGGAAAAAAAAAATGGCGTGGGGTCCCCCCTCCAAAGCATAACCAGCCTCGGGCTCTTCGAGCTGGTCCTGGTTCTAAAAATGCAGGGGAAAAATTGGGCAGGGATCCCCCGTATTTTTAAAACCAGCACCGGGCTCTGCGCCTGGTGCTGGTGCCAAAAATACGGGGGACAAAAAGAGTAGGGGTCCCCCGTATTTTTAACACCAGCATCGGGCTCCACTAGCTGGACAGATAATGCCACAGCCGGGGGTCACTTTTATGCCGTGCCCTGCGGCCGTGGCATTAACTACCCAACTAGTCACCCCTGGCCGGGGTACCCTGGGGGAGTGGGGACCCCTACAATCAAGGGGTCCCCCCCCCCAGCCACCCAAGGGCCAGGGGTGAAGCCCGAGGCTGTCCCCCCCCATTCAATGGGCTGCGGATGGGGGGGCTGATAGCCTTTTGTGATAATAAAAAGATATTGTTTTTTCCATTAGTACTACAAGTCCCAGCAAGCCTCCCCCGCAAGCTGGTACTTGGAGAACCACAAGTACCAGCATGCGGGAGAAAAACGGGCCCGCTGGTACCTGTAGTACTACTGGAAAAAAAATACCCAAATAAAAACAGGACACACACACCGTGAAAGTAAAACTTTATTTCATACGCCGACACACACATACTTACCTATGTTGACACGCCGACTGCCACGGTCTCCGACGATCCGAGGTACCTGTGAAAAAATTATACTCACCTTCCAGCGTCCAGAGGTACATCCAAGGTCCAGAGATAATCCACGTACTTGGCAAAACAAAAAAACGAACACCGATCCATACCGGACTAGAAAGGGGTCCAATGCTTTCACATCAGACCCCTTTCTCCCGAATGCCGGGACATCACGTGACTCCTGTCACTGAAGTCCCTTCAGCCAATCAGGAAGCGCTACTTCCGTGGCGCTCATCTGATTGGCTGTGCGCTGTCTGTGATGTGACAGCGCATCGCAAAGCCGCTCCATTACTTTCAATGGTGGGAACTTAGCGGCTAGCGGGGGGGGTCACCCGCCGGTCAGCCGCTGACCGGCGGGTGACCTCACCGCTAGCCGCTAAGTTCCCACCATTGAATATAATGGACTGGGCTGTGCGATGCGCTGTCTGCTCAGACGCACAGAGCCAATCAGACCTGATTGGCTATAGAGACCTTTCTGTGACAGCTGTCACTGACAGGTCTCTCTGCATTCGGGGATAGGGGTCCCATGTGTCAGCATGGGACCCCTTTCAGTCCGTTTGGGCGGGTATTTGCGGTTTGTTATTTTCTACAAGTACGTGGATGTATCTCTGGACCATGGCTGAGGTGAGTATATTGATCTTTTTTTTCAGTTACCCCTGGATTCTACATGGAGAAGAGGACCGATGTCGGCGTGTGCACAAAGGTAAGTATGTGTGTGTCGACGTAAGAAATAAAGTTTTACTTTCACGGTGTGTGTGTCCTGTTTTTATTTGGGTATTTTTTTTCCAGTAGTACTACAGGTACCAGCGGGCCCGTTTTTCTCCCGCATGCTGGTACTTGTGGTTCTCCAAGTACCAGCTTGCGGGGGAGGCTTGCTGGGACTTGTAGTACTACTGGAAAAAACAATATCTTTTAATTATCACAAAAGGCTATCAGCCCTCCCATCCGCAGCCCATTGGATGGGGGGGGGACAGCCTCGGGCTTCACCCCTGGCCCTTGGGTGGCTGGGGGGGGACCCCTTGATTGAAGGGGTCCCCACTCCCCCAGGGTACCCCGGCCAGGGGTGACTAGATGGTTATTTAATGCCACGGCCGCAGGGCACGGCATAAAAGTGACCCCCGGCTGTGGCATTATCTGTCCAGCTAGTGGAGCCCGATGCTGGTGTTAAAAATACGGGGGACCCCTACTCTTTTTGTCCCCCGTATTTTTGGCACCAGCACCAGGCGCAGAGCCCGGTGCTGGTTTTAAAAATACGGGGGATCCCCTGTCAATTTTTTCCCCGCATTTTTAGAACCAGGACCAGCTCGAAGAGCCCGAGGCTGGTTATGCTTTGGAGGGGGGACCCCACGCAATTTTTTTTTCTGATTGTACCGTTCCAGCAATAAAAAAATAAAATAAAAAATAATATTTTAAAAAAATTATAAATAATATTTGTGCCTCCAAAAAAAAAAAAAAAAAAAGTACCTAATCCCTTCTAATATAAATAGATCTGCTATTCCCAAAAAAAAAAACACAAAAAAAACCATGTTTAAATTTTTTTTATTTGTTTTCACCCTCCAAAGTGTGGCGGATTGAAAATGACGAATTTGCTGTCTAAAAGCACTGCTGTCGAATTTCCAAACTTGAATTGAATATGCTTTGGTCGAATTGCAGCACTTATATCATTGCAGAAAAGTCGAATTTGCAAAAATTCGAATTTCAAAAAGTCGAATTTTGAAAGTCCGTTTTTTGGTCGGAAAGCACTGAATTGCATAGGCGAATTTTTTTTTTTGGTCGAAAATGACCCGAAATTCGACAATTTCGGGAATTCGACCGCAATTGCATATACCCCATGGCCTCCAGAATTGAACACTCTAGATGAGGCCGTACCAATGACCTATACAGTGGCATTATTACTTCTTTCTTTCTGCTGCTGATTCCTCTCCCAATGCAGCCAAGCATCTGACTAGCCTTCCTCATTGCTTTGTTACATTGCTTACCTGCCTTTAAGTCATCTGAAATAGTGACTCCTAGATCCCTTTCCTCCTCAGTAGTTTCCAGAATAGTGCCATTAATACTATATTTAGCCTTTGGATTTTTGAGACCCAAGTGCATGATTTTGCATTTTTTGGCATTAAACTGTAATTGCCACACTCTTGACCATTCCTCTAGTCTACCTAGATCCTCAATCATTTGTTTTACCCCACCTGGTGTGATTACCCTGTTGCATACCTTTGTGTCATCTGCAAAAAGGCATACTTTCCCTTTAATGCCATTTGCAATGTCACCAATAAAGATATTAAAAAGCACTGGTCCAAGTACGGATCCTGGGGTACTCCACTGGTAACATTTCCCTCCTGTGAATGCACCCCATTTACCACAACTCTCTGTTTTCTATCCTTCAACCAAGATCTTATCCATTCAATAATCCTAATATGCAATCCCAAACTTTCAAGTTTATTTAGCAGTCTGCGATGTGGAACAGTGTCAAAAGCCTCACTAAAGTCTAGATAAGCTATATCCATGGCTCCACCTTTATCCATCACACAGTCAAAAAAGTCAATAAGATTTGTTTGACATGATCTCCCCACAGTGAATCCATGCTGTTTGGGATCCTGTAAATTGCCGGATTTAAGATAATCTACAACTCTTTCTTTTAAGAGTGTTTCCATCAATTTCCCTACTACTGATGTAAGACTCACTGCGTCCCCTTATTACACATTACGGCAGACAGCGTCCCCTTATTACACATTATGGCAGACAGCGTCCCCTTATTACACATTACGGCAGACGGCGTCCCCCTTATTACACATTACGGCAGACAGTGTGCCCTGTTTTACACATTACGGCAGACAGCGTGCCCTTATTACACATTACGGCAGACAGCGTCCCCTTATTACACATTACGGCAGACAGCGTCCCCTTATTACACATTACGGCAGATGGCGTCCCCCTTATTACACATTACGGCAGACAGCGTGCCGTTTTACACATTACGGCAGACAGCTTCCCCATATTACACATTATGGCAGACTGTCCCTATACACACACACACACACACACACACACACACACAGCCTGTCACCTACAGTCACACCACCCCCCCCCCCCTCCCCTCCCGCCAACTTTACCTCAAGGAGAGCTGTAGCAGAGATGGATGCAGACAGACCAAACAGCAAAGTCGGGGGCGTGGCCTAATAGCGGACCCGTGGCCACGCCCCCTTTCCGCACAGACAGACTGGGAGACAAGGAGGCACAGGACCGGACATACGGCAATCACATCTAGTGTCCTGCTCCGCCGCTGCAGCTACAGTGCTTCTGCAGACGAGCACTGAGCAGCGGCAACCAACAGGTGTTCAGTTCTGTTCACACACAATATCCAAGTGTCATATATCACATTAATCAGCGCAGTCTCATCTGGCGTCCTAGCCAAACTGCATTGCAAATAAAGGCCAGTACACACTAGCCGATCCCCGCAGATGCAGATATTGGCGTCAGCGGGGACACGGCGGGGTGCCGGAATCGGCAAGTGCATACACATTTGCCGATGCTGGCGGGGAAGGAAGCGACAGTGCGCGATGGGGTGTTACAAGGGGACCTCCCTCATGTGTACATGTTCAGGAGAGGGAGGGGGTCATTAACGATGCGCGGGAGCTCACATTGTTAACGAAATTGACTGTACACACTGGACGAGACTGTGAAAGATCTCGCTCAGATTGACCCTTCTCAGTGAGATCTTTCACTTTCCCGTCTAGTGTGTATGGGGCTTAAAATGCATTTTCAGCAAAAACAAAATGCCTGACGTTAGCAGAGTTGCATGGGACCTGGAGGCTCATTCACACCAGGCATCTCACGCTGATGCTAGATGTCTGACGACAGATCTGTATGTATAAAAAAAACCAAAAAAACACAACAATAAAATATAATATGTTTATATAAGTTATGTATTAAGCAGTTTCATGTACAGGTGACACAATTACCTGCCAATCACAATGCTGCATGTCTATTCGCCAAATAAACCAAAACAGTTACAGCAGACTTACCGTTTCAGACCAGATACACATTACTAAAGGGGTAAGAGTGGAGAAGAGTAGATGTTGCAAATAGAAACCTGCTTCTAGCTAGCACTTATCAAGTATATTCTATACAATTATAGGTAGAAGCTGGTTGCTATGGGCAACTTCTCCACTCTTTAGAAGGGTTGAGAAATCTCCCCTTTATTCTAATACACAGCACACTACAAACTATGGGTGGAATTCAATTGTTTTTTGCGTCTTAAGTGACGGGAGATTGAGAGGGTGGCGATATTAAATTGTTCTTATTTATTGCGCACATCGTGCCCTGAGAGGTCGTTTTTCGCCACATACAGCAGTTAAACCCAACCAGCGTAAAGAGCACGACAAAGTCCTGTTTGGGCATCCATACGGGTCACTTTTCGCACATTTCAGATTGCCACCTTTGGGGGGGTACGAGCTGATCGCACCCGAATAAAGCAACAATTGAATAGATCTTTTGCGTGCCATCTACTAGCTGCCGGCACAGCAAACAATTGAAATCTGCCCAAAATGTGAATTTCTGTGTTTCATATGTCACAAGTTCATTATTAAACAGCCACGTTGGAGTCCTACCTGTCACAAATATAATCACTATGTCAGCATTTAGCTGGAACCGTCCACAGACATTGGCATGATCAAAATAAACTCTAAAACTAGCATGATAAAGGTTATTCAAGATATGCGTAAGCAGCTCTTAAAATAACCAAAAGCCAAGATAACCCAATGGTACCGATTAACTTTAAAAAAGAAAAGAAAAATCAATGCTTAAATAACTAGTTTGGAAAGCTGAACAAACAAGCCAATACCTTAAAAAAACATTAATGTCATCAACAGTTCAGTGGAGCATTACTCACTGATGTCACCAGAATAGAAAACAGGCAGAACTGCCTCTGATCTCCTCTTTCCATTGATCCAGTTCCCGCCCCTGCTGGGTGAACCATTTAAAAATGCTTTAATTCTCTCTAAAAGTCAATAGGAAAAATGGTTTTATCTTTCAGGACACTGAATGCCATTACCAGTCATGCTTTACATCTCCTAAAACATGGCCTCTACGTCAGCTACGTTTTATGGGGAGGATGAGAAAGAAACCGAAGTACGTCCCGTTGAATCTTTATTAAATCCCCTTTGTGATGATCTGGCGCGAAGCTCATTGAAATCGCTGCAAAAGTAACATTAAACGTGTACTTCCACTGTCATATATTTGTTGTGGTGTTTGAGATTAGATGGCATTATGCCATATGGAGTGGACAATACAGAGGAGGATATTCAATTTGCCCCGAAGAGACATCGGGAGTAAAAACCCTCAATGTTTCTTTGGGTGCTGCGGTCGGGCTATTTGATTATCTCGGCCGGGAACAAGTTTATTTACACCCGTAAACACACAGGTTCAGTGAAACCTGTGTTTTTTCAGGTGAAATGGCCCCGCCGCGGCTAGTTAGATGGCCCCCTGGCGGCGAAACATTACACCCGACTTGCTGTCGGGGTAACTGAATATCGGTGAGAGTGTATGCATCTCTCATTTAGCACATGATCCAAATTGACAGCATAAACCAATGCAGAAGACTTGAACATTAGATAATAATCCACACTGAAGATTGTTTTCTAAAAAAAAAAAATTTAATATATAAAAATTCAGATATCCCATATTTGCCACAAAACTTTTTATTTATATATAGCCTGGCTTGTGGCGTTCAGTCTTCAGTTTTGCATTAACACATTTGACATTTCTGCAAAATGTAACCTCCATATAGAAGGTGGTAATAAAATCAATAGCTGTCTAAATCTTCACAATGCAGTAAATCATTAAACAGATAATTTAGTAGAGCTAGATGTAGTTTATGAAGGACTTACAAGTGGGCATAAAATAGGTGACCAGTAACAAAGTAAAGTCCTTTTAACAGTCAAACTAAAAAAAAAAAACAATCAAATATTAAATAAAATGTAATATTAGACATAACTACCTAACTCAAATAAATGGGTTGATAGATCAGTATACTGCCATCAGCGATAAATGCTTTAATCAGCATTTTAATGGGGTCGACAACAGGCTGACATCATGAAACGGACAAGAATGTCTGCAATGTTATTGTTGATATAGCGTACTCAACCCGACTCAGGAAGCACTGTAATCTACTAATGTTCTACTGGGCTCAGTGTTCTTGTATATTCTACTGTGGCGGAATCTGATACGCCCATTTAAATTTCAAACTTTACAACCAGTGGTTTGTAGGTCTTGAATGCTGTATTCACCAAACAAACAAATGAATGGGATGAGTGACCAATGCCGGAATTCTGACACCAACAGCAAACATCCCGAAGGCCAGTATCGGGTTTAGGGTTAAGGCCCGGGATAGGCGGTTAGGGTTTACGCACTGGAGGGGTGGTTAGACCTAGCCGCCATTTCCCCGAGGGATAGCCCTAGTCGCCACCTCACGAGGGAACACCCTAGCTGGTAAAAATATTCCCCCCCTCCAATGTTGGGATCTTCAGTGTTGGATGCCACAGTCGGTCACGTAACCGCCGGGATATCATATAGAACCTTAGTGAGCTGTATTGTACTGCATAATGTCCATTTTTTTCAAGACTTGCCAAGTAGACGAAAAATTGAAATGCATTTTCAGGGTCTCAGCAGGGAAGCGCCCATACTTCTGGCAAGCATGGAAAAGCCTTCACAACAGATCATGGTCTTACCGTTCATTTCTTTCTAGAAGACTAGACTTCACGTCCTCCAACGACTTTCCCCCAGCTTTCTTTTTCTTTTCTTTCTTTTTTTTGCTGAGAAGCTCATCCTGAAAGAGCATTCATTAATTATTAGCACTTTTTCACTGACACAATGTACACATAATAAGAATTAGGTAACTACTGCATTAGAATACAATTGTATAAAAGGGAACATACATCGTACACAGATGCATGCTACCACACAATGACTGTATAAACCTCAGGCCTACAAACTACACTTTGTGAAAACTGAAAGCACAAATGGTGGATAATACAGACCAAAGCCAGGGGGTAATTCATATGTTTTTTAGGCGCCTGTAAGTAATGGGTGCTCCTCTAAGGTATTCAATCTTTTGCAGGTTGGTGCGAGTGCCGTGGGCACCCATTATTTCTGCTGACTACTTCCTGAGAAGGTGAACAGGAACGTGCAAAAAGTCATGCATTTGGGCACCAAAACTCCAGTTTGTGCAGTGCAATCAACAGTTTATATGTGTTTAGTCACTTTCCGCAACTAAACCCGGTGCATTTGGGCGCTCATAGCACTCAAGGCCATCGGCAAAACAACTGAATATCTCTGGTTGGGTGCCTGCTATTTACAGGCATGCAAAATACAACTGAATACCCTGAACAAAGTAGGAGCACTAATAATAAGAATTTACTTACCGATAATTCTATTTCTCGTAGTCCGTAGTGGATGCTGGGAACTCCGTAAGGACCATGGGGAATAGCAGCTCCGCAGGAGACTGGGCACAAAAGTAAAAGCTTTAGGACTACCTGGTGTGCACTGGCTCCTCCCCCTATGATCCTCCTCCAAGCCTCAGTTAGGATACTGTGCCCGGACGAGCGCACACAATAAGGAAGGATTTTGAATCCCGGGTAAGACTCATACCAGCCACACCAATCACACCGTACAACCTGTGATCTGAACCCAGTTAACAGCATGATAACAGAGGAGCCTCTGAAAAGATGGCTCCCAATAATAATAACCCGATTTTTGTAACAATAACTATGTACAAGTATTGCAGACAATCCGCACTTGGGATGGGCGCCCAGCATCCACTACGGACTACGAGAAATAGAATTATCGGTAAGTAAATTCTTATTTTCTCTGACGTCCTAGTGGATGCTGGGAACTCCGTAAGGACCATGGGGATTATACCAAAGCTCCCAAACGGGCGGGAGAGTGCGGATGACTCTGCAGCACCGAATGAGAGAACTCCAGGTCCTCCTCTGCCAGGGTATCAAATTTGTAGAATTTAGCAAACGTGTTTGCCCCTGACCAAGTAGCTGCTCGGCAAAGTTGTAAAGCCGAGACCCCTCGGGCAGCCGCCCAAGATGAGCCCACCTTCCTTGTGGAATGGGCTTTTACAGATTTTGGCTGTGGCAGGCCTGCCACAGAATGTGCAAGCTGAATTGTACTACAAATCCAACGAGCAATAGTCTGCTTAGAAGCAGGAGCACCCAGCTTGTTGGGTGCATACAGGATAAACAGCGAGTCAGTCTTCCTGACTCCAGCCGTCCTGGAAACATATATTTTCAGGGCCCTGACTACGTCCAGCAACTTGGAGTCCTCCAAGTCCCTAGTAGCCGCAGGTACCACAATAGGCTGGTTCAAGTGAAACGCTGAAACCACCTTAGGGAGAAATTGAGGACGAGTCCTCAATTCTGCCCTGTCCGTATGAAAAATTAGGTAAGGGCTTTTATAGGATAAAGCCGCCAATTCTGAGACACGCCTGGCTGAAGACAGGGCTAACAGCATAACCACTTTCCAGGTGAGATATTTTAAGTCCACAGTGGTGAGTGGTTCAAACCAATGTGATTTTAGGAACCCCAAAACTACATTGAGATCCCAAGGTGCCACTGGAGGCACAAAAGGAGGCTGTATATGCAGTACCCCCTTGACAAACGTCTGAACTTCAGGAACTGAAGCCAGTTCTTTCTGGAAGAAAATCGACAGGGCCGAAATTTGAACCTTAATGGACCCTAATTTTAGGCCCATAGACAGTCCTGTTTGCAGGAAATGCAGGAAACGACCCAGTTGAAATTCCTCTGTAGGGGCCTTCCTGGCCTCGCACCACGCAACATATTTACGCCAAATACGGTGATAATGCTGTATGGTTACATCCTTTCTGGCTTTGATCAGGGTAGGGATGACTTCATCCGGAATGCCTTTTTCCTTCAGGATCCGGCGTTCAACCGCCATGCCGTCAAACGCAGCCGCGGTAAGTCTTGAAACAGACAGGGTCCCTGCTGGAGCAGGTCCTTTCTTAGAGGTAGAGGCCACGGGTCCTATGTGAGCATCTCTTGAAGTTCCGGGTACCAAGTCCGTCTTGGCCAATCCGGAGCCACGAGTATAGTCCTTACTCCTCTCCTTCTTATGATTCTCAATACCTTGGGTATGAGAGGCAGAGGAGGGAACACATACACTGACTGGTAAACCCACGGTGTTAATAGAGCGTCCACAGCTATTGCCTGAGGGTCCCTTGACCTGGCGCAATACCTGTCTAGTTTTTTGTTGAGGCGGGACGCCATCATGTCCACCTTTGGTTTTTCCCAACGGTTCACAATCATGTGGAAGACTTCTGGGTGAAGTCCCCACTCTCCCGGGTGGAGGTCGTGTCTGCTGAGGAAGTCTGCTTCCCAGTTGTCCACTCCCGGAATGAACACTGCTGACAGTGCTATCACATGATTTTCCGCCCAGCGAAGAATCCTTGCAACTTCTGCCATTGCCCTCCTGCTTCTTGTGCCGCCCTGTCTGTTTACGTGGGCGACTGCCGTGATGTTGTCTGACTGGATCAGCACCGGCTGACCTTGAAGCAGAGGTCTTGCTAGGCTTAGAGCATTGTAGATGGCCCTTAGCTCCAGGATATTTATGTGAAGTGATGTCTCCAGGCTTGACCACAAGCCCTGGAAATTTCTTCCCTGTGTGACTGCTCCCCAGCCTCTCAGGCTGGCATCCGTGGTCATCAGGACCCAGTCCTGAATGCCGAATCTGCGGCCCTCTAAAAGATGAGCACTCTGCAACCACCACAGGAGAGACACCCTTGTCCTTGGAGACAAGATTATCCGCTGATGCATCTGAAGATGCGACCCGGACCATTTGTCTAGCAGATCCCACTGGAAGGTTCTTGCGTGGAATCTGCCGAATGGGATTGCTTCGTAAGAAGCCACCATCTTTCCCAGGACCCTTGTGCATTGATGCACTGAGACTTGGCCTGGTTTTAGGAGATTTCTGACTAGTTCGGATAACTCCCTGGCTTTCTCCTCCGGGAGAAACACCTTTTTCTGGACTGTGTCCAGGATCATCCCTAGGAATAGAAGTCGTGTCGTCGGGATCAGCTGCGATTTTGGAATATTGAGAATCCAACCGTGCTGGCGCAGCACTATCTGAGATAGTGCTACTCCGACTTCCAACTGTTCCCTGGATCTTGCCCTTATCAGGAGATCGTCCAAGTAAGGGATAACTAAAACTCCCTTCCTTCGAAGGAGTATCATCATTTCGGCCATTATCTTGGTAAAGACCCGGGGTGCCTTGGACAATCCAAACGGCAGCGTCTGAAACTGATAGTGACAGTTCTGTACCACAAACCTGAGGTACCCTTGGTGAGAAGGGTAAATTGGGACATGTAGGTAAGCATCTTTGATGTCCAGAGACACCATATAGTCCCCTTCTTCCAGGTTTGCAATCACTGCTCTGAGTGACTCCATCTTGAATTTGAACCTTTGTATGTAAGTGTTCAAGGATTTTAGGTTTAAAATCGGTCTCACCGAGCCGTCCGGCTTCGGTACCACAAATAGTGTGGAATAGTACCCCTTTCCCTGTTGCAGGAGGGGTACCTTGATTATCACCTGCTGGGAATACAGCTTGTGAATGGCTTCCAATACTGCCTCCCTGTCTGAGGGAGACGTCGGTAAGGCAGACTTTAGGAAACGGCGAGGGGGAGACGTCTCGAATTCCAATTTGTACCCCTGAGATACCACCTGAAGGATCCAGGGGTCCACTTGCGAGTGGGCCCACTGCGCACTGAACTTCTTGAGACGGGCCCCCACCGTGCCTGAGTCCGCTTGTAAATCCCCAGCGTCATGCTGAGGACTTTGCGGAGGCGGGAGAGGGCTTTTGTTCCTGGGAACTGGCTGTTTGCTGCAGCCTTTTTCCTCTCCCTCTGCCACGGGGCATAAATGAGGCGCCTTTTGCCCGCTTGCCCTTATGGGGCCGAAAGGACTGCGCCTGATAATACGGCGTCTTCTTAGGTTGAGAAGCTACCTGGGGTAAAAATGTGGATTTTCCAGCAGTTGCCGTGGCTACCAGGTCTGATAGACCTACCCCAAATAACTCCTCCCCCTTATAAGGCAATACTTCCATGTGCCTTTTAGAATCCGCATCACCTGACCACTGCCGCGTCCATAAACCTCTTCTTGCAGAAATGGACAGCGCGCTAACTCTAGATGCCAGACGGCAAATATCCCTCTGTGCATCACGCATATATAGAAATGCATCCTTCAAATGCTCTATAGTCAGTAATATACTGTCCCTATCTAGGGTATCAATATTTCCAGTCAGGGAATCCGACCACGCCAGGCCCGCACTGCACATCCAGGCTGAGGCGATTGCTGGTCGCAGTATAATACCCGTGTGAGAGTATATACATTTTAGGATATTCTCCAGCTTTCTATCGGCAGGTTCCTTTAGGGCGGCCGTATCAGGAGAGGGTAGTGCTACCTGTTTAGACAAGCGTGTGAGCGCTTTATCCACCCTAGGGGGTGTTTCCCAACGTGCCCTATCCTCTGGCGGGAAAGGGTACGATGCCAATAACCTTTTAGGAATTATCAGTTTTTTATCGGGGGAAACCCACGCCTCATCACACACTTCATTTAATTCCTCGGATACAGGAAAAACTACAGGCAGTTTTTTTCTCACCAAACATAATACCCTTTTTAGTGGTACTTGTATTATCAGAGATATGCAATACATTTTTCATTGCTTCAATCATGTAACGTGTGGCCCTAGTGAAAGTCACGTTTGTCTCCTCATCATCGACACTGGAGTCAGTATCCGTGTCTGCCATTTGAGGTAACGGCCGTTTTAAGGCCCCTGATGGCGTTTGAGACCCCTGGACAGGCACAAGCTGATTAGCCGGCTGTCTCATGTCGTCAACTGTCTGTCGTAAAGAGCTGACACTGTCACGCAATTCCTTCCATAAGCTCATCCACTCAGGTGTCGACTCCCCAGGGGGTGACAACTGTATAATAGGCAATTGCTCCGCCTCCATCTTATTTTCCTCCTCAAACATGTCGACACAATCGTACCGACACACCGCACACACACAGGGAATGCTCTGATAGAGGACAGGACCCCACTAGCCCTTTGGGGAGATAGAGGGAGAGTATGCCAGCACACACCAGAGCGCTATATATATACAGGAATGCCACTATAAAATGTGCTTTTCCCTTATAGCTGCTGTTTGTATTAAACTTGCGCCAAATTAGTGCCCCCCTCTCTTTTTTACCCTTTTCTGTAGTGCAGGACTGCAGGGGAGAGTCAGGGAGACGTCCTTCCAGCGGAGCTGTGATGGAAAATGGCGCCCGTGTGCTGAGGAGATAGGCTCCGCCCCCTTCTCGGCGGCCTTTTCTCCCGCTTTTTTGGTGAGTTCTGGCAGGGGTTAAAATACATCCATATAGCCCTGGGGGTTATATGTGGTGTATTTATGCCAGCCAAGGTGTTTTACATTGCTGCTCAGGGCGCCCCCCCCTAGCGCCATGCACCCTCAGTGACCGGAGTGTGAAGTGTGCCTGAATAACAATGGCGCACAGCTGCAGTGCTGTGCGCTACCTTGTTGAAGACTGATGTCTTCTGCCGCCGATTTTTCCGGACCTCTTCTTGCTTCTGGCTCTGTAAGGGGGCCGGCGGCGCGGCTCTGGGACCGAGCTCCGAGGCTGGGCCTGTGTTCGGTCCCTCTGGAGCTAATGGTGTCCAGTAGCCTAAGAAGCCCAATCCACTCTGCACTCAGGTGAGTTCGCTTCTTCTCCCCTTAGTCCCTCGATGCAGTGAGCCTGTTGCCAGCAGGTCTCACTGAAAATAAAAACCTAAAACTAAAACTTTCACTAAGAAGCTCAGGAGAGCCCCTAGTGTGCACCCTTCTCGGCCGGGCACAAAAATCTAACTGAGGCTTGGAGGAGGGTCATAGGGGGAGGAGCCAGTGCACACCAGGTAGTCCTAAAGCTTTTACTTTTGTGCCCAGTCTCCTGCGGAGCCGCTATTCCCCATGGTCCTTACGGAGTTCCCAGCATCCACTAGGACGTCAGAGAAAATGCATTTAAAAAACAAAAACGATTGATAATATAGACTATTTGGAAAAGCGCTCATGACATTAATTCAAATTTGTTTTTAAAAAAAGAATAAAAGAGCTATCAATAACTTTGGTTTTGTACCCCTATAACCTTAGAACATTGGTTCGTTTCTTTCAACATTATTGGTTGACCACTTTCCCACAGATGTTAATTCTAAAGCTGGGTACACACTATACAATAAACGGGCCAAAAAGCCAATTTCAGACCATTCGGCCAAATAATCCGAGTATGCTGTACCCATGTCCAACGGTCAGGCCAAAATTGAGCCACGGGGTCCCATGGGGTCCCAAGATGAGGAGTGCTGCACAACATTGATCAGAACGGAGGTAAGTTATAATGTTGAAAATGCAGTGCGTATAAAATTCCATCCATCGGGCTCAGATTCCTGCCAGTGCTCCATGTACAATGTGTGTGCGTGTACATGTGGTAGGGAATATAGATTGTAAGCTCCACTGATGTGAATGGCCAAATATTCTCTGTAAAGCGCTGCGTAATATGTGTGTGCTACATAAATAACTGGTAATAATACCCATCTTAAAAGTCGCACCATAAGTCAACCAAGGCTGCTGCTTCAAGCAATAAGTAATGACAGTCACAACAAAAAAGTTTGCGTTCCAAATACAAGTTAAAGAGCAATTTGAAAAACAAAAGCAGAGCTCAAAATAAAGGTCAGATACTTGTGTAATTATAGTTCTTTAAACTACTGCATTGCAAATGTCTTGCTATACTACTGTCATACTAAGTTAAATACATTTCTATAAAAGTTATTTTACAGATAAAGATGGATTTGGGGGACCCTCTAATAAGAGTTGCTGTCTGTTAACCAGGTAATTAAATAATAACATTAACACCGTAATCATAACACTAAGAGCAATGGCATGAAAGAAAAGTGCATTACAAAACACAGTTAACAATAGATCCCCCATAATGTAATTACACAGAGTGACGGCTAGAAATAATGATTTCTTTTTAATTCCTATTTCTTATGAATACTCACCAGCTGCTTCTCCAGGTAGATGGACCAAACCACAGCATAATGACCCACTGTGAAAATAATGAACAGAAGCAATGCTAGCTCTGCATTGCTCATCTTCCTCACCCGCCGGTAATAGAATACAGGTTGCCGCCAATCCGGGAGGCCATTAACAAGGATATCATCATACCTAAGACAACAAAACCAAAGGCAAGCTTTCAGTGCAGGTCTTAGGAGCAAACATCAATATTACAATGATAAAACAGGGCGTATTATATTAAGCAGTCACAAAGGAAAACATGAAATTTTAATGAAATTTTATGAAATTTCACACAATTACAAAAATATCTACACGTTACAACGTCTACAGAGATCCCAAACCTATATGCAAGTACGGAAAATATATTCACTGAAAATGATTTGGTTTAAAGGCAATCTGAAAAAACGATAGCTTTCTGTACGAGCTAGGAGTAAACTGGGGGCGTGATACCTTGACCAGAACATGGCCAGAAGCCTAATGACTTATTCAGTGCTTTCTATGATGTAGCTAGCCAATCACATGCCAAGCTACTGTGTACGTGACAGGATTACTGACAGAGGAGAGACGTGGCTTACAGTCAGCGTGGCTGATACAAGAGGTGTACAAGCCCTGACATTCAAACATCTCCTGCAACCTCTGTCAGAAGTGACAATTAGTAGGGATGCTGGAGTGGGGAGGGTTTAATGAGTGGCAGATGTCCTGTGCACCCACCTTTCTGCTAGACTGGGGGGAGGGGGATTTTATTGTACAACGTAAATGGTAAGGGTGCCGTTCTGAGTGCACATATTCTAATATCCCAGAAGGGTTCAGGAAATTCATTATATAAAAATGTATATAGCATCATCATATTACACAGCACACTTGTGCGTATACACACACACGGCATATTTTGTCATTAGGTAATTAACCTGGTTTTGGACCATGGGGAAAAGCACCACGCAAGCACAGGGAGAACATACAAACGCCACACAGATGCGGTCAAGGTTGTTGCAATTGAACACGACCCCAGCGCTGTCAAATAGCAATAGAAACTACTGTGCCGTACATGTAACATATACACTTTATTAGACAAGGTCTTAAATATGTCTTCACATTGAGGATTTCTTACCCTTCAGGCCAGAAGAGCCTGAAATTATCAGTCAGTCATTGTACAGGCCTGAAATCAACACTGTCCAGACATGCATTCATGGGTGTATGGGCAAAGCAGGATAATGTCACAAAAAGGAGATGACAGACATGTGTTTCCCAGTTAATATAAACGTGGAGTGGAATCAGGATGATTAAAGGGGACAAATAACGAAAATATAGATTGAATGTAGCTCCCAAGTGCCGCTCATTTAATCAGTGCAGTACCTATGATGCAGCCACACCTCCAGTGTACTGTGGTCACGATCCCTGTCCCAAGTAAAGTAGTTACAGTAGGTCCACATACAAATGAAGCTCAAGAGAGTCTGAGATTCCACCTTTAACAAATACATTTGTAATGCTCATCATTTAAAGCATACTAGTCACCTAATACAGTGGTTGCCCATATGTGATATTTGAATACATCACTAGGATGTATCAAACATGGCATGCAGGGACAGAGCTCGGGGGAAAGTGCTGTCCCTGCGACTCCTCCACCCGCACTTCTCATGCAGGGACAGAGCTCGGGGGAAAGTGCTGTCCCTGCGACTCCTCCACCCGCACTTCTCATGCAGGGACAGAGCTCGGGGGAAAGTGCTGTCCCTGCGACTCCTCCACCCGCACTTCTCATGCAGGGACAGAGCTCGGGGGAAAGTGCTGTCCCTGCGACTCCTCCACCCGCACTTCTCATGCAGGGACAGAGCTCGGGGGAAAGTGCTGTCCCTGAGACTCCTCCACCCGCACTTCTCATGCAGGGACAGAGCTCGGGGGAAAGTGCTGTCCCTGAGACTCCTCCACCCGCACTTCTCATGCAGGGACAGAGCTCGGGGGAAAGTGCTGTCCCTGCGACTCCTCCACCCGCACTTCTCATGCAGGGACAGAGCTCGGGGGAAAGTGCTGTCCCTGCGACTCCTCCACCCGCACTTCTCATGCAGGGACAGAGCTCGGGGGAAAGTGCTGTCCCTGCGACTCCTCCACCCGCACTTCTCATGCAGGGACAGAGCTCGGGGGAAAGTGCTGTCCCTGCGACTCCTCCACCCACACTTCTCAAGTTATTTTCCGTTAAAAATACCCAGAGAGTTTAACCTAACCGAGCATGCACCAGTTTCACAGTATTTTAGTAGTAATAATAATAATAATAATAATAATAATAATAAATAAATATGTCTGTAACCCTTAAAAATAAACTGAGCTGTAGGGAGGGGCATAGAGGGGAGGGGCATAGAGGGGAGGAGCCAGACACATTTAAATTCTTAAATTGCACCAGTTCCGTGGCAACTCTTTTACATCTTATTCCACTTTATTATTTAAAAATAAAAAAACATGACCATCTATCCACGGATGTTTATGTATTTAATATTATTTAAAAATAAAAAAACATGACCACCTATCCACGGATGTTTATGTATTTAACAATTATGCCTTATATCTATAAATGCTTAATAAGTACTCTGTATAATTTTAAACATCTTTTTTTTGCATAGGGGCATATACACTAAAATTAGAGTTTCAGACGAGATAATTAGAATTCCTTATTGTCGCTATACGCCAAAATAAGAGATTCACATTTACCAGAATTTACTAAAAATCACATGAAGGGGGAGAGAGGCTCCAAATGAAAACCCTTTTCTGCAATGTGTAAAGAAGGCAAATGACTGCAAAGCATAGAGGCAGGCGGGGCCATTCTGCACAGCCACGGTCAGCAGACCATGCATGTGTAGCGGCCACTGCTGGGGAGGATTTCACCGGAGCCTTCTCCCGGGAATTTTTTTCAAAATTGGCTACTATAGGATACTGCCATCTACAAATAATAAAAAACTATGGGGGCTGCGGCTGCTGTCAGAAATGGAGGGGCTGCAGCAGACATTGGAGATCTCTGCTACGGTCCCTCTGTGTTACATTCGGGAGATCCTTAATATATGCAGGTGTATCCCGCAAATACTGCTTGAGTAATAGGCTCCATAGTATTTTCTATTTTAGTTATCTGGTAAAAACAGTACAGTACAAAAGTACACCTAGAACCAGTCTGCGTGTATATTTGTCACATATTAAGGAACTTTGGGGGTAATTCAGACCGGATCGTAGCAGCAAATTTGTTAGCAGTTGGGCAAAACCATGTGCACTGCAGGTGGAGCAGATATAACATTTGCATAGAGAGCTAGATCTGGGTGGGTTATTTTGTTTCTGTACAGGGTAAATACTGGCTGCTTTATTTTTACACTGCAATTTAGATTTCAGCTTGAACACACCGCACCCAAATCTAAATCTCTCTGCACATGTTATCTCTGCCCCCCCCCCCCCCCCCCTGCAGTGCACATGGTTTTGCCCAACTGCTAACAAATTTGCTGCTACAATCGGGTCTGAATTACCCCCTTTGTTACGTCCAAATACATGAATGAGCTTTTAAAGACATCGCTGTGTTTCTGATATGCCATGCCAATCTTTTGACATCGAAAATATTATTTATCAGAAAAAGGTACAAATTTTACTTGGTAAGTACTCTATTCATAGAAAACATTAACTATAAACCTCTGTACATCGGGACTTTCACAAATGTATACGGCAATAGATGACCAGTATAATATATGCATGCTATCTGTAACATATTCTCCCCTACATAATGGGTAAAACTATTTTTTTTTTCTTCTTTAAAGACCTACAACCTGTTAAACTTAAATTCAGCTCCAGCCATCAGGGATTCAGCTCACATGCAGCCAAGAATTAAAATCAGTGTTGAAAGGCCTAATTTGGAGCAACACATTGACCAAAATATTTTAATTAAAAATATTCCAAGTTAGTGGCAAGCCTAATTACTGGAATAGAAATCGGGCCTATATTGTCATGCAGGTCACTAGGACTCCGTAGTAGGTTTTTCTCAAGTAAATTGACCAATCCAGGAATAATAGCGCAGCTGCTAAACTGCCAGTCTTGACATGTAAATCAATTAAAAACCAACAAATGCAGTTGCTACTTCCATACTTATTATTAAATTGATACCTAGTGTTTTTTGGGGAGAGAAAGAAGGAGAGTGGAAGAGAAAATGCAATCTGATATTTATGTATTTAAATTGTAAAAAAAAGTTATGGCAGAACTGGAACAAAAAAATAATAATAATTGCTAGTTGGAAGAGAAACAAAAATAAAAATGATAAACACACAAAAAACTGGCTATTTTACAAGACACGCTTACATGGAGAGTCTTTATCTTGAAGAAAAAAAAGTGTCTGGCAGTGCAAGAGTTAACGTGGTATACATTTAAGGCATTAGATACTTAAGAGAGCACTTTACTGAACAATGTGTGCAGCTCTAAGCAAAAGTCTCAGAGGATTAATCCTTACAATCAATTCCACATTGATTTTACTATCAATGAACATCATGGCTCGCACAATTGTCCATTTTAAAAGAAGATAGCTTCCATTAAAACCCACTTTTGGTACAGAGGTTTGTTAAAAATAAATATATAAATAAATAACAGGATAGCAAAGCAATGCAACGAACATGAGCCACATAGATAGATAGATAGATAGATAGATAGATAGATAATTTAATGTACTGAAATAGAACAAGAAAAAAGTGGCAACTTTAAGCTTTGGAGACCAGGAAATTAGTGGGTGTGTTTCGTTATAACATAGAGCTCAATTCTTCTTTAACTCGCTTGCCAAATTAACCAGAGTCACATCATGAAACTTTCTCTTCTACTCTACGTGTAGACAGCCTTTAGTCCAACATGTAAAGTGATATACATAGACAAGATGGGGAAGGAAAGTTCCTGCTCTATTTGAGCAATAGAAAGCCGTGAATGGCAAAACAAACCTATCCTTTTATTAAATGTGAATGAAACGGTTTATCTTTCTGCAACAGTGTCTACACAGATGGAGTTAAATTGTACTCACAGGGTTCTTGATTAATCTGGCCGATGTAAGTGATTTTCAGCTGATGTTTAAACCATTTTCTAAATAAACATGGCATGCACATTGATGTTAGGCTATACTAAGTCAGAAAAGGGACAAGGCGGAATTCTTTGCATTGTTCACGAACATGTGGAGTGGTAGGACAGAAAAAAAAAATAGGCAGCCCGTGTGCGCTCTCTGTGTAAAGTAAATCTAATGAGCCCTTACTGCGGACTGTAACAAACTGCACAGCTCTACAGAATCTTTTCACTACAGATGAATGTGAAAGAACACCTCCAAAACACAACCATCGCGTTCGAGCGGACGGGGGTGGACAACAACATCTAAAATGACGAGCTCAGCACAAAAGCAAAGAGCCAGATATCAGCGTATATTATTAGGACAGCTAACGTATTTACGCACCAGTTTATGCGTTCCACAGAGTAACAGTACGGAGCTATTTATCAAAGACAAATTAATACAGTGCAAAAGCAAATGCAACTGTATTGTAGAACAGCAACCACTTCACTGAGTGACGTTCTTAAATACTTCAGTGGCCAATAAAATGCATGCATATACAGAGAATGCACTAACAAAATGAATGCATATACAGAGAATGCACTAATAAAATGCATGCATATACAGAGAATGCACGAATAAAATGCATGCATATACAGAGAATGCACTGATAAAATGCATGCATATACAGAGAATGCACTGATAAAATGCATGCATATACAGAGAACGCACTAATAAAATGCATGCATATACAGAGAACGCACTAATAAAATGCATGCATATACAGAGAACGCACTAATAAAATGTATGCATATACAGAGAACGCACTAATAAAATGCATGCATATACAGAGAATGCACTAATAAAATGCATGCATATACAGAGAATGCACTAATAAAATGCATGCATATACAGAGAATGCACTGATAAAATGCATGCATATACAGAGAATACACTAATAAAATGCATGCATATACAGAGAATGCACTAATAAAATGCATGCATATACAGAGAATGCACTATTAAAATGCATGCATATACAGAGAATGCACTATTAAAATACATGCATATACAGAGAATGCACGAATAAAATGCATGCATATACAGAGAATGCACTAATAAAATGCATGCATATACAGAGAATGCACTGATAAAATGCATGCATATACAGAGAATGCACTAATAAAATGCATGCATATACAGAGAATGCACTAATAAAATGCATGCATATACAGAGAATGCACTAATAAAATGCATGCATATACAGAGAATGCACTAATAAAATGCATGCATATACAGAGAATGCACTAATAAAATGCACTAATAAAATGCATGCATATACACAGAATGCACCAATAAAATGCATGCATATACAGGGAATGCACTAATAAAAGGCATGCATATACAGAGAATGCACTAATAAAAGGCATGCATATACAGAGAATGCACTAATAAAATGCATGCATATATATAGAATGTACTAATAGTTATGTGGAGGGAAAAATGTGGATATATTTGTTTATATTCTTAATGAATAAGTACAAATGTAAAATATTAACACAAAATTAAAACAAAATCAGAAACAGCTGAAAATGTGTTTTCTGTACAAAATTAATGAAATAGAAACTTCCTATTAACATGGTTACCATTCCATGCGGTGTAACCGCTAAAATTGTGTAATAATAATAATAATAATAATAATAATAATAATATCTTACAAGTACTCAGTGTAGTGTAACAACAACCTGTATGACTTTTTGTCTTTGCAAATATTCAGAATCCGTTTTCTCTAAATGGGTATTCAATTAGCTGCGGGGTTTACCATGGGGAAATGGGGAAAGGCTATTCAATAGCCTTTTTCCAATGCCTAAAATTCATGATTAAGGTGTGGAAATCCACTGAGCTGCAAAGTTCAATCCGACTTTGGGGATACACACGTGGGGCAATCCCCATTAATCGGTTTGCTCCAGCATGGCAAATATCCACAGGGTTAACCCCATATGAGTTTCACTTACTTGCTTCACTTTACTCTGAACCCTTCAAATATAAATAATGAAATTCTATTTCCGGAGGATTCAACCCATATTTTGTATAGCTTTCAACTACAAAACCCAGCTTCATCTATTTTTATTTTTATAACACGCTTTTGTAATATGGGGACACAGCTTGGGTATTTAAGAATGTTGTAATCATCATTGGGGGGAGGGGGTGCAGAGAAACACCACACAATGTTCGGCTGTGCACAAACTGTATATGTGCCTATTACGCTCCAGCATCACACCTATGGGATGCATAGAGAACCTTGTTGATGGTCATGATGGCACTTTGCAGCCAATGCACAGAACTGCATCAGCCCTTTAAATTACACAATGAATGGTGTACATTAAAATACATTCTAGCCCGGCAAAGGTGAAAAGTATTATAGATGTCATGTATTAACATGATCTGTCTAACAGAAATACATTACTTCCTAATCAATTAGTTCCCTAATGGAAACATGCCACACATTCTTACTTGTACAAGTAACACAGCTGCAAAGAGTTCATTCATAGTTTGTCAAACAGCAATACTATAGGTAACACCAGCACTACATACCATAGCAATGCAATGCAATCGTTAAAAATACATGATGGCTTTTGCTGGTCGAGGTCTTAGAATGAGACAAAATGAAGCAGAAGTTTAAGCCCAAAATTGGACAGAAATAAATTGTAAGGAATCAATTGTGACAATAGACATTTCTTGCCATTATTTTCTGAATCGGTGGAACCTCGCTTAGTGATTGATCCAATAAAAAAAGAGCCTCACAATTCAATCATTAATGTAGTTGTAACGTGTAAGGAATAAGAAGTGTACCGATATTACTGGTCATCTTATGCAGTAACATGATGTGCTGCCTGATTTAGCAAAACCATAGGATCCCCAGATGACATTTCCTCAGTCAATACTGGTCACCCTATGCTTCCATTAAGGTGCCATATGTATCAAACACTCATTGCTATCTATTCTCACTAATCCTGTTAATCCAAACACACTAGGGGGCTATAATTCTAAAGAAAGTAAAACTTGATTATCAGTAGAAAATAACGAAAACTTAAACTAGGTCCAACTCTGGGTTTAGGAAGCTTCAAAAGTTTAGGGGCAAGATGCATTAGCCAGTTTTTAACCTATGAGTGCTCCTGACATTTACATTGTGGACACCAGTGATACAGTGGTGCAGACATTTTTGTAAGCTCCCGAGTAATAAAAATTAATAAATAAAAAATAAAATTCATAATTTGCATTTTTTACTATTATTATTATTATAAAGTCCCCATTTACAATTCAATATACACATATATTCCTTTGTTTAACGTACTTCAGTAATAAACCCTTTATTGCAGCACAATATTAGAATAGCAGAAAACGGGGCCTGCAATATCCAATTCCTAGTTGTCATGGGTCCCACACACACAAAATGTAGAAGTACAGTGCTGTATTAGAAAAGAGGGGCTACAAAATCATCAGTTTGTGATATCTGATAACAGCACTTGTAGTACAACATAAGGAGAACATAACCTAGTGTTAAAGTACTCTGTGTATACAGGTATTCATGCTCACATTAGAACAGACAGCTAGAGGATTATGACAAAATGAAAAAACATTTTTATCAAGTTTAGGATGCATCTCCATTATCCCCTGAAAGCCTAGCATACACTTCTACTAAAAGAAAAACATTAACAGTTTGATAAAAGTAAAATACCTGATGTATAATAACAAAAGACAATATGCCACTATCAGAACAGAGCAAAGAGAAAAAAAAAATACTTTTGGAGGCAATGTTAACACTCCAAGTACCAAATTGGCTGGAAACATATTGTATACCTATGTGCTATGAGCTGTATCAATAAAAGGAACGCTCAATTTCCCTTTCTATTATTCCTGACAGGTTTCATTAACCGTGGTAAAAGAAATCTCCTTTTCTGCATTCATAAATTCCATTTGTCATAAGATGTCTTATCTGAGAGGTTGCACAAAACCAATTACACACAATTAAGGAACAAATGAAAATATAATTAAACAATTTTGGTATTTATTTTAAATACAATATACTAATAACGTGACAAGCAGGCATGTTCATCCTCGGATTGAAATTCCTGCAATAGCATTTTACAACCCGTTCTAAAGAGAAAATGGTTACGATAGGAGTTAAACTAGATTAAAAATAACAAACATTTTAAATTAAATACAGGTAGAAAAAGATCCTTTAGTAGAAGAGCATAGCCGCATGAAAAAATCCAAAAACTATTTTTGCAAATTTCAACAAATTTCACCAACACTCCAGGGGAAAAACAAAACAAAACCCCTATCCTTTCTATACATAATAAAGTAACTATAGGCTACTAACAACAATACACATTAGCAAGACCAACACTGATTTGTCAGTCGTCAGTATACTTCAAGCAGTCACGCAAAATTTCAAATTCTTTCCATTTAAATTAATTTTCCTCCTTGCAAAAAGGTTAACCAGCAAGGCCCTAGCAGTAATGGCTTCTATATTTATATATTTATTTTATCTCAATTACCAAACGGGCCCAAAAGATTAAGTGTTTATGGGGGATTACTACTTGCCTCCAGCAAAATCAAGGCACAAGGCCAAAAAAAAAAAAAAAAAAAAGGTGTACAATAAGACAAGAGGGGGTGGGTGAAGTTGCACGCTAAAATAAATCAAGCAGGCCCTACACACAAAACCGATATCACTATAAGAAAAAGCCAAGAAAGGAGAGGTGCTACAGAGGAGGTTCTTGTACTGTTTTCATTAGGTTTTGTTTCCTTAAAATCGCTAACTTGGACCATTTCAAATGTTAATGTTATTTTTAATACGCCAATAACATTTTGTGCACAGAGGGGTGCAATCCCAGCTTGCTACTTTGAACAATACCGTAAAGCCGAATAATATGATGAATTGGGGTATAGCTTTACAATACATTAAATGGATGAGAATTTTTAGTATGCTGGAAGTGGTAATGTTTTTTTTGCATTTTGGGCACGGATCTGCCATAAACACATTTTAAAGACATTAAGTCACATTTTTGTAAGCTATCTAAGCCTTGTCAAATGATGGATTGCACTTTAAGGGAATGAACTGTGTGAGAGCTCAGTCTAGAACGTGCCTGTATACTGCATTGTCACTGACTGGACCAGCATAGAGATAAAGATCTGCTGCTTGGCAGGGTTTGAAACACACACTTCAACTCTTTCTCCCCTTTGGGGTTGTACAGGGGTTTTGTGCCAGGCATCGAGGCCAAAAAGTGTGTCTAATGAAGTGTCTTAGATGAGTAAATAAGAAATTAATGTTAGCAAACAGCTGATGATAATGCGCACTTTGGAGCCTATGAAGGGTTTGGTATGCTGCCCATACATGTGTCTGCAGTAACATTATAAGGCTGAATCTCAGATCCTATCAATCCTGAATACTGGGTCCTTGAATACAGCACAGAGGTATCTACAAGTACTATCCGTTCACGTGCCGTGTGCAAGAAACAAACACAAAGGCATGTTTAGACTTTACCTCTGGTTCTGCCTCTAACACCTATTATCTACAGTAAGAAATGTCTCCACTGTTCAAACACTCCAATAACCAGTATTTCCGACCTCTAACAGAATGACTCTAAACAGAATGAACGATGAAAACAGCCGGCACATATTCGAAAATTCAATTACAGAATTGAGGAAAGAGGCATTCAATCAAATGCAGTATGCAATTTACAAAATAATAATAATTAAAAAAAAAAAATAATATATATATATATATATACATACACACACACACACACACACACACACACACACACACACACACACACACACACAACACATAACAGTGAACAGAATTAAATAGTAAGGAGGCAATTAGAATGCTACAGAGGAATTCTTTAGCATGTCCCCAAATTCAAAACGAAAACAGAGTGAAAAGGACTGAGGGGTCTATTTACTAAACTTTGGATGGAGATAAAGTGGACGGAGATAAAGTACCAGCCAATCAGCTCCTAACTGCCATGTCACAGGGTGTGTTTGAATAATGACAGTTAGGAGCCAATTGGCTGTTACTTTATCTCAGTCCACTTTATCTCCATCCAAGGCTTAGTAAATAGAACCCTGAATTACAATGCGATAGTGGATTCTACTTGGCAAATTAACAACGCTTCAAATCACAAGAATAATTCAGAAAGCACCCTAACTTACCTTGCTCTCCTTTCTTCATCTTTTAACACTTCATAGATCGCTACCAACTACAATAGAATAACAGAATCAGTTGTGTAATAATAATAATAAATAAACAAAACAAACACAATGATCTATTGAGATTACTGGCTGTCATCGAAGAAATGTTTTTGTTTTTTTTTGTTATTCATGAGTTCGGTGCAAAATACACTAAAATTTATTTAAAGTGAACTTAAACTAAGGAGTCACTGCTCATGCAATCTTAATTAGGCTGCAGAAACCTAAATTACAGTTTTGCCTACCTAAGTAAGAGGATGCTATTAAATTTTTGTGTGATGTTCCTATATCATTACAAAATGACACTATTTGCTAGTAAAGTAAATACAAAATATATATATTTTTTAAATATATACATAATTCAAGCATATAACCGGCTAAAATATTTTATAGAAATCTAAATTACTTACTTCTCGGAACTGAGTTTCTGCGTTTTCCTCCTTGTTCTTGTCTGGATGCAGAGTTAGAGAGAGCTTGCGATAGGCTTTTCGGATGTCAGCAGATGTAGCATCCTGCAAACAAGGAGAGGTGGGAGGGAGATGAGGACACACAAAGCAAACTTTTGTAAAGAAGCTGAAATTCCCAGAACCTCGTTAAGATGTAGAGATAGCCAACCAAGCACAGGACCTAAGGCTATGTAATTTGAGACATCAGCGAAGCAGCCAGAGTGACCCACATGAATGAACAAATTATTCAGCCTAATTTCACTTTCTTCCTAACGTCTCCATGAATATCATATCTTCTCCCTTTTCATGTAAACCTTCGTGCTCAAAAAATATTAACTTGCAAATCCTCACAGGATACAGAAATATCCTGAGACTACATGGTGTTAGTCCAAAGAAAAAATAAGGAAACAAAGTTTTAATTTGCTTTTTTTTCTTCTGCTTCACAGATCACAATAGCTGGCATTTACATTTACAAAGCAGGAGGAACATTCCACAACTCTCAATTATTGCAGAATCTCCAAATCAAAACTTTACAATACTGTAAGTCACACTTTCTGTGCAAATGCTGAGAAATAAGATTTTTTTTAAAGTGTGTATGTATATATATATATATATATAAAATTTATAATTTATAGGATGCAAGTCAAGTACCTTTGAAAGACAGAACTACATAGAACTATTGGGGATTTCTATAATGCATGTTTAATAAAATACAAGAGGTGTGTAATCTCCAGATATTACCTACCAGAGCTACCTGTGCTTCCAGAGCCCAGAATATTTATTATTTTTAAATACATTTACTGGTCAAGGTTAATGAAGGAATAAGCAACAAAACTGCCCTTGGGCTGGTTTACAACATCAGGGTGTAAATATGATTCTGTCAGCTTAAATTCAAAACAACCAGACTTGTATAGGTCATTACTATAACCAGCAGATGTAACAGTATACGCAAGCCTTAACAGGCCATACAAGACAACATGGAAGTGTGACAGCCACCTGATAACTTAAATCAATTTATAAAATGTGCCTACATTGTAGAATATTTCTGGGAAAAAAACATTCTTTTTTTTTTAATGGAAATTTAGTAATTTTTTACAAAATTCAACAACCTTAATCAACAACCTAAAGATGCTTTCCTGGTTTATCGAAACAAAATTAGACGGAAACCATTAAAATCATGATTTTAAAAAAAATCCTGATGTCAGACTATACCTCAGTCAACATAGTAAATCTAAGATTTTGCAACTAAGAAATACAATGAACATTTCTTATTAATTTATTTAGATATATTGAAAAGCTTGAAAAATATAGAAGAAATACCGAAATCATTACACAATGAAAACTTGGATAATTGTTAATTTATTAGTGTTCATGCTATAAGAGCTACTGTACAACATGTAGGATTCCTCTGTTATTGTGTCATATTGTGTTGTGTGCTTGTTTGTATTTTCCTTACTACTTACTCAAAAACAATTTAAAATAAAAAAAATAAAAATAAGAATTATGTAGTTATAGGAGGGAATGCATTCGTTTTTTTGGGTTGCCCGATGCCTCTATTAAACGGTAATGCAGATCGGTCGCTAATGCAGCGGGGCGCCAATTATTTCTGCTCGCATCTTCCTGTGGTTGTGAGCAAAAATGTGCGAAAAGTCTGGCGACACGCAAAAAGTAATGGGTGCCCAGTTATTGGCGCTCCATTGGCAAAACAACTGAATATCGTCTTGTCACTTTATACGGGAGATGGTGCACGAGAGGAATGCGCAAAAACCACTAAACTCTCCCAATAAACTGAATTAAGGTCAAATATATCTGGGCCAATAACCGTTATATGTTTTTTAAAGAAATCTACATTTTCCTCACATTCATCAATCAGGACTGAGTGATTATTATGTACGTGCTTAACGCTAGCGACATTTATTTTCATTTACTTATATAGCGCCAGCATATTCCGTTCTTATTTACAATTGTGAACAAAACAGTAATAAAACAAGACTGGGTAATAACAGAGAGAACAGGTAAGAGGGTTCTGCTGGCGAGCTTACCACAACAACGTATCCACAGACAGACACCAAACACAGAAAACTGTACCAGAGTATTTATGATTGTTATGGAAATGTCCTTTCAGAGGAACATTAGGGTTTGAATCAACCATCCTCCGCTCTCTCTTTCAGATCAACAATGTGGCAACATTTACAATAGAAATGGAAATGAGTATAATTTTACCAAGTGTTCCGAACATCCCACTCTAATTTCAGGACCCAAAGTTATTACACTTAATAGTGACCATAAAACAAATTTGTGACATTTTCAAAGCAGAAAATAATGCGACAATAGAAATAGATTCAGTTAAAAGGTTCACGGAGTGAACATAAAGGTCTTACAACATAAAGATATTCTGCCACTTGATAAAGAAGAGTTACTGAGCAACAAAGCAGCAAACACAGGCAGTAACCAAATCACAGGCATGGCAGACAGGACAGAGTGCTAGAAATGGATTTCAGGCTGTGTTTTCAGCAATCCCATCTCCTGTGTAGGTTACAGAAACAGTCAAAATAACCACAAAGGTGTGAAATGTACAATTTGGCGCCAACAAATTAGTCGCATGTATGGTCGGACGTAATATTACTGATCCCATGTAATTAAATAGTTACTGATTTGTATGTCGCTAATATCACTAAACACACTGTCTGGCTTTCTAATCTCACTGCATACTCAGCAGCCTTGTGTGTAGTTAGCACCATTTACAATTGTTGCCAGCAGGTATAACACAGCTCCGCTGAGTTCCCGATATGGACTACGACTATGTCCAGTAGCCGGCCGTGCGTCACCTTCTGGTATACGACACTACATTCTCCATTATGCAGTGCGTATCAGTTCTAAATTAGGGACAAATTTACGGATAACATTTTAGGAAATCTTTCCCTATGATTTGTCAAGCTAAACCTGGATGTGGAACAGAGCAAACTAGCAGATGTACGGCCGGAAGGGGTGGTCTTCAGTATGCCGACTGACGGGATCCCCGCGCACAGTATACCGGCGCCGGGATCCCGACAGCCGGCATACCGACACTTATTCTCCCTCATGGGGGTCCACGACCCCCCTGAAGGGAGAATAAAATAGCGTAGCACGCCACCGTGCCCGTAGCGTGGCGAGCGCAGTGAGCCCGCAAGGGGCTCATTTGCGCTCGCCACACTCTCGGTAAGCCGGCGGTCGGGCTCCCGGCGCCGGTATGCTGGTCGCCGGGAGCCCGACCGCCGGCATATCGTAGTGAACCCGCAGGAAGAATTGGGCAAATATAAAGTTGGGATTTGGTACATAAAATGAAAAACACTAATACCCCTTTCAGATTAGTATAAATTTCCAGGGACTTTGGTTAGTCAAAAAGGGTCCAAAAAGTATATCCAGGTCGAGAGTCACGTAATTTCCTCCCAGGTCGCAACCTGGGTTGAAGCCAGAATCAACCTGGGATGCGGTGCAGTGTGAACGGGTAAGCTGGGTCAAGGCGACCCAATACCTGTTCTCTGCATAGGAGGAGTTGGCGTTTAAAGATCATCATCTCCATGTGCCGCCCCCTGTAGCGTCGGCGGTGAAGTCACCAACGTGGCAATATGCCAGGTTTGGCAGTGATCTGAAAATGGGTCACAAGCCAGGTCGCACCTGGGAAGCACCAGTGTACAAATTCCCAGGTGCAACCCGGCTCAGCGAATGTGAAAGGGGTATGACACACCCTCTATTGGGGGTAAATTTACTAAGGTGGGAGATTTTTAGAACTGGTGATGTTGCCCATAGCAACCAATCAGATTATATCTTTTATCTGTTAGAAGCAGCTAGATAAATGGTAAGTAGAATCTGATTGGTTGCCATGGGCAACATCACCAGTTCTAAAAATCTCCCACCTTAGTAAATTTACCCCCTGTACTGTAGTATCATTGTCTATTAAACGCATGTTTTCCATTTTGTGCACCAAATTCCAACTCTATATATACAGAACCCATTTTTAGTAAGGAGTGACCTCCTATTTACTGATATCTGCAGCCAAACCTTCCCCCTTTTCAACTCAGACAAAATGCTACTTTCCACATCTCTTCATCTCTTTGGGAGGCTTGATACATTCCCCTAACCCCCCCCCCCCCCTCCTTCCCAGGTCAACCCTGTTCACGCTGCACCTGTGTCTGGACAGTGGCACTTCCCATATGTGGGTCTACAGAATACACAGCCAATCAGCAGCCTATTAGCACAACCAGGGTTGTTCACACTGAAGCTGAATGTGGTCGGACACAGGAATAATCCTGTTAGCGACCCAGGTAGTGGATCCAGCTCGAGCCTTTCACAATAACCCAGGTTATTCGCCCAGTGTGAAAAGAGGTTTAACTGGGTGGGAATAAAATAGTGTGCTCCAACTTGGCAAGCAAGCATTTGATTGGTCAAAACACAGCACCTGGTGCATCAAATTTCTCAAAGCCCAATCTCGATCACAATCTCTATAGGAGAAAGTGTGTCCAACACGAATTGCCGAATATCATTAAACAGATACGATTGCATCATAACATATACTGATCAGCATGCTAAAAAGGCAAACTCTTGTGAACTGCTACAACAAGCCCAGGAATAATCAATTAGGTGCGAGTTTTCCAAAAACCTCACTTCGCTGGGATTTTCCAGCATGCACAAGATTTTTGGTATTCAATTGGGTGCAGGGTTTTTCTTTTTATGGAGGACGCTTGATATTTTTTTTTGAGCACCTCGAGCATAACTTTATTTTTAGGAAAAATTAGAGGAACTTGCTTCAGAATCCCTAAGACACCCTCTTCCCCCTTAATGACTAAGTAAACAATTCAAAGTTTCCAGTTAGCTTAGTCAGTCCTTAATTACTCACCTTCTGCAGCACTGTCTTCTTCCTCCGTATCCTGACAGGCTGGCCTTCTGCACCAGCGGTGCGCGTGATCCCTGTGACCCCCTGTAAGGTGTGTGTGTGTGTGTGTGCGCTCCCCAGTGTGTATCCGGTGACAGCAGCAGCGAAAACTACATCTCCCATAAGCCTCCTCCCCTCCCAGCAGCCTGGAAGGACGACTCAGCATGGAGGGGAGCTGACAGAAGACCTGAAGTGAACAGCAGAGTGGCCGCACACACACGCACAGTAAGTACCTAGTGTTCTGTGGCTGCATTTTTTTATTCCGCCCAGCGAGATTTTGAAAAAAAAAAAAACCCCTGCAGCCACTTGTTTTATTGAATACTGCGGGTATCGGCAGCGCACATACCTGTGGTAATTCAAATTTGGTTGCAGGTTGTTGTTTTGTTGTTTTTTTTTGGGGGGGGGGGGGGGGGTTTGCGGTAATTGAATATTCCTGACTTGAGTGGCATTTTGGAGCTAAGAACTACCAACTTGGCATAATGATGTCCAGAGCCGAGCCATTCATATGTGCACAATCACAATCTATAGATCTTTACGGTTTCACTATCTATTCCTTATATCAGTATGACAGAAGCTGCTCTACACAGGGGAAAAGGTGATTTTTTTCTTCACACAAGATGAATTTTCTTTTCAACTCCGCTACGTAAAAAAATATAAAAAAAATTCCAAGGCGTCTAAACGGTAAATGGGCCACACAAAAAAACACCACTACATTCAAAATGGTTTAGAAATAGCTTTCATAAAAATGCTTAATAAAACTATAGCGAGTGAAAGTGCTGCAAGGATAATTGAGAATGAATAGTATTTTCTTCTGTACTCATAAAGGACACAGCAACCCAAGCTGCAGACATATAATGTTTCCATGCTAGCTTTATTTTTCGTTGGGTGCACCTATAACAAAATGGTGACACTTTTACTGATCATTCCCATATAGGATATACAAGATTTTCATTAAAAAGAGTTACCCTTCTGAGACAGTATCCCCGCTGACGTTGCGGGGGAAGGTTGCGTTTGACTGCAGTGATTTTTCCCCCCAACAAGTTATTCACTCTTTCGCCTATTTTTGTGATGGCTGATTCACACGAACAATGTGCTGCTGTAAAGTTTTGTTTGGATTGCCGTTTTGTTTCTGGTTCGTAACCGTAGCACCAAGTTCCTTCAAAGCATGGCCGCAAATCGTTTCATGCCCAAGTCCTCAGTTAAAATGTGCTTCTGAAAACTCCATGAAATCCCAGTCAACTCCATGAGGTCATTAATGATCAGACGCCTATCTTCCAGAGTGGCTTGACGCATCTTTTACCCAAAAGGCAACAAAACTTAACAGCAGCACATTGTGCTTGTGAATAAGCAATCACAAAAATAGGCGAAAGAGTTAATAACCCCCTAGTACACGATCCCTGTTTCTATTAGGTACCCCCTCGTGTATGTATATGTGTACATATATATTTTTATTTATTTATTCATTTATTAACAGTTCCTTCCATAGCGCAGCATATTCTGTTGCGCTTTACAATTGGAAACAACAAAACAAAACTGGGTAATAACAAACACTCATAAAGGCAGGAATGCTCACAAGCAGTGATCGCAAAAACTCGCTATAGTGCGTATTTTACCTGATCTTGAGGACCAGGGACTCCGTTTTAAAAAAAGGGAGGGTCCCTGTGGAGGTGCTCCACTGGGATTTTGGCTATAAGTTTAATGAATGACGTCTCCCTTGCACGGCTGCAGAGAGGACTATAAAAGTGAAGGAGGAGCCAATCAGGCAAGGGAGACATATTCATTAAACCTGGCAGCCGGCTGAGGAGGACGTGGTGACCCTTTACTCCCTCATCTACCTCTAGTGGCAGTGTAGATTGCAGAGCCGGAGGGTGTGGCATATTGTCATGTCATACGCCGGGACATCAAGACTGCAGGGGAAGCGGCGGCGTCTATCCCGCTGCCGAGAGCTATGAACCGGAGACTTCCTGCATCTGCCACCCGCAGCCTCGTGCATCTGCTGGGGGACCTGGCCTCGCTATCACCACCCAGCGTGGAGTACTGTCGACAGGACTCCCACGCGGGTGGTGTACTGCTGTAATGGCCGGGAGTGCAGATGTCCTGACTGCTCCTGCTGGGCTCCAGTGATGAGGTGCAGCTGCATCCCGCTGTAACTCCCCTGCCCAACCTGCCTTTGCTTCATTCACGCTTTCTAGGAGCTGCTAATGACACTATAGCCGAGGTGATGGTGAGTCCCGGGGTCAGATAGTGTGGACACGCAGTGCTTCTGGTACCACACTCCCTTCCCCCCCAATCTTATGCTCTGTACCGTATATCCCTTTGTATACAGTGCACTCTACGTTATTTTCTATTGACTCCCATTTCATTAATTTGTAAGGGGCTGTTTGTATTGCCTCCAACTAAGCTAACTATACATACACTACAATCTGTGTATTGCCCTCTCTCTCTCAGGTGGGTTTATTAATTTAAATTTGTAGCCAACCCTAGTGGAGCGAGTTCCCGGGGACCCACCCTTTTTTAAAAAGAACATATGCCGCCAGCAGGGAGCCACGCTCAGGGGTTAAATTGTTACGCCTCCATCTGCCCACCTACTAGTTCCTCCCGCGGCAAGCAGCAGCTGCAGCCTACGGTGACATTGGAGAGCTGCTGGAATCCCTATTCCCGTGACCTCAGCGCTGCCCCACAGACTGCACGGATTTGCCACCGGCGGAGGGGAGCTGGGAGGAGAGAGCCACCAGAACGTACTACCCCCCTGATCAGTGATCCAGACAGGCCGATGCCTCACCTTACGGAGACCCCAAACAGAGGCCAGGACTGCCTCTTCCTCCTTAACCCGAGTACTGTCTGCCCCCAACACCCCTTCTTGCCCCCCAGCACTACCCCAGCTGCTATCTACCCTTAGCCCCTAACTACCCCCAGCACTGCCTCCCCCTTAGCCCCTTCCTTGCACCTCAACACTATCCCAACCGCTGTCTGTACTTATCCCCTCTCTACCTCCAACACTGCCTGCAATTACCCCCTTTACCCTATCTTCTCACTGCCTCTACCTCCAGCTCTAATCAGCTTTTCCCTACCTCTCCCCCATAATCTGTGTTGTGACCCAGAAACTGTGGAGTAGGACCCCAATTTTTTAATGTAATGGGCCCCTGAAACCCACACATTTTTTCCCTCGTCGTGATCACTGACAAGCTTACAATCTATTGGGAAATAGGCATTGATACACAAGGATATGTGCTATCCATTGCATAACTGTCCACCAGGTTGCAAAGGTTCTTGGTGGGCTGTATGATGAAGTCACACAGCAACATTGGCATCGAATCAGGAGTATGGCAAAGTAAAGTTAGAGGAAATAAGTGAGGATATGTGTGGACTATACAGAGGGGATGTAACTGGATAGGAAAGATTATGATGGTTGAAGGAACGTATCTGGAATGTGATAAGAAAGCCTGAAGAGGTGAGTTTTCAGGTAACACTTGAAGGTTTGGTGACTAGGGGTGAGTTTTATTGTGCGTGGTAGGGCATTCCACAGAGTGGGTGGAGCCAGAAGAAATTCCTGCAATCATTAATGGGAGCAAATAATGAGTATGGATGAAAAACACAGATCTTGTGAAGAGCGGAGAGGTTGGGTTGGGAGTTTTTTTGGATAAGCGGAGAGATGTACATTGGTGTAGCTTGGTTAATGGGCTTGTGTGTGAGTAAAAGTATTTTATATTGAATACGGCAGAATACAGGTTATCAATGGAGCGACTAATATAGTGGATATGCAGATGATGAACGTCTAGCGAGGAAGATTAGCCTTGCAGCTGCATTCAGAATGGATTGTAGTGGCGAGAGTCTCTGTTTGGTAAGACCTGTAAGAAGACTATTGCAATAATCAATGCGGGAGATAATTAGTGCATAGATTACAGTGTCTATTTTGGATGTTTTTTTTAGAAGTATGTAACATGATATTGAGACTGAATGTGGGGAACAAAGGACAGTTCAGAGTCAAGGACGACATCTAGGCAGCAAGCTTGTGGGGTAGGATTGTCGAGTTCTCAACAGTAATAGAGATATCAGGTTGGTAACTACTATTGGCCAGTGGAAAAATAATTAACTGTTTTGAAAATACTAAGTTTGAGGTGGCGAGATGAAATCCAAGATGAAAATGTACACTGACCAATACAGATGGTGACAAATCTGAGGATAGGTAGACTTGAGTATCATCTGCGTACAGATGATACTGAAATCCAAAAGAGCTGATTAGTTTGCCAAGAGATGTGGTATAGATTGAGAAAAGCAGATGACCTAAGACTGAGCCTTGCGGATCTCCAACTGAAAGAGGTAGTGAAGAGGAAGTGGATTCACAGAAGCAAACACTGAAGGAGCAATTAAATAGGTAGGATAGGAACCAAAAAAGGGCTCTGTCTTGAAGACCTAGAAATTGTAGTGTTTGTATGAGAAGAGAGTGGTCAACAGTATCAAAAGCAGCAGAGAGAACTAGAAGAATAAGAAGTGAGTAATGGTCTTGTGTGTAATCTTCCTGATGAAGCTCAGCTACCAGTAGCGTATGAGACAAAACGCATTGAAGAAAGGTGATAACTAGAACTCTCTCCTGCTCCTGATGTTATACTCCTGACTTTAGGGGGCTGATTCAATTGTTTCCTGCGCCCCCTGCTGGGCATCTATAGGAATGGGTTCCTATTGGCGCTAGTCAATTGTTGCTCCAATCAGATACCCATAAGCCACGGCAGTTTTTTCTCACAGCCTCTGGAGGTGCAAGAAAAAATGTGTTAAAAAGTCTGTAGTTTGGGCACCAAACCCGGACTTTGGATGCTCAATCAAGCTCTTTAATGGGTTTAGCCACTTTGCGCAGCTAAACTCGATGCAGTCAGGCTCCTTAACTACGAATGGGTGTCTGATTGGAGCAACAATTGAATAGCTCCAATAGATACCCAGCAGCGGGCGCAAGAAACAATTGAATCAGACCCTAGGACTCTACGATAAGCTACCTGTTTTAGGACATCCGCATGATATGAAGCAAACTTCTTTATAAACATGTATAGGGACCATAAAGAGGAAGGAATATATTTTACATTGGGTTTCCTGACATCGTGTGGCTGTATACTGATATGACACTTTCTCTACCGGGCTTTGGCATGAACTTAGAAAATACTTCACCTGCATGCGGACTATTTTGAGTGTTGGTTCTATATTAATATAAATAAATAAATAAAAATGTAATTATCCTTGAGAGGAATATGCTGATGCCTGGATCCATTTTTAAACACCCCCATTCTTCAGCCTCAAAGCTGAATAGGACTTGTGCTGCTCCGTTACTAGCAATATCCAATCAAGCATGAGATTCAGAGGACGCAAGTGCTGGGCAGTGAATGAATATTCACGTTATTCATATCAGCCACACAATACTGCACACCAGTTCTCTGCACAAGTAGGGATTTAAGTCGTGAGATAATCAATTTAATAGAGTCCGATATACTGTATACATGGTAACTGCTATCTATGTTTTAATCATGACTTAATCATTCATGATCATCCCACTTTAATGGACCACCAAACCCAATGATAACGGAAGGGCATTTCTCCTGTAAGGAGCCGTTCAGAGCCTAGTATGGCTGAAAGCAGCTTGCAGCAGTGTTTAGAATGAAGGTGCACATCATATCCATTTTTATATAAACAACCGTGAATAGCAGAAGATGACTTCGGTCCATATTAAACAAACCTTTAAATTAAATGACCAATAAAGAACTAACTTTCCTCTCCATCTCTGCTAAAAAGCAAAGTATGACTTCCCCACTCTGTTGCAGCAATAGCTTATACACTTGCCACATCTACAGGACAGTGTCTGAATGGGAACTACAATCATTTCAGCTACTATAATATCACAGACTCGCCTCCTGTGCAGAAACCAATCCAGGCTGCACACTTCTGCAGATCATGTGTACAAGGCTGTGTTACATAATCTACCTCTGCTGCAAGAGTTGGGAGCATGGTGACAAATTTAATTAAGTATAAAAACTTCAGTTATTCCAGGTTAATTATTATCAAGCAACCAGGGGCATAGCCAGAACATCGTTGTCCCCATAGCAACATTTTCTGAACCAAAGTAGAGCCATAATTAATGTTACAGTATGTCCAAAGTATTGCCCTAGTTTATAGTATGAACCAGTTGTGCCCCAGTTCACATAATGAGGGGTAATAAACTGCCTGCCAATTCCTTCACCTGGCCGAATCTGCGTGGCAGCCGCCGCACTTTATGGCAACGGAATCTCGCACAAAAGACAAAAGTGTTGGCTACCCCCATAGGGGGTGCGGAGGCCATGCTGCATTCTGGAGCATGGTATCGCTAATGACAGCGCCAGATCTTCCTGCATGTTCAAAAGATCAGGGGCTGTCACTAGCGATCCGCGGATGCGTGCATTGTCCTTGGTCATACACACGGACCAATTGCACGATGTGTCAATCCGTTTGATCGGGAACGCCCACTTCGCGGCTGTAATCGACCCGCGTTTATGCAGCTTTAGTCATCGGCCTCTAAAGCGAAACGTAATATTTTGAAGCAATTTGCGCTACACATTGGGACCAGATTTCTGATCTGATACATTGCTAAAAACTTCTACTCTTGCCCCAGAAACAGAGGTCCAAACAAAGTTATTAGTACGGGGGTGTTTTGTTATTTATCCTTTATATTTTGTAAAGGTTTGCATGCTCATAAGCATGTCTTTTATATCCTTTTTATGAAGCTATAAACTTTCACATGTCGTGTCCTTGATCTAAACAGATGCACAGAGAATAATTATTTGATTTTGACACCATAAGTTAAATGTGCACCATGTGGCAAGTTTGCGTGTTGTTCCTAATGCTTCAGGTGGCTGCCACCTCGTTTCAAATGTGTGGACTTTAGGGTGCAACTGCCCTCAATTGTGTAACCCACATAAAAGGTGTGCGAGAAAGAATGTTGCTTGCACCCACAGCCAAGTGGCATAATAAAAGAAACGCACAGGATGGTAGCAGCTGGGAGACTTCTCTTTTAGAGCACTGGTGCTTGGATTAATACGCCTGAACAAACAGTGGGGCAGATGTATTAAGCCTGGAGAAGTGATAAAGCAGTGATAAGTGCAAGGTGATAATGCACTAGCCAATCAGCTCCTAACTGTAAATTTACATATTGGAGCCGATTGGCTGGTACGTTATCACCTTCCACTTATCACTGCTTTATCACTTCTCCAGGCTTAATGCATCTGCCCAGTATCTCAGTGAAAAGTATCACAGTCTTTCAATTATAAACTATAAATGCTTATTTTTATTTTTTTTACAGACATAATTGCAAACCGGTTTCTTTCCTGATTTTCTTTCCCAATTTTTATTTGCCTATTGTCTATTTAGATGCCAATATGTAAAAAGTAGGGAAAATAATCTGATGTCAACCTCTATCAGTACAGAGGTAGTAAAAATAAGATTTTACTCACCGGTAAATCTATTTCTCGTAGTCCGTAGTGGATGCTGGGACTCCGTAAGGACCATGGGGAATAGCGGCTCCGCAGGAGACTGGGCACAACTAAAAGAAAGCTTTTGGTCTAACTGGTGTGCACTGGCTCCTCCCTCTATGACCCTCCTCCAGACTTCAGTTAGGATACTGTGCCCGGAAGAGCTGACACAATAAGGAAGGATTTTGAATCCCGGATAAGACTCATACCAGCCACACCAATCACACCGTATAACTCGTGATACAATACCCAGTTAACAGTATGACAATAACTGAGCCTCTCAACAGATGGCTCAACAATAACCCTTTAGTTAAACAATAACTATATACAAGTATTGCAGACAATCCGCACTTGGGATGGGCGCCCAGCATCCACTACGGACTACGAGAAATAGATTTACCGGTGAGTAAAATCTTATTTTCTCTGACGTCCTAAGTGGATGCTGGGACTCCGTAAGGACCATGGGGATTATACCAAAGCTCCCAAACGGGCGGGAGAGTGCGGATGACTCTGCAGCACCGAATGGGCAAACTCTAGGTCCTCCTCAGCCAGGGTGTCAAACTTGTAGAATTTAGCAAATGTGTTTGACCCCGACCAAGTAGCTGCTCGGCAAAGTTGTAGAGCCGAGACCCCTCGGGCAGCCGCCCAAGAAGAGCCCACCTTCCTCGTGGAATGGGCTTTCACTGATTTAGGATGCGGCAGTCCAGCCGCAGAATGTGCAAGCTGAATCGTACTACAGATCCAGCGAGCAATAGTCTGCTTTGAAGCAGGTGCACCCAACTTGTTGGGCGCATGCAGGATAAATAGCGAGTCAGTCTTTCTGACTCCAGCTGTCCTGGAAACATACATTTTCAGGGCCCTGACTACGTCCAACAACTTGGAAGCCTCCAAGTCTTTAGTAGCCGCAGGCACCACGATAGGTTGGTTCAGATGAAAGGCTGATACCACCTTAGGGAGAAATTGGGGACGAGTCCTCAATTCTGCCCTATCCATATGGAAAATCAGATAAGGGCTTTTACATGACAAAGCCGCCAATTCTGATACACGCCTGGCCGAAGCCAAGGCCAACAACATGACCACTTTCCACGTGAGATATTTCAATTCCACGGTTTTAAGTGGCTCAAACCAATGTGACTTTAGGAAATCCAACACCACGTTGAGATCCCAAGGTGCCACTGGAGGCACAAAAGGGGGCTGAATATGCAGCACTCCCTTAACAAAAGTCTGAACTTCAGGTAGTGAAGCCAGTTCTCTCTGGAAGAAAATCGATAGAGCTGAAATCTGGACCTTAATGGAACCCAACTTTAGGCCCATAGTCACCCCTGACTGTAGGAAGTGCAGAAAACGGCCCAGCTGAAATTCCTCCGTTGGGGCCTTCCCGGCCTCACACCACGCAACATATTTTCGCCAAATGCGGTGATAATGGTTTGCGGTCACTTCTTTCCTAGCTTTAATCAGCGTAGGAATGACTTCCTCCGGAATGCCCTTTTCCTTCAGGATCCGGTGTTCAACCGCCATGCCGTCAAACGCAGCCGCTGTAAGTCTTGGAATAGACAGGGCCCCTGCTGCAGCAGGTCCTGTCTGAGCGGCAGAGGCCATGGGTCCTCTGAGATCATTTCTTGAAGTTCCGGGTACCAAGTTCTTCTTGGCCAATCCGGAACAATGAGTATAGTTCTTACTCCTCTTCTCCTTATTATCCTCAGTACCTTTGGTATGAGAGGAAGAGGAGGGAACACATAAACCGACCGGTACACCCACGGTGTCACTAGAGCGTCCACAGCTATCGCCTGAGGGTCTCTTGACCTGGCGCAATATCTTTCTAGCTTTTTGTTTAGGCGGGACGCCATCATGTCCACCTGTGGCCTTTCCCAACGGTTTACAATCAGTTGGAAGACTTCTGGATGAAGTCCCCACTCTCCCGGGTGGAGGTCGTGCCTGCTGAGGAAGTCTGCTTCCCAGTTGTCCACTCCCGGAATGAACACTGCTGACAGTGCTAACACGTGATTTTCCGCCCATCGGAGAATCCTTGTGGCTTCTGCCATCGCCGTCCTGCTTCTTGTGCCGCCCTGTCGGTTTACATGGGTGACTGCCGTGAGGTTGTCTGACTGGATCAGTACCGGCTGGTTTTGAAGCAGGGGTTTTGCCTGACTTAGGGCATTGAAAATGGCCCTCAGTTCCAGAATATTTATGTGTAGGGAAGTCTCCTGACTTGACCATAGTCCTTGGAAGTTTCTTCCCTGTGTGACTGCCCCCCAGCCTCGAAGGCTGGCATCCGTGGTCACCAGGACCCAGTCCTGTATGCCGAATCTGCGGCCCTCTTGAAGATGAGCACTTTGCAGCCACCACAGCAGAGACACCCTGGTCCTTGGAGACAGGGTTATCAGCCGATGCATCTGAAGATGCGATCCGGACCACTTGTCCAACAGGTCCCACTGAAAGGTTCTTGCATGGAACCTGCCGAATGGAATTGCTTCGTAGGAAGCTACAATTTTTCCCAGGATTCGCGTGCAGTGATGCACCGACACCTGTTTTGGTTTTAGGAGGCCTCTGACTAGAGATGACAGCTCCTTGGCCTTCTCTTCCGGGAGAAACGCTTTTTTCTGTTCTGTGTCCAGAACCATCCCCAGGAACAGTAGACGTGTCGTAGGGACCAGCTGTGACTTTGGAATATTTAGAATCCAACCGTGCTGTTGTAGCACCTCCCGAGATAGTGCTACCCCGACCAACAACTGCTCCCTGGACCTCGCCTTTATCAGGAGATCGTCCAAGTACGGGATAATTAAAACTCCCTTCTTTCGAAGGAGTATCATCATTTCGGCCATTACCTTGGTAAATACCCTCGGAGCCGTGGATAGACCAAACGGCAACGTCTGGAATTGGTAATGACAATCCTGTACCACAAATCTGAGGTACTCCTGGTGAGGATGGTAAATGGGGACATGCAGGTAAGCATCCTTGATGTCCAGTGATACCATGTAATCCCCCTCGTCCAGGCTTGCAATAACCGCCCTGAGCGATTCCATCTTGAACTTGAATTTTTTTATATATGTGGTCAAGGATTTCAAATTTAAAATGGGTCTCACCGAACCGTCCAGTTTCGGTACCACAAACATTGTGGAATAGTAACCCCGTCCTTGTTGAAGTAGGGGCACCTTGACTATCACCTGCTGGGAATACAGCTTGTGAATTGCTTCTAGCACTGCCTCCCTGCCTGAGTGAGTTATTGGCAAGGCAGATTTGAGAAAACGGCGGGGGGTAGACGTCTCGAATTCCAGCTTGTACCCCTGAGATACTACTTGAAGGATCCAGGGATCCACCCGTGAGCGAGCCCACTGATTGCTGAAGTTTTTGAGACGGGCCCCCACCGTACCTGGCTCCGCCTGTGGAGCCCCAGCGTCATGCGGTGGACTTGGAGGAAGCGGGGGAGGACTTTTGCTCCTGGGAACTGGCTGTATGCTGCAGCTTTTTCCCTCTACCTCTGCCTCTGGGCAGAAAGGACGCGCCTTTAACCCGCTTGCCCTTATGGGGCCGAAAGGACTGTACCTGATAATACGGTGCTTTCTTTGGCTGTGAGGGAACATGGGGTAAAAATGCTGACTTCCCAGCTGTTGCTGTGGAAACGAGGTCCGAGAGACCATCCCCTAACAACTCCTCACCCTTATAAGGCAAAATTTCCATGTGCCTTTTAGAATCTGCATCACCTGTCCACTGCCGAGTCCATAACCCTCTCCTGGCAGAAATGGACATTGCACTTATTTTAGATGCCAGCCGGCAAATATCCCTCTGTGCATCTCTCATGTATAAGACTGCGTCTTTAATATGCTCTACGGTTAGCAATATAGTGTCCCTGTCTAGGGTATCAATATTTTCCGACAGGGAATCTGACCACGCAGCTGCAGCACTGCACATCCATGCTGAAGCAATAGCTGGTCTCAGTATAATACCTGTGTGTGTATATACAGACTTCAGGATAGCCTCCTGCTTTCTATCAGCAGGCTCCTTTAGGGCGGCCGTATCCGGAGACGGTAGTGCCACCTTCTTTGACAAGCGTGTGAGCGCTTTATCCACCCTAGGGGATGTTTCCCAACGTGACCTATCCTCTGGCGGGAAAGGGTACGTCATTAGTAACCTTTTAGAAATTACCAGTTTTTTTATCGGGGGAAGCCCATGCTTCTTCACACACTTCATTTAATTCCTCAGATGGAGGAAAAGCTACTGGTAGTTTTTTCTCTCCAAACATAATACCCTTTTTTGTGGTACCTGGGGTAACATCAGAAATGTGCAACACATTTTTCATAGCCTCAATCATGTAACGTGTGGCCCTATTGGAAGTTACATTAGTCTCATCGTCGTCGACACTGGAGTCAGTATCCGTGTCGACATCTGTGTCTTCCATCTGAGGTAGCGGCCGTTTTAGAGCCCCTGATGGCTTTTGAGACGCCTGGGCAGGCACTGGCTGAGAAGCCGGCTGTCCGATACTTGGTATGTCGTCAAACCTTTTATGTAAGGAGTCGACACTGTCACGTAATTCCTTCCACATAACCATCCACTCAGGTGTCGGCCCCGCAGGGGGTGACATCACATTTATCGGCATCTGCTCCGCCTCCACATAAGCCTCTTCATCAAACATGTCGACACAGCCGTAACGACACACCGCACACACACAGGGAATGCTCTGACAGAGGACAGGACCCCACAAAGCCCTTTGGGGAGACAGAGAGAGAGTATGCCAGCACACACCAGAGCGCTATATAACACAGGGATGAACACTATAACTGAGTGATTTTCCCTTATAGCTGCTTAAATATATATTGCTGCGCCTAAATTTAGTGCCCCCCCTCTCTTTTTTACCCTTTGTAGCTTGAAACTGCAGGGGAGAGCCTTGGAGCGATCCTTCCAGCGGAGCTGTGAGGAAAAATGGCGCCAGTGTGCTGAGGGAGATAGCCCCGCCCCTTTTTCGGCAGACTTTCTCACGCTTTTTTATGGATTTTGGCAGGGGTATTTTTCACATATATAGCCTCTGGGACTATATATTGTGATTATTTGCCAGCCAAGGTATTAATATTGCTGCTCAGGGCGCCCCCCCCCCCCAGCGCCCTGCACCCATCAGTGACCGGAGTGTGAGGTGTGCATGAGGAGCAATGGCGCACAGCTGCAGTGCTGTGCGCTACCTTGTTGAAGACCGAAGTCTTCTGCCGACGATTTTCAGGACCATCTTCATGCTTCTGGCTCTGTAAGGGGGACGGCGGAACGGCTCCGGGACCGGACGATCGAGGTCGGGCCCTGTGTTCGATCCCTCTGGAGCTAATGGTGTCCAGTAGCCTAAGAAGCCCAAGCTAGCTGCAAGCAGGTAGGTTCGCTTCTTCTTCCCTTAGTCCCTCGTAGCAGTGAGTCTGTTGCCAGCAGATCTCACTGAAAATAAAAAACCTAAAATATACTTTCTTTTCTAGGAGCTCGGGAGAGCCCCTAGTGTGCATCCAGCTCAGCCGGGCACAAGATTCTAACTGAAGTCTGGAGAAGGGTCATAGAGGGAGGAGCCAGTGCACACCAGTTAGACCAAAAGCTTTCTTTTAGTTGTGCCCAGTCTCCTGCGGAGCCGCTATTCCCCATGGTCCTTACGGAGTCCCAGCATCCACTTAGGACGTCAGAGAAATGACTGATAAAAACAAAGAAGCTGGACCATCATTAGCTCATAGTACCATGGCTCCTGAACAATAATTCATACATATCAGGTCTGCTAAACAATGGATATTGTTCCTATACCAAGCCAACATGAAGGTTGCAGGTTTTTGAAAAAATATGGACTTTTCTTTGTCAATAGCCTTTGAACTCCTGGATGGATCTGGGTTTATAGCACAACCTGCAATATCGTCAAGATGCGACTGTGTAATGCAACGCAGTGATAGAGCGAGATTGTTGAACACAAGTCAAAAGGGCTTCCAAATAGCGTTAGTCTGTCCAACCCTTATAATTTATTCTTGTGGTATAACAAATGGTGACAGGAAGATATTTCTATGGGGATTTAAAACCAGTGTGCAGAGTACCCAACAAAAGGTTTAAAATGCAAAGAATATTATGGCTGATTTTCCACTACAATCTGATGGGGATAAATACATGAGGAAAGCATTGACCAAGTGACACAACCTCTTGTATTGTGTGCAGTACAGGAACCTTTCGACAAGGGAAGAGAGAGCTCTCTGTTACAAAAATTGTGGATGATAAGGGACCAAATGTTGTACACCTGTATAATAGAACTATGACAGCTTGTTCAGATTGAGGATTCGTACACAGCACTCCTAATAGGATTCCAGAATCCATAAAACGGTTTTATACAGCAGGGACGTAGACCAATCAGCAGACCTACTATACACGGACTTCCTACACCATTCTCATCTGAGGACACAAGTGAAACCTTGCACAAGTAAATACTGGTCAGTATTTTACAATAAGAGGGGGCAATATCAGTGTCACATGCCCTCACAAAAATGAACATAGCTGTCTACAGCCGGGTACACACTGGGATGATGTGTCCCCAGCTGATATATTGGCCCAAAGGGCCGACATATCAGATCCTGGGTACATATTGAGCGATGTAATGAAGAGCGACATATTGCTTTTTCCTTCATTACACAAGCTGCGGTCACTAGCTCTATTGCTGGGTTTGATATGCAGCACATCAAACCTGGTGATGTTGCTAGCGACCACCAGCGCCTGCATATCGGACAAACATACTGAGCGATATCCTGGATATGTCATTCCGAATCGGTCCAAAACAACATCAGGCCGATATCGGCACAGTGTGTACCCAGCTGACCTCGGAGGATATTATTCCAGTAAGAATTATGTCTATTACAGGGTTTGGCGGGTTCAGCTCTACAGTACCATTGGCACTGGTTAGAGGGAGGAGGGGGATACCGGAATTAGGTCCGTGTGAAACTATCCCTACTAAGGTGTTGCTGTACTGCTATCCTGGTACATTCTTTCAACAGCCCCTTAGATTTCAGCAGAACCACCTAATAGATTGGACAGAAAGGAGAAGGAAGGAGGAAGACATCTGTCTTAGGTCCCAACACATAATACGTACACTAGATTAAACATTTTAGTGGCCCTAAAAACAAATGCTATCCTGGAAGATGAGAAAGGGGTCTTGTAGCCGAGTCTCCCTGTTGGGGAGGACCCAGCAAAATGTATATTGGGATAAGGAAAGAAAACTGTCTCCACGGAAACACAAGTACAACAGAGAAAAGCAGCTAATGGTAACCTACAGCTATTGAGGTAAGATCACGAGATCCCCGTTAGCAGACACTTAAGATACAGGATGCTGAGGATGCACATATTGACACTTCTGAGAGTCAGAAGACAAAGCTGACTGACCTGTTTAGTATATACTGGCTTCTTTGAGACCGTGCACCCATACAGTAATAGCTGATGGCCCAGCATATTAACACTGGCAACCACCTCCCCCCTACCCAGCCAGGTTACTTAGTCACAATGGGGGTGAATGTAGATATTAAATAGAGGAAACGTTGGCACATGGGACTTCTGATTTCATTAATCCGTTTGGGTTATATGATTTATATGGAAACACAAGTACTTTCTATGGGTTAGTGTAATTCACTGGTAGAAAGGAAGGGTTTGCGGTGGCCCACATGCAGGGTATTGATGTGGTTAGACATACATGAGAGAAGCAGCTAATTCACCTTTCATAATGTGCTAGATGTACCCAAACCTTGACAAGCATGGGAGAAGGGCTATATTTAGGATACAAAGCAGATGGAGAGGACATACCCCAGAGCCAGGGAAAGTAAACAATTATACAGTCTTTCCAACCACAGACAATTAAAAACAAGTCATGTCTGATGGCGGCTGCAGCTCACACCACTAGGGGGGAGGGGAGCCGGTCAGCATATCTAAACATACATGCAGGCATGTATGTAATACATGTGCTGGTTGCAGGTCCCCGGGGAGCGGCAGTTCTGTGTTTAGAACAGCCGCCACTGCACCCAGAACGCGGCATTCATCTTCACTGTCCTTCAGAGCCCACCCCCAGACTCCTGTAATAACTAGCCAATGGGAGTCTGGGGGCAGGCTTACATATATCTTAACACGTATGTTTATATGTGGGGGGTCATTGTCCTGCTGCATTTTGTTAATTGAATACAAATAAACTATTAACACTTCTATTTTTTAAAGCATTCTTACTCTGCAGCATTTTTTCCACACCTGCCTAAAACATTTGCACAGTACTGTATGTGTCTATTGGCAATTATTGCCAGCACTCATTAATAACCCTTTCACATGAATTTACAACCCAGCTTATTGTCAGGGCAAAATAATAATCTGATGACAGGGAAGCATGTTATAGGAAGAATTTGGAAGTAAATCAGACATGCATTATACAACAATACATACACAGTGTATAATTGCACTAATATGTTCACAAAGCTACCAAAGCAGTAAGACAGATGAAGGCTTTGCGTGTGGCTCTGAAGGATGGTTCACACCTAACCGCTGCCAGATGCTAACAAACCCTTTAAACTGCATTCAAATGGGGATGACATTTTTAACAACGCATTTAAAAATCACAGAACACGAAATCACTTATTTTTAATGCGTTAATGTGCACTACCCATTAAAAATAAATTGTATTGATAAAAGCAGTACGCATCAAAAGGGCATGGAAAACATGTTCATAACACACCGATGAAACCGGTATAAAACGTAAGCTAGGTTTTATATATTTTTACCTATTTTCCCTGTGTGTAAGTGGACAAGCCAAGACTCCTGGTCCCAGCGAGGACGGAATTACAGTGCGATAAGAATAATTCATTAGCAGCGCAATCTTCAGCTCAATGACAGCACACACACACATATGGTGTGTTGAGGTTGTTTTTACTGGGCTGGTATCTATATACCAGCGCCCATCATCCCGGCGGTTAGAATCCCGACCGCGGAATGCCGGCAGCAGGGCGAGTGCAATAGAGCCCCTTGCGGACACTGTGGCGCGCTACGCTATTTATTCTACCTCCATAGAAACCACAAGACGGGGAATAGGTATTGGTATCCCGGCGGTCGGGTTCCCGGCGTCAGTATGCTGAGCACCAAGATCCCGACAGCCGGGATATTGAATGCATCATGTTTTTACTAACTAATTTGGTTTAATAATTATTTTCAAAATGATAAAGCAATCACCATAACTCAATTCTAAATATTTCAGTTACAATGGATTCCATTCAATTCAGAGCAAATTAAACAGTGGCAGGAAGGAGATCCTGGGGTTACTCAGTTCAGCGCGCGGTTATGTCTGAGAATGCCGGTTCTTGTGCCTTAAATATGTTGTTTAGTCGAGAGAACTGGTATTCTCCGAATTAAGTGCCTGGAGTGATGCTGTTTCCGCCATGCTAAGGGCAGAAAAAAGCATCGCTCCAACAGTTTTGTCGGATTTCTGCTCTCACCCCAGGAGGGTGCGAGAAAAATTCCTCTACTCAGGCATAACGTCAAGCTGAATTGAATAGCTCCTGGAGCTCCTTCCCGTGCTATTCAATTTGCGTTGAATTGAATCGACCCCATTGTATTTATACTATACACATGCATGTACTTACATACACACATTAGTACACATGCTATATATTTATTTTTTGTTATGTATATAAAGTGTGTGTGTATGTATATAAAGTGTGTGTGTGTATGTGTATGTATGTATGTAATGTGTGTGTGTGTGTGTGTGTGTGTGTGTGTGTGTGTGTGTGTGTGTGTGTGTATGTATGTATGTATGTAATGTATGTGTATGTAGTGTCTCAGTTGCAACAGTCATTCTGTATGGCCATACGGTAGCACGGATGGTCGATTATTGAAGCACCTTCCGCGGCATCTTTATATGTAGCTGCTAGGACCTGCGATGCAGTCTGTGGGTGTCTCAATACAAATCCTGGTGCCTGAGAATTAGCATACAAATGCGCAGCTGCGAATGCATTAGTGTACCAATCTGAATCAGACTCAAAGTAATTAAATTCATACATGCCAATAAGATTATTGACTGGTCATTATCTATTATCTACCTTAATTATGTTTATAGCCAGTAATCTGCTTTACAATCTGCACTCTGTGACAGGGACACTAACAGAAGCCACGGCTCCTGCAGTCCATCGGTAGGCCTGTTCATGGTCATACATGATTACGTCATTGCGACTATGCCAGGGAACGTGGCACCACGTCTGGAGCATTGGTTGGGAACAATATAAAGGGTGTTTAATGTTTGTATTTTTTGTCCTTATGTACAGTATACACACATTCTTTTTCTCTCTCTCTCTATATATATATATATATATATACACACACACACTCACATATATATATATATATATATATATATATATATATATATATACACACACACAGAGTTAGAACCATATATATTTAGACACTGACACAATTATCATAATTGTGGTTCTGCACGCCACCACAATGGATTTGAAATGAAATAATGGAGATACAATTGCAGTGCAGGCTTTCAGCTTTAATTCTAGGGGCTGAACAAAATATTGTATGAAACATGTAGGAATTGCAACCATTTTTATACACAGTCCCCTTTTTTCAGGTGCTCAAACGTAATTGGACAAATAGACAATCTAATTATATGATATAATTTTCATTTTTAATACTTGGTTAAGGAATCCTTTGCAGACAATGACTGCTTGAAGTTTGGAACCCATGGACATTGCAAATGCTGGATTTCCTCCTTTGTTATGCTTTGCGAGACCTTTCCTGCAGCTGTTTTCAGTTGTTCTTTGCTCCCTTTTCTTCAGCAAGTGAAATACATGCTCGATCAGATTGAGATTAAGGGGTATATTCAACTGAAGTCGAAAGCTGCCGTCTGTCGGAAAGACGGCAGTTTTCGACTTTTTTAGGTCAGAAGGGGTTCCAACCTATTCAATAAACCCCCAAATTATCCAACAAGTTGGGGAATTCGACTTGTCGGAAAGCACGTGGATCGACAGAATAGCCGATACGCGTGCTTCTGTCAGAAATGGGGCCAAATCAGACAGGTTTTGGCCCCGTTTCCGCCCATCTCAATACGACTTTAAAAAAAGTCGGATTGGGATGAGGGACTGAGGGAGCTGAGAGGAGGAGAGAGCCGCAAGGAGACGGGGGAGAGCAGCGGCTACAGCACAGCATATGCAGGAGGATGTGTCACGGCAGCGTCCACCCGGCTCCAGCAAGTGAGGTCCCGCTTGCTGGAGCCGGGTGGACGCTGCAGTGAGGTCTGGCAGCTGTGCCCCATCCTCCGGCTAAACTGCTGGAGCCGCTGCTCTCCCCGCTGCTCACCGCCGTCTCCCCCCTTCTCCCCGCTGCTCTCCCTCAGCACCCTCATCTCAATCAGACTTTTTTTAAAAGTCTGATTGAGATGTCAGGAACGGCCAAATCCTGTCGGATTTGGCCGCATTGAATAGGTTCTGTCGGATCCATTCCGACAAATTCATGTCGGAATGGATCCGGCTTGAAATGAATATACTCTCTCATTGCAGAATATTTCACTTCTTTGCCTCAAGAAAAACTCCTGGGTTGCTTTTGCAGTATGTTTTGGGTCACTGTCCATCTCTACTGTGAAGCATCATCCAACCAACATTTCTGAATTTGGCTAAATCTGAGCAGACTTCAGAATTCAATCCGTCTGCTTCTGTTACAACATTAAAAACACTAGTGATCCAGTGCCATTGGGAACCTTGGCCTCCACTGTGTTTTACAGATTATTTGGTATGCTTAGGATCATGAGCCATTCCAAGCATTTTCCACACTTTTTCCCCCCAAAATCCTGTTACAGGTTGATCTTCGTTTTATCTGCATGCTGTTCCAGAACTGAGCTGGCTTTTTAAGATGTTTTTTTTGTTGGCAAAGTCTATTCTGGCCTCTGCTACTGTAAAGTCATCTCTTTATGGTTGACTTGGATAATAATATGCCTTCCTCCTGGTGATTGTTCTTCACTTAGGGAAGGGGTTTCTCTTTTACATGGAAAGGATCCTGTGATCATCCACCACTATTGTCCTCCGCAGATGCCTTTTTGTATTGCCGACCTCACCAGTACATTCTTTTTTACTCAGAATGTACCAAACTGTTGATTTGGCAACTGCTAAGATTACCGCTATCTTACTGATGGATTTTTTTTTCTGTTTTTGCAACCTTAAAATGGCCTGTTCCACTTGCATTGAGAGCTCCTTTGATCACGTTGTAGGTTTCCAGCAGCAGCTTCCAAATGCAAATGACACACTTGGAATCAACTTCAGACCTTTGCCTGCTTAATTGATAAAGAAATAATGAAGGAATAGCCCACACCAGTCCATGAAACCACCTCCGAGTCAAATGCTTAATTACTTTTGCTCCCATGAAAAAAAGGTAGTTATACAGATTAAGCAGCTGTAATTCCTCCTCCAATTTGGATATGAATACTCTCAAATTAAAGCTGATAGTGTGCACTTTAAAACTATATTCATTATGTAACTGCAACTTGAATATGTTTTAGTAAACAGCAAAAATAACAAAATTTTTGTTATCACTGTCCACATATATATCAACCTAACTGTGATGCTATAGAATTTTTTTTTATCTTATCATGTCAAAAGAAAAACAAAATATTGCCATACCTATAATAAAGGTTATTTGCGTGTCCGACATCTAACTATAGGGTTGCATTACAGTGTATTAATCCTATAACTGGCATGGTGAGATCACATGCAACTGCACCACCCCACTGTGTCCCACCGTTTGTGACGAGGAGATCCGTTCTGCAGATGTGCATAAAATAATTGAAATATCTAAAAAATTATATATACTTTATATTAAATTAAAAAAAAAATGTTATGAATGGTTCTTAAGGGAAAAATCATCAGTTAAATGGTTAAAAAAAAAAAACTGGAAGACGCAACTGGAAGATTTTTCAGAATTTTTTTTAAATATTTCTAACTCCACTGGAGGCAACAGAGAATACACAGCATTTTATTTTAATTGAAGATGTATTCTGGATGAAACATAAATATCTAATAACGGCAAATAAATATATAAAGTCCTCTCCTTAACGTGACCAAAGCAAACGATGAGGCCAATGCCCAGCACTGAATGAATGAAACACACGTGCAGTGCCTGTAACACACAATAAGATGTATGAGGTTTGGAAGTGCTGAAGCTCCATCTAGAGGTTCTTATTTTAAAATAAATCATCCAACTGAAATGCTGAGTGATCATATGGAAAATAGGAACGGGGATGCATTTGGATGGAACACAATCTTCCACACGTGTATTTTAAAACATGCAACACTAAAACGACTTGCTATGGTGCATTTAAAACAGCTATTAGGTATTGTAAATAATTAGAAACAGCGGAATAATAGGATTTTAATACCTACCGGTAAATCCTTTTCTCTTGGTCAGAAGAGGATGCTGGGGATGCTTCAAGAACCATGGGGTATAGACGGGACCCGCAGGAGACATGGGCACTTTAAGACTTTAAAAGGTGTGTGAACTGGCTCCTCCCTCTATGCCCCTCCTCCAGACTACAGTTATAGGAACTGTGCCCAGGGAGACGGACATTTAGAGGAAAAGGATTTATTTAATTTATTTTTAAAACTAAGGTGAGATACATACCAGCTCACACCTCGAACACGCCGTACAACATGGCATTCAACAACAACAACGCATGCAACGGCATGACCAACATCAGCCACAGACTAACTGAACTCAACTCAACCCGAGTGTAACCATAACCAAACTACAGATACAGCCCGCACTGGGACGGGCGCCCAGCATCCTCTATGGACTAAGAGAAAAGGATTTACCGTAGGTATTAAAATCCTATTTTCTCATGCGTCCTAGAGGATGCTGGGGATGCTTCAAGAACCATGGGGTTTATACCAAAGCTCCAGAACGGGCGGGAGAGTGCGGATGACTCTGCAGCACCGATTGACCAAACAAAAGGTCCTCCTCAGCCAGGGTATCAAACTTGTAAAACTTTGCAAAAGTGTTTGATCCCGGCCAAGTAGCAGCTCGGCAAAGCTGTAATGCCGAGACCCCTCGGGCAGCCGCCCAGGATGAGCCCACCTTTCTGGTAGAATGGGCCTTCACTGATTTCGGTAACGGCAATCCTGCCATAGAATGAGCTTGCTGAATCGTATTACAGATCCAGCGTGCAATAGTCTGCTTAGAAGCAGGAGCCCCAATCTTGTTGGGTGCCCACAGGACAAACAGAGCCTCTGTTTTCCTAATTTGAGCCATTCTGGCGACATAGATTTTCAAAGCTCTGACCACATCGAGAGACTTCGATTCTGCCAAGGCGTCAGTAGCCACTGGCACATCAATAGGCTGGTTCACGTGAAACGATGAAACCACTTTTGGCAGATATTGTTGACGAGTTCTCAACTCTGCTCTATCAGCATGGAAGATTAAATAGGGGCTTTTGTGAGACAAAGCCGCCAATTCAGATACCCGCCTTGCGGATGCCAAGGCCAACAACATGACTACTTTCCAAGTAAGGAATTTTAACTCAACCTTACGCAAAGGTTCAAACCAATGAGATTGCAGGAACTGCAACACCACATTAAGATCCCATGGTGCCACAAAGGGAGATTGGATGTGTAGTACGCCTTTCACGAAGGTCTGAACTTCTGGAAGGGAGGCCAATTCTTTCTGATAGACAATTGATAAGGCCGAAATTTGTACTTTAATTGAGCCCAACTTTAGGCCCGCATCCACACCTGCTTGCAAAAAACGGAGCAAACGCCCCAGTTGAAAATCCTCCGTAGGAGCATTCTGGATTCACACCAAGACACATATTTCCTCCAAATACGGTGGTAATGCTTTGCCGTTACTTCCTTTCTAGCCTGAAGTAGTGTGGAAATGACTTCACTGGGAATACTCTTACGGGCTAGGATTTGTTATTCAACCGCCATGCCGTCAAACGCAGCCGCGGTAAGTCTTGATACACACACGGTCCTTGCTGTAACAGGTCCTCTCGTAGAGGAAGAGGCCAGGGATCTTCTATGAGCAACTCCTAAAGATCTGGATACCAGGCCCTCCTTGGCCAGTCTGGAACAATGAGTATCGCCTGAACCCTTGTTCTTCTTATAATCTTTATCACCTTTGGAATGAGTGGAAGTGGAGGGAACACATAGACCGACAGAAACACCCACGGTGTCACTAGGGCGCCCACCGCTATTGCTTGAGGGTCCCTCGACCTGGAACAATATCTCTGAAGTTTCTTGTTGAGGCGGGACGCCATCATGTCTATTTGAGGAATTCCCCAACGACTTGTCACTTCTGCAAAGACCTCCTGATGAAGACCCCACTCTCCTGGATGGAGATCGTGTCTGCTGAGGAAGTCTGCTTCCCAGTTGTCCACTCCTGGAATGAAGACCGCTGACCGAGCGCTTGCATGTCTCTCTGCCCAGCGAAGAACTTTTGTGGCCTCGGCCATCGCCGCTCTGCTCCTTGTTCCGCCCTGGCGGTTTATATACGCCACTGCTGTTATGTTGTCTGACTGAATCAAGACGGGCAGACCGCGAAGAAGATGTTCCGCTTGCAGAATGCCGTTGTAAATGGCCCTTAATTCCAGAATGTTTATGTGCAGACAAGCTTTGACCATTTTCCCAGAAAATTTCTCCCCTGTGTGACTGCTCCCCAGCCTCAGAGACTTGCATCTGTGATCACCAGGTTCCAATACTGAATCCCGAACCTGCGTCCCTCCAGAAGGTGAGAACTGTGAAGCCACCACAGGAGGGAGATCCTGGTCCTGGAAGATAGGATTATTTTCCGGTGCATGTCCAGGTGAGACCCGGACCACTTGTCCAACAGGTCCCACTGAAACACCCTGGCATGGAACCTGCCATACTGAATGGCCACGTAGGCTGCCACCATCTTCCCCAGCAACCGAGTGCATTGAAGAATCGACACTCTTGCCGGTTTCAGAATCTGTTTTACCATGTTCTGTATTTCCAGAGCCTTTTCCACTGGAAGAAAAACTCTCTGCAATTCTGTATTCAGAATCATGCCCAGGAACGACAGCCGTGTCGTCGGAAACAACTGTGATTTTGGCAAGTTTAGGAGCCAACCATGTTGTTGCAAAATCGTCAGCGATAGCGCAACATTTTTCATCAATTGCTCCTTGGATCTCGCCTTTATGAGGAGATCGTTCAAGTACGGGATAATTGTGATTCCCTGCTTGCGCAGGAGAACCATCATTTCCACCATAACCTTGGTGAAAATCCTTGGAGCAGTGGACAGGCCAAATGGCAACGTCTGAAATTGGGAATGACAATCCTGAACAGCAAACCTCAGGTAAGCCTGATGTGGAGGATATATGGGGACGTGTAAGTAGGCATCCTTTATGTCGACTGACATCATAAAATCCCCCTCCTCCAGACTGGAGATCACTTCTCGGAGAGATTCCATCTTGAATTTGAATTTTTTTAGAAAGAAATTGAGGGATTTTAGGTTCAGAATCGATCTGACTGAGCCGTCCGGCTTCGGGACCACGAACAGATTCTAATAAAAACCCTCCCCCTGTTTTGACGGGGGTACCGTGACAATGACTTGATTTTGACACAGCTTTAGTATTGCAGCGCATACAACCTCCCTTTCTAGAAATTTGAAAAATCGGTGAGGGGGCACGTCTTGAAACTCTAATTTGTACCCTTGGTCTACTATTTCTAATATCCAAGGATCCAGGTCCGAGTGCACCCAGACCTGACTGAAGAGTTTGAGACGTACCCCCACCGGTGCGGACTCCCGCAGAGGAGCCCCAGCGTCATGCGGTGGATTTGGTAGAAGCCGGAGAGGACTTCTGCTCTTGGGAACTTGCCACAGCCTGCAACCTTTTTCCCCTTCCTCTTCCTCTCGTAGCAAGGAAGGAGGACCCTCGTCCTTTTTTTGTATTTATTGGGCCGAAAGGACTGCATCTGATAGTGTGTTGTGCAGCAACATAAGGTAAAAATGACGACTTACCCGCGGTAGCCATAGATACCAGGTCAGTGAGGCCGTCACCAAACAAGACACTACCGTTAAACGGTAAAGACTCCATCGCCTTCTTAGAGTCAGCATCAGCATTCCATTGATGAATCCACAATGCTCTCCTAGCTGAGACTGCCAAGGCATTGGCCCTTGATCCCAAAAGGCCAATATCCATTACAGCTTCTTTTAAATATGCTGCAGCGTCCCTGATATGACCCAGAGTCAAAAGCACGCTATTCCTGTCTAGGGTATCTATCTCAGATGACAAGTTATCTGCCCACTTTTCAATAGCACTACTAACCCATGTCGAAGCAACGGCAGGCCTGAGTAGCGAACCCGTAGTGACATAAATGGATTTTAGTGTATTTTCCTGCTTACGATCCGCAGGATCCTTTAGGGCTGCTGTGTCCAGAGACGGAAGCGCCACTTTTTTGGATAGACGCGACAGAGCTTTGTCTACCGTGGGGGTTGACTGCCACTTTTCCCTGTCCCCTGGAGGAAACAGATATGCCACTGGAATTCTTTTGGGAACCTGTACCTTCTTGTCAGGATTTGCCCAAGCCTTTTCAAAAAGAGCGTTCAGTTCATGAGAGGGAGGAAACGTTACCTCAGGTTTCTTTCCTTTATACATACAGACCCTAGTATCAGGAACAGCAGGGTCCTCCGTGATATGTAATACGTCTTTTATCGCCACAATCATGTACTGAATGCTCTTAGCCAGTTTAGGATTTAATCTGGCATCACTATAGTCGACACTGGAATCAGAATCCGTGTCGGTATCTGTATCGGCTATCTGGGTAAATGCACGTTTCTGTGACCCCGAAGGGGTCTGAGCTTGCGACAATGCATCCTCCATGGATTTCCTCCATGTCTGGTTCTTAGACTCAGATTTATCTAATCTCTTAGTCAACCGAGCCACATTTGCATTCAAAACAGTCAACATATTTACCCAATCAGCCGTCGGCGGTGCCGACACGGTCACTCCCACAGCCTTTTCTGTCCCCACTCCAGCCTCCTCCTGGGAAGAGCACTCAGCCTCAGACATGTCGACACACACGTACCGACACCACAACCACACCGGGGCTATAGGAGACAGACCCACAACAAAGCCTGTTAGAGAAACACAGAGGGAGTTCTGCCAGCTCACAACCAAGCACCTATCCCGGTTCTGAAACGAGTAAAATACTGCCCAGACCTGTTAGCGCTTTTACTTTCAAATAATTAGCACCAAATCTCGTGCCCCCCCCCCCCCCCCCCCGTTTTGCACCCTGTTACTTGTACAGTAGTGTGGGAGGCTAGGCTCAGCGTCTCTGCAGCTTCTGTGAAGAGAAAATGGCGCTGGTCAGAGCTGTGAGGGCTAAGCCACGCCCCCTTAATGGCGCGCTTCAGCTTAATTTTACATCTTTATACTGGCGGGGCTCTGTAATTAGTGCCTAGGCACTTTATACACTTCTGCCAGTCGCTATTTGAGGATTTATGCAGCCCAGGGTGCCCCCCCCCCTGCGCCCTGCAGTGCCGTCCCGTATGTGGGAGCATGGCGCGCAGCGCGGTACCTCAAAAGCAGTCTTCTGCAGTCACTGAAGTCTTCTGATCTTCTTTTACTCACACGGCTTCTGTCTTCTGGCTCTGCAATGGGGGTGACGGCGCGGCTCCGGGAACGAGCAGCTAGGCGTACCAAGTGATCGGACCTTCTGGAGCTAATGGTGTCCAGTAGCCTAAGAATCAGAGCCTTTGAACTCACAGAAGTAGATCTGCTTCTCTCCCCTCAGTCCCACGATGCAGAGAGCCTGTTGCCAGCAGGTCTCCCTGAAAATAATAAACCTAACAGTCTTTTTTTCTGAGAAACTCTGGAGAGCTCCTCAGTGTGCATCCAGTCTCACTGGGCACAGAATCTAACTGGAGTCTGGAGGAGGGGCCCATGTCTCTTGCGGATCCCGTCTATACCCCATGGTTCTTGAAGCAACCCTCTAGGATGTATGAGAAAAAAAGTATACCCGAGTCAAATAAAGCAAAGTGACTCATATTGCCTTTTACAGTATAGGAGACATAAATGGGAACAGCAAAGCTTAATTACTACAGATTTGTACTCAGACATACCTTGTGTGAGTGGAGTAGACAACCCGTGGAAGTTATTACCCAAAATGTTATAACCAAACCCTACAATTATGCTTATTGTGCTTTCAAAGTTTTTGTTGCACTTCATTATTTCTGTGTAGTTTTGTACTTCTAAATCCTCTGTATACAGTAATCGCAAAAACGCGCTATAGTGCGTATTTTACCCCAGAATTGATGGTGGGGACACAAAAATAAAAACCGCTGGGTCCATCAGGACGCACTGTGACCCGCAGCGCTGTCCTGTGCTGTCAGTCAGTCAGGTCTCCACAACAACAGAGGGAGGAACTTGGGGCGGAGATCATGAAGAGTGTGATCTCCCGCCCTTCCCTCATCCTCTGCTCCGCATGTCCCCCCTCCCCCACGAATAATGGCTGCAGGAGCCATCCCTCTGCAAGTAGCGTGGCTGTGACTAGACCGCTGCTCCCTGGCAGCCAACTGGACATAAGCCCGGCTGTCTCCGCTGCTGTATAGGTGGGGACGGTTCGGTCCCTGTGCCCCCGGTAGGATGCCGCCGCCGCTCTCCCCGCTGATTCCCCTCTTCTCCCTCCCCACCCAGGCGGCCGCCCTCTCCGCGTTTTCCGCTCCCCCATGGCCGCATCCTCTGACTCCAGGCTGGCGGCGGTGTAGGCCTCATGCCGATCCCCGGACTATACCCCCCCAGCTTGACTCCACTGCTGCGGCTGGCAGTATCCATGGAAGAGCCCGGAGAGCTCTTTATACAGGTACGCGGTGGGGGCCTGGTCCCTGGAGGGTGTTGGTATGGTGGTGCTCCCCAATGGGGGTTTCTGGCTGCACTATCTCCTGCCTCTCTGTCCCTTCTCCCTGATGCCTCTCTCTGTCCCTACTACACCTCTGTCCCTACTCCCTGGTGCCTCCCTCTGTCCCTACTACCTCTGCCCCTACTCCCTGGTGCCTCTGTCTGTCCGTACTACCTCTGTCCCTACTCCCCGCTGCCCCTCTCTGTCCCTACTCCCCGGTGCCCCTCTCTGTCCCTACTCCCCGGTGCCCCTCTCTGTCCCTACTCCCCGGTGCCCCTCTCTGTCCCTACTCCCCGGTGCCCCTCTCTGTCCCTACTCCCCGGTGCCCCTCTCTGTCCCTACTCCCCGGTGCCCCTCTCTGTCCCTACTCCACGGTGCCTCTCTCTGTCCCTACTCCACGGTGCCTCTCTCTGTCCCTACTCCACGGTGCCTCTCTCTGTCCCTACTCCCCGGTGCCTCTCTCTGTCCCTACTCCCCGGTGCCTCTCTCTGTCCCTACTCCCCGGTGCCTCTCTGTCCCTACTCCCCGGTGCCTCTCTCTGTCCCTACTCCTCGGTGCCTCTCTCTGTCCCTACTCCTCGGTGCCTCTCTCTGTCCCTACTCCCTGCTACCATATAAAATGTGTATAACATGCTCTACCTGGCGTAATGTGTATAGAACACTAACTGGCGCAATGTGTATAACGTGTTCTAACTGGCGCAATGAGTATAATGTGCTCTACCTGGTGCAATGTGTATAACATGCTCTACCTGGTGCAGTGTGTATAGGGTGTTCTAACTTGCGCAATGTGTATAACATGCTCTACCTGGTGCAATGTGTATAACATGCTCTACCTGGTGCAATGTGTATAACGTGCTCTACCCGGTGCAATGTGTAAAACGTGCTCTACCCGGTGCAATGTGTAAAACGTGCTCTACCCGGTGCAATGTGTATAACGTGCTCTACCCGGTGCAATGTGTATAACGTGCTCTACCCGGTGCAATGTGTATAACGTGCTCTACCCGGTGCAATGTGTATAACGTGCTCTACCCGGTGCAATGTGTATAACGTGCTCTACCCGATGCAATGTGTATAGGGTGTTTTAACTGGCACAATCTGTATAACGTGCTCTACCTGGTGCAATGTGTATAACGTGCTCTACCTGTGTGGTGTAATGTGAATTGGTACTATTATGTGGCCATGCTCTTTCCTGCTGAAGCCACGCCCCTAAATTTTTGGTGCACGCCTTGGGCGCGCACTGTCCTTGATTTAGGATATGGTAGAGGGAGCACCAATTTACTTTCTGCCAAAGAGCACTGAAATGTCTAGTTACAGCTCTGGTGCAGTGTCCTCTATGCTACACAGCCCAGCAGCATTGTCACCCCCTCCCTCCCCCTTGCACCACTTTTGTAGTGTCCAAGTCAATTCTGTTTTTATATTTGAATAATTAATAAGATTAATATGAGCCTTCATTCCAATGGGACCCAGAAAAGGACAGATAGGACCCCAATTTTTAAAAGTGAGGGGTCTGTGGGACCCACTTTTTTTTGGGCTCAGCGCAATCACTTATACACAGGGAATAAAAGTCACTTGAAAAGACTATTGTGAAATGTCACCAGTGGAAAATACGTTATTTTCCCTTATGTGTTCCGATATTGTACATAAGCTAGAAAGACCTATACAGAAAGCCAAATGCTATGACCTATTGGTTATTTTTATTGCATTGCCTTATTTATTTGCTAATTTATTTATATAGTGACAGCAAATTTCAAAGCACTTTAAAATTGGGTACAAAACCATAATGGGTAATAACAGAGAGGTAAGCGGACCCTGCACGCAAGTTTACAATCTACAGATTTAGATTTTGCTCTGAGGAAATCATCTTACAAGTTATTTATAAAGTTGGCTACCCAGACTATGAAATCCCGTTGTGTAGAAAGAAGATAGAGCTTAAGAAACTAATCATTACCCACCACCCAGAAATGGGTACATTCAAAACACCTAACCCCAGGGACAGAACATAAAACAGCTGATATTTGGTGGATAAAATGTGTAAAAAAATGGCACACGTAGGTCCTTACAGTAATTACATGAACCAATCCAGTGAAAGTGCTAAATACAGAGAGTACATCAGGTCTGATGGATGCTGCTTTGCCTGCTGCAATTTACTAGAAATGGTTCTCAAGTGTTCCAAGTAAGCAAATGATGCACTCGTTCCAGGACACCACAATAGGAGGACTCTTTACCAATGCCAAAGAAAAATGTACAGATTTAAGAGAATGAACGTTGCTTGTTCCATAATGCTAATAGATGGGTCTGTTAGGATGAGTTATTAAATTGCAGAATTTAGGTAACTGCAGACTGTAAAGCTCAGACAGACATTGTTTACACGTACTGGAGACACCGCTAGAATTTGTGCCTTCTGGTTATTATTTAAGTAATTTTCTCCTCCCCAGATCAAATGAATTACAGGATAACCTGTCAAAGACGAAAAGCAAAACAACCAATAAGACAAATAGGTGTGATATCTCTAAAGAACCAATAACATGGGATCATTATTTATGTTTGCCGGACTAAAACGCTGTGTTAGTAAGAGATGTGGGATGTCATGTTTAGAGGGGGGAAAACATGTTCCCTCTCAGCAAAAGGCCATCGCTGTTTCCTATATTGCTTTCTTGATCAACCAGACATTTTTTAAAGTATCATTCCGTTTCTAATTAAGAATTTAAAGGAAGAGGTTACACCGTATTAATTACTTCAGACCACAAAAACAAAAAAACAAAACAATGTTTAGTATAAAGCTCAACACTGAAGCTAGTAACCATCTCAATATCAACTGTAGTGGTTTCAATGGGTTCGGTATTTAATGCCAGAGGTCACGTGAACAACACCGGCATCCTGACACTGAAGATCCCGACTGTGGATGGGGTAAGTATTTTTAATCTAACCCTCTGGGGGTGGCGGCTATGGCTAACCCAAAGCCCACCGCAGCCCCCTCTAGTGCCTAACCCTAAGCCCGAAACTCATCTTCAGGATGTCGGCTGTTGGTGTTACGGCGCCGGTCTCCTGAGTGAATCTGGCATCAGTCACACGCACACATCCCATTTCAACATACCAAAAACAAGTAGGTTACTTAATATAATGCAATAGTCTACTGCATAATACTCACAACAAAACAAAGAGAGCAAAGACTAGACACATATGAAAGTGCTCTAGTCATCTACAGACAAGACAGACAGACATTCTGTGGGCTGGACCACTGTCGATAGACCAATTTAGTAGGATTTAGTGATAGCACCAAGACAAAAGGATTTATCTACTAAATGGCGGTTTTGTTGAAGGACTGACAGCAGCATTTTTTTTTACACAGTCGTTAAAAGAAAAAAAGTCCTGCAGCAAAAAATGCAGACTTTTGACATTTTTTGTAAAAAAATTAAAAAAAAAAAGCCATTTAGTCAATAAAGCACAAAGTGCCTCAGTGATATACCTCGTCAATGGTTAGGCTTTATCCTCATGAATGCCAATTTAGCACATAAATTGGTTCAAAACAAGGATAATTGAACATTTACACAAAAGTGAAATGTTTTGAGATTTTCAAATGTTTTGATAAAAAACATATTTCATAAAGTCATTAATAAAACCTATGCTGTGGTGTAAGTTTGCTTGGGCAAAAAGCTAAAAAGAGCAATGTTGGTGTCACGCCTCCAAGGGGAGACCCGAGAATCAGACCCCGTTTCCTAACTGTCCAGCCGCTGGTGCGGTCCCAGCATGCTACTTCGGGTGCCCGGGGTCGCGTGGCTTGTGCTTCTATGGTTGTCTCCATAGCTAAAAAAAACCATGCTATTGGGGGTACAGTGCAGAGGGCAGGACTCTGCTTATGGGAGTTGGCGTGCCACATGGCCAAGATCCCTCCGAATAAGCAGCATGGATGTCATCATCTTGCTTTAAAGGTTAGGTTCTCACCAATCCCAATCAGTCAAATGATCAGCTGACAATCACGGGATAAGTCATTAGGTCAACATGGAAATAGGTTGACATGAGTTTTTCACATTTTTTCCATTCTTTTGAACTTTTTCATACTTTACGATCCACGTGGACTACGATTGGGAATAGTAACCTGTGCTGAGCCAGGCACCTTGCCCGCAGCATGGCGAGCCATGCGAGGGGACACGGTGCACTAATTGGGGTTCCCCGTCACTTTTACGAAGAAAACATTAAAAAAAAGGTTAAAAAAAAACCCGGATGTCGACCTAATGACCCATACCCGACGGTCACAACCAGTCCAGACACCTCCAATATGTATAAAACTCACAGACCAACAAGGCCCAGGTTGCCAGTGCCACAAGTCACACTGCTCTGAGTGTGAGCTTTGTACCTGCGCTCCTCAGAGTTTCCAGCAGTTGGCATCATTGATTCCTGACTACAGCTCTAAATCTCCAAGAAGCTTTCCTGTTGTTTCTTCTGATCTCTATAACTAGCTAGCCTCATAAGTTCCAGTCCAATACCATTGGTTCCAGTCCGATACCAATACAGCATCACTTCCAGCCTGATACCATCAGTTCCAGCCCGATACCAATCGCCATCAGTTCCAGTCCAATACCAATAACCATCAAATCCAGTTAGTTATCCATTGCTATCAATTGCAGTTCAGTTCCAGTTACCATCGATACCAGTTCCCAGGTCTTGCCGATTGTCACTTTTAGTGCTAACTCCAAATGACTCAGACAGGGGGCCGCAACCTGTCCGTTGAGCGTAGCGAAGCCCAAATTCCCTTGCGGGTATCCACGGTGAAAACCACCTGCATGTTAGACTCCGCACCCCTGCTCTGGGTCTCAGTCAACCACTTGGAGTTAGTTTCAGTTCCCGCTATTTCCTCCTGGTATCCTCCAAGCCTCTAGCTATTCTGTTCCAAGTCCCAGCTGAGCTAGTGACTCTATTGATGCAAAGGAATTAGACCCTCTCGCTTTCATCACTTCGCTCATCAAGCTCCTCAAAGCCCTGACACTGGTACGGAGACACCCACTTAGCAGATCCTGACAGGTGTTCTGTGTATAGACCACAGTAACACTTCCCAAGGCCTTAGACATACCTTGGCTCCCCATCCTGTAGATGCTGGACTGCACAAGACATAAAAAAATACTTTATAATGGGATGGTTTTAAGCATAAAGTTGTTACCATGTATCATTACATCATTTAGTTAGGTCACAAAAAAATAAGATTTTAAACCTACCGGTAAATCTATTTCTCCTAGTCCGTAGAGGATGCTGGGGACTCCATAAGGACCATGGGGTATAGACGGGCTCCGCAGGAGACATGGGCACCTATAAAGAACTTTTAGTATGGGTGTGCACTGGCTCCTCCCTCTATGCCCCTCCTCCAGACCTCAGCTAGAGAACTGTGCCCAGAGGAGATGGACAATACGAGGAAAGGATTTTGTAAATCTAAGGGCAAGATTCATACCAGCCCACACCAATCATACCATATAACCTGGAATACACATAACCAGTTAACAGTATGAACAAACAACAGCAACGGTCCAAGACCGATTCCAACTGTAACATAACCCTTATGTAAGCAATAACCATATACAAGTCTTGCAGATTTTACGCAATGGGACGGGCGCCCAGCATCCTCTACGGACTAGGAGAAATAGATTTACCGGTAGGTTTAAAATCTTATTTTCTCTTACGTCCTAGAGGATGCTGGGGACTCCGTAAGAACCATGGGGTTCATACCAAAGCTCCCAATCGGGCGGGAGAGTGCGGATGACTCTGCAACACCGACTGAGCAAATGCTAGGTCCTCATCAGCCAGGGTATCAAACTTGTAGAATTTAGCAAAAGTGTTTGACCCAGACAAAGTCGCTGCTCGGCAAAGCTGTAATGCCGAGACGCCTCGGGCAGCCGCCCAAGAAGAGCCCACCTTCCTAGTGGAATGGGCCTTTACTGAATGTGGTAACGGCAATCCAGACGTAACATATGCCTGCTGAATCGTGTTACAGACCCAGCGAGCAATAGTCTGCTTTGAAGCAGGCGCGCCAATCTTGTTGGCTGCATACAGAACAAACAGAGCCTCTGTTTTCCTAATTCTAGCCGTCCTGGCTACATAAATCTTTAAGGCCCTGACTACATCCAGGGACCTGGAATCCTCCAAGTCACTCGTAGCCACAGGCACCACAATAGGTTGGTTTATATGGAATGAAGAAACCACCTTAGGTAAAAATTGAGGACGAGTCCTCAATTCCGCTCTATCAACATGAAAAATCAAGTAGGGGCTCTTGTGAGAAAAGGCCACCAATTCGGACACCCGCCTTGCAGATGCCAAGGCCAATAACATGACCACCTTCCAGGTGAGAAATTTCAACTCAACCGTATTAAGGGGTTCAAACCAGTGTGATTTTAGGAACTGCAACACCACGCTCAGGTCCCATGGTGCCACTGGGGGCACAAAAGGAGGCTGGATGTGTAGCACTCCCTTTACAAAAATCTGGACTTCTGAAAGAGAAGCCAATTCCTTCTGAAAGAATATCGACAGAGACGAAATCTGTACCTTAACAGAGCCTAATTTTAGGCCCATACCCACTCCTGTCTGTAGGAAGTGAAGAAAACGACACAAATGGAAATCTTCCGTAGTAGCATTCTTGGTTTCACACCAAGAGACATATTTCCGCCAGATACGGTGATAATGTTTTGCCGTCACCTCCTTCCTAACCTTTATTAGAGTAGGTATGACCTCTTCCGGAATACCCTTCTCAGCTAGGATCCGGCGTTCAACCGCCATGCCGTCAAACGTAACCGCGGTAAGTCTTGGAACATGCAGGGCCCCTGCTGCAACAGGTCCTCCCTTAGAGGAAGAGGCCAAGGATCTTCCGTGAGCATCTCCTGAAGATCTGAGTACCAGGCCCTTCGAGGCCAGTCTGGAACAATGAGTATTGTCTGTGCTCTTTTTCGCCTTATGATCCTCAACACCTTTGTGATGAGAGGAAGAGGAGGAAACACGTAGACCGATTGGAACACCGATGGCGTTACCAGAGCGTCTACTGCTATTGCCTGAGGGTCCCGGGACCTGGCACAATACCTCCGAAGCTTCTTGTTGAGGCGTGATGCCATCATGTCTATTTGAGGAACTCCCCAAAGACCCGTTATCTCTGCAAAGACTTCTTGATGAAGTCCCTACTCTCCTGGATGGAGATCGTGTCTGCTGAGGAAGTCTGCCTCCCAGTTGTCCACACCTGGAATGAAGACAGCTGACAGAGCGCTTACGTGATTTTCCGCCCAGCGAAGAATCCTGGTGGCTTCTGCCATCGCGACTCTGCTCCTTGTCCCGCCTTGGGTGGTTCACATGAGCCACTGCTGTGACATTGTCCGATTGAATCAGCACCGATAGGTTTCGAAGAAGACTCTCCGCTTGTCGAAGACCGTGGTATATGGCCCTTAATTCTAACACGTTGATGTGCAGGCAGGACTCCTGGCTTGTCCATAGTCCTTGAAAATTTCTTCCTTGGGTGACTGCTCCCCATCCTCGGAGGCTCGCGTCCGTGGTTACCAGAACCCAGTCCTGAATGCCGAATCTGCGACCCTCTAGGAGGTGAGCACTTTGCAGCCACCATAGAAGAGACACCCTGGCCCTGGGGGACAGTGTTATCTTTTGGTGTAATTGTAGATGGGACCCGGACCATTTGTCCAGAAGGTCCCATTGAAACGTCCTTGCATGGAACCTGCCGAAGGGGATGGCCTCGTAGGCTGCCACCATTTTCCCCAGAACACGAGTGCATTGATGAACTGACACTCTTTTTGGCTTTAGCAGGTCTCTGACCATGTTCTGGAGGTCCTGGGCTTTTTCCAACGGGAGAAAAACCTTCTTATGTTCCGTGTCCAGTATCATACCTAGGAACGCTAGTCGAGTTGTTGGAACCAACTGTGACTTCGGTAGACTGAGAATCCAACCGTGTTGCTGGAGTACTCTCAGAGAGAGTGACACGTTTCTCAGCAATTGCTCTTTTGATCTCGCCTTTATCAGGAGATCGGCCAAGTATGGGATAATTGTGACTCCTTGCTTGCGCAGGACCACCATCATTTCCGCCATTATCTTGGTGAAAATCCTCGGGGCCGTGGAAAGCCCAAACGGCAACGTCTGAAACTGGTAATCACAATCCTGTACAGCGAATCTCAGGTACTCCTGATGAGAGGGATATATGGGGACATGAAGGTAAGCATCCTTTATGTCCAGTGACACCATAAAATCCCCCCCCCCTCCAGGCTGGCTATTACCGCTCGGAGCGATTCCATCTTGAATTTGAATCTTTTCAAGTACAGGTTTAGGGATTTTAGATTTAACCATCCGGCTTCAAGACCACAAAGAGGGTCGAATAGTACCCTTTTCCCTGTTGGTTCAGGGGAACCCTGATAATTACTTGCTGTTGACACAGCGTTTGAATTGCAGCTAACACTACATCCCGCTCTGGGGTAGAAGTTGGTAAGGCCGACTTGAAAAATCGGCGTGGGGGCACCTCTTCGAATTCCAGTTTGTAGCCTTGGGAAACTATTTCCAACGCCCAAGGATTCACGTCTGACCTGACCCAGACCTGGCTGAAGAGTCGAAGGCGTGCCTCCACTGGTGCGGACTCCCGCAGGGGAGCCCCAGCGTCATGCAGTGGGTTTTGTAGAAGCCGGGGAGGACTTCTGTTCCTGGGTACCAGCCGAAGTAGGTGTTCTCTTTCCTCTACCCTTACCTCTGGCAAGGAAGGAGGATCCCCGACCTCTTCTGGACTTTTGCGACCGAAAGGACTGCATGTGATATTGTGGAGTTTTCTTTTGCTGTTGGGGAATAAAAGGTAAAAAGGTAGATTTACCCGCTGTAGCTGTGGAAACCAGGTCCACGAGCCCCTCCCCAAACAACACGTTCCCCCTTATAGGGTAAAACCTCCATATGCTTTCTCGAATCCGCATCACCCGTCCATTGGAACCCAGCAACCCAATGTCCCTTTGAGCGTCTCTCACATACAATGTCCCTTTGAGCGTCTCTCATATACAAGACTGCGTCTTTAATATGGGCTAGAATTAACAAAATAGCATCCCTATCTAGGGTATCAAGGTCAGCCGACAGGGTATCTGTCCAAGCTGCAACTGCGCTACATACCCATGCCGACACAATTGCCGGTCTGAGCAAAGCACCAGTATGTGAATAAATAGACTTTAATGTAGTCTCCTGCCTGTGGTCCGCAGGGTCCTTGAGGGCTGCTGTGTCTGGAGACGGCAGCGCCACTTTCTTGGACAGGCGTGTTAAAGCCTTGTCCACAGTGGGAGAGGATTCTCAACGTACCTTGTCCTGTGTAGGGAAAGGGTATGCCATATTAATTCTTTTGGGAATCTGCAGCCTCTTATCTGCAGTCTCCCAAGCTTTTTCAAATAACTCGTTAAGTTCATGAGATGGGGGAAAGTTTATTATCTGTTTCTTTCCCTTAAACATGTGTACCCTCGTGTCTGGAACAGAGGGTTCATCAGCAATATGCAACACATCTCTTATTGCTATAATCATACACTGAATGCTCTTTGTCACCTTAGGGTGCAATCTAGCTTCATCATAGTCGACACTGGAATCAGAGTCCGTGTCAGTATCTGTGTCCACAATTAGTGACAAGGGACGCTTTTGAGACCCCGACGGGCCCTGTGAGTTGGTCCAATCCGAGGATTGACCCCCTGATGCCTCCCTGGATTCAGCTTTATCTAGCCTCTTATGTAAAGATGCCACATGTCCATCCATTCCTGAGTCGGCACTACCGACGGGGACACACCACTCATCTGCTCCACCTCCTCCTTGGAGAAGCCTTCCGCTTCAGACATGCCGACACGCACGTACCGACACCCCACACACACAGGGATATACCTATAAGGGGACAAATCCCTAACCATGCCCTTAGGAGAGACAGAGAGAGAGTATTCCAGCACACACCCAGCGCCAAACTGACACTGGAAAATCCAGACAGCGCTTTTATATTATTATATAATGCCAATCTTCCCACTCACTGCGCTCCAATGTGCCCCCCTCCTCTTTTTCAGCCCTCTGAAGTGTTCAGCAGGGGAGAGTCCGGGGAGCCAGCGTTCTCTGCAGCCTCTGTGGAGAAAATGGCGCTGGTTAGTGCTGAGGGATCAAGATCCGCCCCCTCCAGCGGCGGGCTTCGGTCCCTCTTCAATTTTAATAAAATGGCGGGGGATCATCTATTTGCTGTCTCCGCAGCCTAATGTGACCTTTTTTGCCCAAAAACAAGGTTTATTGCTGCCCAGGGCGCCCCCCCCCTGCACCCATCAGTGCTTTCTGTGTGTCTGTGTGTGGGAGCAATGGCGTGCAGCTTACCGCTGCGCGCTTTACCTCATGAAGATCTGAAGTCTTCTGCCGCCTTTGAAGTCTTCTTGCTTCTCATACTCACCCGGCTTCTATCTTCCGGCTCCGTGAGGAGGACAGCGGCGCAGCTCCGGGACGAACCCCAGGGTGAGACCTGTGTTCCGACTCCCTCTGGAGCTAATGATGTCCAGTAGCCTAAGAAGCAGAGCCTATCATTTAAGTAGGTCTGCTCCTCTCCCCTCAGTCCCACGATGCAGGGAGCCTGTTGCCAGCAGTGCTCCCTGAAAATAAAAAACCTAACAAAATTATTTTTTCCACAGAAAACTCAGGAGAGCTCTCTGCAGTGCACCCTTCTCCTCTGGGCACAGGATCTAACTGAGGTCTGGAGGAGGGGCATAGAGGGAGGACCCAGTGCACACCCATACTAAAAGTTCTTTATAGGTGCCCATGTCTCCTGCGGAGCCTGTCTATACCCCATGGTCCTTACGGAGTCTCCAGCATCCTCTAGGACGTAAGAGAAATTAGGGTATTTGAGTCTGGGGACTGCAAACCACATTATTATTCTGAATTTGAGGACAATAACAGCAGTTATTAGTAGATTGCGTAAATATATTTATAAAGAGTGATATTAGCACATATATTGCCTTGTAATTATCATATTACCATGGGAGAAATTAATCTTATGTATAAGGTACCACAAGTGTTCTGTAGTGCTATACAAGAAACAATACAGATATTAGTACAGACAGATAATATACACAGTACATAAATTCACATCTACAGAATATTATATTTCCCCAAAGTCTTTCCCATCTGCATCAGGAGCATGGTAAGTATGGGGACGGGTAGGAAGGATGGGTGTGAGCCGGAGAAAGGAGAATTTAGAGAGGTGAGCGGGACAGACGTAGACAGAGAGAGGGTGGAACAGGACAGGGGATGAAATGGAACAGAGCTGCTGGCAAGAGGGGGACATGCGAGACAGAGCAGGGTACAGAGCAGCGTATATAGAGATGGAATGAAGCAGAGTCTGGAGCATACTCCTCATCATCAGTGCCATTGCCATGTGGTGTCCCACAAGGTTCTATACTATCTCCCATGCTTTATGCAGTATACATGCTCCCGCTGGGTGAAAATCAGGCGCCATGGCCTGGTCTACTACTGCTATGCAGATGATACACAACTGTACTTGTCCTTTGCTCCGGGCACTGATAACCCAATAGTAACCCTAAATGGCTGTCTAGCTGAGCTTCAGGAGTGGATGAGTGCCAATTGGCTGTGACTGAACCCGGAAAAAAAAAAAAAAAAAAGGAGGTCCTTATGATAGGACTGCAACATCAAAGGACAAGCCTGCAGCATAGCCAACCAACTGGACTTACACTCGGGGATTCAGAATTACAAACCACTGATCATGTGTGGAATCTTGGCAATGTCCTGGGTGGTGGCTTGACACTTAAAGATCAGATATCCTGAGGAACATAGCCAGAATCAAGCACTTAATTCCCTCAGATGATCTGTCAAAAGCCATACATGCATTTGTATCATCTCGATTAGACTACTGTAATGCCCTCTACTTTGGTCTCCCAGCAAAAGAATTGCACCACTTACAGCTAGTGCAAAACACAGCTGCCAGGCTGTTAACCAACCAGCCCCGTTCTAGCCACATAACACCCATCCTCTACTCCCTTCACTGGCTGCCTGTAAGATGGCGAATCATCTTCAAGATTGGCTTACTGAGTTTCAAAGCACTACATGACCAGGGCCCAAAGTATCTGAAGCAGTTTCTGATCCCATACTGCCCCACTCGATTACTGCGATCTGTAGATGAAGGACTTTTAGCAGTATCTAGAATCTCCCGTAATTCATCTGGGAGTCGAGCTTTTAGTCATGCGGCTCCGACTCTATGGAACTCACTTCCCCGCACAGTGCGAGAGGCCCCAACTAAAGAATCCTTCAAAAGTAGACTCAAGACTTTCCTGTTTACTCAAGCATTTCCATAATGTCCCTTTAGTATCTTTATGCTTCTGTATTTTATGAAAAGCTGCTCTGTACTTCACTATTTTCTGTACTATATTATACTATGTATCTGTAAAGCGCCTTGAGTCTTATTGGAGAAAGAGCGATATATAAATAAAAATAAGATTTTACTTACCGGTAAATCTATTTCTCGTAGTCCGTAGGGTCATTACTATAGTATCCTTGTCTAAGGTATCAAGTTCCTCTGATAAGGTATCCGTCTATGCTGCTACAGCACTACACACCCAGGCCGACGCAATTGCCGGCCTTAGTAAGGTACCTGAATGTGTATAAATGGACTTCAGAGTACTCTCCTGCTTCTATCCGCAGCATCTTTAAGGGTGGCCGTATCCTGTGACGGCAGGGCTACCCTCTTGGATAAGCGTGTCAGAGCTTTGTCCACCCTAGGGGAGGATTCCCAGCGTAACCTTTCCGATGGCGGGAAGCATCCTCTTGGAAATCTGCAGTTTTTTATCTGGAGATTCCCAAGCCTTTTCACATAACTCATTTAGCTCATGTGAAGGGGGAAAGGTCACCTTTTGCCTTTTCTCCCCATACATATGAACCCTCTTGTCAGGGACTGGGGTTTCCTCTGTGATGTGCAACACATCCTTTATTGCTATAATCATATAACGGATGGCCTTAGCCAATTTAGGCTGTAACTTTGCATCATCGCCATCGACACTGGAGTCAGAATCCGTGTCGATATCTGTGTCAACAATTTGGGATAGTGGGCGCTTCTGAGACCCTGACGGCCTCTGCGACATAGGATCAGGCATGGGCTGAGACCCCGACTGTCCTAAGGTTTCAGCTTTATCCAACCTTTTATGCAAGGAATTAACATTATCATTTAAAACCTTCCACATATCCATCCAATCAGGTGTCGGCACCGTCGGCGGCGACCCCACATTCATTTGCTCCCGCTCTGCTTCCACATAGCCTTCCTCGTCAAACATGTCGACACAAGCGTACCGACACACCACCCACATACAGGGGATGCTCTTTTTGAAGACAGTTCCCCCACAAGGCCCTTTGGAGAGACAGAGAGAGAGTATGCCAGCACACACCCCAGCGCTATATGTCCCAGGAATCACACAGTAATTTAGTGTTAACCCAGTAGCTGCTGTATATAAAGCTTTTGCGCCTAATTTATGTGCCCCCCCCCCTCTCTTTTTACCCTCTTCTACCGTGTTTCTGCAGGGGAGAGCCTGGGGAGCTTCCTCTCAGCGGAGCTGTGGAGAGAAAATGGCGCTGGTGAGTGCTGAGGAAGAAGCCCCGCCCCCTCAGCGGCAGGCTTCTGTCCCGCGTTTATGTGTAAAATAATGGCGGGGGCTCATGCATATATACAGTGCCCAACTGTATATATGCTCACTTTTTGCCAAGAGTTTCCTAATTGCTGCCCAGGGCGCCCCCCCCCCTGCGCCCTGCACCCTACAGTGACCGGAGTATGTGGGTGTAATGTGGGAGCAATGGCTCAGTTTGAAGACTGGAGTCTTCTGCCACCGATTGCGAAGTCTTCTTGCTTCTGTCACCGGCTTCTGTCTTCCGGCTCTACGAGGGGGACGGCGGCGCGGCTCCGGGATCGGACGACAAAGGGTGAGATCCTGTGTACGATCCCTCTGGAGCTAATGGTGTCCAGTAGCCTAAGAAGCAGGACCTATCTTCAGTGAGTAGGGCTGCTTCTCTCCCCTCAGTCCCACGCTGCAGAGAGTCTGTTGTCAGCAGATCTCTCTGAAAATAAAAAAAACCTAACAAAATACTTTCCTATAGCAAGCTCAGGAGAGCTCACTAAGTAGCACCCAGCTCGTCCGGGCACAGATTCAAACTGAGGTCTGGAGGAGGGACATAGAGGGAGGAGCCAGAGCACACCAGTATCCAAATTCTTTCTTAAAGTGCCCTGTCTCCTGCGGAGCCCGTCTATTCCCCATGGTCCTTACGGAGTCCCCAGCATCCACTAGGACATTAGAGAAATAATAATAAATTATTATTGGCACTGAGGTGACCTGGCATATGCCGGGTCCCTTTACTAGCACATAGTGTGCAGTTAGCATAATTGTGTGGAGAAGGAGTATAGGGCCCTGCTCATACGAGATAACAATCTATAGAAACAATGTTGACTATACCAAATAGTTACAAGTATACAGTGCTGGTCACGTTCTGGCTACTGAGATAAAGGGCTGAATTCAGTTAGCCATGAGCTCTGTAGTGTGAAGAACGAAGTTAAATGAAAGTAGACCTTGTAGGACACTTATTAAAAAAAGTGCTCCCTATGCCTGCACAATTCAATGTCAGGTTTTGGCCATCATGGTATCGTCTCACATTAATTCTGCAGTGTGCGACCTATGTAAAGTGCATGAGAGAGTAGGAAAAAAAGTGTAAAAAATAAAAAAAGGGTAACAGGACAGTGTAGATGGCTGTTACTGGCAATAAACAAAGTATTGTGGGCAGTTTATGACATCAAATGGCTGATTTTTGCAACTTTGGTTACTTCTTTAAATAAAAAGGACTATGGAGTTTTGGGGTACATTAAAATCTGATTTTTAAATGTTTGTAAAAATATGGAGAAGAACTGATAACGTCCATTCTGTAAGTTCCCCTTCCATACAAAACCTTAACATTTTTTTATAGAAAATTGGCCCACGTGAAACATAACGTCTTTATTGGTTAACTTTTACTATTTTAAAACCTGTAAATACATTATTATGCATTGGGATGGGTGTCACAGGGGTATTACTCAAACCACACTAATTCCCATTGAAATCGCATTAACTCAACGTGGATTTCTAAATGAAGAAAAAGAAGATGCGGCAATGGATTTTACCTGCAGTAAAACGTTGTGCGACCTAGTTTGCCCCTAAGAACTGCTTCACTTCATTCATATTTCCTATGCTATACAAAGCTCAGGTCCCACTTCCATGTTCCCAGTACAGTCAGGTAACGCCATAGCTGGGGTTTTTGTATACAAATGTAGTACCTGTGCTGTATTAACACACCTCGCTATGAATATGAACTATTAATACTGGAATCCCGTTCCAAGTAGTGAGTAGCACAAAGTTTTGGGTGGTCTTCTGTATGCCGGCGGTCGGGCTCCCGGCACTCAGTATACCGGCGCCGGGAGCCCGACAGCCGGCATACCGACACTTATTTTCCCTCGTGGGGGTCCACGACCCCCATAGAGGGAGAATAAAATAGTGTGGCGCGCGTAGCGCGCCACCGTGCCCGTAGCGTGGCGAGCGCAGCGAGCCCGCAAGGGGCTCATTTGCGCTCGCCACGCTGTCGGTAAGCCGGCGGTCGGGCTCCCGGCGCCGGGATGCTGGTCGCCGGGAGCCCGACCGCCGGCCAGCCGTAGTGAACCCCAAAGTTTTAGTACTCATACGGTGGGATAATCCGGCTGCATAGTTTGGTGAAATGGAGCTAGAACACTGTGGACACATGGTTGGTATATCATATGTGGGTGATTGGTATTGTATAATATGGGGGTGCTGAGCCCATGGCTGGTACTGTATTATATGGTGGTACTTGGTCCCTGGCTTGTATTGATATATATTCTGGGGGCTCAGCCCATTGTTGGTATTGAACTAGTGTTGTTATATTTGAGTGAGCACCCCATGGCTAGTTTTCGGTTTTACTAAGAGGGGGGGAATTCAATTGTTATCACTGCCCAATCTCCTGTCTAAAGTGATGGGAGATCACAGGGACGATATAAATGGATGCAGAGGGGAGGGAAGGTGCGAGCAGAAATGCTGGTGCTGGCAGTTGATCGCCGGATGCCGTCTAGTGGCTGCCTGCAAGTAAAATAATTGAATTCCCCCCCTAAACAGTGTATTGTATTACATGTGGGACCAAGGCCCACAGCTTTTAGTGTACTATTATAAGTGGCAATGTCTGGTATGTTTTATGTGCAGAATATGCAGATTGTTTTGGAAGTATATCTACTAGAAGCAGACATACATTCAGGAACTATGAATACCAGTTTAGGTTCCAGTTCCAACATAGTAGGCATATATCTTATTTCAAATGAGAACAGATATAAAACGGTAGCTATTCGGAGAAGATGTAAAATCAATGGACAGGCCAACTTATACGTGGATTGTGGCTGCTTCGATCATCCATATACATCTGTTGATCATATTTATTACAACATGTAAGCAGAAACATGGGCATCAAAATACAACATCCTGCACAAAGAAGACAGTCCACACTATTTAAAAGCATAGCTGCTAATTTACACATAATAAACAGAACAGTATAAAACATTTGGATGCCTTGCAGTGGCCTAGAACGCAACTGCTCCACCGTTCTGTTAGGCAGGACACAAGATACAGGTTGTAGGATCCCAAGAGGCTTCCTGACCACGTGCTGTGCACCCTGCAGTAATGGAATGCTGTACAAATGATCACGTTAAAGTGTTTCTCAATAGTTCCACATACAGGTCCTTGTACTACAAGAACAGTACACATCTGTTAAGACTCACATGCAGATTGCGCTTTCTCCATTGACTTTCCTAGGAAAGATCAGGTTGACTAAACTATTGTACAGTACATACAACTCTTATCAACAAATCATAAAGCAGCTACTGAATCAGATGTTTTTTGTATTATTGTAATCAAAAGGTTTACAATCCAACATGCATGTTTATATGGCAATTGATCCAATGTCATTAAATGTACACAGATGTTTGCCGTTTTACCCAGTGCCTGATGCTGTGGAGAAATGTGATGCCCGATTAAACAATGGCAGTGGTAACAGTATTTGCTCGAACACCACAAATGTCTTTCTGTTCTGTCCGCTTCAAGCTGTTTATTCGATAAGGTGGAATAAAACATATTTACAGTATGAATTGTCCACACACTAAGGGTGGGTACACAATAGCACGATGTTGCGATGATTTTCGGTATCGGCACAACATATCGTCAACGTTGTGCAGTGTGTACTCGCAATTGCGCGCTCCCTCGGGTTGCATGTGACATCTTCCGGTTGGCCCTGCTGCAAGGGCAACCAGAAGATATTGCATGCAACCCATTTCATATTAAATGAAGAACAGAACAGTAATCGTTCATTTAATCTTCATAGTGTGTATGGGCAATCGGGCATAGTACAGGTCGAATGGAATTCGGCCCAACCATTGGCTTGATTGTTCATAGTCTTGGTGTGTACCCACCCTAAGGCACGCATAAATCAGTGCCATATGACAGATCGGATCTGCCGATTGGCGGGGAATCAGGGAAATTCTTCATTTTAAAAATCCCCGATTTGCCAACCCCAACAGTTTTTGGTGAGATCAGGGAATAAAGATTTTTAAACTTTTTTAATATTCCCAATTCCCCAACTGTCATGGGGTCAGGACACTGCAGCAATATATCTGTAATGGGTGTAGTACGGTTTGCCGGCGGTCGGGCTCCCGGCTACCAGCATACCGGTGCCGGGAGCCCGACCGCCGGCTTACCGACAGTGTGGCGAGCGCAAATGAGCCCCTTGCGGGCTCGCTGCGCTCGCCACGCTGCAGGCACGGTGGCGCGCGTCTCCCTCCAGGGGGGTCGTGGATCCCCACGAGGGAGAATAAGTGTCGGTATGCCGGCGCCGGTATACTGTGCACCGGGATCCCGACAGCCGGCATACTGAAGACCACCCATCTGTAATGTATGGGTGTAGTAAGTTGATCAGTTTGACAATACTGAACAAGAAATGTACAGCGTGGAATGCAAACCGAGATATTGAAATCCAACAGAATTACACTGGTTTCAGCAGGATGGAAAATTATTCAGGCTGACGACCCTCTGACACATTATACACAAAGATTGTATTAGATCACTGTTATCCGATTGGATCTGTGCAAGCTTGTTCTCCACATGTGCAGCCTAATTGTTTACAGTTTCAATCAGATTGCATTGATCCAATCTAAAAATAATGCATTAGCATTATTATTTGTCAGCAAATAGAAAGTGACAAGCCATATATATTTAATTTATAATACGTTATTTATACTGTATAGAGCTAATGTAAAAATAAGAATTTACTTACCGATAATTCTATTTCTCGTAGTCCGTAGTGGATGCTGGGGACTCCGTCAGGACCATGGGGAATAGCGGCTCCGCAGGAGACAGGGCACAAAAGTAAAAGCTTTAGGATCAGGTGGTGTGCACTGGCTCCTCCCCCTATGACCCTCCTCCAAGCCTCAGTTAGGATACTGTGCCCGGACGAGCGTACACAATAAGGAAGGATTTTGAATCCCGGGTAAGACTCATACCAGCCACACCAATCACACTGTACAACCTGTGATCTGAACCCAGTTAACAGCATGATAACAGCGGAGCCTCTGAAAAGATGGCTCACAACAATAATAACCCGATTTTTGTAACAATAACTATGTACAAGTATTGCAGACAATCCGCACTTGGGATGGGCGCCCAGCATCCACTACGGACTACGAGAAATAGAATTATCGGTAAGTAAATTCTTATTTTCTCTGACGTCCTAAGTGGATGCTGGGGACTCCGTCAGGACCATGGGGATTATACCAAAGCTCCCAAACGGGCGGGAGAGTGCGGATGACTCTGCAGCACCGAATGAGAGAACTCCAGGTCCTCCTCAGCCAGGGTATCAAATTTGTAGAATTTTTCAAACGTGTTTGCCCCTGACCAAGTAGCAGCTCGGCAAAGTTGTAAAGCCGAGACCCCTCGGGCAGCCGCCCAAGATGAGCCCACCTTCCTTGTGGAATGGGCATTTACATATTTTGGCTGTGGCAGGCCTGCCACAGAATGTGCAAGCTGAATTGTACTACACATCCAACTAGCAATCGTCTGCTTAGAAGCAAGAGCACCCAGTTTGTTGGGTGCATACAGGATAACAGCAAGTCAGTTTTCCTGACTCCAGCCGTCCTGGAAACCTATATTTTCAGGGCCCTGACAACATCTAGCAACTTGGAGTCCTCCAAGTCCCTAGTAGCCGCAGGTACCACAATAAGCTGGTTCAGGTGAAACGCTGACACCACCTTAGGGAGAAACTGGGGACGAATGGACAATCAGATATGGGCTTTTGTGAGACAAAGCCGCCAATTCTGACACTCGCCAATTCCGCCAATTCTGACACTCGCCTGGCCGAGGCCAGGGCCAACAGCATGGTCACTTTCCATGTGAGATATTTCAAATCCACAGATTTGAGCGGTTTAAACCAATGTGATTTGAGGAATCCCAGAACTACGTTGAGATCCCACAGTGCCACTGGAGGCACAAAAGGGGGTTGTATATGCAGTACTCCCTTGACAAACTTCTGGACTTCAGGAACTGAAGCCAATTCTTTCTGGAAGAAAATCGACAGGGCCGAAATTTGAACCTTAATGGACCCCAATTTGAGGCCCATAGACACTCCTGTTTGTATGAAATGCAGGAATCGACCGAGTTGAAATTCCTCCGTGGGGGCCTTCCTGGCCTCACACCATGCAACATATTTTCGCCAAATGCGGTGATAATGTTGTGCGGTCACCTCCTTCCTGGCTCTGACCAGGGTAGGGATGACCTCTTCCGGAATGCCTTTTTCCCTTAGGATCCGGCGTTCAACCGCCATGCCGTCAAACGCAGCCGCGGTAAGTCTTGGAACAGACATGATCCTTGCTGAAGCAAGTCCCTTCTTAGTATCTCTTGAAGTTCCGGGTACCAAGTCCTTCTTGGCCAATCCGGAGCCACGAGTATAGTTCTTACTCCTCTCCGTCTTATAATTCTCAGTACCTTGGGTATGAGAGGCAGAGGAGGGAACACATACACCGACTGGTACGCCCACGGTGTTACCAGAGCGTCCCAGCTATTGCCTGAGGGTCTCTTGACCTGGCGCAATACCTGTCCAGTTTTTTGTTCAGACGGGACGCCATCATGTCCACCTTTGGTCTTTCCCAACGGTTCACAATCATGTGGAAGACTTCCAGATGAAGTCCCCACTCTCCCGGGTGGAGGTCGTTCCTGCTGAGGAAGTCTGCTTCCCAGTTGTCCACTCCCGGAATGAACACCGCTGACAGTGTTATCACATGATTTTTCGCCCAGCGAAGAATCCTTGCTGCCATTGCCCTCCTGCTTCTTGTGCCGCCCTGTCTGTTTACGTGGGCGACTGCCGTGATGTTGTCCGACTGGATCAGCACCGGTTGACTTTGAAGCAGAGGTCTTCCTAGGCTCAGAGCATTGTAAATTGCCCTTAGCTCCAGTATATTTATGTGGAGAGAAGTCTCCAGACTTGACCACACTCCTTGGAAATTTCTTCCCTGTGTGACTGCTCCCCAGCCTCTCAGGCTGGCATCCGTGGTCACCAGAACCCAGTCCTGAATGCCGAATGTGCTGCCCTCTAGTAGATGAGCACTCTGCAGCCACCACAGAAGAGACACCCTTGTCCTTGGAGACAGGATTATCCGCTGATGCATCTGAAGATGCGATCCGGACCATTCGTCCAGCAGATCCCACTGAAAAATTCTTGCGTGAAATCTGCCGAATGGAATCGCTTCGTAAGAAGCCACCATTTTTCCAAGGACTCTTGTGCATTGATGCACTGACACTTGGCCTGGTTTTAGGAGGTTTCTGACTAGCTCGGATAACTCCCTGGCTTTCTCCTCCGGGAGAAACACCTTTTTCTGGACTGTGTCCAGAATCATCCCTAGGAACAGCAGACGTGTCGTCGGAAACAGCTGCGATTTTGGAATATTTAGAATCCACCCGTGCTGTCGTAGAACTACTTAAGATAGTGCTACTCCGACCTCCAACTGTTCTCTGGACCTTGCCCTTATCAGGAGATCGTCCAAGTAAGGGATAATTAAGACGCCTTTTCTTTGAAGAAGAATCATCATTTCGGCCATTACCTTGGTAAAGACCCGGGGTGCCGTGGACAATCCAAACGGCAGCGTCTGAAACTGATAGTGACAGTTCTGTACCACGAACCTGAGGTACCCTTGGTCCTGGTTCGCTATCACTGCTCTGAGTGACTCCATCTTGATTTGAACCTTTGTATGTAAGTGTTCAAAGATTTCAGATTTAGAATAGGTCTCACCGAGCCGTCTGGCTTCAGTACCACAATATAGTGTGGAATAATACCCCTTTCCTTGTTGTAGGAGGGGTACTTTGATTATCACCTGCTGGGAATACAGCTTGTGAATTGTTTCCAATACTGCCTCCCTGTCGGAGGGAGACGTTGGTAAAGCAGACTTCAGGAACCTGCGAGGGGGAGACGTCTCGAATTTCCAATCTGTACCCCTGGGATACTACTTGTAGGATCCAGGGGTCCACTTGCGAGTGAGCCCACTGCGCGCTGAAACTCTTGAGACGACCCCCCACCGCACCTGAGTCCGCTTGTACGGCCCCAGCGTAATGCTGAGGACTTGGCAGAAGCGGTGGAGGGCTTCTGTTCCTGGGAAGGGGCTGCCTGCTGCAGTCTTCTTCCCTTTCATCTACCCCTGGGCAGATATGACTGGCCTTTTGCCCGCTTGCCCTTATGGGGACGAAAGGACTGAGGCTGAAAAGACGGTGTCTTTTTCTGCTGAGATGTGACTTGGGGTAAAAAAGGTGGATTTTCCAGCTGTTGCCGTGGCCACCAGGTCCGATGGACCGACCCCAAATAAACTCCTCCCCTTTATACGGCAATACTTCCATGTGCCGTTTGGAATCTGCATCACCTGACCACTGTCGTGTCCATAAACATCTTCTGGCAGATATGGACATCGCACTTACTCTTGATGCCAGAGTGCAAATATCCCTCTGTGCATCTCGCATATATAGAAATGCATCCTTTAAATGCTCTATAGTCAATAAAATACTGTCCCTGTCAAGGGTATCAATATTTTCAGTCAGGGAATCCGACCAAGCCACCCCAGCGCTGCACATCCAGGCTGAGGCGATCGCTGGTCGCAGTATAACACCAGTATGTGTGTATATACTTTTTAGGATATTTTCCAGCCTCCTATCAGCTGGCTCCTTGAGGGCGGCCGTATCTGGAGACGGTAACGCCACTTGTTTTGATAAGCGTGTGAGCGCCTTATCCACCCTAAGGGGTGTTTCCCAACGCGCCCTAACTTCTGGCGGGAAAGGGTATAACGCCAATAATTTTCTATCGGGGGAAACCCACGCATCATCACACACTTCATTTAATTTATCTGATTCAGGAAAAACTACAGGTAGTTTTTTCACACCCCACATAATACCCTTTTTTGTGGTACTTGTAGTATCAGAAATATGTAACACCTCCTTCATTGCCCTTAACATGTAACGTATGGCCCTAATGGAAAATACGTTTGTTTCTTCACCGTCGACACTGGAGTCAGTGTCCGTGTCTGTGTCTGTGTCGACCGACTGAGGTAAATGGGCGTTTTAAAGCCCCTGACGGTGTTTGAGACACCTGGACAGGTACTAATTGGTTTGCCGGCCGTCTCATGTCGTCAACCGACCTTGCAGCGTGTTGACATTATCACGTAATTCCCTAAATAAGCCATCCATTCCGGTGTCGACTCCCTAGAGAGTGACATCACCATTACAGGCAATTGCTCCGCCTCCTCACCAACATCGTCCTCATACATGTCGACACACACGTACCGACACACAGCACACACACAGGGAATGCTCTGATAGAGGACAGGACCCCACTAGCCCTTTGGGGAGACAGAGGGAGAGTTTGCCAGCACACACCAAAACGCTATAATTATACAGGGACAACCTTATATAAGTGTTTTCCCTTATAGCATCTTAATATATAATAATATCGCCAAATAAGTGCCCCCCCTCTCTGTTTTAACCCTGTTTCTGTAGTGCAGTGCAGGGGAGAGCCTGGGAGCCTTCCTAGCAGCGGAGCGGTGTAGGAAAATGGCGCTGTGTGCTGAGGAGAATAGGCCCCGCCCCCTTTTCGGCTGGCTTCTTCTCCCGTTTTTCTGACAACCTGGCAGGGGTTAAATACATCCATATAGCCCCAGAGGCTATATGTGATGTATTTTTAGCCAGCATAGGTACTTTCATTGCTGCCCAGGGCGCCCCCCCCAGCGCCCTGCACCCTCAGTGACCGTTGGTGTGAAGTGTGCTGAGAGCAATGGCGCACAACTGCCGTGCTGTGCGCTACCTTAAGAAGACTGGGAAGTCTTCAGCTGCCGATTTCTGGACCTCTTCTCTCTTCAGCATCTGCAAGGGGGTCGGCGGCGCGGCTCCGGTGACCCATCCAGGCTGTACCTGTGATCGTCCCTCTGGAGCTAGTGTCCAGTAGCCTAAGAAGCCAATCCATCCTGCACGCAGGTGAGTTCACTTCTTCTCCCCTAAGTCCCTCGTTGCAGTGAGCCTGTTGCCAGCAGGACTCACTGAAAATAAAAAACCTAACAAAACTTTTACTCTAAGCAGCTCTTTAGGAGAGCCACCTAGATTGCACCCTTCTCGGCCGGGCACAAAAACCTAACTGAGGCTTGGAGGAGGGTCATAGGGGGAGGAGCCAGTGCACACCACCTGATCCTAAAGCTTTTACTTTTGTGCCCTGTCTCCTGCGGAGCCGCTATTCCCCATGGTCCTGACGGAGTCCCCAGCATCCACTTAGGACGTCAGAGAAAATGGGGTGGTCTTCAGGTTGCCGGCGGCCGGGCTCCTGGCGACCCCCATACCGGCGCCGGAATCCTGACTGCCGGCATACCGACACCTTTTCTCCCTCTTGGGGTCCACGACCCCCCTGGAGGGAGAATAGATAGCATGGTGCGCGTAGCGCGCCACCGTGCCCGCAGCGAGCCCGCAAGGGGCTCATTTGCACTCAGAAAGCACACGTTATTGTCCTCCGTGTGGGGCGCTTTAAATTAACTGCAGCCGTTTCCTTAATCAGTGGCAGATCAGCTCACACTGCCCAAAAGTCACACATTAATAAGAAATCAAATCAAGGAAAAACACAGCGCTGTTTCTAACGGACCAAAAAACTCACAGGGATGCAGTCCAGGCTTCCTCCACGTTATAAATAACACTTTGCCACGTCAATGTAGATAAAAAGATAATCCTTACTTTATTTCAAAACATCCATTAAAAATAAGATTTTACTCACCGGTAAATCTATTTCTCGTAGTCCGTAGTGGATGCTGGAAACTCCGTAAGGACCATGGGGAATAGCGGCTCCGCAGGAGACTGGGCACAACTAAAGAAAGTTTTAGGACTACCTGGTGTGCACTGGCTCCTCCCTCTATGACCCTCCTCCAGACCTCAGTTAGGATACTGTGCCCGGAAGAGCTGACACAATAAGGAAAGGATTTGGAATCCCGGGTAAGACTCATACCAGCCACACCAATCACACCGTATAACTCGTGATACTATACCCAGTTAACAGTATGAAATATAACTGAGCCTCTCAACAGATGGCTCAACAATAACCCTTTAGTTAACCAATAACTATATACAAGTATTGCAGACAATCCGCACTTGGGACGGGCGCCCAGCATCTACTACGGACTACGAGAAATAGATTTAGCGGCGAGTAAAATCTTACTTTCTCTAACGTCCTAAGTGGATGCTGGGAACTCCGTAAGGACCATGGGGATTATACCAAAGCTCCCAAACGGGCGGGAGAGTGCGGGTGACTCTGCAGCACCGAATGAGCGAACTCTAGGTCCTCCTCAGCCAGGGTATCAAACTTGTAGAATTTAGCAAATGTGTTTGACCCCGACCAAGTAGCTGCTCGGCAAAGTTGTAAAGCCGAGACCCCTCGGGCAGCCGCCCAAGAAGAGCCCACCTTCCTCGTGGAATGGGCTTTTATCGATTTAGGATGCGGCACTCCAGCCGCAGAATGTGCAAGTTGAATCGTGCTACAGATCCAGCGAGCAATAGTCTGCTTTGAAGCAGGCGCACCCAAGTTGTTGGGTGCATGCAGGATAAATAGCGAGTCAGTCTTTCTGACTCCAGCTGTCCTGGAAACATAGATTTTTAGGGCCCGGACTACGCCCTCAACTTGGAATCCTCCAAGTCACGAGTAGCCGCAGGCACCACAATAGGCTGGTTCAAATGAAAAGCTGAAACCACCTTTGGGAGAAATTGGGGACGAGTCCTCAATTCCGCCCTATCCATATGGAAAATCAGATAAGGGCTTTTACATGATAAAGCCGCCAATTCTGACACACGCCTGGCCGAAGCCAAGGCCAACAGCATGACCACTTTCCACGCAAGATATTTTAAATCCACGGTTTTAAGTGGTTCAAACCAATGTGACTTTAGGAAATTCAACACCACGTTGAGATCCCAAGGTGCCACTGGGGGCACAAAAGGGGGCTGAATATGCAGCACTCCCTTAACAAATGTCTGAACTTCAGGTAGTGAAGCCAGTTCTTTCTGGAAGAAAATCGATAGAGCCGAAATCTGGACCTTAATGGAACCCAATTTTAGGCCCATAGTCACCCCTGACTGTAGGAAGTGCAGAAAACGGCCCAGCTGAAATTCCTTCGTTGGGGCCTTCCTGGCCTCACACCACGCAACATATTTTCGCCATATGCGGTGATAATGGTTTGCGGTCACTTCTTTCCTAGCTTGAATCAGCGTAGGGATGACTTCCTCCGGAATGCCCTTTTCCTTCAGGATCCGGCGTTCAACCGCCATGCCGTCAAACGCAGCCGCGATAAGTCTTGGAACAGACAGGGCCCCTGCTGCAGCAGGTCCTGTCTGAGCGGCAGAGGCCATGGGTCCTCTGAGATCATTTCTTGAAGTTCTGGGTACCAAGCTCTTCTTGGCCAATCCGGAACAATGAGTATAGTTCTTACTCCTCTTCGTCTTATTATCCTCAGTACCTTGGGTATGAGAGGAAGAGGAGGGAACACATAAACCGACTGGTACACCCACGGTGTCACTAGAGCGTCCACAACTATTGCCTGAGGGTCTCTCGACCTGGCGCAATATCTTTCTAGCTTTTTGTGGAGGCGGGACGCCATCATGTCCACCTGTGGCCGTTCCCAGCGATTTACAATCAGCTGAAAGACTTCTGGATGAAGTCCCCACTCTCCCGGGTGGAGGTCGTGCCTGCTGAGGAAGTCTGCTTCCCAGTTGTCCACTCCCGGAATGAATACTGCTGACAGTGCTAACACGTGATTTTCCGCCCATCGGAGAATCCTTGTGGCTTCTGCCATCGCCGACCTGCTTCTCGTGCCGCCCTGTCGGTTTACATAGGCGACCGCCGTGATGTTGTCTGACTGGATCAGTACCGGCTGGTTTTGAAGCAGGGGTCTTGCCTGACTTAGGGCATTGTAGATGGCCCTTAGTTTCAGAATATTTATGTGTAGGGAAATCTCCTGGCTTGACCATAGCCCTTGGAAGTTTCTTCCGTGTGTGACTGCCCCCCAGCCTCGAAGGCTGGCATCCGTGGTCACCAGGACCCAGTCCTGTATGCCGAATCTGCGGCCCTCCAGAAGATGAGCACTCTGCAGCCACCACAGCAGAGACACCCTGGTCCTTGGAGACAGGGTTATCAGCCGATGCATCTGAAGATGGGATCCGGACCACTTGTCCAACAGATCCCACTGAAAGATTCTTGCATGGAACCTGCCGAATGGAATTGCTTCGTAGGAAGCTACCATTTTTCCCAGGACTCGCGTGCAGTGATGCACCGAGACCTGTTTTGGTTTCAGGAGATCTCTGACTAGAGACGACAACTCCTTGGCTTTCTCCTCCGGGAGAAAAACCCTTTTCTGGTCTGTGTCCAGAACCATCCCCAGAAACAGTAGACGTGTCGTAGGAACCAGCTGTGACTTTGGAATATTCAGAATCCAACCGTGCTGTTGTAGCACCTCCCGAGATAGTGCTACCCCGACCAACAACTGCTCCCTGGACCTCGCCTTTATAAGGAGATCGTCCAAGTATGGGATAATTAAAACTCCCTTTTTTCGAAGGAGTATCATAATTTCGACCATTACCTTGGTAAATACCCTCGGTGCCGTGGACAGACCAAACGGCAACGTCTGGAATTGGTAATGACAGTCCTGTACCACAAATCTGAGGTACTCCTAGTGAGGAAGGTAAATGGGGACATGTAGGTAAGCATCCTTGATGTCCAGTGATACCATGTAACCCCCTTCCTCCAGGCTTGAAATAACCGCCCTGAGCGATTCCATCTTGAACTTGAACCTTTTTATATAGGTGTTCAAGGATTTCAAATTTAAAATGGGTCTCACCGAACCGTCCGGTTTTGGTACCACAAACATTGTGGAATAGTAACCCCTTCCTTGTTGAAGGAGGGGTACCTTGACTATCACCTGCTACGAATACAGCTTGTGAATTGCCTCCAGCACTGCCTCCCTGTCCGGGGGAGCTGTTGGCAAGGCAGATTTGAGGAAACGGCGAGGGGGAGACGTCTCGAATTCCAGCTTGTACCCCTGAGATACTACTTGTAGAATCCAGGGATCCACCCGTGAGCGAGCCCTCTGGTCGCTGAAGTTCTTGAGACGGGCCCCCACCGTACCTGGCTCCGCCTGTGGAGCCCCAGCGTCATGCGGTGGACTTAGAGGAAGCGGGGGAGGGCTTTTGTTCCTGGGAACTGGCTGTATGCTGCAGCTTTTTTCCTCTACCTCTGCCTCTGGGCAGAAAGGACGCGCCTTTAACCCGCTTGCCTTTCTGGGGCCGAAAAGGACTGTACCTGATAATACGGTGCTTTCTTTGGCTGTGAGGGAACATGGGGTAAAAATGCTGACTTCCCAGCTGTCGCTGTGGAAACGAGGTCCGAGAGACCATCCCCAAACAACTCCTCACCCTTGTAAGGCAAAACTTCCATGTGCCTTTTAGAATCTACATCCCCTGTCCACTGCCGAGTCCATAAACCCCTCCTGGCAGAAATGGACATTGCACTTATTTTAGATGCCAGCCGGCAAATATCCCTCTGTGCATCTCTCATGTATAAGACTGCGTCTTTAATATGCTCTATGGTTAGCAATATAGTGTCCCTGTCTAAGGTATCAATATTTTCTGACAGGGAATCTGACCACGCAGCTGCAGCACTGCACATCCATGCTGACGCAATAGCTGGTCTCAGTATAATACCTGAGTGTGTATAAACAGACTTCAGGATAGCCTCCTGCTTCCTATCAGCAGGCTCCTTTAGGGCGGCCGTGTCCGGAGACGGTAGTGCCACCTTCTTTGACAGGCGTGTGAGCGCTTTATCTACCCTAGGGGATGTCTCCCAACGTGACCTATCCTCTGGCGGGAAAGGGTACGCCATTAGTAACTTTTTAGAAATTACTAGTTTCTTATCGGGGGAAGCCCACGCTTCTTCACACACTTCATTTAATTCATCAGAAGGGGGAAAAACCACTGGTAGTTTTTTCTCCTCAAACATAATACCCTTTTTTCTGGTACCTGGGGTAATATCAGAAATGTGCAACACATTTTTCATTGCCGTAATCATGTAACGTGTGGCTCTATTGGAATGTACACTAGTCTCATCATCGTCAAAACTGGAGTCAGTATCTGTGTCGACATCTGTGTCTGCCATCTGAGGTAGCGGGCGTTTTAGAGCCCCTGATGGCTTTTGAGACGTCTGGGCAGGCACGGGCTGAGAAGCCGGCTGTCCCACATCTGATATGTCGTCAAACCTTTTATGTAAGGAGTTGACACTGTCGCGTAATTCCTTCCACATATCCATCCACTCAGGTGTCGACCCGGCAGGGGGTGACATCACATTTATCGGCACCTGCTCCGCCTCCACATAAGCCTCCTCATCAAACATGTCGACACAGCCGTACCGACACACCGCACACACACAGGGAATGCTCTGACTGAGGACAGGACCCCACAAAGTCCTTTGGGGAGACAGAGAGAGAGAGTATGCCAGCACACACCAGAGCACTATATAAAAATAAGAATTTACTTACCGATAATTCTATTTCTCATAGTCCGTAGTGGATGCTGGGGACTCCGAAAGGACCATGGGGAATAGCGGCTCCGCAGGAGACTGGGCACAAAGTAAAAGCTTTAGGACTAGCTGGTGTGCACTGGCTCCTCCCCCTATGACCCTCCTCCAAGCCTCAGTTAGGATACTGTGCCCGGACGAGCGTACACAATAAGGAAGGATTTTGAATCCCGGGTAAGACTCATTACCAGCCACACCAATCACACCGTACAACTTGTGATCTGAACCCAGTTAACAGCATGATAACAGAAGGAGCCTCTGAAAAGATGGCTCACAACAACAATAACCCGATTTTTGTAACAATAACGATGTACAAGTAATGCAGACAATCCGCACTTGGGATGGGCGCCCAGCATCCACTACGGACTATGAGAAATAGAATTATCGGTAAGTAAATTCTTATTTTCTCTAACGTCCTAGTGGATGCTGGGGACTCCGAAAGGACCATGGGGATTATACCAAAGCTCCCAAACGGGCGGGAGAGTGCGGATGACTCTGCAGCACCGAATGAGAGAACTCCAGGTCCTCCTCAGCCAGGGTATCAAATTTGTAGAATTTAGCAAACGTGTTTGCCCCTGACCAAGTAGCTGCTCGGCAAAGTTGTAAAGCCGAGACCCCTCGGGCAGCCGCCCAAGATGAGCCCACTTTCCGTGTGGAATGGGCTTTTACAGATTTTGGCTGTGGCAGGCCTGCCACAGAATGTGCAAGCTGAATTGTACTGCAAATCCAACGAGCAATCGTCTGCTTAGAAGCAGGAGCACCCAGCTTGTTGGGTGCATACAGGATAAACAGCGAGTCAGATTTTCTGACTCCAGCCGTCCTGGAAACATATTTTCAGGGCCCTGACTACGTCCAGCAACTTGGAATCCTCCAAGTCCCTAGTAGCCGCAGGCACCACAATAGGTTGGTTTAAGTGAAATGCTGAAAACACCTTAGGGAGAAATTGAGGACGAGTCCTCAATTCCGCCCTGTCCGAATGGAAAATCAGATAAGGGCTTTTACAGGATAAAGCCGCCAATTCTGACACGCGCCTGGCCCAGGCCAGGGCCAACAGCATGACCACTTTCCATGTGAGATATTTTAACTCCACAGATTTAAGTGGTTCAAACCAATGTGACTTTTGGAATCCAAAAAAAAAACTACATTGAGATCCCAAGTGCCACTGGAGGCACAAAAGGAGGCTGTATATGCAGTACCCCTTTTACAAACGTCTGAACTTCAGGGACTGAAGCTTAGTTCTTTTTGGAAGAAAATTGACAGGGCCGAAATTTGAACCTTAATGGACCCCAATTTCAGGCCCATAGACACTCCTGTTTGCAGGAAATGTAGGAATCGACCCAGTCGAATTTCCACCGTCGGGCCTTTCTGGCCTCGCGCCACGCAACATATTTTCGCCAATTGCGGTGATAATGTTTTTGCGGTTACATCCTTCCTGGCTTTGATCAGGATAGGGATGACTTCATCCGGAATGCCCTTTTTCCTTCAGGATCCGGCGTTCAACCGCCATGCCGTCAAACGCAGCCGCGGTAAGTCTTGGAACAGACAGGGTCCTTGCTGGAGCAGGTCCCTTCTTAGAGGTAGAGGCCACGGATCCTCCGTGAGCATCTCTTGAAGTTCCGGTTACCAAGTCCTTCTTGGCCAATCCGGAGCCACGAATATAGTGCTTACTCCTCACCATCTTATCAATCTCAGTACCTTGGGTATGAGAGGCAGAGGAGGAAACACATACCCTGACTGGTACACCCACGGTGTTACCAGAGCGTCTACAGCTATTGCCTGAGGGTCCCTGGACCTGGCGCAATACCTGTCGAGTTTTTCCCAACGGTTTATAATCCTGTGGAAGACTTCTGGGTGAAGTCCCCACTCTCCCCGGGTGGAGGTCGTGCTGAGGAAGTCTGCTTCCCAGTTGTCCACTCCCGGAATGAATACTGCTGACAGTGCTATCCCATGATTTTCCGCCCAGCGAAGAATCCTTGCAGCTTCTGTCATTGCCCTTCTGCTTCTTGTGCCACCCTGTCTGTTTACGTGGGTGACTGCCGTGATGTTGTCCGACTGGATCAACACCGGCTGTCCTTGAAGCAAAGGTCTTGCTAAGCTTAGAGCATTGTAAATGTCCCTTAGCTTCAGGATATTTATGTGAAGTGATGTCTCCAGGCTTGACCATAAGTCCTGGATATTCCTTCCCTGTGTGACTGCTCCCCAGCCTCGCAGGCTGGCATCCGTGGTTACCAGGACCCAGTCCTGAATGCCGAATCTGCGGCCCTCTAGAAGATGAGCACTCTGCAACCACCACAGGAGGGACACCCTTGTCCTTGGTGACAGGGTTATCCGCTGATGCATCTGAAGATGCGACCCGGACCATTTGTCCAGCAGGTCCCACTGGAAAGTTCTTGCGTGGAATCTGCCAAATGGGATTGCTTCGTAGGAAGCCCCCATTTTACCCAGAACCCTTGTGCATTGATGCACTGAGACTTGGCTCGGTTTGAGGAGGTTCCTGACTAGCTCGGATAACTCCCTGGCTTTCTCCTCCGGGAGAAACACCTTTTTCTGGACTGTGTCCAGGATCATCCCTAGGAACAGAAGACACGTCGACGGAACCAGCTGCGATTTTGGAATATTGAGAATCCAATCGTGCTGCCGCAACACTATCTGAGATAGTGCTACACCGACCTCCAACTGTTCCCTGGATCTTACCCTTATCAGGGAATCGTCCAAGTAAGGGATAACTAAAATTCCCTTCCTTCGAAGGAACATCATCATTTCGGCCATTACCTTTGTAAAGACCCGGGGTGCCGTGGACCATCCCTACGGCAGCGTCTGAACTGATAGTGACAGTTCTGTACCATAAACCTGAGGTACCCTTGGTGAGAAGGGTAAATTTTGACATGAAGGTAAGCATCCTTGATGTCCCGAGACATCATGTAGTCCCCTTCTTCCAGGTTCGCAATCACTGCTCTGAGTGACTCAATCTTGAATTTGAACCTCTGTATGTAAGTGTTCAAAGATTTTAGATTTTAGAATCGGTCTCACCGAGCCGTCTGGCTTCGGTACCACAATAGTGTGGAATAATACCCCGTTCCCTGTTGCAGGAGGGGTACCTTGATTATCACCTGCTGGGAATACAGCTTGTGAATGGCTTCCAAAACTGCCTCCCTGTCAGAGGGAGACGTCGGTAAAGTCGACTTTTGGAAACGGCGAGGGGGAGACGTCTCGAATTCCAATATGTACCCCTGAGATATTACCTGAAGGATCCAGGGGTCTACTTGCGAGTGAGCCCACTGCGCACTGAAATTCATTGAGAACGGGCCCCCACCGTGCCTGAGCTTGTAAAGCCCTAGCGTCATACTGAGGGCTTGACAGAGGCTAGAAAGGGTTTCTGTTCCTGGGAACTGGCTGATCTCTGCAGCCTTTTTCCTCTCCCTCTGTCACGAGCAGAAAAGAGGAACCTTTTGTCTGCTTGCCAACAAAGGACTGCGCCTGATAATACGGCGTCTTATTTTGAGAGGCGACCTGGGGTACAAACGTGGATTTCCCAGCTGTTGCCGTGGCCACCAGGTCTAAAAGACCGACCCCAAATGTCCCCTTTCAAAGGCAATACTTCCAAATGACGTTTGGAATCCGCATCACCTGACCATTTTACTGGTAGAATTGGACAACGCACTTATACTTGATGCCAGTCGGCAATTATTCCGCTGTGCATCATGCATATATAGAAATGCATCTTTTAAATGCTCTATAGGCAATAATATACTATCCTTATCTAGGATATCAATATTTCCAGTCAGGGAATCCGACCATGCCAACCCAGCACTGCACCTCCAGGCTGAGGCGATAGCTGGTCGCAGTATAACACCAGTATGTGTGTAAATACCTTTTTTTTTGGATACCCTCCTGCTTTCTATCAGCAGGATCCTTAAGGGCGGCCATCTCATGAGAGGGTAGAGCCCTTGTTCTTACAAGCGTGTGAGCGCCTTATCCCCCCTAGGGGGTGTTTCCCAATGCATCCTAACCTCTGGCGGGAAAGGGTATGCAGCCAACACTTTTTAAGAAATTATTAATTGTTATCGGGGGGAAACCCACGCATCATCACACATTTTATTTCTCAGATTCAGGAAAACTACAGGTAGTTTTTCCCTCACCGAACATAATACCCCTTTTTTGGTGGTACTCGTATTATCAGAAATGTATAAAACATTTTCCATTGTCTCAATCATGTAACGTGTGTCCCTACTGGAAATCACGGTTGTCTCTTCACCGTCGACACAGGAGTCAGTATCCGTGTCGGCGTCTGTATCTGCCATCTGCCTGACGGCCTATGAGACGTCTGGACAGGCACAAGCTGAGTAGCCGGCTGTCTCATGTCAACCACTGTTTTTTTATATAGAGCTGACACTGTCACGTAATTTTCAACAGTACATCCACTCAGGTGTCGACCCCCTAGGGGGTGACATCACTGTTACAGACACTCTGCTCCGCCTCCACATCATTTTCCTCCTCATACATGTCGACACACACGTACCGACACCCAGCACACACACAGGGAATGCTCTGATAGAGGACAGGACCCACTTAGCCCTTTGGGGAGACAGAGGGAGAGTTTGCCAGCACACACCAGAGCGCTATATATGCATAGGGACAACCTTACAATAAGTGTCTATCCCTTATAGCTGCTTATATCTGTTATTTTGCCAAATAAGTGCCCCCCTTTTTTTTTTACCCTGTTTCTGTAGTTGCAGGATGCAGGGGAGATTCTGGGAGCCTTCCTACCAGCGGAGCTGTGTGGGAAAAATGGCGCTGTGTGCTGAGGAGATAGGCCCCGCCCCCTTCACGGCGGGCTCTTCTCCCGCTTTTTACTGGAAAACTGGCAGGGGTTAAATACATCCATATAGCCCAGGAGCTATATGTGATGTATTTTTCGCCAACTAAGGTAAATTCATTGCTTCCCAGGACGCCCCCCCCAGCGTCCTGCACCCTCAGTGACCGGAGTGTGAAGTGTGCTGAGAGCAATGGCGCACAGCTGCAGTGCTGTGCGCTACCTTATGAAGACAGGAAAGTCTTCTGCCGCCGATTTATGGACCTCTTCTTGCTTCAGCATCTGTAAGGGGGCCGGCGGCGCGGCTCCGGGACCCATCCATGGCTGGGCCTGTGATCGTCCCTCTGGAGCTAATGTCCAGTAGCCTAAGAAACCCAATCCACTCTGCACGCAGGTGAGTTCGTTTCTCTCCCCTAAGTCCCTCGATGCAGTGAGCCTGTTGCCAGCAGGTCTCACTGAAAATAAAAAACCTATTTAAACTTTTACTCTAAGCAGCTCAGGAGAGCCACCTAGATTGCACCCTTCTCGTTCGGGCACAAAATCTAACTGAGGCTTGGAGGAGTGTCATAGGGGGAGGAGCCAGTGCACACCAGCTAGTCCTAAAGCTTTTACTTTGTGCCCAGTCTCCTGCGGAGCCGCTATTCCCCATGGTCCTTTCGGAGTCCCCAGCATCCACTAGGACGTTAGAGAAACAGGGATACACACTACACAGTGATTTTACCCCTTATAGCTGCTTATATATCACAGATTGCGCCTAAATTTAGTGCCCCCTATGTAGTCTGGAACTGCAGGGGAGAGCCTGGGGAGCGATCCTTCCAGCGGAGCTGTGAGGGAAAATGGTGCCAGTGTGCTGAGGGAGATAGCCCCGCCCCTTTTCCGGCGGGCTTCTCCCGCTTTTTTTATACAGTTATGGCAGGGGATTTTACACATATATAGTCTTAAAGGCTATATTATGTGTTAATTTGCCAAGTAAGGTACTTATATTGCAGCCCAGGGCGCCCCCCCCCCCCCCCCCCAGCGCCCTGCACCCATCAGTGACCGGAGTATGTGGTGTGCCTGGGGAGCAATGGCGCACAGCTGCAGTGCTGTGCGCTACCTTAATGAAGACCGAAGTCTTCTGCCGCCGATTTCCAGGAACGTCTTCTTGCTTCTGGCTCTGCTAGGGGGACGGCGGCGCGGCTCCTGGACCGGACGACCGAGGCTGGGCCTGTGTTCGATCCCTCTGGAGCTAATGGTGTCCAGTAGCCTAGAAGCCCAAGCTAGCTGCAAGCAGGTAGGTTCGCTTCTCTCCCCTAGGTCCCTCGTAGCAGTGAGTCTGTTGCCAGCAGATCTCACTGAAAATAAAAAACCTAAATATTACTTTCTTTCTAAGAGCTCAGGAGAGCCCCTAGTGTGCATCCAGCTCGGCCGGGCACAAAATTCTAACTGAGGTCTGGAGGAGGGTCATAGAGGGAGGAGCCAGTGCACACCAGGTAGTCCTAAAGCTTTCTTTAGTTGTAATATAGAAATAAAAAGAGCGCTTGTTATATGTAATTATGTGTATGCGCAAAACCTGTAAAAAAAGGAAAGTTAATAAAATGTTTACAGCCCTTTTTGGACTATATAAGATTGAATTGCAAATCAGCCAATATGGGATCTTGATAAATATCTATCCCACTCCAAATGTTAATCAGTCCATATGATGTTAAAAACTGGTATCAGGGGTTCCTGTGTTGTCCAACGCGTTTCAGGCATAAGCCCTTCATCTAGGGACCCTAGATGAAGGGCTTATGCCTGAAACGCGTTGGACAACACAGGAACCCCTGATTTGCACGAAATTCATTGCACTATAGCGTGCACTACGTACGGGGAACCAGCAAGTCAGCCAGCCGGCAATTACAACCGCCAGCCGCTATTCATTCTTCAGCCGCACGGACGGGACAACATCATTCAGCTGACGGCTAATCAAAGCCGCCAGCCGCCAGTCAGCCGCTATCCACCTTTTAGCAGCACGGACGGGGAGACATCAGTTAGCTGGCAGCTAATCAAAGCCGCCAGCCGGCCGCTAGTCCTAAGCTGATAATTAAACAACAGCAAGACCACTATTACCCGTGGAAAAAGAATACAGTTACGTGCGCACTGAATATCTGGACTTCTACTATATAGGGGTAAGAAACTCCTTATATAAATACCAGTTTTTAACATCATATGGACTGATTAACATTTGGAGTGGGATAGATATTTATCAAGATCCCATATTGGCTGATTTGCAATTCAATCTTATATAGTCCAAAAAGGGCTGTAAACATTTTATTAACTTTCCTTTTTTTACAGGTTTTGCGCATACACATAATTACATATAACAAGCGCTCTTTTTATTTCTATATTACATGATAAATTATTTAATTGAGCTGCTATCAAAACCCTTTCAAAGCGCAAATTAGTACTCTTTTTATACTTTCTTTAGTTGTGCCCAGTCCCCTGCGGAGCCGCTATTCCCCATGGTCCTTACGGAGTTCCCAGCATCCACTTAGGACGTTAGAGAAAGTCTCTTTTTGGCGGCCAAAAAAAGGCTCATTTGCACTCGCCCAGCTGTCGTTATGACGGTGGTCGGGATTCTGGTGCCAGTATGCTGGTCGCCGGGACCCCGACCGCCGGCAAACCATACTGCACCCGTAAAAATGATGCTACTGCTGCAGTCGATGGGCTGTCTGTCGAGATGCCCAATGGCTTCAGCTCAAATCCCTTGCATAGAATGTCCGACGGTATAGGTCTGCCGGTGTCAGAGGATCTGCGTTGAAAGAGATTAGCGTCACCACCCGAGAACGCCTATTGGAACTGCAGCGACTATCCGGATGCATGCGCATAAGTAAAATATTGGGCGCTTGCGCCCACCTCTGAGCCATGTCTAAACATAAATATATGAATTATAAAAGGATTATAAAGATCATGTCACTTTATGAGGCATGTACACTTTAGATGTGAAAGTAACATAAAATGCGCAATCCATGGCCAGAATGACAAATGTAAAACAAATAGATAAACCTATGTTTACTATACGGCTGTGATTTGACAGCTCCATAATCAGGTCACATTGTTGTAGGCCTCAGGAAATGCATTAACACTAAATCTCAAGAGCCATTAACCCTGGAATGTGCCTCCGCTAAATAAAAAACCTGAGTGTTAGGACAAGGGTTGTCATTATGAACGTGTACAAAGCATTAGATGTATTATGCAAAATAAATCTGACATGCAAATGTAAACGTTTTCATTGTAAAAGCATATATAACATGCCAGTCACCTTACATCCATCTTTCGGTGTTACGCCATTATGCTACTTGTTAACATCACTTATGTAAATAGAAAGGTCAGCATTAACCAATGCATGCATATTACAGTCCTTAATAGCTAGTCAATTCAGATGTTCTGACCAACATGGGATGAGAAAACACCTTTCTACACCCCAATTTCATATCAAAGGGACTTTTCGCATCACGCTCATGACTTAATACGCAATAAAATAAAAAAGAAACAATTGAATATTGCTCCCCCCTCCCGATCTCCAAGCACTTTAGACGGAAGATCGGGAGTGATAAACGGAGTTTTACCACTATCCCCCCCCCCCATTTTTTGGGCTATCCAGTTAGCCTTGTTTGTTTGTTCTCGCCTGAAAGAATATCTATTGTCAGGCGACAACACGAGGCGATATTCAATTGTTTTTCATGCCTGAAAAAAATACAGTGGGTAATTGAATTCCTCCCTTTGTGTAGTCATTGGTCATATGTTATTGTGAATGAGAGGATTTCCATCTTGCTATGATAATGTCAAAACCTTGGCCAATATCAAGCTAAACTTACAAAAGAAAAAAAAAAAAAAAGGAGTTATACATACATATACTCACAATAAAAACTAAATGAGTATATTGCTCATGTCTCTCACATTTTGAAATAATAAAACACTGTAGCGATGTGTCAGGCGCTGTGGGGGGTATTTTTGGAAACAATCATTTGAATCCTAGATTTAGAACGATTTTGGAAGCAGGTGACACTCACCCTTGCTGGATGCCCCACGTGCATGATGTACAAACAGTATGTGACCCAGCTGTCTCTGATACAGAGCAAACATTTACCAATCTGGACGCCTGTCATGCCTTGTTATAGATGTCTATATTACTGTTAAGAACTGCCACCGAAAAGTTATGCACAATTTTCAATAAATAGGGCTTACTACTGTGAAAAGAATATATCTATTCCTAAACAAGTTAGTTGTTCCAAAGTTACATTTGTCCTCCGACTGCAAGAAATAACAAGTACAGGTGAAGTCTCCCATACCCGAAAATCCAATATCCACAATTCTTTGAATGTGACTGAGAAAGTGACACCTCTGCTTTCTGATGGTTCAATGCACACAATTATAAGGGGTTGGGTGCGGGATCCCGGCGGTCAGAATACAGGCGCCGGAATCACAACCGCCAGAATGCCAGCGGGGGGGGGGGGTGAGCGTAACGAAGCCCCTTGCAGGCCCGCTGTGCTTGCCACAGGTTCTATTCCCAACCCATGGGACACCTAGGAGTGGGAATAGCTGTGGCTGCGCTGCCGGCATTCTGGCGGTCGGGATCTCGGCGCCGGTATTCTGACCGCCGGGATCCTGACTACATCCCATTATAAATATTGTATAAAATTACTTTCAGGCTGTGTTTAAAGGTGTACATGAAACATAACTGCATTCTGTATTTAGACTCTGGGACAATCCTCAAAATCTCTCATTAAGGTATAAAAATATTCCAAAATATGGAAATAAGGAGATTTATGGTAGACTTACCATAGTTAAATCTCTTTCTGCGAGGTACACTGGATTCCACAGGGAATACATCGGGGTGTAGAGTTGGATCTTGATCCAGAGGCACCAACAGACTAAGGCTTTGACTGTTCCCAGGATGCATTGCGGAGCCTCCTCTATAACCAGTGATCACAAAAACGCACTATAGTGCGTATTTTACCCCAAAATTGATGGTGGGGACACAAAAATAAAAAAACGCTGGGTCCCTCAGGACGCGCTCTGACCCGCAGCACTGTCAGTCAGTCAGGTCTCCACAACAACAGAAGGAGGAACTTGGAAAAGGCGGAGACCATGAAGAGTGTGATCTCCCACCCTCCCCTCATCCTCTGCTCCACATGCACCCTCCACAAATAACGGCTGCAGGTGCCTTCCAAGTAGCGTGGCTGTGACTCAACCGCTGCTCCCAGGCAGCAGCCCACTGGACACCCGTCCGGCTGACTACGCTGCTGCATATACCCAGGTGGGGGCAGTTCGGTCCCTGTGACCCCGGCCGGATGGCGCCGCTCTCCGCGCTGACTCCTCTCTTCTCCCCCCGTGTTTTCCGCTCTCCCCGGCCGCATCCTCTTACTCCAGGCTGGTGTAGGCTTCATGCAGATCCTCGGACTGTCCTAATGGAGTGCTCCGGGGCGGCCTGCCTCAGTCCTACGAGGCAGAGGAGGGAGAGCTCCGGACACCGAGATGGAGAGAGGCGAGCTGGCCAGGGAAGGTGAGGGACCAACAGTGCGTATTCTTCCCCAATACCCCCCGGCTTCACTCCGCTGCTGCCAGTGTCCATGGAGTGTTCTTTTTACAGGTAGGCGGTGGGGGCTTGGTCCCTGGGGGGGGGAGGGGGGGGGGGGTGAGCGTAACGAAGCCCCTTGCAGGCCCGCTGTGCTTGCCACAGGTTCTATTCCCAACCCATGGGACACCTAGGAGTGGGAATAGCTGTGGCTGCGCTGCCGGCATTCTGGCGGTCGGGATCTCGGCGCCGGTATTCTGACCGCCGGGATCCTGACTACATCCCATTATAAATATTGTATAAAATTACTTTCAGGCTGTGTTTAAAGGTGTACATGAAACATAACTGCATTCTGTATTTAGACTCTGGGACAATCCTCAAAATCTCTCATTAAGGTATAAAAATATTCCAAAATATGGAAATAAGGAGATTTATGGTAGACTTACCATAGTTAAATCTCTTTCTGCGAGGTACACTGGATTCCACAGGGAATACATCGGGGTGTAGAGTTGGATCTTGATCCAGAGGCACCAACAGACTAAGGCTTTGACTGTTCCCAGGATGCATTGCGGAGCCTCCTCTATAACCAGTGATCACAAAAACGCACTATAGTGCGTATTTTACCCCAAAATTGATGGTGGGGACACAAAAATAAAAAAACGCTGGGTCCCTCAGGACGCGCTCTGACCCGCAGCACTGTCAGTCAGTCAGGTCTCCACAACAACAGAAGGAGGAACTTGGAAAAGGCGGAGACCATGAAGAGTGTGATCTCCCACCCTCCCCTCATCCTCTGCTCCACATGCACCCTCCACAAATAACGGCTGCAGGTGCCTTCCAAGTAGCGTGGCTGTGACTCAACCGCTGCTCCCAGGCAGCAGCCCACTGGACACCCGTCCGGCTGACTACGCTGCTGCATATACCCAGGTGGGGGCAGTTCGGTCCCTGTGACCCCGGCCGGATGGCGCCGCTCTCCGCGCTGACTCCTCTCTTCTCCCCCCGTGTTTTCCGCTCTCCCCGGCCGCATCCTCTTACTCCAGGCTGGTGTAGGCTTCATGCAGATCTTCGGACTGTCCTAATGGAGTGCTCCGGGGCGGCCTGCCTCAGTCCTACGAGGCAGAGGAGGGAGAGCTCCGGACACCGAGATGGAGAGAGGCGAGCTGGCTAGGGAAGGTGAGGGACCAACAGTGCGTATTCTTCCCCAATACCCCCCAGCTTCACTCCGCTGCTGCCAGTGTCCATGGAGTGTTCTTTTTACAGGTAGGCGGTGGGGGCTTGGTCCCTGGAGGGTGTTGGTACGGTGCTGCTCCCCAATAGGGGTTCCAGGCTGCACTCTCCCTGCTGCCTCCCTCTGTCCCTACTCTCTGCTGCCTCCCTCTGTCCCTACTCCCTGCTGCCATATAAAACATGTATAACATGCTCTACCTGGAGCAATGTGTATAGAAGACTAACTGGCGCAATGTGTGTAACGTGCTCTACCTGGTACAATGTGTATAACATGTTGTACCTGGCACAATATGTATAGAACACTAACTGGCGCAATGTGTGTAACGTGCTCTGCCTGGCGCAAAGTGCGTAACGTGCTCTGCCTGGCGCAAAGTGCGTAACGTGCTCTGCCTGGCGCAAAGTGCGTAACGTGCTCTGCCTGGCGCAAAGTGCGTAACGTGCTCTGCGTGCTCTGCCTGGTGCAAAGTGCGTAACGTGCTCTGCCTGGCGCAAAGTGCATAACGTGCTCTGCCTGGCGCAAAGTGCGCATCGTGCTCTGCCTGGCGCAAAGTGCGCAACGTGCTCTGCCTGGCGCAAAGTGCGCAACGTGCTCTGCCTGGCGCAAAGTGCTCTGCCTGGCGCAAAGTGCGCAACGTGCTCTGCCTGGCGCAAAGTGCGCAACGTGCTCTGCCTGGCGCAAAGTGTGTAACGTGCTCTACCTGTGTGGTGTAATGTGAATTGGTACTATTATGTGCCCATGCTCTTTCTCCATGAAGCCTTCGGCGCGCACTGTCCTTGATTTAAAATATGGGAGGGGGGAGCACCAATCTACTTTCTGCCAAAGGGCACCGAAATATCTAGTTACAGCTCTGGTGCAGAGTGTCCTGTATGCTGCACAGCCCAGCACATTGTCACCCCCTCCCTCCCCCTTGCAACGTTTGTAGTGTCCAAGTCAAAATCTGGTTTTATATTTGAATAATTAATAAGATTAATATGAACCTTCATTCCGATGGGACCCAGAAAAAGACAGATAGGATCCCAATTTTTAAAAGTGAAGGGTATGTGGGACCCACTTTTTTTTGGGTTCAGCGCGATCACTGATAACCCTGCCTCCAGGCACTGGAGCTCAGTTTCGTTAACCAGTCCAATGCAGTAGCAGGTAAAAGAAGGCAGATGTTAGTCACGTAGAACCACGTTCTCACGACAGGAGAAGGGACCAGCACCTAATGCCATACAAACCCAAAGAAGCTAAGTGCGTCAGGGTGGGCGCCCTGTGGAACCCAGTGTACCTCGCAGAAAGAGATTTAACTATAGTAAGTCTACCATAAATCTCCTTTTCTGCAGCGGGGTACACTGTGTTCCATAGGGAATACATCGGGGGATGTTCTAAAGCAGTTCCTCATGGGAGGGGACGCACAGTAGCGGGTACAAGAACCCGGCGTCCAAAGGAAGCATTCTGGGAGGCGGAAGTATCAAAGGCATAGAACCTAATGAACGTGTTCACTGAGGACCACGTAGCCGCTTTGCACAATTGTTCAGCGGACGCGCCACTGCGGGCCACCCAAGGTCCAACAGACCGAGTAGAATGGACCTTGATAGCAGTAGGAGTTGGGAGTCCAGCCTGCGCATAAGCTTGTGCAATCACCATTCTAATCCATCTGGCCAAGGTTTGCTTATTCGCAGGCCAGCCACGTTTATGAAAACCAAACAGTACAAAAAGGGAATCTGACCTCCTGACGAGGCAGACCTCTCCACGTATATACGGAGATTCCGTACCACATCCAAAGACCGCTCTTTGGAGGACAAATCAGAAGAGATGTAGGCCGGAACTACAATCTTTTGGTTAAGGTGAAAAGATGAAATCACCTTAGGCAAATAACCAGGGCGAGTTCGAAGAACTGCCGGTCACGGTGAAATATCAGAAAGGCGCTTTGTCCTGTCATCTGCCCTAAGTCCGACAGCCTCCTAGCAGAGGCAATAGCCAGCAGAAACAAGACCTTAAGCGTAAGCCATTTAAGGTCCACAGACTCAAGAGGTTCAAATGGAGACTCTTGCAGGGCATTCAGGACAACAGACAGATCCCATGGAGCCACAGGAGGGACATGGGTAGGCTTAATCCGTAAAATACCCTGAGTGAAAGTATGAACGTCAGGAATAGATGCAATTTTCCTCTGAAACCACACCAACAAGGCAGATATATGAACCTTGAGGGAGGCCAGATGAAGGTCTAAGTCCAGGACTTGTTGCAGAAAAGCCAAAAGTCTGGAAGTTCTGAATTTGTGTCCATCGTAATTCTTAGCAGCACACCAGGTGAAGTAAGGATTCCAGACCCTGTAATAGATACATGCAGATGTCGGTTTACGGGCCTTTAGCATAGTGTGGATAACTGCCTCGGAAAATACTTTGGCCCTCAACAGCGATGCTTCAAGAGCCACGCCGTCAAAGCTAGTCTAGCCAGGTCCGAGTACAGATACAAGGGACCTGAACGAGGAGGTCTGAGAACCAATGCCGTCTGGGCCACGCTGGAGCGACCAGTAGTAGTATTCCTCCTCCTTGTTTGAACTTCCGTAATACCCTGGGCAGGAGTGACACTGGAGGGAACACATAGGGCAGCTGCAAGTTCCATGGAATTGCCAGTGCGTCTACGAACGCCGCTTGAGGATACCTTGTCCTTGATCCGAAGACCGGAACCTTGTGATAGTGTCGAGACGCCATCAAGTCTACATCTGGTAGGCCACACTTGTCCACTAGGAGTTGTATGACTTTCTGATGAAGACTCCACTCTCCGCTTCCCAGTTGAGGACTCCCGGAATGAACACTGCTGACAATGCTGGCAGATGGCGTTCTGCCCAACGAAGGATTTTTGACACTTCCATCATAGCCGAGCGGCTTCGAGTGCTGCCTTGATGGTTTATGTATGCCACTGTGGTGGCGTTGTCTGACCGTACTTGAACAGGCCTGTCCTGTATTAAGGGTAGGGCAAGAGTTAAACACGTTGAACACTGGCCGCAGTTCCAGAATGTTTATGGGGAGGAGAGATTACTCCTGGGTCCACCAACCCTGGAGAGAGTGTTGCTCCAGCACCGCACCCCAACCCCGCAGACTGGTGTCCGTAGTCAGGAGGACCTAGTTGGGGATCCAGAAGGGATGGCCCCTGCTCAACTATTGGTCCTGTAGCCACCAGGACAGAGACAGACGAACCTCCGGAGTCAAAGAGATCATCTGAGATCTGATCCGATGAGGTAGGCCATCCCACTTGGAAAGAATTAACCGCTGCAGTGGGCGAGAATTAAATTGAGCGTACTCCACCATGTCGAAAGCCAACACCATCAGGCCTAGTACTTGCATCGCCGAGTGTACCAACACCCTTGGGCAAGAGAGGAAGTATCTGATCCTGTCCTGAAGCTTCAGGACTTTCTCTGGAGAAAGAAACAGTCTTTGGGTGTGTGTGTGTCCAGCAGCGCCCCCAGGTGCACCATGCTACGAGCAGGGACCAGCAAAGACTTCTTCCAGTTGATTAGCCACCCGTGGGCTTGTAGGAATTGTACCGTCAGGTGCAGATGACTGAGGAGGACATCTTGGGAGTTTGTCAGGATCAGTAAGTCGTCCAGATATGGCAGGATCCAGATTCCGTGACAGCGGAGAAGCGATGCGACATGGCAATAGGTATATGCAGGTAAGCATCCTGTATGTCCAGGGATACCATATAGTTTCCATGGCCAGTACAACAGAACGCAGAGTTTCCATACGGAATTTGGACACTCACAAACTTGTTCCGTGATTTGAGATTGAGTATAGGCCGGAAAGACTCATTGGGTTTCGGGACTAGAAACAGGGTCAAATAGTATCCCCTGCCTCTCTGGGATAGAGGTATCGGCACTACCACTCCTGTATCCGGGAGGGATCGCACAACCAGGTGTAGAGCTTGCGCCTTCAACGGATCCGAAGGAATAACCGTTGTGCAGAACTTGCGAGGGGGACACCTCTTGAAAGAGACTGTGTACCCTTGAGAGACAACTTCTCGTACCCATGCCTCTGAAGTGGTACTCAACCAGACGTCAGCCTCCCACCCTGGGATTTCCCAGGAGGAGGCCAGCTCCGTCATGCAGCTGGTTTGTCTTGTTTGGAAGCAGGCTGACGGGCAGCCCAGGATTGTTTAGATTTGGGCTTAGTGGTTTTGGAAGCACGAGCCTGTCTCGGGTAAGCCTGACCCTTTGCTTTTCCTGGAGGCCGAAAGGAATGAAAAGTGGTACTCTTTGCCTTCGGTGCTGAAGGATTAGTATTCGGAAGAAATGCAGTCTTAGCAGCCGCTAAGTCAGCCACAATCTTATTAAGATCTTCCCCAAACAGTATGTCTCCCTTAAAAGGGAGTACCTCCAAAGTCTTTTTGGAGTCCAGGTCCACCTTCCATGACCTCAACCATAGAATACAGCGAGCTAAGATGGACGTAGTGGACGCCTTAGCCACCATTACACCTGCCACGGAGGACGCCTCCTGAATATAATGGGAGGCTGTGTTAATATGAGACAAATATTGTCTGGCAGTATCAGATATCCTGAGGTAGCTCTTCCTCTATAGCCTGAACCCATGCTTCGATACCTTTTGCGGCCCAGGAGGCTGCTATAGTGGGTCTATGTACAGCACCTGTAAGGGAGTAAATAGAATTCAGGCATTCCTCCACACACTTATCTGTCGGTTCCTTCAATGAAGTGACAGTGGTGACAGGCAGAGTAGATGATACCACAAGCTGGGTGACATGGGAATCCACCGGAGGTGAATTTTCCCACTTGTTACACAACTCAGCAGGGAGTGGATTACGAGCTAGCATCTTTTTAGACAGGGAGAATTTCTTTCCTGGAGAGGACCAGGATTCATGACGTATATAAATGAAGTGGTCAGAATGCGGTAATATTACTTTAGTTACCTTCTGACGTTTAAACTTATCAGGTTTCTTAGACGCAGTAGTGGGATCTACAAAATCAGCAATTTGTAGAATCAGCTTAATAGCCTCCACTAGGTCAGGGAAATCAACCTGAGCTGTAGGTTCCTCGTCTAAAGCAACTGTATCAATGTCTGACGGGTCAGTAAATTCTCCATCCTCATCAGAAGTAACATCTGAGATATTAGTGGAATGTGAGGAGGAAGCGGCCCGCTTAGACGACCCCTTGGCCCCAGAGGGATGTGAGGTCGGTTTTTGACTAACCAAAGATTGATCAATTGTTGAATCTGGAGAGATAGCGTATCCGCCCGGGGCGGATTTACCATAAGGACAATATGTGGCTGCAATGGCACAGGAGGTCCCATAGGGGGAATAAGGCATGTGACTAGTATATTAAGCATAGTTGAAAACGCCACCCAAGGTGGCTCGTGATTGGCTACCGGAGCAGCGGGCTGACTGGGAGATGTATAGCACCCAGTACACAGACCATCAGTCAAAACTTCCCCTTCAGGCAAATCCTTGGTGCAAGCACTGCATGATGCAGGAGTGTACGTGGACTGCCCGCGCTTTGTGGCAGAGACATTATAGAGAATGTAGCGCAGGGCGTAACAGTACAATATAGCCAAACAAATACAATACCAGCAAATAACTCCCTGACTGACACAAACAGAAAATAAATGTGGTATGAAATGACTGAAATACACAGTAAAAAAAGTTAACAGTATATACTGCGTAGCACTATCTATATATATATATATATATATATATATATGTATGAGACCCTGACGCACCTAGCCCCCCCAGGGGACAGAAGACAGTGATAGCTATAGTTGTGATAAACTGAAAGTGAAATCCACACAGCAGATCCAAGCACACACAGTCACAGTGACAATGCAGAAAATTTTAGACAAACAATAAAACTGCACTGGACTAGTAAAAATACACACACACACACATATACATATATATATACATACATAACAATGCACAGTCAGAGACTGGATGTATATAACAGAATACTTGTACTAAATATTCAGGTAGAGGGACACTTGTTCTTAACACTGTCTAAAATGTAGAATACTTAAGTGACTGTAAATGCACAGCACTGAGCAAGCAGGCGGATTTACAGAGGAGACATTGCCCTGCAGTCCCGGAGACCAGATGCAGCTATTTGTGAACAGATGGCGCCCAAATCTCTGTCAGGGAGTGAGGGAGAGGGAGAAGAAGCTCCAGGGCGGGAACACCAGCAGTAGATGGCGCCCGGAGCTGGGGGAGGGGCTACAGGTCAGCACCTTATCCCCTATGCTGGTCCTCACCACCAGATACTATGGAGCCTTATTAAAATGGATTTTTGTATAATCCGACTTGTGCTCCCTGCCCTGGTGGATATAGTGGGGTTCCTGCTCTGGCACAGTGTCCAAGCCAGCGTCGCAGTCCGTCTCCTTAGACCGCGACCGTAATACAATTTCGGTGGGTCCCACCTGGGGGACCCTCTTACCTCCTCCTAAAGAAGAAGCCATGCAATCCAGGAGAGCGACAGTGGCGGTGTGCCTGGGAACCGCAGCGCCTCCGCTGCAAGTACCAGGGAAGCAGCCAGCGGGAGTATTTGGCGCTGCTGGGGAGGTGTTGGAGCTGCAGCACAGCATGTCACTAAGACATAAAAGTGCTGCGGCCCTTGAAAATTCTTCTAAAAAAAGCTCTTTTCAGGGCTGCCTAGCGCAGCCCCCTCCCTGTTAAGTGACCTGATCTGCAGGCACCAACTTACAAACTGAGCTTCAGTGCCCGGAGGCGGGGTTATAGGAGGCCCCGCAATGCATCCTGGGAACAGTCAAAGCTTTAGCCTGATGGTGCCTCTGGATCAAGATCCAACTCTACAACCCGATGTATTCCCTGTGGAACACAGTGTACCCCGCTGCAGAAATCCCAAATACTTCCAGTCCCAAGCATTATGGAAATGGGAGACTCAACCTGTACACAATTCCAGTTTACAATGAGTTCCTAATTTCCCCATTTAAATTGGGGCTGGCTTCTCAATGGCAAAAATGTCCCTCACTTACTGCTATTATGATAGGCAGGATGCTGTAATTCCCTGTGTGGCACTGAGGAATGCTGCCACTAAGTAGAACAGTGAAAACTAATGTTATTGGTGCATATTTTCCCTGCAACACAATTCTCTCTCCACCCTCACTTTAAATATAGCTTCTTTCAGCATAGCATAACCTCAGGGTATTCTGTAAAAAAAAAAAGATGACTGTTTCTTGGTCTTTTTTTTTTTTTTTAAACCCTCCGCTATAATCAGCACTGGCATTATGAGAAATAGCTTACGTCAGTGGTTCCCAAACTTTTTATAAGCACGGCGCCCTAGAGCATCAGAATTGTTTTCACGGCACCCCTAGGCCAAAGGTTTCTTATTGAGAAATTAAGAAAAATATTAAATTAAGTAAATTGTGCTTATATGTCACCCTCAGGGTCAATTGTGTGGTGAGGGACATGATTTGCCTCTGTTTGTCCACACATGTTATGATTGGCAGCCCCCAGCACTGGCTTTGCCTATTACATTAACCATAAATCATTTTCATTGGTCCTGGATCACCAACCCGAGGCACCCCTGCAAGTGTCCTGAGGCACCCCAGGGTGCCACGGCACACAGTTTGGGAACCACTGGCTTACGTACAAGAGAAGCGGGTTGTGTAGTCAGTGCCGTTTCTTGCGGCGGGCGAGCCGTGCAACCGCACGGGGCGCCCGCCGCGGCACTTCCTAAGTACTTTCAAACCCCCTCCCCTCTCCTCCCGAGTGCCCAGCTCGGGGGGCGGGGTTTCGCGGAATGACGCGTTTGCGTCGTGACGTCACGACGCAATCGCGTCATTCCGCGAAACCCCGCCCCCCGAGCTGGGCACTCGGGAGGACGGAGAAGGCAGTTTTTTTTTGTTTTTTTTGAGACTGAGACAGCTGTCTCCGTCACTACTGTTACGGCCGCCCGCTGCCACAAGCATGATAGCTGCCGGGAGCTCTGTAAACAGAGAGCTTTGCTCGTCAGAGCTCTCTGTTTTGAAATGCACAGTACGAAGACACACACTTCAGGAGCTGCACCTGGATCCCGGACCTGTACTCGAGGAATCCACTGACCTGCTCCTGCAACATGAGTGTGGTCTGCACTGCGCATGGTACACAGCACAGCCGACTGCCGCCGCTCCAGGAAGGAAGAGCAGCTGCACAGCGCATGGTACACAGCACAGCAGGTGCAGACCACACTCATGTTGCAGGAGCAGCCAGGTCAGTGGATTCCTCGAGTACAGGTCCGGGACAGTAGACGTCTGAAAGGGCGCTGCTCCTCCTCCTCTGGAGCTGCGTCCAGTTGGCTGCACTGGATTATTCATACAGGAGGAGTATGCCAGTGGAGTGGACATGGAGGCCCCTAGTTCCAGGTGCAGCTCCTGAAGTGTGTGTGATATATATTATTTATTTTTTATAGGGGGTTTCCATTGATGTCATATTACAGTCCATTAGAAAAGGCACTCAGATAGCCCCAGAAACTTTACTTGCCATGGTACACAGCACTGAAATACAATACTTGGCAGAAATGAGCTGCAATTCAGCATTTTGAAAACATGGCACAAATCACACATTCTTTCTTCAACATTTCGGAGTTTATGTATCCTTCCTAATAACAGATTAAACTCCGAAATGTTGAAGTAAGGACATATGTTTTGCTATATATCATGTCTGGAAACCTCCCCCTACAAAACCTGCGTTTGCCCCTGGAAGGGGGAGCCAAGCCGGCCAGCGCTGCGCAGACGAGGGAGAGGCGGCTGAAGAGCGGGAAGAACCGCTTCAAATGTAAGTCAGCCCCTCTCTCTCTCTCCCTCCCCCCCCATCACCACCACCTGCCGTACTGCGTAAAATGGGGACACCTGTCTGCCGCAATGTGTAAAATGGGGACACTTTCCTGCCGCAATGTGTAAAATGGGGGCACGTGCCTGCCGCAATGTGTAAAATGGGGGCACGTGCCTGCCGCAATGTGTAAAATGGGGGCACGTGCCTGCCGCAATGTGTAAAATGGGGGCACGTGCCTGCCGCAATGTGTAAATGTGGGGCACTTGCCTACCGTGCTGTGTAAAATGGGGACACTTGCCTGCCATGCTGTGTAAAATGGGGACACTTGCCTACCGTGCTGTGTAAAATGGGGACACTTTCCTGCCGCAATGTGTAAAATGGGGACACTTGCCTACCGTGCTGTGTAAAATGGGGACACTTGCCTACCGTGCTGTGTAAAATGAGGACTGTTTTGTTTTTTTTATCCTGTGGTGGCCGTGATGATGAGATCAGATGAGACTACGCCCATCTTAACAAAGCCACACCCATTTTAACGAGGTCACGCCCCCTTGCCGGGAGCGGAGGCGCGCGCATACTTTTCCTCTTTATATCTATGGGGGAGGGGGGGCACATTTTTTCCTTAGGTGAATGGGGGAGGGGGGCGCATTTTTAAATCTCGCACTGGGAGCCAAATTGGCTAGAAACGGCCCTGTGTGTAGTTCTGCATATACTGTAGTGTATAGTTAAAATACAAGGCTCCCAGGTTGGTGAGAAGAGGGCTCTGCATGTAGGTGTACTAGGCTCATACACCAGCATAGGGCAAGAGAGGAACAATTGCAGCATCTAAATAGTAAATACAAGCACGCAGCCCCCTCCCAGTATTTCCTGCATATTCCTCACGCCGCACGCCAAGGCGTGCGTCCTGCTGATACAAACCAGAACTTGCTCTGCCCATGTTCTCCTGCCTGACCCTTCAATGCCCTGCTAGACAGATAGGCCAGACAAATTGTGCAGAGGAAGGGGGGCAGGCTAAGGAAATTGGACAGTTGAAAAGTATTACAGAGCTTTAGATAAGAGATGATTTCTACACCAGAAAGGAAGGGTAGAACAGTGTGGTTACAACTGCACATTAATACAGTGAGGCGGATAGGTTGGGAGGAGTTACTCATGATGTCTGTTGAGTTATGGTAATAGCTAAAGCAAACAGCGTTGAAAAATAAATGTACTTTAAGTTTCAAGCGGCTGTCACCTGCATATTATACAGATACCTGTATAGTTCCTTCACTGTTTTACATTCCTGCATGAATACAGCCATCTATTGGGAAGATAAATCATTCATGCAGGTTTTTAAAATACCTTAAAATTAATGAAAGTATTAGAGTAATACAAATTAGGCGTTCAGCACAGGCCTGAAATATGCGGATTTACGCCGTTTCTGCACCACAATATGAATAAAGGCTGAAGGCTTTGTTTGGTAGAATAAGAGACTCTAGCTTTTAAAAGTTTGGTATGGGACCAGGATATTTCTGGCACCTCATATAGGACTGTCCTGTAGTTCAGAAATGATGGTCAGAGGTCCCTTAACCACGTAACTGACAATTTATTTAGCCGAAAACCGCTCCGAAATGGTCGTTTTTTTTAATGAGTTAATTAGGTGAAGAACATGACTTTAACCCTATCCCAAATGATTTTAGTTAAATTAAAAAAAAAAAAAAAAGGAATTTCCCCCCCAAACATTGAAACATCGATCGGGAACATCGCGACCATCGGAACATTGCGGCTTTCATTTTGAAAGCCGGGACAGCCTGCAGGTATACAGGGGGGATCTGGGGGTTGCTTGGGCGGGTTCATTTACACTCCCCAGCGGCTGCCATTGTCTGCAGCCGCTGGAGGGGGGGGATCCTGTCGTGCTGACTGATCAGCAGTGATCGGCAGCACGGCAATCAGTGGGGGAGAGTGCAGGGAGGCAGAGGGACCTTCCGGTCACTCTGACAGCAGCAACGGAGGGAAGTTTATCTTCCCTGACGCTGCTAACACTCTCTGACTGGTCGCATCCTGTGCGACCAGGTCAGATAGAGCACTTGCAGGCATGGTCGCATCTGATGCGACCATGCCAGGCAAGTGATTAATCTCGCATTGGAGAGTCCAACATCACAATACGTCAATTGTTTATTTGCCCAGCCCAAGGGTGATAATATAGTTAGTTCCCGAGTACCCAAGTTTTTAGAAATGGGCCACACTGGTTGGTCATAAATGGTTCACTCACTACAGCAATAATTACAGTACTGTGAAAACGTTTTAGGCAGGTATGGAAAAAATGCAGCAAAGTAAGAATTCTATCGAAAACAAAAGTGTTTTTTTTTATCAGTTAACAAAATGCAAAGTGAATGAACAGAAGAGAAATCAAATCTTATTTGGTGTGACCACCCGTTGCCTTCAAAACAGCATTAATTCATCTAGGTACACTTGCACACAGTTTTTGAAGGAACTTGTCAGGGAGGTTGTTCCAAGCATCTTGGAGAACTAACCACTGATCTTCTGTTGATTAAGGCTTGCTCAAATTCTTCTGTCTCTTCAGGTAATACCAGACAGACTCAATGGGGTCGATTCAATTCACTGACAGTTGAATAGCGCCGGGAGTTTGCTCCCGGCGCTATTCAATACAGCGACGAGTGACCCTCAATTGTCGGGAATTCTTCTCTCATCCCCGGGGAATGAGAGAGGAAACCTGACAAAAGTGCTGCCGCGCGGCCGGCGCGAGGCTGATTCTGTCGGGAATCAGCCTCGCGCCGGGGAGTTAAGTCGGAGAATGCCCGTTCTCCCGACAATTCAACCTGTTTAGTCGCCGAGAACGGGCCATCGCCGACTTAACTGGAGCTGAATTGAATAGCGTAGGGAGCTAATTTCCGGCGCTATTCAACTGTCGCTGAATAGAACTGAGCCCAGTGACGTTGAGATCAGGATTCTGTGGGGGCCATATGAAATATTATGAAATTTTGTCCCAGTGGACAAAATCACAACATTCTTTATGATCCCTGTCTGCAGATGACGCTGATGCCTTTACTTAAATATCTGAATTTATATAAAACACTTTCTTTTGTGCTACCCATTTTTTCCTCTCTGCCACTTCCACCCAAAGTGTCATAGGCAATAATATGTTTAATTGTATAGGGATTAATGCCCATAGCTCTCCACGTAAAGTAGGGTTTGGGGACATAATTGCAGCACACTAGAATTTGCACAGGAGGAGCAGCTTTAGCAGCAAATCCCATGCATTTTGGGCACAGGACTGTGGCCATCACAACCAGCATGGGGCTGGTCGTGTAACCAATTGAATAGCTTCTGTCACTTCTCTAAAGTGATGGAAGCTACCAATTGGCTACACCCCCAGTGCCCCAGGCTCTCTGGCCACCGACCAGGGAGCTACGGGCGTCAAAAACAATTGAAACGCCCCCTATGAATACAAGAAAATATATCAAAATGCAACCAACGGTATACAGCAAATCACAACACAAAGTGTTGTTCTTCTCAGAAACAATACATATGTCCCAAAAACATTTAGTTAATAAATTAATATGTTAGCATAATATGCTATCTAGAATAGAGGAGTGAAGTATATTGAACAGGCAACCACAGAATATGGAGCTCACCACAAGTCTTGTTGCACACTCTGAAAGCAATATTCCAATAAAACGGATTATAAACATGGCTCCATATGTTCAGCACTGCAGCCGAGAAATCCAACAAGTTTCTGAAGTAACCACCTAGTGTAAATAAACACATCGCTGGGTTCCTGATCACTATGCTGGACAATAATCTAGTGCAGCATAGACCGCTTTCTAATTTTACAGAATACTGTTTTAAAATGAGACTCAATTCTCAGAATCAGGAACAAAAAGGAAAGACATGTAAATTATCTGGAATGAATTAGAATAATTCCCTGTGTTTCCATCTATTGTAATAATGTAACTAGTAGTAAAATCGATGGCTATTTACACTTCCATATAATTCTGTAAAACCCCAGCAAGTAAAAAGTTACTTACAAACCTCACATATTCAGTCATCTTTTAAGGGTCTTACAATAAGTGATAAAGAAGGGAATTACCTTATCAACCTTCTATCCTGTCTATATCTACTTATAATGCCATCTCTACTTCTTTATTCAGTCCTATACCCAGCTGCCAAACTTCTCACACTACTAATATGCCCTGTTAGTTGTGCGCTCTCTTTTCTCTGCAGAATTTGGCACGATGATAAAATGAATAGAATAATTCATACAGGAGCATGGAGAGCATGACAGCCTGCACTCCTCAATCCTGCAGACTGGTTTGGTTTTTCAGACAGGAGGCTTGCATACCCCCAAATTATTTTAAAGATCAAGAATAAACACTATTTGGAACCATTTATCACAAGCCATTAAACGCTGACAATTTATGCCTCCTCTCCCTGCTTTTAAACAATGGTACTGGTAACACCAACACATGTGTAGCCACAAACTGGATAATTTCAGTGAATGACAGGAGGGCTGCAACGCTTTTGCTTCAGTAAAACCAGGTATATGTTTCTCCATCCTAAAATTACACCCTCTGACATTACCGCTTTAAGACAATCCCCTAAACACAGAGGCGTTGATGGTTTCAGCGAATGAGAAAGTTGAAAGCACTGCTGATTAAATCAGTCAGCTCCTCACTCATCCGGGCCAAAACAGATTGTGTCCTGCATTGAACACCAGTTTCTCTAACGTCCTAGTGGATGCTGGGAACTCCGAAAGGACCATGGGGAATAGCGGCTCCGCAGGAGACTGGGCACAACTAAAGAAAGCTTTAGGTCACCTGGTGTGCACTGGCTCCTCCCACTATGACCCTCCTCCAAGCCTCAGTTAGATTTCTGTGCCCGGCCGAGCTGGATGCACACTAGGGGCTCTCCTGAGCTCCTAGAAAGAAAGTTTATTTTAGGTTTTTTATTTTACAGTGAGACCTGCTGGCAACAGGCTCACTGCATCGAGGGACTAAGGGGAGAAGAAGCGAACCTACCTGCTTGCAGCTAGCTTGGGCTTCTTAGGCTACTGGACACCATTAGCTCCAGAGGGATCGACCGCATGGAACTGGCCTTGGTGTTCGTTCCCGGAGCCGCGCCGCCGTCCACCTTACAGAGCCAGAAGAGGTCCGGAAAATCGGCGGCAGAAGACATCAGTCTTCACCAAGGTAGCTCACAGCACTGCAGCTGTGCGCCATTGCTCCTCATACACTTCACACTCCGGTCACTGAGGGTGCAGGGCGCTGGTGGGGGGGCGCCCTGAGAAGCAATAAAAACACCTTGGCTGGCAAATATATCACAATATATAGCCCCAGAGGCTATAAATGTGATAAATACTAGAGATGAGCGGATTCGGTTTTACTCGGTTCTCAAAACCGAATCTTATTGGCTCACGGGTGTCACGTGTTTTGGATAGCCAATAAGATTCGGTTTTGAGAACCGAGTAAAACCGAATCCGCTCATCTCTAATAAATACCCCTGCCAGAATCCATTAAAAAGCGGGAGAAAAGTCCGCGAAAAAGGGGCGGAGCTATCTCTCTCAGCACACTGGCGCCATTTTCTCTTCACAGTGCAGCTGGAAGACAGCTCCCCAGGCTCTCCCCTGTAGTTTTCAGGCTCAAAGGGTTAAAAAGAGAGGGGGGGCACTAAATTTAGGCGCAATATTGTATATACAAGCAGCTATTGGGGAAAATTCACTCAGTTATAGTGTTAATCCCCACATTATATAGCGCTCTGGTGTGTGCTGGCATACTCTCTCTCTGTCTCCCCAAAGGGCTTTGTGGGGTCCTGTCCTCAGTCAGAGCATTCCCTGTGTGTGTGCGGTGTGTCGGTACAGCTGTGTCGACATGTTTGATGAGGAGGCTTATGTGGGGACGGAGCAGATGCCGATAAATGTGATGTCGCCCCCTGTGGGGCCGACACCAGAGTGGATGGATAGGTGGAAGGTATTAACCGACAGTGTCAACTCCTTACATAAAAGGCTGGATGACGTAACAGCTGTGGGACAGCCGGCTTCTCAGCCCGCGCCTGCCCAGGCGTCTCAAAGGCCATCAGGGACTCAAAAACGCCCGCTCCCTCAGATGGCAGACACAGATGTCGACACGGAGTCTGACTCCAGTGTCGACAAGGTTGAGACATATACACAATCCACTAGGAACATCCGTGACTTGATCCCGGCAATAAAAAATGTGTTACACATTTCTGACATTAACCCAAGTACCTCTAAAAAAGGGTTTTATGTTTGGGGAGAAAAAGCAGGCAGTGTTTTGTTCCCCCATCAGATGAGTGAATGAAGTGTGTGAAAACTGGTAATTTCTAAAAAGTTACTGATGGCGTACCCTTTCCCGCCAGAGGATAAGTTACGCTGGGAGATATCCCCTAGGGTGGATAAGGCGCTCACACGGTTGTCAAAAAAGGTGGCACTGCCGTCTTAGGATACGGCCACTTTGAAGGTACCTGTTGATAAAAAGCAGGAGGCTACCCTGAAGTCTGTATTTACACACTCAGGTACTAGACTGAGACCTGCAGATAGTGCTGCTGCAGCGTGGTCGGTGACTCTGTCAAACAGATACTAGTTGGCTAACATAAGAACATATTAAAGACGTCGTCTTATATATGAGGGATGCACAGAGGGATATTTTGCCGGCTGGCATCCAAAATACATGTAATGTCCATTCTAAAGAAAGCACTGTATTATCAGGTACAGTTCTTTTGGCTTCAGAAAAGCAAGCGGGTCAAAGGCGCTTCCTTTCTGCACAGAGACAAGGGAAGAGGGAAAAAGCTGCACCAGTCAGCCAGTTCCCAGAATCAAAACTCTTCCCCCGCTTCCTCTGAGTCCACCGCATGACGCGGGGGCTCCACAGGCGTAGCCAGGTACGGTGGGGGGCCGCCTCAAAAATTTCAGCGATCAGTGGGGCTCACTCACAGGTGGATCCCTGGATCCTTCAAGTGGTATCTCAGGGGTACAAGCTGGAATTCGAGATGTCTCCCCCCCCCGCCGTTTCCTCAAATCTGCCTTGCCGACAACTCCCTCAGGCAGGGAGGCTGTGCTAGAGGCAATTCACAAGCTGTATTCCCAGCAGGTGATAGTCAAGGTGCCCCTACTTCAACAAGGACGGGGTTACTATTCCACACTGTTTGTGGTACCGAAACCGCACGGTTCGGTGTGACCCATTTTATATTTGAAATCCTTGAACACATACATAAAAAAATTCAAGTTCAAGATGGAATCGCTCAGGGCGGTTATTGCAAGCCTGGACGAGGGGGATTACATGGTATCCCTGGACATCAAGGATGCTTACCTGCATGTCCCCATTTACCATCCTCACCAGGAGTACCTCAGATTTGTGGTACAGGATTGCCATTACCAAGTCCAGACACTGTCGTTTGGACTGTACACGGCACCGAGGGTGTTTACCAAGGTAATGGCCGAAATGATGATACTCCTTCGAAAAAAGGGAGTTTTAATTATCCCGTTCTTGGACGATCTCCTTATAAAGGCGAGGTCCAAGGAGCAGATGTTAGTCGGCGTAGCACTATCTCGGGAAGTGCTACAACAGCACGGTTGGATTCTAAACATTCCAAAGTCACAGCTGGTTCCTACGACACGTCTACTGTTCCTGGGGATGGTTCTGGACACAGACCAGAAAAAAAAGTGTTTCTCCCGGAGGAGTAAGCCAAGGAGCTGTCATCTCTAGTCAGAGACCTCCTGAAGCCGAAACAGGTATCGGTGCTTCATTGCACGCGAGTCCTGGGAAAAATGGTAGCTTCCTACGAAGCAATCCCATTCGGCAGGTTCCATGCAAGAACTTTTCAGTGGGACCTGTTGGACAAGTGGTCCGGATCGCATTTTCAGATGCATCGGCTGATAACCCTGTCTCCAAGGACCAGGGTATCTCTACTGTGGTGGCTGCAGAGTGCCCATCTTCAAGAGGGCCGCAGGTTCGGCATACAGGACTGGGTCCTGGTGACCACGGATGCCAGCCTTCGAGGCTGGGGGGCAGCCACACAGGGAAGAAACTTCCAGGGACTTTGGTCAAGTCAGGAGACTTCCCTACACATAAATATTCTGGAACTGAGGGCCATTTACAATGTCCTGAGTCAGGCAAGGCCTCTGCTTCAAAACCAGCCGGTACTGTTCCAATCAGACAACATCACGGCAGTCGCCCATGTAAACCGACGGGGCGGCACAAGAAGCAGGAGGGCGATGGCAGAAGCCACAAGGATTCTCCGATGGGCGGAAAATCACGTGTTAGCACTGTCAGCAGTGTTCATTCCGGGAGTGGACAACTGGAAAGCAGACTTCCTCAGCAGGCACGATCTCCACCCGGGAGAGTGGGGACTTCATCCAGAAGTCTTCACACTGATTGTAAATCGTTGGGAACGGCCACAGGTGGACATGATGGCGTCCCGCCTAAACAAAAAACTAGAGAGATATTGCGCCAGGTCATGGGACCCTCAGGTGATAGCTGTGGACGCACTAGTGACACCGTGGGTGTACCAGTCAGTTTATGTGTTCCCTCCTCTGCCTCTCATACCAAAGGTACTGAGAATAATAAGACAACGAGGAGTAAGAACAATACTCGTGGTTCCGGATTGGCCAAGACGAGCGTGGTACCCGGAACTTCAAGAGATGATCTCAGAGGACCCATGGCCTCTGCCGCTCAGACAGGACCTGCTGCAGCAGGGGCCCTGTCTGTTCCAAGACTTACCGCGGCTGCGTTTGACGGCATGGCGGTTGAACGCCGGATCCTGAAGGAAAAGGGCATTCCGGAGGAAGTCATTCCTACGCTGATTAAAGCCAGGAAAAGATGTAACTGCAAAACATTATCACCGCATATGGCGGAAATATGTTGCTTGGTGTGAGGCCAGAAAGGCCCCAACGGAGGAATTTCAGCTCGGTCGATTTCTGCACTTCCTACAGTCAGGAGTGACTATGGGCCTAAAATTAGGCTCCATTAAGGTGCAGATCTCGGCTCTGTCGATTTTCTTCCAAAAAGAACTAGCTTCACTACCTGAAGTTCAGACATTTGTAAAAGGAGTGCTGCATATTCAGCCCCCTTTTGTGCCTCCAGTGGCACCTTGGAATCTCAACGTGGTGTTGAATTTCCTAAAATCACATTGGTTTGAGCCACTAAAAACCGTGGATCTAAAATATCTCACGTGGAAAGTGGTCATGTTATTGGCCTTGGCTTCAGCCAGGCGTGTATCAGAATTGGCGGCTTTGTCATGTAAAAGCCCTTATCTGATTTTCCATATGGATAGGGCAGAATTGTGGACTCGTCCCCAGTTTCTCCCTAAGGTGGTATCAGCCTTTCACTTGAACCAACCTATTGTAGTGCCTGCGGCTACTAGGGACTTGGAGGATTCCAAGTTACTGGACGTAGTCAGGGCCTTGAAAATTTATGTTTCCAGGACGGCTAGAGTCAGAAAAACTGACTCGCTATTTATCCTGTATGCACCCAACAAACTGGGTGCTCCTGCTTCTAAGCAGACTATTGCTCGCTGGATTTGTAGCACAATTCAGCTGGCGCATTCTGCGGCTGGACTGACGCATCCTAAATCAGTAAAAGCCCATTCCACAAGGAAGGTGGGCTCATCTTGGGCGGCCGCCCGAGGGGTCTCGGCTTTACAACTTTGCCGAGCTGCTACTTGGTCAGGGGCAAACACGTTTGCAAAATTCTACAAATTTCATAACCTGGCTGAGGAGGACCTTGAGTTCTCTCATTCGGTGCTGCAGAGTCATCCGCACTCTCCCGCCCGTTTGGGAGCTTTGGTATAATCCCCATGGTTCTTTCGGAGTTCCCAGCATCCACTAGGACGTTAGAGAAAATAAGATTTTACTCACCGGTAAATCTATATCTCGTAGTCCGTAGTGGATGCTGGGCGCCCATCCCAAGTGCAGATTGTCTGCAATACTTGTACATAGTTATTGTTAACAAAAGGGTTATTGTTGAGCCATCTGTTGAGAGGCTCAGTGTTTTCATACTGTTAACTGGGTATAGTATCACGAGTTATACGGTGTGATTGGTGTGGCTGGTATGAGTCTTACCCGGGATTCAAAATCCTTCCTTATTGTGTCAGCTCTTCCGGGCACAGTATCCTAACTGAGGCTTGGAGGAGGGTCATAGTGGGAGGAGCCAGTGCACACCAGGTGACCTAAAGCTTTCTTTAGTTGTGCCCAGTCTCCTGCGGAGCCGCTATTCCCCATGGTCCTTTCGGAGTTCCCAGCATCCACTACGGACTACGAGAAATAGATTTACCGGTGAGTAAAATCTTATTTTCTGTCAGAAGTCAGCGTAAGGAAGGTACCACACTATCAGCCAAGACGGAAGTGGATATATTTTCCAATGGGCTTCCCATAAGTTGATCTTCAAACTATACCTTCGTTTTTCATCTCTGGTCAATAAACATGCATTTTTTTTCCATACTGTTTATTTAATAAAAGCTATGTAAGCTGAAAAATATACATGAATAACTGTTGGAATCTGTCATTTTGTCATCATCACCACCTCCTCTAATTTAGAAGACACAATAAAACTCCACAGCAACAAACAACAAAACCTAAAACAATCCTACATAGAAACAGAACATGTACATGCAAGGATGGCCGAGAGTACAAACAGGAGACATAACTAGTGTGGGCCCTGCTCATGAGAGCTTACACCCTAGATGGAGAGGGTAATGCAGACAATAGTGCACAGATGTATGGGATAGTAGTTGGTGGTGCACGGAGGGTGTAGCAGCAGGTAGGGTAGGATAGGCTATAGTGAAATAGTAGGCTTGGGGACAAGAGGGATTTGTGGGACGTTTGGTAAGGTGGCCTATGTAGTTCCATAAACTGGAATCAGAACTCAAGACATTTTTGATGCAGGTGAGGTGGTTATTAAAGAGGAGGCAGGGTGCGGGTCAGACGAGGACAGAGATGTATGAGTGTTGGTGAGGGCTCCAAGAATGATTAGCATGCATTGGATTCTGGATGCTTTATTATACAAGCCATTAAACATTGCCAATTTATGCCTCACCTCCCTGCTTTTAAACAATGGTACTGGTAACGCCAACACGTCACAGCAGAGAGTAGTCCAGCAATCTTGCAGCCGCATTTGCGACAAGGAGGGACAGCAGGAGGCTGCGCTAGTTAACACAGGAGATGAGTCAATTATAAAGCTTTCTTGCAACATTTTCAGTGAAAACGCTTATTCTTGCAATGTTATACTGAAAGAGGCAACTGGGGACAGCGTGATGTTATCAACATTGAGGGAGACTAGAGAGGGGGCTGTGGCAAGATTAGGAAAGAGGATGAGCTCAGTTTTGAGATCACGTTAAGCTTTAAGTATCTTTGGAATATCTAAATGGAATTGGCAAAGGGGCAGAAGGACACAAGAAATACAAGAGAAGAGGGAATTCAGGGGAGGAGAGGTAGATTTGGGACTCGTCTGCACAAAGATGGCAGTAGAGGCCGAAGGAGTATTAGTTCAACAAGAGATGAGGTATTATTAGAGCAAAACAGAAGGCCAATAACAAATCCTTGTGTGACCCCAACAAATACTGGAAGTGGAGGGGAGAATGCGTCATAATCAGAGAATGCATAGTTTTAAAAAAGTTAGGCAATATCACAGCATCGTCTCCGACACCAGTCTCAGTATGGATCTATAGCAGTCATGACATTACAACACTGTCCTGGAGATGTGGAAGATGACTTTTGTGGTCCTTGTGTAACACTGTTTTAAACTTTACTTTTGAACAGAACTGTAGTGTAATACAGGTTGAGTATCCCATATCCAAATATTCAGAAATACGGACTTTTTGAGTGAGAGTGAGATAGTGAAACCTTTGTTTTTTGATGGCTCAATGTACACAAACTTTGTTTAATACACAAAGTTATTAAAAATATTGTATTAAATTACCTTCAGGCTGTGTGTATAAGGTGTATGTGAAACATAAATGAATTATGTGAATGTACACACATTTTGTTTAATGCACAAAGTTATTAAAAATATTGGCTAAAATTACCTTCAGGCTGTGTGTACAAGGTGTATATGTAACATAAATGCATTCTGTGCTTAGATTTAGGTAACATCACCATGATATCTCATTATGGTATGCAATTATTCCAAAATACGGAAAAATCAGATATTCAAAATACCTCTGGTCCCAAGCATTTTGGATAAGGGATACTCAACCTGTACTAGCAATTAACAATGTATGTGGCTTTCAAGTTTGATATATGAAAATTTCAATCTAAGTTTAGCGGTTCTGTAAGATTACAACACTGCATCTGCATAAGGGGGTGGTCCAAATAGCTCTTTTCTTTTTTTCCAGAGCAACGGCGCAATTGGGAGAAGTAAAAGCGTAATATCTTTATCCGTGCCTGATTTTGTTGTCCCCTTGATGAGCTGCCTCGTTCTGGGTTCTTTGAAAACATAATTTCCATTTCCTGAAAGTGTTGGAGGTAGCCAAATAATAAAAAAGAAATTGTGTTGAACGTGCTACTGGCATTTATAACCATTAGCGGGTTAAGAATCTTTCAAATATGGGAGAATCAATCATTTTAGTTATAACAAACGTGTGTAAACATCTGCCTCAGTCATAGCAAAGAAGGGGTCCACAGCAAGCCTTAACCTCAGATTTTGGAACCATCCCCATAAAAATAATGCTCTATTGCAAGTGACCTTTTTGAGGGTTTGCTACTACATATTGGACAGATGTCACAAATTTCATAGTCCATCTGCTACTATTTTAGGATTACATAGTGGCCGAACTACCAATGACAGGGGAAAAAAGCTGGCAGGGCAGGAGAAATAGCGGGAAAACGTTGGGGAGAAAAGAAGGGGGGGGGGGGGGGGAGTGAGGGAATAATAGGGGGAATGTAAAAAAGTCAATTAAAGGGAAGCATATGAGGAGGGCCCTGCCTGTTCCATTCATACTGGGCCCCATAACTTCCAGTGGAAGCCAGCTGTAAGTTTTCATGGAAAACAATGTCATGAGAAAATAAATAGAGTGCTATATGAGGGGGAAGTTGAAGGATACATATTTAAAAGTACTTTAGCAGATTTTGGGGAGAAAAAAAAACATGCAAAATGCACCACGTACTAGATCCCAGACCAGCATTTGTTCCTTTGAGTGACTACATTTTGATCAAAGAAAAGAAAAAAAAAAAGAAAAAGAAAAAGATACAATCAGTGTATATAAAATGTTGAAGGCTATCAGTCCTTAAAAAAAACCATCGCTCATACCTGTGACTTATATAGCTGCCGGAATGTAGCTCACAGCTGACAAAATGTATCAATGAACGAAATGAGTGCTCAAATATCCATCTGGTGAGGTGCCTCTAATGTGTGAGGGATGGGATGATACATTGCAAGTGGAACAGTTAGAAAGAGGCCTGTGTGGCAGAGGATTTAGGATTCCATCATTAGTATATATTATATGTTGATATATACTGTATATATTGGTATAACACCAGCAGCAAAGTTGGGCTTCCTTTTAAACAGTGCAATGGGTATTCCATTGACATTCAATGTCATAAATAATGTCTAAAAACGTAACCAGATAACCATCATAAAATTACTTTATCGCATCAGTATTCCATCAGGAATGTCAAATTCCACAATTGTCAATGTATTGCTCTCCTTGCAGATCATTCTCAGTCTCAAGACACTGCAGTGATGATTTCTCAAGAGTAGTAATAATAGGATTTTGGTTACCTACCGGTAAATCCTTTTCTCGTAGAGGATGCTGGGGTCCACAATAGTACCATTGGGTATAGACGGGTCCACTAGGAGCCATTGGCACTTTAAGAGTTTGAGAGTGTGGGCTGGCTCCTCCCTCTATGCCCCTCCTACCAGACTCAGTCTAGAAATTGTGCCCAAGGAGACTGACATCTTCGAGAGAAGGATTTAACACAGACAGTGGAGAGATTCATACCAGCTCACATATACAAGGCACATCAACCTAACTAGCTTGAAAACTCAGCAACTGCTGAAACATTACTTACCAAGTAACAATGCAGTACATAACTAAACAAAGTCGTACTGGACCAGGTAACGGTTGCAGGAAAACGAAGCGCTGGGCGGGCGCCCAGCATCCTCTACGGCAGTCATTCCCAACCACGGTCCTCAAGGCACACCAACAGTGCAGGTTTTAGTGATATCCAGGCTGCAGCACAGATGGTTAAATCAAAATAACTAAGCTACTAATTAAGTCACCTGTGCTGAAGCCTGGATATCACTAAAACCTGCACTGTTGGTGTGCCTTGAGGACCGTGGTTGGGAAAGCCTGCTCTACGGACTATGAGAAAAGGAATTACCGGTAGGTAACCAAAATCCTATTTTCTCTTACGTCCTAAAGGATGCTGGGGTCCACATTAGTACCATGGAGATGTACCAAAGCTCCCAGAACGGGAGGGAGAGCGTGGAGGCTACTGCGGAACTGATTGCCTGAACTTCAGATCATCAGAGGCCAAAATATCAAACTTGTAGAACTTTGCAAACGTGTTTGACCCAGACCAAGTTGCAGCTCGGCAAAGTTGCAATGCCGAGACACCCCGGGCAGCCGCCCAGGAAGACCCCACCTTACGAGTAGAATGGGCCTTAACAGATTTTGGACACGGCAGTCCTGCCGTAGAATAAGACAAACAGAGAGTCCGACTTTCTGTGACGAGAAGTTCTCTTCACATATATCTTCAGAGCCCTCACAACATCCAAGGAATTTGATGTAATTGAGGAGTCAGTAGCTACTGGCACCACAATAGGTTGGTTGATATGAAATGCCGACACAACCTTCGGAAGAAACTGCTGACGTGTCCGGAGTTCAGCTCTATCTTCGTAGAAGATCAAGTAAGGACTTTTACAGGACAAAGCCTCTAATTCCGACACACGTCTAGCAGAAGCTAAGGCCAACAACGTGACCGCCTTCCAAGTAAGAAATTTTACCTTAACCTCCTGTAGAGGTTCAAACCCATCCGACTGGAGAAACTGCAACACCACGTTAAGGTCCCAAGCCGCCGTAGGTGGTACAAAGGGAGGATGGATGTGCAGAGCTCCCTTCAAAAAAGTCTGAACCTCAGGGAGGGCAGTCAATTGTTTCTGGAAGAAGATGGAGAGGGACGAAATCTGGACCTTCACAGATCCCAACCTCAGTCCCATATCCACACATTTCTTCCAAATACGATGGCAATGTTTCGACGTTACCCCTTTCCTAGCCTGCATTAGGGTAGGAATGACCTTCTTCAGAATGCCCTTCCGAACTAGTATCAGGCGTTCAACCTCCATGCCGTCAAACGTAGCCGCATTAAGTCTTGATAGGCGAACGGTCCATGCAGCAGCAGATCCTCCCGAAGAGGAAGAGGCCACGGCTCTTCCTGCAAGAGATTCAGAAGGTCCGCGTACCAAGCCTGCCTTGGCCAGTCCAGAGCAATGAGGATCGCCTGAACCCTTGACCTCCTTACGAGCTTTAGAACTCTTGGAATGAGTGGAAGAGGTGGAAACACATACACCAACCGGAAGACCCATGGAGACACCAGGGCGTCCACTGCCACTGTTTGTGGGTCCCTCGACCTGGAACAATAGCATTGAAGCTTCTTGTTGAGACGAGAGGCCATCATGTCTATTTGGGGTAACCCCCAAAGGTCTGTAATTTCCTTGAACACCTCCGGATAAAGACCCCTGGATGGAGATCGTGTCTGCTGAGAAAGTCTGCTTCCCAGTTGTCTACTCCCGGAATGAAGATTGCTGAGAGCGCCAACTCGTGTCTTTCTGCCCAGAGGATGATTCTTGTCACATCACCTCTGACATTGCAGCTCTGCTCTTCGTTCCGCCCTGTCGGTTTATGTAGGCCACTGTCGTTACATTGTCCGACTGTACTTGAATGGCCTGATTTCTTAGAAGTTGGGCCGCCTGAAGAAGACTGTTGTAGATGGCTCTTAGTTCCAGGATGTTGATGGGCAGGCCGGCTTCCAGACTTGACCACCTTCCCTGGAATGTTTCCCCCTGAGTGACTGCACCCCAGCCCTGAAGGCTCGCATCCGTGGTTAGAAGGACCCAGTCCTGAGTCCCGAACCTGCGGCCCTCCAGAAGGTGAAGCAATTGGAGCCACCAGAGGAGTGAAATTCTGGCCTTTGGCGACAGACGAATCCTCTGGTGCATGTGGAGATGAGATCCTGACCACTTGTGCAGGAAATCCAGTTGGAAGGCCCGAGCATGGAACCTTCCGTATCGGAGAGCCTCGTAAGAGGCCACCATCTTTCCCAAAAGGCGAATGCATTGATGAGCTGACACCAGGGCTGGCTTCAGGATATCCCGGACCTTTGTTTGTATCACCAACGCCTTTTCCTGCGGAAGAAACACCCTCTGTACTTCTGTGTCGAGGATCATCCCCAGAAGAGACAACCTCTGGGTCAGTTCTAGATGTGACTTTGGGAGATTCAGTATCCAACCGTGGACTCCGAGTAGGTGCGTTGTGAAAACAATGGACTGCAACAGCTTCTCCTTGGACGAAGCCTTTATCAGCAGATCGTCCATATATGGAATGATGTTCACCCCTTGTTTGCGGAGGAGAACCATCATCTCTGCCATCACCTTGGTGAACACCCTCGGTGCTGTTGAGAGGCCGAATGGCAGGGCCTGGAACTGGAAATGACGGTCCAATAATGCGAAACGGAGATAAGCCTGATGCGGCAGCCAAATGGGAATGTGGAGGTACGCATCCTTGCTATCCAGGGATACCAGGAATTCCCCCTCTTCCAGACCCGATATCACCACCCTAAGAGACTCCATCTTGAACTCCTTTAAAAAGGGGTTCAGTGATTTTAGGTTCAGAATGGGCCTGACCGAACCACCCGTTTTCGGTACCACAAAAAGGTTTGAATAGTAACCTGTGGTTTGTAAATGAGGAGGAACTGGTACAATGACCTGTGCCTCCACCAACTTTTGGATAACTTCCTGTAGTACAGTTCTGTCTGCCAGTAGAACTGGCAAGCATGATTTGAAAAATCGGTGAGGAGGGACATTTTGAAATTCCAGCCTGTATCCCTGGGACACAATATCTATCACCCAGGGATCCAGGCTGGACGATACCCAGACGTGACTGAACTGTCTGAGTCTCGCCCCCACCTCCAGGCCACGCGGTCCATCCTCATGCGGAGGACTTTGGCGTACCTGAAGCAGGCTTTTGTTCCTGGGAACCTGCAGCAGCAGGTTTCTTGGATTTAACTCGACCTCCCCTAAAGAAGGTATTGGACGGTTTGGCCTTTCTAGGCCGAAAGGACTAAGATGCTGATGAAGAGAAGTATTTCTTCGAAGCAGGAGCAGCTGAGGGAAGAAACGGAGACTTACCCGCTATAGCCGCTGATATCCACGCATCCAGAGCTTCCCCAAAGAGAGCCTGACCTGTGTAGGGTAAGGACTCCACACTTTTCCTGGATTCCGCGTCGGCAGACCACTGGCGCAGCCACAGTCCCCGACGAGCTGAAACAGACATGGAAGATATTCTCGCAGCCATGGAACCCAAGCCTTTCATGGATTCTACCATAAAACCTGCAGAATCATATATGTTGCGTAAATACAATGCAACGTCATCCCTATCCATCGTATCCAAATCCTCAAGTAAGGTAGCCGACCACTTTACTATTGCCTTTGCAATCCATGCACTAGCAATAGTGGGACGTAATATGGCCCCTGAAGCAGTGTACATTGATTTAAGTGTATTATCAATTTTTCTATCAGCCGGCTCCTTTAAGGCGGTAGATCCTGGAACAGGTAAAACCACCTTTTTTGAGAGTCTGGACACAGATGCGTCAACAATAGGCGGGTTTTCCCATTTTTTGCTATCCTCTTCAGGGAAAGGAAACGCTGCCTGGACCCTTTTAGGGATCTGGAATTTTTTCTCCGGGTTTTCCCATGCTTTCTCAAATATAGCATTCAATTACTTTGATGCAGGGAAGGTTAGCAAGGCTTTCTTATTTTCAGTGAATAAAGCCTCCTCAACCTGCTCAGGCGTGGTATCATTTATATTTAACACATCCCTGATAGCCTCTATCATTAATTGAACCTCCTCTGCAAGAGAGGCAGACCCCGCAACACATCCCCATTACCGTCTGTGGTATCAGAATCGGTATCAGTGTCATCTTGTGTGATGTTAACAAGTGCCCGTTTTTGGGGGTATATAGCGGGGCGTCCTGAGGTACCATAATCGGGCCATATCGCCATGGAGTTCTGTAATACCTGGGTTGCAGACTCATTACTCGCAACCCTGTCAGAAATCTGAGTAATCCAAGATTTGATAGAGGAAAACCAGTCAGGTTCCCTTGCTGGAATCTGTGCTAAACCAGTGCTAACCTGATTACATGGAATGGGATCATCCTGTGAGGACATATCCTCTGCAGCATATGACACAGTGTCCCTGGACATAGCTAAAAAAGACCACCAAACACTCCACACACACACACACACACACACACACACACACACACGTGAGGGCAGGCAGAGTTTCCCCCCCAAGAATGGCAAGAGAGACACAGAGATTGGAGCCAACCCACACACAGCGCTTTTACCAAAGGGAGACCCCTTGTCAGCGCTGACTGTGCCCCTTAATAGGATACACAATCGTACTGCAGCCTCCCCCCCCCCTTCTACAACCCCCTGGTACCGTTTACAGATAGCTGGAGTTGCTGTGGAGGGACCTTCTTTCCTGGTCAGCGCTGTGCAGGCAGGAAAATGGCGCTGAAACGCTGCTGGGTCCGCTGAGAAGCTCTGCCCCCAAAATGGCGCTGTCTTCCCGCTCTTCTTCTGCTTATACTGGCCTGAGGATTTAGTGCTGGCTGAGATCCTGGGCCCCGACAGGCTTCTGGACCAGTGTAGGGTGTAGCGCTGGCTCAGGGCGCCCCTCACAGCGCTGCACCATGTACCGCTGAGCCATCCCCGGAGCGCAGTTAATACTGCACTCCTACCCTGTTGCCGCCATCTTCACACCGACCCCCCGCTTGCTAGGGGGGTCGGTGTCTCACTCGCCACCGAATCTTCAGCTCTGCAAGGGGGTGGCGGCATGCTGCTGGGGCGAGCGGTCCCCAGTGGCGGAGAACGATCAGACCCCTCAGGAGCTCAGTGTCCAGTCAGCGGAGACAGTGGCTCAGACCCCACAGGGCAGACAATGCTCCCCCCTCAGTCCCTCGCTGCAGGGAGGCTGTTGCCAGCAGCTTACCTGTAAAACAAAAAAAATCTAAAACAACGTTTTACTAGGAAACCTCAGGAGAGCTCCCCTAGCTGTGACCGGCTCCTCCGGGCACATTTTCTAAACTGAGTCTGGTAGGAGGGGCATAGAGGGAGGCGCCAGCCCACACTCTCAAACTCTTAAAGTGCCAATGGCTCCTAGTGGACCAGTCTATACCCCATGGTACTAATGTGGACCCCAGCATCCTCTAGGAAGTAAGAGAATATTTATGGTTCATTTCCTACTATTGAGAAATGATCACTGTGGTGTCTTGAGAATGACTTTATGATGATTTTTTGAAGTATGGCGGGTGCCCTAAATTTTATGGATACCGTATATACTAGAGTATAAGCCGACTTTTTCAGCACATTTTTCTATGCTGAAAAAGCCCCCCTCGGCTTATACTCGAGTCAGCTCCACGGCTGCAGCAGACGCCATGGGCTGTGTGGGAGTCCGCTGCAGCCGGATCCAGGGACAGACACTAGAGGTCATTATTGACGTCATGACGTCTCTCCAATAGAGAGGAGCCGCGGCGGCCAGACGGACGGAGCAGCAGAAGCAGCGGTCGGGTAGCAGGAGCGGGGCAGTGGTAAGTATTTTTGTGTGTGTGTGTGTGTGTGTGTGTGTGTGTGTGTGTGTGTGTGTGTGTGTGTGTGTGTGTGTGTAAGCGGCAACAGGGGGCAAAAGAAAGAGGGGGCACAACTACTGGGGGCAAAGAAAGAGGGGGCACAACTACTGGGGGCACAACTACTGGGGGCACAACTACTGGGGGCAAAGAAAGAGGGGGCACAACTACTGGGGGCAAGGAAAGAGGGGGCACAACTACTGGGGGCAAAGCAACAGGGGGGCATGTTTTTATCTGGCACTGTGGGGGGATATCTGTCACTGGGGGTATATGTGGTACTGGTGACACAGCCCTAGCAACAAGCATTACCCCCTGGCAACAAGCATAACACCTACCGCATGAAACCCCTGGCAACGAGCATGACACCAGGAGCATGAAAACCCCTGGCACCGTGCATTTCCCACCCTAGGCTTATACTCGAGTCAATAATTTTTTCCAGTTTTTGTGGTAAAATTAGGTGCCTCGGCTTATATTCGGGTTGACTTATACTCGAGTATATACGGTATATAGATATTAGTAAATAGACTTGGTATCTGTTGGGTCATCTCAGCCACCCCTCCCATACTTAGGGGGATATATACTAAGCAGTGAAAAGTGTGGAGAAGTGAGCCAGTGGAGAAGATGCCCATTGCAACCAATCAGTATTGAAGTAACATTTATAATTTGCATAATATAAAATTATACAGAGCAGCTGATTGGTTGCCGTAGGCAACTTCTCCACTCTTATCACTGCTTAGTACATCTCCCACTTAGCCTCTTCAGTCCCATCATCGAAGCTGCAGCACACGCATGTCAAGACTAAAGTACTAGGTGCGCCCTGTGCTGCGATGCACGACGCAGCCGGGATTAGGTCATAATGCCATACTGATCACCTCATTTTTAGCAGGTTCCAATGTAATAATAGCTGTCACTAAGTTATGCCATTATGCATTACAACTAATGTAAACACATCTCAACCACTAGTAGGCATGTAGCCTAATGAAGAACATACAGTAGTGGGCTTCCCACATTGTTACACTCATGAAAAGTGCGATAGAAAGAGAACGAATCAGTAACAGCGCCTCTCACACCATTGCGGTCTAAAATGAACATTGCAATTACATTTTTAAGGGATAACTCATTTAGGGGGATATCAAATTAGCTAATTGTCCTGCCGGGGGCTATCTAATTAGCCCTGAGAAGCCGGCGCGTGCCGCGGCTTATCAGGGAAGCAGAATCCCCGGAAACAGCCCTGAACCTGTGTGTTTTCGGGAGAAAGGGTTTTTGCTTTTTTGGGGTTTTTTTTTTTTTTTTTTTTTTTTTTTACACGCGATCTATTTGGATAGCCTGTATAAAAAAATTAAAAAAATTAAAAAAACGGTGAAACATCGGAAAAAAGTCCCAATGTTTTAACGGGGATAATTGGATATCCTCCTTTGTGGCAAACAGCAGGCAAAGTCCGCAATGTGCCGACACAACAGGGTTGGAATGCCGGCAGCAGCACCCTAAATATTGCATTTTACTTTGCAGCCCCCTAAGGGTGGATATATACACTATTTGTACCCCTTACGCACATGTAACTATATCCTGGATATTTTGCATGATAATGCGCACCAACCTGGGATTTCTGGGTTTGTGAAAGGAAACAACCCGGGGACTAAATCCCGGGTCTACACTCCTGCTTACGACCAGGGTCACGGAGCCGGCTTGCTAGATCTGGCACTTTCCCGGATGACACGTCTGAAAGCAGCATACTGCAAATATGGCTTATACAGAGCCGGCCTTAGGCATAGGCAAACTAGGCAATTGCCTAGGGCATCTGGTATGCCTAGGGGCACAAGCAGCTTCTGCTGATTAAAATTATATGTGGCATGCCTATATTCTGTGTGTAGCATTTCGTACGCAGATACAGCCACAGTTGCACACAGTATATAGGCATGCCACATATCATTTTAATCAGCAGAAGCTGCTTGTGCATACTAGCCACATAGCAATGCAAATAAGATGCATTTTCATAAAAAATAGGCACCCAAAGTTAGCAGAGCTGCCAGTTGACTCATGCCAGGAACTATATGTGTCATTATGTGTATAAGGGCATTAATAATGTGTAACATATGTGTAAGAGGCACTATGCATGTCATTAAGTGTATAAGGGCACTAATAATGTGCGGCATATGTGTAAGGGAAATTATGGGGTCAATTCTATTCGGCAACTAAAGAATAGCGCCGGGAATTAGCTCCCGACGCTATTCAATTCTGCTACTAGTTGCCCGCAATTGTCAGGAATTCTTCTCTCATCCCCGGGGGATGAGAGAAGAAACCCGACAAAAGTGCTGCCTCGCGGCCGGCGCGAGGCTGATTCTGTCGGGAATCAGCCTCGCGGCCGGCGCGAGGCTGATTCTGTCGGGAATCAGCCTCGCGCCGGGTAGTTAAGTCGGAGAATGCCCGTTCTCCCGACAAAACTACCTGTTAAGTCGGCGAGAACGGGACATCGCCGACTTAACTTTAGCTGAATTGAATAGCGTCGGGAGCTAATTCCCGGCGCTATTCTTTAGTTGCCGAATAGAATTGACCCCTATGTGCATAAGGGCATTAATAAGGGTTGGCATAATGTGCAAGGCGCATTATGTTTATAAGGACATTAATAATGTGTGTCATATGTGTAAGGGGCATTACTGTGTGGTATAATGTGTATAAATGCATTACCAATGTGTGGCATTATGTGTATAAGGTGCTCTACTGTATGGCGTAACATATAGAAAGGGCACTACAGTGTGGTCTAATGTGAATAAAGAGCAATATGGTGTGGTGTAATGTGAATAAGGAGCAATATGGTGTGGGGTAATGAGAATAAAGAGCAATATGGTGTGGTGTAATGTGAATAAGGAGCAATATGGTGTGGGGTAATGAGAATAAAGAGCAATATGGTGTGGTGTAATGTGAATAAGGAGCAATATGGTGTGGGGTAATGAGAATAAAGAGCAATATGGTGTGGTGTAATGTGAATAAGGAGAAATTCAGTATGATGTTATGTGAATGAGGGGCACTACTGTGAGGAGTAACGTATATAAGGTAAAGTGGTACTACTGTGTGATGTAATGTGAATAAGGGACACTATCACATGATAAATTGTGAATAAAGTTGAACTATTGTGAGGCATAATTTGAATTGGGGGTACTATTGTGTGGTCATGCCCCTTGCCAGCAAAAACACATACCTTTTTGGGTTGTGCGCCGAATGTGCACACTGTTCTTATTTAAATTACAGGGGGTAGGAAAACAAAAAAAAGGACTGCTATGGGTGGGGGGTGATGGTGCTGGGAAAGGGGTGCAGGGTCAGAGGCGGAACTAGCGGTGGTGCTAGGGGGCACCAGCCAAAATCTTGCCTAGGCATCAAATTGGTTAGGGCCGGCTCTGGGCTTATATGTACACTACATTGCAGCTAACGGAATTGGCCTTTTGGATTACAACACAACGTATCTCACACGTTTCCCCTTATAGCCTATAAATAGAAAATGCATGACAAAAGTGTCATTAAAGCATCATAATAAAGCAGGTGTTCGTTTTCATGCACTCATACCCACTTTCCCAGTGCACACATACAAAGGAGTCGTAAATATCAGAAAAGACAAAACTCAGCGGAAACAAACACTATGGGCTCAATCCAATCTGCTGCAATTTACCCACGGGGGGCAAGTAAGTGCAGCTACATGACATACTTCTGGTACGGCTGGATTTGCAGATTTTTGTTTGCAAGCTTATAGGGCTGCGTACAAAAATCCACAAATCTAGGGCGAGATAATACTGCGAGGGGGGGCGAGTTCTAATGCGCCTGCCAGTATTTACACACTGTTGCAATGGCAACTCACACCCCTCACATGTGGTAAGCAGTTATTTGAATTGAGCCCTACAAATGTATTGTGTGTGTGACTATGCAGGTATGTGGTGGTTGTTGTTGTGGTGGTTGGAAGGGGGGGGGGGGGTTGTGGTTAAAACGCCAAACTTGTTTTCAGTAGATACAGAGTAAAGGGAGGAATATCCTAGTACCACCACAAACTCCTCATTGGATACTTTTCACATTGATTCGCTGCAGTAGGACATGATGCCAATCGTAGGTGCCAGCTGGGATGTAGTTACAGGACAGTCAGTAACTATGCCAATCACAGAATGAGGCGCAACAAAGTTGACATGCCAATTACAGAATGTTAACGGGAACGCCAGAACTATAAACATGCTACTTACAGTGGTGATGCCAATCTGACTAACTCGGAAGCATGTTAACCTTGTCGACATGTCGGCGCCTGGATTCTGGGATCGACATAGTGACCGCCAATCCCACGTACCCATCCCAAACCGGCTGTGGGTGCTTGAGAATCATTGTGCTGCCACTAGCTATGCCAATGCATTAGTAATACGAAGTGTCACCCCCAATTATTTTGCAAAGTTGGCGCAGATAAGGACAATGCAGTATGATATACCAGCATATAAATGCAATGTAGAAGTGACACAGAGTACCATGCTCCTGAGTGATGGGCACATGGGCTGTGATCTGCCTGCGGGACACTGCTCTGCAACCCGCCATGTGACCATATAACACCACAGAACCAGGACAGGCAGTCCCACCACCACCATCACCCCCTGGCTGTCATCAGCCCCCAGGCTCAGTTACCTGCTCCACCCCCAGGAACTGATAGAAGTTCTGCTGGATCTCCTCCACCAAGTCAAAGAGCTCCAGGTCCCCGTTGTCCCAGGCCCCTGCGGGTGACAGATGTGTGCAGCTCACCAGCAGCAGCCAGGGCAGGAGGAGACGGCGGCCACCCCACATCCTGGAGCAGGCCCCGAGAAGCCGCTGTGACTCTGCTGCCCCCCCCTCCGTAGTAGTACAGAAGCAGACGTGGCTGACACCGCTCACAGTCACAGCCTTGGTTGCTGCTGCTGCAGAAGAGCAGCGTGGGAGGCGGGAGCGGCGACGTCACGTCTCCTAGGCAACGGCAGAGAGTCAGTCAGGGCCTGCTAGGCCGGGAGCTGGCTCCTTCGCGTTCCACGGTGTGCTGGATGCGACGCGCCATGGTCACAGTGCGCCCCTACTGGACGCGAGAGGAGAGTGCAGGCAGAGGAAGCACATGCAGCTGTCTCCTCTAGGGGTGATGAATCATCGCTCTGCGTCACTACAGTCACTGCTCTGCTGCTGCTAATGTTCTTATACTGTATGCAATGGGGGAAAGCTGCACAGCAACTGCAGCGGGCGAGGGTTCTATCACTGCATACGTACAGTGGCCAGCTGTTTGTAAGGAAAGTGTTAGTTCAGTGGCTCTTGCTCTGTCAGGTTCATGCATTAAGTGCAAATGTATTATATAGAGTTATTCAAAATAACGATTCATTATCGCTGCAATTCATGGCAACCGGGAAGCTTTATTCACCCAGACCGTCACCAGTGGCGTCACTAAGGGTGTGCAGGACGCAGCAGGGTGTCACCCTCAGAGGGTCTGACACTAAAATTCCGGCTCCTCCTGTAGCACCCGGCTCCTGTTACAGAGGAGGATCGCTAGTCTCCTGGGGCAGCCCAGCATCTTTGGAGATACAAGCACAAGCCAGAACCACTGGGGAGGGATCCTTCAGATCCCTCACCAAGGGGAAAAAAAAACAGAAAGGTGGTGGCCAGAGCCAGAACTACTGGGGAGGGATCCTGCAGATCCCTCTCCCAGGAAAGAACGGACAAAGGTGGTGGCCAGAGCCAAGCTCTATAATGCGACCTTGCCAGTCAAGGGGTTAATAAATAGGCTCTTCTGTCGGTTACGGTTACCAGCTGTCCTTATTTTCACTGGACCATCCCAGATTTTTCCTATTTTTTTCAACTGACACTATTGCACAATTCATTTCCTTTTATTGCATGCTGAAGCAGCTAATTTACATGAGGGTAATTCAGTTCAGTGCGGTAGATGTGATTTGCTGTTCTGGAACGGGAAATCACATACATTTTATAGCAAGTTTTTCCCAAACATGAAATAGTTGTGTAAGAAAATTTGCAATGCCAGGGCTACTGTAATTGTCTGATATGTGCATTGCAAGGCAGCACATCATGCTGAATAAATCCCCCCCGCTCAGGCCTTGTTGGAGAAAGCATTATTCCTATACATTGTAAGCTTGCGAGCAGGGCCTTCCTACCTCTATGACTGTTTTTTCTCTTACGTCCTAGAGGATGCTGGGGACTCTGTAAGGACCATGGGGTATAGACGGGCACCGCAGGAGACATGGGCACCTAAAAGAACTTTTCCTATGGGTGTGCACTGGCTCCTCCCTCTATGCCCCTCCTCCAGACCTCAGTTAGATTCTGTGCCCAGAGGAGAAGGGTGCACTGCAGAGAGCTCTCCTGAGTTTTCTGTGGAAAAATAATTTTGTTAGGTTTTTTATTTTCAGGGAGTCCTGTTGGCAACACAGGGACGTGCAGGCAGGGGAGGCAGTGCCTCCCCTGTCATAATGATTAAAATAGTACAAAGATAATAACACATTATACTTTGTATTATTTTAGCTAAATCTCTATGGGAGCCCAGTGACAATAATAAAGTGTCTGAAGAGGGGGGCGGGAAGGGGGCGGAGCCAAATCACGGGCTGGAAAAGCCCATTGAAAATTGAAAGAAATGCGGCACCAGCAGATCTGCCTCATTGACAGGGGCTGTGCCTTGAGCTCACATCAAGGCACACCCCTGTCAATCATTGGACAGTGGCAGGGGGTGGGCTGGAAGTAGAACGGATGGGCAATGTCAGATGCCCCCATTCGTGCAGGACCAGCGGGAGCCTCTGTGAGCTGTGTGTGCTGCGCTGTCTCTACCCCCCCTCCCTTAACCCTCGCGAACTCAGCTGCGCTCCCGCGAACCCCCCCCCCCCCCGCTCCCTTAGCCCCAGTGTTCTCAGCCCCCCCCCCTCTCTTAGTCTACCCTGTGTGCGCTCGACGGCCTTGCTCCTCTCCTGGCCCCGTGCTGACTGCTGAGCTGCTGCGGCGCCCCCGCTCCTCTTGGCCTGCAGTGCAATGTACAGACCGAGGGAGCGCCAGGTCAGGAGCCTGCAGCAGCGCTGGAAGAAGAAATCAGGTAAGTGACTGCCTACACACTACACTACACTACACTACACTACGGTACACTATACTATACTACAGTACACTATACTACACTACACTACAGTACACTATACTACACTACAATACACTACAGTACACTACATTACCCCCTAAGGGTAGAGGGGGTGTAAAGTGCTTTACCTGCTGTGTAAAAGGGGGCTGTAGCTGCTGTAATGTGTAAAAAAAAGGGGGACTGTCTGCTGTAATGTGTAAAAAAAGCGGACGCTCTCTGTCATAATGTGTACAAAGGGGAAGCTGTCTGCCGTAATGTCTAAAACGGGGACGCTGTCTGCCGTAATGTGTATAAAGGGGATGCTGTCTGCCGTAATGTGTAAAAAGGGGGACGTTGTCTGCTGTAATGTGTAAAAAAAGCGGACGCTGTCTGTCATAATGTGTACAAAGGGGACGCTGTCTGCCATAATGTCTAAAACGGGGATGCTGTCTGCCGTAATGTGTTTTAATGGGATGCTGTCTGCCGTAATGTGTAAAAAGGGGGACGTTGTCTGCTGTAATGTGTAAAAAAAGTGGACGCTGTCTGTCATAATGTGTACAAAGGGGATCCTGTCTGCCGTAATGTCTAAAACGGGGACGTTGTCTGCCGTAATGTGTATAAAGGGGATGCTGTCTGCCGTAATGTGTAAAAAGGGGGATGTTGTCTACTGTAATGTGTAAAAAGGGGACACTGTCTGCCATAATGTGTAAAAAGGGGACGCTGTCTGCCGTAATGTGTAAAAAAGGGGACGCTGTCAGCCGTAATGTGTAGAAAGGGGACGCTGTCTGCCGTAATGTGTAAAAAGGGGGACGTTGTCTGCTGTAATGTGTAAAAAGGGGACGCTGTCTGCCGTAATGTGTAAAAAGGGGACGCTGTCTGTCGTAATGTGTAAAAAGGTGGACGCTGTCTGCCGTAATGTGTAAAAAGGGGACGCTGTCTGTCGTAATGTGTAAAAAGGTGGACGCTGTCTGCTGTAATGTGTAAAAAGCTGGACACTGCCGTAATGTGTAAAAAGGGGACGCTGTCTGCCGTAATGTGTAAAAGGGGCTCTACCTGGTGTAGTGGTGCTACTGTGCGGCATAATTTGAATAATAGAGACTACTGTGCACCGTTATAAGAATTGGTATTATTTTGTGGCCACACCCCTTCCCCACAAAGCCACGCCCTATTTCTCTTGCGCGCGCCTGCGGCGAGCACTGCCCCTGTTTTACGTAAGGGGCGGGGGCTCTGATGCCGTTTCTTGCACACAGCGCTAAAATGTCTAGTTACGGCACTGTTGCTAGGTATCCATTTTCCTGGCCCTGAGCAGGTCCCCCTCACCAGATCCTCTCTAGGGGTGAGGGGGTGGACTTGGATGGGATGGGGGGGGGGGGTCCAAAGCATTTTGTCGCACCTGGGCCCACCGCTCGCTAGTTCTGCCACTGGCTCTACCTGCTGTAATGTGTAATCGGGGGCTGTACCTGCCGTACTGTGTAAAAGGGAGCTGTACCTGCCATAATGTAAAAAAAGGATCTCTACCTGCCGTAATGTGTAATAAGAGGCTGTACCTGCCGTAATGTGTAAAAGGGGACTCTACCTGCCGTAATGTGTAAAAGGGAGCTCTGCCTGCCATAATGTGTAAAAGGGAGCTCTGCCTGGCGTAATTTGTGTAAGTGGCGCTACTATGCGTCGTAATTTGACTAATGGAAGCCCTGGACAACAAAATCGCATTCATGTCCTCCTCCCACTCCCTTCCCAGTCCCAAACACTAATTATTTTTTTTCTATAAAAATGTACAATATATCACAAGTATGATGAGCAGGCAGGCAGCGGGCATTGGTGGCAGTGTCGGCATCGGACTGAGATGCAAATTAGTGACGGAGGGCTGAGTCAGTTGATGGTGGGCGAGTTTGTAAGCCATTGGCGGTGGCAGCCGGCATCGCCACAGGGGCAGTAGTGGGCATTGGCTTGTCGGCGGTTGGGGTCATCGGCAGGATTCGGCGGACATTATGACTGTAGTGCCTCACTAGTCACTGACCTCACCGCACGCCACTGTGGCAACAGGCTCCCTGCATCGTGGGACTGAGGGGAGAGAAGCAGACCTACTTAACTGATAGGCTCTGCTTCTTAGGCTACTGGACACCATTAGCTCCAGAGGGAGTCAGAACACAGGTCTCACCCTGGGGTTCGTCCCGGAGCCGCGCCGCCGTCCTCCTCACAGATGCCGGAAGATAGAAGCCGGGTGAGTATGAGAAACAAGAAGACATCTCAGGCGGCAGAAAACTTCAGATCTTCATGAGGTAAGGCGAGCAGCGGTAAGCTGCGCGCCATTGCTCCCATACACAACACACAGACAGCACTGATGGGTGCAGGGCGCAGGGGGGGGGGGGGCGCCCTGGGGAGCAATAAACCTCGTTTTTGGGCAATAAGGTCACATTAGGCTGCGGAGGCAGCAAATAGATGATCCCCCGCCATTTTTGTGAAAATTGAAGAGGGACCGAAGCCCGGCGCTGGGGGGGGCGGAGCTTGATCCCTCAGCACTAACCAGCGCCATTTTCTCCACAGAGCTGCATGAGAAACGCTGGCTCCCCGGACTCTCCCCTGCTGAACGCTTCAGAGGTTGGAAAAAAGAAAGGGGGGGCACATTGGCGCGCAGTGAGTGGGAAATTGGATATATATATATATATATATAATATAAAAGCGCTGTCTGGTTTTTCCAGTGTCATTTGGGCGCTGGGTGTGTGCTGGCAACTTTCTCTCTGTCTCTCCTAAGGGCCTGGTTGGGGTTTTGTCCCCTTATAGGTATATCCCTGTGTGTGTGTGTGTGGGGGGGGGGGGTGTTGGTACGTGCGCGTCGACATGTCTGAAGCGGAAGGCTTCTCCAAGGAGGAGGTAGAGCAGATGAGTTGTGTGTCCCCGTCGGTAGTGCCGACTCAGGAATGGATGGACATGTGGCATATGTTGAATGCAAGTGTGACATCTTTACATAAGAGGCTAGATAAGGCTGAATTCGGGGAGGCGTCAGGGGGTCAATCCTCGGATTGGACCGACTCACAGGGCCCGTCGGGGTCTCAAAAGCTTCCCTTGGCAAAAATTGTGGACACAACTACTGACACGGACTCTGATTCCAGTGTCGACTATGATGAAGCTAAATTGCACCCTAAGGTGACAAAGAGCATTCAGTGTATGATTATTGCAATAAGAGATGTGTTGCATATTGCTGATAAACCCTCTGTTCCTGACACGAGGGTACACATGTTTAAGGGAAAGGAACAGATAATAAACTTTCCCCCATCTCATGAACTTAATGAGTTTTTTGAAAAAGCTTGGGAGACTCCGGATAAGAGACCGCAGATTCCCAAAAGAATTAATATGGCATACCCCTTCCCTACACAGGACAGGGTACGTTGGGAATCCTCTCCCACTGTGGACAAGGCTTTAACGCGCCTGTCAAAGAAAGTGGCGCTACCGTCTCCAGACACAGCGGCCCTCAAGGATCCTGCGGATCGCAGGCAAGAGACTACTTTAAAGTCTATTTATTCACATACTGGAGCTTTGCTAAGACAGACAATTGCGTCGGCATGGGTATGTAGCGCAATTTCAGCCTGGACAGATAACCTGTCGGCTGACCTTGATACCATGGATAGAGATACTGTTTCGTTAATTCTAGCCCATATCAAAGACGCAGTCTTGTATATGAGAGACGCTCAAAGGGACATTGGATTACTGGCTTCCAGAGCCAATGCCATGGCTATTTCAGCGAGAAGATCCTTATGGACCCTCCAGTGGACGGGTGATGCGGATTCGAAAAAGCATATGGAGGTTCTACCCTATAGGGGAGACGTGTTGTTTGGGGATGGGCTGGCGGACCTGGTTTCCACAGCTACCGCAGGTAAATCTAACTTTTTACCATTTATTCCCCAACAGCAGAAGAAAACTCCAACATATCAGATGCAGTCCTTTCGGTCACAAAAGTCCAGAAGAGGTCGGGGATCCTCCTTCCTTGCCAGAGGTAAGGGTAGAGGGAAAAGAACACCTGCTTCGGCTGGTGCCCAGGAACAGAAGTCCTCCCCGGCTTCTACAAAACCCACTGCATGACGCTGGGGCTCCCCTGTGGGAGTCCGCACCGTTGGGGGCTCGTCTTCGACTCTTCAGCCAGGTCTGGGTCAGCTCAGACCTGAATCCTTGGGCGTTGGAAATAGTTTCCCAAGGCTACAAACTGGAATTCGAAGAGGTGCCCCCACCCGATTTTTCAAGTCGGCCTTACCAGCTTCTACCCCAGACAGGGATGTAGTGTTAGCTGCAATTCAAACGCTGTGTCAACAGCAAGTAATTATCAGGGTTCCCTTGAACCAACAGGGAAGAGGGTACTATTCAACCCTCTTTGTGGTCCCGAAACCGGATGGTTCGGTCAGACCTATTTTGAATCTAAAATCCCTAAACCTGTACATGAAAAGATTCAAATTCAAGATGGAATCGCTCAGGGCGATAATAGTCAGCATGGAGGAGGGGGAGTTTATGGTGTCACTGGACATAAAGGATGCTTACCTTCATGTCCCCATATATCCTTCCCATAAGGAGTACCTGAGATTCGCTGTAAAGGATTGTCATTACCAATTTCAGACGTTGCCGTTTGGGCTTTCCACAGCCCCAAGGATTTTCACCAAGATAATGGCGGAAATGATGGTGGTCCTGCGCAAGCATGGAGTCACAATTATCCCATACTTGGACGATCTCCTGATAAAGGCGAGATCAAGAGAGCAATTGCTGAGCAATGTGACACTCTCTCTGAGAGTGCTCCAGCAACACGGTTGGATTCTAAATCTAACGAAGTCACAGTTGATTCCGCCAACTCGACTAACGTTCCTAGGTATGATACTGGATACGGAACAAAAGAAGGTTTTTCTCCTGTTGGAAAAAGCCCAGGACATCCAGAACATGGTCAGAGACCTGCTAAAGCCAAAAAGAGTGTCAGTTCATCAATGCACTCGTGTTCTGGGGAAAATGGTGGCAGCCTACGAGGCCATCCCCTTCGGCAGGTTCCATGCAAGGACGTTTCAATGGGACCTTCTGGACAAATGGTCCGGGTCCCATCTACATTTACATCGGAAAATAACACTGTCCCCCGGGACCAGGGTGTCTCTTCTATGGTGGCTGCAAAGTGCTCACCTTCTGGAGGGTCGCAGGTTCGGAATTCAGGACTGGATCCTGGTAATCACGGACGCGAGCCTCCGAGGATGGGGAGCAGTCACCCAAGGAAGAAATTTTCAGGGACTGTGGTCAGACCAGGAGTCCTGTCTACACATCAACGTGTTGGAGCTCAGAGCCATATACAACGGCCTTCGACAAGCGGAGAGTCTTCTTCGCAACCTACCGGTTCTGATTCAATCAGACAATGTCACAGCAGTGGCTCATGTGAACCGCCAAGGCGGGACAAGAAGCAGAGCCGCGATGGCGGAAGCAACCAGGATTCTTCGCTGGGCGGAAAATCACGTAAGCGCTCTGTCAGCTGTCTTCATTCCGGGAGTGGACAACTGGGAAGCAGGCTTCCTCAGCAGACACGATCTCCATCCAGGAGAGTGGGGACTTCATCAAGAAGTTTTTGCAGTGATAACGGGTCTTTGGGGAGTTCCTCAAATAGACATGTTGGCGTCACGCCTCAACAAGAAGCTTCGGAGGTATTGTGCCAGGTCCCGGGACCCTCAGGCAGTAGCAGTAGACGCCCTGGTAACGCCATGGGTGTTCCAATCGGTCTACGTGTTTCCTCCTCTTCCTCTCATCACAAAGGTGTTGAGGATCATAAGGCGAAAAAGAGTACAGACAATACTCATTGTTCCAGACTGGCCTCGAAGGGCCTGGTACTCAGATCTTCAGGAGATGCTCACAGGAGATCCCTGGCCTCTTCCTCTAAGGGAGGACCTGTTGCAGCAGGGTCCTTGCGTGTTCCAAGACTTACCGCGGTTACGTTTGACGGCATGGCGGTTGAACGCCGGATCCTAGCTGAGAAGGGGATTCCGGAGGAGGTCATCCCTACTCTAATAAAGGCTAGAAAAGAGGTGACGGTAAAACATTATCACCGTATCTGGCGAAAATATGTGTCTTGGTGTGAAACCAAGAACGCCCCTACGGAAGATTTTCATTTGGGTCGTTTTCTTCACTTCCTACAGACAGGAGTGGATATGGGCCTGAAATTAGGCTCTGTTAAGGTACAGATTTCGGCCCTCTCGATATTCTTTCAGAAGGAATTGGCTTCTCTTCCAGAAGTCCAGACTTCTGTAAAGGGAGTGCTACACATCCAGCCTCCTTTTGTGCCTGCAGTGGCACCATGGGACCTGAACGTGGTGTTGCAGTTCCTAAAATCACACTGGTTTGAACCACTTAACAAGGTTGAGTTGAAATTTCTTACCTGGAAGGTGGTCATGTTGTTGGCCTTAGCATCTGCAAGGCGAGTGTCAGAATTGGCGGCCTTGTCTCACAAGAGCCCCTACTTGATTTTTCATGTTGATAGAGCGGAATTGAGGACACGCCCTCAATTTTTGCCTAAGGTGGTTTCTTCATTCCATTTGAACCAACCCATTGTGGTGCCTGTGGCTACGAGTGACTTGGAGGATTCCAGGTCCCTGGATGTAGTCAGGGCCTTGAGGATTTATGTAGCTAGGACGGCTAAAATTAGGAAAACAGAGGCTCTGTTTGTCCTGTATGCTGCCAACAAGATTGGCGCGCCTGCTTCGAAGCAGACTATTGCTCGCTGGATCTGTAACACGATTCAGCAGGCTCATTCTACGACTGGATTGCTGTTACCGCATTCGGTTAAGGCCCATTCCACTAGGAAGGTGGGCTCTTCTTGGGCGGCTGCCCGGGGCGTCTCGGCATTACAGCTTTGCCGAGCAGCAACTTGGTCGGGGTCAAACACTTTTGCTAAATTCTACAAGTTTGATATCCTGGCTGATGAGGACCTAGCATTTGCTCAGTCGGTGCTGCAGAGTCATACGCACTTTCCCACCCGATTGGGAGCTTTGGTATAAACCCCATGGTCGTTACGGAGTCCCCAGCATCCTCTAGGACGTAAGAGAAAATAAGATTTTAAACCTACCGGTAAATCTATTTCTCCTAGTCCGTAGAGGATGCTGGGCACCCGTCCCAGTGCGGAAACTCTGCAAGACTTGTATATAGTTGTTGTTTACATAAGGGTTATGTCACAGTTGGAATCGGTCTTGGACCGCTACTGTTGTTTGTTCATACTGTTAACTGGTTATGTATGTTCCGGGTTACATGGTATGATTGGTGTGGGCTGGTAGGAATCTTGCCCTTGGATTTATAAAATTCTGCCCTCGTATTGTCCATCTCCTCTGGGCACAGTTCTCTAACTGAGGTCTGGAGGAGGGGCATAGAGGGAGGAGCCAGTGCACACCCATAGGAAAAGTTCTTTTAGGTGCCCATGTCTCCTGCGGAGCCCGTCTATACCCCATGGTCCTTACGGAGTCCCCAGCATCCTCTACGGACTAGGAGAAATAGATTTACCGGTAGGTTTAAAATCTTATTTTTTTTATTACCCAGTTTTGTTATATCATTGTTATTTCCAATTGTAAAGCGCAACTGTTAATAATAATAATAATAATAATTATATAAATAATAATAATTATTATAATTACTATTATTATTATTATTATTAATGTAATTCAGAGGAGTATTTAAAATCCCCCAAATTGAAGTCACCATTACATTCATTCATAGGACAGTATTGTATGTGATGTACTTAGATGCATTGACTCAGCAGCGAAATGTCCTTTAAATTATTTAAGAACATTGTCACTATGAGACTCATGTAGAGTAGAAAGTAGGTCTGTATTATTTGCTTAAATGATGCATTTCCATACTGCTTATGTGCACCACATATGTGGACACATACGTACATATGCAGATTTTATTGCCTACAGTCCCTTCCAAAATGGCCGCCGCGCATGGGCAGTAGTGAGTGTGTGCAAATAGGGTAATAATAATAATTTAATAATTTCATTTATATAATCTTTTCTCAATCATGACTTAAAGTCTCTTACAACATCAGAAACAAAGCACACAGGTTCTGTAATACAAAAAGAAGAAAACAAACAATGGGCGAAATGCAGGGATCGGTATGTCTATTACAGGTAATAACTTCCATGGGTTATACATCCCACTTGCGAAGGGTACCAGGCAAGGCAGATGAGACAAAATGGGGAAGTTGCAGCGTACTAAAACTAAGAGCAGGGACCTTAAATACCCAACATCCCTCTCCTTCAAAACTAGCAAAATAATAGGCCATAGACTACTATAGGGTAACAACATCTGCAGATGGTGTTACTTATCGGGGGCTTTACATTCCGGAGCATGGTAAATCCGACAGCACAGCAGCCTCCATAGAAACCTATAGGGCCTGCATTTACATACGAACATGGAGATATCTGCTGCGATCTCTCCATAGTACATCTTGGGGATCTGTACTATTTGCACATACTCTCAGAAAACATCTGTTTTGGGGGAATATCTTTAAGATAAATAGGCCCCTCTGACTCTGCTTTTCACACTGATTTTCCCATTGCAATAATCTTAGTTGAATTTATTAGCTGATGCTGAAAATGCCTTTAAATCAAGACAATTAAAGCAGCCCAGATGATTGCAGTTGGAAAACAAGGGTGAACGGCAGAGTCTTACTGAGGTAATGTCACCAAGAGTATAAGGCCGAGGATGTACCAGTGGCACATTTTGTGGAGTGCATTGAGAGGCGCCTAGCTTCCTATTCCGAGCTTCCTTTCTGCACTAGCTGTGACGTCATGGCGGCCTGCCCAGGGCTCTGGAGAGACATGGTACTGGACCCTTGAACAACGATAACAGAGTATTATATCATGTTGTAAATGAAGCAGGTTGGCAGTTATGCGTGTGGTCATGTTCTGAGCACTTTTTGTGTTCATTATTCATGTCCTGCTTTGGTACTTGTGCGGGGGGGGAGCGGCGTCGGGCCTGACATACGGGGCGGGTTAGCCCCGTGCTGGGCGTCCCCCCATGTCTGTGTGACTGATCGTAGATGTGCTAAATTTAGCACATCTACGATCAGGTCTGAATTAGGCCCCCAGATGCATATCTGCTTCCACAGAGGCCGTGTTCAGATGGAGTCATTGCACCTGCCTTAAACAGGTGTATGCAATGGTGGACTGCCCAGAAAGAATAACGGTGTTACAGCACTGGTGCAGAAAGTAGGTGTCTCAGGGCTTAAACAATGAGGCGCACAAGGGGAAGGCTGAAACTAGCATTTGTATATTATTGCACCCGCTACTCCAGCAACAGGCGTTAGAGTGGATGCAGCAATCAGGCCATAAGTCTCAGTCACCCGCTGTATATTTCTGCTTTTTAAAGAAATCTGTACAAGGATGAACCAAAAGCTTAATTCTGGTCTATGTAATAGAATGGCTCCTACTTCTTTTTCGGAAGCTTCCACGTCCAAGATAAATGGTGCAATGCATGAGAGCACTACTATTGGAGAAGTTCGGAAGCTTCTGAAAATCAGAATATAAATTAATCCAACCAATCTTACAAGTCATTATTAATGAAGACCTGTTGGAGAATGCTCCAAACTGAATGGCATCACAGTGTTCTCCAAGCCGTGAACAGAAAGCAATTTATCCAGAAGCAAAGAGCATTGGTTACGTATAGTTCTGGCATTTAGTGCCCGATAGACCTCACCGTTTTATAGTCCTTCATCTTTCATTTCAACACAAAGTATAGGCAAGGTGACCAGTTCCCGCACAGATAAATAGTATGGGTGTTCCTGTACTAGGTCAATCGGACAGTCATAAGGACAATGAGGAGAAATGGCTTGTTTATTGTCCAATATGTGGCATCAGGGTCGTAAGTTCATACCAGGAACCCAGAGGCAAAATAGTTGTTGGTGTCCCCCACCTCATCCACTTACATTCCGTACCAACACCCAAATCCTAGCAGCACTCAGACACACACTTCCCGTAACCCACATTCCCAATAAACAGCCTAGCAGCATCCAGACACCCACGTTCACTACTAACACCCCACCAGCACCCACACGTACATACCCTCCCCACCACACCCCACCTTCATTGCCGACGCCCTAACAGCACCCAGCAGAGCTGTATTAAAGCACATCGTGTTCCTACATCATGTCACGCAGTTTGTGTGTACTGTTCAGCAGGTAGAAGCATTTTCTCCATATCTTTCCTCCGCTTGGGACACTGCAGCCCAAAGGGGGATAGTAGTTGAAAAGGGATCGGTATGTGATCCCGCCGCTTGGGATGCCGAATGTCAGTATACCAACATAGGCATCCCGGGCACTAGAATGCCGGCAGGGGGTGAGCGCAACGAAGCCCCTTGTGGGCTTGCTGCGTTCGCCATGCTGCGGGATCTCGGCGTCGGTATTGACACACCAGGGATCCCAACGAGCAGTATGTTAACTGCATACCCTTGAAAAGCAGGCCCAAAGCACATGCTTATTCGCGCTCTGGAGCGCATAAAGCAGAACCTAGAGCAATGGGCTGGTGCCGCAAGTAACCACCTTCCATTGTCTCCTGGTTGGCATATTCCATATATGGTTTAGGTTCCTCAGTTTTGGTGACCATTGCCTGTGACACAGAGAAAGCTGGATTATTGAAGAAATATGGATGCTGGATCTTTCCTTGCGACATTCAGTTAGACAGCTATCTTTAGTTATGCAGCAGTCCATAACATCTTCTTAACCTTGAGGTGGTTCAATATGAGCTAACTTATCCTGTATCTTATTAATTAGCCTGGAGGGGAAGATAAAGTAGAGAATATGACTGTGGCAAATGATTATTATTGTGGTGCCACTCAGTCAAGTGAATTTGCTGCACAAAAGTGCTTGATTCGTATGAAAATAAGCTTTGCTGCTTTTCAAGTTACCATAAGTTACAATAAGTTACCTTATATTACCATAAGTTACCGTAAACATGGGCAAAAAAACAAAAACAAAAGCGACAAAATTAATATTTTACAAGACAGATGGAGAAAAAGATCCTGGAATTATCAATTGCAAATTGCATGTCAGGTCCTTGAGGTTCGTGTTCCTGGACTGGGGTTTGAGGCTGGAGTGGGGACTGAGTGCAAGAAGCCTTATGAAATTCCTGCACATGAGCAGGTAATGGGAATTGACGATTCAGCTATCAAGGCTAGATGCCGGACTGGAATCGGCTATGCAGGTTACCAGCGGTGGCGGCTGCTGACCACCGGGTAAGGCAGTCAGCACAGGCTTGGGTTCTGATTTTCGAGTGAGCTAATAAACGTGTGTGCCAAAGTTGGATTGTTACTGTACCTGATTATCCTAAATCATGATTTGGTTCATCACTTCAGCTTGTGCTCCATACAGACTGTCTGTCCATCAGATTCATTACACATCCACTGAATAGGTAAGCAACTCTATTGCAGGGGTGGCCAACCCGCGGCTCTCAAGCCGCATGCGGCTCTTTCATCCGCCGCATGTGGCTCAGCCGGCTCCTGGCCACCGCTGCCCTGGCCCCCCCTTCCTCCGTGCTGCTCAGCGCGCTGCTGCTTTCTGTGAGGGGAGGAGAGCGCAGCGTGCGCCTCTCCTGCCCCTCACTCTCCGGTGGCGGTCCGTGAGCCAATCAGAGCTTGCGGACCGGCAGCTAAGGCTGCCGGACCGCGAGCTTTGATTGGCTCATGGACCGGCGCCTAATTGAAGAGAGACACAGCCGCCGGGGAGTGAGGGGTAGGAGACGCGCACGCTGCGCTCTCCACCCCTCACAGACAGCAGCAGCGCGGTGAGCAGCACGGGGGAAGGGGGGGGTCATGTATATCTGGCACTGGGGGCATTGCTTGCACTGTGGGAACATGTATATTTGGCACTGTGGGGACACTGCATTGGGGGCATAGCTGGCACTTTGGGGACATATATATCTGGCACTAGGGGCATAGCTGGCACTGTGGGGGCATATATATCTGGCACTGGGGGCATATCTGGCACGGGAGCATAGCTGGCACTGGGGGGAAATGTTTATCTGGCACTAGGGGGACATGTATATCTGGCACTGGGGGCAGAGCTGGCACTGTGTGGGGACATGTATATCTGGCACTGGGGCATATCTGGCACTGTGGGAACACTGCATTGGGGGCATAGCTGGCACTTTGGGGACATATATATCTGGCACTAGGGGCATAGCTGGCACTGGGGGCATAGCTGGCACTGGGGGGAAATGTATATCTGGCACTGGGGGGACATGTATATCTGGCACTGGGGGGTCATATGTATCTGGCACTGTGAGGCATATATGTATCTGGCACTGTGGGGACATATGTGTATGTGGCACTGTGGGGACATATGTTTCTGGCAGTGCGGAGGAACATTTTTTTACATTTTTATATGTATGTGGCACCGTACTGGGACATTATATGTATTTGGCACTGTACAACATGACTAAAAACGGAGTTATGACACAAGGTCATACTCCTACAAACGTCATAACGAAAAGGTGTGCGCACAAAATGGGGTGTGGTTTTGTGAAAACTAGGCTACGCCCCCATTTTTGCCTGCGCGCCTTTGGCGCGCGCATGATCCTGGCTCTTGCCCTTGACTACAGATCTTTTTTGGCTCTTTGCCTCTGACTGGTTGGCCACCCCTGCTCTATTGCATTAAATTGTTGCTGCCAGTTGTAATTGCTTTTCTCTTACGTCCTAGAGGATGCTGGGGACTCCGTAAGGACCATGGGGATAGACGGGCTCCGCAGGAGACATGGGCACTTTAAGAAAGACTTTAGGTATGGGTGTGCACTGGCTCCTCCCTCTATGCCCCTCCTCCAGACCTCAGTTTACTACTGTGCCCAGAGGAGACTGGGTGCATTGCATGGAGCTCTCCTGAGTTTCCTGAAAGAAAGTATTTTGTTAGGTTTATTATTTTCAGGGAGCCTGCTGGCAACAGACTCCCTGCATTGTGAGACTGAGGAGAGAGAAGCAGGCCTACTTCTGTGAGTTTCAAGGCTCTGCTTCTTAGGCTACTGGACACCATTAGCTCCAGAGGGATTGGTACGCAGGTCTCACCCTCGCCGTCCGTCCCAGAGCCGCGCCGCCGTCCTCCTCGCAGAGCCGGAAGATAGAAGCCGGGTGAGTATGAGAAGTAAGAAGACTTCAGAGGCGGCAGAAGACTTCAGAGCTTCACTGAGGTAACGCACAGCAGTAAAGCTGTGCGCCATTGCTCTCACACAGCACACAAAGGCAGACACTGTAAGGGTGCAGGGCGCAGGGGGGGCGCCCTGGGCAGCAATAAACCTCGTTTTCTGGCAAAAATATATTTATACAGCTGGGCACTGTATATATAAAGAGCCCCAGCCAGGTTTTTTACATATTTGAGCGGGACAGAAGCCCGCCACTGAGGGGGCGTGGCTTCTTCCTCAGCACTCACCAGCGCCATTTTCTACACAGCACAGCGCTGAGAGGAAGCTCCCCGGACTCTCCCCTGCTTATCCACGGTGAAAGAGGATTTTAAAGAAGGGGGGGGCACATATTTGGCGCAATATACAGATTACAGAGCTATCTAGGTAAACATATTGTGTTTTGTCCTGGGTCATATAGCGCTGGGTGTGTGCTGGCATACTCTCTCTCTGTCTCTCCAAAGGGCCTTGTGGGGGAACTGTCTTCAGATAAGAGGATTCCCTGAGTGTGTGGTGTGTCGGTACGCGTGTGTCGACATGTCTGAGGTAGAAGGCTTTCCGTGGGAGGAGGAGGAGAAAATGAATGTGGTGTCTCCGTCGACAACGCCGACACCTGACTGGGTGGATATGTGGAAGGTTTTAAGTGCTAATGTAAATTTATTGCACAAAAGATTAGACAAAGCGGAAGCTAGGGAACAGCCAGGGAATCAACCCATGTCTGTCTCTATGTTGCAGGGAGCTTCGGGGTCTCAAAAGCGCCCACTATCCCAAATAGTAGACACAGATACCGACACGGATTCTGACTCCAGTGTCGACTACGATGATGCAAAGTTACAGCCAAAACTGTCTAAATATATTCAATATATGATTATTGCAATAAAAGATGTTTTGCATATCACAGAGGAACCCCCTGTCCCTGACACGAGGGTACACATGTATAAGGGAAAGAAACCTGAAGTAACCTTTCCTCCCTCACATGAGCTGAACGAGTTATGTGAAAAAGCTTGGGAATCTCCAGACAAAAAACTGCAGATTACCAAAAGGATTCTTATGGCGTATCCTTTCCCGCCAAAGGACAGGATACGGTGGGAATCCTCCTCTAGGAGGTAGCGCTGCCATCCCAGGATACGGCTACCCTCAGGGATCCTGCTGATCGCAAGCAGGAGGTTACCTTGAAGTCCATTTACACGCATTCGGGTACCTTATTCAGACCGGCTATTGCGTCGGCCTGGGTGTGTAGCGCTGTAGCAGCATGGACGGATACCTTATCAGCGGAAATTGAAACCCTGGATAAGGATACCATCTTATTGACCCTAGGACGTATAAAAGATGCTGTCTTATATATGAGGGATGCTCAAAGAGACATTGGTCTATTGGGTTCTAGAATCAACGCTATGTCGATTTCTGCTAGACGAGTCCTATGGACCCGGCAATGGACAGGTGATGCCGACTCAAAGAGGCATATGGAGGTTTTACCTTACAAGGGTGAGGAATTGTTTGGAGAAGGTCTCTCGGACCTGGTCTCCACAGCTACAGCTGGTAAATCCAATTTCTCTGACGTCCTAGTGGATGCTGGGACTTCCGTAAGGACCATGGGGAATAGCGGCTCCGCAGGAGACTGGGCACAAAAGTAAAAGCTTTAGACTAGCTGGTGTGCACTGGCTCCTCCCCCTATGACCCTCCTCCAAGCCTCGGTTAGATTTTTGTGCCCGAACGAGAAGGGTGCATGCTAGGTGGCTCTCCTGAGCTGCTTAGAAGTAAAAGTTTAAATAGGTTTTTTATTTTCAGTGAGTACTGCTGGCAACAGGCTCACTGCATCGTGGGACTAAGGGGAGAAGAAGCGAATTCACCTGCGTGCAGAGTGGATTGGGCTTCTTGGCTACTGGACATTAGCTCCAGAGGGACGATCACAGGTTCAGCCTGGATGGGTCCCGGAGCCGCGCCGCCGGCCCCCTTACAGAGCCAGAAGAGCGAAGAGGTCCGGAGAAAGCGGCGGCAGAAGACGTTCCTGTCTTCAAATAAGGTAGCGCACAGCACTGCAGCTGTGCGCCATTGCTCTCAGCACACTTCACACTCCGGTCACTGAGGGTGCAGGGCGCTGGGGGGGAGCGCCCTGAGACGCAATAAAACACTATAAAAACCTTATATGGCTAAAGAAATGCATCACATATAGTTCCTAGGCTATATGGATGCATTTAACCCCTGCCAGTTTTCCTGAAAAAAAGCGGGAGAAAAGGCCGCCGAGAAGGGGGCGGAGCCTATCTCCTCAGCACACAAGCGCCATTTTCCCTCACAGCTCCGCTGGAAGGACGGCTCCCTGACTCTCCCCTGCAGTCCTGCTACAAGAATCAGGGTAAAACAAGAGAGGGGGGGCACTATTGGCAGCTAATATATAATACAGCAGCTATAACAGGGAGTAACACTTATATAAGGTTATCCCTGCATATATATAGCGCTCTGGTGTGTGCTGGCAAACTCTCCCTCTGTCTCCCCAAAGGGCTAGTGGGGTCCTGTCCTCTATCAGAGCATTCCCTGTGTGTGTGCTTGGTGTCGGTACGATTGTGTCGACATGTATGAGGAGGAAAATGATGTGGAAGCAGAGCAATTGCCTGTGTTAGTGATGTCACCCCCTAGGGAGTCGACACCTGACTGGATGGTCGTATTTAAAGAATTACGTGACAATGTCAGCACTTTGCAAAAAACTGTTGACGACATGAGACAGCCGGCAAATCAGTTAGTGCCTGTTCAGGCGTCTCAGACACCGTCAGGGGCGCTAAAACGCCCGTTACCTCAGATGGTCGACACAGACCCAGACACGGATACTGAATCCAGTGTCGACGGTGAGGAGACAAACGTAATGTCCAGTAGGGCCACACGTTACATGATCACGGCAATGAAGGAGGCATTGAACATTTCTGACACTACAAGTACCACAAAAAAGGGTATTATGTGGGGTGTGAAAAAACTACCAGTAGTTTTTCCTGAATCAGAGGAATTAAATGAGGTGTGTGATAAAGCGTGGGTTTCCCCCGATAAAAAACTGCTGATTTCTAACAAATTATTGGCACTATACCCTTTCCCGCCAGAGGTTAGGGCACGTTGGGAAACACCCCCTAGGGTAGATAAGGCGCTCACACGCTTATCAAAACAAGTGGCGTTACCGTCTCCTGATACGGCCGCCCTCAAGGAACCAGCTGATAGAAGGCTGGAAAATATCCTAAAAGGTATATACACACATACTGGTGTTATACTGCGACCAGCAATCGCCTCAGCCTGGATGTGCAGCGCTGGAGTGGCTTGGTCGGATTCCCTGACTGAAAATATTGATACCCTGGATAGGGACAGTATTTTATTAACTATAGAGCATTTAAAGGATGCATTACTATATATGCGGGATGCACAGAGGGATATTTGCACCCTGGCATCAAGAGTGAGTTTCTGCCAGAAGGGCGTTATGGACGCGACAGTGGTCAGGTGATGCAGATTCCAAACGACATATGGAAGTATTGCCGTATAAAGGGGAGGAGTTATTTGGGGTCGGTCTATCAGACCTGGTGGCCACGGCCACGGCAACGGCTGGAAAGTCCACCTTTTTACCCCAGGTCACCTCTCAGCAGAAAAAGACACCGTCTTTTCAAACTCAGTCCTTTCGTTCCTATAAGAACAAGCAAGCAAAAGGCCACTCATTTCTGCCCCGGGGCAGAGGAAGAGGAAAAAGACTGCACCAGGCAGCCTCTTCCCAGGAGCAGAAGCCCTCCCCCGCTTCTGCCAAGTCTTCAGCATGACGCTGGGGCTTTACAAGCGGACTCAGGCACGGTGGGGGCCCGTCTCAAAAATTTCAACGCGCAGTGGGCTCACTCGCAAGTGGACCCCTGGATCCTGCAGGTAGTATCACAGGGGTACAAATTGGAATTCGAGACGTCTCCCCCTCGCCGATTCCTGAAGTCTGCTCTTCCAACGTCTCCCTCCGACAGGGAGGCAGTATTGGAAGCTATTCACAAGCTGTATTTCCAGCAGGTGATAATCAAGGTACCCCTCCTACAACAGGGAAAGGGGTATTATTCCACGCTGTTTGTGGTACCGAAGCCGGACGGCTCGGTGAGACCAATTTTAAATCTGAAATCCTTGAACACTTACATAAAAAGGTTCAAATTCAAGATGGAATCACTCAGAGCAGTGATAGCGAACCTGGAAGAAGGGGACTATATGGTATCTCTGGACATCAAAGATGCTTATCTCCATGTCCCAATCTTCCCTTCTCACCAGGGGTACCTCAGGTTTGTGGTTCAAAACTGTCATTATCAGTTTCAGACGCTGCCGTTTGGATTGTCCACGGCACCCCGGGTCTTTACCAAGGTAATGGCCGAAATGATGATTCTTCTTCGAAGAGAAGGCGTCTTAATTATCCCTTACTTGGACGATCTCCTGATAAGGGCAAGATCCAGGGAACAGTTAGAGTTCGGAGTAGCACTGTCTCAGGTAGTGCTACGTCAGCACGGGTGGATTCTAAATATCCCAAAATCACAGCTGATTCCAACAACACGTCTACTGTTCCTGGGGATGATTCTGGACACAGTCCAGAAAAAGGTGTTTCTCCCGGAGGAGAAGGCCAGGGAGTTATCCGAGCTAATCAGGAACCTCCTAAAACCAGGCCAAGTGTCAGTGCATCAATGCACGAGAGTCCTGGGAAAAATGGTGGCTTCTTACGAAGCAATTCCATTCGGAAGATTCCATGCAAGAACTTTTCAGTGGGATCTGCTGGACAAATGGTCCGGATCGCATCTTCAGATGCATCAGCGGATAACCCTATCTCCAAGGACAAGGGTGTCTCTCCTGTGGTGGTTACAGAGTGCTCATCTTAAATATCCTGGAACTAAGGGCCATTTACAATGCCCTAAGTCAAGCAAGGCCTCTGCTTCAGGGTCAGTCGGTATTGATCCAATCGGACAACATCACGGCAGTCGCCCACGTCAACAGACAGGGCGGCACAAGAAGCAGGAGGGCAATGGCAGAAGCTGCAAGGATTCTCCGCTGGGCGGAAAATCATGTGGTAGCACTGTCAGCAGTGTTCATTCCGGGAGTGGACAACTGGGAAGCAGACTTCCTCAGCAGACACGACCTCCACCCGGGGGAGTGGGGACTTCACCCAGAAGTCTTCCAAGGGATTGTAAACCGTTGGGAAAAACCAAAGGTGGACATGATGGCGTCCCGTCTCAACAAAAAACTGGACAGATATTGCGCCAGGTCAAGGGACCCTCAGGCAATAGCGGTGGACGCTCTGGTAACACCGTGGGTGTACCAGTCGGGTATGTGTTCCCTCCTCTGCCTCTCATACCCAAGTACTGAGAATCATAAGAAGGAGAGGAGTAAGAACTATACTCGTGGCTCCGGATTGGCCAAGAAGAACTTGGTACCCGGAACTGCAAGAGATGCTCACGGAGGACCCGTGGCCTCTACCTCTCAGAAAGGACCTGCTCCAGCAGGGACCTTGTCTGTTTCAAGACTTACCGCGGCTGCGTTTGACGGCATGGAGGTTGAACGCCGGATCCTGAAGGAAAAAGGCATTCCAGATGAAGTCATCCCTACCCTGGTCAAGGCCAGAAAGGATGTAACCGCAAAACATTATCACCGCATTTGGCGGAAATATGTTGCGTGGTGTGAGGCCAAGAAGGCCCCTACAGAGGAATTTCAACTGGGTCGTTTCCTGCATTTCCTGCAAACAGGACTATCTATGGGCCTAAAATTAGGGTCCATTAAGGTTCAAATTTCGGCCCTGTCAATCTTCTTCCAAAAAGAACTGGCTTCAGTGCCTGAAGTTCAGACGTTTGTCAAAGGGGTACTGCATATACAGCCTCCTTTTGTGCCTCCAGTGGCACCTTGGGATCTCAATGTAGTGTTGAGTCTCCTAAAATCACATTGGTTTGAACCACTCACCACTGTGGAATTGAAATATCTCACATGGAAAGTGGTCATGCTGTTAGCCCTGGCTTCAGCCAGGCGTGTCTCTGAATTGGCGGCTTTATCATATAAAAGCCCTTACCTAATTTTTCATTCAGACAGGGCAGAACTGAGGACTCGCCTTACAATTCAGCTTGCACATTCTGTGGCAGGCCTGCCACAGCCAAAATCTGTAAAAGCCCATTCCACAAGGAAAGTGGGCTCATCTTGGGCGGCTGCCCGAGGGGTCTCGGCTTTACAACTTTGCCGAGCAGCTACTTGGTCAGGGGCAAACACGTTTGCTAAATTTTACAAATTCGATACCCTGGCTGAGGAGGACCTGGAGTTCTCTCATTCGGTGCTGCAGAGTCATCCGCACTCTCCCGCCCGTTTGGGAGCTTTGGTATAATCCCCATGGTCCTTACGGAAGTCCCAGCATCCACTAGGACGTCAGAGAAAATAAGAATTTACTTACCGATAATTCTATTTCTCGTAGTCCGTAGTGGATGCTGGGCGCCCATCCCAAGTGCGGATTGTCTGCAATACTTGTATATAGTTATTGTTACAAAAAAATCGGGTTGTTTATTGTTGTGAGCCATCTTTTCAGAGGCTCCTACGTTTATCATACTGTTAACTGGGTTCAGATCACAGGTTGTACGGTGTGATTGGTGTGGCTGGTATGAGTCTTACCCGGGATTCAAAATCCTTCCTTATTATGTACGCTCGTCCGGGCACAGTATCCTAACTGAGGCTTGGAGGAGGGTCATAGGGGGAGGAGCCAGTGCACACCAGCTAGTCTAAAGCTTTTACTTTTGTGCCCAGTCTCCTGCGGAGCCGCTATTCCCCATGGTCCTTACGGAAGTCCCAGCATCCACTACGGACTACGAGAAATAGAATTATCGGTAAGTAAATTCTTATTTTTTTGCCTTATATTCCCTCACAGCCTAAGAAAGCGCCACATTATTAGATGCAGTCCTTTCGGTCACAGAGAAACAAGAAAGTACGAGGTGCGTCCTTTCTTGCCAGAGGTAAGGGCAGAGAAAAGAAGCTGCACAACACAGCTAGTTCCCAGAAACAGAAGTCCTCTCCGGCCTCTACAAAATCCACCGCATGACACTGGGGCTCCGCTACGGGAGTCCGCCCCAGTGGGGGCATGTCTTCGACTTTTCAGTCACATCTGGGTTCACTCACAGGTGGATCCCTGGGCAGTAGAAATTGTTTCTCAGGGTTACAAGCTGGAATTCGAAGAGGTGCCTCCTCGCCGGTTTTTCAAATCGGCCCTGCCAGCTTCTCCCTCAGAGAGGGAGTTAGTGTTTAATGCAATTCACAAATTGTATCTTCAACAGGTGGTGGTCAAGGTTCCCCTACTGCAACAAGGGAGGGGATATTACTCAACCCTGTTTGTAGTCCCGAAACCGGACGGTTTGGTCAGACCCATTTTAAATTTAAAATCCCTGAACCTATACTTGAAAAGGTTCAAGTTCAAGATGGAATCACTCAGAGCGGTCATCGCCAGCCTGGAAGGGGGGATTTTATGGTATCCCTAGACATAAAGGATGCATACCTTCATGTTCCAATATATCCACCTCATTAGGCGTACCTGAGATTTGCGGTACAGGATTGTCATTACCAATTTCAGACGTTGCCGTTTGGGCTTTCCACGGCCCCGAGGATTTTCACCAAGGTAATGGCGGAAATGATGGTGCTCCTGCGCAAGCAGGGGGTCACAATTATCCCGCACTTGGACGATCTCCTCATAAAAGCGAGATCAAGAGAGCAGTTGCTGAGCAGCGTGTCACTTTCATTGAGAGTGTTACAGCAACACGGCTGGATTCTCAATATCCCGAAGTCGCAGCTGGTTCCTACGACTAGTCTGACATTCTTGGGCATGATTCTGGATACGGACCAGAAAAGGGTTTATCTTCCAACGGAAAAGGCTCAAGAACTCATGACTCTGGTCAGGAACCTATTGAAACCAAAACAGGTGTCAGTGCATCACTGCACTCGAGTCCTGGGAAAGATGGTGGCATCTTACGAGGCCATTCCGTTCGGCAGGTTCCATGCGAGGACCTTCCAATGGGACCTACTGGACAAGTGGTCCGGGTCACATCTACAGATTCATCGGTTGATCACACTGTCCCCCAGGGCCAGGGTATCTCTCCTGTGGTGGCTGCAGAGTGCTCACCTTCTAGAGGGCCGTAGGTTCGGCATTCAGGACTGGGTTCTGGTGACCACGGACGCGTAGCCTCCGAGGTTGGGGAGCAGTCACACAAGGAAGAAACATCCAGGGTCTTTGGTCAAGTCAAGAAACTTGTCTTCACATCAACGTCCTGGAGCTGAGGGCCATATACAACGGCCTTCGTCAAGCGGAGACCTTGCTTCGCGACTTACCAATTCTGATCCAGTCAGACAACATCACCGCAGTGGCTCATGTAAATCGCCAGGGCGGCACAAGGAGCAGAGTGGCAATGGCGGAAGCCACCAGGATTCTTCGCTGGGTGGAAAATCATGTAAGCGCACTGTCAGCAGTTTTCATTCCGGGAGTGGACAACTGGGAAGCAGACTTCCTCAGCAGACACGACCTGCATCCAGGAGAGTGGGGACTTCATCAGGAAGTCTTCGCACAGATTGCAAGTCAGTGGGGACTGCCCCAGATAGACATGATGGCGTCCCGCCTCAACAAAAAGCTGCAGAGGTATTGCGCCAGGTCAAGAGACCCTCAGGCGGTAGCGGTGGACGCCCTAGTGACACCGTGGGAGTTCCAGTCGGTCTATGTGTTTCCTCCTCTTCCTCTCATTCCAAAGGTGTTGAGAATAATAAGAAAAAGAGGAGTACAGACAGTTCTCATTGTTCCAGATTGGCAACGAAGGGCCTGGTATCCGGATCTGCAGGAGATGCTCATAGAAGATCCGTGGCCTCTTCCTCTAAGACAGGACCTGTTGCAACAGGGGCCCTGTCTGTTCCAAGACTTACCACGGCTGCGTTTGACGGCATGGCGGTTGAACGCCGGATCCTAGCGGAAAAGGGCATTCCGGATGAGGTCATTCCTACTCTGATAAAGGCTAGGAAGGAAGTGACAGCTAAACATTATCACCGTATATGGCGAAAATATGTTTCTTGGTGTGAGGCCAGTCCTTCACTTCCTGCAGACTGGAGTGAATTTGGGCCTAAAATTAGGCTCCATTAAGGTTCAGATTTCGGCCTTATCCATTTTCTTTCAAAAAGAATTGGCTTCTCTCCCAGAAGTACAGACTTTTGTGAAGGGAGTGCTGCATATTCAGCCTCCTTTTGTACCTCCGGTGGCGCCTTGGGACCTTAACGTGGTGTTGAGTTTCCTTAAGTCGCACTGGTTTGAACCACTTAAAACGGTGGAGTTAAAATATCTCACTTGGAAAGTGGTCATGTTGTTAGCCTTGGCTTCGGCTAGGCGAGTGTCGGAATTGGCGGCTTTGTCTCATAAAAGCCCCTATCTAGTTTTCCATATGGATAGAGCGGAATTGCGGACCCGTCCTCAATTTTTGCCTAAGGTGGTGTCATCTTTTCATATGAACCAACCTATTGTGGTGCCTGTGGCTACACGAGACTTGGAGACTCCGAGTCCCTTGATGTGGTCAGGGCTTTGAAAATGTACGTGGCCAGAACGGCTAGAGTCAGAAAAACAGAAGCACTGTTTGTCCTGTATGCAGCCAAAAAGGTTGGCGCTCCTGCTTCAAAGCAGACTATTGCTCGCTGGATCTGTAACACGATTCAGCAGGCACATGCGACGGCTGGATTGCCGTTACCAAAATCGGTCAAGGCCCATTCCACTAGGAAGGTGGGCTCATCTTGGGCGGCTGCCCGAGGGGTCTCGGCACTACAGCTGTGCCGAGCTGCTACTTGGTCGGGTTCAAACACCTTTGCAAAGTTCTATAAGTTTGATACCCTGGTGGAGGAGGACCTCCTGTCTGCTCAATCGGTGCTGCAGAGTCATCCGCACTCTCCCGCCCATTTGGTAGCTTTGGTATAATCCCCATGGTCCTTACGGAGTCCCCAGCATCCTCTAGGATGTAAGAGAAAATAAGATTTTAAACCTACCGGTAAATCTTTTTCTCGTAGTCCGTAGAGCAGCCTTTTTCAACTGGTGTGCCGCGGCACACTAGTGTGCCGCGACCAGTTGCTAGGTGTGCCGCCGCCCGCCGCACAGACCCGCTGCCGCCAGCCAGCAAGACCTGACACCGCTGCCCGCACTGGCCGCACAGACCCGCTGCCGCCAGCCAGCAAGACCTGACACCGCTGCCCGCACTGGCTGCACATACCCGCTGCCGCCAGCCAGCAAGACACGCCACCGCCGCCTGCCAGACAGCCCCACCTCATCCGCCCGGCAGGCTGTTCACATCCAGCGCTGCACTGCATTTTCGTTCCGACAGCCGGCCCGTGACCTATGGTGAGTCATAGGTCACGCACCGCATGTCGCCCGTCCACTCACACAGTCTCAGCTGCTCTGTGCTGCCTGGTGAGGTCCCGGCGCTCCTCACTGATATTTAGTTATTAAAGCATGACAAATTATTATGGGTGCTGGGGGCAGGTGTGTGGAATTACTAAGGGGGGGAGCTGGTGTGTGGAATTACTAAGGGGGGGAGCTGGTGTGTGGAATTACTAAGGGGGGGAGCTGGTGTGTGGAATTACTAAGGGGGGGAGCTGGTGTGTGGAATTATTAAGGGGGGAAGCTGGTGTGTGAAATTACTAAGGGGGGAGCTGGTGTGTGGAATTACTAAGGGGGGGCAGGTGTGTGGAATTACTAAGGGGGGGCAGGTGTGTGGAATTACTAAGGGGGGAGCTGGTGTGTGGAATTACTAAGGGGGGGAAGCTGGTGTGTGGAATTACTAAGGGGGGCAGGTGTGTGGAATTACTAAGGGGGGGCAGGTGTGTGGAATTACTAAGGGGGGAGCTGGTGTGTGGAATTACTAAGGGGGGGAGCTGGTGTGTGCAATTACTAAGGTGGGGCAGGTGTGTGGAATTACTAAGGGGGGGAGCTGGTGTGTGGAATTACTAAGGGGGGGAGCTGGTGTGTGGAATTACTAAGGGGGGGAGCTGGTGTGTGGAATTACTAAGGGTAGGAGCTGGTGTGTGGAATTAGTAAGGGGTGGATCTGGTGTGTGGAATTAGTAAGGGGTGGAGCTGGTGTGTGGAATTAGTAAGGGGTGGCAGGTGTGTGGAATTACTAAGGGGAGAGCTGGTGTGTGGAATTACTAAGGGGTGGAGCTGGTGTGTGGAATTACTAAGGGGGGGCAGGTGTGTGGAATTACTAGGGGGGGAGCTGGTGTGTGGAATTACTAAGGGGGGGAGCTGGTGTGTGGAATTACTAAGGGGGGGCAGGTGTGTGGAATTACTAAGGGGAGGAGCTGGTGTGTGGAATTACTAAGGGGGGCAGGTGTGTGGAATTACTAAGGGGGGAGCTGGTGTGTGGAATTACTAAGGGGGGGCAGGTGTGTGGAATTACTAAGGGGGGGCAGGTGTGTGGAATTACTAAGGGTGGAGCTGGTGTGTGGAATTACTAAGGGTGGGGAGCTGGTGTGTGGAATTACTAAGGGGGGGCAGGTGTGTGGAATTACTAAGGGGAGGAGCTGGTGTGTGGAATTACTAAGGGGGGGCAGGTGTGTGGAATTACTAAGGGGGGAGCTGGTGTGTGGAATTACTAAGGGGGGGCAGGTGTGTGGAATTACTAAGGGGGGGGCAGGTGTGTGGAAATATGAGGGGCAGATATTTGATTAAAAAAACTGATGGTGTGCCTCGGCAATTTTAAAATCTTGATTAGTGTGCCACGAGTTTAAAAAGGTTGAAAATCACTGCCGTAGAGGATGCTGGGTGCCCGTCCCAAGTGCGGACTACTTCTGCAAGACTTGTATATAGTTTTGCTTACATAAGGGTTATGTTATAGTTTTCATCGGTCTACGACTGATGCTATGTTGTTTTTTCATACTGTTAACTGGTTAGTTTATCACAAGTTATACGGTGTGAATGGTGTGGGCTGGTATGAATCTTGCCCTTGGTTTAACAAAAATCCTTTCCTCGTACTGTCCGTCTCCTCTGGGCACAGTTTCTCTAACTGAGGTTTGGAGGAGGGGCATAGAGGGAGGAGCCAGTGCACACCCATACCTAAAGTCTTTCTTAAAGTGCCCATGTCTCCTGCGGAGCCCGTCTATCCCCATGGTCCTTACGGAGTCCCCAGCATCCTCTACGGACTATGAGAAAAAGATTTACCGGTAGGTTTAAAATCTTATTTTTCCTGCCACTGGGGTCTATAGAGCTATAAGAAGATTGTCACAAAGTGCCCTGGAGACCTCAGCCACAGACCAGGGCCGGATTAAGCTTCGAGGGTGCCCAGGGCACTTTAGACAGGGGGGCCCAGGTGGAAGGGGGGGGGGGGGGGTTGTATATAAGATTGTGCACACCTTTTTAATCTAATACTGTGGTTTAATAATGCCTGGGTACTGTTTATAGCTCCACCTAATTGTAAGACAACTATTTTATAAAATGTTCATGTAGAGCAGCCTTTTTCAACTGGTGTGCCGCGGCACACTAGTGTGCCGCGACCAGTTGCTAGGTGTGCCGCCGCCCGCCGCACAGACCCGCTGCCGCCAGCCAGCAAGACCTGACACCGCTGCCCGCACTGGCCGCACAGACCCGCTGCCGCCAGCCAGCAAGACCTGACACCGCTGCCCGCACTGGCTGCACATACCCGCTGCCGCCAGCCAGCAAGACACGCCACCGCCGCCTGCCAGACAGCCCCACCTCATCCGCCCGGCAGGCTGTTCACATCCAGCGCTGCACTGCATTTTCGTTCCGACAGCCGGCCCGTGACCTATGGTGAGTAATAGGTCACGCACCGCATGTCGCCCGTCCACTCACACAGTCTCAGCTGCTCTGTGCTGCCTGGTGAGGTCCCGGCGCTCCTCACTGATATTTAGTTATTAAAGCATGACAAATTATTATGGGTGCTGGGGGCAGGTGTGTGGAATTACTAAGGGGGGGAGCTGGTGTGTGGAATTACTAAGGGGGGGAGCTGGTGTGTGGAATTACTAAGGGGGGGAGCTGGTGTGTGGAATTACTAAGGGGGGGAGCTGGTGTGTGGAATTATTAAGGGGGGAAGCTGGTGTGTGAAATTACTAAGGGGGGAGCTGGTGTGTGGAATTACTAAGGGGGGGCAGGTGTGTGGAATTACTAAGGGGGGGCAGGTGTGTGGAATTACTAAGGGGGGAGCTGGTGTGTGGAATTACTAAGGGGGGGAAGCTGGTGTGTGGAATTACTAAGGGGGGCAGGTGTGTGGAATTACTAAGGGGGGGCAGGTGTGTGGAATTACTAAGGGGGGAGCTGGTGTGTGGAATTACTAAGGGGGGGAGCTGGTGTGTGCAATTACTAAGGTGGGGCAGGTGTGTGGAATTACTAAGGGGGGGAGCTGGTGTGTGGAATTACTAAGGGGGGGAGCTGGTGTGTGGAATTACTAAGGGGGGGAGCTGGTGTGTGGAATTACTAAGGGTGGGAGCTGGTGTGTGGAATTACTAAGGGGTGGATCTGGTGTGTGGAATTAGTAAGGGGTGGAGCTGGTGTGTGGAATTAGTAAGGGGTGGCAGGTGTGTGGAATTACTAAGGGGAGAGCTGGTGTGTGGAATTACTAAGGGGTGGAGCTGGTGTGTGGAATTACTAAGGGGGGGCAGGTGTGTGGAATTACTAGGGGGGGAGCTGGTGTGTGGAATTACTAAGGGGGGGAGCTGGTGTGTGGAATTACTAAGGGGGGGCAGGTGTGTGGAATTACTAAGGGGAGGAGCTGGTGTGTGGAATTACTAAGGGGGGCAGGTGTGTGGAATTACTAAGGGGGGAGCTGGTGTGTGGAATTACTAAGGGGGGGCAGGTGTGTGGAATTACTAAGGGGGGGCAGGTGTGTGGAATTACTAAGGGTGGAGCTGGTGTGTGGAATTACTAAGGGTGGGGAGCTGGTGTGTGGAATTACTAAGGGGGGGCAGGTGTGTGGAATTACTAAGGGGAGGAGCTGGTGTGTGGAATTACTAAGGGGGGGCAGGTGTGTGGAATTACTAAGGGGGGAGCTGGTGTGTGGAATTACTAAGGGGGGGCAGGTGTGTGGAATTACTAAGGGGGGGGCAGGTGTGTGGAAATATGAGGGGCAGATATTTGATTAAAAAAACTGATGGTGTGCCTCGGCAATTTTAAAATCTTGATTAGTGTGCCACGAGTTTAAAAAGGTTGAAAATCACTGATGTAGAGGAACAAATACACCTTAAACAACCTTAAAATTCACATAGAAAAATAAAATCTACTGTATAATTTATCTTGTCACATGTAAAAATAGCAGCAGCCTCTGTACTACTTACACACTGGGACAAGACTCTGGAGGACTGTGTGTGTGTGTGTGTGTGTGTGTGTGTCTCTCTCTAGACCCTCATTAGATAACAAGTTATACAGGACTCAGACACCAAGGTGTGGAGAGAGCTGTAAATGACACAGGGATCCCACGCTGTGTCACTTACAGCTCTCTCCACCCTCCTATATCTCCTCTGGTCGGTAAGCTCCGTCGATAGTTAATGAAATCTGATACTCTTGTGTCTCTGCCTGCACTGCATTCTGTCCTGCCCGCATTCTGGCAGTGTTGTTCTGCTGCTGCATAAGAGGGAAAGCTAGTGATGTTAGTGTGCTCTGGCCGGGGGGCCCCCTGACAGAGGTGGGCCCAGGGTACAGTATGCCCTGCACCCCCACTTAATCTGGCTGTGCCACAGACTCCGGCATTTACCTATCTGGACACTGTCAGGTCTCCTACGCAGTCCACCTGGGGTCCACCGCACACTGTCTCCCTTTTGCATCTTTTGTATATTTCGCTGCTCCTGCGTCTTCTGTAAGCTCCTGCCGGTGCCTGCATAATGGCAGGACAGGTGGCTCCAGCGTCTTCTCCTCTCTGATTCCTGTCACCTCTGGACCAAGGTTGCAGCCATCTTTCCCCAGGTCAGTTGAGTCTTAAGCTGCCAATAGGAACTTAGTTCCTGGTTCCCCAGAGGTCTCAGCCTATCAGCAGCAAACAGCCCCTATAAAGGGATTTCCTGAAGCACTGGCAGTTTGTCAGTGCAACGTCTCTCTCACAAACCTTATTTGACTCTCTCATGCTTGTCTTGTGACTTATCTCTGTCACCTGTAAGGAAATCCTGCTTTACTGAGTTCCTTGTCTGAGATGCAGTGGCGTAAGTTTGTCCCAGACGCCCGGAGGCAAGATAAATATCGGGGCCCCCACCTATATATAGACAAATATATATATATATATATATATATAGGTGGAGGGTCACCAATATTTATCTTGACGAATATATATATATATATATATCCCACCATTCTTCGCAGGCATAACGGCGTATGCTTGAAGAAAATTCCAAAGGACAGTTCTTGCGGTAAGAGCTGTTCTTTGCTATGATAGGAATTCCTGGAGTACTATCTGCACATGCGTGGGCAGACACGTGCCACTGGAAGGGATTTATTTGAAACGCGGGAGAAGCCCATAGACACCATCTTAGCCAAGGGAGGGGGGGGGGGGGGGGCAGGCAGTGGCAATGGAGGTCAGAGTGGAGGACAGGATGAGGCAGAATGGGGGTCATTGGTGACTAGTATATATATATATATATATATAGCTATATCTATTTATACATATATATATAACATATACTGTGTACATATATACATATATATATAATATATATATCACAGTATATCACAAAATATATTTATTAGAATATGGCAGTGCTTTCAGAGAGGGAGAATGGGAGTGTACGTTTTTATATAGGCACGTACAGAACACAGACACCTCGTTCCTAATCTTCTCCTGGTGCCCCTTCTACTCCTCCTCCTCTGCACTAGTGAAAGAAGGCTCTGCTCTTCCCGCAGAGCGCCAGCCACAATAGGGAATCCGAGGTGAGCGCTGTAGCTGTACCGGCTGTTCTTATTATAACAGCACCGTCTGTCCCCCCCGTCCCTCCCCCTGCAGCAGAAGTTCCTCTCCCAACTTTCACAACCACTGCAGTCGCGCACAAGTGCCATGCCTTTCTGGAGGTGAGTGATGGAGGGACCGCATCACAGTCTGCGGCCGGCGGGCTTACTGTACAGGAATGAGTCAGTTTGACTCATTGCTGCCATCACGTAACTGGAAACAACGGAGGCAAGGTGCTCCCTTTAAAGCAGGAGCCCGGCGGCAGCTGACTCCATTGCCCCCCAGAGTTCTGCCTCTGCTGAGATGTCTGCTCAGCATATAGGCTGCAACACCTTGAGTTTAAGCATGAGACTGTGTTACTAACTGCTATATCTCCTCCAGGCTGATTATGCACCTGAGAGTTCTTCTGAATGTGTGATTGCAGATTACTGATTGCAGCAGCGTTATCAGTCCTGTTAGTAGTAAAGATGAGCGGGTTCGGATTTTGGAAATCCGAATGCCACTGAACACCCCCAATCCAAGTCGGGAACCGAGTCCAGCTCGGGTTTCCCCGCAAAACTCGGTTCCCAGAACGAGGCAAAACGTCATCATCCTGGTATCAGATTCTCGTGAGATCCGGACTTTGTATATTTTGCACCTCCCGCCCCGCCATCTTCACTCCAGTCCTGGAGATTGTAGCAAGAGGACGTGTCTCCTCAGTGTCTGTGCGGTAAAGTGGCGTGGCACGTGGGGTGGCAACCTGCTCTTTTGTATCATTCCAGTGGTGCTGTCTTGTGCTGCATCAGTCCATTCACAGTGGTGGTGTCCTGTGCTGCCATAAGTCCAGTGGTGCTACTGTATAAAACAGGTCCAGTGGTACTGTCTTGTGCTGCATCAGTCCAGTGGTGGTGTCCTGTGCTGCCTTAAGTCCAGTGGTGAAGCTGTATAAGTCCAGTCCAGTAGTGCTGCCGTATAAGTCCAGTGGTATTGCCGTATAAGTCCAGTGGTACTGCCGTATAAGTCCAGTGGTACTGCCGTATAAGTCCAGTGGTACTGCCGTATAAGTCCAGCGGTACAGCCGTATAAGTCCAGCGGTACAGCTGTATAAGTCCAGCGGTACAGCCGTATAAGTCCAGCGGTACTGCCGTATAAGTCCAGCGCTACTACCGTATAACTCCAGCGGTACTGCCGTATAAGTCCAGCGGTACAGCTGTATAAGTCCAGCGGTACAGCCATATAAGTCAAGCGGTACAGCCATATAAGTCAAGTGGTATAGCTGTATAAGTCCAGTGGTACTGCCGTATAAGTCCAGTGGTGCTGTCCTGTGCTGTATATTATTTACTCCAAGTAAAGGGGTTATTAATATTTAATCCAAATAATGTTTACAGGGTTTGACCTGTGTGGTGTATGGGTACGCTCTCCTGTGCTGCATATTATTATAATAACTCCAAATAAAAGGGTTATTATCCAAATAATTTTTCTCTAACGTCCTAAGTGGATGCTGGGGACTCCGTAAGGACCATGGGGAATAGCGGCTCCGCAGGAGACTGGGCACATCTAAAGAAAGCTTTAGGACTATCTGGTGTGCACTGGCTCCTCCCCCTATGACCCTCCTCCAAGCCTCAGTTAGATCTTTGTGCCCGAACGAGAAGGGTGCACACTAGGGGCTCTCCTGAGCTTCTTAGTGAAAGTTTTAGTTTAGGTTTTTTATTTTCAGTGAGACCTGCTGGCAACAGGCTCACTGCATCGAGGGACTAAGGGGAGAAGAAGCGAACTCACCTGCGTGCAGAGTGGATTGGGCTTCTTAGGCTACTGGACATTAGCTCCAGAGGGACGATCACAGGCCCAGCCTGGATGGGTCCCAGAGCCGCGCCGCCGTCCCCCTTACAGAGCCAGAAGGCAGAAGAGGTCCGGAAAATCGGCGGCAGAAGACGTCCTGTCTTCAACAAGGTAGCGCACAGCACTGCAGCTGTGCGCCATTGCTCTCAGCACACTTCACACTCCGGTCACTGAGGGTGCAGGGCGCTGGGGGGGGGGGGCGCCCTGAGACGTAATAAAAAAAACACCTTGGATGGCAAAAAATGCATCACATATAGCTCCTGGGCTATATGGATGCATTTAACCCCTGCCAGAATACATAGAAAAACGGGAGATAAGGCCGCCGATAAGGGGGCGGAGCCTATCTCCTCAGCACACTGGCGCCATTTTCCCTCACAGCTCCGTTGGAGGGAAGCTCCCTGTCTCTCCCCTGCAGTCACTACACTACAGAAAGGGTTAAAAAAGAGAGGGGGGGCACTAATTACGCGCAGTATTAAAGATACAGCAGCTATAAGGGGAAAAACACTTATATAAGGTTATCCCTGTATATATATAGCGCTCTGGTGTGTGCTGGCAAACTCTCCCTCTGTCTCCCCAAAGGGCTAGTGGGGTCCTGTCCTCTATCAGAGCATTCCCTGTGTGTGTGCTATATGTCGGTACGTTTGTGTCGACATGTATGAGGAGAAAAATGATGTGGAGACGGAGCAGATTGCCTGTAATAGTGATGTCACCCCCTAGGGGGTCGACACCTGAGTGGATGAACTGTTGGAAGGAATTACGTGACAGTGTCAGCTCTGTATAAAAGACAATGGTTGACATGAGACACCCGGCTACTCAGCTTGGGCCTGTCCAGACGTCTCATAGGCCGTCAGGGGCTCTAAAGCGCCCGTTACCTCAGATGGCAGATATAGACGCCGACACGGATACTGACTCCAGTGTCGACGGTGAAGAGACAAATGTGACTTCCAGTAGGGCCACACGTTACATGATTGAGGCAATGAAAAATGTTTTACACATTTCTGATAATACGAGTACCACCAAAAAGGGGTATTATGTTCGGTGAGGAAAAACTACCTGTAGTTTTCCTGAATCTGAGAAATTAAATGAGGTGTGTGATGATGCGTGGTTTTCCCCCGATAACAACTGATAATTTCTAAAATGTTATTGGCATTATATCCTTTCCCGCCAGAGGTTAGGGTGCGTTGGGAAACACCCCCTAGGGTGGATAAAGCGCTCACACGCTTGTAAGGGCTCTACCCTCTCCTGAGATGGCCGCCCTTAAGGATCCTGCTGATAGAAAGCAGGAGGGTATCCTAAAATGTATTTACACACATACTGGTGTTATACTGCGACCAGCAATCGCCTCAGCCTGGATGTGCAGTGCTGGGTTGGCGTGGTCGGATTCCCTGACTAAAAATATTGATACCCTAGATAGGGACAGTATATTTTTGCCTATAGAGCATTTAAAAGATGCATTTCTATATATGCGTGATGCACAGCGGAATATTTGCCGACTGGCATCAAGTCTAAGTGCGTTGTCCATTTCTACCAGTAGAAGGTTATGGACACGTCAGTGGTCAGGTGATGCGTATTCCAAACGGCATTTGGAAGTATTGCCTTATTAAAGGGAGGAGTTATTTGGGGTCGGTCTTTCAGACCTGGTGGCCACGGCAACAGCTGGGAAATCCACGTTTGTACCCCAGGTCGCCTCTCAACATGAGAAGACGCCGTATTATCAGGCGCAGTCTTTTCGTGGACAAGCGGGCAAAAGGTTCCTCATTTCTGCCCCGTGACAGAGGGAGAGGAAAAAGGCTGCAGAAATCAGCCAGTTCCCAGGAACAGAAACCCTCTCCCGCCTCTGCCAAGCCCTCAGTATGACGCTGGGGCTTTACAAGCAGAATCAGGCACGGTGGGGGGCCTGTCTCAATGAATTTCAGCGCGCAGTGGGCTCACTCGCAAGTAGACCCCTGGATCCTTCAGGTGATATCTCAGGGGTACAAATTAGAATTCGAGACGTCTCCCCCTCGCCGTCTCCTAAAGTCGGCTTTACCGATGTCTCCTTCTGACAGGGAGACAGTTTTGGAAGCCATTCACAAGCTGTATTCCCAGCAGGTGATAATCAAGGTACCCCTCCTGCAACAGGGAACGGGGTATTATTCCACACTGTTGTGGTACCGAAGCCGGACGGCTCGGTGAGACCGATTCTAAATCTAAAATCTTTGAACACTTACATACAGAGGTTCAAATTCAAGATTGAGTCACTCAGAGCAGTGATTGCGAACCTGGAAGAAGGGGACTACATGATGTCTCGGGACATCAAGGATGCTTACCTTCATGTCAAAATTTACCCTTCTCATCAAGGGTACCTCAGGTTTATGGTACAGAACTGTCACTATCAGTTCAGACGCTGCCGTATGGATGGTCCACGGCACCCCGGGTCTTTACCAAGGTAATGGCCGAAATTATGATATTCCTTCGAAGGAAGGGAATTTTAGTTATCCCTTACTTGGACGATTCCCTGATAAGGGTAAGATCCAGGGAACAGTTGGAGGTCGGTGTAGCACTATCTCAGGTAGTGTTGCGGCAGCACGATTGGATTCTCAATATTCCAAAATCGCAGCTGGTTCCGACGACTTGTCTTCTGTTCCTAGGGATGATCCTGGACACAGTCCAGAAAAAGGTGTTTCTCCCGGAGGAGAAAGCCAGGGAGTTATCCGAGCTAGTCAGGAACCTCCTAAAACCGAGCCAAGTCTCAGTGCATCAATGCACAAGGGTTCTGGGTAAAATGGTGGCTTCCTACGAAGCAATCCCATTCGGCAGATTCCACGCAAGAACTTTCCAGTGGGACCTGCTGGACAAATGGTCCGGGTCGCATCTTCAGATGCATCAGCGGATAACCCTGTCACCAAGGACAAGGGTGTCCCTCCTGTGGTGGTTGCAGAGTGCTCATCTTCTAGAGGGCCGCAGATTCGGCATTCAGGACTGGGTCCTGGTGACCACGGATGCCAGCCTGCGAGGCTGGGGAGCAGTCACACAGGGAAGGAATATCCAGGGCTTAGGGTCAAGCCTGGAGACATCACTTCACACCTCCACCCGGGAGAGTGGGGACTTCACCCAGAAGTCTTCCACATGATTATAAACCGTTGGGAAAAACTCGACAGGTATTGCGCCAGGTCAAGGGACCCTCAGGCAATAGCTGTAGACGCTCTGGTAACACCGTGGGTGTACCAGTCAGTGTATGTGTTCCCTCCTCTGCCTCTCATACCCAAGGTACTGAGATTGATAAGATGGAGAGGAGTAAGCACTATATTCGTGGCTCCGGATTGGCCAAGAAGGACTTGGTAACCGGAACTTCAAGAGATGCTCACGGAGGATCCGTGGCCTCTACCTCTAAGAAGGGACCTGCTCCAGCAAGGACCCTGTCTGTTCCAAGACTTACCACGGCTGCGTTTGACGGCATGGCGGTTGAACGCCGGATCCTGAAGGAAAAAAGGCATTCCGGATGAAGTCATCCCTATCCTGATCAAAGCCAGGAAGGATGTAACCGCAAAACATTATCACCGCATTTGGCGAAAATATGTTGTGTCAAAGTCAGAAAAATGTCTCTATGCACGTTGCCATATTTGCACCGCACACTGGTCCGCGCTGCGCATGCGTACGCTCTCCCGTGAAGGCGCATACCCGCAATAGCGGGCACTCGCAGGCGCGGTATGCGTATTTACGGTAGAGTTTATGTAGTCGTAGCGTGCGACTCATTCGTTACATATTTTCACAATTAATGTAGTTTATAGATCATGATCCCTTTGATAGTTTCTGAAAGTTTGGTTAATATAGAAGGTCCCTGTTTAAAGTGATCCCTCTTTGTATCGTACGAAGGGTCTAACAAGAATCATACAGCAGTGTTTGGTACCCATCGGAAGAGTATTTAATTAGCAATATTCCGGTGTTGGTTTGGAGCGTATTAATCGCTCGTGCAAATAGTTATGGACATAAGAAGTTTATGTCCATTTCTACTATTTACTCATACTCAGGTATGCGGCGGGAAACCTAGTTCCCCACCCACCTGAGCTGTTTGAAATCGTCACAGCCCACCTGTATGAATCAACCTATGACCTTTTGTTGTGATACAGGGTCGAATTCCTTCATCCAATGGACAATGGGATTGTAGGGACTATGAGATTGCATTGTGTGTGGGGCATAAATAGGCGGGCCGACCACATCCAGCTCTCACTCTTCAACGGTTCTCATTGCTGAAAATCGGGTGCTGGATGTCCAGGCGCATGCGATCGTTTACCCTTGTGCGTAAGTTTCTCTCCGTAATCATTGTCTTTCTGTGAGCCAATTTCTCTCATCTCTCTCCGTCTCTCTCTCTCTTTCCTTTCTCTTTCTCTCGTATCTCCCCTAGACTAGTATTGTATTGTATTAGATAGTATTGTATTTTGGTTAGGAAGTCTTTGTTATATTGTAGTGTATCATTTGTACTGTTATTCCCTTTTTACAAGTATACTAGATATAATACAGTTAATAGGCTTTGGACCCTAAACCAGTATCTGTGTATTTCCTATAGTGTTAAGTGTTCACTTGAGCGTCGGTGACGCTCAAGCAGCTTTGTAGTTAGTCAGGTTACACAAGGTTGCACTTACACCCTGTATTCACATTAAGGTATTCCATGTATTTCTTTGGTATAAGGTTTAGACATAAAGGTATAGCGTTGTGAGCGTCTGCGCCGCTGGTGATCTCCTCGTGGTCTCGAGCGTCCGCTACGCCATAGCGAATCATTACTCTAGTCATAGCCAATAACGTGTCCTGTGATCACTGGGCCGTGAGCGAACGTGACGCTTGAGCGTCTCGCCTACGGCTGAGCGATCGTTACGCAACTAGCGTACCATTACGGTACTTCTTAAGTAAACAGCGTACAGTGTTCTTAGACTTCATAAAGGGTTGTTTATACGACAAGGGAATTTAGCATTGTCAATTGGGGACTCGTCCTATCCTTCTCATATCTGCACTAGGTAGATCAGCAGACATTATCCCCCCAGCAAAGGGTGGGAGGTTGTCTCGCAGTGCTGACGGGATAAGCGTCTGCTTCGCTTAGATAAAGAGTGCTGAAGGAATCCGGGAACCGGAAGTAAGAACAAAACGCTTGTGTCTTTTAAAACTGTTTTATTTCTCTTCTGTCTTGCGTATACACGCACGCATACATTTATCTGCATTTCTTTTTCAAATTTCGTATATCACTATTCCTGTTTGCCAAGTTTTATAGTTGATTAGAAAGTGCAAAAAGAGATTTGCTGTTATTTCATAGTAGAGGTAATAGTTAAAGTATAGACCAACACACGGCTTGTCTGGGAGATAAGACAGTCAGTGTGGTGTGCGGTAGATGATCAGGGATCACCTACATTGATAAAGGTAGAAATTGTGTTACGGTGGATCTTTGTTTTGCGTACACGTGTCCCTAACAAAAGACTTGCGTACGCAATCCAAACGGCAGACGCACGCAGCGTACATTACGCAACGTAGCGTCTGGTTACGCAACGTAGCTCAAGTCACGAAAAGTTGAATTAGCGCAAAGCGATAATTAGCGCAAAGGCGATAAGTAACGCACAGCGGTAAATAACGCGACGCGGTAAATAACGCAAATCTATTTTTGGAAAAATCTGAAATTTAGTTTAACAGATCCTGCTCCTAATTGGTAACACAGTTGGACTGAAGACAATTTCTGCGCAGAAATAGATATAGAAACAAAAGTGTACATGTGTTGAGTGAGTGTGGTTTTGTATACAAAAGTTTATATAACTTTAAGGTGGAACCAAAAGGAAAGTCGGGTACTCGTCAAGGGACACACGTGTAAGTGACATATACGGTGGCTAGGGAGGCATCCCTGGTTAAATAATATTTGAGCATTAGAGTATAGCGGACCATAAGGTAACAGACCAGGAGGTCATTAACAGAAGGTAACAAGACCAGGAGGTCGTAAGGTACTAAAAGGTCCGCTATAAAGGTACAAGAGGCACAACGCCTGGGGTGTTGGTGCAGAACCCATATAGGCCATAAGCTCTTGCTGAAGGAATCGCGGCCGGAAACATCGATTCCATTGATCTTTCAGTACATGACAAGTAGTGCTTGTGTACTGAACGATTGGACCACACGTAATTGTGTGCAGTAGTTAGTAATCTGACCTAATACCATTAGAGTAAAGTGGTCACAAACGCTATCTGTACATTCTGACGTGATTTGTGTAATTTTTTATTTTTGGAAGGGAAGTTCGCTGGTCACTCAGGAACTATCTAACAACCCCAACTTTACTGGAAAGAGTAAGTGTCCTGCGGGTAACCCTCATATGTTCCAGTAAACAGAAGGTTCCATAGGGGCCCTGTATCGAGTACGCCAGCACCATATCGGTGTGATCAGGTCGTATTGGTCGAGGTGGGCGAGTGAGTGGGGTACTCGGTAAACCGCCACCGCCGGCCTACTGTGGAGTAATTTGGTTGTCTGTAAAGGCTTGCTGAAAACCTTGATACAGAAATCCAAGGAGGACTAAGCAACACCTGCAGACTATGGGGGCCAGTTGCTCAGGTAGGGGGCGATCAACCCTGGTTCAGGTTGATTCTGTGAACCGACCAGTTGGGTCGGCACGATATGTAATGTGTGAAAAATATGGAAGTCACACCGAATCTTTATGTGATGAATGGGAGAGAATGACTGTACAAGACAGGGACAAATTCCCAAGAATAGGTAGCTTCAGTCCAGACGTGTTACAAAATTTAAGGAGGAGGATATGTCTCGTAAAATCAACAAAGAGACGAATTCAGCATCATGATTACTTACAGTTATGGCACCAGGAAGGTGAGATACAGAGAGGTTTGGCTCTGGCGGCGGGATCTGGGGCAGTCAGGAAGCTGATAGCCACAGCTCCACCTCCACCATACATTGCAGGAGAGAAGTTGATTACGGAGAGAAACGCACTGGGTTGTAAAACACAAACTCTTAGTAACCCTGTAAATGTTAATGATGTTAACCAAATAACTCATGCAAGTATTAACCCGTGCAAGATGTACCCTGTTTTGAACCTTCCTAAGGAGTGTGATCAAGAAGAAGATTCGGCAACAATTTCAGCGCTCTCTCTAGCGGCCACCATATCAGAAACCACAGTAGGAACTGCACCACCCACGAGATTAGTGAAGGCCCCTAGCGGAGGGATAGGTGAGGTCGTGTCAACGGGTAAGTACGGCACCATGCACTACACTGAAACAATTGTACCACAAGTTGTAGAATCTACGCAGAATGAGGCTGTTAGAATTGCTCCTGTAAAGGTGATAGTAGTTCCCAATGGGAAAACAGATGCATCAGGAGCCACACCCGTCAGGAACATTGCCATGTATTGCCCGTTCACTAGAATGGAATTGAGGACCATAGTGTCTGAATTCCCAGACCCCAGAAAAGATTTAGTGGCAAGCCAAAAATACATCAGGGATCTAGGAAACACTTTAGAGCCCAATAATAAGGATTGGCAGATAGTGCTAAGAGCTTGCTTACCTTCCAATGTCGACTCAGTTAAATTCTTGGCTGATTGTGGACTAGATAAAGATGTACCGCTTACAGATGTGTACGACCAGGATAATGTAAAAAGGATAAATTTACAGCTAAAGGAGTATTTCCCAGCCGTTGTTAAATGGAATAAAATATTTTCCATTAAGCAAAAGGAGTCCGAAACGGCAGCAGAATATTTCCACCGGGCACTATCAGAAATGGCAAAATACACTGGTATAGAAGACATTAAGACCAACCCAAACCATCGAGAAGTAGCAGTATCTGTACTGATGGATGGTTTGAAAGAAACATTAAAGGCTAGGGTACAGACCACACAACCATGTTGGCGAGGTCTGTCAGTGTCCACCTTGAGAGAGGCTGCTGTTGATCACGACAAAAACATCACTAGACACAGGGAGTCGCAAAGTGATAAGTTGATGTCCGTAAGTATACAGGCGCTGACCACAAGGCAGCCTGCGTATGTACCACCGAATCCTGTGGGTAAGGCAAGTGTAATAACATGTTTTTCTTGTAACAGACCGGGACACTTTGCACGAGAATGTAGAACAAAGAATGTACAAAGATCTTTTCAACCCCCTAGACAACAACACAACACACGACATTGGGAGCAGGGTCCACAGAGGCGGAGTTTTGAGCCACATACAGGGGAAACAAAAAGATATCCCCCGAACAGAGACTGGCAGGCCTCTGGTAGTTCCCAGCTAACTCCCCCACAAGTAGTTGCTGCCAATGGGATTCAGGGAGGTCAGCATACCCAATAGGGGTGTGGCCACACCTGTAATCTGCAGCCAGTTAAATTGATTGCCAGTCTTGGAAGCGAACCAGAGATTGCAATCAATGTAGCTGGTAAAACTTTAAACTTTCTTGTAGACACAGGGGCGGCCAAGTCAGTGATAAATTCGACAGTGGGCATGAGAACCACTGGTAGGACAATTCCAGCCATGGGAGTAACAGGAGTAGTCCAGCACTACCCTGTTAGCAAACCAGCCGAGATTACAATAGGGCCTTTGCATACCAAGCATTCCTTTTTGCTGGCTGCATCGGCACCAACTAATCTCCTGGGGAGAGACTTACTATGTAAAATGGGTTGCGTCATTTATTGTACTCCTGAAGGTGTATTTCTGGACATACCTGAGAATCACGCTCAGGAGGTACGAGACATGTTAGACTCCCCATCAAAATTAATGTCACATTCCATTATGACAAATAGGAATCCATCCCAAGTAGAAGAGATGATACCTCAGATACCAGAGTCACTTTGGACAAAAGATGGACAGGACACTGGATTAATGGCAAACGTAGCTCCAGTAGTTGTACAAGTAAAAGATGGTAGGATAGCTCCAAAAATCCCACAGTATCCTCTGAAGCCAGAGGTGGAGTTAGGAGTTTTCCCCGTGATAGAGCGCTTGCTACAACAGGGCATTCTAGTAAGAACGTCCAGCACAGCAAATAGTCCCATCTTCCCTGTTAAAAAGAGTGGGGGGAGGGGTTACAGGCTAGTGCAGGATCTAAGGGGGATTAACAAAATAGTTGAAAGTCAGTTCCCCGTAGTGCCTAATCCAGCTGTCATCCTAATGCAAATTCCTCCCATTGCCAAATTTTTCACTGTTATTGACCTCTGCTCCGCTTTCTTTTCGGTACCTCTGCACCCTGACAGCCAATATTTGTTTGCATTCACATACAGAGGAGTCCAATACGCGTGGACTCGGTTACCCCAAGGTTTCATAGATAGTCCAAGTATATTTTCTCAGGCTTTGCATGATTGTTTACAGTCTTTCCAACCAGAGAGTGGATCAGTATTGATACAGTATGTGGATGATTTACTGCTGTGTTCAGATTCACTGGAAGCTTCCCTGAAGGATACGAAACAGCTCCTGTTTCATCTTTCAGACACAGGTCACAAGGTTTCCAAAGACAAGTTACAATTATGCCAGACTAAGGTAAAATATTTGGGACACTGTCTAACACAAGGACTGAGACACCTGACCGCTGATAGAATCCAAGCCATTAGAGACATGACACTGCCACAAACCCAGCAACAGATCAGGACGTTTTTAGGAATGTGTGGGTATTGCCGTAATTGGATCCCAGGGTTTTCCATATTGGCGTTACCTTTGCAGGAAATGGTCTCTTCAAACAAACCTGATCGGATTTCGCATACAGACGAATCCGAAACAGCATTTGAGAGACTCAAACAGTGCCTAACGCAGGCACCAGCACTAGGTATGCCAGACTATGGGAAACCCTTTGAACTATACGGAACAGAAAGTGCTGGGTGCGCAGCAGGTGTACTAACCCAAAAACACGGTGACGCCAGCAGGCCAATTGCATACTACAGCGCCCAGCTAGACACGGTAGCGCGATCCCTCCCCACATGCTTGCGTAGCGTTGCGGCGATAGCATTGCTAGTGACGAAAAGCGAAGATGTCGTGCTAGGCCACAACCTCACAATCCATACACCGCATGCGGTATCTGCCTTATTGAATTCTGCCCAAACCAGACACGTCTCATCAGCAAGGTTTACAAGATGGGAATTGGCATTAATGGCCCCAGTAAACATCACCATAAGGAGATGCAGCGCATTAAATCCTGCAACATTTCTCCCAGGTGTGCCTGGTCAGGCACAAAGGGTGGAAGGTGAGAGTGATGGGGAAGGAGGATTTAATGCAAAGGGAGATACACATGATTGTATGGAATATTTGACCCAAAATTTTACCGCAAGGCCTGACATCAGTGACAACCCACTGGAAGATGCAGAACTCACGTTCTACACGGACGGTAGTTGTCATAGACAGTCAGACTCGGGAGACTTGTGTACTGGATACGCAGTCGTAGATGACCAAGACACCATAGAAGCGGAACCGCTAGGCCCACCTCACTCAGCCCAGGTTGCTGAACTGGTCGCCCTAACCAGAGCATGTGAATTGGCTAAGGGTAAGTCAGCCAATATCTACACCGATTCTAGATACGCCTTCGGGGTAGTACATGATTTCGGAGCCCTATGGCGCCTCAGAAATTTCATGACGGCAGCTGGTACACCGATAGCGCATGCAGCATATATAAAAAGGCTTCTAACAGCGATACAGGAACCCGACAGAGTGGCTGTTATCAAATGTAAAGCACATACATATAGCCAAGACCCAGTATCCCTTGGTAACAGCCGAGCAGACGAAGCCGCAAAGCTTGCAGCTGCTACCCCCATACAGACAGACACCACACAACTGATGGTATTTAATACCATCAACACACAAAAGTTGTGTGAGATGCAGAATTTGTGTTCCACACAGGAGAGAACAGTCTGGAAGGCAAAGGGATATGGCCAGGAGTCCTCAGGGCTCTGGACGGATGGACATGGTAAACCAGTGGCCCCCAGGGCATACCTTCCATGTCTGGCTGAAGCAGCTCACGGGCTGACTCATCTAGGCAAGGAGGGGATGTGCAAATTGGTAAGAGCATACTGGTGCGCCCCAGGATTCTCCTCTCATGCGAGTAAAAGAGCAATGTCATGCCTTACCTGTCTGAGAAAGAATATTGGAAAAGCAATACCTACAGAACCATCCCATATCCCACCTGCCGGCGGCCCTTTCCAGGTAATACAAATCGACTTCATTCAATTACCCCCATGTCGAAATTTGAAATATGTACTTGTTTGTATAGATGTTTTCTCGAATTGGGTCGAAGCTTTCCCAGCAGCTACAAATACCGCTATGTTTACCGCTAAGAAAATTGTGCAGGAATTTGTATGTAGATATGGTATCCCTAGAATCATTGAAAGTGATAGGGGTACCCATTTTACAGGTGATGTCTTTCAAGGAATGTGTAAGTTGATGGGAATTGATAGCAAGCTGCACACTCCGTACCGTCCACAGGCGAGCGCGAAGGTCGAAAGAGTGAACAGCACTATTAAAAATAAATTGAGTAAAGTAATGGCAGAGACAGGATTGACGTGGCCAGAAGCTTTACCCATTGTTTTGTATAGCATCAGAACCACTCCCAGGTCCCCTCTTAATCTGTCTCCTTTTGAAATCTTGTTTGGTCGACAACCGCATGTCATGATTAACCCCCAGGATGATTTGAAATGTAACAATGAAGTAACTGTAAAGTACTTGATTAACATGAGTAAGCAGTTGAGGAATCAAAATGATAATCTGAAGTTGATGATTCCTGATTTACCAGATAGTAATTGTCATGACATTGAACCTGGGGATTATGTAATGATACGAAATTTTCTACGCTCAGGTTGTCTTATTGATAGATGGGAAGGACCATACCAGGTCTTATTGACTAGCACCACAGCATTGAAGGTGGCTGAGAGAGAGACTTGGGTCCATTCATCCCACTGCAAAAAGGTTGCTGATCCAGAGAAGTCCCGTGATAAGGAACAGACGGTAGAGGTTGTATCACTGGAGTGTCTGTTCCAGGAGGACTGAGGCGGCACCTGAGCCTTGAAGACCGAAAGCAGTTGTCGACTCCCTTCTCCCTTTTATTGTTTTCCTCCACTTCCCATCCCCTCTTCCTTGAAATTTCTTTTTCCCCCTTCTCATTCTTCTCTATTTCCTCCTCAAAGATGGACTTGCCCCAAGAGACTGTGATCCGGATTTTGATGTTAACCATGATGTTGACCAGAGCAGTCTGTTCCGGCGAGAGTACCATAGAGGTCGAGAGAGGATCTGGAATGGGTTCCGATTATGATGATGGAGGCGTAGTTTTCCAAGATCAACCAAACCAACAAGCAAAGGCGAGTATCAGAAAACGATCCGATAGAAGAAATTGTGATGGATTGTTAGCTGAAGAAAATTGTATCTGTAGGCTCTGTGATAATCTGGTTGAAGATGGATGCATAAAGAAATGCCAATCTAGTTTTAATATCCATATGGACCGGCATCCATTGAGTGACTATCACTCCTTAGTGGGTAACGTGTTAAACCAAACAGATTGTTGGGTATGCTCTCAAGTACCTCAGGGTCACAGCAAATCAGGGCTAGTACCATTTCCTTTAACGTTAGGGGAGGTACTTGAGCTAAATGGTGGGAGACCGGTGGACCGGAGGTTTAACATCTCCAGCCCTCCTAGTTTGAAGCTCCACCAATACCATGTGGATAGGTCCCTCTTATGTTTCAACATCTCCAATCCCAGAAAACCGGGAAATTGGGAAGTGTCATGGAGCAACCTTACCATGACCTTTTCACACAGAGCAGATAGAATGCCTACAGATACAGAGCTGGTACGCCACATAGCCAGTAGAGGAAAATCTTTCCGGTATCGATATACCTTAGGAAATAGGATTACTAGAGTTGGAGAGGTATCACCAGGATACTGTGCACATATCGTACAAACTGATACGTGCATTAGGCAGATGGAAGAATTAGGGTCAGGAGATTTCACCTGGAAGGTTTGTAACATGGTCATGTCCTTCTCCGTCCCATATGTTCTCCCCGATGATGCATATTTCATATGCGGGAGAAAGGCGTACAAGTGGCTTGCCCCAAACTCTGAAGGATTGTGTTATATTGGAAAAGTATTGCCTGAAGTGATGACTGTTACACATGACAAAATGAAGGACATACACCGTGGTGCCCAAGCTCCTTATACTCACACTCATTACGAGCACCGAGTTAAAAGACAACTGTCAGAAAGGTTAGAGCATCCGGCCTCTGATCTTATCCATGAATCCACCGGGATTCAGGTCCTGGTAGCGTTAGATTTCACTCGTACCGCTCGGGGAGTGATGAATTATAGATACATTTCCGCACTCGCCAATTTGTTAGATAATATCACTGAAATGTATGATGACACGTTTAGATACACTGGAAGAGAACTTCAAGCTTATAAAACAGAACTAGTTCAGCATAGGATGGTTCTTAATTATCTTACAGCAGTAACAGGCGGATATTGTGTTACATTGGCAACACAGTACGGCATAAAGTGTTGCACTTATATCACGAATAGCACCGAGGATCCGGTAGAGGTCATAGACCAAAAGATGGATGATATTCTCCAATTGAAGTGGGAATTTCGTCGGAAACACAATCTCACCCTTGCTGCTGTAGGAAATGAGTTGACTGGTTGGGTGTCATGGTTGAACCCGCGAAATTGGTTCTCCGGTTTGGGAGACTGGGCTCAAGGAGTCATAATGGATGTTGGAAAGTTTCTACTATGTATCTTGGGTGTCGTTATATCGATTGGATTGATATTTAGATGCGGGCAGGCTTTAATGAGGTGCAAACAAAGTACAAGAGTGATGAGCTTGAGGAGCGAGGAAACTGTAATTAACCTGGATTTGATTTATGACCCAATGATAGAAACCAGGATGGGATGAAAATGCGATTATACGGTCCGTTTCTTTCACCTGTTTTTCTGCTTTTCTCCAAGATACAAAGACCCCCTTGGACGAGGAAGTTGACGAGACGCTATACAGACAACAGACAAGCACCAAAGATGAAGTTTTGACCACTTGAGAAATGGACACTTGATGAACTTTGCCATGGATCCCCAGTTTCCCTAGTACATTTAAACTCACGCTAGCCCAACATTTTTTTGTAAATCCGATGGCTCTGACAAAGCTATTTGCTCATGCCCAAGGAGCAATACAGCGCAAAGAAGACGACTCTCAACAGATACCGAACACAACTTCGACGACAGATGTACATTTCCCTGACATAGAATATCATTGCATTTTCCATAAGTGTTCTTTATCTTCATCTCTACAACCCTCAGGTAATGACACACATAGACGATAGGGAATACAGGCACAGATATCAGCAACCACATACCTCCCCCATTCATGTATCATCAACTAAAATGTGCTCCCCATTTTGTTCAAAATCCGAAAAGAGCTCGGTAAAGTTTGACAGCCCATCCACAGACCTGTACCACAGGATAAGAAGGAATTCAAATGTATACTTCGCAATACCTCGAAGCTTGATGTACAACACGTACGGCACGATGATACATGACCCCCCAAACATGGATTCATACACACATGCTTCTGCTATCTCACTAGGTCATACCCTCTTCACACCTTCTCCTCTCTCCTCCCTTACCCAACCATGGAAATGTATTAACCCCTGACTTGCATTTTTCTCCTTAAATGTTTTGTGGCAGTTATTATTGACTGCCAAAGGGTGGACTGTCAAAGTCAGAAAAATGTCTCTATGCACGTTGCCATATTTGCACCGCACACTGGTCCGCGCTGCGCATGCGTACGCTCTCCCGTGAAGGCGCATACCCGCAATAGCGGGCACTCGCAGGCGCGGTATGCGTATTTACGGTAGAGTTTATGTAGTCGTAGCGTGCGACTCATTCGTTACATATTTTCACAATTAATGTAGTTTATAGATCATGATCCCTTTGATAGTTTCTGAAAGTTTGGTTAATATAGAAGGTCCCTGTTTAAAGTGATCCCTCTTTGTATCGTACGAAGGGTCTAACAAGAATCATACAGCAGTGTTTGGTACCCATCGGAAGAGTATTTAATTAGCAATATTCCGGTGTTGGTTTGGAGCGTATTAATCGCTCGTGCGAATAGTTATGGACATAAGAAGTTTATGTCCATTTCTACTATTTACTCATACTCAGGTATGCGGCGGGAAACCTAGTTCCCCACCCACCTGAGCTGTTTGAAATCGTCACAGCCCACCTGTATGAATCAACCTATGACCTTTTGTTGTGATACAGGGTCGAATTCCTTCATCCAATGGACAATGGGATTGTAGGGACTATGAGATTGCATTGTGTGTGGGGCATAAATAGGCGGGCCGACCACATCCAGCTCTCACTCTTCAACGGTTCTCATTGCTGAAAATCGGGTGCTGGATGTCCAGGCGCATGCGATCGTTTACCCTTGTGCGTAAGTTTCTCTCCGTAATCATTGTCTTTCTGTGAGCCAATTTCTCTCATCTCTCTCCGTCTCTCTCTCTCTTTCCTTTCTCTTTCTCTCGTATCTCCCCTAGACTAGTATTGTATTGTATTAGATAGTATTGTATTTTGGTTAGGAAGTCTTTGTTATATTGTAGTGTATCATTTGTACTGTTATTCCCTTTTTACAAGTATACTAGATATAATACAGTTAATAGGCTTTGGACCCTAAACCAGTATCTGTGTATTTCCTATAGTGTTAAGTGTTCACTTGAGCGTCGGTGACGCTCAAGCAGCTTTGTAGTTAGTCAGGTTACACAAGGTTGCACTTACACCCTGTATTCACATTAAGGTATTCCGTGTATTTCTTTGGTATAAGGTTTAGACATAAAGGTATAGCGTTGTGAGCGTCTGCGCCGCTGGTGATCTCCTCGTGGTCTCGAGCGTCCGCTACGCCATAGCGAATCATTACTCTAGTCATAGCCAATAACGTGTCCTGTGATCACTGGGCCGTGAGCGAACGTGACGCTTGAGCGTCTCGCCTACGGCTGAGCGATCGTTACGCAACTAGCGTACCATTACGGTACTTCTTAAGTAAACAGCGTACAGTGTTCTTAGACTTCATAAAGGGTTGTTTATACGACAAGGGAATTTAGCATTGTCAGTTGCGTGGTGCGAGGCCAGTAAGGCCCGACGGAGGAAATTCAACTGGGTCGATTCCTACATTTCCTGCAAACAGGAGTGTCTATGGGCCTGAAATTGGGGTCCATTAAGGTTCAAATTTCGGCCCTGTCAATTTTCTTCCAAAAAGAACTAGCTTCAGTCCCTGAAGTTCAGACGTTTGTAAAAGGGGTACTGCATATACAGCCTCCTTTTGTGCCTCCAGTGGCACTTTGGGATCTCAATGTAGTTTTTGGGTTCCAAAAGTCACATTGGTTTGAACCACTTAAATCTGTGGAGTTAAAATATCTCACATGGAAAGTGGTCATGCTGTTGGCCCTGGCCTGGGCCAGGCGCGTGTCAGAATTGGCGGCTTTATCCTGTAAAAGCCCTTATCTGATTTTCCATTCGGACAGGGCGGAATTGAGGACTCGTCCTCAGTTTCTCCCTAAGGTGGTTTCAGCGTTTCACCTGAACCAACCTATTGTGGTGCCTGCGGCTACTAGGGACTTGGAGGACTCCAAGTTGCTAGACGTTGTCAGGGCCCTGAAAATATATGTTTCCAGGACGGCTGGAGTCAGGAAAACTGACTCGCTGTTTATCCTGTATGCACCCAACAAGCTGGGTGCTCCTGCTTCTAAGCAGACTATTGCTCGTTGGATTTGTAGTACAATTCAGCTTGCACATTCTGTGGCAGGCCTGCCACAGCCAAAAATCTGTAAATGCCCACTCCACAAGGAAGGTGGGCTCATCTTGGGCGGCTGCCCGAGGGGTCTCGGCTTTACAACTTTGCCGAGCAGCTACTTGGTCAGGAGCAAATACGTTTGTAAAATTCTACAAAATTGATACCCTGGCTGAGGAGGACCTGGAGTTCTCTCATTTGGTGCTGCAGAGTCATCCGCACTCTCCCGCCCATTTGGGAGCTTTGGTATAATCCCCATGGTCCTTACGGAGTCCCCAGCATCCACTTAGGACGTTAGAGAAAATAAGAATTTACTTACCGATAATTCTATTTCTCGTAGTCCGTAGTGGATGCTGGGCGCCCATCCCAAGTGCGGATTGTCTGCAATACTGGTACATAGTTATTGTTACCAAAAAATCGGGTTATTGCTGTAGTGAGCTATCTTTTCTAGAGGCTCCTCTGTTATCATGCTGTTAACTGGGTTCAGATCACAAGTTGTACGGTGTGATTGGTGTGGCTGGTATGAGTCTTACCCGGGATTCAAGATCCTTCCTTATTGTGTACGCTCGTCCGGGCACAGTATCCTAACTGAGGCTTGGAGGAGGGTCATAGGGGGAGGAGCCAGTGCACACCAGATAGTCCTAAAGCTTTCTTTAGATGTGCCCAGTCTCCTGCGGAGCCGCTATTCCCCATGGTCCTTACGGAGTCCCCAGCATCCACTACGGACTACGAGAAATAGAATTATCGGTAAGTAAATTCTTATTTTACAGGCTTTACTGTGTATGTGTGGTTTAGCAGTACACTCTCCTGTGCCACATATTGTTATATAACTCCAGAAAAATAATGGAGAACAAAAATTTGGAGGATAAAATAGGGTAAGATCAAGAATCACTTCCTCCTAGTACTGAAGCTGCTGCCACTAGTCATGGCATAGACTATGAAATGCCATCAACGTCGTCTGCTAAGGACAATGCCCAATGTCATAGTAGAGGGCATGTAAAATTCAAAAGCCAAAGTTCAGTAAAATGACTCCAAAAAATAAATTTAAATGGTCTGAGGAGAAATGTAAACTTGCCAATATGCCATTTACAACGACTAGTGGTTCAGCTTCACATGACGATGGAAGTCCTCATCTTCCCGCTAGAAAAATTAAAAGCATTAAACTGGCAAAAGCACAGTAAAGAACTATGCGTTCTAAGATGGTATCACAAATCCCCAAGGAGAGTCGAAGTGTGTCGGCGATTGCGATGCCTGACCTTTCCAACACTGGACGGGAAGAGGTGGCTCCTTCCACCATTTGCACGCCCTCTGCAAGTGCTAGAAGGAGCACCCACAGTCCAGTTTCTGATATTCAAATTGAAGCTGCCACTGTTGAAGTACACCAGGATGAGGATATAGGTGTAGCTAGCGCTGAGGAGGAAGTTGACAAGGAGGATTCTGATGGTGATGTGTTTTTTTTTATATTAGGCACCGGGGGAGACAGTTGTTGTCCATGGGATGAATAAGCCCATCGAGATGCCTGGGCAGAAGACCAAAAAATCCACCTCTTCGGTCTGGAACAAATCCGGACAACTACTGTATTGCCATATGTACCTTATGGAATGGTGTAATAAGTAGGGGTAAGGACGTTAACCACATAGGAACATCCTCCCTTATAAGTCACCTGCAGTGTGTTCATAAAAAGTTACTGTCAAGTTCAGAAACTGTGGCTAAGACCGAAAGCAGTCCAGGGACACCTAAATTCCTTTGTCCTGTTGTATCCAAGCGCCTGCAAACCACACCAACAACTCCCTCCTAGTCAATTTCCTCCTCAATCAGGATCAGAAGTAGTCCTGCAGGCCATGTCACTGGCATGACTGACTCCTCTCCTATCCGGGATTCCTCCGGAGGATCCTGCATTGTTACGCCTACTGCTGTCACTGCTGCTGTTGCTGCTGGGAGTCATTCATCATCCCAGAGAGGAAGTTGGAACACCACTACTTCTTTCACTAAGCAATTGACTGTCCAACAGTCTTTTACGAGGAGGATGAAGTACGACAGCAGTCATCCCGTTGCGAAGTGGATAACTGAGGCCTTGACAGCTATGTTGGTGTTAGACGTGCGTCCGGTATCCACCGTTAGTGCAGTGGGATTTAGACAATTGATGGAGGTAGTGTATTCCCGGTACCAAATCCCATCTAGATTCCACTTCACTAGGCACAAGATACCGAGAATGTACAGAAACGTCAGAAAAAGTGTCCTCAGTGTCCTAAAAAATGCGGTTGTATCCACTGTCCACTTAATCACGGACATGTGGACAAGTAGAGTAGGGCAGACTAAGTACTATATGACTGAGACAGACCACTGGGTAGATATATCACCTTGCGCAGCAACAACAGTAGTGGCACCTCGTTCCAAGGCAGGCAACGCTGTGTATCACCGGTTTCAGTAAGAGGCACACCACCAACAACCTCTTACAGAAACTGAAGGAAATCATCGCCCAATGGCTTACCCCACTTAGACTCTCCTGGGTATTTGTGATATCAGATAACGCCACCAATATTGTGCGGGCATTAAATCAGGGCAAATTCCAGCATGTCCCATGTTTTGCTCACAAAATAAATATGGTGGTGCAGCATTTTTTGCAAAACGGCAGGGCCATGCAGGAGACGCTTTTCGGTGGCCCAAAAATTTTTGGGACACTTTCGCCATTCAGTGACTGCGTGCCGAAGACTGGAGCACCAGCAAACACTCTTGAACCTGCCCTGCCATCACCTGAAGCAAGAGGATGTAATGCGGTAGAACTCAACCCTTTATATGCTTCAGAGGATGGAGGAGCAGCAAAAGGCCATTCAAGCCTATACATCCACCTATGACATAGGCAAAGGAGGGGGTATGTAACTGACTCAAGCACAGTGGAGATTGATTTCTGTGTTGTACAAGATTCTTTAACCTTTCGAACTTGCCACACATGAAGTCAGTTTAGACACTACCATCTTGAGTCAGGTCATTCCCAGAAACAGCTGGATTAAGTGAAGGAGGAGCTAAGACGGAGCGTTTTCGCTCAGTATGTGGGACTTGTGGATGAAGCCCTTCATTCGCTTTGCCAGGATCCGAGGGTGGTCAATCTGTTGAAATCAGAGTACTACATTTTGGCCACCATGCTCAATCCTAGGTTTAAAGCCTACATGGTGTCTCTCTTTCAGGCGGACACAAGCCTGCAGAGGTGTTAAGACCTGCTGGTGAAAACACTGTCAACTGAAGCGGAACGTGACACGGCAACAGCTCCTTCTTCATTTTCACCCGCAACTGGGGCTTCCAGGAAACAACTTAGATATCTGATACATAACCAACCTACTGGCGGTGATGCTGGGCAGGCAGGACCAATTTTGGACATCTGGTCCGGACTGAAGGACCTGCCAACAATTTCTTACATGTCTACTGTCACTGCATAGGATGCTGTCACCATTGAAAGAATGGTGGAGGATTACATCGGTGACAGCATCCAAGTAGACATGTCAGACAGTCCGTACCTGTACTGGCAGGAAAAAGAGGCAATTTGGAGGCCCCTGTACAAACTGGCTCTATTTCTTTAGTCTATAAATGTCCTGGAACTCCGGGCAATTTACAATGCGCTACGACAAGCAGTGCACAGGCTGCAGGCTCAGGCTGTTCAGGTGCAGTCAGACAATGCGACGGCGGTCACATATATCAACAAACAAGGAGGAACGAAAAGCCGTATGGCAATGCGGAAAGTAGCTTGAATCCTCTATTGGGCCGAGTATCACCAAATGATATTGTCGGCAGTAGTCATTCCGGGAGTGGACAACTGGGAGGCGGATTATCTCAGCCGTCGGAATTTTCATCCAGGTGAATGGGCATTAAATCCAGAAGTGTTTCACATGCTGGTCCAGAAGTGGAGTTACCCGCAGGTGGACCTGATGGCATCTCGCCACAATCATCAAACGCCCCAGGTCGTGTCCAGAACGAGAAGATCCAAAGGCAGTGGCGGTGGATGCTCTCACAATCACGTGGCCATACAGTCTCGTGTATCTGTTTCCACCGTTTCCGCTGCTCCCTCTGTGGCTAAAACGGATCAAAGGAGAGTCCGTCACAGTTATACTAGTGGCGCTTCTTTGGCCTCTGAGAGCTTGGTTCTCGGATCTCCGCGGTCTACTCGCAGTTGGTCTTTGGCCGCTCCCAATACATTTGGACCTGTTACAGCAGGGTCCGTTCCTTTACCCCGATTTAGCGCGGCCGCGTTTGACGGGGTGGCTGTTGAGACAGCCCTTTTAAGAAGAGAGGGCATTCCAGAATCGGTTATACCAACCATGTTACGAGCTAGGAAGCCGGTTACAGCAGCTCATTATTACAGAATTTGGCGTGCCTATGTAGGTTGGTGTGAAGCTCGGAAGTTTCCGACATCATCTTTTAAGTTATCCCGTCTTTTGTTATTTCTACAGATGGGGTTAGATGGAGGTCTGAGTTTATCCACACTAAAAGTGCAGATATCGGCGTTGTCAATTTATTTTCATAGTAGATTGGCCCTATTGCCGTCGGTTCACACCTTTATGCAGGGTGTCCTCAGAGTTCAGCCTCCATTCACTCCACCTACTGCGCCATGGGACTTGAATCTGGTTTTTAGATTTCTTACAGTCTTTTTTATTTTGAACCCTTACAACAAGTGGATATTAAATTTCTCACTTGGGAAAACAATTTTTCTTTTAGCCTTAGCGTCAGCAAGGCGTGTTTCAGATTTGGGTGCTTTGTCGTGCAAGCCACCGTATTTAGTGTTTCATGCTGACAGAGCGGAACTTCGGACGAATTCTGCTTTTCTACCAAAGGTAGTGTCATCTTTTCACATCAATCAACCAATACTAGTTCCTGTGTTAACAGGAGACTCTGGTAGGTTGGATGTGGTACGCGCATTACGCATTTATGTATCCCGAACGTTGACAGTTCGTAAGACGGATACGTTGTTTGCTCTCTATGATGCTGCCAAGATGGGTTGGCCAGCTTCTAGGCAGACCTTATCCAGTTGGATTAAACTGACCATACGTCAGGCTTACCTTCATGCTAGGTTACAGCCGCCTACATCAGTAACAGCTCATTCCACACGTGCTGTGGGAACGTCATGGGCAGCGAGTCGTGGAGCTTCTACGACACAGCTTTGCCGGGCGGCTACATGGTCTTCGGTGCACACGTTTGTGCGCTTCTACAAGTTTGATACGTTTGCGGCATCAGCATCTAGCTTTGTCCGCCTAGTGTTACAGGTGCCAAACAGCTCTCCCGCCACTTTGGTACGTCCCAAGAGTACTCCAGTGACCCCTAGTGGATGAAAAAGAAAATAGGATTTTGGTACTTACCAGGTAAATCCTTTTCTTTGAATCCATAGGGGGCACTGGACGCCCACCCAGAGCAGTTTACCTGGTTTGGGGTAGGTTCAGTAGATCTTATGGTAACACATTTTCACCGACTGGTTCAGATTAACAAGTTCTAATCGGTTATGGTGTCAACTGTTTAGTTGTCAGTAATGTTGTGTCAACTTTATTGTTGTCCGTTATGTTATATGTAATTCTCCATTGTCAACCTCTCTATCGCTCCTGTTCGGCTCAGTAAAAAACACTGAGGTACTCAGGGATATGGAGGGGAGGTGTAGTTTCAAAATTAATTTATTCAGTGCCTTCTTCCTGTGGAAGCCGTCCATATCCCAAGAGTACTCCAGTGCCCCCTATGGATTCAAAGAAAAGGATTTACCTGGTAAGTACCAAAATCTTATTTTTACCTAAGTTGCCCCTTTCTCCAGTGTGTACTCCGAAAGAGTTTTTAGTGCAGCCGGTAACCTTGTCAGCGATAAGCGTAGGAGGTTACTGCTACACAATGTGGAGAAGATGATGTTCATCAAAATGTATTATCAATTCTTCCAGGAAGACCAGTCTCCAGAAAGTTCAGAGGGACCTGTGGTGGTGGATTCGAGCGGGGACAAATTAATAATTAATACTCTGTGTGGATGAGGATGTACACAACACTGAAGGGGGTGAGGAATCGATGAGGATGAGGACGACATCTTGCCTCTGTAGAGCCAGTTTGTGCAGGGACAGATTAATTGCCAGCTTGTTTTGTGGGGGCCCAAACGAACCAATCATTTCAGCCACAGTCGTGTAGCAGGCCCTGGCGCTGAAATTACTGGTTTGTTAAGGTGTGCGTGTCCTGTTTACACAATGTAAGAGTGGGTGGGAGGGCCCAAGAACAATTCCAGCTTGCACCTCTTTTCTTTGCATTGTATGCTCTTTGGAGCATTGCCAGCTTGTTTTGTGGGGGTCCAAACAAACCAATCATTTCAGCCACAGTTGTGTGGCAGACCCTGGCGCTGAAATGATTGGTTTGCTAAAGTGTGCGTGTCCTGTTTATACAACATAAGGGTGGGTGGGAGGGCCCAAGGACAATTCCATCGTGCACCTCTTTTTTATCTTTGCATTATGTACTCTCTGTGGCCTAGTTTTTAAAACTGGCATCCTGTCTGGCACTGCAGTGTCATTCTGTCTGGCTCCGGAGCCTTACCTCCGGTGGGTGCTCCCACGGGGTACCGTCCCGCTGGTTGGCGCAGCTGCGGTGGCAGGTCCTCCTGGACAGATGTGCGGCTGCCAAGGGCCGGGGGCCAAGGGTCTTGAGAGCCGGGCACTGCGGCGGGGATCGCTGCGGTAAGGTCCTCTAGTGGTGATATGTGCTAACAGCTAAGTATGTCTCCTGCGCTGGGGGCAGCCATGTTGGAGACCAGAGTATTACCAATGAAGTTCCCAATCTGTGTCCAGCCAATCCTGGGTGTTCTCCCCTTACAAAAGGGGGCTGGCTCAGAGGGAGAGTGCCAGTGCTTCACGTTACCTCCTTGTGAAAGGTTCTCTAGCTCTGTGCTCCCAGGTTACTTTTGGTTCCCTGGTCCTGGTTGCTCTCATCCATCGGTTACCTAAACGCTGCTGCAGTCCTGCTGTCTAAGTCCGTTGCCACTCGTGGAAGCGCTCACGGAGTTCCAGGTCCTAGAGGAGCTCCAGGTGCTAACGGCGGTTCCCGCAGATGTCTTCATTTCTTTAAAGTCCAAGTTCTTCAGCTTCGTCTTTCAATCACAAACCACAGTCTTTATTTCTTCAAAGTCCAATTTCTTTAGCCTCATCTTTCAATCACAAACCACGTCTTCATTTCTTCAAAGTCCAAGTACTTCAGCCTCGTCTTTTAATCATAAAACACAGTCTTCAGTACTTCTTTACCGGAGTTCTTCAGCTTCACTCTTCAAGTCATTTAACCATAGACTCTAATTCTTCCAGTTTCTTCTATTTCTCCAATATTCGTGTACAGCCTGATTATTCATTAAAACTACAGTTATCTTCCTACGAATTCCTCCTTTTCTTTACGCCCTCCGGCCAACATTAACACTTAGTTTGACTTCCACCCCATGAGGAGGAATTACATTCAGCCACCTCGTTTACTCTCCTCACAGGTAGCTGTCCCTTCAGCCAAAACTCGGTTGTCGGAACCCCAACTTACGCCGAGTGTGACAGTAAGCACGGGCCCAATGGATCGGCAAGTGAGCAGGCCTCTGTGGATATTCTGTCTCGTCTAAATAAACAGGAGGCCATGCAGGCACAGATTGTACAGTTCATGCAGAATATGTCCACTCATTTGGATTCTCTTCACGCAGCCATTTCCACATCTCGGACTCCAGCTTCCAATCCGCCAGCACCTAATCCTCTAGTGTTGATTCCAGTTCCTCATTTACAACTACCGCCACCCAGTAAATTTGACGGTAGTCCAAAGCAATGCTGAGGGTTCCTCAATCAATGCGAGATCCAGTTTGAGCTTCACTCAGCTAAATTTTCGGTCTGATCGGACCAAAATCGCATACATCATTTCACTTCTGACCAGACCAGCTCTGGATTGGGCTTTACCCTTATGGGAGAGAACTGATCCCATACTCTCGAATTACCCGGAATTCGAGGCAACTTTTTGTAAAATATTTGACGAGCCAGGCCGGACCACCTCTGCCTCTTTGGAGATTCTGTGTCAGGGAACCCATTCCGTTGCCCAGTACGGGATCCAATTCCGTACTCTGTCTTCCGAAGTGGGCTGGAATGAAGAGGCTCTCATTGCCGCCTTTTGGAACGGTCTCTCCGACAAAATTAAAAATGATCTGGTCACTCAGGATGTGCCAGTTAAGCTCGATCAGCTCATTTCTTTATGTAACAAGATTGATCTAAGATACAAGGAGCGCTGTCTTGAGAGAACTAGGTTCGAGCAACCCAAACCTCGGGCCTGTCCCACTCCTAGACCTTCCTCACCGTCTACTGAAGAACCCATGCAGGTCAACCGCTCTTGTCTCACCAATGAGGAACGTCAAAGACGCAGACAGGGCAACCTCTGCATGACAGGGCAACCTCTGCATGTATTGTGGGGCGGCCGACCACTTCGTTAAGTCTTGTATTGAACGACCGGAAAACTCCCGCTACTAGTTTACGCAGGAGAGGTTAAACTAGGAGCATTCCCCAACCAATTTACCAGGAAGGCATCACTGTTGGCTGTATGTCTGGAACTTCCCTCTACCTCCCTTCATGTTACAGCACTTTTGGATTCTGGAGCTGCAGAAAGTTTCATTACTTCCGCCTTAGTCCGACAGTCTGAAATACCAACCATTCGTTTGGAGTGAGCTATCTCTATCACCGCAGTTGACGGAAGTTATATCCCTGAAGGTATCATCACCCACCGTACAGTTCCTCTGAAGATGAAAGTTGGTATTCTCCATTCTGAAGTTCTCTCTTTCCTGGTAATTCCCAAAGCCTCTCAAAAAATAATCCTAGGATTCCCGTGGTTATAGGAGCACAACCCCCACTTGGATTGGCAAACTATGGATGTACTCGCTTGGGGGGAGTCGTGTTATCAAAGCTGTTTATCCACCATCAAGCCACCCCTTACCCTACACTCCACTGATCTCCCAGATGCCTATCAGCCCTTTCTGGACGTCATCAGTAAGCAAGGAGCGGATACCTTGCCTCCCCACTGAAGTTGGGACTGCCCTATCGATTTACTGCCTGGTAAAAGACCTCCCAGAGGCCGAACGTACCCTTTATCTCTCCCGGAAACCCAAGCGATGTCTGAGTATATACAGGAGAATTTGACCAAAGGGTTCCTTTGCCCTTCCTCTTCTCCATCCGGGGCAGGGTTTTATTTGTTAAGAAGGATGGGGGCCTACGGCCTTGCATCGACTACCAGGGCCTCAACGAAGTTACAGTTAAGAACAGATACCCCTTGCCCTTGATTCCTGAACTATTTGACCGAGTAAAGCGGGCTACCATTTTCACCAAATTGGACCTGCGTGGAGCTTATAACTTTATACGCATTCGCACAGGAGACGAGTGGAAGACTGCGTTCAATACTCGCGACGGGCATTACGAATATCTGGTGATGCCGTTTGGCTTATGCAGTGCTCCAGCAGTCTTCCAGAATTATGTCAACAAATTATTCTGAGATATCCTCTATAAGTGCCTGGTTGTGTATCTGGACGATATTCTAATATTTTCCAAAGATCTGAAAGTCCATCGGGAACAGGTCAGAGAAGTCTTGAGACGTCTAAGGGAAAATCGACTCTTTTGTAAGCTGGAGAAGTGCACGTTTGAGGTTCCCTCCATCCCTTTCTTAGGTTACATAATTTCCGGGAGGGAATTACAGATAGATCCTGCCAAAGTCCAAGCAATCAGAGATTGTACCCTTCCTACCACTCTGAAGGGAATCCAGCATTTTTTAGGCTTCGCCAATTTCTATAGGAAGTTTATTAAAGATTATTCCTCCATTATTGCCCCAATTCCAGCACTAACAAGAAAAGGGTCTAATTCTGCAGTTTGGCCACCTGAGGCACTAAAAGCCTTTTCGTTTCTAAAAGAGGCCTTCATGTCTGCTCCTATCCTTTGGCAACCTGATCTCAGTCATCCTTTTCAGGTGGAGGTGGATGCTTCTTCAGTAGGAGTGGGGACCTTCTTATCCCAGTACTTTGAGGATCAGAAAGCTCATCCTTGTGCTTATTTTACCCGAAGATTCTCTCCGGCAGAACAAAACTACGCCATTGGAGAACAAGAATTGCTTGCCATAAAGCTTGCTTTTGGAAGAGTGGAGGTACTTGCTAGAAGGAGCTCAGCACCCAATCTCAGTAACCACGGATCACAAAAATCTTTTATATCTTCAGACCACCCGATGTTTAAACCCACAGCAAGCCAGGTGGGCACTGTTCTTCTCCCGTTTTTCTTTCAAGCTCAGTTATTGTCCAGGGTTTCTTAATCGGAAAGCAGATGCGCGTTCTCGTTCATTGAGTTCAGATGAGTCCACAGATCTTCCGGACAGACAATTCATCCTAGATCCTGCCTCCTTTGCTGCAACTCGTACTACTTCGCTTCCTCCACCAGGAAAAACCTTTGTTGCACCAGAACTCCGAAAAAGACTGCTTATGTGGGCTCATACCTCACCGTGTATGGGACACGCAGGTAGCCTCAAGACTCTTAAGTTCATCCAACGCCCCTATTGGTGGCCTCATCTGAAGACGGATGTTTTGGAATTCATAGCTGCCTGCCCAGTGTGCGCCCAACATAAAAGTCCATGGATTTTATAACTGACCTACCTGTTTCCCGAGGACGAAACACCATTTGGGTCATTGTGGACCGATTTTCCAAAATGGCGCACTTTGTCCCACTCACAGGTCTTTCAACCGCTCCACAACTATCAAAATTGTTCATATCAGACATCTTCCAGTTACATGGACTACCACAGGAGATAGTTTCCGATCGATGGCCTCAATTTGTGGCTAAATTCTGGAGCGCAGAATTTCAGCTGTTGGAATGAAATTAGGTTTCTCCTCAGCATACCATCCCCAAACGGATGGCCAGATTGAGAGAGTGAACCAAGACTTAGAGACTTTCCTACGACTCTTCATGTCTTCTTCTCAGGGCGATTGGCTGGACTATCTTCCATTTGCTGAATTTGCTCACAATAATCTTTACCATTCCGCTACCCATTCCACACCCTTTTATGTGAATTATGGACTTCATCAACATGTCCCTGCTTTCCAATCTAGCCCTTCAGCAATTCACTAAGATGTGGAAACAAGTTCATGAGGCTCTGCTTAAAACATCCAATAAATACAAATTTTTTGCAGATCGGAAATGGAAGGCTGTCCCTAGTCTCAAAGTGGGTGATCAAGTCTGGATTTCTACTCGAAACTTGAGACTCAAGGTCCCTTCCAAGAAATTTGCCCCCAGATTCATTGGACCATGGGGGTCGTTCCGAGTTGTTCGCTAGCTGCATTCGTTCGCTGTGCAGCGATCAGGCAAAAAATCGGCACTGCTGTGCATGCGTATGCAGCACAATGCGCACGCGCGGCGTACTATTACAATGAATGATGTAGTTTTACACAGGGTCTAGCGATGCTTTTCAGTCGCACAGGCAGCCCCAGAGTGATTGACAGGAAGAGGGCGTTTCTGGGTGTCAACTGACCGTTTTCAGGGAGTGATCGGAAAAACACAGGCGTGCCAGAAAAAACACAGGCGTGGCTGGGCGAACACAGGGCGTGTTTGTGACGTCAAATCAGGAACTGAATGGTCTGAAGTGATCGCAAGCGCTGAGTAGGTCTGAAGCTACTCTGAAACTGCACAAAAAATTTTTGTAGCCGCTCTGCGATCCTTTTGTTCGTACTTCTGCTAAGCTAAAATACACTCCCAGTGGGCGGCGGCATAGCATTTGCGCAGCTGCTAAAAACTGTTAGCGAGCGATCATCTCCGAATGACCCCCCATATCCTATTGAAAAAGTATTGAATCCAGTAGCATACAAAAGTGACGTTGCCTCCGTACTTGAAGATCCCAAATTCATTTCACATCTCCTTACTGAAGCTTTTCATACTTGACCGTTTTCGGGCTGCGCTCTCTAGACCTCCCAAGGTGCAAGCTGCTCAAGGAGAAGAATTTGAAGTTCATAGGATCCTTGACTGTCGTAAAAGATATGGTCGTCTCCAATATCTTATTGATTGGAAGGGATATGGACCAGAGGAAAGGTCCTGGGTTTCTAAAGAGGACGTCCACACTCCAAGATTAGTGCGGGCCTTTCATACACAAGGGTGTTCTGTCAGGCTCCGGAGCCTTACCTCCGGCAGGTGCTCCCGCAGGATACCGTCCCGCTGGTTGGCGCAGCTGCGGCGGCAGGGAGCTGCTGGCAGCGGGTCCTCCTGGACGGATGTGCGGCTGCCAAGGGCCTGGAGAGCAGGGCGCTGCGGCGGGGATTGCTGCAGTAAGGTCCTCTAGTGGTGACACAGTATAGTGTGTCAGAGACAGAAGCTGGCTAAAGCTGTGTGCTAACAGCTAAGTATGTCTCCTGTGCAACCATGTTGGAGACCAGAGTATTACCAATGAAGTTCCCAATCTGTGTCCAGCCAATCCTGCATGTTCTCCCCTTACAAACGGGGGCTGGCTCAGAGGGAGAGTGCCAGTGCTTCAAGTTACCTCCTTGTGAAAGGTTCTCCAGCTCTGTGCTCCCAGGTTACTTCTGGTTCCCTGGTCCTGGTTGCTCTCATCCATCGGTTACCTAAACGCTGCTGCAGTCCTGCTCTCTAAGCCCGTTGCCACTCGTGGAAGCGCTCACGGAGTCCCAGGTTGTAGAGGAGCTCCAGGTGCTAACGGCGGTTCCCACAGACGTCTTCATTTCTTCAAAGTCCAAGTTCTTCAGCCTCGTCTTTCAATCACAAACCACAGTCTTCATTTCTTCAAAGTCCAAGTACTTCAGCCTCGTCTTTTAATCATAAAACACAGTCTTCAGTTCTTCTTTACCGGAGTTCTTCAGCTTCACTCTTCAAGTCATTTAAACATAGACTCTGATTCTTCCAGTTTCTTCTATTTCTCCAGTATTCGTGTACAGCCTGATTATTCATTACAGTTATCTTCCTACGAAGTCCTCCTTTTCTTTACGGCCTCCAGCCAACGTTAACACTTAGTTTGACTTCCACACCATGAGGAGGAATTACATTCAGCCACCTCGTTTACTCTCCTCACAGGTAGCTGTCCCTTCAGCCATGTTAGGGTCTCCTGCCCTGTGCTGCCACGTCGTCATGGCAACCGGGAGACAAGTGCTAGCGGAGTAACCTGAGCGCAGCTGATACTCCGGTTCGGGTCTTTTGCTGTGCAGTGGTTACAGGCTCTGTGCACGGCAGGGGATCCGGTGCTGGTTTTTGTGCTCACAGTCTGTGAGGTCTGAGTGGGGCGTGGACAGCACCTGCTTTATAAGGCCTCTTCTCAGGTTAAGCAGATGCTGCTGAATCTTTGTTGGTTAGTCAGTTCCTGAAAGTTAGCCAGTACTGTGTAGCTTTGTATTTGTTGTTGCTTACTGCAAATAGGCCTGGGGATTTGGTACTACACTCTGCCAATCCAGACCTAGCAGTAAGACTGGAGTCAGTCGTTTAGCTTGCTGGGGTTCTTTTACTACTCTGTGAACTTAGCAAGTTTGCGGCTGTATTCTAAGACTTGCCTGCCTAAATCCTGTCTCACTGTGCAAGGTGTCAGGTGTCAGTTTAATGGCAGTAAGCTGAACCTGTGCACTGCAAGTGAGAATTAGGATTGTGGAGACTCTCCTTGTGTCTATCATTCCATCTCTGACCAAGGAGTTTACTGCCACACCCGTTGGTAACCCTTTAGGGTTTTGCTGTTGCCCTTAGCAACAGCATTTCGGGTTCTCTACGTATTAAAACACAACATCTTGCTTTTCCCATCTGAGCATTACTAATACTAGGGAGACACCCAGTTCCTTAGCCTCTGGGCTTCTCTGTTCACTTTGTGTGTATTTTGTTACCCTATCACCTTCTGTGTACGTAATGTCATATTCCCCAGTCTGTCTGTGAGTTCATTTGTTTTGCATACCTATCCGTTCAGACACCAGTACATTCCTGCAGGCACTGGTGTGCATAACAGTTCAAACACCAGTACATTCCTGCAGGCACTGGAGTGCATAACAGTTCTGACACCAGTACATTCCTGCAGGCACTGGTGTGCATAACATATTCAGCAGCCTAATACTCCTGTTGAAATTTTGTGGGAATATGGAGCATACCCCTCAAAATACGTTGCAACAGGTGGTCGATCAGGTGCAGGTCCTGACTCGACAATTTAATGATTTGTCCATTAAAATGCACACCTCCCAGGCCACTGGCGGAGCTCCTGCAGCAGCAGCACCTTCAGGGGTTAAGGAGCCGAAAGTAAATCTCCCGGATCGTTTTTCTGGAGATCGCTCGCAGTTCTTTTGTTTCAAGGAGAGCTGCAAGCTATACTTACGGCTTAGGCCTCAGTCTTCTGGGTCGGAGATTCAGCGGGTGGGCATAGTGATTTCCTTGCTACAAGGAGACCCACAGGTCTGGGCATATGGGTTGCAGCCTGACTGTCCGTCGCTTAAAAGTGTTGATGCTTTTTTTACGGCACTGGGTATGTTGTATGATGACCCTGACAAGACGGCCTCAGCCGAGGCTCAGATTTCGATCCTTAAGCAAGGGCGAAGGCCAGTTGAGGTTTACTGTACGGAGTTTCGGAGGTTGGCCCATGATACCCAGTGGAATGACCCAGCCCTGAGACACCAGTACCGAAGAGGTCTTTCTAACCAGATAAAGGACCAACTGGTACAATATCCCTTGCCTGATAGCTTGGAGCAGCTCATGCAGTTATCCATCCGGGTGGATAGACGGCTGAGAGAGCGTAGGCTTGAAAGGGAGACTGAGGTTTCCTTCTTTCCCAAGGGAACCTCAGACTCTGAGGAATTTTCCGAGGAGCCTATGCAGATTGGGGCTACCCGCCTCTCCTCGCGTGAGAAGACGCGGAGGAGACAGCAGGGGTTGTGTTTGTACTGTGGGAATAAAGGTCATGTGGTAGTATCATGCCCAGAAAAGCCGGAAAACTTCAGGGCCTGAGGGTGATGGGAAATATCCTGTCAGGCCAGAAGTCAGAATTTCCCAAGAAGACTTTTATCATTCCGGTGACCTTGAAGATCCTTGGTCAAACTGTCAAGACTGAGGCCTTTGTGGACAGTGGGGCCGACGGGGTTTTTATGGACCGCCAATTCGCCCTGAAACACTCTGTTCCCTTAGTACCCTTGGCATCGGAAATTGAGATTTGTGGGTTAAACGGGGAACCAATATCCCAAGGTAAAATTACCTCTTGCACTAGCCAGATTTCTTTGTTTATTGGAGCCACACACTCTGAAAAATTGTCCTTTTATGTGACTGTCTGTACTTTTGCCCCATTGGTGTTGGGGTTACCCTGGTTAAGGGCCCACAATCCTCAATTTGACTGGGTCTCTGGGGAGATTCTTAGTTGGGGTACTGATTGTTTCAGGAGTTGCTTGAGCCTTCCAGTCAGGCTCTCGCAGCTAAGTTTGCCAGGATTGCCAGGGTGTTATGCAGATTTTGCGGACGTGTTCTCCAAAAAAGTTGCAGAGGTACTACCTCCCCATCGCCCCTATAACTGTGCCATTGATTTGTTGCCAAATGCTAAGCTTCCCAAGAGCAGGTTGTACTCCCTGTCACGTCCTGAGACTCAGGCTATGGCAGAGTACATTCAGGAGAAATTGGCTAAGGGATTTATCAGACCTTCACAGTCTCCAGTTGGGTCGGGGTTCTTCTTCGTGGGTAAAAAGGACGGTTCGTTGCGACCCTGCATCGACTTCAGGGAATTGAACCGTATCACGATTAAAAACTCATACCCACTGCCTCTCATTTCGGTCTTGTTTGACCAGCTTCGTACTGCCACCATTTTTTCTAAGATTGACCTACGCGGTGCGTACAATCTAATCCGAATAAGAGAGGGGGATGAATGGAAGACTGCCTTTAATACCCACTCAGGGCATTATGAATATTTGGTGATGCCTTTTGGGCTCTGTAATGCCCCGGCAGTCTTCCAGGATTTCATGAATGATGTGCTCAGGGAATATTTGGATAGATTCTTAGTTGTATACTTAGATGACATCCTAATCTTCTCCCATTCCCTGGAGGAACATCGGAAGCATGTACGCTTAGTCCTCCAGAAACTCAGAGACCACCGGCTTGGGGCGAAGCTGGAGAAGTGCGAATTTGAAGTTCAGCAAATCGCATTTCTAGGATATATTATCTCCCCAGAAGGTTTCCAAATGGAGGGTTCCAAGGTACAGGCAGTCCTGGATTGGGTGCAGCCCACTAGTTTGAAGGCGCTTCAGCGTTTCCTAGGCTTTGCGAATTTTTATAGACGATTTATCGCTGGATTTTCGTCTATAGTGGCGCCCTTGGTGGCACTCACTAAGAAAGGGGCGGATGTTGCTCACTGGTCTTGTGAGGCTAAAGCGGCTTTTGCCCGTCTCAAAAGGGCATTTGTATCGGCCAAGGTGCTGCGACACCCAGATCCAGAGCGTCCTTTTGTGGTGGAGGTGGATGCCTCTGAGATGGGTATTGGGGCAGTGCTTTCTTAGATGGGAGTGTCTGATAATCGCCTTCATCCCTGTGCTTACTTTTCCCGTAAATTTTCGCCTGCCGAGATGAATTATGACGTGGGTAACCGGGAATTGTTGGCTATTAAGGATGCACTCGAGGAGTGGAGACACTGGCTTGAGGGGGCTAAGTTTGTGGTCTCAATTCTCACCGACCATAAGAATCTGGCATATTTAGAGTCAGCGAAGCGTCTCAATGCTAGGCAGGCACGATGGGCTTTGTTTTTTGCTCGCTTTAATTTTTTGATAACATATCGCCCTGGGTCAAAAAACATCAAGGCTGATGCGCTCTCGCGGAGTTTTGCTCCAATCCAGGAGACCACCGAGGAGCTATTGCCCATTGTGTCCCCATCATGTATTAAAGTGGGCATTACCCAGGACCTCTTATCATTAGTCCTTAGAGCACAGGAGCAGGCTCCTCCAGACCTTCCGGTAGGTCTTTTGTTTGTGCCTCCTAGGTTAAGACAGCGAGTGTTCCTGGAATTCCATGCCAAGAAGTCGGCAGGTCACCCGGGTATTGCCAGAACTCGGGAGTTGCTATCTAGGGCGGTGTGGTGGCCCTCGGTGGCTAAGGATGTGGATCAGTGGGTTCGGGCATGTGACATCTGTGCCCGAAATAAGACTCCTAGAGGGGTTCCTGTTGGCCCATTACATCCACTCTCTATCCCATCTAAGCCATGGACCCACATTTCAATGGATTTTGTGGTGGACTTGCCCAAATCCTCGGGGATGACAGCCATCTGGGTTGTCGTTGACAGGTTTTCGAAGATGGCGCACTTCGTTCCACTGGTTGGGCTGCCATCGGCCAGACGCCTGTCTGAATTATTTATGCTGCATGTTGTGCGTCTCCACGGGTTGCCACTTGATGTGGTCTCTGACCGCGGATCCCAGTTTGTGGCCAAATTCTGGAGGGCATTTTGTTCCGATCTCCAGATTTCTGTCAGCTTGTCGTCAGGCTACCATCCACAGTCTAATGGGCAGACTGAAAGGGTGAACCAGTCCTTGGAGCAGTTCCTCAGGTGTTATGTCTCCAAGTGTCAGACTGACTGGGTTGCTCATCTGTCCATGGCGGAGTTTGCCTATAACAACGCGGCTCACTCTGCTACAGGGATCTCTCCCTTCCTTTGTGTGTATGGGCATCATCCTAAGGCCAATTCTTTTGACCCCCTGGACTCCACGCCTGGTGGTTCCTCTGTGGTTTCGGTCCTTAGAGGTATTTGGCGGAAAGTGAAGAAAGCCCTTGTGTCTGTGTCATTAGTGACCAAAAGGGTTTTTGATAAGCGGAAAAGACCCTGCAGCTTCAAATTAGGAGACTTCGTCTGGTTGTCTACCAAGAATTTGAAGTTGAGACAGCCATCTCATAAGTTAGGCCCCCGGTTCATCGGCCCTTATAAGATCACCAGGGTTATCAATCCGGTGGCATTTCAGTTAGATCTGCCCCGTTCTTTGGGTATCAATAAAACATTTCATTGTTCCCTTTTAAAACGGGCGATTAGTAATCCTTCTTCCAGTGGAAGACCTTCCCCTCTTCTGATACGTGGCCAGAGGGAGTTTGTTGTTGAAAGGATTCTTGACTCCAAGATGGTTCGGGGTCGGCTGTCATTTTTGGTGCACTGGAAGGGGTATGGCCCGGAGGAGCGGTCGTGGGTGCGCAGTTGTGATCTTCATGCCTCCAGACTGATACGCTCTTTCTTCTCGCAGTTCCCCCGATAAACCCGGTGGTAGGGGTTCTTTGACCCCTCGTCAGAGGGGGGGTACTGTTAGGGTCTCCTGCCCTGTGCTGCCACGTCGTCATGGCAACCGGGAGACAAGTGCTAGCGGAGTAACCTGAGCGCAGCTGATACTCCGGTTCGGGTCTTTTGCTGTGCAGTGGTTACAGGCTCTGTGCACGGCAGGGGATCCGGTGCTGGTTTTTGTGCTCACAGTCTGTGAGGTCTGAGTGGGGCGTGGACAGCACCTGCTTTATAAGGCCTCTTCTCAGGTTAAGCAGATGCTGCTGAATCTTTGTTGGTTAGTCAGTTCCTGAAAGTTAGCCAGTACTGTGTAGCTTTGTATTTGTTGTTGCTTACTGCAAATAGGCCTGGGGATTTGGTACTACACTCTGCCAATCCAGACCTAGCAGTAAGACTGGAGTCAGTCGTTTAGCTTGCTGGGGTTCTTTTACTACTCTGTGAACTTAGCAAGTTTGCGGCTGTATTCTAAGACTTGCCTGCCTAAATCCTGTCTCACTGTGCAAGGTGTCAGGTGTCAGTTTAGTGGCAGTAAGCTGAACCTGTGCACTGCAAGTGAGAATTAGGATTGTGGAGACTCTCCTTGTGTCTATCATTCCATCTCTGACCAAGGAGTTTACTGCCACACCCGTTGGTAACCCTTTAGGGTTTTGCTGTTGCCCTTAGCAACAGCATTTCGGGTTCTCTACGTATTAAAACACAACATCTTGCTTTTCCCATCTGAGCATTACTAATACTAGGGAGACACCCAGTTCCTTAGCCTCTGGGCTTCTCTGTTCACTTTGTGTGTATTTTGTTACCCTATCACCTTCTGTGTACGTAATGTCATATTCCCCAGTCTGTCTGTGAGTTCATTTGTTTTGCATACCTATCCGTTCAGACACCAGTACATTCCTGCAGGCACTGGTGTGCATAACAGTTCAAACACCAGTACATTCCTGCAGGCACTGGAGTGCATAACAGTTCTGACACCAGTACATTCCTGCAGGCACTGGTGTGCATAACAAGCCAAAACTCGGTTGTCGGAACCCCAACTTACGCCGAGCGTGACACACTCCTAGATGGGCCACGTGTTTGTGCCGCCCACTTGTGTCGCTTAGCATAGTCATCCAGCTACCTCGGTGCAACCTTTTGGCCTAAAAACAATATTGTGAGGTGTAAGGTGTTCAGAATAGACTGGAAGTAAGTGGAAATGAATGTTATTGAGGTTAATAATAGCATAGGAACAAAACAAAACTAAAATTCTGTGATTTTAGCTGTTTTTATGCTTTTTTCCAAAAAAATACAGATCCAAAACCAAAACCCGCAAGGAAGGTTTTGTCAAAACCAATCCAGATCCAAAACACAAAGAAAGATCCAGATCCAAAACCAAAACACAAAAAGTAACCGGTGCACACCCCTAGTTAGTAGTGCTGACCCTGAACGGCGGAGATCATGTGGGTGCATTTGCTCTTAGTCCATTAGAGCCTGCTGCTGCACAAGATGTACCCCAGTTTCACCTACATGTACCTCATGATCAGTGGTGGCTCCTACCTGCCATCTTCAGGGGGTTAGCTGACGGTGCCGGCACCACCTACTGCTCTGCCCGCAGTCCTCACCTGCCGCAGCACCATAAGGAAAGGGGGAATTGAAAAAAAAAACCTGCAACCCCTAGGTAAAATCCGCCACTGCTCATGAGTTTTCCCTTTATCTCAATCTGCTGGGCGCCACCATGTTGATTCGTGTTAGATGTCCAAGCAACAACGAGAGACCAGTCTGCAATCATATTAATGTCCACAGCTAATCCCTGATCAGCAAGGGGTATAAAGGGACTTCCTTGAGACAGAAGGGGCCAGTGCAGTGTTGTATTTAGCTCTGCTGAGATGTTACCTGTGAGCTCCAGCAGATTACTTTGCCTAGAGTCTAGGCAAAGTAATCTGCTGGAGCTCACAGGTAACATCTCAGCAGGCCCTAGAGACTTAAAGTGCATTACCTCCTTGCTGCGCTACTGGCTCCTGCATTCCGGTTTCATTCCAGTAAATCCTACATGCTAGCTCCATTCTGGTGACTCCTGAATTCTGGTTCCATTCCAGTGAATCCTTCAGTCTACTTTTACTTTTATATAATATATCCAGCTGTGTGTTTTACTATCTAGAGATCTCCTTTTGGACTTCAGCTGCACCTCTAGTGCCCACGATTGCCAGCAGCTCTTTATTGTCCCACCAGCTACACACAGACTACCCTAGTTCCTTCCTAGTCTATGAGCAGAAACTACAGTACATTAGACCGTCCTGTTATCCACAGTGTACCTGAAACTCCAACCCAGCCCAGGAATCCAATCTGGGTACATAGACAGAAAGAAACGTAACAGTCTCTCTCACAGTCTTCAGTGTGGGCAGACCCTCTGTGCTTCTCTGTGTTTATTCTCTGAGAATACAATTGCTGAAACTTGTTCCTGCCTTGTGTCCAGAACCACTGGGTCCAGCCCAGTGTCCAGTTCTAGGACCATTGGTACCATTCCAGTGTCCAGCATCACTGGTACCAGCCCAGTGTCCAGCTCTAGTACAACTGGCACCAGCCTGGTAGTCAGCTCTCATCTCGCCGGTTATTGGGGGTCATTCAGAGTTGTTCGCTCGCTAGCTGCTTTTAGCAGCTTTGCACACGCTAGGCCGCCGCCCTCTGGGAGTGTATCTTAGCTTAGCAGAATTGCGAACGAAAGATTAGCAGAATTGCCAATAGTAAATTCTTAGCAGGTTCTGAGTAGCTCAAGACTTACTCCTACACTGCGATCAGCTCAGCCCGTTTCGTTCCTGGTTTGACGTCACAAACACGCCCTGCGTTCGGCCAGCCACTCCCCCGTTTCTCAAGACACTCCCGCGTTTTATCCTGGCATGCCTGCGTTTTTCCGCACACTCCCAGAAAACGGTCAGTTTCCGCCCAGAAACACCCACTTCCTGTCAATCACACTCCGATCACTTCAACGATGGAAATTCTTAGTTTGGACGTGAGTAAATCTACTAAGTTTTGAGCTAAAATACTTAGCGCATGCGCACTGCGTACCATGCGCATGCGCATTTTCGCATTAATCGCTCCGTTGCGAAAATCGGCAATGAGCGAACAACTCGGAATGACCCCCATAGCCCAGTGTTCAGCTCCTGTACCACGTTTGCAGTCCATTGTCTAGCTCACATACCACTGGTCCCAGTCTAGTGTCCAGCTCCGCCAATTCCAGTCCAGCATCAAGCTCTAGTTTCAGTGGTTCCAACCCAGTGTTCAGAACCACAGTTTCATGACCAGCCTCCATGTCTTTGTTTGCGGGCACCCGAGCAGGTTTCTCTGTGATGCCGGACTGGCCCATAAAGCCATTGACCCTTCTGGAATTTGCGAGAAGTGCCATATGGCAGTCCAGCCTTGTACCAGCCCGCACAAAAAGGTTCCTGACTGTGTGACATGCCCCTTTGTCTCTGTATGCAGGTGGCTGAGCAGAGCACTGAAAGGCTACCCTAGTCAGCCAGCCCAGGTTTCTCAATATCCCTGTATGTGGATGGCCGAGCAGAGCGCTGGGAGGCTGCGCTGCTTGACCAGCCCAGGTTTTTCTGTGTGGCTGGACCAGCCCATCAAGCCATTGGTCCTTCTGGCATTTGCTAGAAGTGCCAGATGGGCAGGCCAGCCCTGTACCAGTCTGCACAATTAGAGGGCATGGTCCTAACCAGTTTCAACCGGCGTCAAGACTTGCCGAGCCAGCCTGGTTTAGCTGTTCTGGACCTTAACATTCACTTACAGCTGTTACTCCTGCATTTTCCGTGTGCTTCCATAGTATCACCAGAGTTCCAGTCCATGCACAGGAACTTCAAAACACCACCTAGCTTTCAGCTTCTCCTCCCACTCCAACCCTAGATTCCAGTCCAGTAACACAAACTTACCCAGACCTGACAAAGACATTATTCTTACCTGACTGTGACACTCAGTATAGAGAGGACTGGAGTCTGCAGACTGGGAAAAAAATAGATTTGAGGAAATTTAAATTATATGGAGCTTCTCTGTGCTATGTTGGAGTATGACTCTTTATGCTGAGTTACAGGATGGCGTTTCAGTTATAGAGACACAGTAGTATAAACGTTTTGTGGACAGTGTAAAAATATGATACTGGGTATACTTCAAGTGCATTATGGACTTTTATTAAGATCTTTAGCATTTTTAGTACCTGTTGAGTATGCGACTAACTCTAGATAGGTCACAAAAATGCAGCTTTTTTCCCCAGAAGTATTTTGCTATTCCGGTAGGTCCAACTTTCAATAAGCCTTATGTGTCTATGGACATATGAACCATTTGATCATATTTGATCATATGAACCAAGATCCGCATGAGAGAAGTTTGGAATACTTGTAGGAAAAATCAATGTGTGCTTTAAACTGGGTACACACTGGCCAATGTATTGGCCGTTCAATTGAGCAGCTGATATATCGTGGGCATGACAGCGGGTATGTACTAGCAATCCCGTATGTCTGTAAACAACATCGTTCACACAGACCTATCAGCCGATATATCTACAGATATATATGCAGATATTGTGGTAACAATAAAGTTAAAAAAGGGGCAGACTAGTTGGGCAAAGTGATTCTTCAAATTCTATGTTTCCATGTTTCTATCGAGCTGTGGCTGCCAGTGACAGACATCACAACTGGCATGGCATATCGGCCCAATGATTGGTAAGTGTGTATCCACTTACCATTCATTAGATAGGTCGACGGATCAGCCGGATGACCACTCTGTCATCCAAGTGTGTATCCAGCATAAAAACAGAAGCCTGTTGAAGAGACAGCTGTCACTTCTTGTGAGAAGTCGGGCATCCAACTGGCAGTTATAGCTAAGAGCTTTTGAAGAATGTTAAACACTGAATGAAACTGCACTGGAAGATGAAATGAAATATTGTGGTAATTCAGCATGAAAAGCATATATAAAGGGAGATCAAAACTAAACAGAACACACATGGGAGAAAATGTCTACAAAGTCTGATGATAAAAAAAAGAGATGCTTTAATTGAATCCTCACCAGCAAGACTTGGGGATTGAGAATTAGAGAAAGTACATTTAACCGTAAAGCATAAAGAATGTGAACAGGATATTGTAAAATTAGCTGAGACTCTACAAGAGTGTTATTGAAAATGATAAATCCCTTCACTTGTTGCAGATTCACACTAGGGAACACAAAACAGATCTTCTCAATGGTACAAAAATAATTGTCCATCAGTGTTTTTAAGTTTCAACAAGAGAAGAAGCAGAAGTTGGACCAGTCACTCAATGACGAAATAAAAATTTCTCCCAAAAACAAAGAACGTAACCAAGCTGAAGCAGCAACTTGTGATGCAAAGATCACCTGAGACTGTAAAATAGGTAACAGAATCCTTAATGGCTTCCAAGTCCTTTATGTACCTACTATTGGGTGATCTAATCAATTCTAATATATTATTATATAACAAAACAAATGTTTGATGTTTGATTTGGTTTACATCGGCCCATAATGATATTCCATTTAGCTTCAGGCTGTAAGTTCCACCTAGCACTACAACCTTGGTTGATCCATGAAAACACTGGTCCATTTGCCAGAATTGCCAGATGGCCAGCCCTGGTATATTCACAGCGGTAGGAGATAAGCATGTGTATATTGTGGGATGCAGTGACCTGTCCATTTATGTGGTAATGTGATGATAGGGATACATGTTGCGGGGAGTGGGGGGTTATGATGTGAGGGGGGACCTGGAAACACCAGGAAGGCAGAGAGTTAGAGATTTATAAGGTCGTATTCAGAAAGCACTTTAAGGTCCTTTTCTAATGTCATGAAAAAAAGCATTTGCACAATTGCTGTGTCTGTAGCATTCTCTTATCAGATTTCTTGAGTATTATTTTGTGCAGAACTTGACAGTTGGACACATTTGAGCCTCACAAGCAGGCAGGAAAAGACGCGTACATAGAGAAACGGCATTTAGTGTATATGATTAGCCTCTCATGATGCGTTCAGCTCTTCAACAATGGCAAACACATAATATTTACCTAGGAGCAACAAATGTGTGTATTTACACCCTACAATAGTGAGTAGACTGCAGAGTGGTTGGAGATGTGCTTCTACAATATTAATAGGAAATGTGACTTCTGCATTACCCTATTTGTACACAATTTAAAAATCTAAAATTAAATGCAAATCTTAAAATCTAAATACATGCAAACACAAATTCTAATTACATGTAAGTGATTTAAGTGAAATCAAAATGAAAGCAATCTTGTTGTTTTAATTTTAAAATGTGAAATGGGGATCTTCTTTTCTATCCCAGTCCAAAAACAAATGTAAAAGATCAAAGCGCTAGGTAGCACCAACTTCATATAGTATAGCATCCATGAAACCTTAAGTACAGTCAGCAGGAGAGTTAATCTCCAGTCAGTCAATGAAGATCATTTTACAAGTTGTCGAAGTCAAAAATATTACATAGAAAGAACATACAGACTCCACACATATAAGTCGCTATACTTGCAAATACGCGCAGCGAGCACAGCAATATATGGTAACACACGCATTTACACGGACATGCCACAGAGATGGATTCGACACTCATTTCATACAGTACATAATTATAATAATATCAAGCGCCAGACATCATAATGATTTAAAATTATATAAAGGAGTAATGTCATGTATGTGTATTATGGGAACGAAGCCAGATACACCTGTCATATTTGGTATTAAAGCAAGCAGATTAATGTGTAGATTCATTTGATACTTGTTATTAAGTTGTAGGACATTGCAACAAGGAGTTATGATTAAATGTATGAAAGCTAAAATCACTCTTATTAGGACAATAGACATTTACAGAAACAGGTAGTGGACAGGAAGCTCAGGCCAGCCCCTTTTGATTAGAGATGAGCGGGTTCGGTTTCTCTGAAACCGAACCCGCACGAACTTCATGTTTTTTTCACGGGTCCGAGCAGACTCGGATCCTCCCGCCTTGCTCGGTTAACCCGAGCGCGCCCGAACGTCATCATGACGCTGTCGGATTCTCGCGAGACTCGGATTCTATATAAGGAGCCGCGCGTCGCCGCCATTTTCACACGTGCATTGAGATTGATAGGGAGAGGACGTGGCTGGCGTCCTCTCCATTAGAAATTAGATTAGAAGAGAGAGAGAGATTGTGCAGAGTCAGACAGAGTTTACCACAGTGACCAGTGCAGTTGTTGTTAGTTAACTTTTATTTATTTTAATATAATATATCCGTTCTCTGCTATATCCGTTCTCTGCCTGAAAAAAAACGATACACAGCAGCAGCCAGTCACACAGTGTGACTCAGTCTGTGTGCACTCAGCTCAGCCCAGTGTGCTGCACATCAATGTATAAAAGGCAAAGCTTATAATAATTGTGGGGGAGACTGGGGAGCACTGCAGGTTGTTATAGCAGGAGCCCCCAGGAGTACATAATATTATATTAATTTAAAATTAAACAGTGCACACTTTTGCTGCAGGAGTGCCACTGCCAGTGTGACTAGTGGTGACCAGTGCCTGACCACCAGTATAGTAGTATATTGTTGTATGTATTGTATACTATCTCTTTATCAACCAGTCTATATTAGCAGCAGACACAGTACAGTGCGGTAGTTCACGGCTGTGGCTACCTCTGTGTCGGCAGTCGGAACTCGGCAGGCAGTCCGTCCATCCATAATTGTATTACAATATATACCACCTAACCGTGGTATTTTTTTTTCTTTCTTTATACCGTCGTCATAGTGTCATACTAGTTGTTACGAGTATACTACTATCTCTTTATCAACCAGTGTACAGTGCGGTAGTTCACGGCTGTGGCTACCTCTGTGTCGGCAGTCGGCAGGCAGTCCGTCCATCCATAATTGTATTATTATTATAATATATACCACCTAACCGTGGTTTTTTTTTCATTCTTTATACCGTCATAGTGTCATACTAGTTGTTACGAGTATACTACTATCTCTTTATCAACCAGTGTACAGTGCGGTAGTTCACGGCTGTGGCTACCTCTGTGTCGGCAGTCGGCAGGCAGTCCGTCCATCCATAATTGTATTATTATTATAATATATACCACCTAACCGTGGTTTTTTTTTCATTCTTTATACCGTCGTCATAGTGTCATACTAGTTGTTACGAGTATACTACTATCTCTTTATCAACCAGTGTACAGTGCGGTAGTTCACGGCTGTGGCTACCTCTGTGTCGGCAGTCGGCAGGCAGTCCGTCCATCCATAATTGTATTATTATTATAATATATACCACCTAACCGTGGTTTTTTTTTCATTCTTTATACCGTCGTCATAGTGTCATACTAGTTGTTACGAGTATACTACTATCTCTTTATCAACCAGTGTACAGTGCGGTAGTTCACGGCTGTGGCTACCTCTGTGTCGGCAGTCGGCAGGCAGTCCGTCCATCCATAATTGTATTATTATTATAATATATACCACCTAACTGTGGTATTTTTTTTTCTTTCTTTATACCGTCGTCATAGTGTCATACTAGTTGTTACGAGTATACTACTATCTCTTTATCAACCAGTGTACAGTGCGGTAGTTCACGGCTGTGGCTACCTCTGTGTCGGCAGTCGGCAGGCAGTCCGTCCATCCATAATTGTATTATTATTATAATATATACCACCTAACCGTGGTTTTTTTTTCATTCTTTATACCGTCATAGTGTCATACTAGTTGTTACGAGTATACTACTATCTCTTTATCAACCAGTGTACAGTGCGGTAGTTCACGGCTGTGGCTACCTCTGTGTCGGCAGTCGGCAGGCAGTCCGTCCATCCATAATTGTATTATTATTATAATATATACCACCTAACCGTGGTTTTTTTTTCATTCTTTATACCGTCGTCATAGTGTCATACTAGTTGTTACGAGTATACTACTATCTCTTTATCAACCAGTGTACAGTGCGGTAGTTCACGGCTGTGGCTACCTCTGTGTCGGCAGTCGGCAGGCAGTCCGTCCATCCATAATTGTATTATTATTATAATATATACCACCTAACCGTGGTTTTTTTTTCATTCTTTATACCGTCGTCATAGTGTCATACTAGTTGTTACGAGTATACTACTATCTCTTTATCAACCAGTGTACAGTGCGGTAGTTCACGGCTGTGGCTACCTCTGTGTCGGCAGTCGGCAGGCAGTCCGTCCATCCATAATTGTATTATTATTATAATATATACCACCTAACCGTGGTTTTTTTTTCATTCTTTATACCGTCGTCATAGTGTCATACTAGTTGTTACGAGTATACTACTATCTCTTTATCAACCAGTGTACAGTGCGGTAGTTCACGGCTGTGGCTACCTCTGTGTCGGCAGTCGGCAGGCAGTCCGTCCATCCATAATTGTATTATTATTATAATATATACCACCTAACCGTGGTTTTTTTTTCATTCTTTATACCGTCGTCATAGTGTCATACTAGTTGTTACGAGTATACTACTATCTCTTTATCAACCAGTGTACAGTGCGGTAGTTCACGGCTGTGGCTACCTCTGTGTCGGCAGTCGGCAGGCAGTCCGTCCATCCATAATTGTATTATTATTATAATATATACCACCTAACCGTGGTTTTTTTTTCATTCTTTATACCGTCGTCATAGTGTCATACTAGTTGTTACGAGTATACTACTATCTCTTTATCAACCAGTGTACAGTGCGGTAGTTCACGGCTGTGGCTACCTCTGTGTCGGCAGTCGGCAGGCAGTCCGTCCATCCATAATTGTATTATTATTATAATATATACCACCTAACTGTGGTATTTTTTTTTCTTTCTTTATACCGTCGTCATAGTGTCATACTAGTTGTTACGAGTATACTACTATCTCTTTATCAACCAGTGTACAGTGCGGTAGTTCACGGCTGTGGCTACCTCTGTGTCGGCAGTCGGCAGGCAGTCCGTCCATCCATAATTGTATTATTATTATAATATATACCACCTAACCGTGGTTTTTTTATACCACCTAACCGTGGCAGTCCGTCCATAATTGTATACTAGTATCCAATCCATCCATCTCCATTGTTTACCTGAGGTGCCTTTTAGTTCTGCCTATAAAATATGGAGAACAAAAAAGTTGAGGTTCCAAAATTAGGGAAAGATCAAGATCCACTTCCACCTCGTGCTGAAGCTGCTGCCACTAGTCATGGCCGAGACGATGAAATGCCAGCAACGTCGTCTGCCAAGGCCGATGCCCAATGTCATAGTACAGAGCATGTCAAATCCAAAACACCAAATATCAGAAAAAAAAGGACTCCAAAACCTAAACTAAAATTGTCGGAGGAGAAGCGTAAACTTGCCAATATGCCATTTACCACACGGAGTGGCAAGGAACGGCTGAGGCCCTGGCCTATGTTCATGGCTAGTGGTTCAGCTTCACATGAGGATGGAAGCACTCAGCCTCTCGCTAGAAAAATGAAACGACTCAAGCTGGCAAAAGCACAGCAAAGAACTGTGCGTTCTTCGAAATCCCAAATCCACAAGGAGAGTCCAATTGTGTCGGTTGCGATGCCTGACCTTCCCAACACTGGATGTGAAGAGCATGCGCCTTCCACCATTTGCACGCCCCCTGCAAGTGCTGGAAGGAGCACCCGCAGTCCAGTTCCTGATAGTGAGATTGAAGATGTCAGTGTTGAAGTCCACCAGGATGAGGAGGATATGGGTGTTGCTGGCGCTGGGGAGGAAATTGACAAGGAGGATTCTGATGGTGAGGTGGTTTGTTTAAGTCAGGCACCCGGGGAGACACCTGTTGTCCGTGGGACGAATATGGCCGTTGACATGCCAGGTGAAAATACCAAAAAAATCAGCTCTTCGGTGTGGAGGTATTTCACCAGAAATGCGGACAACAGGTGTCAAGCCGTGTGTTCCCTTTGTCAAGCTGTAATAAGTAGGGGTAAGGACGTTAACCACCTCGGAACATCCTCCCTTATACGTCACCTGCAGCGCATTCATAATAAGTCAGTGACAAGTTCAAAAACTTTGGGTGACAGCGGAAGCACTCCACTGACCAGTAAATCCCTTCCTCTTGTAACCAAGCTCACGCAAACCACCCCACCAACTCCCTCAGTGTCAATTTCCTCCTTCCCCAGGAATGCCAATAGTCCTGCAGGCCATGTCACTGGCAATTCTGACGATTCCTCTCCTGCCTGGGATTCCTCCGATGCATCCTTGCGTGTAACGCCTACTGCTGCTGGCGCTGCTGTTGTTGCTGCTGGGAGTCGATGGTCATCCCAGAGAGGAAGTCGTAAGACCACTTTTACTACTTCCACCAAGCAATTGACTGTCCAACAGTCATTTGCGAGGAAGATTAAATATCACAGCAGTCATCCTACTGCAAAGCGGATAACTGAGGCCTTGACATCCTGGGTGGTGAGAAACGTGGTTCCGGTATCCATCATTACTGCAGAGCCAACTAAAGACTTGTTGGAGGTACTGTGTCCCCGGTACCAAATACCATCTAGGTTCCATTTCTCTAGGGTTGCGATACCGAAAATGTACACAGACCTCAGAAAAAGAGTCACCAGTGTCCTAAAAAATGCAGCTGTACCCAATGTCCACTTAACCACGGACATGTGGACAAGTGGAGCAGGGCAGGGTCAGGACTATATGACTGTGACAGCCCACTGGGTAGATGTATGGACTCCCGCCGCAAGAACAGCAGCGGCGGCACCAGTAGCAGCATCTCGCAAACGCCAACTCGTTCCTAGGCAGGCTACGCTTTGTATCACCGGTTTCCAGAATACGCACACAGCTGAAAACCTCTTACGGCAACTGAGGAAGATCATCGCGGAATGGCTTACCCCAATTGGACTCTCCTGTGGATTTGTGGCATCGGACAACGCCAGCAATATTGTGCGTGCATTACATCTGGGCAAATTCCAGCACGTCCCATGTTTTGCACATACCTTGAATTTGGTGGTGCAGAATTTTTTAAAAAACGACAGGGGCGTGCAAGAGATGCTGTCGGTGGCCAGAAAAATTGCGGGACACTTTCGGCGTACAGGCAGCACGTACAGAAGACTGGAGCACCACCAAAAACGCCTGAACCTGCCCTGCCATCATCTGAAGCAGGAGGTGGTAACGAGGTGGAATTCAACCCTCTATATGCTTCAGAGGTTGGAGGAGCAGCAAAAGGCCATTCAAGCCTATACAACTGACCACGATATAGGAGGTGGAATGCACCTGTCTCAAGCGCAGTGGAGAATGATTTCAACGTTGTGCAAGGTTCTGCAACCTTTTGAACTTGCCACACGTGAAGTCAGTTCAGACACTGCCAGCCTGAGTCAGGTCATTCCCCTCATCAGGCTTTTGCAGAAGAAGCTGGAGACATTGAAGGAGGAGCTAAGACAGAGCGATTCCGCTAGGCATGTGGGACTTGTGGATGGAGCCCTTAATTCGCTTAACAAGGATTCACGGGTGGTCAATCTGTTGAAATCAGAGCACTACATTTTGGCCACCGTGCTCGATCCTAGATTTAAAACCTACCTTGGATCTCTCTTTCCGGCGCACACAAGTCTGCTGGGTTTCAAAGACCTGCTGGTGAGAAAATTGTCAAGTCAAGCGGAACGCGACCTGTCAACATCTCCTCCTTCACATTCTCCCGCAACTGGGGGTGCGAGGAAAAGGCTCAGAATTCCGAGCCCACCCGCTGGCGGTGATGCAGGGCAGTCTGGAGCGACTGCTGATGCTGACATCTGGTCCGGACTGAAGGACCTGACAACCATTACGGACATGTCGTCTACTGTCACTGCATATGATTCTATCACCATTGATAGAATGGTGGAGGATTATATGAGTGACCGCATCCAAGTAGGCACGTCACACAGTCCGTACTTATACTGGCAGGAAAAAGAGGCAATTTGGAGGCCCTTGCACAAACTGGCTTTATTCTACCTAAGTTGCCCTCCCACAAGTGTGTACTCCGAAAGAGTGTTTAGTGCCGCCGCTCACCTTGTCAGCAATCGGCGTACGAGGTTACATCCAGAAAATGTGGAGAAGATGATGTTCATTAAAATGAATTATAATCAATTCCTCCGCGGAGACATTGACCAGCAGCAATTGCCTCCACAAAGTACACAGGGAGCTGACATGGTGGATTCCAGTGGGGACGAATTGATAATCTGTGAGGAGGGGGATGTACACGGTGATATATCGGAGGATGATGATGAGGTGGACATCTTGCCTCTGTAGAGCCAGTTTGTGCAAGGAGAGATTAATTGCTTCTTTTTTGGTGGGGGTCCAAACCAACCCGTCATTTCAGTCACAGTCGTGTGGCAGACCCTGTCACTGAAATGATGGGTTGGTTAAAGTGTGCATGTCCTGTTTTGTTTATACAACATAAGGGTGGGTGGGAAGGGCCCAAGGACAATTCCATCTTGCACCTCTTTTTTCTTTTATTTTTCTTTGCGTCATGTGCTGTTTGGGGAGGGTTTTTTGGAAGGGACATCCTGCGTGACACTGCAGTGCCACTCCTAGATGGGCCCGGTGTTTGTGTCGGCCACTAGGGTCGCTTATCTTTCTCACACAGCTACCTCATTGCGCCTCTTTTTTTCTTTGCGTCATGTGCTGTTTGGGGAGGGTTTTTTGGAAGGGACATCCTGCGTGACACTGCAGTGCCACTCCTAGATGGGCCCGGTGTTTGTGTCGGCCACTAGGGTCGCTTATCTTTCTCACACAGTCAGCTACCTCATTGCGCCTCTTTTTTTCTTTGCGTCATGTGCTGTTTGGGGAGGGTTTTTTGGAAGGGACATCCTGCGTGACACTGCAGTGCCACTCCTAGATGGGCCCGGTGTTTGTGTCGGCCACTAGGGTCGCTAATCTTACTCACACAGCTACCTCATTGCGCCTCTTTTTTTCTTTGCGTCATGTGCTGTTTGGGGAGGGTTTTTTGGAAGGGACATCCTGCGTGACACTGCAGTGCCACTCCTAGATGGGCCCGGTGTTTGTGTCGGCCACTAGGGTCGCTTATCTTTCTCACACAGTCAGCTACCTCATTGCGCCTCTTTTTTTCTTTGCGTCATGTGCTGTTTGGGGAGGGTTTTTTGGAAGGGACATCCTGCGTGACACTGCAGTGCCACTCCTAGATGGGCCCGGTGTTTGTGTCGGCCACTAGGGTCGCTTATCTTTCTCACACAGTCAGCTACCTCATTGCGCCTCTTTTTTTCTTTGCGTCATGTGCTGTTTGGGGAGGGTTTTTTGGAAGGGACATCCTGCGTGACACTGCAGTGCCACTCCTAGATGGGCCCGGTGTTTGTGTCGGCCACTAGGGTCGCTAATCTTACTCACACAGCTACCTCATTGCGCCTCTTTTTTTCTTTGCGTCATGTGCTGTTTGGGGAGGGTTTTTTGGAAGGGACATCCTGCGTGACACTGCAGTGCCACTCCTAGATGGGCCCGGTGTTTGTGTCGGCCACTAGGGTCGCTTATCTTACTCACACAGCGACCTCGGTGCAAATTTTAGGACTAAAAATAATATTGTGAGGTGTGATGTGTTCAGAATAGGCTGAAAATGAGTGTAAATTATGTTTTTTGAGGTTAATAATACTTTGGGATCAAAATTACCCCCAAATTCTATGATTTAAGCTGTTTTTTAGGGTTTTTTGAAAAAAACACCCGAATCCAAAACACACCCGAATCCGACAAAAAAAATTCGGTGAGGTTTTGCCAAAACGCGGTCGAACCCAAAACACGGCCGCGGAACCGAACCCAAAACCAAAACACAAAACCCGAAAAATTTCCGGCGCTCATCTCTACTTTTGATGTCTTCAAGGCTGAACCTGTTTAGCATACGAACAGACTAGAGACTCATCATGAATGAGAAAGTTCCCTCCCCCAAAACTAGATAACACATTACAGAGACACACAGTTGGTAGTTGCTGTTTTGTGCCAGATGATGATGGAGGTGCTTCTAGTCCAGTTCCTGTATTTATTTGCTGGGAGAGAGAGATATATTAAGTGGAAGATGCATTGAGGGAATGGTATGGTATGCTGGCCTGTAACTGTATGTATTTTGTATTAATTGATTACTGTGCTATTGTATCCATGTAACTATATGTATACTGTACATTGTGATATATTGAATACATATCCTTTTAATAACAAATATATACATCAATGAGCTTTGGAACTCAGATAATGTGTGGGTGTATTGTTTTCTCTTATGGGATGCAGGGTTTTGCTATGTATAGCGCACATTCATGGCACATGGTAATAAGAGGTGCAGACGTTTACAATATATAGTAGAGCGGGCATTTTAAATATTTGTTAGAAAGCAATTTGGTATTTACAGATGGGGGCTCGTCCGCGATATCAAGGTCTTAATGATGCACTGTACATTACAAACGCGGCTGTAATCGACCGGCTCCGATAGACGCATGGCAACGCTGATGAATAACATCCACGTGTATTGTTGTGTTATCAGTAAGCCAATGATATGAAATTTCAAGGGACTTTGTGTTTCTCATAATATTTAAGATGCTAAATGTATTTTTATTGTTGCAAAACAAAGTTCAAATAAGTAATATTGTGTTTGATTCAGATTGGATTGTTTATCTGTTAAGTAGATTTAAAAGTACATTTAAAAGTTGCTGCATAGCCTTGATATAGTTTTTTTTTAAAAACTCAGGCCTAAAATAACTTCTGGTGCTTGTATGATTTGGGATTTCTTTGTGACAAAGGAAGCCGCATGGTCTATCCTCCATTTTGGACTAACCACATGGCCTGACCACCATCTTGTGTAAACCTCATGGATGTGGAAGGGGAAGGAGCAGTGTCCATTTTAGGAAGGTAATTTTCTAAATAGCTGATTTTCAGTCTGCCAGAACAATCAGTTTCCTTTGTCACATAAAGCACCATTTATGAGTTACCAATGCATTTATTTAACCCATGCCATAGTCAATTACAAATAGTTTCAATTGGGCCTAGTGAGAGTAAATGGTGAGATAAATGCTTGACTTGGTGTAAGAAATTGCACACAGAAAAAAAAAAGAAAAATACTTTTTTTTTCTTCTTCTCTCCCAGGATTTAGTTAACTCTCTGTTTGCTATAAGATAGGCATTGAAATGCTAATTAACTGGTTCAACCACTATTACAGGCAGGCAAAACATCTTTGATATGCAAATTAGAAGCACTGAATGGGTGAATGAGTCTCATAGGAGAGCAGTAAATTTTATATATATATATATATATATATATATATACCGTATATACTCGAGTATAAGCCGACATTTTCAGCACATTTTTCTGTGCTGAAAAAGCCCCCCTCGGCTTATACTCGAGTCAATGGCTGCAGCAGACGCCGTGGGCTGTGTGGGCGTCCGCTGCAGCCGGCTCCAGGACGGACACTAGAGGTCATTATTGACCTCTAGTGTCTGTGCGCGTTGCTATGGGAGAGACGTCATGACGTCTCTCCCATAGAGATGATCGGGTGCCGGGGAGCGGGCGGCCGCACAGAGCGGCGGCCGGACGGAGCGTGCGGCCGGATGGAGCGAGCGGACGGACGGAGCGGAGCAGCGCAGCAGCAGAAGAAGCGGTCGGGAAGCAGGAGCGGGGCAGTGGTAAGTATTGTTTTTGTGTGTGTTTGTGTGTTTGTAAGCGGCGACGGGGGCACTGCAACAGGGGGCAAAGAAAGAAGGGGGCACTGCAACAGGGGGCAAAGAAAGAAGGGGGCACTGCAACAGGGGGCAAAGAAAGAAGGGGGCACTGCAACAGGGGGCAAAGAAAGAAGGAGGCACAACTACTGGGGGCAATGAAAGGGGGCACAACTACTGGGGGCAATGAAAGGGGGCACAACTACTGGGGGCAAAGAAAGAGGGGCACAACTACTGGGGGCAAAGAAGGGGCATAACTACTGGGGGCAAAGCAACGGCAGCATGTTTTTATCTGGCACTGTGGGGGGATATCTGTTACTGGGGGTATGTGGCACTGGGGGCACAACCCTAGCAACAAGCATTACCCCCTGGCAACAAGCATAACACCTACCGCATGAAACCCCTGGCAACGAGCATGACACCCTGAGCATGAACACCCCTGGCACCGTACATTTCCCACCCTAGGCTTATACTCGAGTCAGTCATTTTTCCCATTTTTTTGTGGTAAAATTAGGTATCTCGGCTTATATTCGGGTCGACTTATACTCGAGTATATACGGTATATATAAATAAAATATTATTTTAATTATGTGTATATTTATATCACTGTATGTTCTGCAAGATAGCTATCCAATCTGAATCATATCATTTAAATTATAGATTATTGCAGTCATTATAGATCTGTGTGAAATCGGATACATTTGTTGCTATATAGGTAAATTTGAAATAACAGTATTTAAGGAAGTAAGTGTAAAGACACAAACGCAGTTCTGGCATGGTTGTTAAGAAAAAACTGGGTGTTGTGTTAAGTGAGCGATTATAGTTAATATTGCTCACATTTATAGAGTTGTGTGATTTGTTTTATTGCGTACGCACATTGGTACACGTGGTACGGAACGTGAGGACAGCGTACAAAAACGTGCACATGGCGCAAGGCCACACACATGGCATAGAGGTACGCGCGGTTGCGTAATTACGCAAGTTTGCGTAGGGTTGTGTGCGCATAATAAAACCACACGATAGTTCGTTTAGTTAAAAGGTGGGACAGTAGCCATGCTACAATAGCACAAAACTACCCGGTTTCTAAAGAAGATTAGTATAAAACTTTTGTTTAAACTGTATTGCCTCTGGGAGTAAAGCTGCCAATCAGAACGAGTGAAAATTTTCTGTACAGAAAAACAAAGTGTTTTTGAGTGAGCGAACATAGGCGTGAGTGGATTTGAACCCCGGAAATCGGGTCCCGTGGTACACCAAGTAAGTGGAGGCTTGGTGGCGTGAGGCGGCTGACTCACGTTAATATAGATTGAAATACGCAAATCGTGAGGATATTTGCAGAGGAGCGTAATAGGGAATTGTGCATTGGGGGTAATTCCAAGTTGATCGCAGCAGGAATTTTTTTAGCAGTTGGGCAAAACCATGTGCACTGCAGGGGAGGCAGATATAACATGTGCAGAGAGAGTTAGACTTGGGTGTGGTGAGTTCAATCTGCAATCTAAATTGCAGTGTAAAAATAAAGCAGCCAGTATTTACCCTGCACAGAAACAAAATAACCCACCCGAATCTAACTCTCTCTGCACATGTTATATCTGCCTCCCCTGCAGTGCGCATGGTTTTGCCCAACTGCTAAAAAAATAAGATTTTACTTACCGGTAAATCTATTTCTCGTAGTCCGTAGAGGATGCTGGGGACTCCGTAAGGACCATGGGGAATAGACGGGCTCCACAGTAGATAGGGCACTTTAAGAAAGCTTTGGACTCTGGGTGTGCACTGGCTCCTCCCTCTATGCCCCTCCTCCAGACCTCAGTTAGGGAAACTGTGCCCAGAGGAGATGGACAGTACGAGGAAGGATTTTTGTAAATCTAAGGGCGAGATTCATACCAGCCACACCAATCACACCCTATAACTTGTGATAAACTTACCCAGTTAACAGTATGAACAACAACATAGCCACGGTACCACCGAAAACTATAACATAACCCTTAAGTAAGCAATAACTATATACAAGTCTTGCAGAAGAAGTCCGCACTTGGGACGGGCGCCCAGCATCCTCTACGGACTACGAGAAATAGATTTACCGGTATGTAAAATCTTATTTTCTCTAACGTCCTAGAGGATGCTGGGGACTCCGTAAGGACCATGGGGATTATACCAAAGCTCCCAAACGGGCGGGAGAGTGCGGATGACTCTGCAGCACCGATTGAGCAAACAGGAAGTCCTCCTCAGCCAGGGTATCAAACTTATAGAACTTTGCAAAGGTGTTTGTCCCCGACCAAGTAGCTGCTCGGCACAACTGTAATGGCGAGACCCCTTTTCACATGAAAAGAGGAGACCACTTTTGGCAGAAAGTGAGGGCGAGTCCTCAACTCTGCCCTATCCACGTGAAAACCAAGTATGGGCTTTTATGTGATAAAGCCGCCAATTCGGAAACACGTCTTGCCGAAGCTAACGCCAACAACATGACCACTTTCCACGTGAGGTATTTCAACTCCACAGTTTTGAGTGGTTCAAACCAAGGTGACTTGAGGAACCGTAACACCACGTTAAGATCCCAAGGCGCCACCGGAGGCATAAAAGGAGGCTGAATATGCAGCACTCCCTTCACAAACGTCTGTACTTCAGGAATAGAGGCCAATTCTCTTTGAAAGAAAATGGATAAGGCCGAAATCTGGACCTTTATGGACCCTAATTTTAGGCCCAAAGTCACTCCTGTTTGAAGGAAGTGGAGTAGATGGCCCAAATGGAACTCCTCCGTAGGAGCGGCTCTGGCCTCACACCAAGAAACATATTTCCGCCATATACGGTGATAATGTTTTAACGTCACGTCTTTCCTAGCCTTGATCAGGGTAGGAATGACCTCCGGAGGAATCCCTTTTTCCGCTAGGATCCGGCGTTCAACCGCCATGCCGTCAAACGCAGCCGCGGTAAGTCTTGGAACAGACAGGGCCCCTGCCGCAGCAGGTCCTGCCTTAGAGGAAGAGGCCACGGATCCCCTGCGAGCAACTCTTGCAGCTCCGGATACCAAGTCCTCCGTGGCCAATCTGGAACAATGAGTATTGTTCTGACCCTGCTTCTTCGTATTATTCTCAACACCTTGGGTATGAGAGGAAGAGGAGGAAACACATAGACCGATCTGAACACCCAAGGTGTCACCAGAGCGTCTACCGCTACCGCCTGAGGGTCCCTTGACCTGGCACAATACCGCTTTAGCTTTTTGTTGAGATGGGATGCCATCATGTCGATTTGAGGCAGTCCCCAACGATCCGTGATCAGTGCGAAGACTTCTTGATGAAGTCCCCACTCTCCCGGATGCAGGTCGTGTCTGCTGAGGAAGTCCGCCTCCCAGTTGTCCACCCCCGGGATGAACACCGCTGACAGCGCGCTTACATGGCCTTCCGCCCAGCGTAGAATCCTGGTCGCCTCTGCCATGGCCATTCTGCTCCTTGTTCCGCCATGGCGGTTTATAGGAGCCACTGCCGTGACATTGTCTGACTGAATCAGAACCGGTTTTCTCTGAAGCAATTCCTCCGCTTGACGCAGGGCGTTGTATATGGCCCTCAACTCCAGGACGTTGATGTGGAGACAAGACTCTAGGCTTGACCAGAGACCTTGGAAATTTCTTCCCAGTGTCACTGCTCCCCAGCCTCGGAGGCTTGCGTCCGTGGTCACCAGGACCCAGTCCTGAATGCTGAACCTGCGACCTTCTAGTAGGTGAGCACTGTTCAGCCACCACAGGAGAGATACCCTGGTCCTGGGAGACAGTGTGATCTTTTGATGCATTTGGAGATGGGACCCGGACCACTTGTCCAAAAGGTCCCATTGAAAGGTCCACGCATGGAACCTGTCGAAAGGGATGGCCTCGTAGGAAGCCACCATCTTCCCCAGGACCTGCGTGCAATGATGCACTGAAACTTTTTTTGGTTTTAATAGGTTCCTGACCATGGCTATGAGTTCCTGAACCTTTTCGATCGGAAGAAAAACCTTTTTCTGGTCTGTGTCTAGAATCAGCCCCAAAAAGGTCAACGCGTTGTAGGGACTAGCTGGGACTTTGGTATATTGAGAATCCAGCCGTGTAACTGCAACGTCTTCATGGACAGAGACACGCTGTCCAGCAACCTCTCCCGAGATCTCGCCTTTATGAGGAGATCGTCCAAGTATGGGATAATTGTGACCCCCTGCCTGCGCAGGAGCACCATCATTTCCGCCATTACCTTGGTGAAAATTCTCGGGGCCGTGGAAAGCCCAAACGGCAACGTCTGAAATTGGTAGTGACAGTCCTGGACTGCAAATCTCAGGAACGCCTGATGCGGGGGGAATATCGGAACATGAAGGTAAGCATCCTTTATGTCCAGGGACACCATCCAATCCCCCCCCTCCAGGCTGGCGATGACCGCCCTGAGTGATTCCATTTTGAACTTGAACCTCTTCAAGTACAGGTTCAGAGATTTCAGGTTTAAAATGGGTCTGACCGAACCGTCCGGTTTCGGGACCACTAACAGGGTTGAGTAATATCCCTCTCCTTGCTAGAGATGAGGAACTGTGACAATCACCTGTTGAATATACAATTTTTGGATTGCTGTCAACACTAGCTCCCTCTCTGACGGGGAAGCCGGCAGAGCCGATTTGAAAAATCGGCGAGGAGGCAAGTCTTCGAATTCCAGCCTGTATCCCTGGGAAACAATCTCTAATGCCCAGGGATCCACCTGCGAGTGAACCCAGACGTGGCTGAAAAATCGAAGACGAGCCCCACCAGATCTGCCTCCCCCCGGAAAGCCCCAGCATCATGCGGTGGACTTTGCAGACGCGGGGGAGGACTTCTGCTCTTGGGAACTAGCTGTGTGCAGCTTTATTCCCCTGCCTTTCCCTCTGGCAACAAAGGATGATCCACGTACCTTCTTGTTTTTATTGGAACGAATGGACTGCATTTGATAATGAGGTGCCTTTTTTGTATGTTGCTGAGGGACATAAGGTAAGAAATTTGACTTACCAGCCGTAGCCGTAGAGACAAGATCCGAGAGGCCGTCTCCAAACAACTCCACCCCCTTGTAAGGCAAGGACTCCATATGCCGCTTTGAATCGGCATCTCCCGTCCACTGTCGGGTCCACAAGAGCCGCCTAGCAGAAATAGACATAGCATTTATTCTGGAGCTTAATAAAACAAATGTCTCTCTGAGCATCCGTCATATACAAGGCAGCATCTCTGATATGCTCTATGGTCATTTGAATGGCGTCCCTATCTAAGGTGTCAATTTCCGTAGATAAGGAATCTGCCCATGCTACAACCGCTTTACAAACCCAGGCCGACACCATAGCCGGTCGAGCAACAGTACCGGAATGATTGTAAATGTGCTTTAAGGTAATTTCCTGCCTGCGATCAGCAGGTTCCTTGAGGGAAGCCGTATCCTGAGAAGGCAGTGCCACCTTTTTGGACAAACGTGTCAGCGCCTTGTCAACTTTTGGCGAAGATTCCCAGCGTATCCTATCAGTTTGTGGAAAAGGATACGCCATGAGAATCCTTTTGGGAACTTGTGGTCTCCTATCCGGAGATTCCCAAGCCTTTTCGCACAAGTCACTTAATTCAAATGAGGATGGGAAAGTGACTTCAGGCTTTTTCCCTTTATACATGTGTACCCTCGTGTCAGGGACAGCGGGTTCCTCAGTAATATGCAAAACCTCTTTAATGGCCATAATCATGTACCGTATACCCTTAGCCACCTTTGGCTGTAATTTTGCATCTTCATAGTCGACACTAGAGTCAGTATCTGTGTTGGTATCTGTGTCATCGATCTGGGATATGGTGCGCTTCTGAGACCCCGAAGGACCTGGCGCCCCAGGGACAGGCATGGACTGGCTACCTGACTGATCCCTAGCTTCTGCTTTGTCTAATCTTTTATGCAATAGATTGACATTTGCATTCAAGACATTCAGCATATCCATCCCATTCCGGTGTCGGCGTTGCCGACGGCGACCTGACATTCAAGCACTCCCCCTCCACATTAAGCGAGCCTTCCTCGTCAAACATGTCGACACACGCGTACCGACACACTTCACACACACACACACACACACACACACACAGGGAACCCCTTTCCTGAAGACAGTATCCCTGTCAAGGCCCTTTGGAGAGACAGAGAGAGAGTAAGCCAGCACACACCCCAGCGCAATAACCCTGGAGACCAACACAAATTTTTTTTTCCCCCAGCAGCGCTGTATAATATGTAAACCGCCAATTATCTGCCCCCCTCTCTTTTAAGCACCCTTTCACCGTGTGTAAGCAGGGGAGAGTCCGGGGAGCTTCCTCTCAGCAGTGCTGTGGAGAGAAAATGGCGCTGGTGAGTGCTCAGGGAGAAGCCCCGCCCCCTCAGTGGCGGGCTTCTGTCCCGCTCAAACTTAGTGTAATATGGCGGGGGCTCTTTTATATACATGTACAGAGCCCACCTGTACATGTATATATTCTTTATGCCATGCAGAGGTTTATATTGCCGCCCAGGGCGCCCCCCCCTGCGCCCTGCACCCTTACAGTGACCGGAGTATGTGAGGTGTATGGGAGCAATGACGCACAGCTGCAGTGCTGTGCGTTACCTCAGTGAAGCTGAAGGCTTCTGCCGCCTGACGACTTCTGTCTTCTGTACTTCTAGCTCTGTGAGGAGAACGACGGCGCGGCTCTGGGGGTGGACGCCCAGTAAGAACCTGCGTTCAACCCCTCTGGAGCTAATGGTGTCCAGTAGCCGAGGAAGCAGAGCCTATCTTTGACAAGAAGGTCTGCTCCTCTCTCCTCAGTCCCACGATGCAGGGAGCCTGTTGCCAGCAGTGCTCCCTGTGAAAAAGTAAAATGTAGAAAGAAAAAATCCAAACAAAAATGCTTCTAGGCAGAGAACTCTGGAGAGCTCTCTGCAGTGCACCCATCTTGCTCTGGGCACAGTGTAAAACTGAGGTCTGGAGGAGGGGCATAGAGGGAGGAGCCAGTGCACACCCAGAGTCCAAAGCTTTCTTAAAGTGCCCTATCTCCTGCGGAGCACGTCTATTCCCCATGGTCCTTACGGAGTCCCCAGCATCCTCTAGGACGTTAGAGAAATTTCCTGCTGCGATCAACTTGGAATTACCCCCATTGTGTAGTATTGAAGTAAAAAGGGTTTTTTTTACGCTCCGGCTGAAGGGTCGCAGTTTGTACATCGACCCGTGGTTGTACGACAGATAGGTAACAAGTACCTATACGTTGTGCGATTGGACCGCTCGTTTGTGGGTGCGATATATAGCGCAACTTGATACTCCTTTACGAGCTTTTGCGTAAAATCGTGGTATCATAAGCGCTGTGTAGAGCATACGCAAGCGTGATTTGTGTATAAAAAGTGCATAGGGAGTTTTCGCTGGTCTCTCTAAGGAAAATCTCCAGCGGCGGATATTTGCTGGAAAAGTTAAGTCACTCCTAACACTTCCAGTAAATAGAAACCAATAGGGCCTCACTGGGTACGCGGTGTTCACTATTGGAGTGAGTCGTGGTACTCAGCGGAGAAGGAGCGAGTGAAAGCGCTAGGTGTCTTTCACCGTCTATTTGTGGTGTGCATTGAGGATTGCGTTTATTGGCAAAAAGTCCGCAATGGGATCCAATTGCACAAGCAGTGGGCGTTTAGCTAGGGTCCAGGCTGAAGAAGTGGGACCGAGAAGGTCAGAATTGCGACCGAGAGGGTCAGCAAGGTTTATTACGTGTGAAAAATATGGTTCACACACGGAGGCTTTTTGCAATGAATGGTTACGTATGACTGACAAAGATAGGGTACCATTCTCTAGGGTGGGCAGCTTTGAACCAGAGGTATTGCAGAACTTAAGGATAAAAATATGTTTGAAAAAATCCAGAAAACAAAGGGTCAGACATACAAATTGTTTAAACCTGTGGCAGCAAGAGGGGTTGGTGAGTTTGATCCTAAGGTATTGCAGCTGGAAGAATGGAAATATAAGAACTGTTTGAACTTGTAGCAACAATAAACAAGTAGGAAGAAAAAAAAAGAGAATGCAAGTACACCGCCTTATGTAGATGTGGAAGCAGTTACGGCCAGCATACAAACTATAGAAAATAATAAAAATATGAAAAATATGACTGTAACCTATATATATATACTAATGAATGTTGAAGTTTATTTAGGAGGAGAAGGTGACCTAATTGTTTTCAGCCATTTCTCATGCACCCAGAGGAGTATCCAACCGGTAAAAGAAGAGCAGTAGCCTGCGGGGGAAGTGGCTGAGACCAGTGGAACAGGTAAGTATGGTATCATTCGTGTACATATATAGTAAAAAACCCCAAAAAAACAAAAAAAAAACAAGAAAGTAACGTCGGAAATGGAGAAAAACCTGTCCGCACATTAGTATTTGCCAGTAGGAAAGCGGACAGAGACAAGGTTACCCCCGGGTATTTATTTCAGTTACCATATAAGAAGTATTCATTCCTAGTAATGCCCCTAGTCAAGATGAGCTCAGAAATGTTTGTTGGACCATGTACAGACCCTTAATACGGGATGAGAAGGATTGAATGAATACTTTGCATGACCTAGAAGCTTGTTAAACTTTTTTTTTTTTGTCTTTTGCAGTAATAGAAAACTCTCCATCTGGATAGGATCACTGGTAAACACTAATTCGTCAAATGGGAGGTGGCTGTCTCTGTGCTAATGTACGGGCTCAATAAGGCATTGAGGGAAGGGTGCAGACTTCTTTGCAAAATTGGAAAGGGGTCACAGTAGCTAATCTTAGAGAGTGTGCTATTGAACATCACAAGAAAAGTGCTAGGCGCAGAGAACAACAGGTGGAGAGGTTGAGGACGTTAAGTATACTGGCACATATAGGAAAGACCCATCAGTCCAAACCCCAGATCCCTAATGGTCAATAATATGTTACACTTGTAGGAAGGAAGGGCATTTTGCCAGAGATTGTAGGCGTAGTAGAACACATAGTCAATATAGACCCCCTAGACAAAAAAACACAAGCCACATTATTAAACACATAGACAGGACCAAGGGACATATAGTAAGGAATCATAAGCCATATAGAAAACACAGATTCGGCTAATGGGAAGAACAAAATAAATGCAACATTACCCTTTGATAAAACTTGCTGGGGTTAAGATGGGGCCTCTAAACTTTTGCTTCTTTTTCCTAGCAGAAATGGCTTCTGATTAACTTAATTTTGTTAGATATGATATACATATGCTGTGCTCAGGAAGTACAAAGTATGTTAGACACCCTCGAAGACTAATGTTACATTTCACTGTTCTAGATGCATGTCCATCACAGGTAGAGGAAATTATCTCACAGATATCGGGTTCCCTATGAACTTAGGATAGACAGGACACTGGATTGATGGCTGGGATAGTCCCAATAGCGATATGATAAACAGATAATTTTTTTAGGGGTATAGACAGTAGAGAATCACTTCCCCGTAGTGCCCAATCCAGTTGTCAAATTTTTATAAAATCTTCTCCACCTCTACAAACTCATCTGTCACCAACCTCTGTTCTGTTTCTCTACAGTTTCCTCTTCATCTTTTGCGTTCACACAGGGTGGTACAATACATGGACCCGATTACAGTTCAAACTCCACATGCCTAGGTCTTTTAGAGTTCTGCCCGAACCCAGTATATCTCAACAGCACGATAACACCAGTATTACTGCAGTGTGCCTTGTCATGCACAAAGGGTGGAGGAAGGATGAGAATACTGGTGAAGGGAAATTTTGTATAGACACTGATATGCCTGTTGGTGAATGGCATACCTGACATTTTCTTTTTCATTCTCTTCTTCTTTCTCTCCTCTAGAGATGTTTTTCTTTTTTTTTTTTAGTTATGCTCATGATACTCTACATTGCAAACACACAATGACTTCGTACAGTTAACACCCTTTAGGAATTACTGTTATGTATTGGTGTGCACTGATGTTTTCTCAAACTGGGTAGAGTTTTTCCTGCCGCCATGGATGCTGCTGTGTTTACCGCAAAGAAAAATTGCGCAGAAATTTGTGTGTAGATAATGGTACCCCTAGAAGTAGGAGCAAAGCTTGAAATTGTACTATTGTGATCATAGATACTGCCACTAGTATTATGTAGCATCGGAACCACTCCCAGATCTTCACTTAACGAATCACCCTCTTCGAAATTTGTTTTTGTTCTTGTTTTGGTATTTGTGTCTTTTTTGGGTTGTTTTTGGAAGACAACCTCAAGTCTTGATTGATCCGCACAATGATCAGAAATACACCAATGAGGTGACAGTACAGTACCTTATTGAGATGAGCCAGCATTTGAGAACTTGACAAAAGAACTTGAAACTGTTGATTGCTGGTATGCCAAATACTAACTGTCTTGATTGTGAACCAAGAGACTGTGTGATTGTTCTTACGCTCAGGTTGCCTAATAGACAGGTGGGAAGGACCATACCAAGTTTTGTTGACAGCACTATCCCAGTGAAAGTAGCCGAGAGAGAGACTTGGGTCCACGATTCCCATTGCAGGAAAGTCGGTAGTCCGGAAGGAACTCGTAAATGGAGTGAGATCGCAAAAGTATCACCAGAGACTCTGTTCCGTGAAGACTGAGAGGCGGCACTATTGAACACTACCTGAGCGTACTAAAGGATTGCAGAAAGACCAGTCATTGTAATTGATTTGTTATGAACAAGAGTTGTTTTGTTCTATTTCTCTTTTCTCTCTTTCCCAGGACATTCTATTTTTGCGAGGTTTTTTATGAGGAGTCGAGTGTGGGACTGGAACTGGTTCTGGAGGAAGGAGTGATTTCCTTATAGGATCCCAGGATTAGCCGATCAGTTTGTTAAAGTCAGAGAAAAATCAAAGGTCTAGTAGTTATGAAGTTCGGAGGTAATCAGGAACAATCAGACAATGGCTATTCACAGATTGCAGATTAAGAACTCATTAATATATGTGGAAGAAAGGTTTATGAGTGGCTCTCCCCGAACTCCGAAGGTTTATGTTATTTAGGAAGGACACTACTTATAACCCTTGTTCAGTTATTAAACAGACCTAGCATATGTTCCAGAAATGGAAACAATGTTCAGAAAATGATAGGAATATGTAGATCATGAACATTTTATATGTCACTTTCACAATTTGTTTGTGTCTTCTTCATCTACCCAGCAGAACCTCAATCGAATCCAAACATCAGTGTACAAAGATGTAGGTACATGTATGTGTGAAATGTTCATCGCAAATCAGACATTATAGGCCAAAGCACTGTCCCAGCATACTCTATAGGTTGAATGTTGTCCCACACCCAACCAGTGGTCCCATGACCGCCGAGTGCATATAGAGGATGTCTAGTCCTCCTCCCTGTCTTCCCCAAATATGGTCAAACATCTGATTTGTGAAATGAATACATACTTGTGTCTAGGTCACCGTTTATTGTATGAAATATTTTTGTCTTATGTTAATAATTGATGGCAGTTATTGTTTGCTGCCAAAGGGTGGACTGTCGAAGTAAAAAATATTACATAGAAAGAACATACAGACTCCACACATATAAGTCGCTCAACTTGCAAATACGCGCAGCGAGCACAGCAATATATGGAAACACACGCATTTACACGGACATGCCACAGAGATGGATTCGACACTCATTTCATACAGTACATAATTATAATAATATCAAGCGCCAGACATCATAATGATTTAAAATTATATAAAGGAGTAATGTCATGTATGTGTATTATGGGAACGAAGCCAGATACACCCGTCATATTTGGTATTAAAGCAAGCAGATTAATGTGTAGATTAATTTGATACTTGTTATTAAGTTGTAGGACATTGCAACAAGGAGTTATGATTAAATGTATGAAAGCTAAAATCACTCTTATTAGGACAATAGACACTTACAGAAACAGGTAGTGGACAGGAAGCTCAGGCCAGCCCCTTTTGATGTCTTCAAGGCTGAACCTGTTTAGCATACGAACAGACTAGTGACTCATCATGAATGAGAAAGTTCCCTCCCCCAAAACTAGATAACACATTACAGAGACACACAGTTGCTAGTTGCTGTTTTGTGCCAGACGATGATGGAGGTGCTTCTAGTCCGGTTCCTGTATTTATTTGCTGGGAGAGAGAGATATATTAAGTGGAAGATGCATTGAGGGAATGGTATGGTATGCTGGCCTGTAACTGTAACTGTATGTATTTTGTATTAACTGATTACTGTGCTATTGTATCCATGTAACTATATGTATACTGTACATTGTGATATATTGAATACATATCCTTTTAATAACAAATATATACATCAATGAGCTTTGGAACTCAGATAATGTGTGGGTGTATTGTTTTCTCTTATGGGATGCAGTGGTTTGCTTTGTATAGCGCACATTCATGGCACATGGTAATAAGAGGTGCAGGCGTTTACAATATATATTAGAGCGGGCATTTTAAATATTTGTTAGAAAGCAATTTGGTATTTACAAAGTGCTGGCGTTCTTTTACTATCATTGCATATGTTCCTCCAGCACCGTATGAGAAGTGCTTTCTAAAAGACATGTTTGCTGATAGGCAATGGTCACAGTGACCCTATGGGCCTGATTCAGACAAGTACGCAGGCAGTGTCAATGTCGCACACAAATAGACAATGCTACGTCTGAGCAGGGGTGTATCTAGGGGTCTGAGCGCCCCAAAGTATAGGTGCCCATACACTTGTGCGATTGCATTCGACGAGATATCGGGCCCGATTTCCCTTGAAGCACACCTTGAGATAAATCGCATTGAAAGTGCTTTTTTGTGCATTCGATGCGCATACAATCCTGCGATTTATCTCATGCCCCTTACGACCGGAAATCGAGTGGTATCGGATAATCGAATGCGAGCGCATAGCATGCTGACCAAAAGCACACCAGCTTTACCTACAAGATTTCTAAAACTGTAAATATAGGGCTGGCCTATCTGGGGGATATATAAACAAGCAGCCATTTTAAGTCTGTGCACTTCTGTCTGCTCTGTGGCTAGAGAAGTTTGGTTTATACCTGCTGCTCGTTCCACATTTCTAGCTACCGTGCACTGCTTTGTTCTGCTTGCATTACAAAGTGTTTCTATACTGCTGTGTGTGTGTGTAGAGATGGATTCTACTCGCTATCAGGCTATCATGTGCTACTCTGTGCTGAAGGTGAGGGGAGACAGGGAGAGGGCCCAGCAAAGGCGGAGGGAGATATCTTGCTGGACCAAGGAGTGGCTGCTTAAGCGGCCTACTCGCTCCTACATGTCCCTCCTGGATGAGATCAGGGAGAACAACCCGGATGACTACCGCAACTTCCTGCACATGAATGATGACACCTTCCAGGAGTTGCTGCATCTGGTGACCCCCCTCATACAGAATCGGGATACCAAATGGCGGGTTCCTATCCCTGCTGAGGAGAGGCTCGTGGCTACCCTGCGGTTCCTTGCTACTGGACAGTGATTTGAGGAGCTGAAGTATGGGACCCATATCTCTGCGCAGGCTTTGGGACACATCATACCTGAAACCTGCAAGGCTATCATCAAAGTGCTTCAGTATAAGTACTGCAAGGTAAGAAAATTACACCATACATTGCTTGTCGTGTAACAAAATGTTTTATTTTGCAAACTGAAATTGCGTAGAAAAAATATGTGCTTTTCATTTCAAGACATAATTGTATATGTGGCCAACATGGCTAAACGTCAGCAAACAGTATAAAGTTTTCATGATGCAGCACATCATTACATTTATGACATGATAACAAATAGCAACAAATGTGGTGCATTTTGATCCTACACCATTGAGTGGCACCGCAGCCAGGGGCACAATGCACACATGCAACTTGGGGTAGGAAGATTGGTCCCCGGTTCCATCAACCTGCACCAAGTTGCATGTGTGCATTGTGCCCCTGGTAGCGGTGCCCCTCAATGCCGTAGTATCACAATGCACCACATCTGTTGCTATATATAGCAAGGGCAACATTTACATTTGTGAAAACGTAAAAAAAATGCTCTATATATATATATATATATATATATAAAAATCTATAACAATCCACAATATGCCGGCACTCAAAAGAAAAAGTCCAACTGCTCAGGTGCCACTCCAAAAATAAATCATATAACCAATTCAGCACAGAAGGCACTCAGAGACTGTCATAAAGGCAATATATCAGTGTTTTGGAAATTACATAGGCAAACGTTTTCGAGGCCAAAGCCCCGTCCTCAGGCCAATACAAAATCGACAGCGTTTTTATAAATATGCAGCCAACATGGCTGAACTTTTTCAAACAGCATATTTATGGTAGCATCTTGTGCAGTATGACAAATGGTGGTAGTGGCACATGATTTCAGACTGTACCATAAGGAGGAGTGCCTGTGGGTTATTGATTTATGGAATCATATTTATGAATATTAATATTTAATATATCATATATGGTATTTAATATATGGATATATTTTAATTAATATGCGTTTATCATATATATCTGCAAATATATTATGTCAGGCTTACTAAGTGGCTGATAAATATATGCAGTCCTTATATATATGACTTATGAAATTATGAAGTTAAGATTCCTTAAAGAGAGTTCAAGCTTGAATATTACCGCTCTTTTTATATGATTATTTATTTACAGGCAGATCAAATCGTACAGAATAAGATATACACAGTAGTGATATATATACTAATTATTTATCTAATGCTCCCTTAATTATATAACATACAACAACATGACATAAGTTTCACAAACAGTTTCAATTACTATCATAGTTTATACTTGCAAGTTACATGGTTGCCATCCCAAGGATCATGTCTCCTTCTCCTCCTGCTCCTTCTCTCCTTCTGACTGACTTCCTTCTCCTCCTTCCTTCTAACCCCTAACTATCAGACCTACCTCTTTTTATCCTATATTTTACCAATTCAAACTATCATATTCTCACAGTTTCCAATGGAGTAGATAATTATAGATTTGCCATTTACATTCCAAGGTGTCGTAAAACATGCTCTGCTCCAAGTTGGATATTCTGCTCAAGCAGGTATGGTGCCATAAAACGTGTCCTTTCCTTATACTGTATATCAAAGACCTTCCTTTGGTTATTTGAAGTGTAGCAATATTTGTTTGCCTGAAGCATGTTTTATCAATGGATGTGATCTCTTTTCGTAGTAGTTAATTTATGGTCCCTAGCTTTAACCTCTACTGGACAATTGACCAGCTCGTTTTATAATTGCCAGAGGTATTGCAAATCTTGATTCTGATCTAAATGTACACCTGTGGATTCCAGTGTCCATTTGATTGTAAATGCATTCTTTGTTATACTGTGACCTCTCTAGCCTTATTTATGGCTAGAGCAGAATAAACCTGTTCCCTACACTATGTTTTACCATCTTGCAGTAAAACACAAATATATACAGTATAAATATATAAACACATACACAAACCTAATTTCTTAAATCAGCTAAACATTACCTCATACATTCAAACTTATTTCATATCTATTACTTACTATATATATCCACTATACTGTTCACTATGGTTACATTGCCTATTTATAATGAATTATATTTTGATTCAGACAACATCCATTGCCCTAATATTATATTGAGTGCGGACAATTACCTATATGGCAACAGGGTGACTGAACAAATGGAAGAGAGAGACTGCCTATAACCACCTGGTGGAGTAGTCAAAGCCCACCTTCAAAGCGGATACTGGCCCTCATTCCGAGTTGTTCACTCGCTAGCTGCTTTTAGCAGCATTGCAAATGCTAGGCCGCCGCCCTCTGGGAGTGTATCTTAGCTCAGCAGAATAGCGAACGAAAGATTAGCAGAACTGCTACGAAATAATTCCTTGCAGTTTCTGAGTAGCTCCAGACCTACTCCTAGATTGCGATCACCTCAGTCCGCTTAGTTCCTGGTTTGACGTCACAAACACACCCTGCGTTTGGCCAGCCACTCCCCCGTTTCTCCAGCCACTCCTGCCTTTTTACCTGGCACTCCTGCGTTTTTTAGCACACTCCCTAAAAACGGGCAGTTTCCGCCCAGAAACACCCACTTCCTGTCAATCACACTACGATCACTCGAGCGTTGAAAAAACGTTGCTCGAGCTTGTGTAAATCTCCAAAGTTTTGTGTTAAATTACTTAATGCATGCACGCTGCGTACCATGCGCATGCGCATTTTCCACCTAATCGCTCCATTGCGAAAAACGGCAACAAGCGAACAACTCGGAATGACCACCACTGTGGCCTGGGTCTGGAAAAATATTGCAAATTTATGGACTGTCAATACACACATGAAGGTAAGTGCAGACTGAGGTTCCCCGATTCCATCAACCTACAACAAGTTGCATGTGTGCATTGTGCCCCTGGCTGCAGTGCCACTCAATGCCGTAGTATCAGAATGCACCACATCTGTTGCAATATATAAGTGCATGAATACACTTGTGAACCCCCAAAAAATAGTGTAGATATATATCCAAACATAAATATTTTTATAAATATACTTTAAATATGCGGCCAACATGGCAGAACTTTTTCAAACACTAGAACTGTATATTAATGTTTCTTCTAATTTTAAATATAATATGGTGCAGTATGATATATGGTGTTTTTTGAGTGGCAGCGCTTTCAGGGGCACAATGCACACATGCAGGTAGACCCGGCTTCAGGCTCCCTGGCACCATCAACTGGACCCAAGCTGCATGTGTGCATTGTCCACCTGAAAGTGGTGCCATTCAAAAAACACTGTGTATCATAGTGCACCATATCTATCGCGGTATATACGAGGGCAGCAGGAATTTTATATATACCAACAGATGTGGTGCATTCTGATACTGCGGTGTTGAGTGTCACCGGTGCCAGGGGCGCAATGCACACATGCAGTTAGGGGCAGGAAGATGGGTCCCCGGTACCATCAACCTGTCTCTAGCAGCATGTGTGCACTGTCCGCCTGAAAGTGTTAACACTCACCGTAGTATCAGAATGCACCACATCTGTTGGTATGTATAACAAGGGCAGCAGTAAATGAGAATCACCCTACATTTGAAAGAGACTTGTCTACCCTGAGACATCAAGGAGGTCAAAATTGCAGAGGGGACGGTGGATGTGTGGCTGCCTTGGGAAGGGTGGCTGGTTTGAGGAGGAGATTGGATAGTGGGGGAAGGGTGGGTGGATGGGGGTGGGGGTTGACAAAAACGGGAAGGGTGGCTGGTTTGAGCAGGAGATTGGATAGTGGGGGAAGGGTGGGTGGATGGGGGTGGGGGTTGACAAAAATGGGAAGGGTGGCTGGTTTGAGCAGGAGATTGGATAGTGGGGGAAGGGTGGGTGGATGGGGGTTGACAAAAACAGGAAGGGTGGCTGGTTTGATGAGGAGGGGTTTGAGGAGGATGGAAAGTGGAGGAAGGGTAGTTGGATGGGGTCTGAGGTTGCAAATAACCGGAATTGTAGCTGTGATGCGTAGAAGGATGGGTACTGGAGGAAGGGTAGGTGGGTGGTGAACTGAAGGTGAAAGGGAGATGAGGAGCAGGTGCTTGAGGTTTTGGCCCATAAACGTTCCACTCTGGTGTCAGTTGTCCTGAGAGTGTTTGGCACAAAACCTATGACACCAGCCTCCAATAGTATATAAATATATGTATATATATATATATATATATATATACACAAAATTGAATTTGCTTGTCCCCGCAACAAGGCGCAGGAAACAGGTGGCACTCAGTGGATTTCCTTAGTGAGATAACGTACTGAAATAAGCTGCGACACAGTAGTTTACAGGAAACCCTGGGATGCCATTTACTATTAGCAGATTGCCCATTTGACTACACACACACACACACACACACACACACACACACACACACACACACACACACACACACTAATATATATATATATATATATATATCATAGGCATGCACAGAACATTTTAGAGCGTGCACCGCTAGAGGGGTGTGTTTAGCACCACCTATTGGGCCTGTCTAGCACAACTTTACAATTAGTGCAAGTGAGAGAGATTAAGAATGCAAAAATTAGGGGGAGGACTGAATAGGATGGGTATGTGGTATCCACCCTGACTAGATCAATCCCAGAATGCAAGCACTAGCATGTGAACAAGGTTAACATTATGAGCATTTTAACTGGCTCGACATTCAACTGTAAACATGCTGGGTAGGCAGTATGTTTAAAGTGTTACTCTTGATCTGGTTAACATGCTGTAAGTAGTATGTTGACAACATACCGACACCTACATTCTGGGATCACCATATTCACTGTCCATCCTGTAACTACTTCCTGCACACATCTTATCCCTTATGCAGCTCTTCCCCCTGACACGTCATATGCCTGACGCAGCTCTTCCCCCAACACGTCTTATATCTAACGCAGCTCTTCCCCGACACATCTTATCTCTCACACAGCTCTACTACTTCACGTTTCCCCTCTCATACAGCTTGCCATCCCTTACACAGCTTATCTCATGTGACTGCCCCATGCAGTTTACCTCTTCTTATGTACCCCCCCATGTAGCTTGTCACCACTCTTGTGGCCCCCCCACTTATGCAGCTTATCTGCCCCCTTCTGGCTCCTATTGCCGTCCCACCATGCAGCATATCTAGCCCCTTGTGGCTCCCAGTCCCGTCCCACCATGCAGCTCATCTCCCCCCTTTTGTCTCCCCCTCCCCTCATGCAGCTCATCTCCCCCCTTGTGTCTCCCTCTCCACTCATGCAGCTCATCTCCCCCTTGTGTCTCCCCCTCCCCTCATGCAGCTCATCTCCCCCCTTGTGTCTCCCCCTCCCCTCATGCAGCTCATCTCCCGTCTTGTGTCTCCCCCTCCCCTCATGCAGTGTAAATGACTTCAATCATGCAGCTCTCCTAATAGAGCTTTCTTACCTCTTTTTTGAGCCCCTCTGTGCATGCAGTCCTCCACCACCCCCTTTTCAGCATCCGCGTCGGCCCACATCATGTCCTTTCTAGGCTTTGCGGCTCCTCTTCCCGTGGCAGCACATACAGACATGCGGCAATGATGTCACTGCGTCATCACCGCCAATGTCTGAAGGGGGATTGAGGGAGGTGGGGCTAAGGGAGACCACTGCTATCTAGCACTGCCTGTCCGCCACAAATTGATGTGGTAGATGTGGCGGTGGGCGGCTTCTTTAATAGAGTGGGCTGCAGCAGCAAACCTGGCGTGTGTGTGTGTGTGTGTGGGCCTTAGTTCTGGCACTAAGGGCTGCTGGGAGTTGTAGTTTATTTAGTGCGTCTACTTCCCTGTAATGCGGCTCGGTGGGACACCGGCGATAACAATAGTGACTGACTGCTTGGCTGCTGTGTGAGTCTCCAGGAGAGCCATTGCTGAGGGGAGGACAGTAGGTAAAGCCTGTGCTAGGTTATTCTACCCCTGGCTGCGGGTGTCACCACCGGGTGATGCCCATCCTCAGCACGCACCCCTGGCGAGTGCCATCCTCGCCAATGGGTAGATACGCCTCTGCGTCTGAGTCACATGGTGCATGCCTCCCAATAGTCTTTTCACAGAGACTCAGCACAGACTCGGACACGGTCTGAAACTTTTAGTGGGCATTTCTGGAAGGTAACGGGGGGGGGGGGGGGTGGAGCCGATGCGGGCATATTGCTGAAAGTGGATGAGTTTAAAGACACACGGGAAGCCAGACCCGGATGTAGAAACGGCACTGGGTGCACCAATGACAGTAATGCACTGTCATAAATGTCAGACTGGTATTTGTTTGTGAATCCGGAGTCTGGAAATGTCTGTGCAAGTACTTGGAGGTATATAAGTAAGCTGGCAAATACCATCCCCTGATGAAGGAAATGCCGGATCGTGACCACTAGACCACCAAGGGTTTCAGTGTTGGTGAATGGATGATGTATGAGGAGGATGATGTATGAGGAGAGTGAAGAGTGCGATAGTAGTAACCAGGCTAACACTGAGATGATACAGTAATGATGAACAACACTCTCCGTACTTGTAACTGCAGAGTGGCTGACCTTAGCAGTGTGGTAACCAGTTTTCAGACTGGATGGTCACTGTAGAACTGGATCAGGAAGCACTCTTGAGATGACTTGGACTGGATGCAAACTGAGCACTGAACAGGATGGTAGTTTATGAATAACCGGAGTGGATCCAGGGAACTGGAACAGGCTGTAATCTCAGGTGCTGGCTGGCACCACCAGTCAGGAGCTTGATGAGATTACCTGTGCAGCCAAAGGAAAGGCCTCCACAGGTGTAGAGCTTGATAACGATACTGTGCAGCACTTAGAGAAGAAACTGTACCTGCAGGGAAACGGAATGCAAGGGAGCACCATTAACTTCACTCAGCTAGAGCTGAGCTAGTCAATGAACTAGCGAAGACTGAGAGCCAGTAACCGGAACATATACCCCTTGGCCAGTTGGGATAGGCTGAGCAGAATCAGATGGTGCAGAGAGATCAGACTGGCTAACGATTGGCTGAACCACGGATACCTTGTGATGGAGCGAGTCTGCATGCGGCAGGAGGGGTAAGTGACCCATCAGCAGGGCAAACTGGACCGGGTTGTGACAATAAGTGGGCCTCGCAGTGGTTTGTTGATATGGCATTAGCATAAAGACACAAACATGACTATGGTAAAATACATGGCCACATCTACATCCACCTCTGAATTAGGCCCTATATGCGTCAGTATCCCTGCCTGCTTCAATTGTTACACAATGAAATTTAATTTAATTTCCATTTTCTGCACCACCACAGTATACTGGCCTGCAGAACGCTGCTGTCAGGTGCTTGTTGGGTACACACAGGAAGATTGTGTACTGAAGCAAAGATTCCATAGGCGAAGGCAGAGTAAAGGGCCCCATACACTAGTATGATTTTACATGATTTCATATAATTCCGATACATCCGTCTGATATATTGTATGAAATTGTGAACAATCGTATGTGTTTTAGATCGTATCCAATCTGATACGCGTCCCCGTGGCTGTTGGATAGGAACTCTAGGTCATTGGTGCTGCACTAATGATCGCATGCGATGTATCACAGGGAAGTTTGACTGGCATTCTCAGGACACTCTCAGCCCCCGTAGCCCTCTATCCAGCCCATCAGATATATCTCATGGTACAATTGTATGCCGTACGATATATTGCATGCGATGTATAGCGGATTCATCAATCACATGCGATATATCTTATGCAAAAATAGCACAAAAGTGTCAAACCATATGTAATCACTCCCGGGAAGGTCCCGGGGGAGTTCAAGAGAAATTACATCCGACTTCAGCCTCAGACATATTGTTGTAGTGTATGGCATAGGCGGATCCAGGGGGGATGGGGGGGGGGCGAGCACGCCCCTGTCGTTTCTGACTTTTTTTCGTTCCTGACTTTTTTTTCAAAAGGAGAACAGCAGCAGCAGCAGCAGCACTACTGCTATTTCCGTCAGTCAGATTTAATAAAAGAGTCGGCAGGCACTAGGACCCACCGCGGCTCTAACAGCAAGTCCGTGTGGTCCATGGGGAGGCTGGAGCTGCAGCTCCAGCCTCCCCATGCTCACACCGCAACCTACCTCTCCCACTGCCAGCTGGCCAGAGTCCAGCCCAGGCGTGGGGTTCAAATGCCAGCATCAAGTAAGACTGTTACTTATGACACCGCAGAAGGCTTCATTAGCTCTCACTGCATGACACAACAATCCCAGCGCTTCATCCTCCACTTCCTTTACCACCATGCTAGGTGCAGTCAAACTCAGCCTCAGCTTTGAGAGAACGGCCCGTGTGATTGTGACAGGGCTGTCCCGCAGATGTCTTATGCTGCTTGTTGGAGATCCAGCTGGCTGCTTCTGCTAATCAAAGATGGGCAGTTCGTGTCCTGCAGTCTGAGTCTCAGTGCAGTGCTCAAAACAAGGTATGCCGCACCTGCCGCCACCAACTAAAAACTTTAATAATTATATTGTGATGGGGTGACTTCCAGGCTCCCATAACTAATGGAACAGGTGACCAACATTTCAAGGCCCAATCAGCCTTTTCATCAGGGTGAAACATTGGCAATAAACCAGGATGCGCTCCTACAGCCAATCATTACCTGATGGCGTATTATGTGAGGCCTCGCCCCCTGTGATAGCACACCCCTTATCTGGGAGCACACGTGCATTAGGTGCATGTAATTATAACTATTACCGTTCCCCTATCATGGTGCCCCCCCCTTTCATTTTCTCCTGGATCCGCCCCTGGTGTATGGGACCCTTAAAAGTCAGTGCACAAACTCATATATTCATCACAGAATATCCTTTCCCAAAGTGGAGGACAAACCAAGGGTCAGAGAGCCAGGAGTATAATCAGATATAGCCAAACTCAGAAGAACACAGAGACATGGCTGAACAGCACAATAATCTTGAAGTTCGTGCAATTGACTGCCAAATTTATATACCCTCAGAATGAATGGTATTGGCTTACAGACAGGAAGTGGATAGTAGACTGAGCTGAGCATTCCCATAGGCTACACATTCTCTAGAATAGGAGCTGAGATAAATGGCTACCAGTTTTACTTCTCATACAGGACAATGTTCATCGGCAAAATGTCGGCTGTCGGGATTCCAGCGTCGGTCTCCTGAACGCCAGGATTACGACCGCCGGCATTTTGTCTGGATCCTGCTGTAAAGCCTGATCAAGACTCCCATGTAGTCTGTCTGCACTTTTACTCTCAGATTATACAGAAGAAACCAGTAGTGTGGGTGGTACATTTTAGCAGCCTGACCTTTTCTGGAACAGACTGGGATTATGACAAGCTATTTTCTCTCCACACAGGGCCATATTCAGAACTGGGCGCAATGATGATGCTTGCATAGTTGAGCCATTATTTGCTACTGCGCATGCTCGAAAAATCCAGAAAACGACAGCGTATGCATTGCATGGAGTGTAGGTATTGCTGGCATTTGGAGCAGCGTTGTAAAACCATGGGTGTTCCTGTGTGGTGACTGGGAGGTGGCCTGCAGTGAATGCAAAAAAAAGAAGTTTCATGGATTGTTATCTGTATCATGAGCGTGTCAATACAAGCGCCTTAGGGATGGCCATTGACATCGATGTTTCCTACTCATCGATGGTTTATGTCCACATTTTTTTTTCTAATAGGTGCCGGGACACTCCGCCCCAACATCTGCTAAGCCCCACTCCCATTTTTTATTGGCCCACGGCCCAGCCAGCTCCTTTCAGCGGTGGCCATCGAGTGGTGCAAACCATCGATTGTTTGCCATAGATGGTTTATGTGCCATTGATGGTAATCCTGTGTCATCGATGGCAACCCACCGATGGCCATCCCTAAAACGGCTGCATTCTTAGTCACAGGCCCACCACCACAGAGGCTGTGTATAGCCGGAGTTCAGTAGGAGACTCTGCAGCTGCCACAGGGTGGTACTAGTGTCGATGGTGGTGCAATGATGCGCCACTGGTGGCTTGTTAAGAAACACCAGCACAATTACACTGTCCACGGGCATGGAAAGTGAGTTTCTCAGGGCTTTCACATTCCAGCGCAAACTATTAGCAAGGGGAAGGCTGGAAAGCGTTTGATAGGGTTTCTACAAGCAGGTTTGATCAGTGTGTTTTCTGCACATCTATGGTGTTCAACAAACTCATTAGACTTCCGGTTGCTATATTAAATTCAGCTCAAGGAGAACTTGGAAATTTAGGTCAAACCGTTAACGAAATAATTTAAATCAATTTCAATTGTGTTTGAGTAGTTCTACTGTAAGGAGCTGCGGATAAACTCCACAGGACTGGAGGTGGCTCCTATTTAGGGAAGAGATGCTTCATTAGTTGTCTGATATCTTACTGCCATTACAAATTGCTTTACTTGTGGATTCATAGAACTTCACCTCAAGCCATTGTCAACAGCTGTCTCAAGAACAATTATTATTAGGGCAGGTGTGGCTATAGACTTACAGTATGCGATTGCTAAACTGTGTCTGTTAATAAAACTGCAAACTACTCCAGTCATTAAGGGGTTAAGAGAAGCCGGTGATCAAAAATGAGAAAGCAGTCAGGATCCCAGCTGTCGGCATCCCGGCAGTCAGAATACCGACACCGGAATACCCACTCTATTCTGAATGCCGACACCGGCATCCAGAATGGGTGCACCACCCCACCGCCGGGATGCCAACAGTCGGAATCCTGAATGAGAAGAGACCGCGACGCAAGGCAGGTAAGCCGTGGGAGGGGGGAGGATGGGTTTAGGCTGTGGGGGATACGGTTAGGGATAGACTGCATCCTGGGGGTTAGGGTTAGGCTGTGGGGAGGGGGGATTAGGGTTAGGCACCCCCCTTGGAGGGTTAGGGTTAGTCTGCGAGGGGGAGGCTTAGGCTTAGGCAGCGGGGACACGGGGTTAGGTTTAGGCACCTACGGGGGGTGGTTAGGGTTAGGCACCAAGGGCAGAGGTTAGGGTTAGGCTGTGGGGAGGGAGGGTTAGGGTGTTTGGGAGAGGGGAGAACCCCCCTTACTCACCCGTCGGCTTCGTGGGGATCCTGGCGTTGGTATTTCAAGCGCTGGGATCCCATACGCCAGTAACTCATACTGCTCCCCAAAATTGAATATACTGCAATTGCGACTGCTCATCACTCAATGTTCAACTTGTATTATGTATTTCAGGAACCGTACATTCATCACAAACAGTATAGTCGAACATAGGAGCATAATAATACCATATGATATGTACAGAATTAATATTATTGCATTTTAAATACCTCTCCCAACATACAGGATAAAATCAGATACAGGAAATTACATGCAATACCATAACAGTACGCAGTGTCATAATAATAAAAATCAGGGCATTCCCAAGCACAAATATTCCCTGAAAATACTGTACACCCCGGGGCTGTAGCAGAGATAATGGATATCTATGTCCGTCCTTGTAAGTGCGTGGGAAAAGTTTTGTGTATTAGTTATGCAAAGTTTAAAGGCTTAGTAATATTTCCAACATATTTTGACACAAAATAAATATATTTTAGTTTGCGTACACTGTGTTTAAGGGTATGGACTTGCTTACATATCTATGTGTGTGCCAGCATTTGTATGTATCTCTGTTTACAATACATGTGTACATTTTAATCTTGGATTGGATTTTATTAGAAATGAGCATCACTTACATTGTGTACATTACAAAATATTCAAAATCATTCTGCACTGGACTGCAAAATGTTGCATGTTTCACCAGTGGAAATTGGCCTCATTTATCAATGAGTGATAAATTTCACTGTGGGTGATAAATTGGGGTGTGTTATGGAAGGTAGATAGTAACTAGGTCGACAGTGTCTAGGTCGACCACTATTGGTTGACAGTAACTAGGTTGACAGGGTCTCTAGGTCGACATTAGTTTTTATGTTTTTTTGGTGTTGTTTTCTTCGTAGAGTGACCGGGAACCCCAATTAGTGCACTGTGTCCCCTCGCATGCTTCGGGCAAGGTGCCTCGCTCCACTACCACTTCGCTCGGCACAGATTACCGTTCCAATCGTAGTCCACGTGGATCGTTAAGTAGGAAAATGTTCAAAAAAAGCAAAAAAATCGTGAAAAACTGATGTCGACCTTTTGACCTGTCGACCTAGAACATATCAACCTAGAGACCCTGTCAACCTAGAAACCCTGTCGACCTAGTTACTGTCGACCAATAGTGGTCGACCTAGATAGTGTCGACCTAGTTAATGTCGACCTAGAGGGGGTCATTCCGAGTTGATTGCTAGCTGCATTCGTTCGCTGTGCAGCGATGAGGCAAAAAAAGGCACAATGCACACGCGTGTCGTACAATTGCAACGAACGATGTAGTTTCACACAAGGTCTAGCAAAGCTTTTCAGTCGCACTGCTGGCCGCAGAGTGATTGACAGGAAGAGGGCGTTTCTGGGTGTCAACTGACCGTTTTCAGGGAGTGTTCGGAAAAACGCAGGCGTGCCAGGAAAAATGCAGACATGGCTGGGCGAATGCAGGGAGTGTTCGTGACATCAGAACAGGAACTAAACAGTCTGAAGTGATCGCAAGCGCTAAGTAGGTATGGAGAGAGAATTGACAGCATAGGAAAGGAATGAGTTAAACATCTTGTGAGGGGTGGACCTAGCTGGAAGGAAAGTACAGCCCTTTGGGAAAAGGGGAGGGTTAGTATATATAGGGAAGGATAGACATCTTGTCTCTCTCTTGTTGGTGAAATTGCCTGGAGTGGGTGAGTGCTGCATAGCAGGCTTACCAACTTCTACTGTGTTTCCCCTGGGGCTCATTAACTTTGGTCCCCTCCTCTGCATTCCCCCCCCCCTCCCTTTTTTGAGTCTACAGTTCGGCTGGCCTCCACGGGCTCGAGCGGGGCCCAGGTGCGGCAGCCCGGGTCAGCTTGTTGCTGAGTTCCAGGCCGGCTTTGCCGGAGGGGCTTGGGCAGCGGGGTGGGCCAGCGGTGCGTCCCGGCCGCCCGGAGGTGGAAGGGCGGCTGCCCCCACCTCCGAGCGCGGCGGGTGATTAGTGGCGGGCGACCGCGGGCGCGCGCATGCGCGCCGCTGTGGGCGCCCGTCCGTGGAGCCGCACGGGGCTCATGTGCAGCTCCCTGGGCACTGTACAGGATGGCGGGGCCAGGACGGAGTCGGCTGCTAGCCGCGCGAGGTCTGTCACTGGGCCTCGCGCGGCGGATCTGCAGGGGGATGCGGCCGGCCGGAAAGCAGTGGGACGCGCGCACGAGGTGCGCGCGCACCCACGCTCGCTTCCGGCGTCGCCGTGCGCGCACGGGGGCGCGCAGCGGCGTCGCCAGCCTCACGGTCTCCACAGCTTGCTCCCCTGCAGCCGGAGTCCGGCGGGGGGCAGGGGGGGGGGAGGAGAGGTACGAGGGTGGTTCCCTCAGAAGAATATAAGCAGGGCTCTGCAGGGAGGGACGACCAGGGGGTACACGGGGGTCCCTCAGAAGAGTATAAGCAGGGCTCTGCAGGGAGGGACGACCAGGGGGAACACGGGGGGTTAGAGGCACCAGGAGTCGGGGCGCGCGCACGATGTGCGCGCGAGCCCGTACTCACGGCAGGCGGCGGGCGCAGCGGCGCCGCACGTCTCTCTGTCTCCCCAACTCGCTCCCCTGGAGCCAGATGCCAGTGGCTTGCGGGGGAGGGGGGGCAGGGAAGGGGTGGGGGGGCCGCAGGGCTGCTGCGGGCGCTAACCGGCCTCGCCGCAGGTCCCTCCTAGCGGGCGGAGTTGGCTCCGATCTGCGGGGGGTTCGGAGAGCGACAGCAGCGTTGGCGCCGACGGCCAGTCCCTCGGTAGAGACGGGCGCCCCCTCCCCCTTTTTTCCCGCCAAGGCAGACGTCGGCCCCCGGGTGACGCCGTCGGGCGTCATGCGGGTAGGCGCGCGGGGGCCCCGGCTGGGGGCACCGGGGAGCCGGCGCCGTGGTTCGGGCCAGTAAGGGCCCCTCCGGAACTCTGGAGTTGGCTCTGGCCAAGGTGGGCGCGGCATTACGGCCGCTGGCTGCGGCTGCATCACCGGGGGTAGCGGCAAGCTCCGACGCGGCCGCGATGGAAGGCGGGTCCGGAAGACGGTCAGCTTCAGCGGCGCGGCGAATTGCCACGCCTGCAGGGAGCTCGGAGAGGCCGCCGCAGACCTAGAACACGGTCCGTAACAGGACGGGCAGGGACGCGCTGCGGGGACAACCCCCTCACGAGTGGCTCGGCAGGCGCCGCAGTTGTTTTCCTGTGTCTTTCGCCCCCCTTTTTCTCTCCTGCAGGGGATCGCGGCGAAGTGGAGATGGTGGAGTACGGGTAAGAAGACGTCGGTTCTGCCACGCCGGAGGATTCCGTGTCGGTGCAGTCGACGGGTTCAGGTGAGGTGTTACAGTCGGTAGCGGGATCATCCACGAGTCCCAGTTCTCGCAACTTTTCCTCTTCCTCCTTTTCCTCTGCTCTGTCGTCGCAGGCGTCCGAAGTCGGTAGCGCGACTAGGGCGAAGAATCAGGCGACTAAATTCGCCAAAAGGGCGGCGGGGCAGCTGGGAGCTCGAAGAGGCGTAAGCGGATTGGGGAGGATGCTCGCAGGGCCAAGAAACGCAGCGATTTGCACGGGTGGGCGCGCTGCGACTACACTGCAGTGATGCGGGGCCTGCGGGATAGCGGACGTAGGAAGATTCGTAGTGGGACTTCGTGCATGTGTTCATCTGTACGAAGGAAGCGAAGAAGGAGTATAGATCGGCGGCTGCAAAGAGGGACATCGGGGCCGTGGCCTTCCGTACCTTCGTTAACTGGCTGGCCGGTTTTGGGTCTTCGCGGCGTGCTACCTGGAAGATAGGCCGGTCGAGCACAGGAACGTGATTCGGTACATGCTTCTCATACATGACTTGCAGCGCACTTCTTCGGGATCGGAGTGGCGTAGGTAGAAGCAGGATGGTTAGCGGGTCATGGACTTTGGGTTCAAGGACGTCTAGGTCTGGCTCAAAGTCACTCGGGCTTCACAGCAGACGGAGGAGCCCCGGAAGCCGGGGGCGGACGGCCACCACCGCGCAGGGTCGTCCGCCCAGGGGTAAGGCGCGGACGGCGGATCGGCCAAATCCAGCCTCCTCCTGCTTCAAAGGCAGTCGTCAAGGTACCCGGGGTAAACAAACTTATCTCAGGCAGGCCGCGGGCGGGAGCGCTCCACAGAGCTTCAACGCCAATTGCTTTAGAAGCGATGGGCAAGGGGTTAAATTGGTATACAAATAGGGCGGATGCAAGAATTTCTGTTTTTCCGGTTTTAATTTTGTTTGCGCGTGCCTGTTGCGAGCGAGGTGTCGGTTCGGGCCCAGTGGATACGGAGGTCATCTCTCCAGTGGGGGTGGTTCCGAAGAAGACTCCGGGCGCTTTTCGGCATATTCAACATCTTTCTTACCCATCGGGGACGGCGGTCAATGACGTGAGGCCGCCGGATCATGGTTCGGTGGTTTATCAGTCGTTGACGAGGCATTGGCGCTGGTCCGCAGTTACGGGACTGGAGCACTCATGGCTAAGATCGAGGTTGAGTCCGCTTTTCGGTTGCTGCCATTACATCCGGACTCATTCCGTTTTATGGGGTTTTCGGATCGGAAGGGGGTATTTCATCGGCAACGGTTTGCCGAGGGGGTGTTCCGTTTCATGCTCGTTTTTCGAACGGTTTAGCACGTTTCTACACTGGTTCGTGGAGTTTTCGCCAAGGGGTCATGGGGTCGCCCATTACCTCAATGACTTCCTGTGTGCGGGCGGCACATTCAGCACGGGCGGCGACTTGCTGGTCAGCATCCGAGCCCTGTTTTTTCCACTTCGGCGTTTCAGTGGATGAGGAGAAAACTGAGGGACCGTCCTCCTGTTTGTCCTTTTGGGGATCGATTTCGACACAGCGGCAGGATCGGGTCAGCTGCATCGGGACAAGGTGGTGAAGCTCCGCGAAGCTATTGGCCGGTTCGAAGGGTCGCGTAAGATCACACTGCCGGAAGCTGGAAAGGGCGAATGCGGGGTGTGCCAGACCACATCATTTCGTGCGATGATCCTCCGAGATTTAAGGGGATGGAGCAATATGGGCCTCATTCCTGGAGGATTTCAACGGGGGTGTATATGGCAGGCTCCAACGGTGGTCAGCGCTAGGATGCAGTTGTTCCCCGACGCGGCTGGGGCCTCTGGATACGGATGTTATCGGGAGGGATCTTGGTGCGCGGCTTCGTGGACGGCATCGCGAAGGCGTAACCAGGGACTTTTTGCTTCTGGAGTTTTTTTTCCCCATTATGGGGGCGCTGGAGGTTTGGGGCGAACGGCTGGCTCCTCGCAGCATCTTGTTTAGATGTGACACTCTGGGCGTTGGCGCATGCGATAAATAACAAGGGGGCGAAGCCGCTGTCATGCTGCGGGTGCTGGGACAGTTGCTGTAGACATGCCTACGTCGGAACGTGTGGTTCCGCGCGCAACATGTGCCGGGGCTGGAGAACGGAATTGCCGACGCTCTGTCACGAGGGCAGTGGGAAAGTTTTTTGTTTGTTAGCACCGTAGGCCGACGAACATGGTGTTCAGTGTCCCGGTTATGTTGGGAGGTGATCGGGACGGATTGGAGGGTCTTGCGTTGCGGTCAGTCACGCCAGCCACGCTTAAGCCGCAAGCTTGGAGCGGAGTAGGAGGAGCTTGTTTAAGGACGAATTCAGCAAGGTAAGAGCGGGCATCGGAGGATGCTTTCTTTTATTTGGCAGCTGTAGGTTTCGGGTAGGTCCAGAGCGGTGGTGTCCCGGTACTTGGCCAGGATTTCGTTTTCAGCGGGATAAAGGGCGTCCCCGACGTGGCTAAGAGCGGGATTCTGTTGAAGGCGATGAAAGGATGGGCGCGAGTCGCGCCGACGCCGCCTGACAGGAGGAGGCCCATTGATGCGGCCTTGTTGCTGGATGTCATCAGGGAGGTTAGAGGTGTCGCGTCGTCCATGTTTTGAATTGCGGTTGTTCTTCAGTTTGGCGTGCTCAATGGCTTACCACGGGGCTTTTAGGGTTTCGGAACTGGTAGCGCCTTCTCAGCGAGCAGATTCGCGCATGCTGGTCGGGGACGTGGTGGTGGGTGAGAAGTCCTTGCTTTGCAGATTGCGACGCTCTAAGACTGACCAAGTGGGGAGAGGTCAATGGGTCACCTTGGTTCCGGCTCTTGAGGAGAGCATTTGCCCAGTGAGGTTGGCGGGGCAATATGAGGCAGTACGGCCCGACGGTCGGGGGTCATGGCCGCTGCACTATGAAGGGCTGCCGGTGACGAAGTATCTATTTCATGGGATGCTGGGTTGCTGTCTTGTGAGCTTGGGCCTTCCACCCGCTGCGTTCGGGACGCATTCCCTCCGCATAGGGGCTGCGACGTCGGCTGCGGCGACGGGATTTTACATGGCTGAGATCCAGGCGGTGGGGCGATGGAAGTCGTCAAGCTACAGACGGTATATGCGCCCAGTTGCATGAGATGTTAGCTCGCGCGTACTTGTGTGTCAATTCCAGTCGTTTAATCATGTTATTACAGTTCAGTACGTTATGGTGTTGTGCGTTTGTTTGTCTTCCCCCTTTTTATCCTACTCAGGGATTAGCTACTCGCCGTTGCTGGCATGAGCCGGCAGCGGGGGTCTGGAGTTATTTTGCAATTTTTTGCCTGACTTGACGGACTGAATTCTAATCCACAATTCGGCTAATCTGTTTTAATCAGAGTCCCTCAGCAGGTCTTTATGCTTTCACCTCCAGCTGAGTTATTACATGTTTTACCCCTTCTCCCCCCCCCCCCCTCCCCTCCCCCTTTTGGTTTGTTATTTTCATCTTTCCCATTTGTGTGTTCAAGTTAGGCTTCAAATTGGCTGATTGCTCGTGCAGATCGGCTAGGCCGAGACTGCTGCAATATACGACAGCAAAATTTTTCTTTTTGGCAGATCCTTCAGGTTAATGCAGTAAATTAAACAATGGTATAGATGATTAGTAACCACTTTTACCCCCTTTTCCTCCTCTTCAGGTTGGTTGGTAGATGACTTGCCTATTTTGGTGGTTGGCCACTCTTATGTGTATTGGGCCGCCCAGTGTTGGCCTCGCAGGGGGCACAGATGTTTCCTAGGGCTCCAGAAGTTCGTTGGCTTGGTTGGCAAGGGATGATGTGGACGGAGTGGAGAAGTAGACTAGTGAGTCAGGCCAGCAAGCATGTTAGCCCTAGGGTGTTGGTTGTCCATTTAGGTGGCAACGACCTGGGGAAGAGGACTTATTTGGAGATGCGGTGGGCCATGATACAGGATCTGGCAAGTTTGGCCGCAGCAGTGGACCAATTGTATATTGGTGTTCTCCTTGATGGTGCCAAGGTTGAGTTGGCAAGGTGTGGCGGACGGTCGCGAAATTGAGGAGGCCACGCAGTAGGGGAATGGACCACTTGTATATTGGTGTTCTTCTTGATGGTGCCAAGGTTGAGTTGGCAAGGTGTGGCGGACGGTCGCGAAATTGAGGAGGCCACGCAGAAGGGGAATGGACCACTTGTTATATTGGTGTTCTCCTTGATGGTGCCAAGGTTGAGTTGGCAAGGTGTGACGGACGGTCGCGAAATTGAGGAGGCCAGGCAGAAGGTGAATGGGGCGGTGGCGAAGTGGGTTGTCCCACGGAGGCCAAGTGGTTCGCCACCCTAGGATTCAGTCAGAGACAAAGTCACCTTCTTCGGCCTGATGGTGTGCATCTATCCAATGAGGGGATGATGTTCTTTCCTGGAGGATCTGTTCCTAGGGTTGCTGGAGTTAGGGTGAGGTTATGGTGGCGGTGCGAAGACTCTGGGAAGGAGTCTTTCGCTGTTGGCGGAAAAGAACGGCAGTTGGTGGTTGTATGGTAAGCTGTAGTGATTTACAGTTTGATTTGGTTTAGGTGCACTCACCTCCATAGACTTATTGGCCGCTTGACCACCCGTCCGGGAAGGCAGCGGCAGGGCACCCAGGAGCGGTGGGTAGTCACTGTGGGGGTGGAGTTGTCACCTATTACCGGTTTTTGATAGTTGTAGTAAAATTAGGATGGTTTCGAATTTTTAGTATTTTACGGTTAATTTAGCTTAGTAGAGCCGTTCTTTTTGCTGCCACCATATGCCGGCTGTATCGGCATCTTAACAAAGTTTTCAATTACAGGTTTGCTATGGTTAGGGTCAAATAAATAGCTAGCAATTTTTCTGCCAAATTCAAGTCTCCGTGTCTTTATTTATTGGGTTTAGAGGTAACAAATGCTTTACTTGGAATGAACGGGTCCACCAAATGTCACTAGGATGTTTAGGAGAGAGAATTGACAGCATAGGAAAGGAATGAGTTAAACATCTTGTGAGGGGTGGACCTAGCTGGAAGGAAAGTACAGCCCTTTGGGAAAAGGGGAGGGTTAGTATATATAGGGAAGGATAGACATCTTGTCTCTCTCTTGTTGGTGAAATTGCCTTCCCGCCCTCCCGCCCTGTTGGTAAAGGTTTCTGGCACGGAGTGCCTTGGCATTAAATTGTTGGCTGGTTTTATCGTTGGCTATTTATTGGCGGAAAAGAACGGCAGTTGGTGGTTGTATGGTAAGCTGTAGTGATTTACAGTTTGATTTGGTTTAGGTGCACTCACCTCCATAGACTTATTGGCCGCTTGACCACCCGTCCGGGAAGGCAGCGGCAGGGCACCCAGGAGCGGTGGGTAGTCACTGTGGGGGTGGAGTTGTCACCTATTACCGGTTTTTGATAGTTGTAGTAAAATTAGGATGGTTTCGAATTTTTTGTATTTTACGGTTAATTTAGCTTAGTAGAGCCGTTCTTTTTGCTGCCACCATATGCCGGCTGTATCGGCATCTTAACAAAGTTTTCAATTACAGGTTTGCTATGGTTAGGGTCAAATAAATAGCTAGCAATTTTTCTGCCAAATTCAAGTCTCCGTGTCTTTATTTATTGGGTTTAGAGGTAACAAATGCTTTACTTGGAATGAACGGGTCCACCAAATGTCACTAGGATGTTTATGAGCTACTCTAAAACTGCACAAAAAAAGTTTGCCGCCGCCCTGCGATCCTTATCCAGATAAATTGCACTATCCTAACTTCCATGTCACAGGCTGTGTTTGAAAAATGACAGCTAGGATTGGCTAGTGAAATTTATCACTCATTGACAAAGGAGCCTATAAGTGTCCTCCTTTGTCCAGTCCAACCCCAACCGCACCACACTGCAAAATGAATTGACCTCCATCATCCCTGCTGTAGTCAAAGACTACGGGGGTATGTAATAGAGTGTGAGAATCAGAAAGTGATTTTGTGAGAGTTCTCCTGTTTCTTTTTTGAAAGTGGCAACCCTGGTTATGCCATGTAAATGATTGCCACTTTAAAAAAACAGGAGAACGCTCACAAAATCACTTCCTGATTCTCACACCCTATTACATTTCCCCACAGTCTTTGAATACAGCAGGGATGATAGAGGTCAATTCAAAACACCCCTGTGTTTTGGTTTCGGTGTTTGGCATACCTCCCGACTGTCCCGCTGTCCCTCCCGCCGGCTGCAGTGTCCTGCAGTGGGGGGCATTTGGGGGGCTTCTCTTTCACTCGCCGCATGGGAGGCATGGCAGGTTGTCCTGGCATCCCTGAAGCCACACCCCCTTTTGATTGAGGCCATGCCCCTTTTCGGCCATCCACAGCTCTGCCGCGCAGAGGAGTCCCGGCTTGGACATCGTAAAAGTTGGGAGGTATGTGTTAGATCTGTATCACTCTCATGTATTCGATCTGTATTTGGTTTTGCCAAAACCTGCCTTTGTGTGTTTTAGTTTTGGATCTGTATTTTTTAATTTTTTTTTTAAATTATAAAAACAGCAAAAATCACAGAATTTGGGCCTTGTTTTGTTCCTACAGTATTATTAACCTCAATAACATTAGTTTCCACCAGTCATATACAGTCATTTTTATCCATCTCACAGTATTGTTTTCATCCGTTTTAGGACAAAGGCTGCAGCGAGCTGGCTGGTTATTAACTGACAGAGTAGCGCCACAAACACGCAGCAGTTTATAGCACATCTATGAAACATTGCCACACAGCAATGGCAGAAAACAAAAGTGGTGCAAGATGCAATTGTCCTTGCCAAGCAGAGCACTTCAGTGACAGGGACTGACACCATATTTTGGAAGGACTACCTCTGATCACTAATGAGGAGGTTGCCGATGAGGGTGTTGATTACATTATAATCTTGTAAAGTAAATTTCGTGAATTTGCTGCAAATGACGTAAAATGGAGGAGGTGCCTAGATGGATAATGTCCCTACCTCTACTAGCTTTGGCCTCACAAATGGAGCAGATGTCTTCACAAATATTGTCAGGATTGGGGTAAAAATAATCCCACACCCAAGAAGTGGCTTTTTTGGTTTTATAACCCAGGCATCACAATGGCTTTCTTTTTATCATAGGCAAGAACTGCAACCACTGGTGGCTGACTTACACAAACAACATCATCAACATCCTCATCTTCAGGGTCATATAGTAGTAGTACACACATATCCCCCTTATCCTGTTCCACTTACACACAAGCAAGCTCAATTTCTAATATGTCCTCATTAACCTTGCACAATGTTGAAATCATTCTCCACTGCGCTTGAGTCAGGTGCATTCCCCCTCCTTTGCCTATATCGTAGGCAGATGTATAGGCTTGAATGGCCTTTTACTACTCCTCCATCCTCTGAAGCATATAGAGGGTTGAATTCCACCTCGTTACCACCTCTTGCTTCAGCTGATGGCGGGGCAGGTTCAGGAGTGTTTGCTGGTGCGCCAGTCTTCGGCACACGGTGGCTGAATGCCGAAAGTGTCCCGCAATTCTTGGGGCCACCGACAGCATCTCTTGCATGCCCATGTCATTTTTAAAAAAAATTCTGCACCACCAAATTCATTATATGTGCAAAACATGGGACTTGCTGGAATTTGCCCACATGTAATGCACACACAATATTGGTGGTGTTGTCCGATGTCACAAATCCCCAGGAGAGTCCAATTGTGGTAAGCCAATATGCGATGATGTTCCTCAGTTTCCGTAAGAGGTTGTCAGCTGTGTGCCTCTTATGGAAAGCGGTGATACAAAGCGTTTTCTGCCTAGGAACGAGTTGGCGTTTGCGAGATGCTGCTACTGGTACCGCCGCTGCTGTTGTTGCTGCGGGAGGCAATGCATCTACCCAGTGGGCTGTCACAGTCATATAGTCCTTAGTCTGCCCTGCTCCACTTGTCCACATGTCCGTGGTTAAGTGGACATTGGGTACAACTGCATTTTTTAGGACACTGGTGAGTCTTTTTCTGACGTCTGTGTACATTCTCGGTATCGCCTGCCTAGAGAAGTGGAACCTAGATGGCATTTGGTACCGGGACACACTACCTCAAGAAATTCTCTAAGTCCCTGTGAGCTAACGGCGGATACCGGACGCACGTCTGACACCAACACAGCTGCCAAGGCCTGAGTTATCCGCTTTGCAACAGGATGACTGTTGTGATATTTCATCTTCCTCGCAAAGGACTGTTGGACAGTCAATTGCTTACTGAAAGTAGTACAAGCAGGGCCGGAGCTTCCACTAGGCAGCTGCCTAGGGGCGCCGGGACCTGAAGGGGTGGCTTGCTACCTCTGAATGAAAAAGTTAGTGTGGTCCTACATCTCATAGCACAGACAGTAACTTTGACAGCTCCTGGAGTCCTGGCTGGGGGTGACATGCGGCGCTGCTCTTCATTCCAGGCTCTTTCACAGACTACTCAGTCCCAACTCTGCATCGCAGCCTGCAGGTAAGGTGGCTGCACAGTGCACTTTCTGCATTTAATAAGAAAAGAGGGGGAGAGCAGCAGTCTGAGGGGGGGGGTGGGGGCATTGGGGGGGGGGGGGGGGCGGAGATGAGCAGCTGCATGCACACAGATGGTGGAGGGAATAGAGAACAGAAGATATTTAAAATAGCGGAGTGGTGGGGGGGCAGCAGGAGACCACACGGACTGCAGAGATGGGGAGAAGGGAGCAGCCATGCAACAGACGGGGTGGGGTCAGCAGCAGTATGCCTTTCTCCTGAAGTGCAGGTAGGGGGAAGGGGCAGTAGGCAGAAGTTTTGCCTAGGGTGCCGAGAGACCTTGCACCGGCCCTGAGTACAAGTGGTCTTCCGACTTCCCCTCTGGGATGACGATCGACTCCCAGCAGCAACAACAGCAGCACCAGCAGCAGTAGGCGTTACACTCAAGGATCCATTGGAGGAATCACAGTCAGGAGAGGACTCGTCAGACTTGCCAGTGACATGGCCTGCAGGACTATTGGCGTTCCTGTCTAAGGAGGAAATTGACACTGAGGGAGTTGGTGGTGTGGTTTGCAGGAGCTTGAGTATAAGAGGAAGAAGGGATTTAGTTGTCAGTGGACTGCTTCCGCTTTCACCCAAAGTTTTTGAACTTGTCAATGACTTCTGATGAATGCGCTCCAGTTAACGTATAAGGGAGGATGTTCCTAGGTGGTTAACGTCCTTACCCCTACTTATTACAGCTTGAGAAAGGCAACACACGGCTTGACACCTGTTGTCCGCATTTCTGTTAAAATAGTTCCACACCGAAGAGGTGATTTTTTTTTGTAATTTGACCAGGCATGTCAATGGCCATATTCGTCCCACGGACAACAGGTGTCTCCCCGGGTGCCTGACTTAAACAAACCACCTCACCATCAGAATTCTCCTGGTCAATTTCCTCCTCAGCGCCAGCAACACCCATATCCTTATCCTGGTGTACTTCAACAGTGACATCTTCAATTTGACTATCAGGAACTGGACTGTGGGTGCTCCTTCCAGCACTTGCAGGGGGCGTGCAAATGGTGGAAGGAGCCACCTCTTCCCGTCCAGTGTTGCAAGGTCAGGCATCGCAACCAACACAATTGGACTCTCCTTGGGGATTTGTGATTTAGAAGAACGCACAGTTCTTTGCTGGGCTTTTGGCAGCTTAACTCTTTTAATTTTTCTAGCGGGAGGATGAGTGCTTCCATTCTCATGTAAAGCTGAACCCCTAGCCATGAACATAGGCCAGGGCCTCAGCCGTTCCTTGCCACTCAGTGTCGTAAATGGCATATTGGCAAGTTTACGCTTCTCCTCAGACGCTTTTAATTTAGATTTTTTTGTCATTTTACTGAACTTTTGTTTTTTGGATTTTACATGCTCTTTACTATGGCATTGGGCATCGGCCTTGGCAGACGACGTTGATGGCATTGAATCGTCTCTGACATGACTAGTGGCAGCAGCTTCAGCACTAGGTGGAAGTGGATCTTGATCTTTCCCTATTTTACCCTCCAAATTTTTGTTCTCCATTTTTAATGTGTGGAATTATATGCCAGTAATATATCAATAGCAATGGCCTACTGTACTGTACTACTATATATACTGGTGGTCACCAAAATGCTGCACTGTACTACTATATACTGCTCACAACAATGCAGCACAGATATGGATACTTTAAGTGACACAGAGCTGCAAGTTACAGCAATGGCCTACTGTACTGTACTATTATATATACTGGTGGTCACCAAAATGCTGCACTGTACTACTATACTGCTCACAACAATGCAGCACAGATATGGATACTAGAAGTGACACAGAGCTGCAAGGTACAGCAATGGCCTACTGTACTGTACTACTATATATACTGGTGGTCACCAAAATGCTGCACTGTACTACTATACTGCTCACAACAATGCAGCACAGATATGGATACTTGAAGTGACACGGAGCTGCAAGGTACAGCAATGGCCTACTGTACTGTACTACTATATATACTGGTGGTCACCAAAATGCTGCACTGTACTACTATACTGCTCACAACAATGCAGCACAGATATGGATACTAGAAGTGACACAGAGCTGCAAGGTACAGCAATGGCCTACTGTACTGTACTACTATATATACTGGTGGTCACCAAAATCCTGCACTGCACTACTATATACTGCTCACAACAATGCAGCACAGATATGGATACTTGAAGTGACATGGAGCTGCAAGGTACAGCAATGGCCTACTGTACTGTACTACTATATATACTGGTGGTCACCAAAATGCTGCACTGTACTACTATACTGCTCACAACAATGCAGCACAGATATGGATACTAGAAGTGACACAGAGCTGCAAGGTACAGCAATGGCCTACTGTACTGTACTACAAAATATACTGGTGGTCACCAAAATGCTGTACTGTACTACTATATACTGCTCACAACAATGCAGCACAGATATGGATACTTGAAGTGACACGGAGCTGCAAGATACAGCAATGGCCTACTGTACTGTACTACTATATATACTGGTGGTCACCAAAATGCTGCACTGTACTACTATACTGCTCACAACAATGCAGCACAGATATGGATACTTGAAGTGACACGGAGCTGCAAGATACAGCAATGGCCTACTGTACTGTACTACTATATATATACTTGTGGTCACCAATATGCTGCACTGTACAACTATACTGCTCACAACAATGCAGCACAGATATGGATAATTGAAGTGACACGGAGCTGCAAGATACAGCAATGGCCTACTGTACTGTACTACTATATTTATACTGGTGGTCACCAAAATGCTGCACTGTACTACTATACTGCTCACAACAATGCAGAACAGATATGGATACTTGAAGTGACACGGATCTGCAAGATACAGCAATGGTCTACTGTACTACTACATACTGCTCACAACAATGCAGCACAGATATGGATACTTAAAGTGACACGGAGCTGCAAGGTACAGCAATGGCCTACTGTACTGTACTACTATATATACTGGTGGTAACCAAAATGCTGCATTGTACTACTATATCCTGCTCACAACAATGCAGCACAGATATGGATACTTGAAGTGACACAGAGCTGCAAGATACAGCAATGGCCTACTGTACTGTACTACTATATATATACTGGTGGTCACCAAAATGCTGCACTGTACTACTATACTGCTCACAACAATGCAGCACAGATATGGATACTAGAAGTGACACAGAGCTGCAAGATACAGCAATAGCCTACTGTACTACTATATACTGTTGGTCACCAAAATGCTGCACTGTACTACTATATAGTATATACTGGTCACACAACAATGCAGCAGATATTGAGCACTGATCATCAGGATACTGTCTAGAACTGAGTCTGACACGGAGCTGCAAGATACTGCAATGGCCTACTGTACTGTGCTACTATAATATACTGGTGGTCACCACAATGCAGCACACTGAGCACAGATATTGAGCTTTTCAGGCAGGGAACGTAGCCACGCTCAATCTCCAATGCACGAGTGAAAATGGCGGCGACGCGCGGCTCTTTATATGGAATACGAATCTCGCGAGAATCCGACAGTGGGATGATGACATTCGGCCTCGTTCGGTTTAACCGAGCAAGGCGGGAAGATCCGAGGCTGCCTCGGACCCGTGAAAAACACATGAAGTTCGGTGGGGTTCGGATCTCGACGAACCGAACCCGCTCATCTCTACTTATAAATAAAGGCCAAAACTTGAGTCTTTCCACTTCATGTGGTGAATGGCATATTGCCAATTTCATGTTTCTCTGCAGCTAACTTTTCTTTTAATGTTTTTTTCTTTACCACTGTAAAATTAAATTGCTTCTTTGATTTTACATGCATTGACATAAGCCCTCTATCCCCTTGAGCATCGGCCTTAATAAATGACGTTGACAGATTTGTATCATCATGACTGGTGGCAGCACCTTCAGCTCCAGTATGTCCTTCCAGCTCTCCGCTCATTCACTCCTCTCTTGTTCGTCCTCCATATTTATCAACAAACACGAATGAAAGACCACAATTTGTACAAAATATGTACCACCTACAGCGTCATACAATATGTGTATGAGTCAGAAATAATAATTAACCCTGCAGTTCACTTCCACCTACAGTGTCACACAATACGTATATGATACACTGCGGTCTGACTGGCAGTGTCACAGGAAAATAATAATATAGTACACAGAGGTATATCACAAAAAATATATATATTTTTTAAACTATATAGCTTTTATTTTGTTTAAACTGGAGCACCCCTAGATTTACAGAGCACTCCTGGAGGACACAGCACCTATTTATGTTGGTCATTCCGAGTTGTTCGCTCGTTATTTTTTTCTCGCAACGGAGTGATTAGTCGCTAATGCACATGCGCAATGTCCGCAGTGCGACTGCGCCAAGTAAATTTGCTATGCAGGTAGGTATTTTACTCACGGCATTACGAGGTTTTTTCTTCGTTCTGGTGATCGTAATGTGATTGACAGGAAGTGGGTGTTTCTGGGCGGAAACTGGCCGTTTTATGGGTGTGTGTGAAAAAACGCTACCGTTTCTGGGAAAAACGCGGGAGTGGCTGGAGAAACGGAGGAGTGTCTGGGCGAACGCTGGGTGTGTTTGTGACGTCAAACCAGGAACGACAAGCACTGAACTGATCGCACTGGCAGAGTAAGTCTCGAGCTACTCAGAAACTGCACAGAGATGTCTTATCGCAATATTGCGAATCTTTCGTTCGCAATTTTGATAAGCTAAGATTCACTCCCAGTAGGCGGCGGCTTAGCGTGTGCAAAGCTGCTTAAAGCAGCTTGCGAGCGAACAACTCGGAATGACCCCCAATATACAACAAAGCACGGGCCACCTACAGTGTCACAATACATGTATGATCCTACACTGTGGTCTGACCGGCAGTCTCACAGAAAAATAATAGTATAGTACACTGATATATATATATATATATATATATATATAGAAGCTGGGTCCGGCACTCAATATGGAGATACAATTACCCCGGTGTCCTGATCCGATGCAGTGTTTTCCGCCAGGCATAAGAATCAATATGGAACGGCACTCAGAGGCTTTGATTTATGCAAACAGCATACAAGGTATGTGTCTATTTTTGTATGCTGCATTATATCCTGACGACGGTGCATGCTGGCACCGAAACGTTAATATATTGAAGTGATGTACTGCTGAATCTTAATACACGCTGTTTGCATAAATCAAAGCCTCTTAGTGCCGTTCCATATTGATTCGCTGGGGTCCGTGTAATCATTTCAAGCCGCCATGAGTGCCGCCTTTTACGAGATATTTATGGTGACTGACCGTTCTGGCCGAATACATCTGGAGGGCACCGGGTGCAAAGTTTTTCTATGTACAGTGTGGAGTGCCGGCTCTGCTATCTTCATATATATATATATATATATATATATATATATGGGTTTTTTTTTGTTAAAACTGGGGCAGAGCACCCCTTAGATTGACAGAGCACTCCTGGAGGACACAGCACCCCTTTATGGATGGAGAGAGTACCAGTAGCACCCCTGGATGGACAACACAGCACCCTGGACGGACACCGCATGAACACGTCCATTCAATACAAGCTCTACAGCCCGACTGAAGATGGCGGATCACCGGGGGCCTTTACAGAATCCAAAACCCGCAAAAATCCGACAGCAGGATGACGATGTTTTGCCTCATTTTGGGATCCGGGTCAGGCGGAAACCCCTCGGATCCCAGCTCGGATTGCAAAGTTCAGGTGGGTCCAGTTCCCAGGAACCGAACCCACTTATCTCTAGTAAAAATAAAGCTGTCTAACATTTCTGGGCTACATGCAAAAGCAGCCAGTATTTTACCCTGAACAGAACAAATAAAAATGTATTTGTCAACATGGTTTGTTCCAGACATAAACTTACTTGCTTTTTTTGCTTTACTTCCAAACATGAATCAGGCCCTATATTTCATTCATTGTATTTATTTGTCTTTATAAGGAGCCATCTTTTGGATTGGTATAAAATAATTCATGAGGATTAAGAGAGAATTTTCCTACAATGTATTGGACAGCAGAAAAGTATTTTAAGTGTATACTTTTATGTTTTAAAAGTATATACATGATCTGATGCAGAATAATTACTAATTTACATACATGTAGGTTTTCTAGTACAAACTCTTGTACTCTAGTTTCCCTAGTTTCTCAAACTCTGCCATTACAATCCAGGATTTAAGGATATCCATGATTAAGCACAGGTGACTTAGAATCTCAGTCAATTTAATTATAACCATCTGGACTCAAGCATGGATATCCTTAAACCCTGAACTGCAATGGCGGAGTTTGGGAAACTCTGCACTGAGGGATAATGGGCCTAATTCAGACCTGATCGCAGCAGCAAACTTTTTCTCTCTAAAAAAAAGGCAAAACCATGGTGGTCATTCCGAGTTGTTCGCTCGCAAGCTGCTTTTAGCAGCTTTGCAGACGCTAAGCCGCCGCCTACTGGGAGTGAATCTTAGCTTATCAAAATTGCGAATGAAAGATTCGCAATATTGCGAAAAGACTTCTCTGTGCAGTTTCTGAGTAGCTCGAGACTTACTCTGCCAGTGCGATCAGTTCAGTGCTTGTCGTTCCTGGTTTGATGTCACAAACACACCCAGCGTTCGCCCAGACACTCCTCCGTTTCTCCAGCCACTCCCGCGTTTTTCCCAGAAACGGTAGCGTTTTTTCACACACACCCATAAAACGGCCAGTTTCCGCCCAGAAACACCCACTTCCTGTCAATCACATTACGATCACCAGAACGAAGAAAAAACCTCGTAATGCCGTGAGTAAAAACCTAACTGCATAGCAAATTTACTTGGCGCAGTCGCACTGCGGACATTGCGCATGCGCATTAGCGACTAATCGCTCCGTTGCGAGAAAAAAATAACGAGCGAACAACTCGGAATGACCCCCCATGTACAGTGCAGGTGGGGCAAATGTAACATGTGCAGAGAGTTAGATTTGGGTGGGGTGCAGGGGCGGATTGGGATCGAACACCAGCCCGGGAAATTTATGGAAGCAGCCCTAATGAGGGCGAAGTCTGTTGAGGGGGAGGGGCCTGCCAAGAGGGCAGGGTCACTCCTCAGAGGTCCTGATTCTGAGATAGACACAGTTGGGGCCTCCTTTGCTTTACGTTATGCTAATGTTTACCTGTGACTGTGGCCCTCATTCTGAGTTGATCGCTCGCTAGCTTCTTTTAGCAGCCATGCAAACACATTGTCGCCACCCACGCGGGAGTGTATTTTCGCTTTGCAAGTGTGCGATCGCATGTGCAGCCGAGCGACACGAACACATTTTGTGCAAAACAAGACCAGCCCTGTAGATACTTATCCTGTGTGATGATTCTAGCGACGGAGGTCCCGGAATTGACATCAGATACCTGCCCTGCAAACGCCTGGACATGCCTGTGTTTTCCCAAACACTCCCAGAAAATGGTCATTTGCCACCCACAAACGCCCTCTTCCTGTCAATCTCCTTGCGATCGGCTGTGCGAATGGATTCATCGCTAAAAGCATTGCACAACAACGATGCTCTTTGTACCAGTATGACGCGCGTGCGCATTGCGGTGCATACGCATGCGCAGTCTTGCCGTTTTTTTACCTGATCGCAGCGCTGCAAAAATCGTCAGCGAGCGATCAACTTGGAATGACCCCCTTTATGCATATGCTGCTACAATACCCTTCCCTGATGCACATCTGTACGTCTGAATATACAAGGACTGATATGCCCACTTTCAGTGTCTACTGACACTGCTGTCATGCCTTTAATCTACTGATTTTATTGATTTTTCATTCTATAAACCCCTTTTTTTAACCTTATATGTTTCAAAGTACAGGGAGGGGGAGCACACACTACATACAGCACAGTACAGGGAGGAGGAGCACACACTACATACAGCACAGTACAGGGAGGGAGCACACACTATAAACAGCACAGTACAGGGAGGGAGCACACACTATATACAGCACAGTACAGGGAGGGAGCACACACTACATACAGCACAGTACAGGGAGGAGGAGCACACACTACATACAGCACAGTACAGGGAGGGAGCACACACTATAAACAGCACAGTACAGGGAGGGGGAGCACACACTACATACAGCACAGTACAGGGAGGAGGAGCACACACTACATACAGCACAGTACAGGGAGGGAGCACACACTACATACAGCACAGTACAGGGAGGAGGAGCACACACTACATACAGCACAGTACAGGGAGGGAGCACACACTATAAACAGCACAGTACAGGGAGGGGGAGCACACACTACATACAGCACAGTACAGGGAGGGGGAGCACACACTACATACAGCACAGTACAGGGAGGGAGCACACACTATATACAGCACAGTACAGGGAGGGAGCACACACTACATACAGCACAGTACAGGGAGGGGGAGCACACACTACATACAGCACAGTACAGGGAGGGAGCACACACTACATACAGCACAGTACAGGGAGGGAGCACACACTACATACAGCACAGTACAGGGAGGGAGCACACACTATAAACAGCACAGTACAGGGAGGGGGAGCACACACTACATACAGCACAGTACAGGGAGGGAGCACACACTATAAACAGCACAGTACAGGGAGGAAGAGCACACACTACATACAGCACAGTACAGGGAGGGGGAGCACACACTACATACAGCACAGTACAGGGAGGGGGAGCACACACTACATACAGCACAGTACAGGGAGGGAGCACACACTACATACAGCACAGTACAGGGAGGGAGCACACACTATAAACAGCACAGTACAGGGAGGAAGAGCACACACTACATACAGCACAGTACAGGGAGGGAGCACACACTATAAACAGCACAGTACAGGGAGGGAGCACACACTACATACAGCACAGTACAGGGAGGGAGCACACACTATAAACAGCACAGTACAGGGAGGAAGAGCACACACTACATACAGTACAGTACAGGGAGGAAGAGCACACACTACATACAGCACAGTACAGGGAGGGAGCACACACTATAAACAGCACAGTACAGGGAGGAAGAGCACACACTACATACAGCACAGTACAGGGAGGGAGCACACACTATAAACAGCACAGTACAGGGAGGGAGCACACACTATATCAGTGGCGTAACTCCCGGAGGCAGTGGAGACTTTTGCCGCCGGGCGTTAGCCATCAGGGGGGCACATAAGAGCGGGCACCGGACACTGTAGGTTATAGATTAATTAATCTATAACCTCTACTTGTGTGCGCACTGAGGACTTCTGCAGCGAGCGGCAGTGCTCCTGCTGCTGCTGCTGCTGTAGCTGACAAAGCCGAGTCCCGGGTGCCTGTCTTATCGCTGCGCTGGCATTGGTCCAAGTGACAGAAGGGAGGGGGCGTTGCAGCTGTCCCTCTCACTCTCTCTCTTCTGCTCTGCTGTCCGCGCGGGAGGCTGGGAGGAGGATCGGCGTTCGATCGCGGAAGTCTGTGTCTGGAGTCCCACCGGAGCCAGCGGCAGCTTCCAAGCCAGCAGCCAGCATAGGGAGGTATGTTATTAAACATTAAAAAAATATTCCCTGACTGACATCCACTCTTTATATACTGAGCATATCTAATATTATTATATTACTATATTATGTGCCACAAGTGCTATCTGCAGTATATGGGGGTAACCAATGCTGGGGGGGGCACTGCCATCCATATCGCCTCCGGGCGCATGACATGAACTTACGCCTCTGCACTATATACAGCACAGTACAGGGAGAAGGAGCACACACTACATACAGCACAGTACAGGGAGGAGGAGCACACACTACATACAGCACAGTACAGGGAGGAGGAGCACACACTACATACATACAGTACAGGGAGGGAGCACACACTACATACAGTACAGTACAGGGAGGGGGAGCACACACTACATACAGCACAGTACAGGGAGGGGGAGCACACACTACATACAGCACAGTACAGGGAGGGAGCACACACTACATACAGTACAGTACAGGGAGGGGGAGCACACACTACATACAGCACAGTACAGGGAGGGAGCACACACTACATACAGTACAGTACAGGGAGGGGGAGCACACACTACATACAGCACAGTACAGGGAGGGAGCACACACTACATACAGTACAGCACAGTACAGGAAGGGAGCACACACTACATACAGCACAGTACAGGGAGGGAGCACACACTACATACAGCACAGTACAGGCATGCCCGGCGACAGGGGGGGTCAAAGGGGACACCTATCCCGGGCCCCGACGTTCTGAGGGGCCCCAAGGTCCAGCGGCAGCATGGCATGGATTTAAATAATTACATAGATCACTGCATCGCGCCGGCCACGGCCCTGCCCGCTGTATAGCTAAAACTTCCTAGTGGCAAACCCCCCACTGCCCACCCCCAGCCCACCCCCAGGTCAGCTGTCCAGCACTCCGGCAGCCAGTCCCCATGTGCACTGATGTCACGACACTGCGTCTTCCTCCCCTCCTCTCCTACCCGCTTGCCCTGTCTGCTGTGAGGAGCAGCCAAGCAGGAGTGGGACTGCGACTAGGAAGACTGCCAGCCCAGCACGCAGACACACTGAGATAGGCTGGCTGGCAGCTTGTTGTGGGGACCCGGAGCCTGGTCTAGATAGCGGTGCGGTAGCTGTGTGTTGATGGTAAGTGTGCGCCCTCTGTTCTCCAGGAGTTTGGGGATTTGTGTTTGGTTGCATGTCAGATCAGTGAAGAAGTCTGTGGTGGCTGGTGCAGCTCAGCACAGACAGTGCAAGACTGCCTGGCCATTACAGTGAGTGTCAAATATTTTTCAATACATTTATTGGCACAGACAGGGAGGAATGTGTGGGTGTGAGGTCAAGGGGGGTTGGGTGGGGGGCCTGCAGAAATATCAGTGTACCGGGCCCCAAGATTTCTGTTGCCGGCCCTGAGTACAGGGAGGGAGCACACACTACATACAGCACAGTACAGGGAGAAGGAGCACACACTACATACAGCACAGTACAGGGAGGAAGCACACACTACACACAGCACAGTACAGGGAGGGGGAGCACACACTACACACAGCACAGTACAGGGAGGGGAGCACACACTACATACAGCACAGTACACGGAGGGAGCACACACTACATACAGCACAGTACAGGGAGGGAGCACACACTACATACAGCACAGTACAGGGAGGGGGAGCACACACTACATACAGTACAGTACAGGGAGGGGGAGCACACACTACATACAGCACAGTACAGGGAGGGAGCACACACTACATACAGCACAGTACAGGGAGGGTGCACACACTACATACAGCACAGTACAGGGAGGGAGCACACACTACATACAGCACAGTACAGGGAGGGAGCACACACTACATACAGCACAGTACACGGAGGGAGCACACACTACATACAGCACAGTACACGAGGGAGCACACACTACATACAGCACAGTACAGGAAGGGAGCACACACTACATACAGTGCAGTACAGGGAGGGAGCACACACTACATACAGTACAGCACAGTACAGGAAGGGAGCACACACTACATACAGCACAGTACAGGGAGGGAGCACACACTACATACAGCACAGTACAGGGAGGGAGCACACACTACATACAGCACAGTACAGGGAGGGAGCACACACTACATACAGCACAGTACAGGGAGGGGGAGCACACACTACATACAGCACAGTACAGGGAGGGAGCATACACTACATACAGTACAGTACAGGGAGGGGGAACAACACTACATACAGCACAGTACAGGGAGGGAGCACACACTACATACAGCACAGTACAGTGAGGGAGCACACACTACATACAGTGCAGTACAGGGAGGGGGAGCACACACTACATACAGCACAGTACAGGGAGGGAGCACACACTACATACAGCACAGTACAGGGAGGGAGCACACACTACATACAGCACAGTACAGGGAGGGAGCACACACTACATACAGCACAGTACAGGGAGGGAGCACACACTACATACAGCACAGTACAGGGAGGGAGCACACACTACATACAGCACAGTACAGGGAGGGGGAGCACACACTACATACAGCACAGTACAGGGAGGGAGCACACACTACATACAGTACAGTACAGGGAGGGGGAACAACACTACATACAGCACAGTACAGGGAGGGAGCACACACTACATACAGCACAGTACAGGGAGGGAGCACACACTACATACAGCACAGTAAAGGAAGGGAGCACACACTACATACAGCACAGTACAGGGAGGGAGCACACACTACATACAGCACAGTACAGGAAGGTAGCGCACACTACATACAGCACAGTACAGGGAGGGAGCACACACTACATACAGTACAGGGAGGGAGCACACACTACATATAGCACAGTACAGGGAGGGAGCACACACTACATACAGCACAGTACAGGGAGGGAGCACACACTACATACAGCACAGTACAGGGAGAAGGAGCACACACTACATACAGCACAGTACAGGGAGAAGGAGCACACACTACATACAGCACAGTACAGGGAGGGAGCACACACTACATACAGCACAGTACAGGGAGGGAGCACACACTACATACAGCACAGTACAGGGAGGGGGAGCACACACTACATACAGTACAGTACAGGGAGGGAGCACACACTACATACAGCACAGTACAGGGAGGGAGCACACACTACATACAGCACAGTACAGGGAGGGGGAGCACACACTACATACAGCACAGTACAGGGAGGGAGCACACACTACATACAGCACAGTACAGAGAGGGAGCACACACTACATACAGCACAGTACAGGGAGGGGGAGCACACACTACATACAGCATAGTACAGGGAGGGAGCACACACTACATACAGCACAGTACAGAGAGGGAGCACACACTACATACAGCACAGTACAGGGAGAAGGAGCACACACTACATACAGCACAGTACATGGAGGGAGCACACACTACATACAGCACAGTACAGGGAGGGAGCACACACTACATACAGCACAGTACAGGGAGGGAGCATACACTACATACAGCACAGCACAGCACAGTACAGTACAGTACAGTACAGGGAGGGAGCACACACTACATACAGCACAGTACAGGGAGGAGGAGCATGCACTACATACAGCACAGTACAGTACAGGGAGGGAGCACACACTACATACAGCACAGTACAGGGAGGGGGAGCACACACTACATACAGCACAGTACAGGGAGGGAGCACACACTACATACAGCACAGTACAGGGAGGGAGCATACACTACATACAGCACAGTACAGTACAGGGAGGGAGCACACACTACATACAGCACAGTACAGGGAGGGAGCACACACAAGTAGTGAAACACAGACACAGGGGACCAGGGCCGCCATCTTGGGGGTGCCCTGTGCGCAATTGTCCCGGGCCCGGCCACTCTGACAGAGTGGAGGGCCCGGGCTGCTCAAACAGACAGCCGTGGCTATTCACGGCAATGGCCACCGCCGGTGACACTGACCGCGGCTGCTACAGACAGTCATTCCCCTCCACCGCCCACCCGCTGCCGCTACCCCTGCTGCTGCGCGCCGCCGGTCACAATCACTCAGCAAGCATCAGCTTGCTGTTTAATAAAGTTTTTTCTATCCAGATGCGGCTCGGCGCGGCGCGACGTCATGCCGCATCAGTGAAGAGGAGTCGCGAAGAGCTAGGGACAGGAGGCCAGGAGCATACAGCATGGCAGAGAGGACTCTCAGGACGGATTTGGAAAGGTAATTATCTGTTTGTTGTGTGTTTGTGACTCTGAGAAGTGGGTCCGGGGCTGGCTCAACAATACTTGGTGCAATGTGTCTCAGTGCTTTACATGGTGCAATGTGTCTCAGTGTTTTACATGGTACAATGTGTCTTAGTGCTTTACATGGTACAATGTGTCTCAGTGCTCTACTTGGTGCAATGTGTCTCAGTGTTTTACATGGTGCAATGTGTCTTAGTGCTTTACATGGTACAATGTGTCTCAGTGCTCTACTTGGTGCAATGTGTCTCAGTGCTTTACATGGTGCAATGTGTCTCAGTGCTCTACCTGGTGCACTGTGTCTCAGTGCTCTACCTGGTTCAATGTGTCTCAGTGCTCTACCTGGTGCAATGTGTCTCAGTGCTCTACCTGGTGCAATGTGTCTCAGTGCTTTACATGGTACAATGTGTCTCAGTGTTTTACATGGTGCAATGTGTCTCAGTGCTTTACATGGTACAATGTGTCTCAGTGCTCTACTTGGTGTAATGTGTCTCAGTGCTCTACCTGGTGCACTGTGTCTCAGTGCTCTACCTTGTGCAATGTGTCTCAGTGCTCTACCTGGTGCAATGTGTCTCAGTGCTCTACCTGGTGCAATGTGTCTCAGTGCTCTGCCTGGTGCAATGTGTCTCAGTGCTCTGGCTGGTGCAATGTGTCTCAGTGCTCTACCTGTTGCAATGTGTCTCAGTGCAATACCTGGTGCAATGTGTCTCAGTGCTCTACCTGGTGCAATGTGTCTCAGTGCTCTACCTGGTGCAATGTGTCTCAGTGCTCTACCTGGTGCAATGTGTCTCAGTGCTCTACCTGGTGCAATGTGTCTTAGTGCTCTACCTGGTGCAGTGTGTCTCAGTGCTCTACCTGGTGCAATGTGTCTCAGTGCTCTACCTGGTGCAATGTGTCTCAGTGCTTTACATGGTGCAATGTGGCTCAGTGCAATACCTGGTGCAATGTGTCTCAGTGCTTTACATGGTGCAATGTGTCTCAGTGCAATACCTGGTGCAATGTGTCTCAGTGCTCTACCTGGCGCAAAGTGTATAACGTGCTCTGCCTGGCGCAAAGTGTATAACGTGCTCTGCCTGGCGCAAAGTGCATAACGTGCTCTGCCTGGCATAAAGTGCATAACGTGCTCTGCCTGGCGCAAAGTATTAACGTGCTCTGCCTGGTGCAAAGTATATAACGTGCTCTGCCTGGCGCAAGTGTATAGCATGTGTGTTGGGGGGGGGGCTGCCTATTTGTCAGTCCCGGGCCCCACAATTTCTGGTGGCAGCCCTGCAAGGGACCGGCGCAGCAGAATCTGTACCAGTGTCCAATCCGCCCCTGATAACATACATAGCCACCATATTACATACATAGCCACCACATTATTACACGAATAGCACCACATTATACAAATAGCACTGCATTACACGTATAGCACCACATTACACGTATAGCACCGCATTATGGGGGTCATTCCGAGTTGATCGCTAGCTGACGATGTTTGCAGCGCAGCGATCAGGCTAAAAACCGGCATTTCTGCGCATGCGTATGCCCCGCAATGCGCACGCGCGACGTATGGGTACAAAGCCCGTTGTGGTTGTGCACAGGTTCTAGCAAAGTTTTCAGTCGCACTAACGGACGCAAAAAGATTGACAGAAAGGTGGCGTTTCTGGGTGTCAACTGACTGTTTTCAGGGAGGGTTTGCAAAAATGCAGGCGTGTCTGAAAAAACGCAGGCATGGCTGGGCGTTCGCTGGGCGGTTGTATGATGTCAAATCCGGACACGAATAGGCTGAAGTGATCGCAAGCGCTGAGTAGGTTCAGTGCTACTCAGAAACTGCACAAACAGTTTTTGCAGAGCTCGGCTGCACATGCGTTTGCACTTCTGCTAAGCTAAAATACACTTCCCAATGGGCGGCAGCATAGAGTTTGCACGGCTGCTAAAATTAGCCAGCGAGCGATCAACTCGGAATGACCCCCTACATGTATAGCACTACACGTTTAGCACTGCATTACACAAATAGCACCACATAACACGAATAGCACAACATTACATACGTAACCATCACATTACATACTGTACATAGACACCGCATAAATAGGCCCATCATCATGGACAGAAATTGGGCAGCTATAGGGTTGAAGGACTTTGCATTACAGAATGTCCCAGGGCTGGCTGTGTGTGCTGCCTGGTCAGCTGGCATCCTGAGAACAAAGCACTGTGACCGGGTACGCCCTAACCCTTACACCATCATAATAATGCAAATAATGTAATTAAAAATAACCTCTCTGCCGGGTCCTCTTCAGTGCTCAGTCGCCGCTCTGGCCAGTTCAGTGAGACTGCGGGAGCTGGGGTGGCAGCGGGTGTAGTGAACCCGGCTCTGACCATTGCTTTGCTGCTGCTCCTGGGCCGGGGTCGTTGAATAGACATTTGGCCGGGGTCAGGGAGAGGATGCTGCTGGGCTGGTTAACTTTCTCAAGGTCCCCCATTGGTAGAACAGCTTCACCACTTTTCATGGCTAGCGGCACCTGGAAGTGCCCGCTAGCCTAACTTCCGGATTACATTCCAATGAACCGCAAATACTGGAAGCAGTGTGAGCCAGCCCAGCCTGAGTGTGAATTGGCCTTGTATATAACACATGTAACTGTGACAGGGAAGATGGCCCCTCTCAGCTGTGGGTCCCAAAGCAGCTGCACCTATGGTAGCTACACCCTGCATATAACACATGTAATTGTGACAGGGAAGGTGGCCCCTCTCAGCTCTGGGTTCCATAGCAGCTGCACTCCCTGCACCTATGGTAGCTATACCCTTGGGGCTCTGTTGCACTCGTACCCCCACCGGCAATCTGGCGGCCAGGCAGAGGCGGATCCAGAAGAAAATGATAGGGGGGGCACCATGGAAGGGGCAAGTACATTTGCTCCGGTGCATGTGAGGTGGCGCTTCTTATACAATGCCCACAGTTGTAGCGCTCATTATGCAATGTCCACTGTACTGGTAGTGCCCCTTATATAGACCCCATAGTAGTGGTGCCCCTTTTGCAATGCCCGTATTGTCCCCAGTAGTAATGTTGCCTGTTGTAATGCCCCCAGTCATTTAGCGCCCCACTAGTTATGCCCCCAATGGTAATGCCCCTGCAGTTATGACCCCAGTAGTTTACCCCCCCCCTTTAGTTTAGCCTCCCAGTGGTAATACCCCCAGTAGTTTGCCTGCTTGTAGTTTAGCCACCAGTAGTAATGCCCCCCTGTAGTTTGCCCCATTGTAGTTTAGCCCCTGTAGTTATGCCCCCCTTATAGTTTAGCCCCCAAGTAGTAATGCCCCTGTAGTTACGCTGCCAGTAGTAATGCCCCTGTAGTTACACCGCCAGTAGTAATGCCCTCCTGTAGTTTGCCCCCAGTAGTTAGCCCCTTTGTAGTTGGCCCCCAGTAATAATGTCCCCCAGTAGATGCCCCCCAGTAGTTTGCCCCCAGTAGATGCCCCCCAGTAATAATGTCCTCCAGTAGTTTGCCCCCAGTAGTAATGCCCCTTAGGAGTTTGCCCCCAATAGATGACCCCGCAATAGATGCCCCCCAGTAAAAATGCCCCCCAGTTGTAATACACCCAGTAGATGCCACCAGTAATAATGTCCCCCAGTAGTTTGCCCCCAGTAGATGCCCCCCAGTAAAAATGTCCCCCAGTAGCTGCCCCCAGTAGTAATGCCCCCAATAGATGACCCCAAGTAGTGCCCCCAGTTGTAAAAATGCCCCCCCAATAGTAATGCCCCTTGTTGATGCCCCCCAGTAGTAATGTCCTCCCGTAGTTTGCCCCCAGTAGATACCTCCGCTGCACTAAGGAAGAAAAAAATTAAATCATACTTACCGAGCCCCGTTCCCGCTTCCAGACCACTGCAGTACTCCTCTCTTGGCGTCCTCTCCTCAGCACTATGAGACGACATGACTGATGTCTCTCCCATAGCGCACGCCGTACAGTGACAGCGCCAGAGGCAGGAGCTCAGTACTGAGCTCCTGCCTCCGGCTGTCGGTGAGGAGAGACGGGCGCCCGCTGGTAACACAATCTCAGCGAGCGCCCGTCATCTCCCTGTGTCGTGCCGGCGCAGGGGACGGATGTCACAGATGACAGGGGGGGGCATGGGCCAGAGTGCCCCCCCCCCCTGGATCCGCCACTGCGGCCAGGATCCCAGCATCAGGATGCTGACCGCTGGGATCCCAACCGCCGGTTACATGATCCCAACGCATGATAGAGCATATAGTACTTACCTATTCTCCCGCAATGTCTTGGAGACTCCAGGATAGCAGGCACCAAGGTGTAGGCAAATCTTCAGTAATGCCTCAGTTCCACACGCTGATGCCCACTTCCCGTGTGAAGTGACCAGTCCAGGCGAGCTGATGACACTATTCCTGCTGAATCCCATCATCATGGCCCCTTCCCCTGCTTTACAATGATGTAATCGTGGCTTTATATACTGTGCCTTTATTATGCGATTCTGCTGTCATGCCCCTGCACTGCCCACATGGTTGTGTCATACCCCTCCCAACTGGCAGCCAAGAACTTAGTAAGTGTGTGATATCTGGGCCCTGTAGCTCACTAGCAAAAAAAGTATCTATTTTTTAACCATTTCATCACCCCCACATCCACTGCGTACAATGGGGTCTATGTACTAAGCCTTGGAGAGAGATAAAGTGGATGGAGATAAAGTACCAGCCAATCAGCATCCCTGGAACTTGTTATACAATGTTGCCAAGTATGACAGTCACATATCATAGTAAACTCTAAGTGTATTTACTATATAAAAGGTGAAAATCCGTCCTCCTGTCTTTCTATACAAATCCACAGTTTACAAGCGACGATCGTGAAATTTTACATACTGACGTATTAAAACATGGCGGAGGCAACGAAAACAATTAGAAATCCCTAGCAACCCCAGGGGGGCAGACAGCAGCACAGAGTATATCAGGAGACAGCATAACTCCGGAATTGCTGGAGCAATGTACTCAGAACTTGGTACACATATGCCTTACAATCTGGGAACAAACACTGTGGGAGGAAGACACCCATAGCACCCCTAGGGGTGAGGCAGCAGCACTGAGTATTTCAGCAGACAGCATAACTCTGGAATGCCTGCAGCAATTTACAACAAACTTGGTACACATATGACTTTCACTGCGGAAACAGACACTGTGGGGGTCAGACACCACTAGCACCCCTAGGTGTGGGATAGCAGCACAGAGTATGTCAGGAGACAGCATAACTGTGGAAGGCCTGGAGCAATTTACACCAAACTTGGTACACATCTGACTTATAAGCTGGGAACAAACACTGTGGGGTTAAGACACCCCTAGCACCCCCAGGGGTGAGTCAGCAGCACAGAGTTTTTCAGCAGTCAACATAAATCTGGAATGCCTGGAGCAATTTACACCAAACTTGCTACACATATGACTTACACTCTGGGAACAAATACTGTGAGGGTAACACACCACTAGCACCCCTAGGGGTGGGCCATCAGCACACATTATGGCCCTCATTCCGAGTTGATTGCTCGCTAGCTGCTTTTAGCAGCAGCGCAAACGCTAAGCCGCCGCCCTCTGGGAGTGTAACTTAGCTTAGCAGAAGTGCGACCGAAAGGTTAGCAGAATAGTGCTGAATTTTTTTCAAGCAGTTTCAGAGTAGCTGCAGACCTACACCTTCCTTGCGATCACTTCAGACTGTTTGGTTCCTGGTTTGACGTCACAAACACGCCCTGCGTCCGGCCAGCCACTCCCCCCGTTTCCCCAGGAACGCCTGCGTTTTTACCTGACACGCCTGCTTTTTTTTAGCACACTACCGGAAAACGCCCAGTTACCACCCAGAAACACCCACTTCCTGTCAATCATTCAACGATCAACAGTGCGACTGAAAAGAGTCGCTCGACGTTGTGTGAAACTGCATAGTTTTTTGTGAAAGTAGGTCGCGCGTGCGCAGTGCGCACCATACGCATGCGCAGAAGTGCCGATTTTTAGCCTGATCGCTGTGCTGCGAACAAAGGCAGCTAGCGATCAACTCGGAATGACCCCCTATATCAGGACATGTATGATATCTCAGTGATGACAGGGCTGCATGTGACAGGGCCAGTGACATGATGTGAGGAGGGGAATGGAGGCAGCAGGAAGCCACAGACTGAGAGTTGTATAGTAGGAAGAGCAGGGTCCCTTGGGGGACCAAAAAGGGGTACGGCCAAAGTGCATCAGGTAAGCAAGATATCCCTATATACTAGATCTCCAATCAACGTAAATTAACAAACTATCATTCTAATTTACCATCCTCATCCCGTAACAAAGCACGTGTATTCAGCTATCTACAATGTCATTTATACTGTGTGTTTAATATTTACATTTATTTTTGTAAACAGACATTCTTAAAATCCGGGGCAACGCCGGGTACTCCAGCTAGTATATACTAAATCATCTGACACAGTAGCAATATTCTGACCATATTGGAAGTCTCGCAACAGAACATTTATAGATGGAGTTTAAAATCATACATGTTAACATTCAACAATATGCTATGTCGGCATGCCCTCTTATGGAGTCTATGTAAGTCATTAGCAAAACCAAATGCTCCGTCTACATACAGTACAGCGCAGGCACAAGGTCGTCATGCAATAAGTGATATGCTGGCCAGACGCTTATACCTAAGTTTCCTTTTGATGATTGATCCAAATAATGTATCACTAACAATGACATTACTGTGAAGTGAAGGAGAGATGATTAGGATGGTCACCTGTAACACACATGCAATGTTTCTGTGACATGGAAAAACAATGGAAGAAATGTTACGGAGTCACCTTCATTGTTGTCCTAGTTGATAGGATAACCAGAAGAGTAGCTTTGGGTGGAGTGTCATGAGATGAAATGAAAACCAAACAGTTATGTATCCTCCAGGTTCCGTTCTCAGAAGTCCGGCTGTCGGTACAATGGTGGCACGTGGTGCCACAGGGCACAGCCATGCTCACTGTCCACTCAACCTCTTTCCAACATGTCCAGCGGGTGTGAACAAGTCGAGTGGATGTCATTACCTATTCCCTGGGAATGTCATCTTGCGGGCCCGCCTTACAGTTTTATATACGCTGGTATTGAATAATACATTTCTAGTGTGCCAGCAAAAAAGACAACTCTTATTTCTTCTCCTCTTTATTCGCTCATGGGTTACACAGGTTCTGTGGCTGATTAAACCAGGTGAAATACAGACTTTAGATCAGACACACACACACACATATAACGGAAAATGATTAATTCAGCCTCTTAGATAAAGGGCTTTATTTCCTTATAAAATATAAGCGGTGATTTAGTCTAGAAATTCCTGTCACTTATGTTTTCCCTTTACCTATACATTGAGGCACTCTGTACAACATTACCTTATACTTCATTTTCTACACTAGTCTAATTTTTTTTAAACTAGAAACTCATGTATATCCATTTGTAATTGATGTAGAAAATGTATATGTAAGATAGCTGTAACTCTGTAGCTTTGCTGCTGGTTACTGTGACATCACACCTAGCCTGTGACATCACTAGCCCGTGACATCACAATGCTTCTTCCTGTAACATTCTATCTACAGCTGCTGACGTTTCCAGTTTCCATGCAGGAAGACAGGTAGGAGGAGGTGAGTCCTACATAGCCAGGGGCGGATTGGGAACAAAAAGCGGCCCTGGAAAAAATTGTACTAGTGGCCCACATGGGCAGCACCAGAGGTGTAAGGTCTAGCCGTGGGGCATGGCAGCAGCACCCTCCCCCCAAGACTTTCCAGATAGTGGGCATGTCCAGCATGAAGGGGGAAGTTAAAAAGAAATAAACTTAAATATTATGAGCACATTATATGATATACCTTCAGAATTTATGAAACTATATCATTCTTTAGAAAGATATATTTTCTTGCTTATTACACCAACCGTATCCCAATCACTATTCACTCAATCTTATATGTCAGCCAAGCAGGCAGACAAAGCATACACTAGATCACAGGTTCTCAAACTCGATCCTCAGGACCCCACACGTTCATGTTTTGCAGGTCACCTGTAGATTTTTAAAATGTGACAGTTGGTGATACATAGTGCTCCTGCTGGGTGACATGGAAAACATGAACCGTGTGGGGTCCTGAGGACCGAGTTTGAGAACCACTGCACTAGATAATCTGCAATCACAGGCTAAGTGGCAAAGTAATTTTCATATATGCAAATTATTTTGCATCTTATTCATTATGTCTATAAAAAGGACCACATGTCCTCAAACAAAACAGGCCCCACGGGTGCATCGGCCCACCGGGAATCTTCCCTGTGAACCCTATGGCCAATCCGCCTCTGTACATAGCAGAGTATGATGGAGGGGGGTAAGGAAGACAGAGTGCAGTATAGTCCGCTGAAAGGCAAGACAAGATAGACAGAACAGGGAATACAGGTACAAGGACACATAAATAGGAGAAGCGCAGGAAGGAACGATATATTTAGGAATACAAATGTAGTGTTACAGCAGTGACGTGCGGTGAGGTCACTGGTTGGGGAGGCACTGGCAGCTAACAAGCCCGCCAAACCCCCCCCCCCCCCCCCCGACAAAAAAAAGAAAAGAAAGTGTGGTCCCCCGACACATCAGTAAAACCAGCACTAGGCAGAACCAGCCAGGGGGAGTAATGCTATAGCAGGGGAGACACTCAGTGTGGGGTCCCCCTGCCATAACATTAATCTGCCCCCCCAGCCAGTCAGCCCAGGGTTGGAATTCCTCGGAAAGTGGGAACCCCAAAAAATAAAAATGGGGTCCCCCCTCCCGAGCAATAACCAGCACTGGGCTGATAGCCCAGTGCTATGCCCCGCACCCCTGGTGGCGGTGGGTGCGGGGTTCATTGTGTTAATATTGTTCTTTACAGGTGGCCTACAGGTCCCAGCAAGCCTGCCCCAGCATGCTGGCACTTGGAGAACCACAAGTGCCAGCATGCCCGGACATAAAGGGCCTGCTGGCACCTGTAGTCCACCTGCAAAGAATAGTAATATTGTTCTTTACAGGTAGCCTACAGGTCCCAGCAAGCCTGCCCCAGCATGCTGGCACTTGGAGAACCACAAGTGCCAGCATGCCCGGACATAAAGGGCCCGCTGGCACCTGTAGTCCACCTGTAAAGAAAATATTAAAATAAAAATACCACACGTCTTGAAAATAAGCTTTATTAAACCGGACCTTCACCTGGGGGCGGCGGCCTTTAAGCTCTTTTGCGTGGCCGCCGCCTTCCCAGGGCTTCCGGCGTCTTCACCTGGGGGGGGCGCCACCACCCCAGGGCTTCCAGCGTCTTCTTCACCTGGTGGGCGGCGGCTGCTAAGCTCTTTTGCATAGCCGTCGCCCAGCCAGGACTTGCGGCGTCTTCTTTCTTCAGGAGCTCTTCACAGCTCCTCCTCCGCCGTCGGACTGACTCTCCTCCGCCTCGCGCTGACTTACATAAGTCAGCCGAGGGGGCGGGGCGATGACGCGGCGAGCCGTGATTGGCTCGCGGCGGCCATCTTGAATTTAAAAAATGACGCTGAGGCGCCATTTTTGAAACTGGAACCGCTCCGCTGCCAAACTCTGCTGGATAGAGGTACATTTCCGCCGCCGCAACCCGCACCGCCGCCGCCCGCACCACCGCCGCATCCCGCCGCCCGCACCATCGCCGCATCCAGCCGCCCGCACCTCCTCCGCCAGCGTCGCCCACACAGTGATTGACAGCGGATCCAGTGACGGATCCGCTGGCCAATCACTGTGGCCTCACTGACAGGGACGTGCTTTCATAGGTTGAAAGCAGGTCCCTGTAGGAAAGCGGCACCTCTAATGGTGCCACTTTCCCATATATTTTCAATGGGCTTTTACTGCCCAAGGCTAGTCCCCGCCCGTGCCCGCCCCCCGCTCCCCATACTTTCCACAGTGACAACGGGAGGCACCACGATCGGTGCCTCCCAAACACATACAGAGGGGAGCAATCCTAAGAATAATATTAAGAAGATACATATGACACAGAATATGTGTCATATGCATCTTCTTTGTATTATCTTAATCATTAATGACAGGGGAGGCACTGCCTCCCCTGCCTCCCCTGACTGCACGTCCCTGTGTTACAGGAATAAAGAGGGCAGTATGGAGGATAAGCACACATACAGGGGATGCAGATAACCTAGATCTCTATGTGGCAGGATCGTGGCTTTGGGATGAAAAAGTTAATAAAATAGATAAATGGGATATTGATAACTTTGAAAGTATCTTGTTTGGTTTAAGGAAAATTTGGAAACTGGCTGACTCATGGACATTTTATTGTACTTAAACTAGTACTATGCTTAATGATAGTCTTTTGTGTTTTTTAGATCATCTGGCAAAGAGATTTGCAGAGTGTCGGGTGACCGGCAAAGAGATCTGCAAAGTGTCAGTTGAAGACGACGGGAGGGGTCGTAGAGGTAGCAACTACTGGAGGAAAACATACAGGAGGTATGTTACCATACTCTCTCTGCACATGTTACATCTGCCCCACCTGCAGTGCACATGGGGGGTCATTTCGAGTTGATCATAGCTGTGCTAAATTTAGCACAGCTACGATCATTCACACTGCCTTCCGAGGGACACCCAGCACAGGGCTAGTCTGCCCCGCATGTCATTGCCGCCCCCCCCCCCCCCCCCCCGCAGAAGTGCAAATGCATCGCACAGCAGTGATGCCTTTGCACTTCAAGAGTAGCCCCTGACTAGCGCAGCTTTAGCGTGCCGGCCGGGAGCTACTTGTCGCTCTCCGGCCCTGCAGCGGCTGCGTGTGACGCCGCGACCTGCACCCCCCAATGGTCTGGCCACGGCTGCATTGGCCAAACTGCACCCCCTCCCGCCAGCGACTGCCTCTGCCTTAGAGGCGAACGATCGCTAGGCACCAACGGCTGGCATGCGCTGGCGCACTGTGGCGCTGGCGCATGCGCAGTTCCGACCCGATCACTGAGCTGCAAGAAACTGCAGAGAGCGATCGGGTCGGAATTACCCCCCCTGGTTTTGTCCATTAGAGAACAAATTTGCTGCTGTGATCAGGTCTGAATTAGGCCCAGTGTATGAAACTAACATGGTCCTAGCACTAGGGAAGATAAAACCTGGAGCAAATAATTTGGGTCTCTATGAGAAAGGATCTTGGGTTTTGGATAAAAAGTCAATAAAATAGATAAATTGCAAATTAAGAAAAATGAAAGTACATAACAAAATGTAGTAAGTATAATTATGGCCCTCATTCCGAGTTGTTCGCTCGTTCTTTTTCTTCGCATCGGTGCGATAAGTCGCAAACTGCGCATGCGCAATGTTCTCAGTGCGTCTGCGCCAAGTAAATTAGCACAAAAGTTTGGTATTTTACTCACGCCTTAACAAAGATTTTTCATCGTTCTAGTGATCGTAGTGTGATTGACAGGAAGTGGGTGTTTCTGGGCAGAAACTGATCGTTTTATGGGTGTGTGTGAAAAAACGCTGCTGTTTCTGGAAAAAACGCGGGAGTGGCTGGAGAAACGGGGGAGTGTCTGGGCGAACGCTGGGTGTGTTTGTGACGTCAAACCAGGATCGAAACTGACTGAACTGATCGCAGTGGCAGAGTAAGTCTCGAGCTACTCGGAAACTGCAAAGAAATTTCTAATCGCTATTCAATTCGCAATTCTGCTAATCTTTCGTTCGCAATTCTGCAAAGCTAAGATTCACTCCCAGTAGGCGAAAGCTAAGATTCACTCCCAGTAGGCGGCGGCTTAGCGTGTGCAATGCTGCTAAAAGCAGCTAGCGAGCGAACAACTCGGAATGAGGGCCTATGTACATAGTATTTCTGAGCAGGAAATTCTGGTTATTTAGATCATCATTTGGCAAAGTTCTGGCAAAGAGATTTGCAGAGTGTTGGGTGACCGGCAAAGAGATCTGCAAAGTGTCAGTTGAAGACGACGGGAGGGGTCGCAGAGGAATTAGTAACTGGAGAATAGCATGCAGAAGGTAAGTTAACATACTTGTGTAATTGTGTGTGTGGTGGGGGGTATTGAGAGTACAGTACAAAACAAGGTCTATGGTGAGGGACAGCGGACAATACAAAACATGCAGAAGGGACAACTTGGTATAGTACATACAGATGGTGTGGGGCACAATACAAAAACATAGAAATTGTGGCATACTCTATAGGACATATAGAGGAAGGACATACACTTTTGGGGGTTGCGAGATGTAGAACATATTGTAATACAGAAAAACAGGAAGGATGGGGAGAGCATGATACAGAACATACAGATCGGGGGAAGAATACAGATCGGGGAGATAGTGAAATGGCTGACATTTACAGTATACCAGGTGTACAAAGCCTGGGAGAGAGATAAACTAACAACCAATCAGCTCCTAGTTGTCATTTTTCAAACACAGCCTGTAACATGGCAGTTAGGAGCTGATTGGCTGGTACTTTACCTCTCTCCACTTTATCACTCTGCAGGGCTTAATACATCTCCCCCATAGAATAACCAAATGATGAAATGGTACAGAATGGTATAAATGATGTGAATTGGAGCTGTAACAAGTAACTGTTTCCCTATCTTTACATATAATAAAGGTGACATAGGGGGTCATTCCGAGTCGTTCGCTCGGTAATTTTCTTCGCATCGCAACGTTTTTCAGCTTAGTGCGCATGCACAATGTTCGCACTGCGACTGCGCCAAGTAATTTTGCTATGAAGATAGTTTTTTTACTCACGGCTTTTTCTTCGCTCCGGCGATCGTAGTGTGATTGACAGGAAATGGGTGTTACTGGGCGGAAACACTGCGTTTTATGGGCGTGTGGATAAAAACGCTACCGTTTCCGGAAAAAACGCGGGAGTGGCTGGAGAAACGGAGGAGTGTCTGTGCGAACGCTGGGTGTGTTTATGACGTCAAACCAGGAACGACAAGCAGTGAACTGATCGCAGATGCCGAGTAAGTCTGAAGCTACTCTGAAACTGCTAAGTAGTTTGTAATCGCAATATTGCGAATACATCATTCGCAATTTTAAGAAGCTAAGATTCACTCCCAGTAGGCGGCGGCTTAGCGTGTGTAACTCTGCTAAAATCGCCTTGCGAGCGAACAACTCGGAATGAGGGCCATAGTCCTTTCCCTAGAGTCCTTCTCCTTACCACTCAGGGGGCCTGATTCAGATGCGGACGCAGAGCTGCTGCTGCACCAAGTGGCTCAATGCTTTTTCACTGTATATGCGTGTAAGCTGCACTGCGCATGAAATTAAATCAAGCTCACATAGAGGATCCCATCGCAAAGTGATTGGCAGGAAGTTAGCGTTTGAGGTGGTAACGGGGGTGGCTGACTGTATACAGGCGTGTCAGGTCCGTTCAAACGCCGTTCCATGTGCGTGCATAAATTACCCATTGCGACCTGTGTTGCTGCTGGAGAGCCCCCTGTGTCTAGGAGACTTGCTCAGCCTACGACTGCTCAGACGCACAATGCAATTGTGAACGGCAAGATTGCAGCAGCGATCGCTTCAACAACCACAACTGAATCGGGCCACAATTACACCATTATATTTTACTATTTTATCACATTTAACAACTAAGGGGTCAGTTTAATTAGGTGCGAGTTTGTCTTACAACAGCCGCACTTTCCGGTAGCCCCATAGGCTGAATCTGGCCACGAAGGGTGTGAGTTTGGATGCTGTTGAAATGTCGCAGCAATGGTAACTCGTACCTACTTGGATTGACCCCAAAATGTTACCAATTTATAGCTTTTATTATTTTCTGGTCAAATTTCTTTTCTGAAGGTACCCACTAATTACTATAAGAGAGAACTTATCCCCCCAATGTGTGTATTGTATAAAACAATGGGCCCTTTGGGATAATTGTCCTTATTTTAGGTATTTTCCATGTCCTCAGTAGTTAGAGTAACATATTTACAACATAGAGAGCTTTTTCTCTCTACACAACCACACCACTGTTTGCAGTTTGTCTCTCTGCTTGTTCATCCACTAACAATGATTTTTAATCTCTTCCTCTTCGTCTACATGCAGTGGGTGATCCCTGAATAGCTGGCCTGGGAGGAGAGCTGCGGACACATGCTCCAAATGTTGGGACATATGCATTACCTATTAGGAGATGCAGTAAAGATGCCGGCTGTCGGGTTTACAGCAGTCAGAATACTGACACTGGGATCCCGACACTCTTCAGAATCCCGACGTTGGAACTCCGAATGGGCAAGGATATCGACGCCCGTATCCCCACGATCATAAGTTTAGGGCTGGGCAAGGGGGGTTAGCTTTAGGCGTCAGGCACGGGGGGGATGGTTAGGCTGCGGAGGAGGGAGGATTAGGTTTAGGCATCAGACGGGAGGGTTAGGTTTAGGTATTAGGCAGGAGGTTAAGTTTAGGCTGCTGGTGGGGGGAGCTTAGGGTTAGGCACCCCCCAGGGGTGCTTAGGCTGCGGGGGAGGGAGGGTTAGGTTTAGGCGGGGAGATTAGGTTTAGGCGTCAGATGGGGGATTAAGTTTAGGCTGTGGGTGGGGGGAGGTTAGAGTTAGGCTTCGGGTAGGGTTGGTTAGGCACCATTGGGGGTGGTTAGGCTGTGGGGGAGGGAGGGTTAGGTTTAGGCATCAGGCGCTGGGTTAGGTTTAGGCTGCGTGTGGGGGGAGGTTGCGTTAGGCTGCGGGTAGGGTTGGTTAGGGTTAGGCACCCCCGGGAGTGGTTAGGCTGCGAGGGAGGGTTAGGTTTAGGCAGCAGGGATGGAGGTTAGGATTAGGCACTTCCGCGGGAGGGTTAGGCACAAAGGGGGAGGTTAGGGTTAGATTACAGACAGGCAGGGTTAGGGGGGTGGGGAGACGATAGGGTTAGGCTGCAGGTAGGGTGGGTTAGGGTTAAGGACCCCTGGGGGTGGTTAGGCTGCGGGAAAGGGAGGGTTAGGTTAGGCATCAGGTGGGGAGATTAGGTTTAGGCATCAGGCGGGGGTTAGGGTTAGGCTGTGGGTGGGGGGAGGTTAGGGTTTGACAGCGGGTAGGGTTGGTTAGGGTTAAGGACCCCCGGGGGTGGTGTGGCTGCGGGGAAGGGAGGGTTAAATTTAGGCATCAGGCGGGGGGTTAGGTTTAGGTATCAGGCGGGGGATTAGGCTGCGGCTGGGGGGAGGATAGGGTTAGGCTGCGGGTGGGGGGAAGTTAGGGTTAGGCTGTGGGTAGGGTGGGTTAGGCACCCCCGGGAGTGGTTAGGCTGCGGGGAAGGGAGGGTTAGGTTTAGGCAGCAGGGACAGAGGTTAGGATTAGACACCTCTGCGGGAGGGTTAGGCACAAAGGGGGGAGGTTAGGGTTAGATTGCGGACAGGCAGGGTTAGGGGGTTGGAGAGAGGGGAGAACACCCCTTACTAACCCCTGTCGGTCTTTTCTGTACTGGGATCCAGGCATTGGTATGACAACCACCGGGATCCCATGCGCTGGGATAGCATACTGACCCCTCTATTAGTACACCTCTTAATGCCCAGAGGGAAGGGCGATCCTGAGGCCATGGTTCCCCAGAGGTTTCCCCCCAAGGGGGTTTTCCTCTCCTGAGTGCTGAAGGACGACTCTTTGTGAGTCCAGAGGTGTAGCTTTTATGCCATAAAGAGTACCAATCTCATGCCCGTCCCTGCAATGTATAAGAAGTAAAATAATTGCTAATGCGATCACTTTACTTCTGGGTTTAGACCCCGGCTGCGCTAGTTCACATGTGCAATCGTCAGACTGCGTATGTGAGAGCAGACAGTAATGCAGAGGGATCCCAAGGATCCTTCTCCTGGGAATTATTGCATAATGTAGCCCACAGGCTACAAAAGCCATTTAGAAATGGCATTAGCTGCCGAACCAAGCTCAGAAATTATTTGCATTCTGGAGCTTGGTGAGTTTCACAGTTTACCATCTGCCGTAGAAACTTTTGGTGGCTGCTTTTGTGTTCAAAACAGGAGGAACGCTATAGATATCTCAAGTTCCCAATACATACATTCAGGGGCTGGTTAATATTTGTGGCCAGCCCCCAGAACTGTTTTTGGAGATGTCTTGCAAATATTATTTATTAAATATTCCACTTAATAAACTTTTTATATTTTAACATAAACTAAAAAATGTTTTATGTATTCATTGACTGAGTCTCCCGTCTTTACTGAATGCTAATTTCACAGGGTCCGCAAATTATTACTGATATGACTGTTACTCTACTGTCCTGCTGGTGCTCCTGGCCTGCTGTATAGCAGCCAGACATATATTTTATATACAGCACTCTAGGGGAGATGTATCAAGCCTTGGAGAGAGCTAAAGTGCAGATGTCCAAACCACCCAATCATCTTCTGTCACTTATCTAGCACAGTACATGAAATGATACCTGTAGTTAGAAGCATCATTTGATTTGGGCAAATACTCAACTTTATCTCTCTCCACGGCTTGATATATCTCCCGGAAAATATCATGTCTTCCTTTCACTTAATTAACAGGTTAAATTAATTTTTTGTCTTGGAAACAGGGTAAGAAATTCACAGTATAAGATAATGTTATAAAGGCTTGTCAATACCTCCTGGTACATTTACATTGATTTATCATTCACATTTCTTCCATGCCAGACAGGGGCATATTGTGAACGTAAAGTGGCCCTGGAAATATATGAAAAGTGGCCTCATGTAGGTTGGAGTAAGTCAGCTATAAGCAGGGCCCAACACAAATTGGGCTTAAGCAAATTGTTAGCATTACCCACAGTGGTAGTAAGCACGGCTAATGCAGCATGGTAGGCAGTCACAGCACCAGCATGTCACACTCGCGGCGCTGCGGCTGCCGCGCTTACCGCTCCGGGTGCGCTGGGTCTCCCGCCATTGCGCCTGGCGTTCACGGGAGCGTGGTGGGCGAGTGATGTCATCGGCCCCTTCCGCCAATTGGGAGAGAGCAGGAAGTTCAAAGGAAGATGCCGTGCAGAGCTCCGGCGCCTGAGTATCGTCTCTTCTATGATCACCAGTGCTAGCAGCGTTCAGTGAGTTCTTTAACTGAACGTCTCCTGTGTACCAGCGTTTGCAGAGTATCTCTCAGTGGAACATTCCTTGTGCTTCCAGCGTTTGCAGAGTATCTCTCAGTGGAACATTCCTTGGCCCTCATTCCGAGTTGATCGGTCGCAAGGCGAATTTAGCAGAGTTACACACGCTAAGCCGCCGCCTACTGGGAGTGAATCTTAGCTTCTTAAAATTGCGACCGATGTATTCGCAATATTGCGATTACTAACTACTTAGCAGTTTCAGAGTAGCTTCAGACTTACTCTGCCTGTGCGATCAGTTCAGTGCTTGTCGTTCCTGGTTGACGTCACAAACACACCCAGCGTTCGCCCAGGCACTCCCACCGTTTCCCCGGCCACTCCTGCGTTTTTTCCGGAAACGGTAGCGTTTTCAGCCACACGCCCCTGAAACGCCGTGTTTCCGCCCAGTAACACCCATTTCCTGTCAATCACATTACGATCGCCGGAGCGAAGAAAAAGCCGTGAGTAAAATTACTTTCTTCATAGTAAAGTTACTTGGCGCAGTCGCAGTGCGAACATTGCGCATGCGTACTAAGCGGATTTTCACTGCGATGCGATGAAAAATACCGAGCGAACAACTCGGAATGAGGGCCCTTGTGCTTCCAGCGTTTGCAGAGTATCTCTCAGTGGAACATTCCTTGTGCTTCCAGCGTTTGCAGAGTATCTCTCAGTGGAACATTCCTTGTGCTTCCAGCGTTTGCAGAGTATCACTCAGTGGAACAATCACTGTGCTACCAGCGTTACAGTGTATCACTCCGTGGAACATTCACTGTGCTACCAGCGTTACAGTGTATCACTCAGTGGGACATTCTCTGAGTTACAGTGTTTCTCTTAGGGGGACACCTCCTGTGTTTCCTGTATTACATGATATCTCTAAGTGGAACGCCTTCCATACTTCCAGAGTTACACTGAATCTTAAATCCTCATTCATTTCTTCAACATCGCTCACAAACTTCTCATTCTTCAACATCGCTCACAAGCTTCTCATTCTTCAAACATCGCTCACAAATTCTTCATTCTTCAGTGTGCTTCACCATCGTTCTCAAATCATCATTCATTTCGTCAGCATCGCTCACAAGTTCTTCATTCTTCTGTGTGCTTCACCATCGTTCTCAAATCCTCATTAATTTCTTCAGCACTGCTCACAAGTTCTTCATTCTTCTGTGTGCTTCACCATCGTTCTCAAATCATCATTTAATTCTTCAGCATTATATGCCAGTTACTACGGCTAGTTCTGCATGAGGAAAACCTACATCTGGCCATCCCTGCTCCAGCCCAGCTGTGGTTCCTCTTTCCGATCATTGGAAGAACCTCCGAGTTCTCAACACTCCGAACCCAGGTCAATGACAGTATACTCAGGCCACATGGACCGGGGGATCGGAACCCAGAATCAAGTGCCATCCAAAACTTAGTTTCCCGAGTTCAGAGTCAGGAGGCGGCACAGGGCCAGGTGATGCAGTATCTCCAGGAATTATCCGGCCGGCTGGATCAAATTCAGGCTTCCCTGGCTTCTGTAGTTCTGGCTCCAGTTCCAGTACCCGCTCCAGTGGTTGCCACCAGTAATGTTCAATCCTTATCCAGAACCAGGTCACGCCTTCAGCTTCCCACTCCCTCTCGCTATAATGGGAATCCAAAGAATTGCCGTGGTTTTCTCAATCAATGCGAGGTGCATTTTGAACTTCTCTCACACAACTTCCCCACGGATCGGGCCAAAGTGGCATACATTATTTCCTTGCTTGAAGGTTCAGCGTTGGATTGGGTGTCTCCGTTGTGGGAGCGATCTGACCCTTTGGTTTCCAGTTACACCAATTTCATCACGTCATTCCGAAGGATTTTTGATGAGCCCGGCAGAATGACCGCTGCTTCCTCGGACCTGCTCCGAGTCCGTCAAGGCTCCCATTCAGTGGGACAGTATGTGATTCACTTCCAGACCATAGCCTCGGAACTACGCTGGAATAATGATGCTCTCCGGGCCGCTTTCTGGAACGGGCTCTCCGACCGTCTAAAAGATGAGCTGGTCACTAGGGATCTGCCAGATTCCTTAGAACAGTTGATCTCACTCTGCGTTAAGGTGGATCTCCGCATGCAAGAATGAGGTGGCGAATGTAGTCGGTCGGATCGATCCAGATTCCGGTCTCTCCCGTCTAAGCAAACAGTTACCCCAAGTTCGGATGAACCCATGCAAATCAATCGATCCCGGCTGTCCTCGGAAGAACGACAGCGCCGTCGTGAGGGTAAACTCTGCCTCTACTGTGGAGCCGCGGATCACTTTATCAAATTCTGCAAGTCCCGTCTGGGAAACGGGCAGTCCTAGCTTGTTCCGGAGAAGACGAGTTAGGGGTTACATCTAAATCTTCTCCGACAGTGGATTGTTTACTCTCCGTGTCTCTGTTTTCTGAGTCTACAGCTAAACCTGTTAAAGCCCTGCTGGACTCTTGGGCTGCAGGGAACTTTGTTTCTCTTTCTTGTGTTCAGAGTCTGGGTTTACAGTTACAGTCTGTCAAACGACCTATTACGTTGACCGCCATCAATGGTACCTAAATATCTAACGGTCTTATTACAAGTCGCACAGAGCCAATCAAGCTGCAGGTCGGAGCTCTGCATCAAGAACATCTGGAGTTCCTAGTAATTCCGGAGATGCCTCATGATCTTGTTCTTGGTCTACCTTGGCTTAGAATTCACAATTCTCACGTCGACTGGAAGTCATCACAAATAGTGTCCTGGAGTTCGTTTTGTCACTCTAATTGTCTCACTCCTGTTTACCCGCCTCGTGCACCTTCCAAGTCGGATGAGGAGCTCATTCCAGAGGCCTATCAGGAGTTCACAGACGTATTTTCAGAACAGGCGGCCGATCAGTTACCACCGCATAGACCCTGGGACTGTCCCATTGAGCTTATCCCAGGGAGAATGCCACCTCGGGGACGCACATATCCCTTATCATTACCCGAGACCCAAGATATGTCAGACTACATCAAGTCTAATCTGCTGAAAGGATTCATTCGCCCCTCTACCTCCCCGGCTGGAGCAGGTTTCTTTTTCGTAAAGAAGAAGGACGGAGGGTTAAGACCATGTATTGATTATCGTGGCTTAAACGATATCACCGTTAAGAACAAATACCCTCTACCGCTAATCACGAAGCTATTTGATAGGGTTCGTGGAGCCCACGTTTTCACTAAGCTCGATTGAAGAGGAGCCTATAATTTGATACGTATCCAACAGGGGGACGAATGGAAGACGGCCTTCAATACCAGGGACGGGCATTACGAGTATCTGGTAATGCCGTTTGGCCTCAGCAATGCCCCTGCTGTTTTTCAGGGATTTGTAAATGAAATCTTCCGAGATATGTTATATCAAAGCGTAGTGGTGTACTTGGATGACATTCTGATATTTTCTAAGAATCTTGCAGAGCACACAGTACAGGTCAAAGAAGTACTTCTTCGCCTACGAAGGAATCGTCTCTACGGCAAGATTTCCAAATGTGTCTTCCAGGTCCCTTCAATTCCATTCCTTGGATATGTCAGCTCAGGTACGGAGCTTCGCATGGATCCGGAGAAACTCACTGCCATTCGGGACTGGACTCAGCCTCTCTCCTTGAAAGTGGTACAAAGATTTCTGGGCTTTGCAAATTACTACCGGAAATTTATAAAGGGATTTTCTACCATTGTTGCACCCATTACTGCCCTCACCAAAAAGGGGTCTGACCCAAGTCACTGGTCGTCAGAAGCTGAAGTAGCATTTGCCCGGTTGAAATCAGCCTTCGTGTCTGCTCCGGTACTCCAACAACCAAATTTTTCTAAACCATTCTTCTTGGAAGTCAATGCTTCTTCAGAAGGCATTGGTTCCGTTCTTTCACAGTACTCCTCTGATGGTAAGTTACATCCATGTGGTTTCCATTCTCATAAGTTCTCTCCTGCTGAACGAAACTACACCATTGGAGATCAGGAGCTTTTAGCAATAAAATCTGCCCTAGAAGAATGGAGGTACTTATTGGAAGGTGCTAAACACCTAATTAAGATCTATACCGATCACAAGAACTTGTTGTATATCAAGACGGCCCAGTGCTTGAATTCCCGTCAAGCTAGATGGGCACTCTTTTTCACTCGATTCTCGTTCGTTATTAAGTACCGGGCCGGGACTCTCAACGCTAAGGCTGATGCTCTGTCTCGTTCTTTAACGGCCTCGGATGAGGAGAATTCCTTTGAAAAGAGTTTGATTCTCAGTCCAGTCTCTATTTCAGCAGCTCCCACTACTCTGGGTCCTCCTCCTGGGAGAATGTTTGTACCAGTTGAATTTCATCCAAAGTTGCTGCAGTGGGCTCATATCTCCAAGTTTTCCGGTCATCCTGGTGTTCAAAAAATGTGTGAATTTCTACGAAGGTCATATTGGTGGGACACCATGAAGAAGGATATACAAGATTATGTCAACTCATGTCCTCAATGTGCTCAGCACAAAACTCTTCGTCTGCCTCCTGCGGGGTTGCTTCGTCCACTGTCCATTCCTAAGAAACCCTGGACCCATATTTCCATGGACTTTGTTACCGAATTACCCCTCTCCAAGGGTTACAATACCATCTGGGTGATTATTGACAGCTTTTCTAAAATGGCACATTTTGTTCCATTGTCCGGGTTACCAACGGCTCCCAAGTTGGCTTTACTATTTATTCGTGAACACTTCCACCTGCACGGGTTACCTCGGGAGATAGTCTCTGATCGAGGGGTACAGTTCACTGCTAGATTCTGGAGGGCCCTCTGTTCAGCTTTACAAATAAAACTCAAGTTCTCATCTGCTTACCATCCTCAAACCAATGGGCAAACTGAACGCATCAATCAAGATTTAGAGACTTTTCTCCGCGTTTATCTTTCTCCTTCGCAGGACGATTGGGTGGAACTGTTACCCTGGGCCGAATTTACCCATAACCATCTGTATCACTCTTCCACTGGTGAGTCTCCATTCTTCATTAAATATGGATTCCATCCACGAATCCCAGAATTACCCATCTCTCCTTCGGAGGATGTTACTGCTGCAGCTTCTACTCTCCAGCACTTCAGTCAAGTCTGGAGTAAGGTTCATGCTAACCTCAAAAAAATCTCTGGCCGCTGCAAATTCTTTGCGGATAGAAAACGGCGAGCGGCTCCTCAATACAAAGTTGGTGACAGGGTATGGCTCTCTACCCGCAATCTTCATTTAAGAGTGCCCGCTATGAAGTTTGCTCCGAGGTTCATCGGTCCTTACCCTGTTTTGCAAGTCCTGAACCCGGTTGTCTGCAAATTGGGGTTGCCTTCCCACTTTCGGGTACCAAATTCGTTCCATGTTTCTCTACTTCGTCCCCTCATCTTAAATCGGTTCCATTCAGAGTCTCCTAGGCCGACCTCGGTAGAGACTGAAGCTGGAACAGAATTTGAAATCAAAGCTATTCTTGACTCTCGTTATCTTCACAAGAATTTACAGTATCTAGTAGAATGGAAAGGTTATGGTCCTGAGGAGAGGAGCTGGGTCAAAGCTTCTGAAGTCACTGCTTCCCGACTAGTCGGGATCTTTCATTCTAAGCATCCCACGAAACCAGGAAAGTGTCCAGGGGCCACTCCTAGAGGAGGGGGTACTGTCACACTCACGGCGCTGCGGCTGCCGCACTTACCGCTCTGGGTGCGCTGGGTCTCCCGGCGGTCGCCGCCCCCGGTGGCCTCCGGGTTGTTGCGTCTTGCTGGCGCTGCCTCCGGCGGGTTCCCGGGGTGTGGGCGCCGCCTTTGAGCCTGGCGTTCACGGCAGCGTGGTGGACGAGTGACGTCATCGGCCCCTTCCGCCAATTGGGAGAGAGCGGGAAGTTCAAAGGAAGACGCCGTGCAGAGCTCCGGCGCCTGAGTATCGTCTCTTCTATGATCACCAGTGCTAGCAGCGTTCAGTGAGTTCTTTAACTGAACGTCTCCTGTGTACCAGCGTTTTCAGAGTATCTCTCAGTGGAACATTCCTTGTGCTTCCAGCGTTTGCAGAGTATCTCTCAGTGGAACATTCCTTGTGCTTCCAGCGTTTGCAGAGTATCTCTCAGTGGAACATTCCTTGTGCTTCCAGCATTTGCAGAGTATCTCTCAGTGGAACATTCCTTGTGCTTCCAGCGTTTGCAGAGTATCACTCAGTGGAACAATCACTGTGCTACCAGCGTTACAGTGTATCACCTAGTGGAACATTCACTGTGCTACCAGCGTTACAGTGTATCACTCAGTGGAACAATCACTGTGCTACCAGCGTTACAGTGTATCACTCCGTGGAACATTCACTGTGCTACCAGCGTTACAGTGTATCACTCAGTGGTACATTCTCTGAGTTACATCATTCATTTCTTCAGCATCGCTCACAAGTTCTTCATTCTCCTGTGTGCTTCACCATCGTTCTCAAATCCTCATTAATTTCTTCAGCACCGCTCACAAGTTCTTCATTCTTCTGTGTGCTTCACCATCGTTCTCAAATCATCATTTAATTCTTCAGCATTATACGCCAGTTACTACAGCTAGTTCTACATGAGGAAAACCTACATCCGGCCATCCCTGCTCCGGCCCAGCTGTGGTTCCTCTTTCCGATCATCGGAAGAACCCCCGAGTTCTCAACACTCCGAACCCAGGTCAGTAACACAGCAGTAGGATCGTGTCACAGGAGGTGGAGATCACTCCGGTGGGTGAGGCATTGTACTGGTAGGCAGTCACATCACCTGAAGGAGAATCATGTTACAGGAGGTGGAGATCACACCAGTAGCTGAGGCATTGTACTGGTAGGCAGTCACAGCACCAGCAGGAGGATCTTGTCACAGGAGGTGGAGATCACACCAGTAGGTGAGGCATTGTACTGGTAGGCAGTCACATCACCTGCAGGAGAATCATGTTACAGAAGGTGAAGATCACACCAGTAGATGAGGTATTGTACTGGTAGGCAGTCACATCACCTGCAGGAGAATCATGTTACAGAAGGTGAAGATCACACCAGTAGCTGAGGCATTGTACTGGTAGGCAGTCACAGCACCAGCAGGAGGATCTTGTCACAGGAGGTGGAGATCACACCAGTAGGTGAGGCATTGTACTGGTAGGCAGTCACATCACCTGAAGGAGAATCATGTTACAGGAGGTGGAGATCACACCAGTAGCTGAGGCATTGTACTGGTAGGCAGTCACATCACCTGAAGGAGAATCATGTTACAGGAGGTGGAGATCACACCAGTAGCTGAGGCATTGTACTGGTAGGCAGTCACAGCACCAACAGGAGGATCGTGTCAAAGAAGGTGGAGATCACACCAGTAGGTGAGGCATTACACTGGTAGGCAGTCACAGCAGGAGGATCGTGTCACAGGAGGTGAAGATCATACCAGTAGGTGAGGCATTGCACTGGTAGGCAGTCACAGTACCTATGGTAGCTACACCCCTATATATAACACATGTAACTGTGACAGGAAAGGTGGCCTCTCTCAGCTCTGGGCCCCATAGTAGCTGCCAGGGGCGGACTGGGATCGAACACCAGCCCGGGAAGTTTATGAAAGCAGCCCTATTGGCGGCGGAGTCTGTTGAGGGGGCCTGTCAAGAGGACGGGTCACTCCTCAGAGGTCCTGATTCTGAGATAGACACAGTTGGGGCCTCCTTTGCTTTACGTTATGCTAATGTTTCGAGTTGATCGCTCGCTAGCTACTTTTAGCAGCCGTGCAAACGCATTGTCGCCACCCACAGGGGGGTGTATTTTCGCTTTGCAAGTGTGCGATCGCATGTGCAGCCGAGCGACACGAACACATTTTGTGCAAAACAAGCCCAGGCCTGCAGTTACTTATCCTGTGTGATGATCCTAGCGATGGAGGTCCCGAAATTGATGTCAGATACCAGCCCTGCAAACGCCTGGACACGCCTGCGTTTTTCCAAACACTCCCAGAAAATGGTCAGTTGCCCCACCCACAAACACCCTCTTCCTGTCAATCTCCTTGCGATCGGCTGTGCGAATGGATTCGTCGCTAAAAGCATTGCACAACAACAATGCTCTTTGTACACTTATGACGAGCGTGCACATTGCGGCGCATACACATGCGCAGTTTTGCCATTTTTTTACCAGAACGCAGCGCTGCAAAAATCGGCAGCGAGCGATCAACTCGGAATGACCCCCTTTATGCATATGCTGCTACAATACCCTTCCCTGATGCACGTCTGTACATCTGAATATACAAGGACTGATATGCCCACTTTCAGTGTCTACCGCCACTGCAGTCATGCCTTTAATCTACTTCTGATGTTATTGATTTTTCATTCTACAAACCCCTTTTAACCTTATATGTTTCAAAGTACAAGGAGGAGGAGCACAGATTACATACAGCACAGTACAGGGAGGGAGCACACACTATATACAGCACAGTACAGGGAGGGTGCACACACTACATACAGCACAGTACAGGGAGGGAGCACACACTACATACAGCACAGTACAGGGAGTGGGAGCACACACTACATACAGCACAGTACAGGGAGGGAGCACACACTACATACAGCACAGTACAGGGAGGGGGAGCACACACTACATACAGCACAGTACAGGGAGGAGGAGCACACACTACATACAGCACAGTACAGGGAGGGAGCACACACTACATACAGCACAGTACAGGGAGGGAGCACACACTACATACAGCACAGTACAGGGAGGGAGCACACACTACATACAGCACAGTACAGGGAGGAAGAGCACACACTACATACAGCACAGTACAGGGAGGGAGCACACACACTACATACAGCACAGTACAGGGAGGGAGCACACACTACATACAGCACAGTACAGGTAGGGAGCACACACTACATACAGCACAGTACAGGGAGGGAGCACACACTACATACAGCACAGTACAGGGAGGAAGAGCACACACTACATACAGCACAGTACAGGGAGGGAGCACACACACTACATACAGCACAGTACAGGGAGGGGGAGCACACACTACATACAGCACAGTACAGGTAGGGAGCACACACTACATACAGCACAGTACAGGGAGGGAGCACACACTACATACAGTACAGTACAGGGAGGGAGCACACACTACATACAGCACAGTACAGGGAGGAAGAGCACACACTACATACAGCACAGTACAGGGAGGGAGCACACACTACATACAGCACAGTACAGGGAGGGAGCACACACTACATACAGCACAGTACAGGGAGGAAGAGCACACACTACATACAGCACAGTACAGGGAGGGAGCACACACTACATACAGCACAGTACAGGGAGGGGGAGCACACACTACATACAGCACAGTACAGGGAGGGATCACACACTACATACAGCACAGTACAGGGAGGGAGCACACACTACATACAGCACAGTACAGGGAGGGAGCACACACAAGTAGTGAAACACAGACACAGGGGACCAGCACAGCAGAATCTGTCCCAGTGGCCAATCCGCCCCTGAATACATACATAGCCACCATATTACATACATAGCCACCACATTATTATACAAATAGCACTGCATTACACGTATAGCACCACATTACACGTATAGCACCGCATTACGGGGGTAATTCCAAGTTGATCGCAGCAGGATTTTTTTTTAGCAGTTGGCCCTCATTCCGAGTTGTTCGCTCGCTAGCCGATTTTCGCAGCAGTGCACACGCTAAGCCGCCGCCTTCTGGGAGTGTATCTTAGCTTAGCAGAATTGTGAATGAAAGATTCGCAAAATTGCGAATAGACATTTCTTAGCAGTTTCTGAGTAGCTCGGGACTTACTCTGCCACTGCAATCAGTTCAGTCAGTTTCGTTCCTGGTTTTACATCACAAACACACCCAGCGTTCGCCCAGACACTCCCCCGTTTCTTCAGCCACTCCCGCAATTTCCCCAGAAACGGCAGCGTTTTTTCACACACACCCATAAAACGGCCAGTTTCCGCCCAGAAACACCCACTTCCTGTCAATCACACTCCGATCACCAGAACGAAGAAAAAACCTCGTAATGCCGTGAGTAAAATTCCAAACTTCTTAGCAAATTTATTTGACGCAGCCGCAGTGCGAACATTGCGCATGCGCAGTTAGCGGAAAATCGCACCGATGCGAAGGAAAATAACGAGCGAACAACTCGGAATGAGGGCCCATGTGCACTGCAGGGGAGGCAGGTATAACATGTGCAGATAGAGTTAGATTTGGGTGGGTTATATTGTTTCTGTGCAGGGTAAATACTGGCTGCTTTATTTTTACACTGCAAATTAGATTGCAGATTGAACACACCACACCCAAATCTAACTCTCTCTGCACATGTTATATCTGCCTCCCCTGCAGTGCACATGGTTTTGCCCAACTGCTAAAAAAAATCCTGCTGCTATCAACTTGGAATTACCCCCTACATGTATAGCACTACACGTATAGCACTGCATTACACAAATGGCGCCACATAACACGAATAGCACAACATTACATGTATAGCACCGCACTACACGTATAGCACTGCATTATACGACTAGCACCACATTACATACTGTACATAGCCACCGCATTACATACGTAGACACCGCATAAATAGGCCCATCATCATGAACAGACATTGGGCAGCTATTGGGCAGCTATTGGGCTGAAGGACTTTGCATTAGAGATTGTCCCAGGGCTGGCTGTGAGTGCTGCCTGGTCAGCTGGCATCCTGAGAACAAAGTACATCCTGCTCCTGTTGGGTCCCCAAACCATACACTGTGACCGAAGACGCCCTAACCCTTACACTAACATGATAATGCAAATAATGTAATTAAAAATAACCTCTCTGCTGGGTCCCCTTCAGTGCTCAGTCGCCGCTCTGGCCAGTTCAGTGAGACTGCGGGAGCTGGGGTGGCAGCGAGTGTAGGGAACCCGGCTGTGACCATTGCTTTGCTGCTGCTCCTGGGCCGGGGTCGTTGAATAGACATTTGGCCGGGGTCAGGGAGAGGATGCTGCTGGGCTGGTTAACTTTCTCAAGGTCCCCCATTGGTAGAACAGCATCACCACTTTTCACAGCTAGCGGCACCTGGAAGTGCCCACTAGCCTAACTTCCGGATTACATTCCAATGAACCGCAAGTACTGGAAGCAGTGTGAGCCAGCCCAGCCTGAGTGTGAATCGGCCTGGCTGAGGGGGTTATGGGACCAGCCCATCGGAATCTGTCATGGTGTCCTGGTGGGACAATCCGCCCCTGGTGGGGTGTGTTCAAACTGAAATCTAAATTGCAGTGTGAAAATAAAGCAGCCAGTATTTACCCTGCACAGAAACAATATAACCCACCCAAATCTAACTCTCTCTGCAATGTTATATCTGCTCCACCTGCACTGCACATAGGGGGTCATTCCGAGTTGTTCGCTCGGTAATTTTCTTCGCATCGCAGCGATTTTCCGCTAATTGCGCATGCGCAATGTTCGCACTGCGACTGCGCCAAGTAAATTTGCTATGAAGATTGGTATTATACTCACGGCATTACGAGGTTTTTTCTTCGTTCTGGTGATCGTAATGTGATTGACAGGAAGTGGGTGTTTCTGGGCGGAAACTGGCCGTTTTATGGGAGTGTGTGAAAAAACGCTACAGTTTCTGGGAAAAACGCGGGAGTGGCTGGAGAAACGGAGGAGTGTCTGGGCGAACGCTGGGTGTGTTTGTGACGTCAAACCAGGAACGTCAAGCACTGAACTGATCGCACTGGCAGAGTAAGTCTCGAGCTACTCAGAAACTGCACAGAGAAGTCTTTTCGCAATATTGCGAATCTTTCGTTCGCAATTTTGATAAGCTAAGATTCACTCCCAGTAGGCGGCGGCTTAGCATGTGCAATGCTGCTAAAAGCAGCTTGCGAGCGAACAACTCGGAATGAGGGCCATAGTTTTGCTCATTAAAGAAAGATTTTGCTGCTGCGATCAGGTCTGAATTAGGCCCAATGTTATCTAAACAGCAGACAAAATATTATAATACTGTATATTTCAAGTCACAATTATTTAGAGATGCTGAAAATACAGGATAAAGCAGATTTTCCAAAGGCTTCAATGCTAATATCAGTTTTATAAAATATATATATATATATATATATATATATATATACACTGCTCAAAAAAATAAAGGGAACACTAAAATAACACATCCTAGATCTGAATGAATGAAATATTCTTATTAAATACTTTGTTCTTTACATAGTTGAATGTGCTGACAACAAAATCACACAAGAATGATCAATGGAAATCAAATTTATTAACCCATGGAGGTCTGGATCTGGAGTCACACTCAAAATGAAAGTGGAAAAACACACTACAGGCTGATCCAATTTGATGTCATGTCCTTAAAACAAGTCAAAATGAGGCTCAGTAGTGTGTGTGGCCTCCACGTGCCTGTATGACCTCCCTACAACGCCTGGGCATGCTCCTGATGAGGTGGCATATGGTCTCCTGATGGATCTCCTCCCAGACCTGGACTAAAGCATCCACCAACTCCTGGACAGTCTGTGGTGCAACGTGGCGTTGGTGGATGGAGCGATACATGATGTCCCAGATGTGCTCAATTGGATTCAGGTCTGGGGAACGGGCGGGCCAGTCCATAGCATCAATGCCTTCGTCTTGCAGGAACTGCTGACACACTCCAGCCACATGAGGTCTAGCATTGTCTTGCATTAGGAGGAACCCAGGGCCAACCGCACCAGCATATGGTCTCACAAGGGGTCTGAGGATCCCATCTCGGTACCTAATGGCAGTCAGGCTACCTCTGGCAAGCACATGGAGGGCTGTGCGGCCCCCCCAAAGAAATGCCACCCCACACCATTACTGACCCACTGCCAAACCGGTCATGCTGGAGGATGTTGCAGGCAGCAGAATGTTCTCCTTGGCGTCTCCAGACTCTGTCACGTCTGTCACATGTGCTCAGTGAGAACCTGCTTTCATCTGTGAAGAGCACAGGGCACCAGTGGTGAATTTGCCAATCTTGGTGTTCTCTGGCAAATGCCAAACGTCCTGCACGGTGTTGGGCTGTAAGCACAACCCCCACCTGTGGACGTCGGGCCCTCATACCACCCTCATGGTGTCTGTTTCTGATCGTTTGAGTAGACACATGCACATTTGTGGCTTGCTGGAGGTCATTTTGCAGGGCTCTGGCAGTGCTCCTCCTGTTCCTCCTTGCACAAAGGCGGAGGTAGCGGTCCTGCTGCTGGGTTGTTGCCCTCCTACGGCCTCCTCCACGTCTCCTGATGTACTGGCCTGTCTCCTGGTAGCGCCTCCATGCTCTGGACACTACGCTAACAGCAGACACAGCAAACTTTCTTGCCACAGCTCGCATTGATGTGCCATCCTGGATGAGCTGCACTACCTGAGCCACTTGTGTGGGTTGTAGACTCCGTCTCATGCTACCACTAGAGTGAAAGCACCGCCAGCTTTCAAAAATGACCAAAACATCAGCCAGAAAGCATAGGAGCTGAGAAGTGGTCTGTGGTCACCACCTGCAGAACAACTCCTTTATTGGGGGTGTCTTTCTAATTGCCTATAATTTCCACCTGTTGTCTATTCCATTTGCACAACAGCATGTGAAACTGATTGTCAATCAGTGTTGCTTCCTAAGTGGACAGTTTGATTTCACAGAAGTGTCATTGACTAGGAGTTGTTTGTGTTCCCTTTATTTTTTTGAGCAGTGTATATATATATATATATATATATATACACACACACACACACACACACACACACACACACACACACACACACACACACCATAGGCGTGCGCAGACACTGACAGGCGGGTGCCGCTCCGGACTTCCCCCCCTCCACGGCATTATAGTGTTCTCTCACCTCCCTTGTCCTGGATATAGACTGCTTACCTGGACCGCCCAGGTGAGCAGTCTATATCCAGGACAGGGGAGGTGAGAGAACACTATAATGCCGTGAAGGAGGGGGGAGTCCGGAGCGGCACCCGCCTGTCAGTGTCTGCGCATGCCTATGACTCACACAACAATAGGAGAATCGGCGCCAGGGGGTCGTATCAACACCCAATTTTTTAACCCTTGAATGGTTAACGATGTTTAAAACAAAGTAATAACATGTTCCAACATATAAAATTTATTAAAAGACATAATAACTTCAAAATCAATATTGATACAGAGGAGATGTGTTATTCCACACTTTAAGCAGTATGACTCTTAGCGTTGAATACAACTGTAGGTGATTGACAACAGTCTCCTCCTTCTTCTTATAGTTGGTTCGGAGATAACATCACAATAGATAACCCAACGCGTTTCGTCTTATACAAAAGACTTCATCAGGGGTACATCTATAATTGCAGAAACATTTATCAAAACTAAATACTATAAAAGATCTAGACTAGAATAATACATTCCATTAAAACATGAAAAGAACATGTAATTATACAAAATATGTCCGAGCAGACAGAAAGAGGGCAACAACAAAAAAAGGAAGAAAGAACATCATGATGGTATCTTGGGTCATACCTCGAATGACTGGAACGTACAGTTGTTTATACGAATAGTAAAATACGATAAGACTCGTCATAAGTGTTTGGTGGGAAATCCCATATATCACCGGGGCTTTCTGGTATACAACCAGTTTGGCCTAATTAAGAAATATTGATCTGATCAAGTATGCTGGACTGTAACATTATACATTAAATAGGAAAATATCAAAAATATCAAAGTGTCGCCTCACGTACCTATAGTGAGAAAACTTGTAAAAGAAAAATTTGGATACCCAGGTACAGAAAAATCACTTAGATCGGGAACCTGATGAATTCATATTAGGCAAATAATGAATGAATGCATATATTTATATAATTGATCAATTAATGATGTTAATTCTAATAGCAGATGGGTAACACATCTTTTTGTGGAACCTCATCAAATTATAAGGCTGTCCCTATAACAGGGGTATTCCACACGAACAGAAAATTAGTGCCTCATCAGTATCTATATTGCTGGTAGGGGATACTATTATTATTAATGACCATTTTATATCAGGAATAAACAACTCTAACAAATCATACAAACAGAGATGTGCTCTTAATTGTCAGTGGAAAAGTGCAAATCTGCAAAACCAGACACTAAGGGGTATATTTACTAAGCTCCCGATTTTGACCGATTTGGTGTTTTTTCTTCAAAGTGTCATCTCGGGAATTTACTAAACTCAAATCTCGGCAGTGATGAGGGCTTAACCGAGCAAGGCGGGAAGATCCGAGTCGCTCGGCCCCGTGTAAAAAAACCTGAAGTTCGGGCGGGTTCGGATTCCGAGGAACCGAACCCGCTCATCTCTACTTTAATCTACTTCTGATGTTATTGATTTTTCATTCTACAAACCCCTTTTAACCTTATATGTTTCAAAGTACAAGGAGGAGGAGCACACACTATATACAGCACAGTACAGGGAGGGGGAGCACACACTACATACAGCACAGTACAGGGAGGGAGCATACACTACATACAGCACAGTACAGGGAGGGAGCACACACTACATACAGCACAGTACAGGGAGGGAGCACACACAAGTAGTGAAACACAGACACAGGGGACCAGCACAGCAGAATCTGTCCCAGTGGCCAATCCGCCCCTGAATACATACATAGCCACCATATTACATACATAGCCACCACATTATTATACAAATAGCACTGCATTACACGTATAGCACCACATTATACGTATAGCACCGCATTACGGGGGTAATTCCAAGTTGATCGCAGCAGGATTTTTTTTTAGCAGTTGGGCAAAACCATGGCCCTCATTCCGAGTTGTTCGCTCGCTAGCCGATTTTCGCAGCAGTGCACACGCTAAGCCGCCGCCTTCTGGGAGTGTATCTTAGCTTTGCAGAATTGCGAATGAAAGATTCGCAAAATTGCGAATAGACATTTCTTAGCAGTTTCTGAGTAGCTCGGGACTTACTCTGCCACTGCGATCAGTTCAGTCAGTTTCGTTCCTGGTTTTACATCACAAACACACCCAGCGTTCGCCCAGACACTCCCCCGTTTCTTCAGCCACTCCCGCGTTTTCCCCAGAAACGGCAGCGTTTTTTCACACACACCCATAAAACGGCCAGTTTCCGCCCAGAAACACCCACTTCCTGTCAATCACACTCCGATCACCAGAACGAAGAAAAAACCTTGTAATGCCGTGAGTAAAATTCCAAACTTCTTAGCAAATTTATTTGACGCAGCCGCAGTGCGAACATTGCGCATGCGCAGTTAGCGGAAAATCGCACCGATGCGAAGGAAAATAACGAGCGAACAACTCGGAATGAGGGCCCATGTGCACTGCAGGGGAGGCAGGTATAACATGTGCAGATAGAGTTAGATTTGGGTGGGTTATATTGTTTCTGTGCAGGGTAAATACTGGCTGCTTTATTTTTACACTGCAAATTAGATTGCAGATTGAACACACCACACCCAAATCTAACTCTCTCTGCACATGTTATATCTGCCTCCCCTGCAGTGCACATGGTTTTGCCCAACTGCTAAAAAAAATCCTGCTGCTATCAACTTGGAATTACCCCCTACATGTATAGCACTACATGTATAGCACTGCATTACACAAATGGCGCCACATAACACGAATAGCACAACATTACATGTATAGCACCGCACTACACGTATAGCACTGCATTATACGACTAGCACCACATTACATACTGTACATAGCCACCGCATTACATACGTAGACACCGCATAAATAGGCCCATCATCATGAACAGACATTGGGCAGCTATTGGGCAGCTATTGGGCTGAAGGACTTTGCATTAGAGATTGTCCCAGGGCTGGCTGTGAGTGCTGCCTGGTCAGCTGGCATCCTGAGAACAAAGTACATCCTGCTCCTGTCGGGTCCCCAAACAATACACTGTGACCGAAGACGCCCTAACCCTTACACTATTATGATAATGCAAATAATGTAATTAAAAATAACCTCTCTGCTGGGTCCCCTTCAGTGCTCAGTCGCCGCTCTGGCCAGTTCAGTGAGAGTGCAGGAGCTGGGGTGGCAGCGAGTGTAGGGAACCCGGCTCCGACCATCTCTTTGCTGCCTGCTCCTGGGCTGGGCTCGTTGAAGAGACCTTTGGCCGGGGCCAGGGAGAGGATGCTGCTGGGCTGGTTAACTTTCTCAAGGTCCCCCATTGGTAGAACAGCATCACCACTTTTCACAGCTAGCGGCACCTGGAAGTGCCCACTAGCCTAACTTCCGGATTACATTCCAATGAACCGCAAGTACTGGAAGCAGTGTGAGCCAGCCCAGCCTGAGTGTGAATCGGCCTGGCTGAGGGGGTTATGGGACCAGCCCATCGGAATCTGTCATGGTGTCCTGGTGGGACAATCCGCCCCTGGTGGGGTGTGTTCAAACTGAAATCTAAATTGCAGTGTGAAAATAAAGCAGCCAGTATTTACCCTGCACAGAAACAATATAACCCACCCAAATCTAACTCTCTCTGCAATGTTATATCTGCTCCACCTGCACTGCACATAGGGGGTCATTCCGAGTTGTTCGCTCGGTAATTTTCTTCGCATCGCAGTGATTTTCCGCTAATTGCGCATGCGCAATGTTCGCACTGCGACTGCGCCAAGTAAATTTGCTATGAAGATTGGTATTATACTCACGGCATTACGAGGTTTTTTCTTCGTTATGGTGATCGTAATGTGATTGACAGGAAGTGGGTGTTTCTGGGCGGAAACTGGCCGTTTTATGGGAGTGTGTGAAAAAACGCTACAGTTTCTGGGAAAAATGCGGGAGTGGCTGGAGAAACGGAGGAGTGTCTGGGCGAACGCTGGGTGTGTTTGTGACGTCAAACCAGGAACGTCAAGCACTGAACTGATCGCACTGGCAGAGTAAGTCTCGAGCTACTCAGAAACTGCACAGAGAAGTCTTTTCGCAATATTGCGAATCTTTCGTTCGCAATTTTGATAAGCTAAGATTCACTCCCAGTAGGCGGCGGCTTAGCATGTGCAATGCTGCTAAAAGCAGCTTGCGAGCGAACAACTCGGAATGAGGGCCATAGTTTTGCTCATTAAAGAAAGATTTTGCTGCTGCGATCAGGTCTGAATTAGGCCCAATGTTATCTAAACAGCAGACAAAATATTATAATACTGTATATTTCAAGTCACAATTATTTAGAGATGCTGAAAATACAGGATAAAGCTGATATTCCAAAGGCTTCAATGCTAATATCAGTTTTATAAAATATATATATATATATATATATATATATATATACACTGCTCAAAAAAATAAAGGGAACACTAAAATAACACATCCTAGATCTGAATGAATGAAATATTCTTATTAAATACTTTGTTCTTTACATAGTTGAATGTGCTGACAACAAAATCACACAAGAATGATCAATGGAAATCAAATTTATTAACCCATGGAGGTCTGGATCTGGAGTCACACTCAAAATGAAAGTGGAAAAACACACTACAGGCTGATCCAATTTGATGTCATGTCCTTAAAACAAGTCAAAATGAGGCTCAGTAGTGTGTGTGGCCTCCACGTGCCTGTATGACCTCCCTACAACTAGAGATGAGCGGGTTCGGTTCCTCGGAATCCGAACCCGCCCGAACTTCATGTTTTTTTTCACGGGTCCGAGCGACTCGGATCTTCCCGCCTTGCTCGGTTAACCCGAGCGCGCCCGAACGTCATCATGACGCTGTCGGATTCTCGCGAGACTCGGATTCTATATAAGGAGCCGCGCGTCGCCGCCATTTTCACTCGTGCATTGAGATTGATAGGGAGAGGACGTGGCTGGCGTCCTCTCCATTTAGATTAGAAGAGAGAGAGTGAGATTGATTTGAGACAGAGACACTTGATTTACTGGAGCTTAGGAGTACTGTAGAGAGTGCAGAGTTTAGTAGTGACTGACCACAGTGACCACCAGACAGTGCAGTTTTATTTAATATAATCCGTTCTCTGCCTGAAAAAAACGATACACAGTGACTCAGTCACATACCATATCTGTGTGCACTGCTCAGCCCAGTGTGCTGCATCATCTATGTATATATCTGACTGTGCTCACACAGCTTATAATTGTGGGGGAGACTGGGGAGCAGTGCCAGTTATAGGTTATAGCAGGAGCCAGGAGTACATATTATTAAAATTAAACAGTGCACACTTTTGCTGCAGGAGTGCCACTGCCAGTGTGACTGACCAGTGACCTGACCACACTGACCACCAGTATAGTTAGTAGTATACTATATTGTGATTGCCTGAAAAAGTTAAACACTCGTCGTGTGACTTGTGTGGTGTTTTTTTTTTTTATTCTATAAAAAACTCATTCTGCTGACAGACAGTGTCCAGCAGGTCCGTCATTATATAATATATACCTGTCCGGCTGCAGTAGTGATATATATATATTTTTTATATCATTATTTATCATCCAGTCGCAGCAGACACAGTACGGTAGTTCACGGCTGTAGCTACCTCTGTGTCGGCACTCGGCAGTCCATCCATAATTGTATACCACCTACCCGTGGTTTTTTTTTCTTTCTTCTTTATACATACATACTACATCTCTTTATCAACCAGTCTATATTAGCAGCAGACACAGTACAGTAGTCCACGGCTGTAGCTACCTCTGTGTCGGCACTCGGCAGTCCATCCATAATTGTATACCACCTACCCGTGGTTTTTTTTTCTTTCTTCTTTATACATACATACTACATCTCTTTATCAACCAGTCTATATTAGCAGCAGACACAGTACAGTACGGTAGTCCACGGCTGTAGCTACCTCTGTGTCGGCACTCGGCAGTCCGTCCATAATTGTATACCACCTACCCGTGGTTTTTTTTTGCTTTCTTCTTTATACATACATACTACATCTCTTTATCAACCAGTCTATATTAGCAGCAGACACAGTACAGTAGTCCACGGCTGTAGCTACCTCTGTGTCGGCACTCGGCAGTCCATCCATAATTGTATACCACCTACCCGTGGTTTTTTTTTCTTTCTTCTTTATACATACATACTACATCTCTTTATCAACCAGTCTATATTAGCAGCAGACACAGTACAGTACGGTAGTCCACGGCTGTAGCTACCTCTGTGTCGGCACTCGGCAGTCCGTCCATAATTGTATACCACCTACCCGTGTTTTTTTTTTCTTTCTTCTTTATACATACTACATCTCATTATCATCCAGTCTATATTAGCAGCAGACACAGTACAGTACGGTAGTCCACGGCTGTAGCTACCTCTGTGTCGGCACTCGGCAGTCCGTCCATAATTGTATACCACCTACCCGTGGTTTTTTCTTTTCTTTCTTCTTTATACATACTACATCTCATTATCAACCAGTCTATATTAGCAGCAGACACAGTACGGTAGTCCACGGCTGTAGCTACCTCTGTGTCGGCACTCGGCAGTCCGTCCATAATTGTATACCACCTACCCGTTGTTTTTTTTTTCTTTCTTCTTTATACATACTACATCTCATTATCAACCAGTCTATATTAGCAGCAGACACAGTACGGTAGTCCACGGCTGTAGCTACCTCTGTGTCGGCACTCGGCAGTCCATCCATAATTGTATACCACCTACCCGTGGTTTTTTTTTCTTTCTTCTTTATACATACATACTACATCTCATTATCATCCAGTCTATATTAGCAGCAGACACAGTACAGTACAATAGTCCACGGCTGTAGCTACCTCTGTGTCGGCACTCGGCAGTCCATCCATAATTGTATACTAGTATCCATCCATCTCCATTGTTTACCTGAGGTGCCTTTTAGTTGTGCCTATTAAAATATGGAGAACAAAAATGTTGAGGTTCCAAAATTAGGGAAAGATCAAGATCCACTTCCACCTCGTGCTGAAGCTGCTGCCACTAGTCATGGCCGAGACGATGAAATGCCAGCAACGTCGTCTGCCAAGGCCGATGCCCAATGTCATAGTACAGAGCATGTCAAATCCAAAACACCAAATATCAGTAAAAAAAGGACTCCAAAACCTAAAATAAAATTGTCGGAGGAGAAGCGTAAACTTGCCAATATGCCATTTACCACACGGAGTGGCAAGGAACGGCTGAGGCCCTGGCCTATGTTCATGGCTAGTGGTTCAGCTTCACATGAGGATGGAAGCACTCAGCCTCTCGCTAGAAAACTGAAAAGACTCAAGCTGGCAAAAGCACCGCAAAGAACTGTGCGTTCTTCGAAATCCCAAATCCACAAGGAGAGTCCAATTGTGTCGGTTGCGATGCCTGACCTTCCCAACACTGGACGTGAAGAGCATGCGCCTTCCACCATTTGCACGCCCCCTGCAAGTGCTGGAAGGAGCACCCGCAGTCCAGTTCCTGATAGTCAGATTGAAGATGTCAGTGTTGAAGTACACCAGGATGAGGAGGATATGGGTGTTGCTGGCGCTGGGGAGGAAATTGACCAGGAGGATTCTGATGGTGAGGTGGTTTGTTTAAGTCAGGCACCCGGGGAGACACCTGTTGTCCGTGGGAGGAATATGGCCGTTGACATGCCTGGTGAAAATACCAAAAAAATCAGCTCTTCGGTGTGGAAGTATTTCACCAGAAATGCGGACAACATTTGTCAAGCCGTGTGTTCCCTTTGTCAAGCTGTAATAAGTAGGGGTAAGGACGTTAACCACCTCGGAACATCCTCCCTTATACGTCACCTGCAGCGCATTCATAATAAGTCAGTGACAAGTTCAAAAACTTTGGGCGACAGCGGAAGCAGTCCACTGACCAGTAAATCCCTTCCTCTTGTAACCAAGCTCACGCAAACCACCCCACCAACTCCCTCAGTGTCAATTTCCTCCTTCCCCAGGAATGCCAATAGTCCTGCAGGCCATGTCACTGGCAATTCTGACGAGTCCTCTCCTGCCTGGGATTCCTCCGATGCATCCTTGCGTGTAACGCCTACTGCTGCTGGCGCTGCTGTTGTTGCTGCTGGGAGTCGATGGTCATCCCAGAGGGGAAGTCGTAAGCCCACTTGTACTACTTCCAGTAAGCAATTGACTGTCCAACAGTCCTTTGCGAGGAAGATGAAATATCACAGCAGTCATCCTGCTGCAAAGCGGATAACTGAGGCCTTGACAACTATGTTGGTGTTAGACGTGCGTCCGGTATCCGCCGTTAGTTCACAGGGAACTAGACAATTTATTGAGGCAGTGTGCCCCCGTTACCAAATACCATCTAGGTTCCACTTCTGTAGGCAGGCGATACCGAGAATGTACACGGACGTCAGAAAAAGACTCACCAGTGTCCTAAAAAATGCAGTTGTACCCAATGTCCACTTAACCACGGACATGTGGACAAGTGGAGCAGGGCAGGGTCAGGACTATATGACTGTGACAGCCCACTGGGTAGATGTATGGACTCCCGCCGCAAGAACAGCAGCGGCGGCACCAGTAGCAGCATCTCGCAAACGCCAACTCTTTCCTAGGCAGGCTACGCTTTGTATCACCGCTTTCCAGAATACGCACACAGCTAAAAACCTCTTACGGCAACTGAGGAAGATCATCGCAGAATGGCTTACCCCAATTGGACTCTCCTGTGGATTTGTGGCATCGGACAACGCCAGCAATATTGTGTGTGCATTAAATATGGGCAAATTCCAGCACGTCCCATGTTTTGCACATACCTTGAATTTGGTGGTGCAGAATTTTTTAAAAAACGACAGGGGCGTGCAAGAGATGCTGTCGGTGGCCAGAAGAATTGCGGGACACTTTCGGCGTACAGGCACCACGTACAGAAGACTGGAGCACCACCAAAAACTACTGAACCTGCCCTGCCATCATCTGAAGCAAGAAGTGGTAACGAGGTGGAATTCAACCCTCTATATGCTTCAGAGGTTGGAGGAGCAGCAAAAGGCCATTCAAGCCTATACAATTGAGCACGATATAGGAGGTGGAATGCACCTGTCTCAAGTGCAGTGGAGAATGATTTCAACGTTGTGCAAGGTTCTGATGCCCTTTGAACTTGCCACACGTGAAGTCAGTTCAGACACTGCCAGCCTGAGTCAGGTCATTCCCCTCATCAGGCTTTTGCAGAAGAAGCTGGAGACATTGAAGGAGGAGCTAACACGGAGCGATTCCGCTAGGCATGTGGGACTTGTGGATGGAGCCCTTAATTCGCTTAACAAGGATTCACGGGTGGTCAATCTGTTGAAATCAGAGCACTACATTTTGGCCACCGTGCTCGATCCTAGATTTAAAACCTACCTTGGATCTCTCTTTCCGGCAGACACAAGTCTGCTGGGGTTGAAAGACCTGCTGGTGAGAAAATTGTCAAGTCAAGCGGAACGCGACCTGTCAACATCTCCTCCTTCACATTCTCCCGCAACTGGGGGTGCGAGGAAAAGGCTCAGAATTCCGAGCCCACCCGCTGGCGGTGATGCAGGGCAGTCTGGAGCGACTGCTGATGCTGACATCTGGTCCGGACTGAAGGACCTGACAACGATTACGGACATGTCGTCTACTGTCACTGCATATGATTCTCTCAACATTGAAAGAATGGTGGAGGATTATATGAGTGACCGCATCCAAGTAGGCACGTCACACAGTCCGTACTTATACTGGCAGGAAAAAGAGGCAATTTGGAGGCCCTTGCACAAACTGGCTTTATTCTACCTAAGTTGCCCTCCCACAAGTGTGTACTCCGAAAGAGTGTTTAGTGCTGCCGCTCACCTTGTCAGCAATCGGCGTACGAGGTTACATCCAGAAAATGTGGAGAAGATGATGTTCATTAAAATGAATTATAATCAATTCCTCCGCGGAGACATTGACCAGCAGCAATTGCCTCCACAAAGTACACAGGGAGCTGAGATGGTGGATTCCAGTGGGGACGAATTGATAATCTGTGAGGAGGGGGATGTACACGGTGATATATCGGAGGATGATGATGAGGTGGACATCTTGCCTCTGTAGAGCCAGTTTGTGCAAGGAGAGATTAATTGCTTCTTTTTTGGGGGGGGTCCAAACCAACCCGTCATATCAGTCACAGTCGTGTGGCAGACCCTGTCACTGAAATGATGGGTTGGTTAAAGTGTGCATGTCCTGTTTATACAACATAAGGGTGGGTGGGAGGGCCCAAGGACAATTCCATCTTGCACCTCTTTTTTCTTTTATTTTTCTTTGCGTCATGTGCTGTTTGGGGAGGGTTTTTTGGAAGGGCCATCCTGCGTGACACTGCAGTGCCACTCCTAGATGGGCCCGGTGTTTGTGTCGGCCACTAGGGTCGCTTATCTTACTCACACAGTCAGCTACCTCATTGCGCCTCTTTTTTTCTTTGCGTCATGTGCTGTTTGGGGAGGGTTTTTTGGAAGGGCCATCCTGCGTGACACTGCAGTGCCACTCCTAGATGGGCCCGGTGTTTGTGTCGGCCACTAGGGTCGCTTATCTTACTCACACAGTCAGCTACCTCATTGCGCCTCTTTTTTTCTTTGCGTCATGTGCTGTTTGGGGAGGGTTTTTTGGAAGGGCCATCCTGCGTGACACTGCAGTGCCACTCCTAGATGGGCCCGGTGTTTGTGTCGGCCACTAGGGTCGCTTATCTTACTCACACAGTCAGCTACCTCATTGCGCCTCTTTTTTTCTTTGCGTCATGTGCTGTTTGGGGAGGGTTTTTTGGAAGGGACATCCTGCGTGACACTGCAGTGCCACTCCTAGATGGGCCCGGTGTTTGTGTCGGCCACTAGGGTCGCTTATCTTACTCACACAGTCAGCTACCTCATTGCGCCTCTTTTTTTCTTTGCGTCATGTGCTGTTTGGGGAGGGTTTTTTGGAAGGGACATCCTGCGTGACACTGCAGTGCCACTCCTAGATGGGCCCGGTGTTTGTGTCGGCCACTAGGGTCGCTTATCTTACACAGCGACCTCGGTGCAAATTTTAGGACTAAAAATAATATTGTGAGGTGTGAGGTATTCAGAATAGACTGAAAATGAGTGTAAATTATGGTTTTTGAGGTTAATAATACTTTGGGATCAAAATGACCCCCAAATTCTATGATTTAAGCTGTTTTTTAGGGTTTTTTGAAAAAAACACCCGAATCCAAAACACACCCGAATCCGACAAAAAAAATTCGGTGAGGTTTTGCCAAAACGCGGTCGAACCCAAAACACGGCCGCGGAACCGAACCCAAAACCAAAACACAAAACCCGAAAAATTTCCGGCGCTCATCTCTACCTACAACGCCTGGGCATGCTCCTGATGAGGTGGCATATGGTCTCCTGATGGATCTCCTCCCAGACCTGGACTAAAGCATCCACCAACTCCTGGACAGTCTGTGGTGCAACGTGGCGTTGGTGGATGGAGCGATACATGATGTCCCAGATGTGCTCAATTGGATTCAGGTCTGGGGAACGGGCGGGCCAGTCCATAGCATCAATGCCTTCGTCTTGCAGGAACTGCTGACACACTCCAGCCACATGAGGTCTAGCATTGTCTTGCATTAGGAGGAACCCAGGGCCAACCGCACCAGCATATGGTCTCACAAGGGGTCTGAGGATCCCATCTCGGTACCTAATGGCAGTCAGGCTACCTCTGGCAAGCACATGGAGGGCTGTGCGGCCCCCCCAAAGAAATGCCACCCCACACCATTACTGACCCACTGCCAAACCGGTCATGCTGGAGGATGTTGCAGGCAGCAGAATGTTCTCCTTGGCGTCTCCAGACTCTGTCACGTCTGTCACATGTGCTCAGTGAGAACCTGCTTTCATCTGTGAAGAGCACAGGGCACCAGTGGTGAATTTGCCAATCTTGGTGTTCTCTGGCAAATGCCAAACGTCCTGCACGGTGTTGGGCTGTAAGCACAACCCCCACCTGTGGACGTCGGGCCCTCATACCACCCTCATGGTGTCTGTTTCTGATCGTTTGAGTAGACACATGCACATTTGTGGCTTGCTGGAGGTCATTTTGCAGGGCTCTGGCAGTGCTCCTCCTGTTCCTCCTTGCACAAAGGCGGAGGTAGCGGTCCTGCTGCTGGGTTGTTGCCCTCCTACGGCCTCCTCCACGTCTCCTGATGTACTGGCCTGTCTCCTGGTAGCGCCTCCATGCTCTGGACACTACGCTAACAGACAGACACAGCAAACTTTCTTGCCACAGCTCGCATTGATGTGCCATCCTGGATGAGCTGCACTACCTGAGCCACTTGTGTGGGTTGTAGACTCCGTCTCATGCTACCACTAGAGTGAAAGCACCGCCAGCTTTCAAAAATGACCAAAACATCAGCCAGAAAGCATAGGAGCTGAGAAGTGGTCTGTGGTCACCACCTGCAGAACAACTCCTTTATTGGGGGTGTCTTGCTAATTGCCTATTTCCACCTGTTGTCTATTCCATTTGCACAACAGCATGTGAACCTGATTGTCAATCAGTGTTGCTTCCTAAGTGGACAGTTTGATTTCACAGAAGTGTCATTGACTTGGAGTTACATTGTGTTGTTTGTGTTCCCTTTATTTTTTTGAGCAGTGTATATATATATATATATATACACACACACACACACACACACACACACACACACACCATAGGCGTGCGCAGACACTGACAGGCGGGTGCCGCTCCGGACTTCCCCCCCTCCACGGCATTATAGTGTTCTCTCACCTCCCTTGTCCTGGATATAGACTGCTTACCTGGACCGCCCAGGTGAGCAGTCTATATCCAGGACAGGGGAGGTGAGAGAACACTATAATGCCGTGAAGGAGGGGGGAGTCCGGAGCGGCACCCGCCTGTCAGTGTCTGCGCATGCCTATGACTCACACAACAATAGGAGAATCGGCGCCAGGGGGTCGTATCAACACCCAATTTTTTAACCCTTGAATGGTTAACGATGTTTAAAACAAAGTAATAACATGTTCCAACATATAAAATTTATTAAAAGACATAATAACTTCAAAATCAATATTGATACAGAGGAGATGTGTTATTCCACACTTTAAGCAGTATGACTCTTAGCGTTGAATACAACTGTAGGTGATTGACAACAGTCTCCTCCTTCTTCTTATAGTTGGTTCGGAGATAACATCACAATAGATAACCCAACGCGTTTCGTCTTATACAAAAGACTTCATCAGGGGTACATCTATAATTGCAGAAACATTTATCAAAACTAAATACTATAAAAGATCTAGACTAGAATAATACATTCCATTAAAACATGAAAAGAACATGTAATTATACAAAATATGTCCGAGCAGACAGAAAGAGGGCAACAACAAAAAAAGGAAGAAAGAACATCATGATGGTATCTTGGGTCATACCTCGAATGACTGGAACGTACAGTTGTTTATACGAATAGTAAAATACGATAAGACTCGTTCATAAGTGTTTGGTGGGAAATCCCATATATCACCGGGGCTTTCTGGTATACAACCAGTTTGGCCTAATTAAGAAATATTGATCTGATCAAGTATGCTGGACTGTAACATTATACATTAAATAGGAAAATATCAAAAATATCAAAGTGTCGCCTCACGTACCTATAGTGAGAAAACTTGTAAAAGAAAAATTTGGATACCCAGGTACAGAAAAATCACTTAGATCGGGAACCTGATGAATTCATATTAGGCAAATAATGAATGAATGCATATATTTATATAATTGATCAATTAATGATGTTAATTCTAATAGCAGATGGGTAACACATCTTTTTGTGGAACCTCATCAAATTATAAGGCTGTCCCTATAACAGGGGTATTCCACACGAACAGAAAATTAGTGCCTCATCAGTATCTATATTGCTGGTAGGGGATACTATTATTATTAATGACCATTTTATATCAGGAATAAACAACTCTAACAAATCATACAAACAGAGATGTGCTCTTAATTGTCAGTGGAAAAGTGCAAATCTGCAAAACCAGACACTAAGGGGTATATTTACTAAGCTCCCGATTTTGACCGATTTGGTGTTTTTTCTTCAAAGTGTCATCTCGGGAATTTACTAAACTCAAATCTCGGCAGTGATGAGGGCATTCGTATTTTTTTTTAAGTCAAAGTTAAAAAATACGATTGAATACACCATCTGTCAAACGCGGCTGTTTAGGTTTACAACTCGGTAATTTACTATGCATTCGTATTTGAAATCTCTACCATGAAAGTGCATTAGCGGCCGTAAAAAAAAGTGATTCGTAAAAAAAGGCTGGAAAAAAATAGACCTGCTTTTGAGAAGCGTGTTTACATGTGTTTCCAATTCTACATTAATCACACCTGCATTTTTGGCCCTTTAAAAGGGACCCAAGCACATTTTTCAAATCTCTCACTCTGAAATGGCTGCTGCCGTGTGTAGTACTGATTTCTTGTTTGCTGTGGGATACCTGAGACTGCTCCATGAGGCTACAATAAACCAGGGCCAGGAAACTGAACATGGTCAGCAGGTTGTCCAGGTGCCGCGGAGGCCTCGTTTTTTTAGGGGGCGTTTAAACTTAAACGCATTGGCCGATGACCAGGTCATACAGATGTCCGGCTAAATAGAAACAACATTTTCCGTCTGTATGACCTTGTCAAACTGGACCTAGACCCTGAGACAGCACGCTCTCGTTCTGTCTCAGGCCTGCACAAACTCCTGGCTGTGTTGCTCTTTATGGCTACTGGCAGCTTTCAGGCTGTGACTGGCGATGTAATTGGTATCTCACAGCCCACCTTTTCTAAATATTTAAATCAGGTGAGTTAAAACATACATACTCCTCTATGTCTAAGTGGTGCTTCTGTTATGTAATATAACACAGTATTGTATTTATTACAGGTCATGACACTCACCTTATATTTTATAATGTCCACTCAGGTTTTGGATGCTTTGGATACACACATAGATGCCTCTTGCTGCTTCCCTACCCAGGAGTCGCAGTGGCATGCAGTCAGGGTAGCTTTCTATTAGCTTGCTGGCATGCCCAATGTGCTGGGTGCCATAGATTGCACACACGTTGAGCTGAGACCATCTAGGGCAGGGGTGGCCAACCAGTCAGTGACAAAGAGCCAAAAAACCTTGTTAGGTACGTCAAAGAGCCGACATCGAGCCGATGGCGCACATATAGAAATGGAATGTGGCCTTGTGCCTGCTAGACCACACCCCTGGTATAAAATACATTGAAAAAGCCAGAACGACATAAAATAAAATTTTTTAAGCTAGATCCATTAAAAAAGGCACTTTCACATAAAATAATTGAAAAGGCCAGATTCACATAATAAACCAGCTCCCCCGTGTGTCACTCCAGTCAACACCCTCCTATCACTCCAGCCAGCTGCCCCATGTGTCACTCCTGCTAGCACCCTCCTATGTCACTCTAGCCAGCTCCCCCGTGTCACTCCAGTCAGCTCCCCCGTATGTCACTACTGCCAAGACCCTCCTGTCACTCCAGCCAGCTCTCCCATGTGTCACTCCAGCCAACACCTCCCTTCACTCCACCCAACTCTTCCATGTGTCACTTCTGCTAGCACTCTCCTATGTCACTCCAGCCAGCTCCCCCGTGTCACTCCAGCCACCTCTCCCATGTGTCACTACTGCCAAGACCCTGCTGTGTCACTCCAGCCAGCTCTCCCATGTGTCACTCCTGCCAACACCCTCCTGTCACCCCAGCCAGCTCTTCCATGTGTCACTCCTGCTAGCACCCTCCTATGTCACTCCAGCCAGCTCCTCCATGTCACTCCAGGCAGCTCTCCCATGTCACTACTGCCAAGACCCTGCTGTGTCACTCCAGCCAGCTCTCCCATGTGTCACTACTTCCAGCACCCTCCCGCGCCACTCCTGCCAGGACCCTCCTGTGTTTCTCCAGCCAGCTCTCCCATGTGTCACTCCTGCCAACACCCTCCTGTCACTCCAGCCAGCTCTCCCATGTGTCACTACTGCCAAGACCCTCCTGTCTCTCCAGCCAGCTCTTCCATGTGTCACTCCTGCTAGCACCCTCCTATGTCACTCCAGCCAGCTCCACCGTGTCACTCCAGCCAGCTCTCCCATGTGTAACTACTGCCAAGATCCTACTGTGTCACTCCAGCCAGCTCTCCCATGTGTCACTACTTCCAGCTCCCCCATTTGTCACTACTGCTTCCACCCTCTATCACTCCAGCTATCTCTTCCATGTGTCACTACTTCCAGCACCCTCCCGCGTCACTCCTGCCAGGACCCTCCTGTGTCTCTCCAGCCAGCTCTGCCATGTGTCACTCTAGCACACCCTCATGTATCACTACAGCCCCCCCATCAACTCATGCCATTACAGCAGTCCCTAATGTGTCCTCTGTTTGCTTGTGGGTGTCTCACCTCTAGTATCCGACTCCTTCAGTTTTCAGTCCCTGTAGTGCTGCTGCGTGTCTGGCTGGAGTGCAGCGGGTTCTGTATCTGTTGTGGTCACATGATTTAGAGTGTTGTGAGCCACATTTGAATAAAGAAAGAGCCACAGGTTGGCCACCGCTGACCTAGGGGCAGCAATACATTTATACCAATAGACATCTGGCCCACTCCACTAATGTCCAGGTGGTTTGTGATGCAAATCTAAAAATTATGAGTGTTGTGGGTTACCATGGTGGCTGCCATGACTCCTTCAACCTCAGTCAGTCATCCCTCTTTGATAAATTTGAGGCCGGACAAATGCCTGATGGATGGCTGCTGGGTATGTTCGAAGTTTGTTGTGTGTATGTGTGTTAACCTCAACATCGTCATTATGTAAGCTATTTTTTGCCTAAACCACATGTCCTAATGTTGCCTTAATCTATCATTCAGGTGATGGGGGATATGGCTGCTTCTCTTGGCTTCTTACTCCATTGTCCCAACCTGATTCCCCTGCTGAACGCAATTACAATAATGCACATAAGTCCACGCGGAATGTGATAGAAAGATGTTTTGGGGTGCTGAAATCTAGGTTTCGTGTCTGGATTAGTCTGCAGGGCTTTTGTTGTATAGTCCCTCAAAGGTGACTAGGATTGTGTTCTGCTGCTGCTTTCTTCATAACATGTGTTTGTGCCAACATCTGCCACATGTTGAGGAGGAGGAGGATATTGGTGATGAAGAAAACAGTCAGCAAGTAGAGGAGTTAGAAACATCTGGCGACAGTGTGAGTAGAGATGTAGGGAGGCAGGTAAGGCAAGAACTGATTCTGCATCATTTTACCGGTAAGTCTTAATTTTGCTTACTCAACATTGGCTAACACCAATCCTAAACAATATGTAGTTATGAATTATGTTTGTGATGCTGTATTGTTTCATGTTAGGCATGTTGTTTACAGTTAGTCACTAACATTTTAGTCAGTCAATAACAAATTAAACATTGCACATATAGCGTTTGAGTCATTTATTACCTTAAACACTTGTTTTTGGTTGGGCACAATTCTATATTGTTGAAATATGGTTGCCAATACTGTATATACTATTGCAGGGTTGCTCATTTCCTAGGGTTTTTTTGCTAGCTGCAGAGGATTGTGATGGCACATTGGGCCGTGTTTTGCTGGATCGTCTAACTGGGGAGGTAACTGGGGTCTGGCTAGGTGTGGTTGTCTCTGAGCTTGAGCCCTGTTGCTGGGATGCCAACACATTTATGTTTTGGCTCAGGTTGTTGAGGCTTGCTGTGAGTTGTATGGTTGCGGCTGTGTTGTTGGAGATGATTCTGGACAGGCTTTCAGTGATTAACTGATTGTTCTGAATGATTTGAATGAGAGCTTGATGATGGCGGTGTTGTTCGTCCATTATGCACTGAAAACTTGCTATCAGTTGGCTGTTGTCTGCTCTCGTCTGCTCCATGGTATTGGCCACTCTGCCAAGTTGCACAATCATTCTGCCTGAGTTTCTACTGAGTCTAGGTAGATGATGGGGCAGACTGGCAAGATATTGGCTGTGTGTGTTGAGACAGGCATAGTTTTGTGCCTGTTGTGTGGCCCAACTGGACCAAAACTCTGGTCCCATTTGTGGCTGGGGTGGTGTTGGGCTCAGTTGGGGGGTGGGGCTTGTTTGGGGTGGTGGAGATATGTCAGCCGGCGTGGTTGGCTGGTTATTATCAATTGCTTGCAGGTGGAGTGTGAATGTTTGCTGCAAGTCAGTTTCCTGCTGGTTATCCAGGGGCATGATGTCTGGATCTGTATGGGGTTGAAGACAGCCACAATTTAGTTACTGTTGGGCTTCTGGTTGGTTTCAGCTTTACGTCAACATGCATTACTTTTTAATATGCATGTTGTAAATTATAAATAGAGTGTGGGCTAAACTTGAAATATTATTGTACATTATTTTAGAAACATGTGGCTTCTTATGTACCCTACTCATTCCAACAATTTTTAAGGAAAATGTTGGACTATGAGCCTTACTTAATGGCCAAACACATAGAACTATAAAAATTCCACCACTGACATATTATGTTTAAAGCTTCCTTTTGCCAAACAAACACAATACATTTAATGTGTTCAACAATACACTCATACATTGTTAAAGGCTGTCAGTCTTGCCCAGTAAACCTTTTCAATTATAGTGAAAAAACATATGTTAAAAAATATGGTTGGCAGAAGTGGGCATACCTATTTTGCGCATATTGTTAAGTTGAGATGTGAACCATGAAATAATGCTTACCATGGGGTCAAATTACTAAGATGGAAGTTCGATTTAAGATGGGATGTTGTCCATAGCAACCAATCACATTGCAGGGATTATATTCGAGAAGGTGCTGTATTAATGTAACATAGAATAGGATTGGTTGCTATGGGCAACATCACATCTTAAATAGAACTCCCATCTTAGTAACGTTACCCCCATGTGTTTGCTGGTGTGGATTAGTACAAGGATGAGTGTGTGCTTTTGGTCATGTTTTTTTTGTGTGCAAAAACACTGTGTAAAATGCACTTTGTTTTATTTTTTATGTTTACTCACCAGACAGCTGAGGGGATTGTGGTTCCTCGGTTTGTGGACTGGCCAAAATGGCTTCTGGTAGCTGAGCCAACACAGTGGAGATGCACCGTTGTGGTGGTGAGGATGCGGGTGTAGTTACCGCCTCAAGACGGCGTCTCTTGCTACCCATCTTCTGGAGACTGGCAGACCCCTGTGAATGTCATCTTAGTGGAGTGTGGTGCGGTGATGAAGTTCCTATGGGATAAAATAGACATTATAATTCTGTCTTTCTATGTGTTTGCAGAAGATGTGTATACACAAAATTCTTACCTGCATCGCCAGCATCCGCATCTCTTGGCAGTGTGGTTTGTGTCCTGGCTGTGCTGGCTTTCGTACTGTAGAAATATGAAGTTTGACCTTATGATCAATATATTGTGATTAGATATTTAATCAAAAACCTTATTGTGATGTGGACATATGAAGAACATTATTAGAATTAAACAAAACTTCGGTTATGCTTTTCTGGCTGACTTCATTGGGTGTGTATACTCTAATTATGAACCAATTACACCAACCAATCCATACCCTAAGGTGCAGAATTAGCAATATTATACAACTACAAAACCAACCGTGGATGTTTAACACACCAAGAATATTAGTCTCTAACAAAATAATTTATTTCTGACAAAAATAATTCACAACAACCAAATATATTATTAAAAAAAAAAAAAAAAAAAAAAAAAAAGATTCAGCGGCAATAATCACATCATGCACACAAAGGCCTACCCAGAACAATAACCATAAATACATTCAACAAAATGGACTAAGCATTCATGAAAACACATGAGTCACACTTCATTTAAAGTCCCCCCCAAAAATGACACAAAAAACAAAAAAAACCCAGAACAGAATAAATTGATGTAGCAAAAGGGCCAGGACAACTGCTAACTTCACAATACAAAGGAAAAAAACATAACTATTTATGTACAAAACTACATCACCAACACATTCGAACAGTGAACCAACTTACAATCACAATTAGCTACAATACATTTCAGACAACTAAGGACAAAGCACATATGTTAAAACAATATAAATATTGTACAACAAACTCACCATCCTGCCTTGGACGATCCGAATCCCGGACATTAGTCGCACCTACCACTTCTGGCGGAATAAGGGACCGCACAGGCTCCTCCCACTCCCGATACGACGCTCTGAAGGGATGGCCACCCCCTGTTTGTCTGGCTGACTTTGCCTCCTTGGCCATCTTAGCCTTGACACGGCGCTTGATGTCCTAGAATCGCTTACGACACGTGTCCTCCTCACCACACCCTCACTGTTAACTGCCGCTACTACCTTCCCCCACAGAACACTCTTCCTTCGTGAAGGAACCTTGACGGCATCAGGCCCAAACAGCTGACGATGATGTCTCATCAGCTCCCGCACCAATGCTAATTCTCTGCATAGCTGAACTTCACACTGCGCCCCATCTTTGTAGTGGTGCGTGGCTACAGAGCCACAGCACCATCACTGTCACTCTCACTCGAGGCCGCAGCACCAACCTCCCCCTCCTCCTCCCCCTCACTAACCTCCTCCACCTACCTCACCTCCTCCCTCTCACTCACCTCCTCCACCTCACTCACCTCCTATACCTCACTCACCTCCTCCACCTCACTCACCTCCGCCACCTCACTCACCTCCGCCACCTCACTCACCTCCGCCACCTCACTCACCTCTGACTGGGACATATTCCGGACAAACAACAAATAACACTGCTAAAAATAAAACACAAAACACACTCATCCACTACCACTACACACCACACACACACACACACACCAAGCACACACACACACACACACACACACACACACACACACACACACACAATGACAATAGACTGAGAAATAAAATTACAAAGACAAAAAAACTAAACAAACTTTTAAATAACTACACAACAAGTATGACAAGACTACTTACACACACAGTACAGCACTCAGCAATCGCAAAAAACCACCTCAAATCCTCCAAAAACTCCAAACAACTCTCCAACACCAAACACCACTTCCTCTCACCTCTCCACTAGCTAAACCCACGAGGTTCAGTCGGTTTGGGGCGGTTTTATAGTAATGAGCACAGACACTCCTCCATCACAAAACCAACCAATCACGGACGAGTGACAAAACCCAACACGGCCGCAAAAACACAAAATCGGCCGCATTCTACCTTTGAAAAACACGAATGACGGGGGCGTGGCCTGGAGGCTGAACGGAGTAGCAGCACGAACGGGAGGCTCCACTCTACCTGTGGAAATAAACCTCCGTTTTCTTTCCCCCTGCTATTTATATCCCCCCTGCCTTTAGCCCCTGCGGCTGTGGGTACCCCCTGCTGTGGTGGATCAGTGCTGCGGAATCGGGGAGCCGGTCTACTGGCTCCCGCGGATTGTGGCCTATCCACCTCTCTGAAGCCGGGGCCTCGATTTGGGCCCGCCGCCTACCTCTTTGTTGCTTGCCCATGGGTCTCCGGGTACTCTCTTTTAATGTGAAGGGCCTGAATAGCCCTCAAAAGAGAGGTAAGCTCTTTGCCTCCCTTAAACTCCATAAAGGCGACCTGGTATTTCTCCAGGAGACCCACTTCCTACATAACTCCCACCCTACGCTGCAATGTAAACCATACCCTGATTCTTTCCATGCCTGTGATCATTCAGCCAAGAAACGGGGGGTCGCGATTTTATTCGCCCATCACCTCACCTTTGAGCTTCTAGATTCCCATGCCGACAAGGATGGCTGGTTTCTTGTTTTAGTGGGGAAACTTAACAACAAACTATGCACCCTAGCTAACGTCTATGCCCCGAACCAACGACAGGAACTATTCTTTGCAAAGCTAGATACTCTCCTTACTCGAGTTCGGCAAGGCGACCTCATACTTGCTGGGGACTTTAACTCTGTTTTAAATCCAAAGATAGACCGCTCTCCCTCTCTCCTTACTGCTTCCCCGTCGGACTCCCTCCGCTCTAGATCCCTCCTCCGTCTCATGCGATCCCAACTTCTCTATGACTCCTGGAGGATAAAAGATCCCTCTGCACGTGACTATACCTTTTATTCTGCTCCTCATAATTCCTACTCCCGCATTGATATGGTCCTGCTCAGCCATGTTCTTGCCTTGAATCTCCACGCTGCCCATATACACCCACTGATCTGGTCTGATCATGCCCCTATCTCTTGTGACCTCTCGGGTCTGCTCTCATGCCCCCGCCCCATGACATGGCGTCTTAACGACTCCCTCCTTCACAACCCGGGGATACGTTCCCATCTTCGGGACTAGATTTCAGACTATTTTACCCTGAACGATTCCCCTGACATTTCTAGGTCCACTCTCTGGCTGGCACACAAGGCAGTTCTTCGTGGGCACATTATCAGCCTGGCCTCAAAAATTAAGAAACAGTCCCTCACTCAGTTCAACAAACTCTCTATTAAACTCCACACACTCGAGGCCCAGCATAAAGCGTCCTCCGACCAGGCTATCTTGTCTGAACTCTGTACAGTCAAAGCAGAACTTGATCTCCTTCTCTCCAGACGGGTGGCCAAACATCTCAAATGGCTTCGCCAGTCTTTTTACGAGAAGGGAGACAAGGCAGACAAGATCCTACTACACTGACTTGTACAACCTTCCACCCCCCTCACCTGGTTCTTCCTCTCTGTCCCACCCTGTCCTAGTCTCTCATTTTCTTTCTGCTTCTAACTTGCCTAGATTGCCTCAGGACGCCATGGACCATCTTAACAGTGAGATCTCGGTGGAAGAAATTGCCCAGACTATACTAATGCAAAAAATTGGTAAATCCCCGGGCCCGGACGGGTTCACGGCTCTTTACTACAAAAAATTCTCCGATCTTCTCTCCCCCCACCTTCAGGATAGGATTGTCCATGGCGACTCCTTTCCTCCTGAGATGTTGGAGGCTAGAATAGTGGTGATCCCTAAGGAAGGCAAGGATACCCTTAACTGCGCTAGCTACCGACCTATATCTCTCTTGAACCTGGACCTGAAAATTTACGGTAAAATCCTAGCCAACCGCCTTAACCCGTATCTCCCTTCCCTTGTCCATTACGACCAGGTGGGGTTTATCCCGGGCCGCCAGGCGAGGGATAAAACCAGACGTGCTATTGATCTTATACACATCTCGAATTCCAGGGGATTCCCCACTATCATGCTCTCCTTAGATGCTGAAAAGGCATTTGACTGGATCTCCTGGAGTTTTCTGAGAGCCGCCCTCGAGGGTCTGGTGGCTTTCTCACTGGTGTCCTGGCACTATACTCCGCCCCCTCTGCCACAGTCTTAATCAATGGCGCCCCATCTGCTCTGGTCCGCATCTCAAATGGTACACGTCAGGGATGCCCTCTCTCACCGCTAATATTTGCCCTCATTATCGAGCCCCTCGCTTCTCAAATTAGAGCTCATCCAAATATACACGGTATACAAGTAGGCCGTATCGATCCTAAAATCTTCCTCTTCGCTGACGACATTCTACTCTCCCTGACCCAGCCCCTTATCTCACTCCCAAATTTATTTTCAGTCCTGCATTCTTACAGCCTTATATCAGGCTACAAGATCAATTATTCCAAGTCCGAGGCTATGCTGCTCCATGTCCCTCACCGAGAGGCTGAATCCCTTCGCGCCAATTTCAATTTTAAATGGCAGCCCACAAAGATTTGGGGATTTATTTGACCTTCCGCTACGAGTCTCTCTTACGGGAAAACTTTCCACCCCTCCTCACCAGAACACTCGCTGACCTGACATCCTGGAACAGTCTCTTCATTTCGTGGCTGGGCAGGATCATAGCGGTTAAAATGACCATAGTCCCCAAATGGCTTTACCTTTTCCAGACCCTCCCTGTGGCAGTTCCGGCCTCCTTTCTTCGCACTACCCAACGAGCCATCATGCGTTTTATCTGGAACCACAGACTCCCCCGCATCGCCGCCAATACCCTGAAACGGCCAACCTCCGCTGGCGGTAGAGGTCTCCCTGATATCAAACTCTACTACCTAGCCTCCCACCTATCTCATATTGTCACCTCTTATGCTCCTACGGGATCTGAATCCTGGTTGGATATCGAGGCAGCCCTCGTTAACCTCTCAGACCTGACCCCCTTATGGGGTCTGCCCTCTACCTCCCGACCCCCAACCTCCAAACTCCTCCCCACTATTAAATGTAACCTTAAAATTTGGGATTCCCACTCTCTGAAGATGGGTCTCACCACTACCCCCTCGCCCTTGACCCCCATCTAGCAGAACCCTATGTTTCCTCCTGGATTCTCGCTTACGAGATTCCGTACATGGATAACGCTGGGCTTCAAATTCCCGACTAATTTTGCCGATCGGGGCCAATGGCTGTCCCTACCTGACCTCTAACAGAAGACTCCCTCGTACTCACTTAATCCCTTTCAATTCCTACAAATCCGGCACTTCTTAGGTTCTCTGCCCTCCTCCGCTTTGCTCCGAGTCCTCACTCCCTTTGAAAGTTTATGCATTAACTCTCACCTCTCCAAAGGCTTAATCTCCCAACTTTACTCCCTTTTACTAGATTCTTCCCTCCCCTCCTCCTGGCCCCACGAACTCGCATGGGAGCATGATATTGGGCCCCCTCCGGAGAGCGAAGACTGGGAGGACATGAGACTGGGGATTGCTAAATGCTCTATTGCTACTGCTTTTAAGGAGACTGCCTACAAAATTTACTACCGTTGGTACTACACCCCTGATAGACTTAAACTCTTTCCGTCTTCCTCCCCTAATTGCTGGAGGAATTGCGGATCTAGAGGCACTATGCTACACATATGGTGGACCTGCCCGTCCATCGTCTCCTTTTGGAATCTAGTCCACTCCCTCCTTAACTTCCTTCTGGACTCCCCCATGCTGAAAGATCCCTGGATCTTTTTGCTGTGTTACCCTCCCCCGATGCTTAATAAATTCTCCCAAAAACTGACTGCACATATTATAACTGCGGCAAAATCGCTGATAGCTCTTAATTGGAAGAACCCCTCTCCACCCTCTCTTTCGTCTCTTAAAACCTAAATTTGGCATATTGCATCAACGGAGAAGATTACATATTATCTCCACGACCGGGGTCACGTTTTTGAGCATGTTTGGGCCCCCTGGATCGCTGCTGAACGTAGATTGCCGTCTCTCCCCTCTTGCTCTTAGCTCCTTCCGCAGACCCATGGGCATTGCCTACTACTCCACCTCCATCGCCTTGCTCCTTTTCTTCTCTTTTCTCTTCTTCTCTCCTCTTCTTTTTCTCCTTCTTATCTTGTCTCGTCTCTCCCTTGCCCTCCCACTCTTTCTTTTTTCTGATCTCACTATTTCCAGGATATGTACTGTGATTGTATTATATCGTGGTTTCCCCTCCCCCCTATCCCCCTCTTCCTCCCCCCCCCCCCCCAAATTTGATACTTGATTACTAATGTTTTACTTCTGATTATTCTCGTTGTTTATTCTAAAATTGTGGTTTCTGTTTGACGTTGGTTCGCCTGACCGCCTGTCCGCCTGTCCCTTTTGTCAATGTATTGTTTGCCCATTCTGTTTAACCACGCAAAAATAAAGAATTAAAAAAAAAAAAAAGAAAAACACGAATAACATCGACATCGAAAAATGAAAATAATCAAAACACGACAGCATAGTAAATGAGGCGTAAAAAATTCAAAAAGTTGCAAATTCACACATTCGATGCCAATCGTGATTCATCTCCCACCAAATTGACATAAATACGAATTTTAGTAAATATACCCCTAAGAGTACTGGGATAAAATGTCTCAGATAAGCCTATGTGCACATGAGCACACAACAATAAGCTCTTCATTATCATATTTTAGGGAAGAAATATAAATCAGTGAATCTAAACACTGAGAACACTAGAATACAATGTTACAAAAAACATATAAAATGTATAATAACACTTTAAACATTTAAACAGAACTTTGTTCAGAGTAGTGTCACATTATCCATAATAATGATTCTCACCTTTCTGTGAATCTGCAGCAGAAGCTCAGTACCTGTGTAATGGAACACTGAGCTAGGTACAAACCCTTATAAAGGGAAGGGATGATGATGTCATCTAGTACCCTAATATGATTGGTGCAGAGATAAAGACCTTAAACTGCTTAATTATTAATGATACAAATTTACCAAATCATAAACCATATTACACTCTTATGTGAATTAATGTGCTTTAATAATAAACACTATTAAACCAGCCTAATGCAAGAAAAACTTTTATTATTAAATAACCCACAATGCATAGCGTTATCACAACCTGAGACTGACTTCGTTTGATTGACAGTCTATGTCTCCATTCATTACGTGTGAAGGGCGGGTACTGTGGCCAGTATTTTTTTTTCTTTCCCACTAGGCTTATATAAACATCCCAGACTGTTATGGGCCCGTGCTCTGGGGAATATACTCCCCGCACGCACCTCCAGCAGCCTCCGATCGTTGAACCCAGCCTTTATTATTGACTCCGTGCGCCCGCTGCAGCGGGATCCTGTGCGTTCCAGCGCCATTTTTGTTGTGCATTCCACCAGGCTAGTTGGGCGCTTCCCATCACCTGACCAAATCACGTGTGTTGAGAACGCCTATCCTAGGGCTCTATTACAATTAGGGGAGCTGGGAAGCCAAACGGCTAGGTACTTAGTAACTAAGTGGGTGAGATTTGATACATGTTTAACTACTGTGAACATTTCAAACAATCCTATGTGGCATAAAGACTAATCAAATCTACCAGGTTAATGCGAGACATATTTGCTGCGCAAACCAGTGTATTAAAAAGAAAAGATTTTTGTTGTGAATATACAATGACGGATAATAAAACTGCATATTACGTATATATAATTAATTATTAAATAGATATTAGCTGTAAGTCCAAATTTAAAACAGGACTCGAAGCCATAAAGAATTCTATGCTAATGTGGACCCGTATTAAAGGAAATATACACCTTGCACATGTCACCCCCAGTGCATTCACTACTACTCTCCTTTTTTTATATAAAACAACACTGCAGCGGGACCAAGTGTGCACTATCGTCATTTTTATTATGCGTTCCAACTACACAGCTATGGAACATCTGACTAAGTCACGTACAGTACCAATATAAGAGTTCACCTCTATTTTAAAAGGTTAGAGGGAAAAAAAGGAGCTTAGTATATCAAAGTTAAATAAAGATGGTACACTCCTAAATAAATATATAAACAGCCATATCAGTTGTATATGGCTATCTGAAACCCTGTGATTTAATTCATACTATGTGTGAAGTGGTGAAATAATAGTCTGCTACTAAATAAATTGTACACCTAATATGACCTTCACACTACCTATACTGTGTTACGTATAAAAAATAACAATACTCATGATTCAATTAATGAACATGATTATTAACAAAGTGTAGTCGTGTTCTAAAATACTATATATATTAGTTACATACCACTTACTAAATGTGGCTAATTAAATGTGAAACCTAATTCCTATACCTAGATGGGCTAACAGCGCCCAATTAACGTGATATATCTTAATATACAATCTGTGTTTCAGGAAAAAGAAACTATACCAAAATCCATATATTTGTCACTATCAAAACCTTTATTACAACACCTTTGGGTGAGGTTAACTCTATTATCACCACTATGAACAAAGTTCCATTTTTACAGTAATAATAAAATAAATAAAGAATAATAAAATAAATATACACGAATAACAATTCACTGTGTTGTATCCCTAACACCAGACTCCTAACTATCCTCCTAGGTTATATCTGGGAAAGGTGTGTTTAATATTATACAGAAAAGTAAAGGATCAAATTCTACCCAATAATAGGCATGATGAATAAACCCTGGGCAAGTATATCTGCTCTTAGAGGAAGGCTACCATGTCTATACTCTCGTTCAATCCATTCGGGATGAGAGTGTTCAGAGTATAGATCCAAAAGGATTACCTTTTGGTTAACTGTTTGTCTCTGTCCCCTCCTCTTTTATCTTCCTGTATATGTTCAATGACCGTGAATGTCAGGCCCTGAACATCAGAATCGTGTTTTTCCTGGAAATGATGGGGGAGGCTATGATTCTGAACCTTATTTTTAATATTCCGCAGGTGTTCCTGTATCCTAATTTTAAGACACCTCTTGGTTTTACCGATATAGGTTAACTTGCAGCTACACTCGATCTTATACACCACGTAGTTAGTGTTGCAAGTGACCACTGACTTTAAATGATGTACTTTCTTACTCTCGTCTTTCCAACAAAAGCCTTTTTTGTCAACAAAACGGCAGCAATTACATTTGTTGCACGGGAACAGACCTGATCTCTTCATGAGAGGGTGTCCACTAGTGGTATCCATATTCTGGTGGTTAAATTGAAGTTGACTGGGCGCCAATAGGTTCTTAAGGTTTTTTGACTTTCTAAAGATGATGTTGGGTCTGTCTGGTAGGTGTGGTCCCAATACAGGATCCTTTAAAAGAAGGTGCCAGTGTCGATCCAGGATACGCTTAATCTTAACGTTTTCCTGGTTGTATTTCATAATAAATGGTCTCTCCAATTGGCGTTTATTATTAGTGTGGCCTTGCCTCTCTAGAAGACTCTTCCTATCAATTTCTGAGGCACGGACTTGATCTTTGCGTAGTTCCATCCCTTTGTATCCACTATCGATAAACTGTTCCACCAAAATGGATGATTGTTCCCAATAACTGTCCATGTTATTACAGTTCTTCCTCATTCGCACGAACTGGGAGTATGGAACAGTGGTCTTCCACCTGGACAAATGGCAACTGTCATAGGGTATAAAACTATTGGCGTCTGTTTCTTTGAAAAAGGTTTTCGTACTGAGAATACCCCCATCGTCAATGCTTAAGAGAACATCTAAGTAGTCAATGACCAATGCGTCTTGTTTATACGTAAACTTAAGATTGAAGGTATTATTCTAGAGTCCAAAAATGAAGCTGTCAAGGGTGTCGACCTCACCATCCCAAACGAAGATCAAGTCATCTATGTATCTCTTATAGAATCTGATATTAGGACAACTGAATTCTCCATTGGAGTATATGACACCATTCTCCCAGTCATCCATATAGATGTTAGCATACGATTGGGCAAACTTCGTCCCCATCGCAGTCCCTTGTTTTTGTCGGTAGTACTTCCCCTCAAACTCAAAATAGTTATGGTTTAAGATGAAAAAGATGCTCTCTAACAGAAATACTCTCTCGTCTTCGCTAACTAGACTGTCCTTGATCAAAATTTTATTGACTGCTTCACTCCCTTTTACATGAGGGATGGAGGTATACAGTGCTTGGACATCAACTGTTACCCATCTTTATGTGGGCTGCCATTGGAACTCCCCAAGGATTCTTAACAGATCAGTCGAATCTTTCAAATATGATAACTGGTTCTTGACATATGGTTGGAGTTTAATGTTGAGAAAGTGTGACAAGTTGGATGTTAAAGAATCCACCCCTGCCACTATTGGTCTACCGGGGGGTGGAATCACCCCTTTATGTACCTTGGGTAGGTGGTAAAACACAGGCACCCTTTAGGGAGAGCGGTCCGGCCAACGCAGGCATGGCCGGACCGTTGGGGGGAGGGCGGTCCACGACGGCTGCGTGACATCACATGCAGCAGCTGCGGGCCAGGGAGCGATCAGTAGCTCCCGGCCAGCATGTTAAAGCTGTGCTGGCCGGGAGCTACTCTTGAAGTGCAAAGGCATCGCCGCTGTGCGATGCCTTTGCCCTTCTGCGGGGGGGGGGGGGGGGGCGGCACAGACATGCAGGGCGGACTAGCATTGTGCTGGGCGTCCCCGCGCATGTCAGTGTGAATGATCGTAGCTGTGCTAAATTTAGCACAGCTACGATCAACTCAGAATGACCCCCAATGTGCGTCAGGGTTTTCATATAATATAGTGGTTTTCACAGGATATACTTTTGTTGGTATTTTCTCTGTGTTTTACAGTCACCATTTACCTCTTAAATCCCCCGTGTGTGCTCTGCCTGTTGTCACACTATCCGAGGGGATTTTTGTTAGATATTCTGTCAGCTTTTATTGTACTATTCCACCCTACGGTAAAGCTTTCATGTAATGTCAAGTTCATCTTATGATCCATAGAAGTGTCTTAGTTAATGTTATGACCCATAGTAGTGCCCTAGTTCAAATTACATCACATTGTAGGGCTGTCAGCACATGGTATGCAACACAGTACCCCCAATTCACATTATGACATAGTGTTCCCAGTACATATCATGCCCCATTTAGTGCCTCAACTTCATATTGTGCCACATAACAAGTATCCCAGTTAATATTAAGTAACATTGTAATGCTCTCCAGTTCAATTTCCACCACACTACAATGAGCAGGCCCAGGGACATAACTAGATAAATTGTAGGCCCCAATGGCAAAAGATTGTAAGGGCCCCTATGTACCACCAAATGGTGAAAAATGTCTATCGCATATGTAACTTTCACAGCAAAGGTGGGCCCTTCTCAGCTCTGGACCCCATAGCAGCTGCACTGCCTGCGCCTATGGTAGCTACGCCTTTGGCTCTGTATAGCAGCCTGGTTTTGAAAGTTTTCGATTGAAATGACCCGACAACATTATGCAGTGGGTCCAATGGGGATTTGATAACAGTTACATAGGAAAGAGAGGCCACATAGTGAGATAGCTGCATAATCGATAGAAAGCTGTAGGCTGGTATACCAAACATAGACTGAAGTTGATGAACAGACATTTGCTTGCCACCTGGGTCAAACACCTGGGATATAAGTTTCAAGCCTTTCCGACGGAGGCGCCTAAAATCTAAATTGTCGAGGCCTGGCGGGAACATTGGGTTGCCCCAAGTGGGAAGCCTTTCGGACACTAAGTGGTTTCTTTTCAAAGTTTTACAGAATGCTAGCCAAGCTTCATAGGTATCTCTGAAAAAGATATGAGAGTAAACTTCTTGTGGGATATGTGTTTTCGGGGTATGAAGTAGTGCTCCCGGAGAATATGGATGAAGTAGGGCACAGTCCAATTCATATATAGAAAACGTACTGTGTTCCAATAACCAATAAAGCGCGTATCTGATAAGAAGTGCTCTGGAGTATAGAAGCAAATTTGGAAAGCCAAGGCCACCTGCGGATTTAGGTAATTGAAGTTTTGAAAGTGAAATCCGAGGTTTACGAGATTTCCAAATAAATTTGCTCAGTGTCGGACTGGGGCATGTAGGGCCCACCGGGGGAATGCAATGGGAGGGGCCCATGTTTAGGGGTGTGGTCAGTCTGCAGAGGGGGTGTTGCCTGCCACCTCATTGGTTTTACTAACCATTAGAGAGTGCAACGTCTGGGCCCCTAAAATAACTATATACAGTAAATTCAGCTGCTGCATGCATGATCACGTACCAGATTAATAACAGATTAATAACAGCAATGCACTGTAGAAAATACACCATAGTCCAGTATAATGTAACATATGTATAATGTATAATTCAAGTGCACAGTCTGGAATCTGATCCTTAGAGCAGGAGGAGGGCCCCCAGGCAGTGGGGCCCACCGGTGGTTTCCCCTTAACCCCTGTGGGCCAGTCCAAGCCTGAATTTGCTACATTGTTTAGTGATCGCTTTACAATCTTTAACAGAAAGTTTGAATAATATATGTAAGCTTAGGGAAAATAATAGATTTAATAATTTAAATTCTACCCAGTAGAGAAAGGGGGAGATCATGCCATGTCTCAGTATTATTATTAATATTAGTAATAGCCGGTAAAAAGTTTAGTTTATAGAGGCCATCAATCTTGTTAGGGATCTGTATCCCCAAGTATTTAATATGTGAGGACTTGAGTTTTATAGTGTGCAGGCGGGTGTCAGTTAGAAATCAAGGGAGAAGGAGCTCAGACTTATTAATGTTAACTTTGTAACCAGAAAAACTACCAAACTGGTCAATAATATTAAGGGCTTCTGGGGTAGAGTGTTGGGGGTGAGACAGAAATAACAACATATCATCCGCAAACAAGAAGACTCGTAGATCGATACCTCCAATGCATATGCCTTGGTATAATGGTGAAGATCTTTTGCAACCGCAAGCGGTTCCAACGCTAGTGCGAATAAAAGTGGAGATAATGGGCAGCCTTGCCGTATGCCCCTCAAATCCTTGAAGGGGTCTGACATGATTAAATTACATAGAATCCTGGAAGCTGAGGAAGAATATAAGGTAGTTAGGAAAGTCAAAACAGGTGGTCTTCAGGTTGCTGGCGGTCGGGGTCCTGGCGACCAGCATACCGGCGCCGGCATACCAACCACCGGCATACTAACATCTTTTCTCCCTCTTGGGGGTCCACGACCCCCCTGGAGGGAGAATCGATAGCGCGGCGTGCGTAGCGCACCACCGTGCCCACAGCGTGGCGAGCGCAGCGGGCCCACAAGGGGCTTATTTGCGCTCGCCCAGCTGTCGGTATGCCGGCGGTCGGGATTCTGGCGCCGGTACGCTGGCAAATCATACTTCCTTCCGTCAAAACGGTATAGGGTATCAAATAAGTGGTCCCAGTGCACCATGTTGAAGGCTTTTTCAGCATCAAGTGAAATAATTGCTCTCGGAATATTCGACCTGGTGCACTGGGAGTCGCAAATTACTGAGAGGACCCGGCGGATATTTGAAATCGGGTTTCTGCCCATAACAAAACCCATTTGATCTTGATGCACTAAAAGGGGAAAAATCAGTTTAAGGCGATTCGATAAAATTTTAGTTAATAATTTATAATTTAAGTTAAGAAATGGGCCTGTAAGAAGCCGGGTCAGAAAGATCCCTGCTTGGTTTTGGCAAAATTCTAATGTTAGCCATGTTAAAATATAGTGGCATCGAGTTACCCTGAAGGACGGTATTAAAAACAGCTACTAAACAAGGTGCTATTTTCAGGGCAAGTAATTTATAGTATTCTGACGTAAAGCCATCCGGGCCTGGTTCTTTACCGGGCTTCAGGTGTGCAATGGAATCTAGCACTTCTTGGAGTGTAATAGACTGGGTAAGGGAAGTGCTTGCATCGTCGGGTAGTTGTGGTAGAGCTAAGTGTTCCCAAAACTTAGCTTCTAGAGCAGTGATTTTCAACCTTTTTTTACTCGCGGCACACCGAACAATATTTTAAAAATGCCAAGGCACACCATCAGTTCCCCACAGAAAAAAGCAAAACACACACATTGGCCCTCACAGTAAAAAAATAAATTAAAAATCCACACATACATTTGCCTACACAGAAAAAACAATCACATTGCTCCCCACATAAATCAATCACATTTCTCCCCACATAAATCCTATTGCTCCCCACATGAATTATTCACATTGTTCCCCCCATAAATCCATAAATTCTTATTCTCCCCACATAAATCCTATTGAAATCCTATTGTTCCCCACAGGAGAAATAAAGTAACAAATATTATTATCCGCTGTCCTCCTCCCTCTCTCTCTCAGTGGCGGGGGTTGTTCATAGTGGAGTTCTGCAAATACTGAGCAGCGGGCGGTCGGGCAGGTGTGGATGTGGGTCGGCAAGGAAAGCTGTGTATGCAGGCGGAGGGCTGGGGGGGGGGGCTGGATGGGAGGTGAGACGCGGTGGCTGTGACCTATGATATCACATCGTTTTCAAGGCATAGGTCATGGCTGGAGCACGACTGATTCTCTAAGAAGAGGCCGGGCCAACGGGATCCGGTCTGAAGATCGACAGTGTCTAGGTCGACAATGTTTAGGTCGACCACTATAGGTCGACAGTCACTAGGTCGACATGGATGGAAGGTCGACAGGGTTTCTAGGTCGACATGTGCTAGGTCGACAGGTCGACATGAGTTTTTCCAAATTTTTTTTTGGGGGGGATTTTTTCATACTTAACGATCCACGTGGACTACGATTGTTACGGTAAAGTGTGCCGAGCGAAGCGGTAGCGGAGCGGTAGCGGAGCGATGGCACCATGCCCGAAGCATGGCGAGCGAAGCGATGCGCCATGCGAGGGGTCGCGGTGCACTAATTTGGGATCCCGGTCACTTTACGAAGAAAACGACACAAAAATAAATAAAATCCTCATGTCGACCTTTAGACCTGTCGACCTAGCACATGTCGACCTAGAAACCCTGTCGACCTTCCATCCATGTCGACCTAGTGACTGTTGACCTATAGTGGTCGACCTAAACATTGTCGACCTAGATACTGTCGATAAAATGAACCACACCCGGGCCAACAGTTCACTCTGAAGGTGCAGGAAGCTCTGCTCTAGCTCCGCGGCACACCTTGCAACTGGTCGCGGCACACTAGTGTGCCATGGCACACTGGTTGAAAAAGCCTGTTCTAGAGTAATATCAGATGCCAGAAGGGAGTATAAATCAGTGTAAAAAGTATTGAGTACCTCGGCTATTTGTGTATTGGATGATGTGTAAGTTCGATCAGTCAATTTCAATGGCTGAATCGTAGAGGGAGCCCTTTGACCTTTAAGTAGATTAGATAAGAGCTTACTGGATTTATTTCCAAATTTATGGAATTTGAAGTCTTAGTTAGTATACCACGATTTCATTTTGGAAAATATTAATTTGAATTGTTGTTTCACCTCTACATACTGTAATCTAGAGGAAGGGGTTGGGGCAGATTTACATTTTTTAAATGATTCAGTCAGAAAGTCATGTGCTTTCAGATATTCCCTAGTGAGTTGGCGTTTTTGATGAGCAGAAGAAGGGATGATCTCCCCCCTAATAGCAGCCTTAGAGGCCTGCCAGAATAGAATAGGGTCAGAGGGCAACATGGCATCATTATTACATTGGAAAGCATCCCAAGCATTTGTGACTACAGATTGCAATTTTGAGGAAGTGGCCAGTGACGTTGGACATCGCCAAGAAATGAAAGAGTCCTTCTCCCTCATCAGGCCATATTTGACCCAGGTGACAGCGTGGTCAGAAAAAGTAATTGGTTCAATATTAGTCTCCTCCAACCTCGGTAATAAGGCACTCGAGAGCAATAAATAACCGATCCTGGACAGTGTTCCCGTAGAAGCAGAGAGACACGTATATTCCCTCTCTGTAGGGTTCAGCACTCTCCATATGTCTATAAGGTGCAATTTAGTAGCTAAAGCGTTCACCCCGAATTTAGGCAGCCTTCTATATTTGTTGGGGAATTGTTTATCTAATTGAGGAAAAGCTATCAGATTAAAATCGCCACTGAGCAGAATTGGGAGATGAAGATAGGGAGACAACAGAGAAACAACCTTGTGGAAGAACAATTTTGAATAAGTGTTTAGTGCATACACAGTAAAATAAATATATTCTCGTGTGTCATGGGTTACATGGCACAGGAGGTAGCGACCATCAGGGTCAGAAATAACATTATTTACTGAGATAGATATATTTGTATTGGCAAGAATTACTAAACCTCTAGCTTTAAAGGAATAAGGGGCAGCTGCCAACACTTTCCACTTTAGGGCATTCATTTTCTGTGTTTCCGAAACAGTTAAATGTGTCAAAAAGATAACATGGAGGTACAATTTAGTGAGGTATAACAAAATTAGTTAACGCTTTCCATGAGCCAACTTTAAATGACATTCAACCAGGCAGGGTGAGCATATATGAGTGCGAATACAGACTGCAAAGTGGAACATACCATCAGACCCAATACAGGCATTAACTAGAGGACAGCACCATCAGGGAAGGAGTGGGGAGAGAGATAGAGAAAGAGAAATGTAGGAAAAGAAAGAAGAAAAGAAAAAACACAAATAAACATATTATTTTCAATATACTTCCGTAGTTATCTAGAAAAGTACCAATGAAGGCAACGTAAAGTTGCCTAACAGAACTGAACTCCTGGGCCCGAGCGCCCCATGAAAAGATGAACACTATGAACATCGCAGTCAGCAATACATTAGACAAAACGTTGTCTCCCTTGCTAAAGGCAGCAGTATAAAGATATAACAATCCACTGTGGAGTAAAATGAAAACGAAAAATATACTAATAGGCATATAAAGGAAGGCATAGGCCTACAGCAGGTATAAATAGCAGCTGTCCAGCAGTGTTATTTAGAGAAAAGAACAAGAAGGCAAAAGAAAAGGCAAACATATCAAAAACAGTCCCATAACAGGCGGAACATTAATGGTTGAAAACGAGTAATCAGCAGAAAAGTAAGGCTTTAACATTGCGTCCCATATGAAAAAGGATATGAGTCAGGAAGGAAACCATCTCGTGCTACGTTAGTCATAATCTGACATATGAGAGGTTTGGCGGTGTTCTGCAGAGCCTTCGTTGAGGAAAGAGTCCGCATCTTTAGAGTTGAGGAAATCCTTGAATGTGGAGCCATCAAAGATCCATTACCTGGCCGGGTATAGTACAGCGAATTTGCGGACGTCTTGGATCAAGCGGGTGCAAATCGGGGAAAACGCCTTCCTTGCTTTGGCCAATTCGGCTGAATAGTCCTGGAAAATCAGGATCGCATGCCCATCCCATTTGATGTTTCTCAGTTTGCGAGAGGCTATCCATACAAATTCCTTATGCAGGTAGTTCAAAGTCTTAAATATGACCGCCCTGGGACGTGCTCCCTCCTGTGGCCGCTGTGGGCCCAGCCTATGGGCGCGTTTTATAACCAAGTCAGTACATCTGTCTCAAACTTGCCATAGTGTAGGGAGTGTAATTTTAATTAATGAAATCATACAGATCCTGACCTTTTACGTGCTCAGGTAGACCAATGATACATAGGTTATTACGCAAGGACCTGTTCTCAAGGTCTTCGATTTTATTATGGAGCTGATAAATTTCTTTTGCTTGTCTGTGAGATTCTTGCTTAAGGTCAGTGACATCAGCAAAAGTCTCCCCCACCCTATGTTCAGTCATAAGGAGCCTGTGCTGCAGATGTGAGATCTGTCGATTAATGTCAGCAGTCTGCTCTTTAACCAGTGGGTTTATGGCTGCTCTGATAGCCTGCACCATGTCCCCATATGTGACAGGGTCTGTGTGTGCTGGAAGTACCTTGTCAATGGTGATGGAAGCAGGAAAGAGAGATGGTGAGTCAAATGCTGCAGTTTCCACAGCGGTGTCTACAGCAGGCAGGGTGTCCTCCACAGGGATCAGAGGCTGAGGAGAGGCAGCGGTGATTGTGCTGGCACCAGCTCCCAGTGCCATTTTGGTCTCGCAGTCCTGGCTCTCCTTGTCATGCTGTGCGCAGCTCTTTGATCCCGGCATGGCCACACAAAACTTCTCCATACAGCGGGGCAGCGTCAGGGAGGCAGTGGCTAGCGGCAGATGCGGTGCAGGGGAGGCAAAACGCCTTGAAAAAAGGTGGATGGGGGCGTCACGGGCAGCAGAGCTGTACTGTTTAGCCGCCACTCATCAAGCCGCTGGAAACGGAAGTTGTTTTTTTTTGTTCTTTCTGTCTTACATAACAGATTTTGGGCATATTGCTAAAACTATGCTGTTTATATTTTTTATGGTGCGATTATGTCACTATTACCATTCCTCTTTGTGACGAGCAGTATAATGTTCTGAATTATTGTGATGACGTCACATGCTCATTGCTATTGATGTTACTCTCTGTAAGCATTTTTGATATTCTGTGTCCTGCACACTGTTACTGTTCTTGCTGTGTTTGTCTTCTCTTCTCTTTGGTATTGAAAAATGTGAAAAATCAATAAACAGATTTTGAAAAAAAAAATTAAGTACAGTATGGAGCACACTATCCATGAACCCTATAAATACACTATACAGTTCCAACAATCCTACTGTTAAATGATGATTGAACTAAAATCCCCAGCAAGATGTACAGGTTCCAAAATGTCTTGTTTTGGATGTTTCGGAGTTAACAGACTTTCATGATTGAGCGCTTGAAACATTTCTGTGGACTAGACGACACAGTCCTTAGCTGGTTCAAAATCGTTTCTCACCGGTAGGTCACAGAGAGTTTTGTCTGGAGTGCACTTATCATCACCAGTGCCACTGCCAAGTAGTGTCCCACAAGGTTCTATACTACCCACCATGCTGTTTACGGTATACATGCAACCACTTGGTGAAATAATTAGATGCCATGGCCTGGTCTACCACTGATATGCAGATGATACACAACTGCACCGGTCCCTTGCTCCGGGAGCTGAGAACCCAATAACAAACTTAAATAGGAAAAAAAGGGAAAAGTGTCTTGTGCGCTGTCTGATGTTAGCAGCTGGAAAAAAAGGGGGTTGTGAGTCCCCTAGGTACACAAAGTGCAAAAGAATGAAATATATGGAACCAGTGCTTGAAATTAATATCGAATAATTTAAAAATATGATGATGCTAGACGGTTAGATACATTTAAAAAGGTTTAATATTAAAAATGTGGTGCTAAAAAAAATTATAATCAAGAATTCATAATATCATGATACATTGCATATCTGATTCCATACATAGTCACCATACGGATTTAGGACCTACTCCGGATTCCTCCTGTGTGTACTTAAAGAGCTGGTTTGGCTCAAAAGGATGCAGTCCCCAAATATTTCTAAGAACACGATGAATGTCCCATAAATGGAGGTGTTCTAGGGGTGTCCTTTAATAGTACTGATGTCTGGAGCTTTCCGCTGGAGGGTTTAGATGTCCATAAATATCCAGTAGGCGGTGAGCTAAATTCTGTGATATAACAGATAAGTAAATGTTTCAGCAGGGGCATAAGTTATATAACCGGAGTGGATAAAAGAGGATAATAATAACACAACGCAATATGTTATACAATGTTTCATGAATTATGTCTAAGAGTGCTGAATGAACTATATGTATCCCCCTCTATAAATATTTCTTAGGGATTTGATTATTCCCCTTCATGTACATTATCCTCTATACATAGATATATGAGATACGCTGATGTACTTGGTTATTACTAAATATTATTTAATATATTTTATTTTATGATATTATGAATTCTTGATTATTATTTTTTTATACCACATTGTTAATATTAAACCTTTTTAAATGTATCTAACCGTCTAGCATCATCATATTTTAAAATTATTCATTATTCAAGCGCTGGTTCCATATATGACAACCTTAAATGGCTGTCTAACTGAGCTCCAGGAGTGGATGAGTGCCAGTTGGCTGTGACTGAATCCAGATAAAACAGAGGACCTTTTCATAGGACCGCAACATCAAAGAACAACACTGCAGCTTTGCCAACCAACTGGACTTACACTTGGAGATTCAGAATTACAAACCACTGATCATGTGCAGAATCTTGGCGTTGTCCTGGATGGTGGCTTGACACTTAAACATCAGATATCAGCCACAATCATGTCCTCATTCCATAGCCAGATTAAGGGGGGGATGCAGTGCATACTGTACCCCGGGTCCCCCTCTGTCAGTGGGCCCCCCAGGCAGAGCACACTGACATCACTAGCTTTCCCACTTATGCATCAGATTCATGAACTATCAACAGAGCTTTCCAACCAGAGGAGATATAGGATGATAGAGAGAGCTGTAAGTGACACAGGGTGGGATCCCTGTTTCACTTACAGCTCTCTCCACACCTGGGTGGGAGCCCTGTGTAACTTATTATCTAATGAAGGTCTAGAGAGACACACACACACAGTCCTCCTGAGTCCTGTCCCAGTGTGTAAGTAGTACAGAGGCTGCTGCTATTCTTGCATGTGACAAGATAAATTATAGATTTTCTTTTTCTATCTGTATTTTAAGGTTAAGTTGTCTTTGTTCCACTACAAGAATATTTTATATAAAGTTGTCTTTCAATTAGGTGGAGCGATAAATAATACCCAGGCATCAATAAACTATTAGTTTAAATCTAATATACACCATTGGGCTAAATTTAATATACACAATCCATACATCCCAACATGACCCATTCCAGGGTGGACAAAATGCTCTCTACTTGGACTTTCTTCTTAATTTATGATTGCAATTACCTGGTTGAAGTACCTTTCTTATCAATGAAATAGTTTAACACAGGTGACTACAATCATATATTAAGAGGGAAGTCCATGTAAAGAACATGTTGTCCCTCCTGGAATGGGTCATGTTGGAAGATATGCACAATCTTATACACAGCCCCCCCCCCCTTCCACTGGGGTCCCCTTGTCTAAAATGCCCCGGGCACCCCCAAGGCTTAATCCGACCCTGCCTCATTCTTTCATCTGAGGAACATAGCCAGAAGCAAGCACTTCATTCCTTCTGAAGATTTGGCAAAAGTCATACATGCATTTGTATCATCTCAATTAGACTACTGCAATGCCCTTTACCTTGGTCTCCCAGCAAAATAATTTGCACTGCTTACAGCTGTTACAAAATGCAGCTGGCAGGCTGTTAACCGACCAGCCCTGTTCCAGCCACATAACACCCATTCTCTACTCCCTCCACTGGCTGCCAGTAAAATGGCGAATCATCTTCAAGATTGGCTTACTGACTTTCAAAGCACTACATGATCAGGGCCCAAGGTACGTGAAGCAGCTTCTGATTCCATACTGACCCACTCAATAACTGTGATCTTTAGATGAAGGACTATTAACGGTACCAAGAATCTCCTGTAATTCTTCTTGGGGTCGAGCTTTTAGCCTTGTGGCTCCAACTCTCGCTTCCCCGTACAGTTTCAGAGGCCCCACTCTAGAATCCTTCAAAAATGAATTTAAGACTTTTTGTTTACTCAACATTTCCATAATTATCCCTTTAATATCTCCATGCGCTATGTATTTTATGAATAGCTTTTCTATTCTTCATTGTTTCTGTACTGTATTATGTTAATTGTGTTACTTGCCTTGAGTCCTGTTGGAGAGCTCAATATAAAATTGTTATTATTATTATGATAATGTCTTGCATATTTATCAAACCCCATTTTTCTGTATTATATATAAATATAGACAGACAGATATTATATGGAATGAGCTGCTAGAATAGCTACGCTAAGGCTACTAAAACAGAAATGCAGGGAGTTCCTCTACTAAGTATTTCTCATGTCTTATATGGAAATAAGAAAAGATATCTGTGGCCGGAGAGACCACCCCCAGCCACATGTGTAATTGCGGCCGCAGCACTGAAGGGGTTAACCCTTAAGTGCCCGGTGCCATTTTGAGAGACAATGGGCGCTTGGCGCCACTTTTGAAAATGCATTGGTGCTAGGCGCCATTTTTAAACTGTATAGGCGCTAGGCGCCATGTGTTTTAAAATGTATGTTTTAATGTGTGCCGTGGTCCCGGACCTCTCCGGCGACCGTGGCAGTGAGAGATCCCCCGGCATGCTGAGCTGTGTGTTGCCGCTGGGGGAGAAGGGAGAGCCGCTGCAGCCATGATATCTGCTCCTGCTACAGCACTCTGTGTGCTACCACCGCTGTGGGCTCCCGGCGCCTCAACACATCGGAGGTGGCAAGCCACATCAGCCGGGATGAACATATTGGACTGCTGGGCGGCAGGGGGGTGCGCCGCAGCCCGGATCACCACCGGACGCTGCGGCGAGGCCACTAAGTTCAGTGCCGCACACAGGGGACCGTGGCTCAGTATATATTTAAACAGAAATGTGAATTGTATTTAACATATTTTAAAGATAAAATGCACTTACTGGATGTTGTGTCCCAGGAGGGGGGAATCCATGACTGTGCAAGCTGTTGGATTCCTCCAGTCCTTTCCCCCCAAAACGGAATGCCTTCTCCTCCAGCCTCAAACTTAAAAGTACCATGGGGAGAGTGAGGAGAAGCTCAGTTTTCCAACAAGCTGTTATGCACACCAGTGCTAACAGGAGTATACCGGTGTATGAACAGAGAGGGAAGCGAAGCAAACGAACTCACAGACAGTATAACATAACATACACAGGAGGTGATGGAATAACTAATAAACACAAAGTGAACGGAGAAGCCCAAAGGCTCAGGAATTGGGTGTCTCCCTAGTGTCAGGAATGCTCAGATGGAATAGAGCGGACAATGAAGCGAGGTGTAGTGATTTAACATGTGGAGCACCTGAAATGATGTTGCTAAGAGCAACAGAAAAAACCCCAACGGGTTACCAACGGGTGTGGGAATAAACTCCTTGGTCAGAGATAGAAATATAGACACAAGGAGAGTATCCACAATCCTAACCCCCACTTGCAGGGCACAGGTTCAGCTTATTGCCACTAAACTGACACCTGGACGCCCTGCACAGTGAGGGAGGATTAAGCAAGCAGGTCTGAGAGTACAGCCGCAAACCTGCTGGGTTCACAGAATAGCAAAAGAACCCCAGCAGGTCAAACAACTGACTCCAGTCTTACTGCTAGGTCCGGATTGGCAGAATGAAGTACCGAATCCCAAGGCCTATTCGCAGTAAGCAACAAGTAAATACAAAGTCACACAGTACTAGCTAACTCTCTGGAACTGACTAACAAACAAAGATTCAGCAGCATTTGCCCAGCCTGAGAGGATGGTTTATATAGCAGATGCTGTCCACGCCCCACTCAGACCTCACAGACTGTGAGCACAAAACCAGCGCCGGATTCCCTGCCGTGCACAGAGCCTGTAACCACTACACAGTAAAAACCCGGACCGGAGTATCAGCTGCGCTCAGGTTACTTCGCTAACACTTGCCTCCCGGTTGCCATGGCGACGTGGCAGCACAGAGCAGGAGATCCTAACAGTACCCCCCCTCTGACGAGGGGTCAAAGAACCCCTACCACCGGGTTTATCGGGGAACTGCGAGAAGAAAGAGCGTATCAGTCTGGGGGCATGAAGATCACAACTGCGCACCCACGACCGCTCCTCCGGGCCATACCCCTTCCAGTGCACCAAAAATGACAGCCGACCCCGAACCATCTTGGAGTCAAGAACCCTTTCAACCACAAACTCCCTCTGACCCCGTATCAGAAGAGGAGAAGGTCTTACACTGGAAGAAGGATTACTAACCGCCAGTTTTAAAAGGGAACAATGAAATGTTTTATTGATACCCAATGAACGGGGCAGATCTAACTGAAATGCCACCAGATTGATAACCCTGGTGATCTTATAAGGGTCGATGAACCGGGGGCCTAACTTATGAGATGGCTGTCTCAACTTCAAATTCTTGGTGGACAACCAGACAAAGTCTCCTAATTTGAAGCTGAAGGGTCTTCTCCGCTTATCAAAAACCCTTTTGGTCACTAATGACACAGACGCAAGGGCTTTCTTCACTTTCCTCCAAATACCCCTAAGGACTGAAACAACAGAGGAACCACCAGGCGTGGAATCCAGGGGTCAAAAGAATTGGCCTTAGGATGATGCCCATACACACAAAGGAAGGGAGAGATCCCTGTAGCAGAGTGAGCCGCGTTGTTATAGGCAAACTCCGCCATGGACAGATGAGCAACCCAGTCAGTATGACACTTGGAGACATAACACCTGAGGAACTGCTCCAAGGACTGGTTCACCCTCTCAGTCTGCCCATTAGACTGTGGATGGTAGCCTGACGACAAGCTCACAGAAATCTGGAGATCAGAACAAAATGCCCTCCAGAATTTGGCCACAAACTGGGATCCACGGTCAGAGACCACATCAAGTGGCAACCCGTGGAGGCGCACAACATGCTGCATAAATAACTCAGACAGGCGTCTGGCCGATGGCAACCCAACCAGTGGAACGAAATGCGCCATCTTCGAAAACCTGTCAACGACAACCCAAATGGCTGTCATCCCCGAGGATTTGGGCAAGTCCACCACAAAATCCATGGAAATGTGGGTCCATGGCTTAGACGGAATAGAGAGTGGATGTAATGGGCCGACAGGAACCCCTCTAGGAGTTTTATTTCGGGCACAAACGTCACATGCCCGAACCCACTGATCCACATCCCTAGCCACCGAGGGCCACCACACCACCCTAGACAGCAACTCCCGAGTTCTGGCAATACCCGGATGCCCTGCCGACCTCTTGGCATGGAATTCCAGGAACACTCGCTGTCTTAACCTAGGAGGCACAAACAAGAGACCTACCGGAAGGTCTGGAGGAGCCTGCTCCTGTGCTCTAAGGACTAATGACAAGAGGACCTGGGTAATGCCCACTTTAATACATGATGGGGACACAATGGGCAATGGCTCCTCGGTGGTTTCTTGAACTGGAGCAAAACTCAGCGAGAACGCATCAGCCTTGATGTTTTTTGACCCAGGGCGATATGTTATCAAAAAATTAAAGCGAGCAAAAAACAAAGCCCATCGTGCCTGCCTGGCATTGAGCCGCTTCGCTGACTCTAAATATGCCAGATTCTTATGGTCGGTGAGAATTGAGACCACAAACTTAGCCCCCTCAAGCCAGTGTCTCCACTCCCCGAGTGCATCCTTTATAGCCAACAATTCCCGGTTACCCACATCATAATTTATCTCGGCAGACGAAAATTTACGGGAAAAGTAAGCACAGGGATGAAGGTGATTATCAGACACCCCCATCTGAGAGAGCACTGCCCCAATACCTATCTCAGAGGCATGAGACAAATGCCCTTTTGAGACGGGCAAAGGACGCTTTGGCCTCACAAGACCAGTGAGCAACATCCGCCCCTTTCTTAGTGAGTGCCACCAAGGGGGCCACTATAGACGAAAATCCAGCGATAAACCGTCTATAAAAATTTGCAAAGCCCAGAAAACGCTGAAGCGCCTTCAAACTAGTGGGCTGCACCCAATCCAGGACTGCCTGTACCTTAGAACCCTCCATTTGGAAACCTTCTGAGGAGACAATATACCCTAGAAATGCGATTTGCTGGACTTCAAACTCGCACTTCTCCAGCTTCGCCCCAAGCTGGTGGTCTCTGAGTTTCTGGAGGACTAAGCGTACATGCTTCCGATGTTCCTCCAGGGAATGAGAGAAGATTAGGATGTCATCTAGATAAACAACTAAGAATCTATCCAAATATTCCCTGAGCACATCGTTCATGAATTCCTGGAAGACTGCCGGGGCATTAGAGAGCCCAAAAGGCATCACCAAATATTCATAATGCCCTGAGTGGGTATTAAAGGCAGTCTTCCATTCATCCCCCTCTCTTATTCGGATTAGATTGTAAGCACCGCGTAGGTCAATCTTAGAAAAAATGGTGGCAGTACGAAGCTGGTCAAACAAAACCGAAATGAGAGGCAGTGGGTACGAGTTTTTAACCGTGATACGGTTCAATTCCCTGAAGTCGATGCAGGGTCGCAACGAACCGTCCTTTTTACCCACGAAGAAGAACCCCGACCCAACTGGGGACTGTAAGGGTCTGATAAATCCCTTAGCCAAGTTCTCCTGAATGTACTCTGCCATAGCCTGAGTCTCAGGACGTGACAGGGAGTACAACCTGCTCTTGGGAAGCTTAGCATCCGGCAACAAATCAATGGTACAGTCATAGGGGCGATGGGGAGGTAGTACCTCCGCAACTTTTTTGGAGAACACATCCGCAAAATCTGCATAACATCCTGGCAATCCTGGCAAACTTAGCTGCGAGAGCCTGACTGGAAGGCTCAAGCAACTCCTGAAGCAATCACTACCCCAACTAAGAATCTCCCCAGAGACCCAGTCAAATTGAGGGTTATGGGCCCTTAACCAGGGTAACCCCAAAACCAATGGGGCAAAAGAACAGACAGTCACATATAAAGACAATTTTTCAGAGTGTGTGGCTCCAATAAACAAAGGAATTTGGCTGGTGCAGGAGGTAATTTTACCCTGGGACAATGGTTCCCCGTTTAACCCTCAGATCTCAATCTCTGATGCCAAAGGTACTGAGGGAACAGAGTGTTCCAGGGCGAATTGACGGTCCATGAAAACCCCATCGGCCCCACTGTCAACAAAGGCCTCAGCCTTGACAGTTTGACCGAGGATCTCCAAAGTCACCGGAATGAGAAAAGTCTTTTTGGGAAATTCTGACTTCTGGCCTGACAGGATATTTCCCATCACCCTCAGGCCCTGAAGTTTTCCGTTTTTTCTGGGCATGATACTACAACATGACCTTTATTCCCACAGTACAAACACAAACCCTGCTGTCTCCTCCGCGTCTTCTCACGCGAGGAGAGGCGGGTAGCCCCAATCTGCATAGGCTCCTCGGAATATTCCTCAGAGTCTGAGGTTCCCTTGGGAAAAAAGGAAACTGCGGTCTCCCTTTCAAGCCTACGCTCTCTCAGCCGTCTATCCACCCGGATGGATAACTGCATGAGCTGATCTAAGCTATCAGGCGAGGGATATTGTACCAGTTGGTCCTTTATCTGGTCAGAAAGGCCCCTTCGGTACTGGTTTCTCAGGGCTGGGTCATTCCACTGGGTATCATGAGCCAACCTCCGAAACTCCGTACTATAAACCTCAGCTGGCCGTCGCCCTTGCTTAAGAACCGTAATCTGTGCCTCGGCTGAAGCCATCTTGTCAGGGTCATCATACAAAATTCCCAGTGCCGTAAAAAAAGCATCAACACTTTTAAGCGACGGACAGTCAGGCTGTAACCCATATGCCCAGACCTGTGGGTCTCCTTGTAGCAAGGAAATCACCATGCCCACCCGCTGAATCTCCGACCCAGAAGACTGGGGCCTAAGCCTGAAATATAGCTTACAGCTCTCCTTGAAACAAAAGAACTGCGAGCGATCTCCAGAAAAACGATCCGGGAGATTTACTTTCGGCTCCTTAACCCCTGAACTTGCCGCTGCTGCTGCGGGAGCTCCGCTAGCGGCCTGCGGGGTGTTCATTTTAATGGACATCTCATTAAATTGTCGAGTCAGGACCTGCACCTGATCGACCACCTGTTGCAAAGTATTTTGAAGGGTATGCTCCATATTCCCACAAAATTTCAACAGGAGTAAGGCTGCTGAATATGTTATGCACACCAGTGCTAACAGGAGTATACCGGTGTATGAACAGAGAGGGAAGCGAAGCAAACGAACTCACAGACAGTATAACATAACATACACAGGAAGTGATGGAATAACTAATAAACACAAAGTGAACGGAGAAGCCCAAAGGCTCAGGAATTGGGTGTCTCCCTAGTGTCAGGAATGCTCAGATGGAATAGAGCGGACAATGAAGCGAGGTGTAGTGATTTAACATGTGGAGCACCTGAAATTATGTTGCTAAGAGCAACAGAAAAAACCCCAAAGGGTTACCAACGGGCGTGGGAATAAACTCCTTGGTCAGAGATAGAAATATAGACACAAGGAGAGTATCCACAATCCTAACCCCCACTTGCAGGGCACAGGTTCAGCTTACTGCCACTAAACTGACACCTGGACGCCCTGCACAGTGAGGGAGGATTAAGCAAGCAGGTCTGAGAGTACAGCCGCAAACCTGCTGGGTTCACAGAATAGCAAAAGAACCCCAGCAGGTCAAACAACTGACTCCAGTCTTACTGCTAGGTCCGGATTGGCAGAATGAAGTACCGAATCCCAAGGCCTATTCGCAGTAAGCAACAAGTAAATACAAAGTCACACAGTACTAGCTAACTCTCTGGAACTGACTAACAAACAAAGATTCAGCAGCATTTGCCTAGCCTGAGAGGATGGTTTATATAGCAGGTGCTGTCCACGCCCCACTCAGACCTCACAGACTGTGAGCCCAAAACCAGCGCCGGATTCCCTGCCGTGCACAGAGCCTGTAACCACTACACAGTAAAAACCCGGACCGGAGTATCAGCTGCGCTCAGGTTACTTCGCTAACACTTGCCTCCCGGTTGCCATGGCGACGTGGCAGCACAGAGCAGGAGATCCTAACACAAGCTGAGTGGTTTTCTGGAGCTCCATAGGGATCGCCTTTGGTGAGCATGAAACCCTGACCGGGGATCTAGGCTGCCAAGCTCTGGAGCCCAAATTCAGGCTGCAGATAGTGAGCTAGGTCCCGGGCAGATTTCTGGAAGTAAGTTTAGGCGGGAAAGCTTCCCCCAGCCTAGACTGAACATCACTGTGGCGGATCCAGATCCTCCAGGATGGGACAGTAAAAGGAGAGTGACCACTCCCCGCTCTCCATAGAGGACAATGGTAGCTGTGCATGTGACCAAGGCATGCACAGCCCATGGGTAAACATTTATTAGCTGTAAAACACAGGGCGGACTTACCTCCTGTGGTATTGTGTATTGGAGTAGGATTGAAAAAGGAGGGCAACTGCCCCATGAAAAGTGTATTATATCATTTTCTTCTGCTGTAACATCTTGCTGTATTGCTGTTGCCCCTAGCAATAGGGAAGAGTCTTTTTGAAGGCTATTTGAGCAAATAAACATCATCTGCCTCAAGACGACTTCATCTTGTGACCTGCAGGGCTAGGCGAAACCTAGCTCCGTTTTCCGTCTGTCCAGGGTGTATCCAGCGTCTCCAAGCTCCGCCTCCAGCCAGCTACCGGGTAGAGGCCTAGTCAAACATCACACAGGTGTGGTAAGGTGGCGTGCCGACGCATACAGAGCAGAACTGTGGTTCCAGATGCCACGGCAGGTTAGGAGTTTGGTGGTGGCAGTGTAGAACCCGCCCACTGCGCAGTGGGTGGAGTCAGTAACAGGCAGTTACTGACGGTAAGCGGGAAATCCCTATGTGGCCAGTTCCATTCTGTGACTGGGGAGGGACGCAAAACGGTGAGGGCTGTTGAACGGGACCGTCCAGTCACAATATCTTAAAGAACATTTATTAGTTTTTCTCACGATTTCACGAGTACAGCATTGCGACGGCCACAGGCAGTAGGGCAATATGTAGATAATGAGTATGGCTGCAATTTAAGGAAATAACAATTTGTATTTATGTCATACTTATGGAACTACACAGTAATACCCCTTTTCCACTGTGTAGCACGGGTCGCAGCCATGTCGCCTGACACGGCTGCGACCCGTGTTACAGCCCCGTTTCACACAGCGCTCACAACCCAGCATATTGCCAGGGTGGTGACGCTGCTAGTGATGCGGCAGGGGCGGCGCTGGGAGATCACTGATCTCCCAGTGCTGCCTTCCCATACACTGTTCACACTAGACAGGTTACCGGGTTGAACACGTGTTCAACCCAGCAAGCTGCCCAGGTAGGATTCCCGGATCACTTGATCCGGGAATTTGCAGGGGGACCCTTTTCCACTAGGGAAAAACATGGGTAAATGCGCGCGCCCGCGCATTTACCCGTGTTTTAAGGAGCTAGTGGAAAAGGGGTATAAGTGAATTTCAGTTGTGGGTGGAGTTATCCTTTGAAGTCATGGTTTAATGGTTTTGGTATAACTTCTGCATTGCATATAGATGCTACTATATGATTTTCCCTGTGGTCCAAATGCTTTCAACTGTGCTAGTCTGTGCTAGTTTTTGTTTTATCCATTGATCATGCTAGGGATTATCTACCAACAAAGTGCACAAGTGCAAATGTGCATTGGCTCATTGCAATCAGTCAGCACTTCCATTTGATCTGTCTACTACAGTTTAAGCCAAAGAAAGTATATGTCTAATGGGTTCCAGTTGGGGCAACGCATATTTCTGCTTGTGTGCTTTTTTATTAAATCATCCTCCCTGTTGCAATTACAAAACCAAATTCACATGGGGCCTGATTAAGATGTGGACGGAGGAGCTATCATGGAAGCAGCAGCAATAGCATTAATATGGTAATGTAGCAGCAGGCATCACGCCTCCCGCTTGCATCAGTGATCTGAGCTGCATCCTAGGACAGACCATGTGATAAACTGCAACACCATCGGCCGACTGCATGACCCTGTAGTCTTTTTTTTATATATAAATTCTTTATTTTGTTTTAATAATGCAGTCACCACAAAAAAACAATAAATACAAGCATTAAATTGCTATCTTGAAATCACATATTCACAGGAAAACAACAATAGACATCATCAGTGCTATAGTGTATTCCTGATGGAAAGTCCAGTGCAAACAAATACTCATAGGGCCTAATTCAGATCTGATCGCTCACTTGCTAGTTTTTGCAGCGCTGCGATCAGATAGTCGTCGCCTATAGGGGAGTGTATTTTAGCTGTGCAAGTGTGCGATCACCCCCTCATGACACGTGACCAGGCCCATTTTTACTATCAGTACCACTAAGAAAGAATTTCTACTTGCACCACTGCTGACCGCTATTGTACTTCAGCGATTGAATTTCAATTAAATGTGCAGTGAGGATTTACTTGCAAATGATTGACAGACTTGGGGCATTTTGTGGGACGTATCGGGGATTAGTTGCAAAGCAGACGTGTCGGGGCGTGTATCTGCCTACACCTGCGATCCCATATACAGAAAAAATGGTGACAGAGTCTAGTCTTAGTCTTAGATACTGATTATTGAAGGATTTGCGCAGCATATTTGTACACAATTACTGGGATCTGCAATTCCGCCAGACGGCGTCTCAATACATTTCCGGGTGGCTGTAGCATTAACATATTCTCACATGGCAGCTGCTTAAAATAACGCAGTTGCGGTTGCATTAGCGACCACGTCTGAATCAGGGGGGTAATTCAGATCTGATCGCAGCAGCAAATTTGTTAACTAATGGGCAAACCCATGAGCAGTGCAGGAGGGGCAGATATAACATGTACAGAGAGAGTTAGATTTGGGTGGGTTATATTGTTTCTGTGCAGGGTAAATACTGGCTGCTTTATTTTTACACTGTAATTTAGATTTCAGTTTGGACACACCCCACCCAAATCTAACGGTTAGTTCTAAATCCAAGTTGGGTAAGGGACCTCTTATGTCACCAGGGGGAGGAGCCATGCCTGAACAGGGTACCCGAAATGTACGCTCGCCATGCTTCGGGCTCGATGGCTCGCTCCGCTCGCCACCGGGTTACTAAAGGTGGTAGTTGGTGGCGTGGATAGTAGAAGAACTATCCCGCTGGCCTAACTCCGGCCCCTGGCTCCTCCTCCTGACATCATAGGTCCTTTAGGCCACTTGATTCCAGCATCTACCCAAATCTAACTCTCTCTGCACATGTTATATCTGCCCCCCCCCCTGCAGTGCACGTGGTTTTGCCCATTAGCTAACAAATTTGCTGCTGCAATCAGATCCCAATTAGGCCCCAGGCCCCTAGTGTGTGCACCAAATTTGGGGAGCAGTGCAAAAGGAGATTTAATTTTTCTGAGAAAAACTAGTGAAGTGACATAAAGAGTGGGCAGGGAGGATCCTAGGGGGCATTCCATGCTTTATGGGGACTATACAACCATTTCTCTCTGCTATAAGCTGCTGAATAAGTATTGTCTCTATAATTAAATCTATATATAAATTGCAATTTCAGATTGAATATACCAAGAAACTATGTGTGTGCATAAATACAGGATCTTACGGATGCCACGGCTAATGGTGTGGAAATGGTGCAGACACCGGCTGATGATATGCAGAGGATTATGATTCACTGGGGGGAATTTAAATGTTTGAAATGTCAGTGGGCTGTCTGTTTTACCTATCTAATACACAGGAAAAAACAGACAGCCAACTGACTTTTCAAACATTTGAATTCCCCCCACTATGTCTATATACTGTTATATATCTTAATTACAATATACAACAATGAGCCGTAACATTAAAATCACCTACCTAATATGTAGGTCCCCCGTGATCCGTCAAGGCATGAACTTCACAAGATTTCTGAAAGTGTCCTAAGCTATCTGGCACTAAGGCATTAGCATCAGATCCTTAAAGTCCTGTAAATTGCAAGGTGGGGTCTCCATGGCTTGTTTTTCAGCACATCCCACAGATGGTTGATTGTATTGAGATCTGGGGTATCTGGAGGCCAAGTCAACACATTGAACTCTTTGTCATGTTTCTCAATCCATCCTTGAACAATTTTTGCAGTGTGGTAGAGCGCATTATACTGCTGAAAGAGGCCACTGCCATCAGGCTATACTGTCTCCATAAAGGGGCACACTTTAACTGCAACAATGTTTAGGTGGGTGGTATGTGTCAAAGTACCATCCACATGAATTCAGAACCCAATTTTTCCCTGCAGAACATTGCCAAGAGCATCATATTGCCTCTGCTAGCTTGTCTTCTTCCCATAGAGCATCCTGGTGCAATCTCTTCACAAGCTAAACAACTCACCCAGCCAACCACATGATGTAAAATAAAAATGTGATTCTTTAGACCAGGCCACCATCTTCCATTGCTCCATGGTCCAGTTCTGACTCTCATGTAACCATTGAAGATGCATTTAGGGTGGACAGGGGTCCGCATGGGCAGTCTGACCAGTCTGCAGCTACAAGCTGCGATGCACTGTGTGTTCTGACACTTTTCTATCATAGCCAGCATTAACTTTTATCAGCAGTTTGTGCTACAGCAGCTCTTATGTGGTACAGGCCAGACGGGCTACCCTTTGCTATTGGGAACTTGGGAAGTAAGAGAATTAGTGATGAGTGAGTGAGTGAGTGAGTGAGTGAGTGAGTGAGGGCTTTTGCATTTATATATACAGTATATATATATATATATATATATATATATAAAGTTAGATTTTAGCAGATTAGTGCTCAGCCTGTCTCTCTTTCCCCTCCCATTACCTTTGACTCCAGTTATCTTAAATCCATACTAATCCAACTAAAATCTGCACCCGTCAGCACTTTACTCAAACCATCTCCCCTCTTTTCTGTGGTGCCGTATAAATAAACTTTGATGATGAGAAATGGGAAGGTATTTTGGGTGTATTTACTATTTCTGGTCCTTAACACTGATGATGGTTGAATTGAGGATTATTTTCTGTATCTTTATTTCTGCAGTTGCATAATCTCCTGTGTTAGGAAATTAAATGTGATCTTTGTGCCAGGATCTGTACAGCCACAAAAGTACCGTAAAAGATATTTCCATCAGTGGAAGCCTGAATCTGAACAACAATCTACTTGTTTAACAGTTAGTAGTGTGCATGCTCCTTTCTCAAACAATTTCCACTCACACATAGATGTGATTTGTTTAACATTTGGAAATTATCAAATAGCCCACACAAGGATACAGAACACTGCTGTGTGGATTGCCCTCATGTTTCTTTTTATTTGGCTTAAAGTCCTTAAAACACCCCAAACAATTTGATTCAATTTATCCATTTAGTCTCTAAAATCTATACTGTAACTTATTGATGGAAGCCTTGTTTGTCTATACCCTGGTATCCGGACTCTAGGTCGACAATACTTAGGTCGACACTGTCTAGGTCGACCACTATTGGTCGACAGTAAGTAGGTCAACATGGTTTCTAGGTCGACATGTTCTAAGTCAACATGACAAAAGATCAACATGAGTTTAAAAAAAAAAAATTAAAACTTTTTCATACTTTACTATCCACATGGACTACAACTGGGAACGGTAACCTGTGCTGAGTGCAGCGGTAGCGGAGCGAGTCCCCTTGCCCATGCGAGGGGACACGGTGCACTAATTGGGGATCCCGGTCACTGTACGGAGAAAACGACACCAAAAAAAGTGAAAAAACTCATGTTGACCTTCTGTCATGTCGACCTAATACATGTCGACCTAGTGTCCCTGTCGACCTACAAACTATGTTGACTTACTTTCAATCAATAGTCGTTGACCTAGATACTGTCGACCTAAGTGCGGTCAACCTTGCATACCACTAGAGATGAGCGGGTTCGGTTCCTCGGAATCCGAACCCGCCCGAACTTCAGCCTTTTTTGCACGGGTCCGAGCAGACTCGGATCCTCCCGCCTTGCTCGGTTAACCCGAGCGCGCCTGAACGTCATCATCCCGCTGTCGGATTCTCGCGAGACTCGGATTCTATATAAGGAGCCGCGCGTCGCCGCCATTTTCACACGTGCATTGAGATTGATAGGGAGAGGACGTGGCTGGCGTCCTCTCCGTTTAGAATAGATTAGAGAGACACTTGATTTACTAATTTTGGGGAGCATTAGGAGTACTCAGTACAGTGCAGAGTTTTGCTGATAGTGACCACCAGTTTTATTTATAATCCGTTCTCTGCCTGAAAAAAAACGATACACAGTCACATACCATATCTGTGCTCAGCCTCAGTGTGCTGCATGATATATCATCTATGTATATCTGACTGTGCTGAGTGCTCACTGCTCACACAGCTGAATTGTGGGGGAGACTGGGGTGCAGTTATAGCAGGAGTACAGTGCACACTTTTGCTGCCAGTGACCACCAGTATATTGTCTGCCTGAAAAAGTTAAACACTCCTGTGGTGTTTTTTTTTTTTATTCTATAGTATAAACGCATTCTCCTGACAGTGTCCAGCAGGTCCGTCATTCATTATATTATATAAATATTTACCTACAGTAGTGTTATATTTTTTTTTTTTCATCTCTATCATCTCTATATTAGCAGACGCAGTACGGTAGTCCACGGCTGTGGCTATCTCTGTGTCGTCAGTGCTCGTCCATAATTGTATACCTACCTACCTGTGGTGGGGTTTTTTTTTCTATCTTCTTCATACTAGTAGTTTAGGAGTCTGCTGACAGTGTCCACCAGGTCCGTCATTATAATCCTACAGTAGTAATATATTTAGTATATTATCTATACTAGCAGACGCAGTACGGTAGTCCACGGCTGTGGCTATCTCTGTGTCGTCAGTGCTCGTCCATAATTGTATACCTACCTACCTGTGGTGGGGTTTTTTTTTCTATCTTCTTCATACTAGTAGTTTAGGAGTCTGCTGACAGTGTCCACCAGGTCCGTCATTATAATCCTACAGTAGTAATATATTTAGTATATTATCTATACTAGCAGACGCAGTACGGTAGTCCACGGCTGTACCTACCTCTGTGTCGTCACTCGTCCATAATTGTATACCTACCTACCTGTGGTGGGGTTTTTTTTTCTATCTTCTTCATACTAGTAGTTTAGCAGTCTGCTGACAGTGTCCACCAGGTCCGTCATTATATTATATATACCTACAGTAGTTATATATATATTTTTTTTATATAATTAATTATCATCTCTATACTAGCAGATGCAGTACGGTAGTCCACGGCTGTAGCTACCTCTGTGTCGTCAGTCACTCGTCATCCATAAGTATACTAGTATCCATCCATCTCCATTGTTCACCTGAGGTGCCTTTTAGTTGTGCCTATTAAAATATGGAGAACAAAAATGTTGAGGTTCCAAAAATAGGGAAAGATCAAGATCCACTTCCACCTTGTGCTGAAGCTGCTGCCACTAGTCATGGCCGAGACGATGAAATTCCATCAACGTCGTCTGCCAAGGCCGATGCCCAATGTCATAGTAGAGAGCATGTAAAATCCAAAACACAAAAGATCAGTAAAAAAAGGGACTCAAAAATCTAAATTAAAATCGTCGGAGGAGAAGCGTAAACTTGCGAATATGCCATTTACCACACGGAGTGGCAAGGAACGGCTGAGGCCCTGGCCTATGTTCATGGCTAGTGGTTCAGCTTCACATGAGGATGGAAGCACTCAGCCTCTCGCTAGAAAAATGAAAAGACTTAAGCTGGCAAAAGCACAGCAAAGAACTGTGCGTTCTTCGAAATCACAAATCCACAAGGAGAGTCCAATTGTGTCGGTTGCGATGCCTGACCTTCCCAACACTGGACGTGAAGAGCATGCGCCTTCCACCATTTGCACGCCCCCTGCAAGTGCTGGAAGGAGCACCCGCAGTCCAGTTCCTGATAGTCAGATTGAAGATGTCAGTGTTGAAGTACACCAGGATGAGGAGGATATGGGTGTTGCTGGCACTGGGGAGGAAATTGACAAGGAGGATTCTGATGGTGAGGTGGTTTGTTTAAGTCAGGCACCCGGGGAGACACCTGTTGTCCGTGGGAGGAATATGGCCATTGACATGCCTGGTGAAAATACCAAAAAAATCAGCTCTTCGGTGTGGAAGTATTTCAACAGAAATGCGGACAACAGGTGTCAAGCCGTGTGTTGCCTTTGTCAAGCTGTAATAAGTAGGGGTAAGGACGTTAACCACCTCGGAACATCCTCCCTTATACGTCACCTGCAGCGCATTCATCATAAGTCAGTGACAAGTTCAAAAACTTTGGGCGACAGCGGAAGCAGTCCACTGACCAGTAAATCCCTTCCTCTTGTAACCAAGCTCACGCAAACCACCCCACCAACTCCCTCAGTGTCAATTTCCTCCTTCCCCAGGAATGCCAATAGTCCTGCAGGCCATGTCACTGGCAATTCTGACGAGTCCTCTCCTGCCTGGGATTCCTCCGATGCATCCTTGAGTGTAACGCCTACTGCTGCTGGCGCTGCTGTTGTTGCTGCTGGGAGTCGATGGTCATCCCAGAGGGGAAGTCGTAAGACCACTTTTACTACTTCCACCAAGCAATTGACTGTCCAACAGTCCTTTGCGAGGAAGATGAAATATCACAGCAGTCATCCTGCTGCAAAGCGGATAACTGAGACCTTGGCATCCTGGGCGGTGAGAAACGTGGTTCCGGTATCCATCATTACTTCAGAGTCAACTATAGACTTGATTGAGGTACTGTGTCCCAGGTACCAAATACCATCTAGGTTCCATTTCTCTAGGCAGGCGATACCGAAAATGTACACAGACCTCAGAAAAATACTCACCAGTGTCCTAAAAAATGCAGTTGTACCCAATGTCCACTTAACCACGGACATGTGGACAAGTGGAGCAGGGCAGACTCAGGACTATATGACTGTGACAGCCCACTGGGTAGATGTATTGACTCCCGCCGCAAGAACAGCAGCGGCGGCACCAGTAGCAGCATCTCGCAAACGCCAACTCTTTCCTAGGCAGGCTACGCTTTGTATCACCGCTTTCCAGAATACGCACACAGCTGAAAACCTCTTACGGCAACTGAGAAAGATCATCGCAGAATGGCTTACCCCAATTGGACTCTCCTGTGGATTTGTGGCATCGGACAACGCCAGCAATATTGTGCGTGCATTATATCTGGGCAAATTCCAGCACGTCCCATATTTTGCACATACCTTGAATTTGGTGGTGCAGAATTATTTAAAAAACGAGAGGGGCGTGCAAGAGATGCTGTCGGTGGCCAGAAGAATTGCGGGACACTTTCGGCGTACAGGCACCACGTACAGAAGACTGGAGCAACACCAAAAACGCCTGAACCTGCCCTGCCATCATCTGAAGCAAGAAGTGGTAACGAGGTGGAATTCAACCCTCTATATGCTTCAAAGGATGGAGGAGCAGCAAAAGGCCATTCAAGCCTATACATCTGGCCACGATATAGGCAAAGGAGGTGGAATGCACCTGTCTCAAGCGCAGAGGAGAATGATTTCAACGTTGTGCAAGGTTCTGCAACCTTTTGAACTTGCCACACGTGAAGTCAGTTCAGACACTGCCAGCCTGAGTCAGGTCATTCCCCTCATCAGGCTTTTGCAGAAGAAGCTGGAGACATTGAAGGAGGAGCTAAGACATAGCGATTCCGCTAGGCATGTGGGACTTGTGGATGGAGCCCTTCATTCGCTTAACCAGGATTCACGGGTGGTCAATCTGTTGAAATCAGAGCACTACATTTTGGCCACCATGCTCGATCCTAGATTTAAAACCTACGTTGGATCTCTCTTTCCGGCAGACACAAGTCTGCAGGGGTTCAAAGACCTGCTGGTGGGAAAATTATCAAGTCAAGTGGAACTTGATCGGTCAACAGCTCCTCCTTCACATTCTCCCGCAATTGGGGGTGCGAGGAAAAGGCTCAGAATTCCGAGCCCACCCGCTGGCGGTGATGCAGGGCAGTCTGGAGCGACTGCTGATGCTGACATCTGGTCCGGACTGAAGGACCTGCCAACGATTACGGACATGTCGTCTACTGGCACTGCATATGATTCTCTCTCCATTGAAAGAATGGTGGAGGATTATATGAGTGACCGCATCCAAGTAGGCACGTCAGACAGTCCGTACGTATACTGGCAGGAAAAAGAGGCAATTTGGAGGCCCTTGCAGAAACTGGCTTTATTCTACCTAAGTTGCCCTCCCACAAGTGTGTACTCCGAAAGAGTGTTTAGTGCCGCCGCTCACCTTGTCAGCAATCGGCGTACGAGGTTACTTCCAGAAAATGTGGAGAAGATGATGTTCATTAAAATGAATTATAATCAATTCCTCCGTGGAGACATTGACCAGCAGCAATTGCCTCCACAAAGTACACAGGAAGCTGAGATGGTGGATTCCAGTGGGGACGAATTGATAATCTGTGAGGAGGGGGATGTACACGGTGATGAATCGGAGGATGATGATGAGGTGGACATCTTGCCTCTGTAGAGCCAGTTTGTGCAAGGAGAGATTAATTGCTTCTTTTTTGGTGGGGGTCCAAACCAACCCGTCATTTCAGTCACAGTCGTGTGGCAGACCCTGTCACTGAAATGATGGGTTGGTTAAAGTGTGCATGTCCTGTTTATACAACATAAGGGTGGGTGGGAGGGCCCAAGGACAATTCCATCTTGCACCTCTTTTTTCTTTAATTTTTCTTTGCGTCATGTGCTGTTTGGGGAGTGTTTTTTGGAAGGGCCATCCTGCGTGACACTGCAGTGCCACTCCTAGATGGGCCAGGTGTTTGTGTCGGCCACTAGGGTCGCTTAGCTTACTCACACAGCTACCTCATTGCGCCTCTTTTTTTCTTCTTTGCGTCATGTGCTGTTTGGGGAGTATTTTTTGGAAGGGCCATCCTGCGTGACACTGCAGTGCCACTCCTAGATGGGCCAGGTGTTTGTGTCGGCCACTTGGGTCGCTTAGCTTAGCCATCCAGCGACCTCGGTGCAAATTTTAGGACTAAAAATAATATTGTGAGGTGTGAGGTGTTCAGAATAGACTGAAAATGAGTGGAAATTATGGTTATTGAGGTTAATAATACTTTGGGATCAAAATGACCCCCAAATTCTATGATTAAGCGTTTTTTTAGTTTTTAAAAAAAAAAACACCCGAATCCAAAACACACCCGAATCCGACAAAAAAAATTCGGTGAGGTTTTGCCAAAACGCGTTCGAACCCAAAACACGGCCGCGGAACCGAACCCAAAACCAAAACACAAAACCCGAAAAAATTTCCGGTGCACATCTCTACATACCACACCCCTATAGCTACTGCGAGATAGAAAATATATTATAAAATGCTCACTGGTCATGTTGATGATTACTATACACAGGACCCAAATCTTCTGTATTTATGTAGCACCAACGTTTAACAGTGGGGTTTATATTGGGAATATGCGGTTTATGCTGGGTCTCTGTAAACATGTAGTGTATGAGTCTTAGGGGGAGATTTATCAAAGCTTATAGAAAGATAAAGTGGAGAGAGATTAAAGGGGGTACACACGGAGAGATCTGTGCTTCATTTCTAAACTGACTAGCTTGCTTAGAAATTAAGCACGGATCTCTCCATGTGGCACAATCTAGTCAGGTCACTCAATTCACCGCTGTGTGAAGTGAGCGCCCGCCCCCCTCTCCCCCCCTCCCTGCTCAGCACACATCGCGCTGAGTGCTGAGCATGGGGAGAGATGTGTGCTGAGCGTGTGTACCCCCCTTACGGGGTCTGTTGTACTAAGCCTTGGAGAGAGATAAAGTGGCGGGAGATAAAGTATCAGCCAATCAGTTCCTGACTGCCATGTTACAGGCTGTGTTTGAAAAATGATAGTTAGGAGCTGGTTGGCTGGTACTTTATCTCTCTCCACTTTATCTCTTTCCACAGCTTATTACCTCTGGAGAGATGTACTAAGCAGTGAAAATAGTGGAGAAGTGAGCCAGTAAAGAAGTTGCCCATGGCAACCAATCAGCACTGAAGAAAAATTTATAATTTGCATACTATAAAATTATACATAGCAGCTGATTGGTTGCCATGGGCAACTTCTCCATTGGCTTACTTTTCCGTTCTTTTCACTGCTTAGTACATCTCCCCCATAGACCCCAAAGTTCCAACCAATCAGCGCATGTCATGTTACAGGCTGTTTAAAAAACGCCAGTTAGGAACTGATTGGTTGGTACTTTTTCTCTGTCCAAGCTTTGATAAATCTTACCCTGAATGTTTGAACCCCACTGGAAAGATAAAGGATTATAAAATAACCCAAAGCTTGGAAGGGATTTGTGTTCTAATGCTCCTACAGTTGGAGCATGACGTTAGGATCTGCTATGTCAGATACTATTAGGCCAAGTGTACACATAATCTTGTGCTGATTTGTGTCATATATAATAGAATGATGAAGCCGTGCCTTTTAGCAAAACTGGATGTAGCATTGAGGTAGTCAGTTGCAAAAGAAATGGCTAGGAAGCTCTTTTTTCATGTAGTAAGCGACCAAATGAAGGCCCAGATTTATCAAGCCATGGAGAGTGATTCATTTCACGGTGATAAACTACCAACCCATCAGCTCCTAACTGTCATTTTTCAAACACAGCCTGTAACTTGGCAGTTAGGAGCTGGTTGGTTGGTACTTTATCACCGTGCAATTTATCACTCTCCAATGTTTGATAAATCTGGGCCTAAATGTTTCCAAATGAACCACAATTCGGAAGTGTGCAAAAGTCTCCCCTTAAAACTCTGCTGATGACCCAACATTCCAATTTGTCCTGACTAATAATGAATTTACGGAAGCAAATGGGCAAATGGCAATATAGTCGGGGGGTAGAAATAAAAAAGATTTTTAGCATAGAAATCAACTGCTTCTATTATTTGACACATGAGCTTACAACAGATGACTGGTTAAATGATATGATCCAGTGAAACAGGAGGTGTAGCTTCTGGGGGCTTGCCACAATGATAATGAGCTTCATTTGGTCTCAATGTCTAGTGCGTCCTGCCCCACCAGGAGCAGCCTGGAATTCAGTTGTTATGGAAATTCTATATCTATTAGCTTTCCTAAGACATTTGCTTCTCCTTTGCATCTTCGGGACTGGTTTACCCCTTGCATAAATTTGTGTACAGACGTCTCTTATGGCAAGGAAAGGTTTTGTCTCGTGATAAATACTTATTGGAAAAGGCATACATTTTGGAATACAATACATGTCTTTTATTACTTACGGTGTTAAAAAAAACATGTCTTAGTAACACGTACAAATTGCTATAGTCTACTGTAACATGCGTAAGAAACAAATAAGTTATGGCAGAAACAGTTTCCATTTAATATTCATTTCAGGTAACTGGATGGGGATTTCATCCTGAAGACCAAATGCTGAAGCAGGCACGAGGCTAGTCCGCTTATAGAGGCTGCAGCCAGTAACAAGGTTCTATTCACACAGGCTGCAACGTGAGATATGTTCCTGGGAGACTAGAGTACTGAACAAACAGCTGTGCTATTTTAATTGCCGACTTGTGCTAGAGTTTCAGAAACACACATGTCTCAGCTTTGGGAAGGGAGTGAAGTCATGTCTATCTTTTCTGATTCTGTTATACCCTCACAAGTGCATCTAGTTAAATCCCTGATTAGAAGCATTCCAGTGGAAAAGAAACATATAACACACAAATACGTAACGGAAAGGGGATTCACTGTAAAACCAGAGAAAGATTTTTTTTTTGTATTAAAAACATAATGCCTAACAGTAAAATATTAAGATTTTTCTCAGTTAAAATTTTGCATGGAATGCAGTGTTATAAGGTATTAGACTTTATCACACGGCAAAGCTGTATGTTTAGAGGTTGTGTGTAATAGTTTTTTTTGTTGGTGATGCCGTTGTGCATGTAGTGTCCTACCAAACCACATACAAGTACATATCCCTAAGAATAATAACCACATGATTTATCATCGAGAAAAGTTTTTGTAAATATATTAATGTATTTTTTGAACTTTGTTTATATTTTCAAAAATAACAAACTCAATTATGTTTTTGCAAAGAGAAAAATACAAAAAGAATACTAAAAAAAAAGACTCTATGGTTGTAAAACACACTTCAACATTTCCTGATGTTAAACTAGGCTTACCATACTATCCCTTTAAACTGGGGCACTCATGAATTACACAGGTTCTGTGGCTGATTAATACCAGCTGAAATGCAGCTTGAAGTCAGCCAGTCGGAACCTGTGTACTTCATGAGTGTCCTGGTTTAAAGGGATAGCATGGTAAGTCTTTGTTAAACTGACCTAATAAGTGCTTTTGACAAAAGTCCTTTTTTTTGTTTTGGTCCAATCTATGGAGGAGCTTAGAGCCAAGTATCACATACAGTAGGATGCGCTAATTTTCCATTTATCCTAGTATCATTGACTTTTGCACATTAATTTAGCAGTTCAGAGTATATGAGCTGTAGCAGAGGTTCCCAAATGCAGTCCTCAAGGCACCCCAATGGTCCAGATTTTAATTTTATCCATGTTTGGCCACATATGACTTCATTAGCACCTCAGCCAATTTGATTTAACCATCTGTGGGGAGCCATGGATATACGTAAAACCTGGACCGTTGGAGTGCCTTGAGGACCGCGTTTGAGAACCTCTGACCTATAGTTTACTCGTATGTCCCATTAATACTTTAACAGAATAATTTAATAATTAGAATATTGACAAAACGTCCTTGATGGACTAGTGGTGACATACCTTCCAGGGCCGGTGGTTAGATGATGATGACTTCTGGTGGATATAGCGGTATGTGTGACTGTGAGTATGGCTAAACTGTAACGATCCTAGTGCCTAACTCCACTGCTGGTCCGTGCAGAATGTCGGCATTTCATATAGTTACACTGTGAACATGTTGACATTCTGCACATGCTGACATTTTACAAATGTCGACATAACTGTCAACATTTTAATGTTGGCAATAGAAATGTCAACATTTTTACTACATGCCCATATTTATGCTTTAAGAAAGTGGAAAGTGGACCTATCTCACTCCTGAATCAGGACTTTAAAATCTTTACTAGACTTATAGCCCTCAGAATTCAGATTATACTTCCCAAATTACTCCATCCTTACCAGACTGTACACAATGTTCATCATCTGATTGCAGCTATGACACACACCGATATGACTGGTGCACATAGTAACATAGTAGTAAGCTGTGACGCGGACAAATCGCTTGACAGTGTCGTGTTACTACTTGCTAGGGGTATTTAACATGCAGGTATTTAAGAGAAATGTAATTTAGGATCCAGACTCTGGACCGTGATCCCTTAGCCTTCTTCACAATAAATGGACTCAACACTCAACAGTTTTCCCAGACTGGGCTGCCCTCTCTCCCGCTTCTCTTTAACCTTGCATTGGGTCCCTTAATCAGGCATTTTCTTAAAACCTCCAGTTGGCAGGGTATCACTATAGATGCTGTGGAAATTAAACTTTCTGCATTTGCTGATGACTTATTGTTATATTTTCACAACCCCATGGAAGCGATCCCAGCAGTTTTCCGTATCCTAGACGGGAAGCAGTTGGCTTCCCAAAAAATGGGAGCCCGGCGGTTCATATACCAACGCCCCGGGATCCAGATTGAAGACAGAAACCTGGCATCACTATACCAACACTGAACGGGATGCCGGCATCAAAATACTGAAAGCTGGCATCCCGATCGTCCTGACACGCTGCCATCCTGCCATGCGAGGGGGGCGTTAAGTTTAGGCTGGAGAAGAGGGTTAGGATTAGGCTGCAGTGCAGGAAAGGTTAGGGTTAGGCACTGGGGAGGGAGGGTTAGGGTTAGGCACATATAGGGGGAGTTTAGAGTTAGGTGTCAGGCTCCGGAGCCTTTCCTCCGGCGGGTGCTCCCGCGGGTTACCGTCCCGCTGGTTGGCGCGGATGCAGCAGCAGGGAGCTGCTGGTGGCGGGTCCTTCTGGACGGATGTGCGGCTGCTAAGGGCCGAGGGTCTGGAGAGCCGGGCGCTGCGGCGGGGATCGCTGCGGTAAGGTCCTCTAGTGGTGACACAGTATAGTATGTCAGAGACAGAAGCTGGCTAAAGCTGTGTGCTAACAGCTAAGTATTACCGCATTCAGATCACAAATGCCGGATCCCACCCGGTAAGAGAAACGTGTCCTTACCGGGTGGGATCCGGCATTTGCTCTGCTATGGTGGCTTTCCGACCTGGCAATATACCGGGTCGGTTGCCATAGCAGCGGTGGGGCGCAGCAGCAGCAGGGCGGGGTTGGAGGCGGCGCTGGGAGATGAGCTCATCTCCTGCGCCGCCTCTCCCTATGCTGTGAATGGGAACCGTGTCGCATCGACGCGGCTCCCATTCACACTGCACCTGACCCGGTATTCAACCCGGGTATAATCCTTCTTTTATACCGGGTTGAATTACCGGGTCAGGCGACCCGCTAATTCCGGCAGAGTGCTTTCACATCGCACACTGACCCGTGTCGACACGGCAATATGCCGTGTCGATACCGGGTTATTTGTGCGATGTGAAAGGGGTATATGTCTCCTGTGCTGGGGGCAGCCATGTTGGAGACCAGAGTATTACCAATGAAGTTCCCAATCTGTGTCCAGCCAATCCTGCGTGTTCTCCCCTTACAAAAGGGGGCTGGCTCAGAGTAAGAGTGCCAGTGCTTCATGTTACCTCCTTGTGAAAGGTTCTCCAGCTCTGTGCTCCAAGGTTACTTCTGGTTCCCTGGTCCTGGTTGCTCTCATCCATCGGTTACCTAAACGCTGCTGCAGTCCTGCTGTCTAAGTCCGTTGCCACTTGTGGAAGCGCTCACGGGGTCCCAGGTCGTAGAGGAGCTCCAGGTGCTAACGGCGGTTCCCGCAGACGTCTTCATTGCTTCAAAGTCCAAGTTCTTCAGCCTCGTCTTTCAATCACAAACCACAGTCTTCATTTCTTCAAAGTTCAAGTTCTTCAGCCTCGTCTTTCAATCACAATCCACAGTCTTCATTTCTTCAAAGCCTCGTCTTTTAATCATAAAACACAGTCTTCAGTTCTTCTTTACCGGAGTTCTTCAGCTTTACTCTTTAAGTCATTTAACCATAGACTCTAATTCTTCCAGTTTCTTCAATTGCTCCAATATTCATGTACAGCCTGATTATTTATTAAAACTACAGTTATCTTCCTATGAAGTCCTCCTTTTCTTTATGCCCTCTGGCCAACGTTAACACTTAGTTTGGCTTCCACCCCATGAGGAGCAGGGCCGGCTCCAGGCCTACTAGCACCCTGAGCGAGAAAATTGAAAAGTGCCCCCCCCCCCCCCCCCCCCCATGCGCGCGCCGAAGGTGCGCGCGTTCCTGGAAAAGTGGGCGTGGCCTCCTGGAAAAGTGGGCGTGGTCTCACGCCACCCCCAGCAGTGCCAGCTACACATGACATGCCCTCCAGCAGTGCCAGCTACATGTGACATGACTCCCAGCAGTGCCAGCTACACATGATAGTGTTCACTTTTTAGGGCAGGTTGCTGATCACAGGGAGGGCACATTTTTAAGTTAGGTAGGCAAAATGATGTACATATTGTAATGCTTGTTGTTCCCATTCCCACACGCTAAAGCATGGACAGTGTGCGCCGAAGGCGCGCAGCAAAAATTTAGGGGAGTTACTTCGTGGGGAAGGTGCGTAGCCACATTATAGTGGCAATTCACATTACACCACACAGTAGTGCAGCTAATACACATTGCACCAGGTAGAACCTCCTATAAGAGCACGTTAGACACATTGCGCCAGGTAGAGCACTGAGACACACTGCCCAGCCACAGACGCCTAGCGGGAATACTACATGATATGCCCCCCAGCAGTGCCAGCTACACATGACATGCCCCCCAGCAGTGCCAGCTACATGTGACATGCCCCCCAGCAGTGCCAGCTACATAAATAGCCACACAGTTCCAGATGGATAAATGCCCTCACGGTGCAAGATATGCCCCCACAGTGCAAGAAATGCCCCCACAGTGCCAGATACATAAATGCCCCCACAGTGCCAGATACATAAATGCCCCCACAGTGCCAGATACATAAATGCCCCCACGGTGGCAGATACATAAATGCCCCAACGGTGCCAGATACATAAATGCCCCCACGGTGCCTGATACATAAATGCCCCCACGGTGCCTGATACATAAATGCCCCCACACTGCCAGATACATAAATGCCCCCACAGTGCCTGATACATAAATGCCCCCACAGTGCCTGATACATAAATGCCCCCACAGTGCCTGATACATAAATGCCCCCACAGTGCCTGATACATAAATGCCCCCACGGTGCCTGATACATAAATGCCCCCACAGTGCCTGATACATAAATGCCCCCACGGTGCCAGATATGCCCCCACAGTGCCAGATATGCCCCCACAGTGCCAGATATGCCCCCCACAGTGCCAGAAATGCCCCCACGGTGCCAGAAATGCCCCCACAGAGCCAGATATGCCCCCACAGAGCCAGATATGCCCCCACAAAGCCAGATATGCCCCCACAGAGCCAGATATGCCCCCACAGAAGAAATGCCCCCACAGAGCCAGAAATGCCCCCACAGAGCCAGAAATGCCCCCACAGTGCCAGATAAATGCCCCCACAGTGCAAGATAAATGCCCCCACAGTGCAAGATAAATGCCCCCACAGTGCAAGATAAATGCCCCCACAGTGCAAGATAAATGCCCCCACAGTGCAATATATGCCCCCACAGTGCAATATATGCCCCCACAGTGCAATATATGCCCCCACAGTGCCAGATATGCCCCCACAGTGCCAGAAATGCCCCCCACAGAGCAAGAAATGCCCCCAGTGTGCCAGAAATGCCCCCACAGTGCCAGAAATGCCCCCCACAGAGCCAATAATGCCCCCAGTGTGCGGATCTACCCCCCCCCAAATTCCTGCGGCGCTGGGGAGGAGTACTGCTGTCCACCTGTCCGAGTGCGGGAGTGCTGGCGGGCGGGCGGCCGGGCGAGTGAGAGTGGGTCCGGGTCCGGGTGGGCGGCCACTTGTGTGCGCTATGCGCGTTGCGCGGAGCCGGCGTCTGACGTCAGACACCGGCGCCACGCAGCGCGCATAGCGCACACACGGGTGGGACGGGCCAATGCTGCACACACAGGGCCGGCTCCAGCATCGAATATGGCGGCGCCAGCGCGCGGCGCCCATTAAGGGTGGCGCCCTGCGCGGCCGCTCTATTCGAACATGCCTAGAGCCGGCCCTGATGAGGAGGAATTACATTCAGCCACCTCGTTTACTCTCCTCAAAGGTAGCTGTCCCATCAGCCAAGACTCGGTTGTCAAAACCCCAACTTACGCCGAGCGTGACAGTAAGCACTGGCCCAATGGATCCGGCAAGTGAGCAGGCTACCGGGTACGATGCCTCTGTGGATATTCTGTCTCATCTAAATAAACAGGAGGCCATGCAGGCACAGATTGTGCAGTTCATGCAGAATATGTCCACTCGTTTGGATTCTCTTCACACAGCCATTTCCACATCTTGGACTCCAGCTTCCAATCTGCCAGCACCTAATCCTCTAGTGTCGATTCCAGTTCCTCGTTTACAACTACCGCCACCCAGTAAATTTGACGGTAGTCCAAAGCAATGCCGAGGGTTCCTCAATCAATGCGAGATCCAGTTTGAGCTTCAGTCAGCTAACTTTCCGTCTGATCGGACCAAAATCGCATACATCATTTCACTTCTAACCGGACCAGCTCTGGATTGGGCTTCACCCTTATGGGAGAGAGCTGATCCCATACTCTCGAATTACCCGGAATTCGTGGTAACTTTTCGTAAAATCTTTGACGAGCCAGGCCGGACCACCTCTGCCTCTTTGGAGATTCTGCGTCTGCGTCAGGGAACCCGTTCCGTCGCCCAGCACGTGATCCAATTCCGTACTCTGTCTTCTGAAGTGGGCTGGAATGAAGAGTCTCTCATTGCCGCCTTTTGGAACGGTCTCTCCGACAAAATTTAGAGATGACCTGGTCACTCAGAATGTGCCAGTTAAGCTCGATCAGCTTATTTCTTTATGTAACAAGATTGATCTAAGATACAAGGAGTTCTGTCTTGAGAGAACAAGGTTCGAGCAACCCAAATCTCGGGCCTGGCCCACTCCTATACCATCCTCACCGTCTACTGAAGAACCCATGCAGGTCAACCGTTCTCGTCTCACCAATGAGGAACGTCAAAGACGCAGACAGGGAAACCTTTGCATGTATTGTGGGGCAGCCGACCACTTTGTTAAGTCTTGTACTCAACGACCGGGAAACTCCCGCTCCTAGCTTACGCAGGAGAGGTTAAGCTAGGAGCATTCCCAACCAATTTACCAGGAAGGAATCACTGTTGGCTGTATGTCTGGAACTTCCCTCTACCTCCTTTCATGTTACAGCACTTTTGAATTCTGGAGCTGCAGAAAGTTTCATTACTTCCGCATTAGTCCGACAGTCTGAAACACCAACCACTCGTTTGGAGTGAGCTATCTCTATCATTGTGGTTGACGGAAGTTATATCCCTAAAGGGATCATCACCCACCGTACAGTTCCTCTGATGAAAGTTGGTATTCTCCATTCCAAAGCCTCTCAAAAAATAATCCTAGGATTCCCGTGGTTGCAGGAGCACAACCCCCGCTTGGATTGGCAAACTATGGATGTACTTGCCTGGGGGGAGTCGTGTTCTCAAAGCTGTTTATCCACTGTCAAGCCGCTCTTTACCCTACACTCCACTGATCTCCCAGATGCCTATCAGCCCTTTCTGGATGTGTTCAGTAAGCAAGGGGTGGATACCTTGCCTCCCCACCGAAGTTGGGACTGCCCTTTCGATTTACTGCCTGGTAAAACACCTCCCAGAGGCCGAACGTACCCTTTATCTCTCCCAGAAACCCAAGTGATGTCTGAGTACATACAGGAGAATTTGGCCAAAGGGTTCCTTCGCCCTTCCTCTTCTCCAGCCGGGGCAGGGTTTTTTTTGTTAAGAAGAAGGACGGGGGCCTACGGCCTTGCATCGACTACCGGGGCCTCAACGAAATTACAGTTAAGAACAGATAACCCTTACCCTTGATTCCCGAACTATTCAACCGTGTAAAGGGGGCTACTATTTTCACCAAATTGGACCTGCGGGGAGCTTATAACCTTATACGCATTCGCACAGGAGACGAGTGGAAGACTGCGTTCAATACTCGCGACGGGCATTACGAATATCTGGTGATGCCCTTTGGCTTATGCAATGCTCCGCAGTCTTCTAGAATTATGTCAATGAGTTATTCCGAGATCTCCTCTATAAGTGCCTGGTTGTGTATCTGGACGATATTCTAATATTTTCCAAAGATCTGAATGTCCATCGGGAACAAGTCAGAGAAGTCTTGAGACGTCTAAGAGAAAATCGACTCTTTTGTAAACTAGAGAAGTGCACGTTTGAGGTTCCCTCCATCCCTTTTTTAGGTTACATCATTTCCGGGAGGGAATTACAGATGGATCCTGCCAAAGTCCAAGCAATCAGAGATTGGACCCTTCCTACGGGTGGTCTTCAGTATGCCGGCTGTCGGGATCCTGGCGCACAGCCGGCATAACGACCCTGGAGGGAGAATAAAATAGCGTGGCACGCGTAGCGCGCCACCGGGCCCGCAGCGTGGCGAGCGCAGCGAGCCTGCAAGGGGCTCATTTGCGCTCACCACACTGTCGGTAAGCCGGTGGACGGGCTCCCGGTGCCGGTATGCTAGTCGCCAGGAGCCCGACCGCCGGCATACCATACTACACCCCTTCCTACCACTCTGAAGGGAATCCAGCGTTTTTTAGGCTTCGCCAATTTCTATAGGAAGTTTATTAAAGATTATTCCTCCATCATTGCCCCGATTACAGCACTAACAAGAAAAGGGTCTAATTTTGCAGCTTGGCCACCTGAGGCACTAAAAGCCTTTTCGTTTCTAAAAGAGGCCTTCATGTCTGCTCCTATCCTTCGGCAACCTGATCTCAGTCCTTTTCAGGTGGAGATTGATGCTTCTTCAGCAGGAATGGGCGCCGTCTTATCCCTGTACTTCGAGGATCAGAAAGCTCATCCTTGTGCTTTTTTTCCCGAAGATTCTCTCCGGCAGAACAAAACTACACCATTGGAGAACAAGAATTGCTTGCCATAAAACTTGCTTTTGAAGAGTGGAGGTACTTACTGGAAGGAGCTCAGTACCCAATCTCAGTAACCACAGATCACAAAAATCTTTTATATCTTCAGTCCGCCAGATGTTTAAACCCATGGCAAGCCAGGTGGGCACTGTTCTTCTCACGTTTTTCTTTCAAGCTCAGTTATCGTCCAGGGTCTCTTAATCGGAAAGCAGATGCCCTCTCTCGTTCATTGAGTTCAGATGAGTCCACAGATCATTCATCCTAGATCCTGCCTCCTTTGCTGCAACTCGTACTACTCCGCTTCCTCCACCGGGAAAAACCTTTGTTGCACCAGAACTCAGGAAAAAACTGCTCACGTGGGCTCATACCTCACCGTGTATGGGACACGCAGGTAGCCTCAAGACTCTTAAGTTCATCCAATGCTCCTATTGGTGGCCTCATCTGAAGACGGAGGTCTCGGAATTTATAGCTGCTTGCCCAAAGTGCGCCCAACATAAAAGTCCAAGAGGATCACCATTGGGTCTTCTTCATCAACTATTGGTTCCACAAAAACCCTGGACACACATCTCTATGGACTTTATAACTGACCTACCTGTCTCCAAAGGACGAAACACTATTTGGGTCATTGTGGACCGATTTTCCAAAATGGCGCACTTTGTCCCACTCACAGGTCTTCCAACCGCTCCACAACTATCAAAAATGTTCATATCAGACATCTTCCGGTTACATGTACTTCCACAAGAGATAGTTTCCGATTGAGGGCCTCAGTTTGTGGCTAAATTCTGGAGAGCACTGAGTTCAGCTCTTGGAATGGAATTAAGTTTCTCCTCTGCATACCATCCCCAAACGGATGGCCAGACTGAGAGAGTGAACCAAGACTTAGAGACTTTCCTACAACTCTTCATGTCTTCTTCTCAGGACGATTGGCTGGACTATCTTCCATCTGCTGAATTTGCTCACAATAATCTCTACCATTCCGCTACTCATTCCACACCCTTTTATGTGAATTATGGACTTCATCCACATTTTTCCTGCTTTCCAATCTCTTCCAGCTCTCGAAGTACCTGCCGCAGAGTTAGCCCTTCAGCAATTCACTAAGATGTGGAAACAAGTTCATGAGGCTCTGCTTAAAACGTCCAATAAATACAATTTTTTGCAGTTCGGAAATGGAAGGCTGTCCCTAGTCTCAAAGTGGGTGATCAAGTCTGGATTTCTACTCGAAACTTAAGACTTAAGGGGGTATATGCAATATTGCCAGAATTCGACCGGTTTTTAATTCGACACAATTCGACAGTCAAAACCCTCCCTCCGGGACCCGAATTCAACATATTCAATAAATAACGGATTCAACAGTCCCGCTGTCAAAAAACGGACCAATTGACGAATAGTGGGCGGCCTGGATTCGACTTCATCGACGGCACAAAAGTGTGAAAAAAATAGTGAAAAAAATTGCGTGGGGTCCTCCCCCTAAGCATAACCAGCCTCGGGCTCTTTGAGCCGGTCCTGGTTGTAAAAATACGGGGGGAAAAATGACAGGGGTTCCCCCGTATTTTAACAACCAGCACCGGGCTCTGCGTCCGGTCCTGGTGCAAAAAATATGGGGGACAAAAGACGTAGGGGTCCCCCGTATTTTTCACACCAGCACCTGGCTCCACTAGCCAGGGAGATAATGCCACAGCCGGGGGACACTTTTATATTGGTCCCTGTGGCCGTGGCATTAAATTCCCAACTAGTCACCCCTGGCCGGGGTACCCTGGAGGAGTGGGGACCCCTTAAATCAAGGGGTCCCCCCACTACAGCCACCCTAGGGCCAGGGCTGAAGCCTGAGGCTGTCCCCCCCCATCCAAGGGTGGCAGATGGGGGGCTGATAGCCATGTGTAAAAAAAAAGAATATTGTTTTTTGTAGCAGACCTACAGGTCCCAGCAAGCCTCCACCGCAAGCTGGTACTTGGAGAACCACAAGTACCAGCATGCGGGGGCGGGGAACGGGCCCGCTGCTACCTGTAGTTCTACTACAAAAAATACCCAAATAAAAACAGTACACACACACTGTGACAGTATAACTTGATTACATACATGCACACCAACATACACACATACTTACCTATGTTGACACGAAGAGTTGGTCCCCTTCTCCATGTAGAATCCACGGGGTACCTGTAAATAAAATTATACTCACAACAGTCCAGTGTAGATCGGTCCTCTTCTTGTTTGTAATCCACGTCCAACCTAAAAACATGCACTGATTCTTCCATATTATTGGAGTTAGTAAAAAAATAATAATATTCTTTAAAAAAAATCGATAAAATAATACTTGTGGCTCCTAAGGACAAACCCAGTAGATAATCCCTTCTAATATAAATAGATATGCTATTAGCAATAAAAAAAGCACAAAAAATTTCATGTTTTAAATTTTTTTTATTAGATCACGACAGGAAAATGAGGCGGAATGAAATTGACGAAATGACTGTCGAAAAGCACTGTTGTCGAATCGACATTTTTCAATTGAATATACTTTTGTCGAAAAGCCGCATTTTACCATTGCAGACATGTCGAATTGAAAAAAAGTCGAATTGCCAAAAGTCGAAAATGAAAAGGCAGGTTTTTTGTTGAAAGTACTGTATTGCATTGTCGAATCAAATTCGACAGGTTTTTTGTGTCGAAAATGACCCGTTTTTCGACATTTTCGGCAATTCGACCACAATTGCATATACTTCACGGTCCCTTCGAAGAAATTTGCCCCCAAATTAATTGGACCATATCCTGTTGAAAAAGTATTGAATACAGTAGCATACAAAGTGACGTTGCCTCCGTACTTGAAGATCCCAAATGCATTTCACATCTCCTTACTGAAGCCTCTCATACTGAACCGTTTTCGGGCTGCGCTTCCTAGACCTCCCAAGGTGCAAGCTGCTCAGGGAGAAGAATTTGAAGTTCATAGGATCCTTGACTGTCATAAAAGATATGGTCGTCTCCAATATCTTATTGATTGGAAGGGATATGGACCAGAGGAAAGGTCGTGGGTTTCTGAAAAGGACGTCCATTATTAATTAATTTGTATCACAGCAGAACTATTTTGGGGTGGTATTCATGTGACCGCCGGTCACATGACTTCCACCGACATCCCGCCCCCTCACTATCCCGATGGTTGGCATGCCGACCAACAGGGACTATTTCCACTCATGGGTATCCAGGGTCGCCACCAAGCACGCAAGGGGCTTGCTGCACTCGCCCCTCCCCGCCGGGATCCCGGCGTCGGTATGCTGCCGGGATCCCGGCGTCGGTATGCTGACCAGCAGTCTCCTGAGCGCCGGTCAGACATACTACACCCCTATTTTGTTCTACATATAAGGTACCTCAGGCTTCCATCTGTTTTCTTATGCTTTGCTTCTCCATAACTTTATCTACCTATCACTTTTTCATTCATTCTATCTACATACTTGGGGTAGTGCCATTGTATGTTGTAGCTTTACCACATCTTTTCTTTCAATTTAGTTTACATTGATGATTTCCATTTAGTTTACAATGATGATGCATAGATTATTTTCCTCATTCATGCCATTATTTTCATTCTTTAGGTTTTATCTATAGCTTCTCATCAGGAATGGTATGGGAATCTGTATCTATGCAAACTAATTAAGGAGTGACTGAGGAGATATCATTATGCACTTGTCATGTATTCATTTTATAATGGCTGTTTCTAAGAGAAATGAATTGGTATCTTGCATGCCCTATTATTGATAAAGGGGGGCATATTTACTAAGTAGCAGATTTGAAATCCCAGTGGTTTACTGGCACAATTACATCCTACAGATTTAATAAGCTCAAACCTGCAGCAATCTACTTTAGAATAAGATAGAACATCATTTTTTTTACCATTAGAAGAATAAAAAAATATTTTAAACATAAGGTTTAGAACCTACTGCAAAACCTTCCCAAATAATTGAACTGCCTGATCTCTACTATCCATGCAAGCTTTTGTTTAACTTTTTTTTTAAATCGCAAAAATGTAAACAAAATGGTGTGCAAATTGATAACCAGCCATAGGCCTCTTAGCCAAGCCTGATAGTGAAATAATGGTGTGAGATTTGGGGGAATCACTTGGTGTGAGATTTGGGGGAAAACATCACTAACCTGAACAAGACTGAACCAGCTAGGGTTATATAACTATATCAGGGAGCTACGCAGTGTGGGGTGTCAATCTGCCCTAGACTGGTCACCAAAGAGCTGCACCTCCAAAAAATGTGTTTCCCTCTTCCTAAGGACAACCAGCCCTTGGATGAAATCCCATTGCTCTTCTCTGGACCCCAGAGTGGAGGGCACACTGGATTGACGGTGGGTTTGCAAGGGTATGGGTCGTTGGGTCAACCCAACTTAGGTTGACAGTCATTAGGTCAACCACTGAAGGTCGACATTGCATTATGTCAACATGCATTAGATCGACGTGGGCGTTAGGTCGGCATGTACTAGGTTAACAGGTCAAAAGGTCGACATGAGTTTTTGGTGTCGTTTTCTCCATAAAGTGACGGGAAACCCCAATTAGTGCACCGTGTCCCCACGCATGGCTCGCTTCGCTCGCCATGCTTCGGCCAAGGTGCCTCGCTCCACTACTGCTGCGCTCGGCACATGTTACCATTCCAATCGTAGTCCACGTGGATCGTTAAGTATGACAAAATCCAAAAAGTAATTAAAAAACAAACAAACTCATGTCGACCTTTTGACCTGTCAACCTGGCACATGTCGACATAACAATCATGTCGACCTAATGCATGTTGACCTAATGCCAATGTTGACCTTCAGTGGCCAACCTAATGACTGTCAACCTAAGTTGGGTCGACCTAACGGCTATATACCGTTTGGGGTGGGATAAGGGTTATTTTATACTCGTGCTGTCTTTTTGTAGTGACTGTTTCTCCTTTCCTGTGTGTGCTTTTGGATATTGCAATATTATTTACTGTTGAGACAATCATTTTCCAAGAATTAATTTTTTTTTAAAGAAGGGGTGAGTATGCAAAATTCAGTCATGTCTTCTCTTGCCCAGGAAGTTGTGTCAAAGTCGAAAAATATTGTAATGCATATGCCTTGTACTAACCCCATGCACATGCCCGCTGCTCATGCACTCAGTCCTCCGTGCGTGCACATATCCGCAATTTGCGTAGGATCGCTCCGGCGATCATGCGCGTGATATGGGTATTTACGGCGGAGTTAGTGAGCGCGTAGAGGGTTATTAGAACATTACATATTTAACCCAAATAGTGCATTTTGTACCCATAGTTCCCTTGCACCACATCAGCGAGTATTAATAGTTTAAACAGTTCCTGGACTAAGAGATTCGCCTTTGCATGATAGGAAGGGTCAGATAAAGGTTGGAAGGTGATGTCTAGTATCCAGCTGTAGGGTATTTTGAGGGTAACATTCCGGTGTTGGTTAGAGAAAGATCGCATGTTCCAGCGTATAGTTATGTGCAGAAGCAAGAGTATAGATATTAACTGTATTTACTGTATATTATGTATGCGGCGGGAATCCAGAGGATACCACCCACAAGAGCAGTTGGGGAAAGACATCACCCATCTATTCAAATCCACCTATGACCTCTTCTGTAATATAAAGACACATCCCTGTGTCCAATGGACAATGAGATTACAGTGACCATTGTATTGTGTATGCATGTTGTGTATAAAAAGCCCATTGTTGCCTGGCCGGTCAGAAGACTCTGAACTCTTTCTATCTGACTAGCGGAGGACCGGCCGAGTTGCGCTTGCGAACATTCTCACGTATGTACATTCTCTGTAGCCATTATTCTGTTTAGATTTATCTTGTTAGCCTGTAGTGTATGATTTGTACTGTTTACCTTTTGGAATTAATCCACGGTGGCCTTAGAACCCTGTGGTTTCAACTACAAATCAGTGTTGTGTCTTCACTTTCCTGCAAGGGTTTTAAAGTGTATTTATCTGTAAAAGGTGTATAGGTATTGATAAGGTGTACGCACTGCGGGTACTTTATACCGTCAGTGCTACTTAAGGTTTAAGATATAACATCGTTGCAGTACTTTGCTGCTAAGGGTTTAAAGTGTAATCAAATCATTAAATTGTATCATTAACAATGTTTAAAGGTTATCAATTATGTGTGCGCACGCTGTGTGTTCTCTGTACACTCAGCGCGGCGTGTGTATGCCAAGTACGTACCACGTGCAGGACTCTGTACGCAAATAGCATACAAAGTGCGTAGCACGTGTATTCTGCCTAGCGGCCATAGCGGCTCCACGGTAATAGTGTATCTAGAGGTATAGCTTTTCGGTCTAAGATAATATCGACATTATCAATTGGGGGCATCGTCCGGTTCTTCCTCATACCCGCAGCCTAGCAGGTTTACGCAGACTTTATCTATCAGCAAAGGGCGGAAAGGTATCCCCTGTAAGCCTTCTCTTGGTCGGTGGATACACAAGTGCTGATTAGATAAGCGTCTGCCCTGCATGGTTTGAAGGGATGCTGGAGGGATCCCCGTAAGGTAAGAACGCAAAGCTATTTTTTTAAATCTGTAAATTTCTGTTTGGCGCCAAATGCGCACACAACACACGCATACACCTGTATTTTGTACTTTGCATATCTGCTCGCAGTATTGCCGTAAGCATTGATTATTAGATTCATTTTGACCTGTACTGAGAAAATTTGTTGCTATTTAGTTAAAATATAGTTAATAGTTAAGGAAGTAAGTGTAAGACGCACACGCAGCCTGGCCTAGTTGTAAAGGTTTATACAGTAGAAACTGTGTGTGTGTTAAGTAAGTGATTATAGTTAAATATCGCTTACATTTATAGAAGTGTGGGTTTTGTAGTACTGCGGACGTACGGCCTTTGTACACGTGTCTCGGTCAGCGTACGGGACTGCGTACGCAACGTAAAGGCATACACACGTGGCGTGTTCATGCAACGTGCGTAAAAGTACGACCGCTAAATACAAATCACACAATAGCATTGTTTTAGTTTAGGCGCGAGACGGTAGCCACGCGATAATAGCACAAATTGATCAGTTTCCAATATTTAGTTTAAATACCTTCTTTACTGTATCACCTCTGGAACTAAGGCTGTTTTATCTGAATGAAAGTTAATTTTCTGTACAGAAAAACCAAAGTGTATATGAGTAAACGAGCGTGAGTGTGCAAACAATAAAGGTTTTGTGGACCCAGGGATCCCCGGGATCCCGTAGGAGACCACACCAGGTGAGTGGACACTTGGTGGCGTGAGAGTGGCTTGCTCACGTTAACATTGATTAAGGTACAAAGGAGCAAAGTAGTAGAACAGCAGACCAAGATGTCAGCGAAGTCAGAAAACCGCTGACAAAGTCAAGCGAAGCTCTGAATACCGCGGCCTAAAAGGTCAGTGAAGTTTTGTGTAGAGAGCGCAGCCCAGGGGGTTGGCGTAGTACCCATATAGGCCCGTTCAGATACGCTCCGGCTGAGGTTTCGCAGCCTGAAAAACTATTCCATTGGTCGCACGGCGGATAAGTAACAGTTACCTATACGCTGGGCGATTGGACCGCGCGTTTGTGCGTGCAATACTTAGCCCACCGCGATACCCTTTTACGAGTTTTGCGTAAAATTGCGGGATCATTGGCGCTAGGTGTAGCTCACGCAACGTGATTTGTGTAACAATTTTTTTGTTTTAAGGGAGTTTTCGCTGGTCACTCAGGAAATCTCCAACGACCAATATTTACTGGTTAGGGTAAGTCACTACACACATTTTCAGTAAATAGAGGTTACACAGGGGCCCTAGGTTTGGTACGTACCGGCGCTGACGACAGTGTTTAGGTGTATTGGCCAACGTGGGCGTGAGTGGGTGAGAGCACTCGTTGAACTTTCACCGTTGCCTTATAATTGAGTATTTTGTTTTTTTGTAGGAATTATCTGAGAAGGCAATACCTGCAAAAGATGGGGGCCAGTTGCTCAAGTAAGGGACGATCAACCAGGGTTCAGGTTGATATTCCGCGGCCCAAGGGGTCAGCGAGGTACATAATGTGTGAGAAATATGGATCACACGCAGAGGTTTTATGCAATGAATGGGAACGTATGACTGCGGAAGATAGGGAACCATTCCCTAAGGTAGGCAGTTTTAATCCAGAGGTGTTGCAGAATTTAAGGATTAGGATATGTCTGTTAAAATCCCGAAAAGAAAGGATCAGACACTCAAACTGTTTACATTTATGGCAACGAGAGAGTGATATGCAAAGGGAACTAGCTCACGCAGCCGGTTCCAACCCTAGCAGGAAACTGATTGCAACTGCACCACCACCACCGTATATTACAGGGGAGAAAGTGGCTACAGACAATGGCATACTAATATATGATAAGAGTGAACTTGATAAATGTATTAATGCTAACCCGTGCAAGTTGTATCCCATCTTAAACTTCCCTCAGGACTGCGACCAAGAAGATGAGCCCAGCACGATATCGGCACTCTCTCTAGCAGCCACCATACAAGACACACAAGTGGGCACAGCCCAACCAGTAAGAACAGTAGCAAAGGCCCCTAGCGGAGGGACAGGTGAGGTCGTGTCCACAGGTAAGTACAGTACAGTACATTATGCAGAGACAATTGCACCTCACATTGTAGAAGCAACCCAGAATGATGTAATTGAACTAAATCCTGTCAGGGTGATCGCAGTCCCCAATGGGAAGACTGACGCTCAGGGAATCACTCCCATCAGGAACATTGCTATGCATTGTCCTTGGTCCCGGACAGAATTGAGGACAATTATGTCTGAATTTCCCGATCCCAGAAAGGATCTAGCCGCATGTCAGAGGTTTATTAGAGAATTAGGTAACGCCACCGAACCCACAAACAAAGATTGGCGGACAGTGCTACGGGCATGTTTGCCCTCCAATATTGACCTGTGAAATTCATTGCTGATTGTAAATTAGACGCAGAAGTACCTCTCACTGATGAGTACACTCAGGAGAATGTACGACAGATCAATCTGCAGTTAGGAGTATATTTCCCTACTGTTGTCAAGTGGAATAAAATCTTTTCCATAAGACAAAAAGAAGGTGAAACTGCTTATGAATATTTCCATCAAGCACTGCAGGAAATGGCTAGATACACTGGGGTCGTGGACATTAAGGAAAATGTACATCATAGAGAGGTAGCTGTGTCCGTATTAATGGACGGCTTGAAAGAAATGTTGAGAACAAGGGTACAAACCACTCAACCTAACTGGAGAGGTATTTCGGTGGCTGCATTAAGAGAGTCCGCTATCGAGCACGATCGGAACATCATTAAGCACAGGGAGTCACAGGGGGATAAGCTGATGACCGTAAGTATCAAAGCCCTGACAACGAAGCCACATCAGCCAAAACCCCAGACCCCTGATGGTAAGTCGTATGTAGTAAAATGTTATAATTGCCAGAGGGAAGGACATTACGCAAGGAACTGTAATTATAAAAGCAACGTATATCGACCCCCTAGACCAGAACATGACTCATAGCATAACACACGTAATTGGGATCAGGGATCGCACAGGAGGAATTATGAGCCACACGCAGGAGAAACAAGGAGGTACCCACCTAGGAGGGACTGGCAGGCCTCTGGAAATTCTCAGCTACCTTCCTCACATATTGTAGCTGCCAGCATGCTGCGGGAGGGTCACAACATGCAATAGGGGTTAGGCCACACCTGTAGTTTGCAGCCAGTGAAGTTGATTGCTAGCCTTGGAAATGAACGCGAGGTTACAGTTGATGTAGCTGGTAGATCACTACCTTTCCTTGTAGATACAGGGGCGGCCAGGTCAGTGTTAAATTCAACGGTAGGTATGAAAACAACGGGTAAAACAATTTCAGCAATGGGGGTAACAGGAGTAGTGCAACACTACCCTTTAAGTAGGCCAGCGGAGATTACGATAGGGCCTTTGCAGACCAAGCACTCCTTTTTGCTAGCTACATCTGCTCCGACTAATCAACTTGAGAGAGATTTATTGTGCAAGATGAGGTGTGTCATATATTGTACTCCTGAGGGTGTCTTCTTAGATATACCCGAGAATCACGTTCAGGAAGTGCAGGATATGTTAGACACCCCACAAAGGTTAATGTCACACTCTGCTGTTATAGACAGGTGTCCATCCAAGGTAGAGGAAATGATCTCCCAGATACCGGAATCCCTCTGGACCAAGGATGGACAAGACACTGGATTGATGGCAAATGTAGCTCCTGTAGTAGTGCAAGTAAAACATGGTAGGATAGCTCCAAAAATCCCACAGTATCCTCTGAAGCCAGAGGTGGAATTAGGAGTGTACCCAGTCATAGAGCGCTTGCTACAACAGGGCATCCTAGTTAGGACGTCCAGCACTGCCAATAGTCCCATCTTCCCTGTGAAAAAGAGTGGGGGGAGGGGTTACAGGCTAGTGCAGGATCTGAGAGGGATAAACAAGATAGTTGAGAGCCAATTCCCCGTAGGGCCGAATCCAGCTGTCATCCTCATGCAAATTCCCTCTACTGCTAAATTTTTCACTGTCATTGACCTCTGTTCTGCTTTCTTTTCGGCCCCTCTGCACCCTGACAGCCAATATTTGTTTGCATTTACATACAGGGGAGTACAGTTCAGCGGTTGACCGAAAGTGACCTCACCGCTGACCACAAAGTTCCCACCATTGGTTACAATGGAGCACATAGGCGCTACATTGTAACACTGCCGTGTGCCGCCTGTCAGACAGTACAGGAGCACACAGCCGATCAGGTGGGTGCCACAAACGTGGCGCTCCCTGATTGGCTGAAGAAACCCACTTAGACATCAGTCAGAGGGGGTTTCTGGCATTCGGGGAAAGGGGTCCCATGTGAAAACATGGGGCCCCTTTCAGTTCGTGGTCGGGTGTCCCGTTTTTTTATTTTTACAAGTACGTGGATTACAAATGGATTATCCGAGGAGCCCTCTACACTGGATTTGGTGAGTAGAATTTTTTCAACAGGTACACCATGGATTCTACATGGAGAAGAGGACCGACCCTCGTGTGAACATAAGGTAAGTATGTGTATATGGTGGTGTGTATGTATGCATTAAAGTTATACTTTCAAGGTGTGTGTGTAATGTCTTTATTGGGGTATTTTTTTAGTAGTAGTACTACAGGTACCAGCGGGCCCGGTTTACCGCCGCATGCTGGTACTTGTGGTTCTCCAAGTACCAGCTTGCGGGGGAGGCTTGCTGGGACTTGTAGTACTGCTACTAAAAACAATATTCATAACTTTCAACAAAGGCTATCAGCCCCCCATCCGCAGCCCATTGGATGGGGGGGACAGCCTCGGGCTTCACCCGTGGCCCTTGGGTGGCTGGGGGGGACACCCCTTGATTGAAGGGGTTCCCACTCCCCCAGGGTACCCCGGCCAGGGGTGACTAGTTGGATATTTGATGCCACGGCCGCAAGGCACTGTATAAAAGTGACCCCCGGCTGTGGCATTATCTGTCCAGCTAGTGGAGCCCGGTGCTGGTTTCAAAAATATGGGGGACCCCTACGCTTTTTGTCCCCCGTATTTTTGGAACCAGGACCAGGCGCAGAGCCCGGTGCTGGTTGCTTAAATATGGGGGAACCCCTGTCAATTTTTTACCCATATTTTTGCAACCAGGGCCGGCTCAAAGAGCCCGAGGCTGGTTTGGTTTAGGAGGGGGGACCCCCACACATTTTTTTTTTTTAAATTAAAACATTTCCCACCCCTTCCCACTGAAAAACATGCACGGATCTCATGGATCCGTGCATGCCTATACAAACACGGGATAAAAAAGCAGGTCTGTTTTTTTTTAGCACTATTTCACGATTTGTATTTCATCACGGCAGTGTTTGGCTATTGTCGGCAGTGTTTGTGTTTTGCACTTTTTAGTAAATTCCCGATTTCTACCAAATTGCAGGCGTATTTGACCGATGGTGTATTGATTCGTGATTTTTTCCTAGGACTTCCAAAATATTACGAATGCCCTCATCACTGCCGTGATTTTTGCTTAGTAAATTACCGAGATGACACTTTGAAGAAAAAACGGCATCTCGGTCAAAATCGGGACCTTAGTAAATATACCCCATCGTTGAGGACGGGTGCATCCAGAGATGTCAGTCCAGCCTTAATATTAACATGGACCGTCATCCATTGAGTGATTATCACTCATTAGTGGGTAAGGTTTTAAACCAAACAGAATGCTGGGTGTGCTCACAAGTACCTCAAGGTCAGAGCAAGTCAGGACTAGTACCGTATCCATTAACAATAGATGAGGTACTTGAATTAAGGGGTGGGAGACCGGTGGACAAGAAATTTAATATTTCTAGGCCCCCTAGTTTGAAGCTCCACCAATATCATGTGGATAGATCCTTAGTATGTTTCAACATTTCCAATTCCCGAAAGCCGGGAAATTGGGAAGTGACATGGAATAACCAAACCATGGCATTTTCACACAGAGCCGACAGAATGCCCGTAGACTCAGAACTTATACGCCAAATAGCCGACGGTGGAAGGTATTTTCGGTACAGGTATACTCTAGGAGGTAGGACCATGCGGGTTGGAGAAGTATCACCAGGATACTGTGCGCATATCATACAGCCTGATACGTGTACTGAACAGATGAGAGAGTTAGGGATAGGATTTTTCATTTGGAAGGTTTGCAATATGGTAATGTCATATTCTGTCCCATATGTTCTCCCCGACGATGCGGGAGGAAGGCGTATAAGTGGCTTGCCCCAAACTCAGAGGGATTGTGTTACATTGGAAGAGTGTTGCCAGAAGTAATGACCATAACCCATAATAAGATGAAAGACGTTCACCGCAATGCTCAAGCTCCTTACACTCATACTCACTATGAACACATCGTTAAGAGACACCTTATAGATAGGACAGAGCACGCAGCCTCTGATTTGATCCACGAATCCACCGGGATTCAATTCCTTCTCGCGATAGACATCACCCGTACCTCCAGAGGAATTATAAATTATAGGTATATCCACGCGCCAGCGAACCTGATAGATAATATCACCGAGATGTATGATGACACCTTCAGGTATACAGGGAGGGAGTTGCAAGCTTACAAAACGGAACTGATCCAGCACAGGATGGTCCTCAATTATATCACAGTGGTGACAGGCGGGTACTGTGTCACCTTGGCAACTCAGTATGGTGTGAAGTGCTGTACGTACATTACAAACAGCACTGATGACCCAACTGAGGTCATAGATCAAAAGATGGACGATATCTTGCAGTTGAAGTGGGAGTTCCGAAGGAGACACAACCTTACCCTTACTGCTGTGAGTAATGTACTGACCGGCTGGGTCTCATGGTCGAACCCATGCAATTGGTTCTCAGGTTTCTCCTTTGTATCCTGGGAGTTGTCATAATGATTGGTTTGATATTTAGTTGTGTTCGAATTTTAACGCGGCGCAAGCGCGGTACCAAAGTGATAAGTTTGAGGAGCGGGGGCATTGTTACAGCAACTGATTTAATTTATGACCCATCAATAGAGACAATGTTGTGATAAAACGTGATTCCACGGTCTGTTTCTTTCACCCGTTTTTCCTCTGTTTTTATCTCAGCAAAAATACACCCATCCAGAAAAGACTTTGATGAACACTCTCAGCAAAAATACACCCATCCAGAAAAGACTTTGATGAACACTCTCAGCAAAAATACACCCATCCGGACAAGACTTCGATCAACACCCAAGAACGATTGCACAAATGTTATGTGATTGTATTGTACATATGTGTCTTATCTTCATCTCTACAACCTTTAGGTAGTGACACACATAGTCGACAGGTGATATCCACATATTAGCATTCACACATGTTCTCCCTCCATGTATCATCAACTAAATGTGCACCCCATTTGTTGGAACGAGAAGCCGAAAAGAGCTCGGTAGTGTTTGTTGGCCCACTTACAGACCCTTAATATGGGATGAGAAGGATTTAATGTATACTTCGCAATACCTCGAAGCTTATCTAGAACATATACGGCACGATGATACATGCCCCCCCAGACATGGATTTCATACATACATGCTTTTACTATCCCACTAGGTCATACATTTCCCGCCTACACCTCTCCTCCTACCATCCAATTATTTTTATGGATAATGTATTGTATATTTTTATCCAACCATCTGTAGATATTGTATTGTATATTTTTCTGTTTAATGTTTAGATAGTGGCAGTTATTGTTGACTGCCAAAGGGTGGACTGTCAAAGTTGAAAAATATTGTAATGCATATGCATTGTACTAACCCCATGCACATGCCCGCTGCTCGTGCACTCAGTCCTCCGTGCGTGCACATATCCGCAATTTGCGTAGGATCGCTCCGGCGATCATGTGCGTGATATGGGTATTTACGGCGGAGTTTGTGAGCGCGTAGAGGGTTATTAGAACATTACATATTTAACCCAAATAGTGCATTTTGTACCCATAGTTCCCTTGCACCACATCAGCGAGTATTAATAGTTTAAACAGTTCCTGGACTAAGAGATTCGCCTTTGCATGATAGGAAGGGTCAGATAAAGGTTGGAAGGTGATGTCTAGTATCCAGCTGTAGGGTATTTTGAGGGTAACATTCCAGTGTTGGTTAGAGAAAGATCGCATGTTCCAGCGTATAGTTATGTGCAGAAGCAGAGTATAGATATTAACTGTATTTACTGTATATTATGTATGCGGCGGGAATCCAGAGGATACCACCCACAAGAGCAGTTGGGGAAAGACATCGCCCATCTATTCAAATCCACCTATGACCTCTTCTGTAATATAAAGATGCATCCCTGTGTCCAATGGACAATGAGATTACAGTGACCATTGTATTGTGTATGCATGTTGTGTATAAAAAGTTCATTGTTGCCTGGCCGGTCAGAAGACTCTGAACGCTTTCTATCTGACTAGCGGAGGACCGGCCGAGTTGCACTTGCGAACATTCTCACGTATGTACATTCTCTGTAGCCATTATTCTGTTTAGATTTATCTTGTTAGCCTGTAGTGTATGATTTGTACTGTTTACCTTTTGGAATTAATCCACGGTGGCCTTAGAACCCTGTGGTTTCAACTACAAATCAGTGTTGTGTCTTCACTTTCCTGCAAGGGTTTTAAAGTGTATTTATCTGTAAAAGGTGTATAGGTATTGATAAGGTGTACGCACTGCGGGTACTTTATACCGTCAGTGCTACTTAAGGTTTAAGATATAACATCAGTGTAGTACTTTGCTGCTAAGGGTTTAAAGTGTAATAAAATCATTAAATTGTATCATTAACAAGGTTTAAAGGTTATCAATTGTGTGTGCGCACGCTGTGTGTTCTCTGTACACTCAGCGCGGCGTGTGTACACCAAGTACGTACCACGTGCAGGACTCTGTACGCAAATAGCGTACAAAGTGCGTAGCACGTGTATTCCGCCTAGCGGCCATAGCGGCTCCACGGTAATAGTGTATCTAGAGGTATAGCTTTTCGGTCTAAGATAATATCGACATTATCAGTTGTTTCCATTTTTATTATACAAAATTGAAAATGAGGGAATAACTGAGGGATAAACTATAAGATTTTAATCAGGGGATTTTCATCAAATCCCAGTAATGAAAAGAAGTGATTATGCTTATGAAACCATTATTCAGATTTAATGATTTGTTCATTTTATTTCTTTATCTTTTATCTAAGATACCATAAATATGTTGTGGTTTCCCCTTCCATTACCAGGCTATAAATTCTAAAACTTACAACCTCAGTGAAATAAAATTAAATATCGAAAGCATGCATCATTGAAAAAGTTAATTACTGATATGCTTACAAAAATATTTAGTTAAGGAGATCTACACCTCTGTGTCCAGGTTATGCAAAGCCTGCTACAGAAGAAAACAATTTACTATCTCTACCCATGGTTTGCCCAGATGATAATAAGAGTGTTCAGTTCGCTAATTTATATTGATCAGTGCACTGTTTCTACTCGCCAGACCCCATCCATGCCAGTGCTGATCCTTGATGAAGAAAAGCGACATGTAGTAGGAGAATTGGATTGGTCCAAAAATAGCATGCAAGTCCATAGGTCATAGGTTCTCAAACTCAGTCCTCAGTACCCCAAACTGTTCATGTTTTTTTCCCAGGTGTTCTCAAAGAATCACAAGTGAAATAATTAGCTTCACCTGTGGATCTTTTAAAATGTGTCCATGAGTACACCTGTGCACCTGATGGGTGACATGGAAAACGTGAACTGTCTGGTGTCCCGAGAACCGAGTTTGGGAACCACTGTGCTAGTCGGTTAAATTAGTACAGTGGTACTCAAACTCGGTCCTCAGGACCCCAAACAGCTCACATTTTCCAGGTCACCCAGCAGGTGCACAGGTATAGTCATTACTCACTGACCCATTTTAAAAGATCCACAGGTGGAACTAATTATTTCACTAGCGATTCTGTGAGGAGACCTGGAAAACATGTACTGTGTGGGATCCTGAGGACCGACTTTGAGAACCTGTGGATTAGTATGCAAAACAGCTTCATTAGCATACTAATCAGCTGGGTTAAAGGTTAGAAGTGGAAGTTATTGCTGCAACCTATGTACAGCTTGTATTAAACTAGAAAACATATGATTTACTAATTATAGTTTTTTTTTCTTTTTTAACTCAAGCCTTGACATTTCCTCAACATTTTCATAGTCTGGAAAACTAATGATTTTTGTTTGACAGCCTGGATTGGCAGCACCAAAACTGGCATCCTCGCTACGATGTAAGTGTGACTTTCCCAGATAAGACGTAGCTGCTGCTTGGCAACTCAAAGTGTGGTCAGATTTTGTCCATGTTTTTCCTATCCACACTTATACCCCTTTTCCACCTACGTACCGTGTCCGATCCGGGATGTTTAACACGGCTACAACCCGTGTCGGCTCCCCCGTTTCCACTACACTTCGACACGGGTTATTCCCGTGTCTGATCTGTTTCCACCTAACCCGGGTAAGCTCTGTAAAAGCCTATTGCTGTCATTACAAATGGACTTTTTACTGTCTCATCAAGATGATGTCATCAAAAGGCCCAAAACAGAGGGGTGGGGTCTGCTCACAGCATTGCAGCAATGGACGCCGGTGCAGTAGCTGTGTCTAGCATGGAGTCGCAGACTGTTTGCAGTTTACTGCTGCTTTCTGCTACAGACAGCTTGATGCAGCTTTTCACCTTGTGCTACCTACTGCAGAGCTGGAGAAGGAGAGCTCAATTCTTTGCAGAGAGGGCTACCTATCGACGCAAATATTTGAAAAGGAGGAGAGCGCGTATATCATCCACTGTTGTTATTTCTCTCATAACAATATACTGTACACCAAGCCGAAGAATGTGGATGAGAGATCGCAGACATGGGGAAGCATTCATGCAGACTATTCTAGCATATCAGGAGGAGCAGTGGATGGCAAACTTCAGGATGTCTCGCGCTACATTCGAGTATGTTTTGGAACTACTGTCCCCCGCAATAACCATGCAGACCACCAGGTTCCGTAAGCCCATTGAGCCAGCCAGGAGATTAGCGATTGCTCTCTGGTGGTATGCTACCCCTGGAGAGTATCGCACAGTTTCCAGTTTATTTGGAGTAGGGATTGACACGGTCTGCAAGATTGTCTACCAGGTCACGCGGGCATTGCTGGATACCATGTACCATCGCTTTATTTCCTTGCCACAAGGACAGCGGCTAGATGAGACTATAAAAGGGTTTAAGAAGCGTGGCTACCCACAGTGTGCTGGTGCCATAGATGGGACCCACATCCCCATCATCGCCCCCCGTGACAACCCAGCAGACTATTACAATCGTAAGGGTTGGCATTCCATTGTTCTGCAAGCGGTAGTGGACCACAAATACTGGTAAGCACTGTTTCACTAATGTGTTTGAAATAGGCTTGGCCTGTTTTATGATAATGCATAAACCTTTATTTTTAGTTTCACAGATGTCTTCATAGGGTGGCCCGGACGGTCACATGATGCAAGGGTTCTCGCCAACTCCGATCTTTACAGTACTGCTGAGGACAAGCTTGGTGGATGGCTTTTCCCTCGAGAGGTAAGATTATTTACTACTTAAACTGAAATGTTTGCCCATAAACCAATAGTCAAGTTTTACCCATGTAATAATATTAATGTTTTATTAACAGAAATCGGTGATCGTACATGGTGTGGAGTGTGGACATCCCGGTCCATCTCATTGGTGATGCAGCATACCCATTACAGCGCTGGCTAATGGAGGGCTACACCCAGCATGTTCACTTATCCCCCGAACAGACATCATATACCCATGCCCTAAGTTCGGCCCGTATGGCAGTGGAGAATGCGTTTGGCCGTTTAAAAGGACGCTGGCGCTGCCTCATGAAGAGGAATGATGTGGACTTGAAAATAATGCCAGATATAGTAGCGGCCTGCTGCATTCTCCATAACATATGTGAGATTCAAAAGGAAAACTTTCTCCCCGAGTGGAATATACATGATCATGGGGCGGGGGTCGCTGTACATGATGCACCAGGCTTGGTGGGGGGGCATGACGCTTCCAGTGAGTGCATAAGGGCCACCATTGCAGCTAATCTTCAAACAATGTTGCAGTAGAGAAGACAGACAAGTTTTTGTGTGCAAACAATTTTTGTTTATTTCGTTTTTCAGTTATAAAAATTTGGTTCAAAAGTTGTTATTATATTTTTTCTTTTAAACAGTTGGCACACATTTTCTGAGGTAACAATATAAAATATTTAAGTGCAAACATGTCACTGTAAAATTCCACATAACGCGAGGGGTCTTCAACATGTGTCCCTCCAGCTGTTGTGGAACAACATGTACCAGCATGTGTTGCTATGTGTTTCCACAACAGCTAGAGGGCCACATGGTGAAGACACCTGCCCTGAGGTAAAAGAGTAAAGTGCAACTGCAAACAGGGCACTCTGTAAAAAAAAAACCCTAATGTTTGGTTTGGCAGGAATCGGGTTACCCCCAATATTTGGATCACACTGCCGCACATTTTCTGAGGTAACAATATAAAATATTTAAGTGCAAACATGTCACTGTAAAATTCCACATAACTCAAGGGGTCTTCAACATGTGTCCCTCCAGCTGTTGTGGAACAACATGTACCAGCATGTGTTGCTATGTGTTTCCACAACAGCTAGAGGGCCACATGGTGAAGACACCTGCCCTGAGGTAAAAGAGTAAAGTGCAAACAGGGCACTCTGTAAAAAAAAAAACCCTAATGTTTGGTTTGGCAGGTATCGGGTTACCCCCAATATTTGGATCACACTGCCACACATTTTCTGAGGTAACAATATAAAAAGGTAGCCCCAATATCTGGATCCCACTGCCCATTTTCTGAGGTAACAATATAAAAGTTTAAAGTGCCAACAGGGCACTCTGTAAAATCAAAATAATGTTTGCATTTGTAGGTATCAGGGTTGAGGATACAGTGCAAACAGAACCTTAAAACACAAACATTGTTTTATAACCCGCTGCTCTAAGGCAGTTGTCTATATACCCGAAATTCTGAGGATTGTGGGATTTGTGTTGGGGGATTTGAGGGAGGCTCATAGTTGTATGGACCATATGGGTGCTGTGGGTAGGCTGTGTCTTGCTGTTGTGTTTGTGTGGTATTCCCTATGGTACGTGCAAACGTGCGTTCCAAAAATGTCATCTGCCTATCATGCATGGTCATTAACTGACTCATAAAAGTTTGATGCATTTCTTTTTCTGACGCAAGAAATCTCTCAAGCCGTGCATCTTCCTGGGCATTGAGCTCACTATCTGCCTCACGCAGGTGATCCACGATAATGGACTTCATTGCTTTGACCGTTTGTTCTGTTTTGTTCAGTTTCTTTTTCCGCTGTGGAACGTTGTAGACTGTGAAGGAGATGAAACAGAATGTAAGCAACAATATAAAAATAGCAGTGGTAGCATATATGTGTTTGTGGCCTTCTCCCACCTGCACACTAGCTATACTCTGCAACATTACCATGATTCTATTAAAAAATAGCAGTGGTAGCATATACGTGTTTGTGGCCTTCTCCCACCTGCACACTAGCTATACTCTGCAACATTACCATGCCTTTACATATAGGGACTGCTGCAACTGTATTTGTAATGGTAATACTTACTATTTGAGCGCAAAGTCGTGGTCTTGGGGGGTTGCGACGTCTCCGCCTGAGACTGTGGTACGTCCTCAATAGTGGCACTGATGGAATCATCATTGACGGTCGAGTCTTCGAAACTGCTGTCCGATATAAGCAGCGGGGATGATGGGCTGCATTGTGAGCTGGGAAGGCTGTGCTGTGTTTCGTCACAGTCCTCGTCGACTGACATCTGGCGACTGGCAGAGCTGGATGACGATAGTGCTATGGGATTTGTTATCGCAGTTTTGCCGAAGACACTATAGCATAGGTCATAATATGGCCATTCCATACGCCCAGCCAGGGCCGGTTCAAGGGCGCTCTGCGCCCCGGGCAGGAAAAGGGGCGTGGCCTAATACATGGGGCGTGGTCAGTTACGCCCCCTGTACATTGCTAGCGCCGCTTGAATGCTGAGCGGTGCGCGATGACGTCATCGCGCACAGCACAGCAAAAGGTCATTTCCACGAAGGGAAACTAGACGCATAGCGTCTAGTTCCCTTCGTGGAGAGGACCTTTGCTGTGCGGTGCGCGATGACGTCATCGCGCACCGCTCAGCAAAGTTACTCTCCACGAAGGGAAACTAGACGCATAGCGTCTAGTTCCCTTCATAGGAGGCGGACGGGGACGGCAGCGGGCAGCGGAGGCGGACGGGGGACACAGCGGGCAGCAGTGGCGGATCTTGCCACGGTGCGGCGCCCTCCGGATGGCGCCAGCGCCCTCCGGAAGGCGGCGCCCCGGGCAAAAGTCCTGCTTGCCCGTGGCAAGATTCGCTACTGCGCCCAGCACCACTTTTCTTGTGGTTATGGTCGTGTACTTTGGTGAATTGTCTGCGTAGTGCCTTCAATTTGTTAACGACTTGTTGCTGGGTTTTTTTGATGCCCCTTTCTGCCAGCATACGGGATATGTTCTTGTAGACGATAGCATCCTTAACTGTTCCAGTCACCTGCCTTCTTATTTCTTCCTCTCCCCGAATATTAAGCAGCTCTTTGATCTCTGTGTCTGACCAGGTATGGCTAGCCATGTTGCTGTGCTGGAGCTTCTGCTGCTGTATATTGTCTGTTTGTTTGGAAGCTGCTGCAATAAAAATATCTGTATGTACCCAGCGCGACTTCAGAGTGTTTTGTTTGCAAGCTGCCTCAATGCCTGCATGTGCCCAGCGTAGTGTTGTTTGCTGCTGCGGTGCCTGCATGTGCCCAGCGTGTCTCCCAGGGATGACATCATCTTCCAGTGCCCCAGAAGCAGCCAATCAGCGTCTCAGAGAGTTACTCGGGTCTGAAAACACGTGTAATGACCGTTTCCACTACACCGCTATCCGTGTCATTACCGTGTTCTACCCAGGTAAATAGCCGGGTTGGATTTCCGGGTCACTCAACCCGTGTTGACCCGTTTCCACCTACTAAAAATCCGTGTCGATGCGCGCCCCCGTGCAAAAACACGGGTAAAAACAGCTAGTGGAAAAGGGGTATGAATAATGACAGTTAATTATATATGTGTGTGTGTGTGTGTGTGTGTGTGTGTGTGTGTGTCAAGTAATTGCTTGCGTGTTGTCTATCTCACCTTGTATTCTTACTTGTTATATTAATTGTCAAAAACTGGTTATAAATAATAAATACAATAAAAATAAATGACACCACTGTGGTTCAAAGAAAAAAAAAAGTGTGAGGCTCAATAATTCATCATTAATGAGGAATTACTTTTTGATTGCTGAATATTGCCTAATTAAGGTTATCTGAATGATTTTTGATTATATAATTATATGCACTGACATTTCCTTCTGTACATTCCAGAAAATGTATATTTCATGAAGTAGATAAAGTAATGAAGGTGGCACTGCAAGGTTATACACAGAAACCATAAGTCGTTAATGAAAATGAAGGTTTGTTGGACGGATAAAATGTTAACTGGAAAAACAATATACAAAATGATTTTCTTTCTCAACATAAACTTAGATTTCATATTTAAAAATTAAGTAAAAATTACTTTGAATTCATTTGTGTAGGTTTTACTGTATGAATTTTTTTGCTATTATTATATTTAGATTTTTTTTATGAAGCTAATTATTGTTAAAGCTTGCAGTTACCATAGACCAGGCATGTCCAAACTGCGGCCCTCCAGCTGTTGAGAAACTACACATCCCAGCATGCCCTGACACAGCTTTAGCATTCTCTGACAGCAAAACTGTGTCAGGGAATGCTGGGATATGTAGTTTCAGAACAGCTGGAGGGCCGCAGTTTGGACATGCCTGCCATAGACCATAAGTAGGATTAGTCAATGATGAAACACACCACACACACAGTATCATACAAAGATCTATTGACAATGAAAAACAAAAATGAAGTATACACATTTCTAATAAAAAATAATTTTTCAGAGCACATTGCAACTATTATTTTTATCATTATTCACCCTTAACTTGTTCTCGCAAGCTGTGTCTACAACGGGCATATTTATCAAAATTATTTCCACATACATTAGTATCACCTAAATGTACTAATAAGGAATAGGAGGAGAATTCAAAATTTCCTTCTAACCCTTAAATTATTTTATTTAGTAACCAGATCGCATTTCCCGTACTCGTAACTTATTGCATCTACCTAGGTTTATTTCAGTGCACACGGTGGTAACATTTATACACCTACTTTCACCTATTGACCTCACTCTGACTGAACACCATTATTCATCAGACAATTTAGGATTGAGTGCAGCACTACAAATAGAAATGATTGCTTGTAGGTTGGTCACCTTAGATGCAGCAGCTTGTCTGAACAAACACCACTCAGTGCACAGGTATAAGTACCAATCCTTTTGAGCAATTACCTACTGGACAACAGTAGTTTTTACAAAAAATTATAGTTATAATGATAAATTCGGCAATATGGGTCTAATTCAGTAAGGACTGCAAATTCTGCTAATTAGCAGAATTTGCAATCCTTTAGTTCGCATGCTGGGGGCCACCCATCGCAGGGCAAGTCCGCCCAGCATGCTGACCACCACCTCCCCCTCTTCTACAAGCAGAAATTGCGATCGCATCGCAATTTCTTCATTTCTGCTAACAAGAAGGTTGCCTCCTGATGGCACAGAGGCCCGCCGCCATGTTTCTGATCATGGTGGCTGTGTGTGATGTCACGCAGCCGCCACGATCACGCCCATGGCCCCCGTTTCACCAACGCCGGCCCCCGTTTGGCCACCTCCGCCCCTGCATATCTCCATCTCGGCCTCCCCCCCACCCCTCTTTCCCCCCCTCCCCCGCCACATGACCGCCTCTACCTAATTGACAGGCAGAGGCAATCGGATTTTCTGCGCCTTAGCCCACATCTTTTTAGCAATTTTGCAGTTGGATCGCGCTTTGCGATCCAACCTGAATTAGGTCCCATGTTTGGTTAGTCATTTCTTGCTAAGTAACATAAGATCACTACTAACGTTTAGTATTAGAGCTGTATTACAACAAAAGTATGCCCAAATAATTATTCTATGATTTGCTAAAATACACCATCTTCTAAATCAGTGATGGCTAACCTTGACACTCCAGCTGTTGCTGAACTACACATCCCAGCATGCCCTGCTACAGTTTTGCTATTTGGCCATGCTAAAACTGATGCAGGGCATGCTGGGATGTGTAGTTCAACAACAGCTGGCGTGTCAAGGTTAGCCATCACTGCTCTAAATGCACTTTTCTAATACTGTATATGGCTATGTAATCTTACATTAACAAATAAGTAGTGAAATTAATTTAGTATAAATGATAGTGTTATCAAACATCTATAGAAAGATAAAAGCAAATAAAGTGAATGTTTATTTTTTTTTAATTTAAATGTTTCTAACAGAGAATTTTTATTCAATATTTAAAATAAAAATGAATTTTAGTCTTGGAGAAAGATGCCATAAATGGGGAGAAGATTTCTAGAGCAAGTTGAAGAGCAGTGATTTTCAACCTAGTTCAATTCGCGGCACACCAAACATGATTTGAAAATTGCTAGGGCACACCATCAGTACCGTGCAAAAAAACCCCCAAAAAAACAAACACACACACAGGGATATAAAACAAACAGATATTGGCCCCTAAGGGAGAAAAACACAAATGCACCGGCCCCCACATTAATTCCACACATTGCCCCCCGTAGTAATGCCACCATACATTGACCCCATAGTAATGCTACCACACATTGCCCCCATAGTAATACCACCACACATTGCCCCCATAGGAATGCCACCACACATTGCCCCATAGGAATGCCACCACACATTGCCCCATAGGAATGCCACCACACATTGCCCCTATAGTAATGCCACCACACATTGCTCCATAGTAATGCTACCACACATTGCTCCCATAGTAATGCCACCACACATTGCCCCCATAGTAATGCTACCACACATTGCCCCCATTAGTAATGCCACCACACATTGCCCCCATAGTAATACCACCACACATTGCCCCCATAGGAATGCCACCACACATTGCCCCATAGGAATGCCACCACACATTGCCCCATAGGAATGCCACCACACATTGCCCCCATAGTAATGCCACCACACATTGCTCCCATAGTAATGCCACCACACATTGCCCCCATAGTAATGCCACCACACATTGCCCCATAGTAATGCCACCCCACATTGGCCCCATAGTAATGCCAACACACATTGCCCCATAGGAATGCCACCACACATTGCCCCCATAGGAATGCCACCACACATTGCCCCCATAGGAATGCCACCACACATTGCCCTCATAGGAATGCCACACTAACCTGTGACTGTTAAATCTTTCACCGTCAGTGGTGGGAGCAGTGAGGAGCGCCGAGAACGAATGGAGGCAGCAGCACAGATCAGCAGTGGGCGGGCACTCCAGGCGGGAACGCGATGTGGTGTTTGCGTAACCTGTAAGTCACGGCTCATCAGCATAGGTCGCAGGCTGGGCTGCAGAAGTGCCCAGCGCTGGACGATCTCCTTAATCATGACTGTGGCAGTTAGGCAGCGGCATCTCTGGCGGCTGTACGGCACACTTGAGAACCGCTGGCGGCACAGCGGTTGGGAATCACTGTTGTAGAGAATCACACATTCACAATGCGGGCCATTCTGAGTTGATCGCTCGCTAGCAACTTTTTGCAGTGCTGCGATCAGGTTAAACTCGGCAAAACTGCGCATGCGTATGTACCGCAATGCGCGGGCGCATCGTACAAAGAAGATCGGTGCTGGGCAATGGATTTAATGAAGAAACCATTCGCACAGCCAGTCGCAACGTGATTGACAGAAAGAGGGCGTTTATACAGTAGGTGTCAGCTGACTGTTTTCTGGGAGTGTTTAGAAAAGCGTTTGCAGGGCAGGTGTTTGACGTCAATTCCAGGATCGGACAGGCTGAAGTGATCGCAACGGCTGAGTACATCCAGAACTACTCAGAAACTGCAAAATACTTTTTTGTGCCGTCGACTTGCAAAGCGAAAATACACTCCCCCATAGGCCGCGACTATCTGATCGCAGCACAGCAAAAAGTTGCTAGCGAGCGATCAATTCGGAATGACCCCCTATGACTTAGGGCTTAGGGCCTAATTCAGAACTGAGTGTAGCAGCAAATTTGTTAGCAGATGGGCAAAACCATGTGCACTGCAGGGGGAGAGGGGCAGATATAACATATCTGCCTCCCCCTGCACTGCACATGGGCCCTCATTTCGAGTTGTTCGCTCGCTAGCTGCTTTTAGCAGCATTGCACACGCTAGGCCGCCGCCCTCTGGGAGTGTATCTTAGCTTAGCAGAATAGCGAACGAAAGATTAGCAGAACTGCTACTAAATATTTTCTTGCAGTTTCTGAGTAGCTCCGGACCTGCTCCTAGATTGCGATCAGCTCGGTCCGTTTAGTTCCTGGTTTGACGTCACAAACACATCCTGCGTTCGGCCAGCCACTCCCCCGTTTCTCTAGACACTCCTGCGTTTTTCCCTGACACGCCTGTGTTTTTTAGCACACTCCCGTAAAACGCTCAGTTACCACCCAGAAACGCCCCTTTCCTGTCAATCATTCACCGATCAGCAGTGCGACTGAAAATCGTCACTCCAACACCAGCAAATCTACTAAGTTTTGTGTTAAATAATTTAGCGCATGCGCTCTGCGTACCATGCACATGCGCAGTTAGCAACAAATCGCAGCATAGCGAAAATCGGCAACGAGCGAACAACTCGGAATGACCCACATGGTTTTGCCTATTAGCTAACAAATGTGCTGCTGCGATCAGATCTGAATTAGGCCCTTAGTTTGGAGGGAGTAGCTGCTGCTGTCAGCAGTCAGTACTGAATTATAAGCAGAGCAGAGCTTACAGTATATATGTGCCAGGGAATTAATATTTTACAGAGAGGAGTCTGTGTTCAGCAATGCTTGAGAGGAAATACACCTGAGATGTACACAAAAGAGGTTTTACTTAATGCACAAGATTCTTTCCAACTTAGTGTATAATTTCCACACAATGAACTCACAAGCTTGTTTTATTTTGAAAAGCCTGACATTTGTGCCTCATCTTTTATTCTATGGGTAATATCCCAACCACTTGCAAGCTGTGCTTTTCCTAACACAATAGCATCTGACGCGACTGTCTTGATCCATACTTGCCTACTTTTGAAAACTAGTTTCAGGGAGATTCAAGGCGGCAGCAGAACGCGGCGTGCAGGGGTGTTCCTAGCTCCACCCAAGGGGTGTGTCTAGTTCCGCCTATGGGTGTATTTGTTGCAATCAGGGGTGTGTGTATGTGTGTGTGTATATATACATATATATATATATATACATACACACACACAGACAGTAGTTGAAGTGGAAGTTTTGAAGAGAAAGTATGGAAAACTGAAGGTAGTAACTATGTGCGCGCCGAAGGCGCGCGCTCCAGAAAAGAGGGTGTGACCACACAAAAGGGGCGTGTCCTTAAGTGTAGTTTACCACACCATATACCCCTTATACACATTATACACCACAACAGTAGGACCCCTTATACTATCTAGTACTGGTGCCCCTTATGCATTATACCACACTGTATGAGCCGAAATTCACATTATACCACACAGTATATGCCGAAATTCACATTATAGCACACTGAATGAGCCGAAATTCACATTATACCAAATGGTATGAGCCGAAATTCACATTATAGCACACTGAATGAGCCGAATTATACCAAACGGTATGAGCCAAAATTCCCATATGCCGCAGGGGTGGTCTTCAGGTTGCCGACGGCCGTGCTCCCGATGACCACCATACCAGCACCGGAATCCTGACCGCCGGCATACCGACAACTTTTCACCCTCTTGGGGGTCCACGACCCCCCTGGAGGGAGAATAGATAGCGGAGCTCATTTGTGCTCGCCCAGCGGCGGTCAGGATTCCGGTGCCGGTATGTGTTAGGTTCCTTGTGCTCAGAACAAGGGAGATGTTGCGTAGTGAGTCCTGAGCACCAGAACGTGACGCTGAAATAAGGTGTGGTGTGGAAATAGCCCCTAGCACCCTACCTCCGTTGTTTTACCCGTGTGGTCAGTTCACGCCTGAGTGACTATGGTTTCTTGGGCCCACGGCAGCCGCGTTTGAAGGGCGGATTATGTCTGCCCAACTCCGATGCCCCCAGATCTTAGCGTGAGACAAGGCGTGAACCGAGACAGGATAATAACAAGGGGACCTCTGACTAAACAACAGAAAGCTAGGGGCTACTAACTACCCTAGAACTAAATATATGTGCGGCACGCCGCCAAAGGAAAAGAACAACCAAGGAAATGCTGTCCACTCGCCGACACAATACTGTTGTGTACTGGCGGTGACAGCATAAGCAGAACCCTCTGCAAAACACCAGTAACAAAATATAACCAAAGAATACTGCGGCCTAGGCCAACGGACGCGGCAAAGCCGCTACTCACGGAACCGGTACAAACACTGGCAAATGGACAGGAACCCCCAATGTAGCCGACACAGACTCTCAGAACCAGAGGATAGGCAGAATCCCAAACGACAGACCGGTGGACACCAAGAAGCCAGATACTCGACTAGGCACAGACAAAGCCACAGGACTTCTGGACAGGAGCACTTCACGGCAGGACACAGGAACCGACACAGGAATCGACACAGGAACCAACACACGAAGCAGCTAGACAGACACTGCTAGACAGGAGCTCAGGAACTGGCAGGGACTAGCTCAGAACGCAAGAACTCTGGAAGTCTAGAAACCTGGAAATATCACCAGCGTCTGTGAATTGCACTGAGCCAGCATATAACAGAGAGTCTTAATTAATTATGTCGTGCAGCTGCCCTGCTGCACATCTGAGAGGTGCAATCAACAGACAGGTGAGGCTGAAAACATGGGAACAAAGCTGCAATTACACAGACTCACCACTGGCAGCAAACAAGAATATTCTTAAACCAGAGCAACGGGAAAACCTGGCCTGCAAGACAACTATAAACATAAAATAGGAATGAACCACTACCTGTGGTTCATAACAGTACCCTTTCCTTAAGGGTGAACTCCGAACACCCCATGACACCCACGGGGAACATGAACAGAAGTATAACATAAAATACATAACCAAAAATGCAAAACAGGAATGAGCCACAGCCGTGGCTCATAACATTACCCCCCCCCCCCTTGAGGAGGGGTCAAAGGACCCCAAAATTCAGACTTTCCAAAACAAGGGATACAAAAAAAACCTGACACACTGGTCTAACAGAAACAAGCTGTGAAAACAGCTTGTAACGGTGCCCCCCCCCCTCCCCCCTTGACGGTGGCCACTGGACACAAGACAAGGAAAGAAAAAAAAATCTTTTTTTTTTTAATATCTTTTTTTTTAAACAAGGCAAGAGTCAATAATCATTTCTTTTTCTTCTTCTTTTTACAAAGTTCTTGAGGTCTGACCAAGGTAATTCCCCAAACATTGTCTGAACTGATGGTACCTCCCAGCAAGGCTGGGTTCAAATCAGAGATTGGTTTCTTAACCTTGGGAGCTGAACTTTCAGGCAAAGTACTACTATTAGAAGAAGAGAGAAAAGCACATCCTGCAGTCAAAACAATGGGCTGAGACTCTTGTGCCGAATTTACAGAATACGGTGAACTCTCAGCAGATAAGACGGGTGACCTAGAGGAACCTGAACCAATTTCTTTGGAACCATATCTCTTAATAACTGCATCACTGAATGCCGGGGGATCCTGAAGAATGGGATCTTCAGCTTTCATTAGGCTGGTTGCCCACTCAAAAGGCTCTCCTCTAAAGGAATATATCAGATAGAGCACAAGGTTCTCTGAAGTGATGCCCAGAGATGGTCTAAACAACAAAATGGTGTAATAGTGTTTGTAAAGCGCCAGAAATTGGACTAAGTCCCCATCAAAGATTATAGATGTTGAGATATCAACAGAGTCAGGATCTGCTTCCTTCCCATCCGACTGACTAGAGTGCTTTGCTAGGACCTGGTCACTATTGACCTTACTCGAGGCTAAGACTTTCTGAACCCCACGTGGGGCAGTGACTTTCTGAACCCCACCTGGGGCAGTGACCCTCGGAACCCCACCTGGGGCAGTGGCCCTCGGAACCCCACCTGGGGCAGTGGCCCTCGGAACCCCACCTGGGGTAGTGACTTTCTGAACCCCACCCAGGGCAGTGACTTTCTGAACCCCACCCGGGGCAGTAACTTTCTGAACCCCACCCGGGGCAGTTGCCTCCGGGAACCCCGCTGGGGCAGTGGCCTCCGGGAACCCCACTGGGGCAGTGGCCTCCGGGAACCCCGCTGGGGCCAGAACCTCGGATTCTTTTACTGGGACCGGGCCGTCGGCCTCCCTCACTGGGACCGGGCCGTCGGCCTTCCTCACTGGGACCGAGCCGTCGGCCTCCCTCACTGGGACCGAGCCGTCGGCCTCCCTCTCTGAGTCGATAATTATCAAAACTTCTCCCGGGACTATGACTTCCGGGACTTTTGCTGAAGCTATAACCTTCAGAACCTCCACTAACGCTATGCCTCTTGAGTCCTTTCCTGGGGAAGCGACCTCTAGACCCTTCTTTGGGGCTGCGTCTCTCGAGACCCCACTTGGGGATATTACTTCAAAGATCCCTTCTGGGGTCTTGCTTCTCGAGTTCCCTTCTAGAACTATGGTTTTAGACACCTTCTCTGGAGTTGCACTTTTCAAGTCTCTACCTGGGGTAACAGCTTCTGAGACCCCTTCTGGTATTGACACTTGAGCTATAATATTCGATGTCCCTCTATAACCTAGAGCATCGGGTACCGCTCCAGGACTCTGGGCATCGGGTACCGCTCCAGGACTCTGGGCATCGGGTACCGCTCCAGGACTCTGGGCACCGGGCACCGCTCCAGGACCCTGGGCACCGGGCACCGCTCCAGGACCCTGGGCACTGGGCACCACTCCAGGACCCTGGGCATCGGGCACCACTCCAGGACCCTGGGCATCGGGCACCACTCCAGGACCCTGGGCATTGGGCACCACTCCAGGACCCTGGGCATCGGGCACCACTCCAGGACCCTGGGCATCAGGCACCACTCCAGGATCCCGGGCATCGGGCACCGCTCCAGGGGCTTGCAACTCTGCTTCAACAGGAAAATCAAGAGAGGAGAGAAACATTCTCCTTTGGTTCCTGAATCTATAATGGGGCTCCCTAGCCCAAGGACCCCAATTATAGGACAGAGTGCTTTTTAGTGTGGGTTGTGTGACAAGTACCTCTGCCACAGTAGAGACAGGAGTAGGTCTTGTATCCTGACTAAACTTGGCCAGAGGGCAGGACTTGTCGCCACACTTTGGCTTGCGCAACTCACAGGTCTGCAGATAGTGGCCTAAACCCCCACAATATAGGCATAAATCTAAGTTTCTGCGACGCAGACGCTCCTCTTCTGAGAGCCTGGGCCGCAGGAAACTTTTAAACCTTTTCTGTTTAATTAAACCTGAGGATTCACTTGTCACCATACTGTGAGCAAGAGTCTCTTTATAGGATGAACTCTCAACAACTTCTGGCAAAATAAGCAAAATTTTGGTCAGAAGGTTTTGCAGTTGCTTTAAGGATTGCTGCAAAACTTCCAACCGCTCAGGTTTCAAAGCACTGAAAGCAGAGTTCAGGGCTGAGAGAGATGCTTGCAGGGCTTGCATAGTAGGCATAGGAGGATTTCAAACTAGACAAGACAAGACAAGACACGATTCTAAGACAAGATTCTAGACAAGATTTCTTAGACAAGATTCTAGACAAGACAAGACTGGACTGGATTTTTAAACTAGACAAGACAAGACTGGGCTGGATTTTTAAACACCGGACTGGATTCTGCACACTGAATTCTAGACAGGACTGGATTCTAGAGAAGACACTGGACTGGGCCAAAAAAGAAAAAGCTTTATTTATTTTTTGTTGTATGGCTGGTGATAATGTTAGGTTCCTGGTGCTCAGAACAAGGGAGATGTTGCGTAGTGAGTCCTGAGCACCAAAACGTGACGCTGAAATAAGGTGTGGTGTGGAAATAGCCCCTAGCACCCTACCTCTGTTGTTTTACCCGTGTGGTCAGTTCACGCCTGAGTGACTATGGTTTCTTGGGCCCACGGCAGCCGCGTTTGAAGGGCGGATTATGTCTGCCCAACTCCGATGCCCCCAGGTCTTAGCGTGAGACAAGGCGTGAACCGAGACAGGATAATAACAAGGGGACCTCTGACTAAACAACAGAAAGCTAGGGGCTACTAACTACCCTAAAACTAAATATATGTGCGGCACGCCGCCAAAGGAAAAGAACAACCAAGGAAATGCTGTCCACTCGCCGACACAATACTGTTGTGTACCGGCGGTGACAGCATAAGCAGAACCCTCTGCAAAACACCAGTAACAAAATATAACCAAAGAATACTGCGGCCTAGGCCAACGGACGCGGCAAAGCCGCTACTCACGGAACCGGTACAAACACTGGCAAACGGACAGGAACCCCCAATGTAGCCGACATAGACTCTCAGAACCGGAGGACAGGCAGAATCCCAAACGACAGACCGGTGGACACCAAGAAGCCAGAAACTCGACTAGGCATAGACAAAGCCACAGGACTTCTGGACAGGAGCACTTCACGGCAGGACACAGGAACCGACACAGGAATCGACACAGGAACCAACACACGAAGCAGCTAGACAGACTGCTAGACAGGAGCTCAGGAACTGGCAGGGACTAGCTCAGAACGCAAGAACTCTGGAAGTCTAGAAACCTGGAAATATCACCAGCGTCTGTGAATTGCACTGAGCCAGCATATAACAGAGAGTCTTAATTAATTATGTCGTGCAGCTGCCCTGCTGCACAACTGAGAGGTGCAATCAACAGACAGGTGAGGCTGAACACATGGGAACAAGCTGCAATTACACAGACTCACCACTGGCAGCAAACAAGAATATTCTTAAACCAGAGCAACGGGAAAACCTGGCCTGCAAGACAACTATAAACATAAAATAGGAATGAACCACTATCTGTGGTTCATAATAGTACCCTTTCCTTAAGGGTGAACTCCGAACACCCCATGACACCCACGGGGAACATGAACAGAAGTATAACATAAAATACATAACCAAAAATGCAAAACAGGAATGAGCCACAGCCGTGGCTCATAACAGTATGCTGGCCGCCGGGAGCCCGACTGCTGGCAACACATACTACACCCATGCCACACACGCTATGAGCCGAGATACACATTACACCACACGGTATGAGCCAAAATTCACTTTATGCTACACAGTACGAGCCACATTTCACGAGTAATGGGACAAAATTCACATGCCACACAGTATGAACCACAATTCACATGGAATGGGACAAAATTCACATTATGCTACACAGTATGAGCCACAATTCACACGTAATGGGCCAAAATTCACATTATGCAACATGGAATGAAGCGAAATTCACATTATGCCACACAGTATGAGCCACAATTCACATGGAATGAGCCAAAATTCAGAGACAGGGAGAGTGACAGCAGGGACATAGGGACAGGGAAAGTGACAGCAGGGACAGGGAATGACAGCAGGGACATAGGGACAGGGAGAATGACAGCAGGGACATAGGGACAGGGAAAGTGACAGCAGGGACAGGGAATGACAGCAGGGACATAGGGACAGGGAGAATGACAGCAGGGACATAGGGACAGGGAGAGTGACATCAGGGACAGAGGGACAGGGAGAGGGACAGCAAGAACATATAGTAGGGAGAGAGAAAGGCAGCAGTGCAAGATTACCTAATGAGCAGTGGCGGTGCGGAGGAGGCTGTGGTCGGCGGTGCAGAGGATGAGGATGCTGCGGTCGGCGGCAGTGAGGAGGAGGAATCTGTGGGCGGCGGCGGCGTTGCGGAGGAGGTGGCTGAGGGCTGCGGTGCAGAGGAGGCGGCTGTGGTCAACAGCCTTCAGTCCAGCTCCGGTCCGCCTATGACCGCCGCTATTTCAAATCTGACACGGACCGTCAGCCAATCAGGAGCGGCTGCTCCTGATTGGCTGCCGGTTTGAGAGATCCAATTAGTGTGTGAATAGTGACGAATTAGAAAAAATGCGGCGGCAGGGGTCCTCAGTCAGTGCTCGTAGTGCCGGTATGCCATGCCATACCTGTGTATACCGGGCCACTTTGAGCACTGTACTTATGTTTATACACACACACACACACACACACACACACACACACACACACACACACACACACACACACACACACATATTACACCTAGTACACACAGCACCATAAAACATTGCATTATACACAGCCCCCTCCCACTTACTACACACAGTACTTTATTGCATTACATTATACACTCCCCCCCCCCCCCCCCCCATATTATACCTAGGACATTACATTATACACAACCCACCCATATTACACCAAGAACCGCATTATACATAGCCCACTACCCCATATTACACCCAGGACATTACATTATACCCTCCCCCCCCCCCCACATTACCCACAGTGCCATATTTGTAATACACACAGCATACACAGACCCTTTCCCCCATATTACACCCAGTAGTACCAGATTATATGACTTTATACACAGCATCCCATGGTTGTAGGAAGAGAATCTTACTGCAACTCAAGCTCAGGGCAGCCATAGAAGCATATACACTTATCAATCAGCCGCTCGATATGACGTAACACCTGATGTAGACATTCAAAACATACATTTTCCTAACAAACAGACCTTTATTACAATTATGTTATCTTGTGTTATATTTTTAGAATGACTGACTAGAAAACGCACATTTTTAATACTTATATTCTATACCAAATATTGCTTTATGCTATACATTTCTACTTAAACAATAAATCTAGGCCTATTGTTTATTATCTAATATCTTGCTCCTCTGTCATTTGATAGAAAGGGAGAAAGGTTGTCAGGGGAAAGTTAATTCATACTATGGGGGTCATTCTGACCTGATCGCATGCTGCCGTTCATCGTAGCGCAGCGATCAGGTCAGAAGTGTTCATGCACCGGCACCGCAGTGCGCCGGCGCATGGCTGACAGCCTACGGCTGTCATTGCCTAGCGATCGCCTCTGCCTGATTGACAGGCAGAGGCGGTCGCTGGGCGGGAAGGGGCGGCACAGCGGCATTTGCCCGCCATTTTGTGGGCGCGGTCCGGCCAACGCAGGCGTGGCCGGACCGTGCGGGGGGCGAGCTACAGCGTCTGTGTGACGTCACACGCAGCCGCTGCGACCTGGGCAGCGATGAGTAGCTCCTGGCCAGCACGCAAAAGCTGCGCTGGCCGGGAGCTACTCCTGAAGTGCAAAAGCATTGCCGCTGTCCGATGCTTTTGTACTTCTGCGGGGGGCGGGCCTGACATGCTGGGCGGACTAGCCCTGTGCTGGGCGGCCCCCCGCATTTCAGTGTGCCTGATCGTAGCTCTGCAAAATTTTGCAGGGTTACAATCAGGTCTGATTTAGGCCCTATATCACCACCAACATGGAGCTGACAGGTGAGAAAAGCAAATCCTGTAGCCAATAAAAGACAGATATATTATACTATGGTTAGCTTTGCTTTAATACTACTTCCTTAGGGGATCATTCCGAGTTGTTCGCTCGCTAGCAGATTTTAGCAGCATTGCACACGCTAGGCCTCCGCCCTCTGGGAGTGTATCTTAGCTTAGCAGAATTGCGAATAGAAAATTCTTAGCAGTTTCTGAGTAGCTCGAGCCTTACTCCTACACTGCGATCAGCTCAGCCCGTTTCGTTCCTGGTTTGACGTCACATACACGCCCTGCGTTCGGCCAGCCACTCCCCCGTTTCTCCAGACACTCCCACGTTTTATCCTGGCACGCCTGCGTTTTTCCGCACACTCCCAGAAAACGGTCAGTTTCCGCCCAGAAACACCCACTTCCTGTCAATCACACTCCGATCACTTCAACAATGGAAATTCTTCGTTCGGACGTGAGTAAATCTACTAAGTTTTGTGCTAAAATACTTAGCGCATGCGCACTGCGTACCATGCGCATGCGCATTTTCGCCTTAATCGCTCCGTTGCAAAAATCGTCAACGAGCGAACAACTCGGAATGACCCCCTTAATGCATTTTCCTGCAGGCTCTGTAACACAGGGTTATGGAGTTTGTAGTAAGAGTGTTTGTGTGTCTGTGTTAAACCACACAAATAATGGCTTACTGTATTAATTTAGAAATATTAAAAATCCATCAGTTTTGTCAACTTCATACATTTAAAACTGCTTTAACCAAATACTAACGAGTTCTGAAAAATAAACCTGCTTGTGTCCTACTGATTCGGTAACTTGCTTTGTGATCTGAACTTTGATGGGTTTCTGTGTAAACACGTCAAGTATTCGCCAAATGTAAGTCTCTACAACTAACTACTGAGGTCCAAAAGACAAACGGCTTTTATTAAAGATAAAGGACTCAAATAACACAATGCAAATATTGTACAGTTTATTCTTCTAGTTCTAAGGTCTAATATATTTACAATGTGTTGGTTTTATTATAAGGTGATATCCAGCTGATGCGACGGGCGACGGGACCCGGCATGCGGCAAGTGCATACACACTTGCCAATGCTGGGTCCAACGAGAGGAGCCCGTGAAATGCTGCATTCTGCAGCATGTCATTGCTAGCGGCATCCCCCTGCCGGCCCTGCTGCAAGTCTGATGAAGGATGTTGCTAGCGATCTGCAGGAGCACACATATCGTGCATACACACTATATGATGTACCCGATATGTCGCTCTCATCCGCAGGATCAGGCAACCCATCGTCTAGTGTGTACCCAGCTACAGAGGGGTCGGGTATGTGTGTGACTGGCGGTCACAATACCGGTGGAGGGATCCCGGCATTTAGATGGCACGGATGGGAGGGGGGGCGAGTGCAACAAAGCCCCTTACGGGCTCAATTCCCACTCTATGGGTGTCGTGCACACCCACGAGTGGGAATAGTCCCTGTTAGTCGTGGATGTAGGTGTTCTAGCAATGATAAGCCTGAAGGCAGATATAACAGGAGTAAAACTTTATTAATTAATAGAGTCTGTGGATCACTGCAGATTCTCTAGGATGAGATAAAGATACCAGGTTACAACTGGAACGGTGACCGGACTGGAACCGGAATGGTGACCAGAATGGAACTGGAATGATGACCAGAATGGAACCGGAACGGACTGAAGTGGCTGGATCAGGAATCTTGACACCTGAAGTCCCGAAGAAAGGCAAAAGTTCATATAGCAGTAGAGACCAGAATGGAACTGGAACGGACTAGAGTGCTGACAGGGCTAAATCCGTAATCTTGACAGTGGAGAGTCCTTGGAGAAATTGCAGAGCACTTTAGAAATTACCAGACTGGAACTGGATCATAAAAAAGTCACTGAAATAGAGGAGCACGGCACAGAGCTGTTACTTTCTAAGAAGAGACTGTTGTACTGCCAAATTGACAATCCCAGGAAGTTCACTTTATACCTTAAAGTGTGGATTAATTGGATGCTGCGGTCAGCTGACAAAAGGAGCTCCAACATTGGGCAATGGAGGATCAGATGATTGAATCCAATATGGCAGCGCCCATGTACGGACGTGGAGGGAAACTCTGCTAGGCCCAAACACCAGGAAGTGAGCACAATGGAGAGTGAACACTAAAACAATGGAAGACAGTGATGTGAAGCGTTATGTACAGAGGCAACGGCCGCTGCAGGAGACTTCATGCGGGATCAGGACACAGCGTGCACGGATCTCTGCACCAGCCAGGACAGACATCGCATAGGTAAAAAAGTGGTTTTAAAAGTCCGTAGTGTGACAGGAGAGAGAGAAAAAGAGATGTGGGGAGAAAGTGCTGGGGTGGTGCAGAAAAAAAGTGATAGAGAGAGGTGGAGAGTATGTAAGCAGTGGTGTAACCACCGTGGGTGCTGGTGGCTGGTGCTATGGGGCCTGGGCTGCTTCCAGGGCCCACTGCTCCCAGCCATGGGCTACTTTCAAGGCCCACAGCTTCCCCTTCACCTTTGCCTATGGGGATGGGGGGGCGTTGATAGCCCCCCCAAGGCTGCAGCCACGTAGAGGGTGTAGCAGTGGCGGGGTGGGGTGGGGGTGGCGGGGGCGTAAACTTGGCTGGCTTCGATGTTAGGCGCCGGGGTCCGCGATGTCCTCGCGGCCCGGCGCCTAGCTACTAGGGACGCCGAGCGGGCTAGCCGCCGGGTCCCTAGCAACGCTGGGACGCCGTGCGTGCGTAGCCACAGGCTCCCTAGCAACGCAGGGACGCCAGGCGTGCTTAGCCGCCCGGACCCTAGCAACGGGGACGCCACGGGCGGACCGCGTTCCCCGTTGCAGGGTCAATCAAATAATCACACACACACTTGTCTTTGCTCGTGCAGCCTGGCAGCTGCACGGCATGTTGATAATCTGGCTCTGTAACATCTGATTGGAGGACTCCTTGTTAAATACTTTCTCAATGCTTCACACAGACGCCGGTAATAGCTTCCTGCATGCTGCTTAGGTTTGCTGAACGTCAGTTCCTGTCCTGCTGTGTCCGGTCATTCCTGTCTTCAGAGTTCCCGAATTTTGGAGTTATCATCTCATCCCAAGAAGTCTCTGGTCCTCTATTGTCCGCCACGGTCGCCAGAGAATCTCGTGTGGTGTTCGTGAGTTGCGGCTCTGCCGTGTGCTGCGGCTCAGCCCGCTATATATTTTGTATTCTGTTTCGGAGCATTTGCGGAGGGTTCCGCTTCCACAAGTCCTCTCCGGAACTCGGCGGTGCCGGGTAGGAGAGTGGACAAGTGGTATTTTGGTTGTCCTTTTCCCTGGCGGTATTTCCGCACATATTCTAGTTTTAAGTTACCTTGTAGGCCCTGGCCTTGTTGCTGAGTTAGAGGGCCCCTTGTTATCACCCTGTCTCGGATTTCCCTTTGTCTCCCATTAAGACCTGAGGGGGCATCGGAGTTGGGCAGACGTAATCCGCCCTTCAAACGCGGCTGCCATGGGCTCAAGCAACCATAGTCTCGCAAGGGATTTCTGACAGCACGGGCGAGACAATGGAGTTAGGGCGCCAGGGGCTATTTTCCATTCCCGCTTCCTTTCCCAGCATTACGTTCCAGTGCTCAGGTCCTTGTTATAAAATCTCCTCAGACCAGAGTGCTGGAATCATAACATTATTACCGGCCCAACCAAAACTTAAATTAAACTGGGTTTAATTTTTTCTCATTCAGTTTTTGTGAGAGTTTATCGGCCTCATGAATCCGTCAGGTTTAGGGCCGAATCCCGGTCAGCTCTTAGTAAACCAGATTCAAGAACTTACTCAGATGGTTCAGGATCTTTCTCTTTGGGTGAGATCGCAGGAAGATCTTTTGCGAGCCTCCCCGAAGGTAGTCTGTGAACCAAAGATGCATTTGCCCGACCGTTTTTCCGGTGATAGAAAATAATTTTTTAATTTTAAAGAATCCTGTAAACTTTATTTTCGTTTAAGACCAACATCCTCTGGTAATGAATCTCAGCGGGTTGGGATTATTATTTCTTTACTCCAGGGGGATCCTCAGACCTGGGCATTTGGTTTAAGAGCAGAGGATCCGGCGTTGTTATCTGTAGACGCCTTTTTTAAGTCTTTAGGGCTCTTGTATGATGACCCAGATAGAGAGGCGTCCGCTGAGAGTCAGCTGCGCGCTCTCAAACAAGGAAAAAATCCTGCGGAGGTTTATTGTACCGAATTTCGCCGTTGGTCGAACGACTGTGGCTGGAATGACCCTGTCCTGCGCAGTCAGTTTCGCCTCGGCTATCTGAATCTATAAAAGACAGCCTCCTCCAGTACCCTGCTCCTGAGACTCTCGATAAACTTATGGAGCTTGCTATAAAGATTGATCGTCGTCTCCGTGAGCGGAGGGCTGAAAGAGGAGCATCTGTAAGGTCTAGTCCATGTGTATATTCCCGGCTGTCTCCTGAAGAAAAAACCAGAAGACAAAATTCCGGTCTTTGTTTATACTGTGGTTGTAAGGGACATTTTGCTCGTAATTGCCCGAACAAGTCGGGAAACGCTTAGACCAAGTGAATTGTGAGGGGGTTCACTTAGGTCTGCAGCTTATCTCCTCGAACAACTCTCTCTTAGTCCCCGTTAAGGTTTCCTTTGGCAGCCTCAGTTCTTTGGTGTCGGCTTTTGTCGACAGTGGAGCTGCAGGAAACTTTATGGATTTAACTTGGGCTAAGGCCTTAGGCATTCCGCAGTTACCATTAGATAGATGTATCACCATGCACGGCTTAGATGGGGTCCACTTTCTAATGGGATAATTACTCACCGTACACCTCCAGTAGTACTTACCGTAGGAGCCTTACATTCCGAAAATATTGAATTTTACCTTACACATTGCCCGGCAGTTCCTGTTGTTCCGGGTCACCCCTGGCTGGCCTTTCATAATCCCACCATTGATTGGCGGTCCGGGGAGATTTCCCAATGGGGTACATTTTGTGCTAAGGAATGTATTTCGTATCCAGTCAGAGTTGCAGCAATCATTCCAGAGCTCATTCCTGTGGAATACCAAGAGTTTGCCGATGTCTTCTCTAAATGCGGATATTCTGCCTCCCCATCGGCCTTATGATTGTAAAATTGAGCTAGTTCCAGGTGCCACTTTGCCAAAGGGGAGATTATATGCTTTGTCCGGGCCAGAAACTATGGCCATGAATAATTATATTCAGGAAAGCTTAAAGAAGGGATTTATTAGACCATCAAAATCTCCTTTAAGTGCAGGTTTTTTCTTTGTGGAGAAAAAAGATGGCTCGCTTAGACCATGCATTGATTTTAGAGCCCTGAATAAGATCTCCGTTAAAAACACCTATCCTTTGCCGTTGATTTCTGTACTTTTTGATCAGTTACGTTCTGCTGTGATTTTTTCTAAAATTGACCTTAGAGGAGCTTACAACCTCATCCGAATTAAATCTGGGGATGAGTGGAAGACGGCTTTCAGCACTCAGTCAGGTCACTACGAATACCTGGTGATGCCGTTCGGCCTGTCTAACGCTCCAGCGGTTTTTCAAGACCTTATTAACGATGTTCTCCGTGACTTCCTAGGGAAATTCGTGGTCGTTTATTTAGACGACATCTTGATTTTTTCTGAATCTATGGAACAACATGTTACCCAGGTGCGTCTGGTTCTTCAAAAGTTACGTGAGAATCATTTGTATGCCAAGCTGGAGAAGTGTGATTTTCACGTCACGGAAGTATCTTTTTTAGGGTACATAATTTCTCCTCAGGGATTTTCCATGGAACCAAAGAAGCTCCAGGCCATCCTTAATTGGGCGCAACCCACTAATTTAAAAGCAATTCAGCGCTTTTTAGGGTTTGCGAATTATTATAGGAGGTTCATTCATTCTTTTTCTGACCTGGTTGCTCCCATAGTAGCTCTTACAAAAAAAGGGGCGGATCCTACCAACTGGTCGCATGAAGCCGAATTGTCCTTCCAGGCCTTGAAACAAGCCTTTGTCTCGGCTCCAGTCCTCAGACATCCTAATCCGGAATTGCCTTTTGTTGTGGAGGTTGATGCCTCAGAGGTTGGAGTGGGGGCTGTCCTTTCTCAAGAGGATCCGGAGTCTCTGGAGTTACATCCTTGTGCCTTTATGTCCAGGAAATTCTCCTCCGCTGAATCCAACTATGATGTTGGTAATCGGGAGTTACTGGCGGTGAAATGGGCTTTCGAGGAGTGGAATCATTGGCTGGAGGGAGCTAAACATACTATTTCGGTTTTGACTGACCATAAGAACCTGCAATATATTGAGTCAGCTAAACGGCTTAATACTCGGCAGGCACGTTGGGCATTATTTTTTACTCGTTTCAGGTTTATAATTACTTTCAGGCCTGGTTCCAAGAATACAAATGCTGATGCCCTGTCACGTAGCTTTCTTCCGGTTCACAATAGCAATCCTGTTGTTACCTCCATACTTCCATCTTCAGTCATCCGGGCAGGCCTCACTCAGGATTTATTTACCCAGTTAAACAAGCTTCAACACCAAGCTCCTAGACTTACTCCTGCTGGTCGTCTTTATGTCCCTGAATTTTTGAGAGCCACTGTTTTAACTGAATTTCATGACAGCAAAGTCTCAGGGCATCCTGGAATCACTAAGACATTGGAGTTAGTCTCTCGCTCAGTGTGGTGGCCTAGTCTTTCTAAAGACGTTAAGGAATTCGTTCATTCATGTCAGGGTTGTGCACAGCATAAGGCTCCTCGTTCGTTGCCTATCGGGCAACTCATGCCTTTAGCTGTTCCTCTCAGGCCGTGGTCTCATATTTCCATGGATTTTGTGGTTGACCTTCCCCTTTCAGCCGGATTCCGAGTCATTTGGGTGGTAGTGGACCGTTTTAGTAAAATGGCTCATTTTGTCGCTCTTCCCCGATTGCCTTCTGCTCAAGGGTTGGCAGTTTTGTTCCTCCGCCATGTGTTCAGACTTCATGGGTTGCCCACTGATATTGTTTCTGATCGGGGTCCACAATTCATCGCACAGTTCTGGAAATGTTTTTGTGCCTCATTGAAGATGACACTGTTTTTAACATCTGGTTACCACCCACAGTCTAACGGGCAAACCGAACGAGTCAACCAGTCATTAAAACAATATTTGCGTCTGTATTCAGCCAAACTCCAGAATGATTGGTCTGAGTTTCTCCCTTTGGCTGAATTTGCTTACAATAACTCTTGTCATTCCTCCACCAAAGAGTCTCCGTTCTTTTCAGTTTTTGGTTTTCACCCCAGAGCCAATTCTTTTTTTCATCATTCTCCAGTCTCCTCGCTAACCTTGACCTCCCATCTCAGAGCAATTTGGAAAAAAGTGCACCTTGCTCTCAGGAAAGCGGCCTTCCGAGAGAAGAAATTTTCTGACAGGCTCCGACGTCCTTGCACTTTTAAGGTGGGAGATAAGGTGTGGTTGTCGACTCGCAACATCAGGCTTCGACAATCCTCGGCTAGACTGGGACCCAAATTTATTGGACCGTTTCTTATTAGTAAGAAGGTCAACCCAGTTGCCTTTCGGCTACGTTTACCAAGATCTCTTAAAATTGGAAATACTTTTCATTGTTCCCTGTTGAAACAATACGTTTCTTCCAGTAGATTTCCTCGGAGGATCTCTCAGGGTAGATCTCCAGTGGAGGTACGGGGACAACAGGAATTCTTGGTAGAGAAAGTTCTTGACTCTAAATTGTCCCGGGGTCGGCTTTATTTTTTAGTTCACTGGAAAGGCTATGGTCCGGAGGAAAGGTCTTGGGTCCTGGACAAGGATCTTCATGCCCCTAGGCTCAAGAGGGCATTTTTTCGAGAATTTCCTCAGAAACCTGGCTTTAGGGGTTCCTTGACCCCTCCTCAAGGGGGGGGGGGGGGTACTGTTAGGCGCCGGGGTCCGCGATGTCCTCACGGCCCGGCGCCTAGCTACTAGGGACGCCGAGCGGGCTAGCCGCCGGGTCCCTAGCAACGCTGGGACGCCGTGCGTGCGTAGCCGCCGGCTCCCTAGCAACGCAGGGACGCCAGGCGTGTTTAGCCGCCCGGACCCTAGCAACGGGGACGCCACGGGCGGATCGCGTTCCCCGTTGCAGGGTCAATCAAATAATCACACACACACTTGTCTTTGCTCGTGCAGCCTGGCAGCTGCACGGCATGTTGATAATCTGGCTCTGTAACATCTGATTGGAGGACTCCTTGTTAAATACTTTCTCAGTGCTTCACACAGACGCCGGTAATAGCTTCCTGCATGCTGCTTAGGTTTGCTGAACGTCAGTTCCTGTCCTGCTGTGTCCGGTCATTCCTGTCTTCAGAGTTCCCGAATCTTGGAGTTATAATCTCATCCCAAGAAGTCTCTGGTACTCTATTGTCCGCCACGGTCGCCAGAGAATCTCGTGTGGTGTTCGTGAGTTGCGGCTCTGCCGTGTGCTGCGGCTCAGCCCGCTATATTTTTTGTATTCTGTTTCGGAGCATTTGCGGAGGGTTCCGCTTCCACAAGTCCTCTCCGGAACTCGGCGGTGCCGGGTAGGAGAGTGGACAAGTGGTATTTTGGTTGTCCTTTTCCCTGGCGGTATTTCCGCACATATTCTAGTTTTAAGTTACCTTGTAGCCCCTGGCCTTGTTGCTGAGTTAGAGGGCCCCTTGTTATCACCCTGTCTCGGATTTCCCTTTGTCTCCCATTAAGACCTGAGGGGGCATCGGAGTTGGGCAGACGTAATCCGCCCTTCAAACGCGGCTGCCATGGGCTCAAGCAACCATAGTCTCACAAGGGATTTCTGACAGCACGGGCGAGACAACGGAGTTAGGGAGCCAGGGGCTATTTTCCATTCCCGCTTCCTTTCCCAGCATTACGTTCCAGTGCTCAGGTCCTTGTTATAAAATCTCCTCAGACCAGAGTGCTGGAATCATAACATTCGAGTCCCGAGCGCAGAACAGTGCAGTACCGTGAATTACAGGTATTAAGGGGGTGAGATCTCTGCTGTCTCCGGCTACCTCCCTCTCCCTCTCTTTCTCTCTCTAGCACCTCACCTCTCTTTCCCTGACACTTTCTCTCTTGCTACTCTCTCTCCCTGACACTGTTGTTCTCTCTTTTTCTCTCTCCCTGACTCTCTTCCTGACATGGTCTCTCTTTCACTCTCCTTCTCTCTTTGACGCTGTATCTCTCTCTCTCTCTCTTTCTCTCTTTAACACTTTCAAGATTTTGCTATGGAGACCACAAAGTTTTAGTTTCGCCCTGATTGTAGGTTTAGTTCATACTTGCCTACTTTTTATGTCTCCTCTCTGAGAGCAGCATGGATATAAAACATAGCTGGGCCTTTGGTTGGTGGGGCCAGACTCTCATATCATTAAGCCCAGGGCCCATCATGCGGATTCAAAGGAAAAAATCGTGACTCTCCAGCATCCTGCAGGAGAGTAGATATGATTTACTTCTATTAATTTCTTTCAGTGTATATTTATATGGGTTCAGTAGGATTTACCGACTGCTGGGATGCCGGCCGTCAATATTCCGACAGCGGCATCCATGCCGGTAGCGGGGCAAGCACAAAGAGTCCCCTTGCAGCCTTGCTGCGCTCACCACAGGTTCTATTCCCACTATGTGGGTGTTGTGGACACCCACGAGTGGGAATAGCCCTGTTGTGTCGGTATTGCCTGCTGTCAGGATTCTGGCATCGGTATCCTGGACGTCGGGATCCTGACAGCCGGCAAATTGAACATATACCTTTTATAGGGATGTAGTTATGTGATCGGCGGTCAGGAGACCGCTGGTCACATTATCAACAGCTACATCCTGCCTCCCTCTAAATACCGACAGTCGGCATGCCAACTAGCAGGGACTATTCCCACTCGTGGGTGTCCACGACACCCATAGAGTGGGAATGGAACCTGTGGCAAGCGTAACTCGCCTCAGAGCCCGCAAGGGGCTTGTTGCGCTCGGTCCCCCCCCCCCTTTCTCCACCAGCATTCCGCCGCCGGGATCCCGCGGTCTGTATGCTGACCACCAGGATCCCCAGCGGCGGTAACACATACCCAACCCCTTGTACATTTGCAGTAAATTGGTAGTAAATTAGAAACACTAAAACATAGAATTTGATGACAGATAAGAGCCGCTTAGCCCATCTAATCTGTTCTGTATTGTACATGACTGTAGAGTATGTTGTCAAATTTTAAATACCAATTAAAATAAACATTTAAACTGCTAATTCCCGTTAGACTGCTAAATTGCAAATTTAACGGTCATATCAATTTGGGATGAAAATTTATTTTTATTATTATATTCATTAACAAATGAAAATGTCAATCATAACTTTGAGAATCTCAATTATGTTTATAGGGCCTAAGTCAGCATGGATCGCTATTGTGAGAAATCGCAAATCGAGCGATTATTGAATGACTGCGCATGCATAGTGTTCGCATTGCGCATGTGTGAGGGGTAATAGCGGCAGAAAATGCGTACAGATCGTAATCGCAATGTAATCGTTGTTTGACTTACAGGAAGCCAGAGTTTCTGGACGGAAACCTGCCGTTCTGGGTCTGTCCGAAAAAACACAGACGTGCCCTGGCGTTTTTGGGGAGGGTCTCTGATGCAGACCATTTCCAGACCGTCTCAGTCGCAGTTTAGTGGCAGCTTCAGAACTACTCAAATTTGCTCAGACTGCAAGAAAATCTTCGATGTTCCGGAAATTGCGTATGCATTTGCGAATGGATAGCGATCTGCGATGCATTTGTAAACTTGCAGGAAGGGTTTCTTTCTGTCAGGGTGGCGCATTTATACTCGCAGACAACTGCAATTTCTCACAATGCTGAATTATGGCCCATAATGTATTAGCTAATTAAGGGGTATTTAACTTTTTACAGCATAGATTTTGGACTGATTATTGTTGTTGGATTATTTTGGATACTTTTAGGCCTGATTCGCTTGCAAGTTGAAATTCTAGCGGCGTCTAGCAATTACTAGCAAACTGCGCATGCATCATGGTCTGCATACGCCCTATTCACAGTCATGTGTATGTCAGCTGTTACTTTGAGATGGCTGAATGGGCCATACTGGGTGGCAACTGTGTGTATGCACATAAGGAAATCGTTCTGTGTGTCTTGGGCATACTACTCTGGGTTTTGCGTATGCAGAATGAATGCCAGAGCCAGACTTAGGAAGATCTGCTGCAGCTAGCTTGTAGTAGGTGCAAATTACGTTGATAGTGATGACGACTGCTCTCGAGAATAAGAGCGTATAGTTGCATTCTGTTTGCTGCAGGCGTACATTTTCGCATTTGAAAATGTGCAAATAAAATCAAGCCCTTTATGTGTTTGCTTAAAAGAGCAAGATAAGCTGCCTGCAAATAGAGAGAATGGTCCTATAACACTGAATATTTAGGCCAAAAGAGCCATCAAATCTGGTGATGTCTCCAACGGGTGGTATTCATGTGACCGCCGGTCAGCTGACCGACAGTCACATGACCTCCTCCACCAGCCCGACGGGTCACTGTCCCGATGGTCGACATGCCGACCAACAGGGACTATTTCCACTCGTGGGTGTCCACGACACCCATAGAGTGGAAATAGAACCCGTGGCGACCGCAGGTCACCACCGAGCCCGCAGCATGGCGAGCGCAGCTGCACTTGCCCCTCCCCGATGGGATCACGGCGTCGGTATGCTGCCGGGATCCCGGCGTCGGTAAGCTGACCGGCGGTCAGGAGACCGGCGGTCAGCCGTACTACACCCGTCTCCAACCACTATCTAAAAGTGTTCATGGTCATTGCTGGACTATATTAGTTTCGATTCATCCATTTTCATCACATGACATTCAGACAGATCAACAGGATAACGTGGATGTGGCCAATGAATGTGCAATCACCAAGAATTATACTTCACAAACAGGGGCAGATTGGGATGGAAAACAAGCCGCGGATATTTCAAAAAGCACCCCTAATGAGGGTTGTCTGTTGAGGGGGTATAGACACTGAGTCTGAGTTGGACGCAGTCGCAGCTTTCCTTGCGTCTTTTGCGGCAGTTGTGTCTGACACTACAATGCCCTTTCCTGTTGAACATCTGTGTGCCCAAGGGGTTAAAGTGGGAGGGATGGGGTGGAACTGAGTTCCATCACCTGTTATGGTAGGTACAACTAGTTACACCTCCTCCAAGGCCCTGCACAGTAATTCCAACAGAAACATTCCCTTTATTAGAGGTATTTTTCCTTTACCACTGTAAAGTCTAGTTTTTTATTTATTTTATTTCAGATGCCCTGACTTAAACCCTCCATAGCCTTGGACATCATCTTTAGTAGATGAGGTTGAAGTACTAGTATCATCATGAGCAGTTGCAGTGCTAGTATTTGGTTGCTGCACCTGCTCTTCGCTCAACTGATTGCCATGATCCATATTGATGAACACACACCAGTGACATGCGGTGGGGTGAGGCAAAGCCTTTCCTGTCATGCTAACATTTGTGCCAGAATTTCGACTGTATAAAGTATATGAAAAAAACACTATGTTAGATATATCTTCTTTGTATTATTCTAATCATTTTTATAGTGAAAACTCTGGAGTAAAAAGTCTATGGCAGGTGAGGCAGAGCCTCACCTGATTATATTTTTCACATATCTCTGCTCAAAACTCAGCAAATTTCCAGCAGTATATAATGCTGCACCTTTGCATAATGCCCACATGAATCCTTTGGCTCATATATTCTTGTAAATCTGGCTATGTTACTAGTCGGAGCCTCCTAAGCCATTTACCTCACTGCACGTCCCTGACACACACAAGTTGTACAAAAACAACTACAGTATAATAGTATTATTTATTTACTTGAACTTTTTTTCTGAAATCACCACTCATTGTGGATTCCCATCACTTATATCTTATGTGAACGCAGTTGGGTATAGCTTGCGGAGTCACAGAACTTACATGTTATGTGAATGCAGTAAGGTACAGCACCTAAACCTTACACCAGTTGTACAACCCCCTTCCCAATTATATAATTTATTTATTTTAACTTTTCTTTGCAGACTGACACTGCAAGTAGACTATTATAGTATGTGAACGCAGTGGGATATGTCCTGCGGAGTCACAGTACTTTTATATTATGTGAGCACAGTGTGGTACGGGCTGCGGAGTCACAGTGCTTATATATTATGTGAACACAGTGGGGTATGGCACCTACACCACACACCAGTTGAACAAAAAAAACAATTATTTATTTTTACTTATTTGCAAATGACAATACGTCAGTTCAGCAGCACTGGAGCGAATGGACACTGGAAAGATAGGTCAGATCAGCAGCACTTGAGCAGATGGACACTGGACAGATGCATCAGCTCAGCAGCACTGGAGCGGTTGGACACTGGCAGATATGTCAGCTCAGCAGCACTGGAGTGGAATTTGGAATCTGAGCAAGGTCGGAAAACCCGAGCCACCGCATGGATTTCCTTGGATCCCAGAAGTTCGGGTGGGTTCGGTTCTCTTATGTAATTATATGCATCATATCTATATAACTATATCTATCTATATATACTAAATGGACAAAAGTATTTGGGCATCTGACCGCTTCACCAACAGATCACATTACCGATGCCGGAATCCCGCACAGAGGTACAACGCTGGTGCTGGAATACCGGCGATACAGGCTATTATCCCTCTGTGGGTGTCCAGGAGAATATAACCTGTGGTGAATGCAGCAAGCCGCCGCGCCCGCAGCTTGGCGAGTGCAGCGGGCCCGCAAGGGACTTACTAGCGTTCACCCTGCTGCCAGCATACTGGTGGCAGGGATGCCTCTGTTGGTATACTTACGGCCATCTGTATTTCCTACTGAACCTCTGTAATGACATTGTATTCTAATACATATACTTTAATATGGAGTTGGCCCCCCATGTGCAACTATAACAGCTTCTACTCTTCTTGGAAGGCTTTCCACAAGATTTTAGAGTGTTTCTGTGGGAATTTTATTTTGTAGAGCATTTATGAGGTCAGGCATTGATGTTGGATGAGTAGGCCTGGCTTGCAATCTCCGTTCCTGTTCATCTCAAAGGTGCTCGATGGGGTTGAGGTCAGGGCTCTGTTTGGGCTAGTCAAGTTCTTCCACACCAAACTCATCAAACCATGTCTTTATAGTCCTTGCTTTGTACACTGGGGCACAGTCATGTTGTAATAGAAAAGGGGCTTCCCCAAACAGTTTCCACAAAGTTGGACCAAAATGTTTTGCAGGGAGGGCAGATATAACATGTGCAGAGAGAGTTAAGGTGGGCACACACTGGCCGATATATCGGCCATTCTATCGAATGGCCGATATATCGCTGGTCCGTCGGCCAGTGTGTACAGGCAATGGGGGTCATTCAGAGTTGATCACTAGCTGCATTCATTCGCTGTCCAGCGATGAGGCAAAAAAAGGGCACTTCTGCGTATGCGGCGCAATGTGCACGCACAACGTACTATTACAACGAACAATGTAGTATCACACAGGGTCTAGCGATGCTTTTCAGTCGCACTGCTGGACGCAGAGTGATTGACATGAAGTGGGCGTTTCTGGGTCTCAACTGACCCTTTTCAGGGAGTGTTCGAAAAAACACAGGCGTGCCAGGAAAAACGCAGGTGTGGCTGTGCGAATGCGGGGCGTGTTCGTGATGTCAAAACACGAACTGAACAGTCTGAAGTCATCGCAAGAGCTGAGTAGGTATTGAGCTACTCCAAAACTGCACAAAAAAACTTTGCCGCCGCTCTGCGATCCTTTCGTTCGTACTTCAGCTAAGCTAAAATACACTCCCAGTGGGCGGCGGCATAGCGTTTGCACGGCTGCTAAAAACTGCTAGCGAGCGAACAACTCAGAATGACCACCAATATGTCTGTGAACTCCGTCGTTCACAGACATATCGCGTCGGCCCCGCAGCACAGCCAACGTCCAATATATCGCTGTGTGTGTACAGGCGACCAGCCGACCGCCCGTACACATGCTGCAGGCGGGCATGTATACGCCCGGCCAGTTCATGACGTCAGTCCCCGACGGATCGGGCAGTGTGTATGCACAACACACTGCCCGATCCGTCCGTAGATATATCTGCAGATCAATTGATCAATCAGTGTACCCACCTTTAGATTTGGGTTGGGTGTGTTCAAACTGAAATCTAAATTGCAGTGTAAAAATAGAGCAGCCAGTATTTACCCTGCACAGAAACGATACAACCTACCCAAATCTAACTCTCTGCACATGTTATATCTGTCACCCCCCCCCCACCCACCCCCCGCAGTGGACATGGTTTTGCCAATCTGCTAACAAATTTGCTGCTATGATCACGTCTGAATTAGGCCCTGTATCACTTACAGTCAGTGCCAGATTAAGGTCCTCATGGGCCTGGAGCTGAAATTTCTGCAGGGCCTATTACATGCCTCCCAACTGTCCCGATTCTCGCGGGACAGTCGCTTTTTTGGGACTGTCCCGCTGCGGGCAGCAGTGTCCTGAGAGGGGAGGGGGGTGGGGCAGTTAGCAGAGCAGCGGTGCATGCATATAGCGTCTATTGACGGGAGACAGGGGATACTGGGGGCATGCCAGCAGTTCACAGGGCGCTGGGCTTGCCCCCACAGTGACAGAAAACGGGGGCATGGCTCACGATCATGCCACTGCCGCGAGGCAATGCACCCTTTCCCATAGGCCACGCCCCTTTTCGGGCACGCAGAAGTCCCGATTCATCGCCTCCAAGTTGGGAGGTGTACTATTATGTGCCCCTGCAGGGGGTGTGACCAGCATGGTGGGTGTGTGGATACTGAAATGGGGGTGTGATTAATGCTGTGTCAATATTTTTTACATGGGCATAAAGGAATGGCTTTTATGTGAACACATGTGGGAAGTGAAGGAAGGGCAGAGACACACATGGGATGTGGAGTGGGAGGCAGAGACACATATACTAAACGAGAGACAAAGACAGGCGGAGACAGGGACAGACTCTCAGGGTGGTAGAGAGGGTATACAGAGATGCAGGTGTGAATGCCAAATTGTTTCCTCACAAATATTTAAAATGCCCGCTCTAATATATATTGTAAACGCCTGCACATCTTATTACCGTTTGCCATGAATGTGGCTGCAAATCGCAAAACACTGCATCCCATAAGAGAAAACAATACACCCACACATTATCTGAGTTCCAAAGCTCATTGATGTATATATTTGTTATTAAAAGGATATGGATTCAATATATTACAAAGTACAGTATACCTATAGTTACATGGTTACACTCACACAGTAAGCAGTTAAAACATAGTTACATGCCAGCATACAATACCATTATCCTTAAGTTATATAAATTCGTCTTTCCATATCACTCTCTCTCTCTCTGTAAAATCATGCAGGCACTGGTCTGCCAGCAACTCCATCATCCTCTGGTACAAAACAGGAACTGGCTTCCTGTGTGATCAGCAATGTGTTATCTAGTTTGGGGGAGGGAACTTACTCATTCATGATGAGTCACTAGTCTCTTTGTATATGCTAATCAGGTTCAGCCTTGAAGAAATCCAAAGGGCTGGTCTGAGCTTCCTCTCCACTACCTGTTTGGAATATCTATTGTTCTAATAAAAGTGATTTTAGCTTTTATACATTTAATCACAATTATTTGTTGCAATGTCCTACAACTTAATAACAAGTATCAAATTAATCTACACATTAATCTGCTTGCTTTAATACCAAATATGACAGGTGTATCTGGTTTCGTTCAAATAATACACATACATGACATTACTTCATTATATAATTTTACATCATCATGATGTCTGGCGCTTGATATTATTATAGTTATGTACTGTATGAAATAAGTGTCGAATCCATCTCTGTGGCATGACCGTGTAAATGCGTGTGTTACCATATATTGCTGTGCTCGCTGCGCGTATTTGCAAGTATAGCGACTCATAATGTGTGTAGTTTGTATGTTCTTTTTATGTAATATTTTTGACTTCGACACAGGGAGATAGGAAGGGAATATAATGATGCAGGACAGTAAGTAGGGAATATAGAGATGCAGGGTGGTAGTGAGGGAATAAAAAGATGTAGGGAGGGAATAGAGACATGCAGGACGGTAGAGAGGACTTTGAGAGACATAGAGCAGTAGAGAGGGCATAGAGAAAAGCAGAGTGGTATGGAGGGCATAGAGAGACGCAGGGTGGTTGGGAGGACGTAGAGAGACACAGGGCGGTAGGAAGGCTGTAGAGAGACGCAGGGCGGTAGGAAGGGCATAGAGAGACGCAGGGCGGTTGGGAGGACATAGAGAGACGTAGGGCAGTTGGGAGTGCATGGAGAGATGCAGGGTGGTTGGGAGGGCATAGAGACGCAGAGCAGTTGGGAATGTATAGAGAGACGCAGGGTGGTTGGGAGGGCATAGAGACGCAGGGCGGTAGGGAGTGCATAGAGAGACACGGGGTAGTTGGGAAGGCATATAGAGATGCAGGCGTTAAGGAGGGAATTATAGAGAGACTCAGTGAAGTAGGGAGGGCATAGAGAGACGCAGGGTGGTTAGGAGGGCACAGAGAGACCCAGGGCGGTTTGGAGGGCACACAGATGCAGGGTGGTTAGTAGGGCATAGAGAGATGCAGGGTGTTTGGTAGGGCATAGAGAGACGCAGGGCGGTTGGAAGGGCATAGAGACACGCAGGGTGGTTGGGGGGCATAGAGACACGCAGGGCGGTTGGGAGGGCATAGAGAGATGCAGGGTGGTTGGGAGTGAATAGAGAAGTGCAGGGCGGTTGGGAGGGGATAGAGAGGTGCAGGCGGTAGAGATGGAATATAGAGATGCAGGGCAGTAGGGAGGGAATATAGAGATGGAGGGGATAGAGAGATGCAGGGCGGTGGGAGGGGATAGAGAGGTGCAGGGCGGTAGGGAGGGAATATAGAGATGCAGGGCGGTTGGGAGGGGATAGAGAGATGCAGGGCGGTTGGGAGGGGATAGAGATGCAGGGCGGTTGGGAGGGGATAGAGAGGTGCAGGCAGTAGGGAGGGAACATAGAAATGCAGGTCAGTAGGGAAAGAGAGATGCAGGGCAGTTGGGAGGGGATAGAGACACGCAGGGCGGTTGGGAGGGCATAGAGACACGCAGGGCGGTTGGGAGGGCATAGAGAGACGCAGGGCGGTTGGGAGGGCATAGAGAGGTGCAGGGCGGTTGGGAGGGCATAGAGAGACGCAGGGCAATTGGGAGGGCATAGAGAGACGCAGGGCGGTTGGGAGGGGATAGAGAGATGCATGGTGGTTGGGAGGGGATAGAGAGATGCATGGCGGTTGGGAGGGGATAGAGAGACGCAGGGCGGTTGGGAGGGGATAGAGAGACGCAGGGCGGTTGGGAGGGGATAGAGAGATGCAGGCGGTAGGGAGGGAATAGAGAGATGCAGGGCAGTAGGGAGGGGATAAAGAGACGCAGGGCAGTAGGGAGGGAATATAGAAATGCAGGGCAGTAGGGAAGGGATAGAGATGCAGGGCAGTTGGGAGGGGATAGAGACACACAGGGCGGTTGGGAGGGCATAGAGACACGCAGGGCGGTTGGGAGGACATAGAGACACGCAGGGCGGTTGGGGGGCATAAAGACATGCAGGGAGGTTGGGAGGGCATAGAGAGATGCAGGGTGGGTATAAAGAAGTGCAGGGCGGTTGGGAGGGGATAGAGAGGTGCAGGCGGTAGAGATGGAATATAGAGATGCAGGGCAACAGGGAGGGAATATAGAGATGCAGGGTGGTGGGAAGGGATAGAGAGGTGCAGGGCAGTAGGGTGGGAATATAGAGAAGCAGGGTGGTTGGGAGGGGATAGAGAGGTGCAGGCGGCAGGGAGGGAATAGAGAGATGCAGGGCAGTAGGGAGGGAACATAGAAATGCAGGTCAGTATGGAAGTGATAGAGAGATGCAGGGCAGTTGGGAGGGGATAGAGACACGCAGGGCGGTTGGGAGGGCATAGAGAGACGCAGGGTGGTTGGGAGGGCATAGAGAGACGCAGGGTGGTTGGGAGGGCATAGAGAGACGCAGGGTGGTTGGGAGGGCATAGAGAGACGCAGGGTGGTTGGGAGGGCATAGAGAGACGCAGGGCGGTTGGGAGGGCATAGAGGGACACAGGGCGGTTGGGAGGGCATAGAGAGACACAGGGCAATTGGGAGGGCATAGAGATATGCAGGGCGGTTGGGAGGGGATAGAGAGACGCATGGCGGTTGGGAGGGGATAGAGAGACGGAGGGCGGTTGGGAGGGGATAGAGAGATGCAGCACGGTTGGGAGGGGATAGAGAGGTGCAGGCGGTAGGGAGGGAATAGAGAGGTGCAGGCGGTAGGGAGGGCATAGAGAGACGCAGGGCAGTAGGGAGGGAATATAGAAATGCAGGTCAGTAGGGAAGGGATAGATATGCATGGCAGTTGGGAGGGGATAGAGACATGCAGGGCGGTTGGGAGGGCATAGAGAGATGCAGGGCGGTTGGGAGGGCATAGAGAGACGCAGGGCGGTTGGGAGTGCATAGAGAGACACAGGGCGGTTGGGAGGGCATAGAGAGACGCAGGGCGATTGGGAGGGGATAGAGAGACGCATGGCAGTTGGGAGGGGATAGAGTGACGCAGGGCGGTTGGGAGGGGATAGAGAGACGCAGGGCGGTTGGGAGGGGATAGAGAGGTGCAGGTGGTAAGGAGGGAATAGAGAGATGCATGGCAGTAGGGAGGGAATATAGAAATGCAGGTCAGTAGGGAAGGGATAGAGACACACAGGGCGGTTGGGAGGGCATAGAGACATGCAGGGCGGTTGGGAGGGCATAGAGACATGCAGGGTGGTTGGGAGGGCATAGAGAGACGCAGGGCGATTGGGAGGGGATAGAGAGACGCATGGCAGTTGGGAGGGGATAGAGAGACGCAGGGCGGTTGGGAGGGGATAGAGAGACGCAGGGCGTTTGGGAGGGGATAGAGAGACGCAGGGCGGTTGGGAGGGGATAGAGAGGTGCAGGTGGTAGGGAGGGAATAGAGAGATGCATGGCAGTAGGGAGGGAACATAGAAATGCAGGTCAGTATGGAAGGGAAAGAGAGATGCAGGGCAGTTGGGAGGGGAGAGAGACACACAGGGCGGTTGGGAGGACATAGAGAGACGCAGGGTGGTTGGGAGGGCATAGAGAGACGCAGGGTGGTTGGGAGGGCATAGAGAGACGCAGGTTGGTTGGGAGGGCATAGAGAGACGCAGGGTGGTTGAGAGGGCATAGAGAGACGCAGGGCGGTTGGGAGGGCATAGAGGGACACAGGGCGGTTGGGAGGGCATAGAGAGACGCAGGGCAATTGGGAGGGCATAGAGATATGCAGGGCGGTTGGGAGGGGATAGAGAGACGCATGGCGGTTGGGAGGGGATAGAGAGACGGAGGGCGGTTGGGAGGGGATAGAGAGACACAGAGCGGTTGGGAGGGCATAGAAAGACGCAGGGCAATTGGGAGGGGATAGAGAGATGCACGGCGGTTGGGAGGGGATAGAGAGATGGAGGGCGGTTGGGAGGGGATAGAGAGATGCAGGGCGGTTGGGAGGGGATAGAGAGGTGCAGGCGGTAGGGAGGGAATAGAGAGGTGCAGGCGGTAGGGAGGGGATAGAGAGACGCAGGGCAGTAGGGAGGGAATATAGAAATGCAGGTCAGTAGGGAAGGGATAGAGATATGCAGGGCAGTTGGGAGGGGATAGAGACATGCAGGGCGGTTGGGAGCGCATAGAGAGATGCAGGGCGGTTGGGAGGGCATAGAGAGACGCAGGGCAGTTGGGAGGGCATAGAGAGACGCAGGGCGGTTGGGAGGGCATAGAGAGACGCAGGGCGATTGCGAGGGGATAGAGAGACGCAGGGCGGTTGGGAGGGGATAGAGAGACGCAGGGCGGTTGGGAGGGGATAGAGAGACGCAAGGCGGTTGGGAGGGGATAGAGAGGTGCAGGTGGTAGGGAGGGAATAGAGAGATGCATGGCAGTAGGGAGGGAATATAGAAATGCAGGTCAGTAGGGAAGGGATAGAGACACACAGGGCGGTTGGGAGGGCATAGAGACATGCAGGGCGGTTGGGAGGGCATAGAGACATGCAGGGCGGTTGGGAATGCATAGAGACATGCAGGGCGGTTGGGAGGGCATAGAGACACGCAGGGCGGTTGGGAGGGCATAGATAGATGCAGGGCCGTTGGGAGGGTATAGAGAGACGCAGGGCAATTGGAAGGGCATAGAGATATGCAGGGCGGTTGGGAGGGGATAGAGAGACGCATGGCGGTTGGGAGGGGATAGAGAGACGGAGGGCGGTTGGGAGGGGATAGAGAGACACAGAGCGGTTGGGAGGGCATAGAAAGACGCAGGGCAATTGGGAGGGCATAGAGAGACGCAGGGCGGTTGGGAGGGGATAGAGAGATGCACGGCGGTTGGGAGGGGATAGAGAGACGGAGGGCGGTTGGGAGGGGATAGAGAGATGCAGGGCGGTTGGGAGGGGATAGAGAGGTGCAGGCGGTAGGGAGGGAATAGAGAGGTGCAGGCGGTAGGGAGGGGATAGAGAGACGCAGGGTAGTAGGGAGGGAATATAGAAATGCAGGTCAGTAGGGAAGGGATAGAGATATGCAGGGCAGTTGGGAGGGGATAGAGACATGCAGGGCGGTTGGGAGGGCATAGAGAGATGCAGGGCGGTTGGGAGGGCATAGAGAGACGCAGGGCGGTTGGGAGGGCATAGAGAGACGCAGGGCGGTTGGGAGGGCATAGAGAGACGCAGGGCGATTGGGAGGGGATAGAGAGACGCATGGCAGTTGGGAGGGGATAGAGAGACGCTGGGCGGTTGGGAGGGGATAGAGAGACGCAGGGCGGTTGGGAGGGGATAGAGAGACGCAGGGCGGTTGGGAGGGGATAGAGAGGTGCAGGTGGTAGGGAGGGAATAGAGAGATGCATGGCAGTAGGGAGGGAATATAGAAATGCAGGTCAGTAGGGAAGGGATAGAGACACACAGGGCGGTTGGGAGGGCATAGAGACATGGAGGGCGGTTGGGAGGGCATAGAGACATGCAGGGCGGTTGGGAGGGCATAGAGACACGCAGGGCGGTTGGGAGGGCATAGAGACACGCAGGGCGGTTGGGAGGGCATAGATAGATGCAGGGCGGTTGGGAGGGTATAGAGAGACGCAGGGCGGTCGGGAGGACATAGAGAGAAGCAGGGTGGTTGGGAGGGGATAGAGAGATGCAGGGCCGTTGGGAGGGGACAGAGAGATGTAGGGAGGGTATAGGGAGATGCAGGGTGGTAGGAAGGGGATAGAGGAATGCAGGGCGGTAGGGAGGGCATAGAGAGACGCAGGGCGGTTGGGAGGGCATAGAGAGACGCAGGGCGATTGCGAGGGGATAGAGAGACGCATGGCAGTTGGGAGGGGATAGAGAGACGCATGGCGGTTGGGAGGGGATAGAGAGACACAGGGCGGTTGGGAGGGGATAGAGAAACGCAGGGCGGTTGAGAGGGGATAGAGAGACGCAGGGCGGTTGGGAGGGGATAGAGAGGTGCAGGTGGTAGGGAGGGAATAGAGAGATGCATGGCAGTAGGGAGGGAATATAGAAATGCAGGTCAGTAGGGAAGGGATAGAGACACACAGGGCGGTTGGGAGGGCATAGAGACATGGAGGGCAGTTGGGAGGGCATAGAGACATGTAGGGCGGTTGGGAGGGCATAGAGACACGCAGGGCGGTTGGGAGGGCATAGAGACACGCAGGGCCGTTGGGAGGGCATAGATAGATGCAGGGCGGTTGGGAGGGGATAGAGAGATGCAGGGCCGTTGGGAGGGGACAGAGAGATGTAGGGAGGGTATAGGGAGATGCAGGGTGGTAGGGAGGGGATAGAGGAATGCAGGGCGGTAGGGAGGGCATAGAGAGACGCAGGGCGGTTGGGAGGGCATAGAGAGACGCAGGGCAATTGCGAGGGGATAGAGAGACGCATGGCAGTTGGGAGGGGATAGAGAGACGCATGGCTGTTGGGAGGGGATAGAGAGACGCAGGGCGGTTGGGAGGGGATAGAGAAACGCAGGGCGGTTGGGAGGGGATAGAGAGACGCAGGGCGGTTGGGAGGGGATAGAGAGGTGCAGGTGGTATGGACGGAATAGAGAGATGCAGGGCAGTAGGGAGGGAATATAGAAATGCAGGTCAGTAGGGAAGGGATAGAGACACGCAGGGCGGTTGGGAGGGCATAGAGACACGCAGGGCGGTTGGGAGGGCATAGAGACACGCAGGGCGGTTGGGAGAGCATAGATAGATGCAGGGCGGTTGGGAGAACATAGAGAGAAGCAGGGTGGTTGGGAGGGGATAGAGAGATGCATGGCGGTTGGGAGGGGATAGAGAGACGTAGGGAGGGGATAGGGAGATGCAGGGTGGTAGGGAGGGGATAGAGGGATGCAGGGCGGTAGGGAGGGGATAGGAAGATGCAGGGCGGTAGGGAGGGAATTTAGAGATGCAGGGCGGTTGGGAGGGGATAGAGAGATGCATGGCGGTTGGGAGGGGATAGAGAGATGCAGGGCGGTTGGGAGGGGATAGAGAGATGCAGGGCGGTAGGGAGGGGATAGGGAGATGCAGGGTGGTAGGGAGGGGATAGAGGGATGCAGGGCGGTAGGGAGGGAATATGGAGATGCAGGGCGGTTGGGAGGACATAGAGAGATGCAGGGCGGTAGGGAGGGGATAGAGATATGCAGGGCGGTTGGGAGGGGATAGAGAGATGCAGGGCGGTTGGGAGGGGATAGAGATATGCAGGGCGGTTGGGAGGGGATAGAGAGATGCAGGGCGGTAGGGAGGGAATATGGAGATGCAGGGCGGTTGGGAGGGCATAGATAGATGCAGGGCGGTTGGGAGGGTATAGAGAGACGCAGGGCGGTTGGGAGGACATAGAGAGAAGCAGGGTGGTTGGGAGGGGATAGAGAGATGCAGGGCCGTTGGGAGGGGACAGAGAGATGTAGGGAGGGTATAGGGAGATGCAGGGTGGTAGGGAGGGGATAGAGGGATGCAGGGCAGTAGGGAGGACATAGAGAGACGCAGGGCGGTTGGGAGGGCATAGAGATACGCAGGGCGATTGGAGGGGATAGAGAGACGCATGGCAGTTGGGAGGGGATAGAGAGACGCATGGCGATTGGGAGGGGATAGAGAGACGCAGGGCGGTTGGGAGGGCATAGATAGATGCAGGGCGGTTGGGAGGGTATAGAGAGACGCAGGGCGGTCGGGAGGACATAGAGAGAAGCAGGGTGGTTGGGAGGGGATAGAGAGATGCAGGGCCGTTGGGAGGGGACAGAGAGATGTAGGGAGGGTATAGGGAGATGCAGGGTGGTAGGGAGGGGATAGAGGGATGCAGGGCAGTAGGGAGGACATAGAGAGACGCAGGGCGGTTGGGAGGGCATAGAGATACGCAGGGCGATTGGAGAGGATAGAGAGACGCATGGCAGTTGGGAGGGGATAGAGAGACGCATGGCGGTTGGGAGGGGATAGAGAGACGCAGGGCGGTTGGGAGGGGATAGAGAAACGCAGGGCGGTTGGGAGGGGATAGAGAGACGCAGGGCGGTTGGGAGGGGATAGAGAGGTGCAGGTGGTAGGGACGGAATAGAGAGATGCAGGGCAGTAGGGAGGGAATATAGAAATGCAGGTCAGTAGGGAAGGGATAGAGACACGCAGGGCGGTTGGGAGGGCATAGAGACACGCAGGGCGGTTGGGAGGGCATAGAGACACGCAGGGCGGTTGGGAGAGCATAGATAGATGCAGGGCGGTTGGGAGAGCATAGATAGATGCAGGGCGGTTGGGAGAACATAGAGAGATGCAGGGTGATAGGGAGGGGATAGAGGGATGCAGGGCGGTAGGGAGGGGATAGGAAGATGCAGGGCGGTAGGGAGGGAATTTAGAGATGCAGGGCGGTTGGGAGGGGATAGAGAGATGCAGGGCGGTTGGGAGGGGATAGAGAGACGCAGGGCGGTTGGGAGGGGATAGAGAGATGCAGGGCGGTTGGGAGGGGATAGAGAGATGCAGGGCGGTAGGGAGGGGATAGGGAGATGCAGGGTGGTAGGGAGGGGATAGAGGGATGCAGGGCGGTAGGGAGGGGATAGGGAGATGCTGGGCGGTAGGGAGGGAATATGGAGATGCAGGGCGGTTGGGAGGGGATAGAGAGATGCAGGGCGGTTGGGAGGGGATAGAGAGACGCAGGGCGGTTGGGAGGGGATAGAGAGACGCAGGGCGGATGGGAGGGGATAGAGAGGTGCAGGTGGTAGGGAGGGAATAGAGAGATGCATGGCAGTAGGGAGGGAATATAGAAATGCAGGTCAGTAGGGAAGGGATAGAGACACACAGGGCGGTTGGGAGGGCATAGAGACATGGAGGGCAGTTGGGAGGGCATAGAGACATGCAGGGCGGTTGGGAGGGCATAGAGACACGCAGGGCGGTTGGGAGGGCATAGAGACACGCAGGGCGGTTGGGAGGGCATAGATAGATGCAGGGCGGTTGGGAGGGTATAGAGAGACGCAGGGCGGTCGGGAGGACATAGAGAGAAGCAGGGTGGTTGGGAGGGGATAGAGAGATGCAGGGCCGTTGGGAGGGGACAGAGAGATGTAGGGAGGGTATAGGGAGATGCAGGGTGGTAGGGAGGGGATAGAGGAATGCAGGGCGGTAGGGAGGGCATAGAGAGACGCAGGGCAATTGCGAGGGGATAGAGAGACGCATGGCAGTTGGGAGGGGATAGAGAGACGCATGGCGGTTGGGAGGGGATAGAGAGACGCAGGGCGGTTGGGAGGGGATAGAGAAACGCAGGGCGGTTGGGAGGGGATAGAGAGACGCAGGGCGGTTGGGAGGGGATAGAGAGGTGCAGGTGGTAGGGACGGAATAGAGAGATGCAGGGCAGTAGGGAGGGAATATAGAAATGCAGGTCAGTAGGGAAGGGATAGAGACACGCAGGGCGGTTGGGAGGGCATAGAGACACGCAGGGCGGTTGGGAGGGCATAGAGACACGCAGGGCGGTTGGGAGAGCATAGATAGATGCAGGGCGGTTGGGAGAACATAGAGAGAAGCAGGGTGGTTGGGAGGGGATAGAGAGATGCATGGCGGTTGGGAGGGGATAGAGAGACGTAGGGAGGGGATAGGGAGATGCAGGGTGGTAGGGAGGGGATAGAGGGATGCAGGGCGGTAGGGAGGGGATTGGAAGATGCAGGGCGGTAGGGAGGGAATTTAGAGATGCAGGGCGGTTGGGAGGGGATAGAGAGATGCAGGGCAGTTGGGAGGGGATAGAGAGACGCAGGGCGGTTGGGAGGGGATAGAGAGATGCAGGGCGGTTGGGAGGGGATAGAGAGATGCAGGGCGGTAGGGAGGGGATAGGGAGATGCAGGGTGGTAGGGAGGGGATAGAGGGATGCAGGGCGGTAGGGAGGGGATAGGGAGATGCAGGGCGGTAGGGAGGGAATATGGAGATGCAGGGCGGTTGGGAGGACATAGAGAGATGCAGGGCGGTTGGGAGGGGATAGAGATATGCAGGGCGGTTGGGAGGGGATAGAGAGATGCAGGGCGGTTGGGAGGGGATAGAGATATGCAGGGCGGTTGGGAGGGGATAGAGAGATGCAGGGCGGTAGGGAGGGAATATGGAGATGCAGGGCGGTTGGGAGGGCATAGATAGATGCAGGGCGGTTGGGAGGGTATAGAGAGACGCAGGGCGGTTGGGAGGACATAGAGAGAAGCAGGGTGGTTGGGAGGGGATAGAGAGATGCAGGGCCGTTGGGGGGGGACAGAGAGATGTAGGGAGGGTATAGGGAGATGCAGGGTGGTAGGGAGGGGATAGAGGGATGTAGGGCAGTAGGGAGGACATAGAGAGACGCAGGGCGGTTGGGAGGGCATAGAGATACGCAGGGCGATTGGAGGGGATAGAGAGACGCATGGCAGTTGGGAGGGGATAGAGAGACGCATGGCGATTGGGAGGGGATAGAGAGACGCAGGGCGGTTGGGAGGGGATAGAGAAACGCAGGGCGGTTGGGAGGGGATAGAGAGACGCAGGGCGGTTGGGAGGGGATAGAGAGGTGCAGGTGGTAGGGAGGGAATAGAGAGATGCAGGGCAGTAGGGAGGGAATATAGAAATGCAGGTCAGTAGGGAAGGGATAGAGACACGCAGGGCGGTTGGGAGGGCATAGAGACACGCAGGGCAGTTGGGAGGGCATAGAGACACGCAGGGCGGTTGGGAGAGCATAGATAGATGCAGGGCGGTTGGGAGAGCATAGATAGATGCAGGGCGGTTGGGAGAACATAGAGAGAAGCAGGGTGGTTGGGAGGGGATAGAGAGATGCATGGCGGTTGGGAGGGGATAGAGAGACGTAGGGAGGGGATAGGGAGATGCAGGGTGGTAGGGAGGGGATAGAGGGATGCAGGGCGGTAGGGAGGGGATAGGGAGATGCAGGGCGGTAGGGAGGGAATTTAGAGATGCAGGGCGGTTGGGAGGGGATAGAGAGATGCAGGGGGGTTGGGAGGGGATAGAGAGACGCAGGGCGGTTGGGAGGGGATAGAGAGATGCAGGGCGGTTGGGAGGGGATAGAGAGACGCAGGGCGGTAGGGAGGGGATAGGGAGATGCAGGGTGGTAGGGAGGGGATAGAGGGATGCAGGGCGGTAGGGAGGGGATAGGGAGATGCAGGGCGGTAGGGAGGGAATATGGAGATGCAGGGCGGTTGGGAGGACATAGAGAGATGCAGGGCGGTTGGGAGGGGAGAGAGATATGCAGGGCGGTTGGGAGGGGATAGAGAGGTGCAGGCGGTAGGGAGGGAATATAGAGATGCAGGGCAGTAGGGAGGGAATATGGAGATGCAGGGCGGTTGGGAGGGCATAGAGAGACGCAGGGCGGTTGGGAGGGGATAGAGAGATGCAGGGCGGTTGGGAGGGGATAGAGAGACGCAGGGCGGTAGGGAGGGGATAGGGAGATGCAGGGCGGTAGGGAGGGGATAGAGGGATGCAGGGCGGTAGGGAGGGGATAGGGAGATGCAGGGCGGTAGGGAGGGAATATGGAGATGCAGGGCGGTTGGGAGGGCATAGAGAGATGCAGGGCGGTTGGGAGGGCATAGAGAGATGCAGGGCGGTTGGGAGGGGATAGAGATATGCAGGGCGGTTGGGAGGGGATAGAGAGGTGCAGGCGGTAGGGAGGGAATATAGAGATGCAGGGCAGTAGGGAGGGAATATAGTGATGCAGGGCACTAGGGAGTAGAGAAAAGCAGGCGGCAGGGAGGGAATATAGAGATTTAGAGAGACAGTATTTTTCTTGGGCTGTGTGCCTGACAAAAGTCCCCAGTGAGGAAGCTGAGGGAGGGTAGAAGGGAAAGTAGTGGAGGGGGTAGACTCTGGGAGCGGAGACATTGTGAACAGAGAAGAGAAACTGATATAGGGTAGTGCTCTGAGCCTGCTCCTGGTACTGCGGGAACCCTTAAACTAAGGGGGTCCTGGAGGATTCGACCAGCATGGAAGTTGTGACACCCTGACCCCACGCACATCACTGGGGGGGGGGGGGGGGTTGTTACTATGTTTGCCCACAGCAGAGCTCTCTCCTGGCCCAGCCCCCAGATTGCACCAGAGACAGCACAGCGGCACACTCTCACCTTTATATATCTGTCCAGCGTCCAGACATCACGCCCCGCAGCATCCATTCCATTCTCCATCTCGGGGCTTCTGGGAGCTGTGATGTGGAGTCCGGGGATTTAGGTGCGCTGGTGGTGGAGAGGCACCTTTGTGACGTCAAGGGCGCAGAGGAGGCGCCGGGTCACACCCAGTGAGTATGCAGCGCCTCTATGCAGGCGGCCGCAGCAGCTGCAGTTAGATTGGCGCTGCAGCCGGAGAGTGACGAGTGTCAATGTGGGGTGGCGGGCGGACTGGCAGCAAGTCACTGCTGTAAAAGGAATTTGCTTTTCCTAATTACTCCACAGAGACTTGCCGCAGCAGAAGCGGTGGGCCTATTTTGGGGTGGTGGGCTTGGAGCTGCAGCTCCATCAGCCCCATTATTAATCCGGCCCTGCTTACAGTTGACCTTGGAATGTCCAACAGGGATGAAATTTAACGAACTGTCTTATTGCAAAGGTGTCATCCTATCACAGTACCACGCTTGTAGTCACTGAGCTTTTCAGAATGACTAGTTTTGTATAACAAATGTTTGCAAATGGAGACTGCATGGCTAGGTGGTAATGTACTCCTAGCATCAGAGCTGCAAGCCTTCAGGGCCGGCTCCAGGCCTACTAGCACCCTGAGCGAGAAAATTCAAAAGCGCCCCCCCACCCCAAAAAATAAATAAACCCTATGTGCGCGCTCCTGGAAAAGTGGGCGTGGCCTCCTGGAAAAGTGGGCGTGGTCTCGTAATGTCATATTATCAAACTATAAATAAATATATTTTCACACCCCCTCTACGCACACAATTAGCAGCCTTACACATAACAGCCACAGTAGTGTTCCTTATACACAATGTCTCCAGTATAGTGTCAGATACACATAATGTGCAGTGCCAGATAGACATGATATACCCCCAGCAGTGCCAGGTACACATGACATGCCCCGCAGCAGTGCCAGCTATACATGACATGCCCCGCAGCAGTGCCAGCTATACATGACATGCTCCGCAGCAGTGCCAGCTACACATGACATGCCCCCCAGCAGTGCCAGCTACACATGATATGCCCCCCAGCAGAGCCAGCTACACATGATATGCCCCCCAGCAGAGCCAGCTACACATGATATGCCCCCCAGCAGAGCCAGCTACACATGACATGCCCCGCAGCAGTGCCAGCTATACATGACATGCTCCGCAGCAGTGCCAGCTACACATGACATGCCCCCCAGCAGTGCCAGCTACACACAATATGCCCCCCAGCAGTGCCAGCTACACATGATAGTGTTTATTTTTTAGGGCAGGGTGCTGATCACAGGGAGGGCACATTTTGAAGTTAGGAGGGCAAAATGATGTACATACTGTAATGCTTGGTGCTCCCCTACCTACATGCTAAAGAATGGACAGTGCGCGCCGAAGGGCGCGCTGCAAAAATTTAGGGGCATTGCTTCGTGGGGAAGGTGCGTGGCCACATAATTGTGGCAATTTGCATTACACCACACAGTAGTGCAGCTAATACACATTGCACCAGGTAGAACCTCCTAGACACTTTGCGCCAGGCAGAGCACGTTAGACACATTGCGCCAGGCAGAGCACGTTAGACACATTGCGCCAGGCAGAGCACATTAGACACTTTGCGCCAGGCAGAGCACGTTAGACACTTTGCGCCAGGCAGAGCACGTTAGACACTTTGCGCCAGGCAGAGCACGTTAGACACTTTGCGCCAGGCAGAGCACGTTAGACACTTTGTGCCAGGCAGAGCACTGAGACACTTTGCGCCAGGCAGAGAACTGAGACACTTTGCGCCAGGCAGAGCACTGAGACACTTTGCGCCAGGTAGAGCACTGAGACACTTTGCGCCAGGTTGAGCATAGAGACACATTGCGCCAGGTAGAGCACTGAGACACATTGAGCCAGGCAGAGCACTGAGACACATTGCCTAGCCACAGACGCCTAGCGGGCCGGGAACACTACATGATATGCTCCCCAGCAGTGCCAGCTACACATGACATGCCCCCCAGCAGTGCCAGCTATACGTGATATGCCCCCCAGCAGTGCCAGCAACACGTGACATACCCCCCAGCAGTGCCATATACACATGACATGCCCCCCAGCAGTGCCAGATACATTAATGGCCACACAGTGCCAGATATGTCCCCACCGTTCCAGATACATAAATGCCCCTACAGTGCCAGATACATAAATATCCCCACAGTGCAGATATGACCCCACAGGTCCAGATATGACCCCACAGTGCCCTGCCCGCCCCAATACATAAATGCCCCCAGTGCCCGATCCATAAATGCCCAATACCTGCGGTGCTGGGAGCCGGGAGGGGGAGTGCTGTTGAGGGCGTGGGCGGACTCTTCAAAACTCTTGTGTGCGCGCTGCCGGCGTCTGACGTCAGATGCCGGTGCCGCACAGCGCGCCGCATAGAGCGCACACAAGAGTTTAGGACGGGGCCGGGACGCTGCAGGCTGGCTCCAAGCACGAATATGGCGGCGCCAGTGTGCGGTGCCCATTAAGGGTGGCACCCCGCGTGGCCGCTCTATACGAACATGCCTGGAGCCGGCCCTGCATTAATACACTATAATACACCACATAGCTACACATTTATACACCCCCACCCTCCCACAATAATACATATTAATACACCACCTAGATAACATTTATATGCCCACCCCCTTCCCACACTGATAACATTTATACACCTCCATAACATTAATAAGCCACTACCCCACCCCCAGATTGCTTTTATATACCCTAACACCACTCACCAGCTCTGACTGTGCAGCTGCAGCACAGGGTAGGGCCAGGCAATGGGACTCGGTCAGGAAGGACCAATGGAAGGCAGCGGGGTCTCACTGTCTCAGAGGGGAAGGAGAGGCCTCCTCACAGCATGTCATTGCTGGCTGAGACCGGGGGAAGGACCAGGAAGCACACAGTTCCAGTGAGGCTGCCGCTGGCTGGCCTCATTTGTGGCAGCGGGCGACAGCTGCGTGATTAGTCCCAGTGAAGCCAACTTTGACAGGGCAGGGGAGGGATATTTCAGGCAGCGCAGCGCACACGTTCTTATTGTGGCTCTGGCGCTGCCTCTGGCCGCCTGTCATCAGCACCTGTCACAATTGTGGTGGCCACACAGCGCCCCCTATGGGCTGGCGCCCCGCGCGGCCGCTCCAGTGGAACATGCCTGGAGCCGGCCCTGCAAGCCTTGACCTTGGAAGTGAAGTGTTAAGGTTATCTTGCTGGAGTCACAGCTAAACACAATGCCAAATAGTAGCTAAAAATATCGGGAGCTTTATCATAAAGACTAGCAGCAGTGTGTGGCAGGTGTGCTCCCATTGCTCATTTCATTCACCCGTTGTTAATCTTAAATGATACAGTATAGGCTGCTCTAAAGTAGACTGCCATTTGTCTAACTTTAACAGTAGATAGAAGTTTGTCAGACATGGAAGAGTGAGAGAAAATAAAAGATATAGTAGGAGACTAAAGCGTGTATAAAAAATACATTACTGTAGTACTATTGTAAAATGACAATTGGGAGGGGAAATTCATCATTGTTACACAGTCCATCACTCACCACTAGGGGCTAGTGCTAAGCTAAAAAATAATGCACCCATTTGTTTATTAACACAGGTCCTGATATGGAGTTGCACACAAGTCGGTCGTACCGTCCTCATTTATCCGCTTGTTAAAGTAGTAGTCATCACTATCAGCGCTCATTTGCACCAACCCTATACCTGGTGTAAGAGATCCATGTGAAATCTGATGGAACATTGTGAACGCTCAGCTCTGCATAGCCCGGGATGCTGCCTAAACGGCTGCTACATATCCTCAGAGAGCGTATGTTATATGAGGACGCCCACTTACTGTCGAGGCACACTCATTCAGCCACAAGTGGGGGTGTAGCTGATATGCGTATGACGCTAACCTGCTCATAGTTGTGTTTTGTGTATGTTTGGCTCAGACGCATGTGCAGTGCGAATAGGCAGACTATCCATCCTCAAAACAGACTGGCACACAATTATCAGGTACATTTACTAAGCAGTGATAAGAATGGAGAAGTGAGCCAGTGGAGAAATTTCCCCATCAACCAATCAGCAGCTCTGTATCATTTTATAGTATGCAAATTATAGATACTTCTGTGCTGATTGGTTGCCATGGGCACTTCTCCACTGGCTTACTTCTTTGCTCTTATCACTGCTTAGTAAATGTACCCCTATGCTCCAGGCCCCAAATCTCTGTCATAGATCATAAAAGGAGAGCACTATGGGATATAAATAAAAGTAGGGTTTATACGTATGTGACCTTGTTCTGCTTCAACTTCTACTGAATCCTTTAGTGAATTCTTTCTATGTTTTATGTATAACTTTCATGTCCCGTTAGTGTTTTGCACTCACCTTAACAAATACTGAAGGACATAATAATAAAAAGGAAAACTTAGTTTGGCATATTGCAATGTTTACTTAGCTGGCCTAGTAGCAACCTACTGCTGGCTCATGTATCCATGGTTTGCCAGATGTTGATGAACTATAAGCACCAGCATGCCCTGACAGGAAAAGTCTGGTAGTGCAAACTGGATTTTACAGTTACAAAGCAGCTAGAAAGCCAATAACGGTACTAAAGGTAATGTAAATTATTGGTGCTCTACCCTATACACTACATTTTATTTTTTTAGTTTAGACCAGAGCAGGGGCGTAACCAGAACTTTGTGGGCCCCATAGCAACATTTTGAAGGGCCCCCGTCCAAATGCTTCCAGAGAGACACTTCTCTGCAGTAGTTGTTCATTTTTTGCCCTATAATAGTGCCCTAGTTCATGTTCTGAACCATAGTAGAGCCTTATTTAATGTTATGCCCCATAGTGGTGCCCTAGTTTCTTTTATGAGTCAAAGTAGTGCTTCAGTTCACCCTATGTCACATTTCAGAGCTGCCAGTACACATTATTCCGCACAGTACCCCCAATTCACATTATTATATATAGTGCTCCCCGTTCATATTGTGCCCCAGTTCATATTATATAACATTAAAATGTCCTACAGTTCATTTTATACCACACTACAATTAGCAGGTCGAGGGGCATGCCTAGATATATTGCAGGCCCCAAGGAAAACGTTTGAAAGAACCCCTACGTACCACCCAATGGTGAAAAATGTATATAACACATGTAACTTTGACAGGGAAGATGGGACCCTCTCAGCTCTGGGGCCCATAGCAGCTGCACTGCCTGCACCTATGTTAGCTACGCCCTTGGACCAGAGAGTTTCAAACTTTTACAACTCATGGCACACTGAACAAGATCTAAATATTGTCAAGGCACACTCAAATATAATGGTGATACATGGTGTAGTTGCGTGTCCTAGGATGTCATGTCGCAGCTTCTCCATAAGTCACGCCTGAGCCACATCTGAGAAGGCCAGAAGAGCCCAACACTGCCGGGCCCAAAATTAGAACTTGCTCTGCAACCGCTAAACGCTCCAGTATTGATCGTTCCAGGGCCTCAGTAGCGGTTTCTATGGCAGCACACCTGAAGACTGCTCAGGGCACACTAGTCTGCCACGGCACAGTGCTTGAAAAACACTGCTGTAGCATATGCAGAATCAGACCAATCGGAATATGTTTGTGATTTTAACAGATTTCATCGTTTTGTCCTTAATTGAGGTTATCACTGAAACACTGTAACAGTAATAAACAACATAACAACAGTGGAAATAGGGTTCATACAAAGCCTTACATAGCCAAAGGTAATAGGGAAACCCTACAGTAAAAACCTATACATATAATAAAAGTGTACGGGTTGTGTCTGTACATAGACAATTTTTTTTTATAATTATACTTCTAGGGGAGTTTAATGGACCAATGAGACAAAAAAAATAAGTGACATTTAGTCTGTTTGTCTGTACGTGCTGGCATCACACAAAAACTGTATGAATTTCTATCGCGTCTTCACTAATGTATAGCTTAGTGACATAGAAAAGGACTGAGATAATTATGGTCTGGATCTGACATCAGGGAGAGGAACAAAAAAGGAAAAACCAGACGCTTGACACTCGGCGCGTGCAGTGTGCAGGCTCCTAAGGTCCAAAAGGGAAGCGGTTATGTGACCGGTGGTCCCAACCGCTGGTCACAATATCGGCGCCGGCATCCCGAACCCTGACGAGCCCACCGGTTGGCATGCCGACCAACAGGGACTATTCTCCTGGTCACCCAATACCAACCTGTCCAAAATGACTATACAGTATGAGTGGAATTTTTTAACTCACTTAGTGCAGCTGGACTTCCAGCGTATAGCACTGCACTGACACTTGGGGGGATATTCAATTGTTTGAAAAGTCAGTTGGGTGTCTGTTTTTTTCCTATCTAATAGACAGGAAAAATAAGACACCCAATCGACTTTTCAAACATTTGAATTCCCCCCATTGTGTTCTGTTCATGCTTGACTCAGAATTTGACTCTGCCCAGGTTATACAACAGAACCCGACTTAAAGTGACTGCTCTGCAGAGGAACCTAATTGAGGCAGAGATTCTAACGAGATGTGGTGCAGGTGAGACTGTGTTTATACCGCGTATACCCCTTATTCACAGTCATTTTTCTTTTCAATCCAGTTCCTGTAAGCATCTGCTTAGCTATGACGATCAAAAGTCACAGGGGCAAACACTCTGGGCTGCAGACGTAGATCTAAGGACCAGCTACTGCAAGCATGGCAGAGGCGTCACTGTCACTGGTGACAGCCGGAGAGGAGGGGAGGGAGGAGGAAATGCTGTGCGCAATGGCAAAAAAGGGGTGTGGTCTTGTGGGGAGGGGCGTGGCCTCATAGCCCGAATCTCCAGTTTGTTGCTCTGGGTGGCCCGGGGGTTGCACCTGGGGACTAGTGTGTGTGCGGTGCTGGCTCCTGCACAGTGACAGGAGCTGGGTGCTGCATGTAATGTCACAGTGCAAGACTTGGCTCCTGATACTGAAGAGGACCTGTCACTTTGGTGTCACCCCTTGGCGGGTGACACTCAGGTGCGGGCCGCACCCCCGTTGTGACGCCACTAAACCATGGGAAGCTTTACATGGCTTATCCACGTGTTAGTAGCCCCAAGCATCTTTTGTGTTAGCCCTGAAGAAAAACTGCAAATATTGTTTACAAATACATTTTGTGATCAATGGGCCTAATTCAGTAAGGATTGCAAATTCTGCTAAGTAGCAGAATTTGCAATTCTTTTGATAGCATGCTGAGCCCCCCCCCCCCCCTGACCACGTTGAAATTGCGGTCGCATTGCAATTTAAGCGTGATCATAAAAAACGAGGTAGCTGCACCAGCAGGAAGCCCGCCACCATTTTTGTGATCTCAACAACTGCGTGTGACGTCATGCAGCTGCCCCAGTCATGCCCCCTGTTTCTCCGTCGCTGTCCCCATTTTGAAGCAACGTCCCCGCAACGCTTCATCCCCGCCTTGAAAACGGAAAGTTGCTGCCCGCCCACCCCACGATCGCAGAAAATGCAGGCGCATGTGCAGGATGGGCCATGTGCATGAGCCCGCATCCTCTTAGCAATTTTTGTGGTTAGATCGCTTATAGAAATCCAACCTGAATCAGGCCCTATGTGTACAATATATAAACATCACAATATTAGATGCCACTAAGCGAGCAAAACTGAGGGCAAACGCTAGTAATAAAAATAATCGGATCTGAATATAATAGTTTTAAATAATAAGTGAAATCACATTTCCCTTAGGTCAGTCATGCAAAAGACAGCAGGGGCCTCAAACCAGAAATAACCAGTCTTGGCCGGTCTGTTGGGGGGGTGTTAGGTCATGCTGTGATGTCATAATGGCAACTGCCTATACCAGGGCTGTGCTGTTGCTGTCTCTCACATATGCCTCCAGAGGCCTGGGACAGCATAGTACACTGGTAGAAGGTTAGTGACTGGACAAAGATTAGGGCAGCTTACTTCGAATTGTTGGCAGATTTTTAGCATGACTATTATAATATATAACTTATGACCTTGGGGATAGCATAGTATAGGATAAAACCAAAATCTTACACCTACTGGGACAGTGCCATTACTTAACCACAGGCGGCTGCAAATGGGTCATTGGAGATATTTGAAGAGCGCTGTCTAGATGGGCCTATAATGTTCCTAATTAAATCCTTTATGTGCATCTGCACCTATGACATCTCCTTGGAGCTGTTTGGTGAGCCTATAATGTTGCAAATTAAATCCTTTACTCTCTCTCTGCCTGCCTAAATCCCAGTATGCCAGTATTGCCGGCTGATCCATATTTATTAATGTGCAAAGATGTAAGAGAATTATATTGTGCACTAATCATTACTTTTGTTTTTATCCAATACTATATACAGATGCGTCTAGCCATGCCAAACTGCGGCATTTGCCACTCCCATCCATGCGAATGGGGCACACACACGTCTTAGACATCCAGATGTACGCAGTGCGGTCGTGCCTAACAAGGTGCAGTCGCGGTATGATGTAGCCATGACGAGAATGCCTACATTTGTACAGTTGTAATCCCTGTTAGCATCAGAAATGAATGCTATGGTGGTTATTAAGGGACAGCTACCTGTGAGGAGAGCAATCGAGGTGGCTGAATGTAATTCCTCCTCATGGGGTGGAAGCCAAAGTAAGTGTTAACGTTGGCCAGAGGCCGTAAAGAAAAGGAGGACTTCGTAGGGAGATAACTGTAGTTTTAATGAATAATCAGGCTGTACACAAATATTGGAGAAATAGAAGAAACTGGAAGAATTAGAGTCTATGGTTAAATGACTTGCAGAGTGAAGCTGAAGAACTCCAGCAAAGAAGAACTGAAGACTGTGTTTTATGATTAAAGACGAGGCTGAAGTACTTGACTTTGAAGAAATGAAGACGTGGTTTGTGATTGAAAGATGAGGCTGAAGAACTTGGACTTTGAAGAAATGAAGACTGTGGTTTGTGATTGAAAGACAAGGCTGAAGAACTTGGACTTTGAAGAAATGAAGACTGTGGTTTGTGATTGAAAGACGAGGCTGAAGAACTTGGAATCTGAAGAAATGAAGACGTCTGCGGGAACCGCCGTTAGCACCTAAAGCTCCTCTACGACCTATGACCCTGTGAGCGCTTCCACGAGTGGCAACGGACTTAGACAGCAGGACTGCAGCAGCGTTTAGGTAACCGATAGATGAGAGCAACCACGACCAGGGAACCAGAAGTAACCTGGGAGCACAGAGCTGGAGAACCTTTCACAAGGCGGTAACTTGAAGCACTGGCACTCTCCCTCTGAGCCAGCCCCCTTTTGTACGGGGAGAACACACAGGATTGGCTGGACACAGATTGGGAGCTTCATTGGTAATACTCTGGTCTCCAACATGGCTGCACCCAGCAGAGGAGACATACTTAGCTGTTAGCACACAGCTTTAGCCAGCTTCTGTCTCTGACACACTATACTGTGTCACCACTAGAGGACCTTACCGCAGCGATCCCTGCCGCAGTGCCTGGCTCTCCAGAGCTTCGACCCTCGGCAGCCGCACATCCGTCCAGGAGGACCTGCCGCGGCAGCCGTGCCAACCAGCGGGATGCTAACCCGTGGGAGCACCCGCCGGAGGTACGGCTCCGGAGCCAGACAGTACCCCCCCTTTTTAGGGTGGGCTCTGAACACCCTTGTGCTTTCATCGGATTCTTGGTATGAAAGGTCCGGACTAATCTTGGAGCGTGGACGTCCTCTTCAGAAACCCAGGGCCTTTCCTCCGGCCATATCCCTTCCAATCAATAAGATATTGGAGACGATAATATCTTTTACGACAGTCAAGGATCCTATGAACTTCAAATTCTTCTCCTTGAGCAGCTTGCACCTTCGGAGGTCTAGGGAGCGCAGCCCGAAAACGGTTAAGTATGAGAGGCTTCAGTAAGGAGATATGAAATGCATTTGGGATCTTCAAGTACGGAGGCAACGTCACTTTGTATGCTACTGGATTCAATACTTTTTCAATAGGATATGGTCCAATGAATCTGGGGGCAAATTTCTTAGAAGGGACCTTGAGTCTTAAGTTTCGAGTAGAAATCCAGATTTAATCACCCACTTTGAGACTAGGGACAGCCTTCCTTTCCAATCTGCAAAAAAATTGTACTTATTGGATTTTTTAAGCAGAGGCTCACAAACTTGTTTCCACATCTTAGTGAATTGCTGAAGGGCTAACTCTGTGGCAGGTACTTCGAGAGCTGGAAGAGATTGGAAAACAGGAACACGTGGATGAAGTCCATAATTCACATAAAAGGGTGTGGAATGGGTAGCGGAATGGTAGAGATTATTGTGAGCAAATTCTGCAAATGGAAGATAGTCCAGCCAATCGTCCTGAGAAGAAGACATGAAGAGTCATAGGAAAGTCTCTAAGTCTTGGTTCACTCTCTCAGTCTGGCCATCCGTTTGGGGATGGTATGCAGAGGAGAAACTTAATTCCATTCCAAGAGCTGAACTCAGTGCTCTTCAGAATTTAGCCACCAATTGAGGCCCTCGATCGAAAACTATCTCTTGTGGAAGTCCATGTAACCGGAAGATATCGGATATGAACAATTTTGATAGTTGTGGAGCGGTTGGAAGACCTGTGAGTGGGACAAAGTGCGCCATTTTGGAAAATCGGTCCACAATGACCCAAATGGTGTTTCGTCCTCTGGCGACAGGTAGGTCAGTTATAAAATGTGTGTCCAGGTTTTTTGTGGAACCGATAGCGGATGAAGAAGACCCGATGGTGATCCTCTTGGACTTTTATGTTGGGCGCATTTTGGGCAGGCAGCTATGAATTCCAAAACATCCGACTTCAGATGAGGCCACCAATAGGAGCGTTGGATGAACTTAAGAGTCTTGAGGCTACCTGCGTGTCCCATACACGGTGAGGTATGAGCCCACGTGAGTAGTCTTTTTCGGAGTTCTGGTGCAACAAAGGTTTTTCCTGGTGGAGGAAGTGAAGTAGTACGAGTTGCAGCAAAGGAGGCAGGATCTAGGATGAATTGTGTGTCCGGAAGATCTGTGGACTCATCTGAACTTAATGAACGAGAGAGTGCATCTGCTTTCCGATTAAGAGGCCCTGGACTATAACTGAGCTTGAAAGAAAAACGGGAGAAGAACAGTGCCCACTTGGCTTGCCGTGGGTTTAAACATCGGGCAGTCTGAAGATATAAAAGATTTTTGTGATCCGTAGTTACTGAGATTGGGTGCTGAGCTCCTTCCATCAAGTACCTCCACTCTTCAAAAGCAAATTTTATGGCAAGCAATTCTTGTTCTCCAATGGCGTAGTTTTGTTCTGCCAGAGAGAATCTTCGGGAAAAATAAGCACAAGGATGAGCTTTCTGATCCTCGAAGTACTGGGATAAGATGGCCCCCACTCCTACTGAAGAAGCATCCACCTCCACCTGAAAAGGACGACTGAGATCAGGTTGCTGAAGGATAGGAGTAGACATGAAGGCCTCTTTTAGAAACGAAAAGGCTTTTCGTGCCTCAGGTGGCCAAACTGCAGAATTGGACCCTTTTCTTGTTAGTGCTGTAATCGGGGCAATGATGGAGGAATAATCTTTAATAAACTTCCTATAGAAATTGTCGAAGCCTAAAAAACGCTGGATTCCCTTCAGAGTGGTAGGAAGGGTCCAATCTCTGATTGCTTGGACTTTGGCAGGATCCATCTGTAATTCCGTCCCGGAAATGATGTAACCTAAGAAAGGGATGGAGGGAACCTCAAACATGCATTTCTCCAGTTTATAAAAGAGTCGATTTTCCCTTAGACGTCTCAAGACTTCTCTGACCTGTTCCCGATGGACTTTCAGATCTTTGGAAAATCTTAGAATATTGTACAGATACACAACCAGGCACTTATAGAGGAGATCTTGGAATAATTTGTTGACATAATTCTGGAAGACTGCTGGAGCATTGCATAAGCCAAAGGGCATTACCAGATATTCGTAATGCCCATCACGAGTATTGAACGCAGTCTTCCACTCGTCTCCTGTGTGAATGCGTATAAGGTTATAAGCTCGACACAGGTCCAATTTGGTGAAAATGGTAGCCCCCTTTACTCGGTCAAATAGTTCGGGAATCAAGGGCAAGGGGTATCTGTTCTTAACTGTAACTTCGTTGAGGCCCCGGTAGTCGATGCAAGGCCGTAGGCCCCCGTCCTTATTCTTAACAAAAAAACCACTGCCCCGGCTGGAGAAGAGGAAGGGCGAAGGAACCCTTTGGTCAAATTATCCTGTATATACTCAGACATCACTTGGGTTTCCGGGAGAGATAAAGGGTACGTTCGGCCCAGGGCCGGTGCTAGAGTGTTTGGCGCCCCCCTGCAAATAATAAATTTGCGCCCTCCCATCCGTAAAAAAGGGATAGCGAACACTGCAAAAAGGGGTGTGGCCACACAAGGAAGCGGCGTGACCACAAAGGTACCCACAATTCAAATGACGCCACACAGTATTACAATCTTATGCACATTAACCCAAACGTAGTGCCCCTGATTCATATTATGCCACATAATAGTGCCACTTATTCACATTTAAAATCGATGACAGGGCCAGTTCTAGATCTTGAAGACCTCAGGGCAACAGTTTCCTCTGGCCATGTTCAGAACAGGGACAGTGCGCGCCGAAGGCGCGCGAAAAAGTATAGGACCACAGAATAGTACCAGTTCACATAACCCCGCACAGCAGTGTCCATTAGTCACATTACACCACACAGCGGTGTCCGTTAGTCACATTACAGCACACAGCAGTGTCCGTTAGTCACGTTACACCGCACAGTAGTAGCCGTTAGTCACGTTACCCCACACAGCAGTGTCCGTTAGTCACGTTACACCGCACAGCAGTGTCCGTTAGTCGCGTTACACTGCACAGTAGTGTCCGTTAGTCACGTTACACCGAACAGCAGTGTCCGTTAGTCACATTACACCGCACAGTAGTGTCCGTTAGTCACATTACACCGGACAGCAGTGTCCGTTAGTCACGTTACACCACACAGCAGTGTCCGTTAGTCACGTTACACCGCACAGCAGTGTCCGTTAGTCACGTTACACCGAACAGCAGTTTCCGTTAGTCACGTTACACCGAACAGCAGTATCCGTTAGTCACGTTACATCGCACAGCAGTGTCCGTTAGTCACGTTACACCGAACAGCAGTGTCCGTTAGTCACATTACACCGCACAGTAGTGTCTGTTAGTCACGTTACACCGAACAGCAGTGTCCGTTAGTCACATTACACTGCACAGTAGTGTCCGTTAGTCACTTTACACCGCACAGTAGTACCCTTATACATCTTAGGCCATACAGGAGAGCCGCTATTACACGTTACGCCAGAGTAGAGCTCATTATACACATTATGCAAGGTACAGCCCATTATACACATTATGAAGTAATTGAGACCCCACTGCAATGGCGGCCCTCAGCGCATTTAGCCAGTGGCAGCAAACTGTGCATGCGCAGTGGGCGTGAGGCCACACACATTGTGGTCACTTCCCCAATGGATGCGACTACAAAGTGATTGATAGGCGACAGCGTAGTGGAGTTAAGTTGTTGCTGGGGTGATGCTGGAAAAATGGGGGCAGGCCGGGACATCACACGCAGCCGCTCCCCCCAAAAAATGGCTGCTGACCAGGCTGCACTGCCAGGGGCAACCTTAGATCAGATGCGTCCTCAATCAAATTTCGGATGCATCGGGAGGCGGCGCCACACATGCTGGGCGGCCCTCAGCATGTGCAGAGATGAACGCAGATCCGGCTACCTATGCATCCATCTGCGTTCATCTCTGAATAACCCCCTATGCCAGGTACAGCTCTCGTTCCCTCCACAGTGCGGCCCCGTTACCTGCAGGAGGTCCCGGCTCAGGCGCTGCTCCTCCTCTTCCTTCTCTGTCTCCTCTTCCTTCTCTGTTCCTTTACAGGTGGGGGAGTGATCACACTAATCACCCTCCCACACCGAAATGACCCTGGCTGAGGGGCTGAGGGCTGGGGGCACAGGGATCATCAGGCACTATAAAGATTTTTTTTTACTTTTCCCATAAGGGGGCGTGGCCACGCCTCCCGCGATTAGGCCACGCCCCAATACAATTCGGAGGTCGGCGGCGGCAGCGGAGCTGTGAGAGGGGGTGAGTCTGCACAGTGCACGCTGCCTGCTGCAGTCTCACTGGGGAGGAGGGGTAGGGGGCCGCGCTACCCGCGCCGCTACCTGTCATCTAGTCTGTTGGGACTGCCGGCAGCAGCAGGGTAGCAGAGCAGGGAGAGCACCTCTTCACCTCAGTGCCTCCCTGCATTGCAAACCCTTGCTGAGCGGGTAGTGCCGGCTCTGGTTCGGCCTCTGGGATGTATTTTACCAGGCAGTAAATCGATAGGGCAGTCCCAACTTTGGTGGGGAAGCAAGGTATCCACCCCTTGCTTACTGAAGACATCCAGAAAGGGCTGATTGGCCTCTGGGAGATCAGTGGAGTGTAGGGTAAAGAGCGGCTTGACGGTGGATAAAAAGCTTTGAGAACACGACTCCCCCCAAGCGAGTACATCCATAGTTTGACAATCCAAGCTGGGGTTGTGCTCCTGTAACCACGGGAATCCTAGGATTATTTTTTGTGAGGCTTTAGGAATTACCAGGAAAGAGATAACTTCAGAATGGAGAATACCAACTTTCATCTTCAGAGGAACTGTACAGTGGGTAATGATCCTTTCGGGGATATAACTTCCGTCAACCGCGGTGAAAGAGTTAGCTCGCTCCAAACGAATGGTTGGTATTTCAGACTGTCGGACTAAGGCAGAAGTATCTAAACTTTCTGCAGCTCCATAATCCAAAAGTGGGAGATAGAGGGAAGTTCCAGACATACAGCAAACAGTGATTCCTTCATGGTAAATTGGTTGGGGAATGCTCCTAGATTAACCTCTCCTGCGTAAACTAGGAGCGGGAGTTTCCCGGTCATTGAATACAAGACTTAATGAAGTGGTCGGCCGCCCCACAATACATGCAGAGGTTGCCCTGTCTGCGTCTTTGATGTTCCTCATTGGTGAGAGGAAAGCGGTTGACCTGCATGGGTTCTTCAGTAGACGGTGAGGATGGTATAGGAGTGGGACAGGCCTGAGATTTGGGTCGCTCGAACCTTGTTCTCTCAAGACAGCGCTGCTTGTATCTTAGATCAATCTTGTTACATAAACAAATAAGCTGATCGAGCTTACCTGGCACATCCTGAGTGACCAGGTCATCTTTAATTTTGTCGAAGAGACCGTTCCAAAAGGCGGCAATGAGAGCCTCTTCATTCCAGCCCACTTCGGAAGACAGAGTACGGAATTGGATCACGTACTGGGTGATGGAACGGGTTCCCTGACGCAGACGCAGAATCTCCAAAGAGGCAGAGGTGGTCCGGCCTGGCTCGTCAAGATTTTACTAAAAGTTGCCACGAATTCCGGGTAATTCGAGAGTATGGGATCAGTTATCTCCCATAAGGGTGAAGCCCAATCCAGAGCTGGTCCGGTCGGAAGTGAAATGATGTATGCGATTCTGGTCCGATCAGACAGAAAGTTAGCTGACTGAAGCTCAAACTGGAACTCGCATTGATTGAGAAACCCTCGGCATTGCTTTGGACTACCGTCAAATTTACTGGGTGGCGGTAGTTGTAAACGAGGAACTGGAATCAACACTAGAGGTTTAGGTGCTGGCGGATTGGAAGCTGGAACCGGAGTCCGAGATGTGGACATGGCTGCGTGAAGAGAATCCAAACGAGTGGACATATTCTGCATGAACTGTACAATCTGTGCCTGCGTGATCCCCTGTTTATTTAGACAAGACAGAATATCCACAGAGGCATCGCCCCCGGTAGCCTGCTCACTTGCTGGATCCATTGGGCCAGTGCTTACTGTAATGCTCGGCGTAAGTTGGGGTTCCGACAACCGAGTTTTGGTTGAAGGGACAGCTACCTGTGAGGAGAGTAAACGAGGTGGCTGAATGTAATTCCTCCTCATGGGGTGGAAGCCAAACTAAGTGTTAATGTTGGCCTGAGGGCGTAAAGGAAAGGAGGACTTCGTAGGAAGATAACTGTAGTTTTAATGAATAATCAGGCGGTACACGAATATTGGAGAAATAGAAGAAACTGGAAGAATTAGAGTCTATGGTTAAATGACTTGAAGAGTGAAGCTGAAGAACTCCGGCAAAGAGGAGCTGAAGAAGAATTGAAGACTGTGGTTTGTGATTGAAAGACGAGGCTGAAGAACTTGAACTTTAAAGAAATGAAGACGTCTGCGGGAACTGCCGTTAGCACCTGAAGCTCCTCTATGACCTGGGACCCCGTGAGCGCTTCCACGAGTGGCAACGGACTTAGACAGCAGGACTGCAGCAGTGTTTAGGTAACCGATAGATGAGAGCAACCAGGACCAGGGAACCAGAAGTAACCTGGGAGCACAGAGCTGGAGAACCTTTCACAAGGAGGTAACTTGAAGCACTGGCACTCTCCCTCTGAGCCAGCCCACTTTTGTAAGGGGAGAACACGCAGGATTGGCTGGACACAGATTGGGAACTTCATTGGTAATACTCTGGTCTCCAACATGGCTGCCCCCAGCACAGGAGACATACTTAGCTGTTAGCACACAGCTTTAGCCAGCTTCTGTCTCTGACACACTATACTGTGTCACCACTAGAGGACCTTATCACAGCAATCCTTGCCGCAGCGCTCGGCTCTCCAGAGCCTCGGCCCTCGGCAGCCGCACATCCGTCCAGGAGGACCCGCCACCAGCAGCTCCCTGCCGCCGCAGCCGGCGGGACGGTAACCCATGGGAGCACCCGCCGGAGGTAAGGCTTCGGAGCCTGACAACAAGTTTGTAAGATTACTGGACCAATCTTAGTCCTAAATTCCTTATTTTAAAATGCAGAGTAAATAATAATATTAATAAACACAAACTAATAATAATAATCATCATCATCATAAGAAGAAGAAGAAGAAGAAGAAGAAGAACGTGCTAAATTTTACGTAAAATAAAAATAGACATTTATTTTTTAAATATATTTCACTTGAAGTTGTGTTTATTAATAAACTCTATAAAAAGGTGAAGAAATTACACATATTTGGGAAGATAAATATATTAGAAGAGTTCAGAACCATGCATTTATTATACACAAGAGAGTACCAGGCGAAGCAGCCATGTTGGGTGCACTACATAGGTTACACTGTGCGATAAGCAAAACAAGGCAGTAAGGCATAGAAGGGTAAAATGAAAAGCAACTAACAGGGCACCTAGTTCTGCAGCTGACACAGTAAGAAAATGGTCTTACTCTATAATTGCTTTTAGATCATTTTCTCCTTTATAACAATTTTAAAGTGAGCTGAGGGGAAAATAACAAGAGGGTCCAGTTACATTTTGAAATAATTGACAAAAAAAATAAAAAATTCTGACCAAAAAATAAACAATAAAAATATATAATAATTTTCCAACACTGCAAAGATGGTAAGCTTATATTGTGAATTGCATAAATTATTTATATGAATCCCATATAATCAGGCAAGAGGGGTGTCATTCGGCTCCCTAGCTGATGAGTGTATGCAACAGGTAGCAGTGCAGGATGACTGGAAGTGTTGTGGATCTCTGATAATTTCAGGTCTCTGAGGAGTTACGTGAAAAACTACTGTCTCCAACTGTGATGCTCTGACATTGAGAAGATGGCACCGCACTTATGTCCAGAATGCCGGCAGGGATCGAGGACTATCCCCACTCATGGGTGTCCATGACACCCATAAAGTGGGAATAGAACCTGTGGCGAGCACAGCCAGCCACAGAGCCCGCAGCGTCCATAGAGTGGGAACAGAGCCCGCAGTGTGGAGAACGCTGCAAGCCTAGTATGGGGCTTCGTTTCGCTCGCCCCCCTGCCGGCATTCTAGTGGCTGGGATCCCGACGTCAGTATGCTGACCACCAGGATCCCAGCTGCCGGTCACCCATAAGAAAAATTACCAAATGTCACTCTGCGCTAATACCAAACATAAGGCATCAAACTGGGTGAAGTTACATGAAGCTCATATGTTATATTTAGTATTTTTATTTTTTATATATATATATATATATATATATATATATATTCCTTAAAAGAAGAAAATATTAACATGAAACATAAACATAAATAATCATATATGCATCAATGGTTTATATATGCATTCAATTCATAAAACAGATTATCTAAATATTAAAAATTCCATAGACTGCTATACAATAACACTGAAGGTGGATCAATTCAACTGCTCTCTGTGCACATTGAGAGTAAAAATTGAAAAAGCCAATAAAAATAGCCACATATAGTTCAAACTAGAGATGAGCGCCGGAAATTTTTCGGGTTTTGTGTTTTGGTTTTGGGTTCGGTTCCGCGGCCGTTTTGGGTTCGACCGCGTTTTGGCAAAACCTCACCGAATTTTTTTTGTCGGATTCGGGTGTGTTTTGGATTCGGGTGTTTTTTTCAAAAAACACTAAAAAACAGCTTAAATCATAGAATTTGGGGGTCATTTTGATCCCAAAGTATTATTAACCTCAAAAACCATAATTTCCACTCATTTTCAGTCTATTCTGAACACCTCACACCTCACAATATTATTTTTAGTCCTAAAATTTGCACCGAGGTCGCTGGATGACTAAGCTAAGCGACCCTAGTGGCCGACACAAACACCTGGCCTATCTAGGAGTGTCACTGCAGTGTCACGCAGGATGTCCCTTCCAAAAAACCCTCCCCAAACAGCACATGACGCAAAGAAAAAAAGAGGCGCAATGAGGTAGCTGTGTGAGTAAGATTAGCGACCCTAGTGGCCGACACAAACACCGGGCCCATCTAGGAGAGGCACTGCAGTGTCACGCAGGATGTCCCTTCCAAAAAACCCTCCCCAAACAGCACATGACGCAAAGAAAAAAAGAGGCTTTTTACTGATATTTGGTGTTTTGGATTTGACATGCTCTGTACTATGACATTGGGCATCGGCCTTGGCAGACGACGTTGCTGGCATTTCATCGTCTCGACCATGACTAGTGGCAGCAGCTTCAGCACGAGGTGGAAGTGGATCTTGATCTTTCCCTAATTTTGGAACCTCAACTTTTTTGTTCTCCATATTTTATAGGCAGAACTAAAAGGCACCTCAGGTAAACAATGGAGATGGATGGATTGGATACTAGTATACAATTATGGACGGACTGCCACGGTTAGGTGGTATAAAAAAACCACGGTTAGGTGGTATATATTATAATAATAATACAATTATGGATGGACGGACTGCCTGCCGACTGCCGACACAGAGGTAGCCACAGCCGTGAACTACCGCACTGTACACTGGTTGATAAAGAGATAGTAGTATACTCGTAACAACTAGTATGACACTATGACGACGGTATAAAGAAAGAAAAAAAAATACCACGGTTAGGTGGTATATATTATAATAATAATACAATTATGGATGGACGGACTGCCTGCCGACTGCCGACACAGAGGTAGCCACAGCCGTGAACTACCGCACTGTACACTGGTTGATAAAGAGATAGTAGTATACTCGTAACAACTAGTATGACACTATGACGACGGTATAAAGAAAGAAAAAAAAATACCACAGTTAGGTGGTATATATTATAATAATAATACAATTATGGATGGACGGACTGCCTGCCGACTGCCGACACAGAGGTAGCCACAGCCGTGAACTACCGCACTGTACACTGGTTGATAAAGAGATAGTAGTATACTCGTAACAACTAGTATGACACTATGACGACGGTATAAAGAATGAAAAAAAAACCACGGTTAGGTGGTATATATTATAATAATAATACAATTATGGATGGACGGACTGCCTGCCGACTGCCGACACAGAGGTAGCCACAGCCGTGAACTACCGCACTGTACACTGGTTGATAAAGAGATAGTAGTATACTCGTAACAACTAGTATGACACTATGACGACGGTATAAAGAAAGAAAAAAAAATACCACAGTTAGGTGGTATATATTATAATAATAATACAATTATGGATGGACGGACTGCCTGCCGACTGCCGACACAGAGGTAGCCACAGCCGTGAACTACCGCACTGTACACTGGTTGATAAAGAGATAGTAGTATACTCGTAACAACTAGTATGACACTATGACGACGGTATAAAGAATGAAAAAAAAACCACGGTTAGGTGGTATATATTATAATAATAATACAATTATGGATGGACGGACTGCCTGCCGACTGCCGACACAGAGGTAGCCACAGCCGTGAACTACCGCACTGTACACTGGTTGATAAAGAGATAGTAGTATACTCGTAACAACTAGTATGACACTATGACGACGGTATAAAGAATGAAAAAAAAACCACGGTTAGGTGGTATATATTATAATAATAATACAATTATGGATGGACGGACTGCCTGCCGACTGCCGACACAGAGGTAGCCACAGCCGTGAACTACCGCACTGTACACTGGTTGATAAAGAGATAGTAGTATACTCGTAACAACTAGTATGACACTATGACGGTATAAAGAATGAAAAAAAAACCACGGTTAGGTGGTATATATTATAATAATAATACAATTATGGATGGACGGACTGCCTGCCGACTGCCGACACAGAGGTAGCCACAGCCGTGAACTACCGCACTGTACACTGGTTGATAAAGAGATAGTAGTATACTCGTAACAACTAGTATGACACTATGACGACGGTATAAAGAAAGAAAAAAAAATACCACAGTTAGGTGGTATATATTATAATAATAATACAATTATGGATGGACGGACTGCCTGCCGACTGCCGACACAGAGGTAGCCACAGCCGTGAACTACCGCACTGTACACTGGTTGATAAAGAGATAGTAGTATACTCGTAACAACTAGTATGACACTATGACGACGGTATAAAGAATGAAAAAAAAACCACGGTTAGGTGGTATATATTATAATAATAATACAATTATGGATGGACGGACTGCCTGCCGACTGCCGACACAGAGGTAGCCACAGCCGTGAACTACCGCACTGTACACTGGTTGATAAAGAGATAGTAGTATACTCGTAACAACTAGTATGACACTATGACGACGGTATAAAGAATGAAAAAAAAACCACGGTTAGGTGGTATATATTATAATAATAATACAATTATGGATGGACGGACTGCCTGCCGACACAGAGGTAGCCACAGCCGTGAACTACCGCACTGTACACTGGTTGATAAAGAGATAGTAGTATACTCGTAACAACTAGTATGACACTATGACGGTATAAAGAATGAAAAAAAAACCACGGTTAGGTGGTATATATTATAATAATAATACAATTATGGATGGACGGACTGCCTGCCGACTACCGACACAGAGGTAGCCACAGCCGTGAACTACCGCACTGTACACTGGTTGATAAAGAGATAGTAGTATACTCGTAACAACTAGTATGACACTATGACGACGGTATAAAGAAAGAAAAAAAAATACCACGGTTAGGTGGTATATATTGTAATACAATTATGGATGGACGGACTGCCTGCCGAGTTCCGACTGCCGACACAGAGGTAGCCACAGCCGTGAACTACCGCACTGTACTGTGTCTGCTGCTAATATAGACTGGTTGATAAAGAGATAGTATACAATACATACAACAATATACTACTATACTGGTGGTCAGGCACTGGTCACCACTAGTCACACTGGCAGTGGCACTCCTGCAGCAAAAGTGTGCACTGTTTAATTTTAAATTAATATAATATTATGTACTCCTGGGGGCTCCTGCTATAACAACCTGCAGTGCTCCCCAGTCTCCCCCACAATTATTATAAGCTTTGCCTTTTATACATTGATGTGCAGCACACTGGGCTGAGCTGAGTGCACACAGACTGAGTCACACTGTGTGACTGGCTGCTGCTGTGTATCGTTTTTTTTCAGGCAGAGAACGGATATAGCAGAGAACGGATATATTATATTAAAATAAATAAAAGTTAACTAACAACAACTGCACTGGTCACTGTGGTAAACTCTGTCTGACTCTGCACAATCTCTCTCTCTCTTCTAATCTAATTTCTAATGGAGAGGACGCCAGCCACGTCCTCTCCCTATCAATCTCAATGCACGTGTGAAAATGGCGGCGACGCGCGGCTCCTTATATAGAATCCGAGTCTCGCGAGAATCCGACAGCGTCATGATGACGTTCGGGCGCGCTCGGGTTAACCGAGCAAGGCGGGAGGATCCGAGTCTGCTCGGACCCGTGAAAAAAACATGAAGTTCGTGCGGGTTCGGTTTCAGAGAAACCGAACCCGCTCATCTCTAGTTCAAACATGAGCATATGATGTGTGCAATTTAGATGCTTGTTTGCATGATGCCGTTCCTTGAATCCGGACCCTCAGTTTATATACCAGGGCATCCTAAATAGGATCTCACTGCAGGTAAGTATAATACAAAGTCTCAATTCCGGCCGTATACAGCAGTACAATGTTTTTGTGCTTGTGCGCTATAGAATCATAAGATCCTGTATAGAGCTCACCGTGAATTGGATATATGTAACAGGGTCCACCGGCTGGAGATCTTAATCAAAATAGGAAGGAGCCAGCTAGGAGGCAATCGGATGTCTCCGTTCTCCAAGATGCAGGTGCCGCTACAACATCCAGGGCGGATCAGTGTGCTATTTGCAGAATCCAATAATAAGCCGGTAGCACAGCCAGGTGTCCACAGCGGGTGTCCCGTGTATCCTCTCCGTATATGTATCCAGTGCCAAAAGACATGTAGTAGAAAGATGTCGGTCACCCATACCCGACGCATCTGAATGACTACTAGTACCTGATGTAGAATTTTCAAATATGTGTAGTTTACTGTATACAAGGATTTAAAATCTTATAGGAACTGTGATCTAAGGAGTATTTCATGTAGTTAAAAAAAATGTTTATTTTATGGCAGTAGTTTCCAAACTGGGGGCCGTGACACCCTGGGGTGCCTTGGAAAAGGGGGGTCGGGGTAAGGTGGGCCTTGTAGTGGTGCCGTAATTTGGTGGTCCAGGACCAATTCAAATTATTTATACTTAATTTAATTGGCATAACCAGTCCCTCACCACATAACTGAACCTAAGGATGACATATTATAAACACAATTTACTTCATTCTATATTATTTTCTGAATTTCTCAATAAGAAACTTTGGGCTAGGCCCTAGAGTATCAGAATTTGTTTCACGGCACCTCTAGGCCAAAGTTTCTTATTGAGACATTTTGACTAGGGCAGTGTTTTCCAAACTTTTTTGAATCACGGCGCCCTAGAATATCAGAATTTTTTTCACGGCACCCCTAGGCCAAAAATTTCTTATTGAGAAATTTAGAAAGAAATATTACATTAAGTAGATCACGTTTATATGTCATCCTTAGGATCAGTTGTGTGGTAAGGGACAAGATATGCTTCTGTTTGGCCACATATTTTATGACTGGCAGCCACCAGCACTGGTTTTGCCTATTATATTGACCATGAATAATTTGAATTGGTCCTGGACCACCAACCCAGTGCACCCCTGCAAGTGTCCCGAGGCACCCTAGGGAGCCACGGCACACAGTTTGGGAACCTCTGGACTAGGGAGTAATAATTCAAAAAAGTTTAGAAACCACTCATTCAGCATGCGAAATAAAGGATTGCAGATTCTGCTTTTTAGCAGAGTCTGCAACCCAACCTGAATAACCCCCCAAGTCCCGCCCAGCATTGTGATCGCAATCTATTTGCAATCGCATAGCTGAACAGGGAATAGCAGATGCCCACTGCATATGCAGCCGCACCACCACCATTTTCTTTATAGGAACGGCTCTGTGTGACATCACGCAGCCGCCCCAAAAACGGCCTGGCCACCGTTGAGGAGGACAAATGTTCAACGCTGCCCCCTGAGTGACTTTTAGCACCGAGAAAGCTATTCTTCCAGAGAGGGGGTGTTTAGGGGGTGCTGCCATTCCTCCTGCTATTTTGCCATGTACCCTTCACCCATTTTTGGCTGCCCTGGTTACAACAATCTGTTACAGAAGCTCACAGCAATGGCAGGTTCTTTTGTCGCAAAAGTAAATCTACATGCCAGTGAATTGTTGCACCAAAACATGCTCAATAATTTATTTTTTATTTTTTTTTAATTAAAGCAGGCAAACAGTAACAGAAGAAGCAGATGTTCCAGGCTAAAAAAAAATCAGCTTGTTGAAGTGCAGAAAAATGTCTGTATTAAATTAATACATTGGCCCTCATTCCGAGTTGTTCGCTCGGTATTTTTCATCGCATCGCAGTGAAAATCCGCTTAGTACGCATGCGCAATGTTCGCACTGCGACTGCGCCAAGTAACTTTACTATGAAGAAAGTAATTTTACTCACGGCTTTTTCTTCGCTCCGGCGATCGTAATGTGATTGACAGGAAATGGGTGTTACTGGGCGGAAACACGGCGTTTCAGGGGCGTGTGGCTGAAAACGCTACCGTTTCCGGAAAAAACGCAGGAGTGGCCGGGGAAACGGTGGGAGTGCCTGGGCGAACGCTGGGTGTGTTTGTGACGTCAACCAGGAACGACAAGCACTGAACTGATCGCACAGGCAGAGTAAGTCTGGAGCTACTCTGAAACTGCTAAGTAGTTAGTAATCGCATTATTGCGAATACATCGGTCGCAATTTTAAGAAGCTAAGATTCACTCCCAGTAGGCGGCGGCTTAGCGTGTGTAACTCTGCTAAATTTGCCTTGCGACCGATCAACTCGGAATGAGGGCCATTATACCTGGCAGTTGGCAGTGCTTAAAGTGGTCTTGGAGCGGTGGTGGAACTCATCCCCCCGCCCCACATTAAGCAGAGACAGGACCAGTGCAAGGGATTAGGCACCCCACTAGTGGCAAAACAAAAAGGGGTGTGGTCTCACAAGGATGGGTGTGGTCACACAATAGTACCCCCAATTCAGATTATGCCTCACAGTAGAACAATCTTAGGAGGCAGGTCCCTCCTCCCCGGCCAGTGCCACCATTTCAGAGATATTTGGGAAGATGACGCTGGCCACCAGAGAGCAAAGACTCTGGCACAGTGCCAGAGTCTTTCTTCTATGTGCGGCGCCATCTTCCCGAAGAGATCACCGGGAAGATGGCGCCACTGCCACTGGCTACAGCGCAGGCATACTGGGAAGGGGTAGCAAACTGGGGCCCCTGACGGACCCCTCCAGCAGCCCCTCCACCAATCCACGTCTTCGGCGGTTTTGGGATGTTTTTATAGCAACATGGTGACTTCAACTCACGGCACACTGAACAAGATTTAAATATTGCCACGGCACACTCAAATATAATGGTGATGCATGGTGCAGTTGTGTGTCCTAGGATGTCATGTCGCAGCTTCTTCATAGGTAACGCCTGAGCCACATCTGAGAAAGCCAGAAGAGCCCAACACTGCCCGGGCCCAAAATTAGAACTGGCTCTGCAACCACTAAACCCACCAGTATTGATCATTCCAGGGCCTCAGTAGCGGCAAAACACTGACGGGCCTGGATCTGCTTCTGTGGCGGCACACTTGGAGACTGCTCAGGGCGCACTAGTGTGCCATGGCACAGTGGTTTAAAAACACTGGCTTAGACCCTAAAAAGAGGTGGTTTCTGATTGAATGCAAAAGCAGATTCTGTAACTAGAATTACTTGACCCAGTAGATGTGATCTGAATCATTACAATGTTGGCAGTAGGGATGGACATTTACCATCGATAATTGGCAAATTTTTATGGGTTTGCCTCCAATGGTCGCTGTTTTTCAATCACTGGTGGAGTTCCAATGAACCTCCAACATTGAAGGCTGAGTTCTGGTGATTGTGTAGCAGAATGGTTACCATCCCGATTGCCTAGCCCAGCCCTCCCGTCGGACGTCCCTTTTCCATCTCTAGTTTCCTGCCATCTGTGGAAAGTACCAATGACACCCTTGATGGTGAACCATTCTATGTCCATGACTTGAGAAACCGAGTACACATCTTAGAGTAAGAAATGCCTAAAATGAATGTTGACATCTAGATATGGGTGAATGCAGACATTTAATATACAAACACAGTGGGGCTGATGCAGAGTTGTAGGCAAAATGGGCAAAGATATGCTACTTAACAGATGCCTATGAGTGCTTCTGCTGTGCGCATCTATTCACCCACAGCCATGGCATTTCACCACCCTACAGGTCACTGCGGCTCTTGGGTGGGACATTATCAGAAATGCAGGACTGCCCTGCCGAAAGTATATATCACCCTCTGTCTCTCCCTGTCTCACTCATCCCCTTCCAGTCACCATCTCCCAGTCAGCCGCTGTCTCCCCTTTCTCTCCCTCTGCCTTTCCCTGTCACCCTCTGCCTCTCCCTGTAATTATCTCCTTGTCACCCTCTGGCCATTACCCACTGCTTCTGCTCATTCCCATTGACGCTCCCTGTCACCTTCTGCTTGTCTCCCACTGCCTCTTCCTGTCAAACTCTTTTTCTTGTCACCGTCTGCCTCTCCCCATCACCCTCTCCATATCACCCTCTGCCTCTCCATATCACCTTCATCCTCTCCATATCACCCTCTGCCTCTCCTTGTCACCAACTGCCTCTCCATGTCACCCGCTGCCTCTCCCTGTCATCTTCTGCCTCTCCCTGTCATATTCTGCCTCTTCTTGTCACCCTCTCCCTGTCATTCTCTGCCTCTCCCCAACACCTTGTGGCTCTGTGCCTGTTACCTTCTGCCTCTTGCTGTCACCCACTGCCTTTCTCTGTCACCCACTACCTGTCTCCATCTGCCTCTCCCTGTCACCCTCTGCCTCTTCCTGTCACCCAGTACCTCTACCTGTCACACACTATGTTTACCTGTCATCCTCTTCCTCTCCTCATCTCTCTTTGCTTCTGTCCATCACCCTTTCCCTATCTGTGTCTTGCTGTCTCCCCCTTATTCTCCCTGTCACCCTTTACCTCTTCCTGTCACCCACTGCCTCTACCTATCGCCCTCTGCCTCTCCTCATCTCTTTCTGCCTCTCCCCATCACCCTTTCTTTCTCACCCCCTGCCTGTTCCTGTCTCCATGATTCTCCATGAGTCAGAGGGTGATTCTATCTATCACCCTCTGACTCTCCCCAGCCCTTGTCACCCACTATTATGCGACATATTATGAACTTGTAGTGGGGCGGAAGAGGGAATACCAAACCATGTTTTTGCACCTGGGCCCACCACTCACAAGTTTCGCCTCTGGCGCAGAGTAAATTGATGACATTTTCTCTATGTAAACTGGCATAGTGCTCACCAGGCAGGTGTCATACAAGTAATCATTTAATTTTACTTCTGTTTTCATAATTCACTATGAATTAGCCAACAGGGGCGTATCTACCTATTGGCCAGGATGGCACTTCTCAGAGTGCCAGCAGAGGAGGGGCGCCGCCCAGCGGTGCCACCCACGACCAGTAGGTAGCAGTTGAGTCCGTTCCTCCTCCCCCTCCCCCCGCGCAGGGTAGTTCCACAACTGCCGTAAGGGCCAGCAATGAACACAGCATGCAGCAGCGGGCGCCGGGGTCCGGCACTGCACCGCACTACAAACAAGAAACTCTACATGAACTACACCTCCCAGCAGCCCTTGCAACCAGGAGCTCCCGGCAGCAAGGGCTGCTGGGAGGTGTAGTTTATGTAGAGTTTCTTGTTAGTAAAGCGGTGCAGTGCCGGACGCCAGCGACAATTATAGCGGCTGCCGCTGCTGCTTGCTGTGTCCATTGCTGGCTGTCACAGCAGGTGAGGAAGTACCGGGGGGAAAGGGGTTCAGCTGCTGTCGCGGTGTGAGGTACCAGTTCCCAATGAAGCACAGCTCTTATTGGCAGGCAGAGATTTAAGTTTTTATTCTGTATACATCATGTAGTTGTAAGAGACCCGGCGGGCCTTCTGGCGCAACGCTGTCGGCACTCGCGAGTGCCGTACTCACTCCGCGCCCGCTGCTAACTCTTACCTTCGGGTCAGTGATGATCCCGGATCCCTCGTCCCAGTCGGTGGCCCTTTCGTCTGTCCGTCTGAAAGAGAAAGGCAACTGCGCTAAGGCCCCAAAAGGGCACTGGGAAAAATGGGGGGGGGGGGAAAACAATCGGGCAGGCGCTCGCTGAGCTAAGAGATGGTCATCATCGGCACTTGTGGCCTCAGACTGGTTACACCCGCGTGCGAAGCAACCCGGACGGAAACGCCCTACGAAACCAGGGGGGGGGGGTGGGAGGGGTCACGTACGGTACACAAAACGGACTCGAGCAAGCTGTCCTCACCGGGTATATGTTGGTCCCCTTGCTGGCCCGATGTCTTCGGTCTCGGCACCTGGGACGAACTTCAAAACACAACAACAACAGCAACAACAACGACAGCAACAACAACAAACGGCACCTTACCTTTCCGAGGGACCTACCGGTGGAGTGCCCGTGCACAGTCACGGGTAGTACACCCCGCCCCGTAACTAGTATACGACGGCGCTCGATGCTAGCGCGTACGCAAGGCGGTGCGGACAGGGTATGGAAATATGAACAGTGTACAATGGTAACAAACACGATGCTGTAATGATAAACAGTGCACTACGGTAACAAACACGATGCTGTAATGGTAAACAGTGTACTACCACTGGTGCGGCACACCCAGGGTAGTAATGGGGCCTAGCGTCCGCTGCTGCTCAGGCCGTAGCCTGCCTGACTGTGGGGGCAATGTGGGGGCCTAGCGCCCAATGTGGCTCAGGCCGTAGCCTGCCTGACTGCAAGGGCAATGTGGGGGGGCCTAGCGCCCAATGTGGCTCAGGCCGTAACCTGCCTAACTGCGGGGGCAATGCGGGGGGGGCCTAGCGCCCAATGTGGCTCAGGCCGTAGCCTGCCTAACTGCGGGGGCAATGCGGGGGGCCTAGCGCCCAATGTGGCTCAGGCCGTAGCCTGCCTGACTGCAAGGGCAATGTGGGGGGCCTAGCGCCCAATGTGGCTCAGGCCGTAGCCTGCCTAACTGCGGGGGCAATGCGGGGGGGGGCCTAGCGCCCAATGTGGCTCAGGCCGTAGCCTGCCTGACTGCAAGGGCAATGTGGGGGGCCTAGCGCCCAATGTGGCTCAGGCCGTAGCCTGCCTAACTGCGGGGGCAATGCGGGGGGCCTAGCGCCCAATGTGGCTCAGGCCGTAGCCTGCCTGACTGCAAGGGCAATGTGGGGGGGCCTCGGCCTAACGCCGGCGTTGGTGGTGCGGTGGGAGCAGACCCGGGGACGGTACCTGCGGGAGAAAAGGGCCTCACTGAGGGCTTACCTGCTCACCGACGTCCGGACCTCCGACTCCAAATCCTCCGCTGGGCCGCCTCCGCTCACCGCGCCGACGTCCTCCGTTCACCCGCCGTCCGAACACACCTCCTCTTCCTGCCGCGTGCGGGCGTTTAAAACCCCTGCCGCGCGGCTCTCTGGGATGGGTGACGCGGCAGGTCCTCATTGGCCCGCCGCGTCGCCCAGTGATGACGCGCCACAACACGTGGGCGCGCCCGCTGCTGCGGCGGGCGGCAGCGGGGGAAGGAGGTTCCGGACCAGTGGTGGGGGGCGGAGTGGGACGCGCCCGCACTCCCACACTTCCCCCCGCCTTTTCCTTTGTGGTCCCCACAAAGACGGGGTTGTGTGACCACTCGAAGTCGGGGTCTGCGAAGCGTGGTGGGGGTACTCCCATGGTGGAACGGGCCGATCTCCGGACCGGTGTGGCTTGTGGCAGGGGGGTTGACGTGGGCTCCCTGGGCGACCCTCCCTGCCTTGCCGGGGACGAGTCAGTTGTCGGCTCCTCTGTGGGTGTAGGGCTGGTTGCCGTGGTTGCCCCCCCCGTGGTCGGGCTGACTGGTGGCGCTGGAGTTGGTGGGGGTCCCCATAAGTCGAAGAGTGTTGGCCCCAGGGTGGCGGCTGGTTCCTCTGGGGCCACCCTGGCTACTGGGGGGTCGCACCGCACTGGTTCCTCTGCTTCGCCCCTTGGGGCCTGTGGCTCGCAAGGGCGCAGCATGTCTCGATGTAGGGTGCGGGTACAACCGCTGTCGTCCTCGGCTCGCACCTGGTAGACTGGACTGCCGGGAGCTGCCTGCCGCTGCACCACATAGGGCACTACTTCCCACCTCTCGCTCAGTTTGTTCTTGGGCCGTTTCTCCCGGACCCGGACCCGTTGACCCACCTCGAGGGGTTCCATCTGAGCCTGGGGAGGTTGGGGGTGCTCAGCGGAGCTGATGTGGGACTCAGCCATCTCTGCCACCGTCTTTAGGCGACGTCTCTGCTCCTCGACCCATCCACCTTCGGTCCATTGGTCGTCCCCCGGCGGTATGGTCAAGTCAAGGTCCTGCAGCTCCCGCCCCGGTCGGCCAAACAACATGAAATAGGGGGAAATGCCTGTGGTCCGGTGTATTCTGTTGTTATATGCCCACACGCACTCCTGGACGAAGTCGGGCCAGCGCCTTCTCTTCTCGGGTGCTAGCGTCCTCAGCATCTGTAAGAGGGTCCGATTAAATCTCTCGCAGGCCCCATTCCCCTGAGGGTGATATGGGGTGGTCCGGGACTTCTGCATGCCATAGGTCTGGCAGAGTCGCTCCATCACCCGGCCTTGGAAGCACGCCCCCTGGTCCGAGTGAATGCGCTCGGGGCACCCATACTTCCGGATGAACTGCTCCACGATGGCTTTGGCGGCCCCCTCCGCTGTCTGGTCCCGGGTGGGGGCCACCACGGTGAACTTGGTGAAGTGATCCGTCATCACCAAGGCATACTGGTATCCGGCCGCCGACTCCCCTAGGGAGACATAGTCCACCATCAGTAGCTCCAGGGGCCTACTTGTCTTGATGGTTTGGACAGGGGCCCGTTGTTCGCTGGGCTTGGTCACCCCACACCTCTCGCACGTTCGGCATACGCCCTCCACCACCCCCTTGAGTCCGGGTAGGAAGTACTGCCGGCGGATCCACTGGAGTGTCTTGGCCACCCCGAAGTGGGCCCCCTCCTCATGGGCCTCTGATGCCAAGGCCCGGGCTGTAGTTTCGGGGAGGACGATCTGCCACACATAGCGAAGTTCCTGCTCCAGGTAGGCGCGCCGACATAATACGTCCTCCTGGATCGCCAGCCGATCCCACTGGTGTAGTATTTTCTGCCCGTTTGCTCCAAGCTGTTCCCTCTCTCGGTTGGAGGGCCAGTGCCCTCCCTTCTTCCAGTCGCGTAGAGCTCTCAGGACGGGGTCCTGCTCCTGTTGGGTGGCCCAATCCTTGGGGGTTCTTTGCAGGAGGAGACCGCAGCTGGTGGCCTGCCGGGACTGGGGGGCTGGTCCGACCCTGGTGAGGTCTGGAATCTCCAGTCCCTCTTGCTCCTCGTCGGTGGGGCCTGTGGGGCCTTCCACTGGAAACCGGGACAGGGCGTCCGCGTTGGCGTTGTCCCTCCCTGGGCGATACTTTATTTTGTGGGGAAATTTTGCCAGTCGGGCAACCCAGCGTTGCTCCAGAGCCCCTAGTTTGGCTGTGCTGAGGTGGGCCAGGGGATTGTTGTCGGTTACGACCTCGAAGTCCACGCCTGTCAAGTACTCCGCAAACTTTTCGGTCACCGCCCACACTAGTGCCAGCAACTCCAGCTTGAACGAGCTGTAGTTATCGGGGTTCCGTTCGGAGTCCCGTAAGCTCCGGCTTCCGTAGGCGATCACCCGCTCCTGGCCGTCCTGTACTTGGGAGAGCACCGCCCCCAACCCCTGGTGGCTTCCGTCGGTATAGACCAGGAACGGTTTGTCGAAGTCCGCATAAGCCAAGACCGGGGCCTGCATGAGGGCGTCTTTAAGCTGGTTGAACGCGTCGTCTTGGGCTCGCCCCCATTCCACTGCCTTCCTCCGGGCGTCTGTCGCTACCCCTCGAAGAAGGTCATGCAAGGGTCCGGCAATCTTGGCAAAGCCCTTGATGAATCTTCGGTAGTAACCCACCAGTCCCAAGAAGGCCCTCACCTCCGTCACAGTGGTTGGAGCTTTCCACCCACGGATTGCGGCAAGTTTGTCGGGGGTCGGCTGGACCCCCTGCTGGGAGACCACATGGCCCAAGTACTCAAGGCTGGGCTTGAGGAGGTGACATTTCCTTGGCTTTAGTTTAAGCCCAAACTGCTCCAACCTTTGCAGGACCAAGTCCAGTCTCCGCAAATGTTCCTCCAACGTTGGGGCGAACACGATGATGTCATCGAGGTAGATCAGAATCGCATCGAAGTTCAAGTCCCCCAGGCAGCGTTCCATGAGGCGTTGGAACGTGGCCGGGGCATTGGAGAGTCCGAAGGGCATCCTGCAAAAATCGAACAGTCCCATGGGGGTGATGAAGGCGGTCTTGGCCTGGTCCTTCTCGGCTACCGGCACCTGCCAGTACCCACTGGCCAGATCTAATGTTGAAAAATAGCGGGATTTACCTAGTGCTGCCAAAGATTCTTCGATCCGGGGCAGCGGGTACGCGTCCCGCACGGTGCAGTGGTTGAGCTTCCGGTAGTCCACGCAGAAGCGTAGCGCGCCATCCTTTTTCTTTACCAGTACGATGGGGGCCGCCCAGGGGCTTTTGCTCTCTCGAATAACCTGGTTGTCCAGCATCTGGCGGATCATGCTCTTTACTTCCTGGTACAATTTGGGCGGGATCGGCCGGTATCGCTCCCGGACAGGGGCGTTGTCCCCCGTGTTGATCTCGTGCTCCAATTCTCGGGTGTAGCCGAAATCTTCCTCGTGCCGCGAGAACGCCTTTTGCCTCTTCCATAGCATCCGTTCTAGTCTTTTGACGTCGGAGGGGCTGGTCTGTTCCAGAGAGACGTCCATCTGGGCCAGTATGGTTTGGCCGTTCCAGCTTGCAGTGGGTTCCTCCGATTCTTCCAGGCTCACGGCCAGTGTCCACGGATTCCGGCCATCCGAATCCAGGACTAGGCCTCGTCCTGTCTCCACGCCTCCCGCCGGGATCGCATCCACCTGTGCGAGGATGGTCCGGGGGGGAATATGGGTGGGGAGGTCCCCCAGGTTACAAATCCGGATGGGGACCATGCCGTTCCGGACCACGGCCAGGACCCGGGCCACAACCAGCCCGGCACCGGACTGGCTGAACCAGCAGGGCTCGATTAGTACCGCCTTACCTTCCAGGCGGTGCTGCGTCCGTACGGGGAAGTCCAACACTACCTCCTGTCGGGGGGGTATCTTTACCCTTTGGTTGTGGTGGGTCTTAATTCGCCCCAAGGGGCCCAGGCCTCGGGCAGACAACCCCTCGCCTAGCTGGACCACTCTCTGTAGGGCCTGTTGTACAGGCTTTTGTATCCCCAGGTATTTCCAATATCGGGGGCCGTTCTCCTGGGCCAGGGCTTGATCTAAGTCTCGCAATATGTTGGTCCCCAGGATGATGGGCCCATGCCTTAACTCGTCTCCGGCGACTACCATTATTCCTTTCTTTCCAAGGGATTGTCCATACAGTTCCACCTCGAGCCACACAACCCCCAGGATTGGGAGGGGCAAGTTGTTGGCGGCCGTGAGGGTTATCCAGTCTCCCACGTCCGTCCTCTTCAAGTGGCTGTAGTCTTGTTGGAAGCATCTCTCGGACATGGTGGACACCTGGGAACCGGTGTCCAGCAGGCAGCGTTGGCTCTGACCATCTAGCTGCGCTATCACGGTGGGGCATTCTCCAATTAGGTCCGAGGAATGGGCGATATCCACACAGTCGTCTCTGTTCCTCGCAGTTTTGCCCGCAACTGCGAGGGATGTTAGTTTAAAGCCCTCCTGCGATCGCTCCGGGGGCGTCGGGCCTCTGGACACTCCCGCGCGAAGTGCCCTGGGCGTCCACACTCCCAACACGCCATCTCCCGGGGTCCCCTCCGTCGGGTGTCCTCCGCTCGTCTGCGCGGCTCCTCCCGCCGGCGTAGACGTTGAAAGGAGTCTCCCATCTCCTCCTCGGCGTCCCTGGTGCTGCCTCCCGGAATTACATTGCGGCTTTCCGATTGTTCCACCCGTCGCTTCAGTTTGGACATCTCTTCCTGGACTAGTAGGAGGGCATTGGTCAGGTCCTTGACGCACCCTTCCAGGGGACTGACCTCTGGCTGGGGGGGCGGTGGTGGTGGCTGGGCCTTCGCCAGGGGTTGGGCCTGCTGAAGAGCTATGACGCAGGACCCAAATTCTGCATCCTGGTCCTTGGTCAAGGCCCTCTCCAGCGCGTCGGGGAAGGTCATGGTGGGCTGAGCCTCAATCTTGTCCAGGAGGTGGTTTCGCAGTTGTTTATTCCTCAGGCCGGCCACGAACCGGTCCCGGAGGCCGGAGTCCGCATCTCTGGTCAACCACTTCTCGTCGGGACGCGCCTTGATCTTCTGCGCGCACTTCTGTAAGGCGTTGGCAAACTGGGAGATAGTTTCATCCTCCGTCTGGAATCGCGCGAAGAGGCGCCTCCGGAGCCCATCTGCCGTGGACCTCTCCCGGTAGACGTCCTTGAGGATCTTGTATACCCCGTCGAGGTCCGTCCTCTGCTCCTCCGGTCGCAGCAGCACGGTCTCCCTGGCTTCTCCTTGGAGGAACTGTAGGGCCAGATCCACGTACGCTGAAACTGGCAGGCGGTGTAGCCGGATGACAGAGTCCAGCTGATTCTTCCACTCCTCGAGGGGCATGTTCCACCCATCGTACCTAGACAGAAAATGGATGGCCGTCCCGAGGGGCAGACCGGGCCAATCCGGCGCCGGGGACGTTGCTGGGACCGACATGTCGGATCCTGCCGGCTACGCCAAATGTAAGAGACCCGGCGGGCCTTCTGGCGCAACGCTGTCGGCACTCGCGAGTGCCGTACTCACTCCGCGCCCGCTGCTAACTCTTACCTTCGGGTCAGTGATGATCCCGGATCCCTCGTCCCAGTCGGTGGCCCTTTCGTCTGTCCGTCTGAAAGAGAAAGGCAACTGCGCTAAGGCCCCAAAAGGGCACTGGGAAAAAGGGGGGGGGGGGGGGGAAACAATCGGGCAGGCGCTCGCTGAGCTAAGAGATGGTCATCATCGGCACTTGTGGCCTCAGACTGGTTACACCCGCGTGCGAAGCACGGTGGGTGCAACCCGGACGGAAACGCCCTACGAAACCAGGGGGGGGGGTGGGAGGGGTCACGTACGGTACACAAAACGGACTCGAGCAAGCTGTCCTCACCGGGTATATGTTGGTCCCCTTGCTGGCCCGATGTCTTCGGTCTCGGCACCTGGGACGAACTTCAAAACACAACAACAACAGCAACAACAACAACGACAGCAACAACAACAAACGGCACCTTACCTTTCCGAGGGACCTACCGGTGGAGTGCCCGTGCACAGTCACGGGTAGTACACCCCGCCCCGTAACTAGTATACGACGGCGCTCGATGCTAGCGCGTACGCAAGGCGGTGCGGACAGGGTATGGAAATATGAACAGTGTACAATGGTAACAAACACGATGCTGTAATGATAAACAGTGCACTACGGTAACAAACACGATGCTGTAATGGTAAACAGTGTACTACCACTGGTGCGGCACACCCAGGGTAGTAATGGGGCCTAGCGTCCGCTGCTGCTCAGGCCGTAGCCTGCCTGACTGTGGGGGCAATGTGGGGGCCTAGCGCCCAATGTGGCTCAGGCCGTAGCCTGCCTGACTGCAAGGGCAATGTGGGGGGGCCTAGCGCCCAATGTGGCTCAGGCCGTAACCTGCCTAACTGCGGGGGCAATGCGGGGGGGGCCTAGCGCCCAATGTGGCTCAGGCCGTAGCCTGCCTAACTGCGGGGGCAATGCGGGGGGCCTAGCGCCCAATGTGGCTCAGGCCGTAGCCTGCCTGACTGCAAGGGCAATGTGGGGGGCCTAGCGCCCAATGTGGCTCAGGCCGTAGCCTGCCTAACTGCGGGGGCAATGCGGGGGGGGGCCTAGCGCCCAATGTGGCTCAGGCCGTAGCCTGCCTGACTGCAAGGGCAATGTGGGGGGCCTAGCGCCCAATGTGGCTCAGGCCGTAGCCTGCCTAACTGCGGGGGCAATGCGGGGGGCCTAGCGCCCAATGTGGCTCAGGCCGTAGCCTGCCTGACTGCAAGGGCAATGTGGGGGGGCCTCGGCCTAACGCCGGCGTTGGTGGTGCGGTGGGAGCAGACCCGGGGACGGTACCTGCGGGAGAAAAGGGCCTCACTGAGGGCTTACCTGCTCACCGACGTCCGGACCTCCGACTCCAAATCCTCCGCTGGGCCGCCTCCGCTCACCGCGCCGACGTCCTCCGTTCACCCGCCGTCCGAACACACCTCCTCTTCCTGCCGCGTGCGGGCGTTTAAAACCCCTGCCGCGCGGCTCTCTGGGATGGGTGACGCGGCAGGTCCTCATTGGCCCGCCGCGTCGCCCAGTGATGACGCGCCACAACACGTGGGCGCGCCCGCTGCTGCGGCGGGCGGCAGCGGGGGAAGGAGGTTCCGGACCAGTGGTGGGGGGCGGAGTGGGACGCGCCCGCACTCCCACATAGTAACAAGTCCACACTGGTGAGAACCTCGGTACGAGTCTCATTCATTTAATGTGGATTCTATATCACAGTGATCTTATTTGTTAATGTGGCTCATTTGCTAAAGGAATTTTATTTGTTTTAAATAAAAGTGATTTGCACTATGTGTGCCCCCTCCTTTTGTTTTATATATATATATCTATATATCTATATATATATATATAGATATATATAGATAGATATATATAGATATTTATATATAATAATAATAATAATAATAATAATAATTTTATTTATATAGCGCTCTCTCTCCAATAGGACTCAAGGCGCTTAACAGATACACAGCATAATATAGTACAGAAAATAATGAAGTACATTTTCATAAAATACAGAAGCATGAAGATACTAAAAGGGACATTATGGAAATGCTTGAGTAAACAGAAAAGTCTTGAGTCTACTTTTAAAGGATTCTATAGTTGGGGCCTCTCGCACTGTGCGGGGAAGTGAGTTCCATAGAGTCGGAGCCGCATGACTAAAAGCTCGACCCCCAGATGAATTACGGTAGATTCTAGGTACTGCTAAAAGTCCTTCATCTAGGGCGTGGCTTGGCCGAGCATGGAGTAGGAAGCTAGGAGTTAGAGCTCCGTCTATCCTGCTTTATATATCCTGATTCCCCCGCTCGTGGCTGCTACTGCCCGGCTCACGCGTTGTGGCTTTTGACCCTGCTCATGTTGAGGGGTCTGCGGGACTGTGTTTCTGCCCTGGGAAGCCGCTGGACGAGTCGCGGCATACACCGCTCGGCCTCACTCCTTCCGCCCGGCGCCATCTTGGGAACTAACAGCGGAGGCCGGAGCCGCGCTGGGATGGAGCTCCCTTCACTCGCACCCTCTGCTGTTTTCTGCTGGACCGGAGGTCGGTGTGTGTCCCTGTCTCCTTCCACCTTGCGTCTGGCGGACTGCATGTCCCTCTGTGGCGGTGATAATTGCTGACGGCGCGGGGGTGCATCTGCCTGCACGGACCGTCCCTCCTCACATCCCCTGCCTCTCTGCACTGCTGGTCGGGGCCTCCCAGTCTGCACTACTCTGCCTGCGGGGCTGCCTGGATACCTGCAGCTATCCTGCTCTACCCACACTGCTGGGTGACGCTTCCATATCTACACTACTCTCTAGGAGGGTCCACTCAAAAGCCTGCTGTTGATTATACTGCCTTACTACTGGCACTAAAGATTTCCTTTTCCTTGCCTGGGTTTATTCACCTGCGTGAGACTCTGGAGTTCTGGGGATTTTACAGCCTGTGGTGAGCACGTATTGTTTATTCTATATCATTGCTGAGGGAGCCCTCTTTCTGCACCCGTGTTCCATCATGGTACGTGGGGGCAGTGCTGCTGCTGCTACCGCTGCTGCTAAACTTGAGAAATATGCTAGAGGCTCTCAATCCTCCTCCCAACCCACCCGGGGTGCTGCTCCCCCATCCCCCTCTTCCCCCTCGGGATCACCACCTCGTGAAGACGACACGTCTCAGTCGACACAGCAAATTCTCTTAGCCATATCCACGTCCGAGCACAGAGTCATGGATAAAATTGGCCAAGTACAGGTGGATATCACTTTAATCAGGCATGACATGCAAAAGATTCGTGAACGGGTGGGGGAGGCGGAGCACCGTATCTCCGACCTAGAAGACGTCACCAATCCTCTTAAAGACACAGTTTCCAACCTCACAACCCAGATGTCGGCAGTTAAGGCGAAGCTCTCCGATATTGAAGGAAGACTGCGTCGTAATAACGTTTGCTTTGTGGGCCTCCCGGAGAGAGCGGAGGGCTCCTCCCCAGAATCGTTCCTCGAAACATGGCTTCTTCGCCTATTTCAACGCGATGACTTTGGTCCTCAGTTCTCTGTGGAGAGGGCCCATCGATTGCCTGCCAGGGCTCCTCCCCCGGGCGCACCTGCACGCACTTTCATAGCCCGTTTTCTACATTACAGGGACCGGGATGCGGTCCTACGGCTGGCCCGCACACAGGGTCCTTTGAAATTTGACAACCATGATATTTCTGTTTACCCAGACTTTGCCGTAGATGTCCAGAAGTCGCGTACGCAGTTCCTTCAGGTCAAAAGAAAGCTTCGTGACCATCAAATTCAATATGCCATGTTGTTTCCGGCACGTTTAAGGGTGGTGTATGATGGCTCCACACACTTCTTCAATACCCCTCAAGAGGCGGAGGCCTGGCTGGAGCGCAGACCCAGGCCCCCTATTTAAGGACTGTTTCTCCCTCAGAGGTCGCATTGACTGCTGGGTTTTGTACTCCTCCTAACCATGTAGCGGGAATGATCTTTATTTCTAGGAGCTGAATGCTAGGATATAGCCTTTTTGTAGAGGCATTAGTTGTCTCTACTCCCTAGGGTTGTTATAGGTTCCCAGCCTTAGTTTAGTTAGGGTTTTTTCGGGATCCAGGCGTGTCTAGTTTGGGATGGATATGCAGGGAGGGGGTGGTTTGGGATGTTCTGGGTTTGTTCTTCTTTTTGTACATGTATTGCTTCATGTGTCACTGTGCTATTTTTTTTTCTCGAACTGTAATGTGTCCATGATTTCTTCTATGTATGCCTTCTGCTCTCCGTATGCTCTGCCTGTGTGCTGGCGGGGGGCCGTAGTGATCCCTTTGCTCCTTCCCCCTCTACGTTATGGGTTCCTCTCTTTTGCGCGCCTTGCTTGCCTTGGATTTCCCTCTTCTCCTGCCTCTCCGTATTTGCCCCTTGCCTCTTTTCTCCTTCTGTCCTTTCTCTTTTGTATCCATGGCTGCAGGGGTTGATGGACTCCGCATACTCGGCTGGAATGTGAGGGGCCTGAATGACCGCATTAAGCTGGCTCTGGTTTTATCTCAGGTGAGAAAGTATAGGGCAGATATCATATGCCTCTCCGAAACGCACCTAGTTGGTACTAGAACCTTGGCTCTCAGGAAGCCCTGGGTGGGTCTCTCCTATCATTCCACCTTCTCTGCTAACTCCAGGGGGGTTTCAGTTTTGGTGCGGAAGTCGGTTAATTTCCATTTAGTTCATAGCCAAATTGACCAATATGGCAGGTATGTATTTCTTAGGGCCTATGTTAACCGTACACTTTTACACATACTTGCTGTCTATGTCCCTCCCCCCTACAATAATGAGGTACTCAGACAGGCAATGTCGTTTCTTGCTACTTCTCCCTCAGCTCCGGTCCTTTGCATCGGTGATTTCAATAATGTTTTGGATAAAGTTTTAGATAGGTGGGCTGAGCTTCCCCCTTCTCTACCCTCTGCCTCCCCGTCCCCCACTCCGTTCGCGAGGTTGGTTTCCGAGCTTGGACTCCTGGATATTTGAAGGTTGAGACACCCTAAACAACTCCAATACTCCTGCCACTCGGCCAGCTTTCACTTGTTCTCGAGAATAGACTTGGCCCTCGTCTCCCCTGATCTCACTGCTAGAATACTGGATGTCCAGTACCTTCAGAGGGGAATCTCGGATCACTCACCTGTGCTGGTGGTCCTAGATTCTGTACCTGCCTGTGGGGCTAAACTCTGGAAATTAAATCCCTTCTGGTTGACCTTGCTGACTGACCACGAGGCCTTGCTTAATGAATGGAGTGATTTTGTGGTTCATAATGCGTCCTGTTCTGATCCACTGGTTAAGCATGACGCATTTAAAGCTTCACTACGGGGCTCCTTCATACGACAAATAGCTAATGTCAAGAAATCTAGTAGGGAGGAAGAGATGCGCCTGGAGCTTGCCTGTTCCCAATCCGAGTCTGCTTACCTCACTACTAGGACCCTTGGTGATCGGGCAAGTTGGGATTTGGCCAGGAAAGCCTGGTCTGACCACTTGCTTGATAAATCAAGGCGCAAATTACTTTTCTCCCAGCACACCCTCTACTCGCAATCGGACACAGGGGGTAGTTACTTGGCCTTTCGGGCTCGGGGAGAGAGAACGGGGGGTTCCATTCAGCAGGTCTGTGATACTCAGGGTGAAATGGTATATGCCACTCCTGAAATAGCCCAGGTTTTCCAGTCCTTTTATTCTTCGTTGTATGCCTCTAGGGTCACCTATACCCCCACTCAACTACAGCAATATCTCTCAGACATTGCCCTGCCGCAGCTGTCCCAACAATCTGTAGATATTTTGGATGCTAATATCACCCCAGAGGAGGTTGAGGCTGCTATTGCCTCCTTCCCTAATAAAAAGGCCCCGGGTAGCGACGGTATACCGGTTGAAGTTTATAGTCAATATCGTGCATACTTTGTCCCCTATCTTTTGACTCTCTTTAATGCATTGATGGAGGGTGCTCGTCTACCTCCCTCTATGTCCGAAGCTATTATTGTGGTGATCCTTAAACCAGGTAAAGACCCTACGGCCCCGGAGTCCTACCGCCTGATCTCATTGCTACCTACTGATGTCAAGATTTTGGCCAAAATTCTGGCACTTAGACTCAATAGTGTTATCACCTTGATCATTCATGATGATCAGACAGGATTTATGCCAGGCAAGTCCACCCTCCAAAATTTGAGGCGACTGTTTTGTCACCTGCAGATGGGGGACCGGCCCGAGTCGGGGGCTGTGGTGGTTTCCTTGGATGCTGCCAAGGCCTTCGACTCTGTGGAATGGGAGTATTTGTGGGAAGTCCTTAGACAGTTTGCTTTTGGCCCCAAATTCATACGCTGGGTACAATTACTCTATTCCTCCCCCGTGGCTCGAATATCTGTCAATGGCTATGTGACGTCCCCATTTGCTTTGTCCCATGGTACTAGACAGGGCTGCCCACTCTCCCCTGCCCTTTTTGCCCTGGCTGTAGAGCCTTTGGCATGTTTCATCAGAGCGTCCCCTGATGTTAGGGGCATTACTATTGACGGACATGAGGATGTTATTGCATTATATGCCGATGACATGCTCTTGTTCCTCAGAGACCCTGATGCTTCCCTGACCTCCCTCCTGGGTATTGTTGATACTTTTGGCCTTTACTCCGGCCTGACTATCAACTGGAATAAATCTAATGTCTTTCCCATATCTGGTATTCTTCCTGACCCGTTGCCAGATGTGTCCTCCTTGGCCTGGACCCTTCGCTTTCAGTATCTTGGTGTCTGGATCACTCCTAATGTTAAGTCTTTTGTACATCAAAACATTGACCAGGTCACGGTGGATCTGAAGCGACGGGTTCATGTATGGAAGAAGCTTCCCCTTACTGTCACGGGTCGCATTAACCTGATCAAGATGGTGATGCAACCAAAGTATCTTTATCTATTGCAGCACTCTCCTACTTATATCCCCAAGAAAATTTTCACTAACATTGATAGTGTGCTTTCCTCCTTTGTTTGGGGCGACAAAACGCCTAGGGTTGCCCTGAGAGCTCCGGTTAGGGCTAAATCGGATGGAGGTTTGGGCTTTCCCAATCTCCGGGCCTATTATATAGCTGCTCAACTTGCACATCTGTCTAATTGGATTCTCAGTAGGGATAGTCTCACGTTTGAGAGATTCTTTGCCGAGTGTGTGGGGTCTCATTTCTCCCCTCTCCAGTTTCTTCTTTCTGCCTCTTCTACTGCTGGTCTTCCTCCTTTACTCCGTCAATCGCTACTTGTGTGGCGTCAGGCTCACTCCTATTATTCATGGCAAGGCACAGACTCTGACACGTCACTTTGGTTCAACCCAAGATATAGGGAGTTGTTGCAGCTCTCACAGGACAACATATGGATTGGGGCGGGCCTTACCACAGTCTCGCAACTGTATGATAATGGTGTTTTCAAGTCTTTCGCACAACTGAAGGAGGAGCTTGAAATATCTAATAGATCCTTTTATCGCTATCTACAGCTCCGCCATGCGGTGCAGGCACAGTTTGGGACCTCGCCCCCACCCATTTCTGACTCCCCGATTAAAGATATGGTTAGGAATTTGGGTGCAAGACACCAAGTTTCCATTTTATATGGTAGTCTTAATGCCCACATCTGTCCGAATATATTTGACCAACTAAACTTAAATGGGAACAAGACATTGGCTCAATTGCAGATGACCAGTGGCTACAGGTGTTGAGCTCATTTAAATACTCTACTCAGTGTATCAAATATCAGCAGGTTTATTTCTTTGTTCTGCATAGGACATACAGAACTCCAGTTTCTTTGTATAAAGCAGGCCTACGGCCTGATAGTACCTGCCCCAGATGTGGTGCCCTTGAATCTACTTTTTGGCACCTATTATGGCTGTGCCCCACTGTACATGCCTTTTGGGAAGCAGTTTGGGCGGACATTCTGCTCACTGAACCTACGCTGCCCCCCCTCTCTTCTACTATTTGTATGTTTGCGCTAGACTTAGAGGAATCCTACTGCCCGGCACTATACAAATATGTTCTTTGCCTGACTACCTTAGCTAAGGTGATTATAGCGCGTAACTGGTTTGCTACTTCTTCCCCCAATGTGTACAACTGGCGAGCCCTAGTGAATGAGGTGTCAGGACATGAGAGGTTTACACATAGGTCTAGAGGGACCCTACCCCATTACTTTAGCAAGTGGGACAGGTGGAATACCTCCCGTCTGGCTACAGCTGGAGCACTATTCTCTGACTAATTGAGGCTTCATATTTGAATTTGCGATGTTGCCGTGACACTTAATATCTTTTTCTATGTGACACTGTGACACAGATGGTATTAATTACTGTATTTTTCCTGTAATTTTTTCTTTGTTTTGTTTGTTGTTCTGGTTTTGTTCTGTATTTAATGTTGTTGTTTTTTTTTATCTCTTCCCTGTGAAAAACTCTAATAAAAAACTACACAAGTTAAAAAAAAAAAAAAGTCCTTCATCTACAGATCGCATTAATCAAGTGGGGCAGTATGGGGTCAGAAGCTGTTTCAGGTACCTTGGGCCTTGGTCATGTAATGCTTTGAAACTCAGTAAGCCAATCTTGAAGATGATTTGCCATCGTACAGGCAGCCAGTGAAGGGAGTAGAGGATGGGTGTTATGTGGCTAGAACGGGGCTGGTTGGTTAATAGCCTGGCAGCTGTTTTGCACCAGCTGTAAGCGCTGCAATTCTTTTGCTGGTAGACCAAGGTAGAGGGCATTACAGTAGTCTAAACGAGATGATACAAATGCATGTATGACTTTTGGCATATCATCTGAGGGAATTAAGTGCTTGATTCTGGCTATGTTCCTCAGGTGAAAGAATGAGGATTTGATTGTGGCTGATATCTGATGTTTAAGTGTGAAGCCACCATCCAGGACAACGCCAAGATTCCGCACACGATCACTGGTCTGTAATTCTGAATCCCCAAGTGTAAGTCCAGTTGGTTGGCTATGCTGCAGTCTTGTCCTTTGATGTTGCGGTCGTATCATAAGGACCTCTGTTTTATCCGGGTTCAGTCGCAGCCAACTGGCGCTCATCCACTCCTGTAGTTCAGCTAGACAGCCATTTAGGGTTGCTATTGGGTTATCAGTGCCCGGAGCAAAGGACAAGTACAGTTGTGTATCATCTGCATAGCAGTGGTAGACCAGGCCATGGCGCCTGATTATTTCGCCCAATGGGAGCATGTATACTGCAAAAAGCATGGGGGATAGTATAGAACCTTGTGGGACACCACATGGCAATGGCACTGGTGGTGATGAGTATAATCCAGATGATACTCTCTGTGACCTGCCTGTGAGAAATTATTTGAACCAGTTTAGGACTGTGCCATCCAGACCACAGAAATGTATCAGTCGCTCAATCAGAAGCCCATGGTCCACGGTATCAAATGCTGCCGAGAGATCCAGAAGGATTAATATTGAACAGTCACCTCTGTCTTTTGCCATCAGAAGATCATTTAACACACACACCAGGGCTGTTTCAGTGCTATGTCTTCTCCTGAATCCTGATTGAAATGGATCATAAATATCATGGGTTGTCAGGCGGGTTTCCAGTTGATTTGCAACGACTTTCTCAATAACCTTTCCTAGGAAAGGAAGGTTTGATACCAGTCTGTAGTTGGTCATGCAGTCGGGATCTAAATTAGGTTTTTTAAGAAGCGGTCTAACAATTGCTTCCTTTAGGGGTCCAGGAAAAATGCCTGTCTGCAAAGAGCATTGAACAATTTTTGTAAAGACAGGACCAATTATATCCATACAACCTATTAGAAGCTTGGTTGAGGCTGGGTCCAGATCACAGGTGGTGGGACGCAAAATCCGAGCAATTTCAGCAGTGTCCTTTACATATACTGGATCAAAGCTGGTCCATGAAGGCAGGTAGCTTATATTGGCAGGCTTTGTAGTTTGGCACTCCTTTGATGGCACTGTGAAGATTCCAGCCCGGATGGTGGATATTTTATCTGCAAAGAAGTTTGCAAACTCGTTGCATCTTGCCTGGGAGAGGATCTCATCAGTCTGCAGGCATGCTGGCTTGCAAAGCATCTCCACTGTGCGGAAAAGTTGAGCTGGCCTATTGTTTGCTGCTGTGATCTCATTTGACAGGAACTGTGCTTTCTTACGAGTGATTATCGATTGATATTCTTTGTTATGCTTTATTAGTTTTATTTTGTCATCCACTAGGTTAGTCTTCCTCCATCGTCTTTCCAGTCTACGCCCCCTTTTCTTGAGCTCACTAACACTGTTGTCGAACAATGGAGCTTGACGTTGTGGTTTACGAGGTCTTAAACGCACAGGGGCGATAATATCAATTGCAGCCATAACATCCCTATTATAATAACGGACTAGGGAACAGGGATCTTCACAGGCACCCAGTATAGCAGAGAGATACAGATTTGCTGCAAGAGCCTGGGGAGTCATACCCCTCCTTGGACGATACCTGGTCAACTCCACGGGCAGAGATCTTAATTGAGGTGTTGCAACTGAGAACCAGAGGGAGTAGTGGTCTGACCAGATGACTGGGTTTATTTTTAGGTCAGTGACTTCTAATCCAATCTGAAAGACAAGGTCAAGAGTGTGACCACTTTTATGTGTGGCAGAGGGAATGACCTGTGTGAAGCCCAGACCATTCATTGTGCACAGGAGGTCTTGGCCAAGGCGTGAGAGCTCATCATCCACCCATGCATTGAAATCCCCTAGGATGAGCCATCTTTGATGTTCCAGAACCAGGCCAGCAACAGTGTCTGCAATTTCTTGTAGAAATATCTTTCCATCTCCAGGGGGCCGGTAAATGAGAAGTACTCTAAAACCTAATCCTGTCGAACTCCGGCCAGCAATGCACTCAAATGAGCGAGTAGTTTCAATAGGGTGGACCCTAAGTTTAAGTTCTTTTTTGAAGCAGATAGCCACCCCGCCACCCCTGCGGTCTAGTCCTGGGTTGTGGATGACAGAGTAGTTTGTTGGTACTGCAGCCTCCAATATAGGTGCTGCATTTTCATCTAGCCAGGTCTCTGTAATACAGGCTAGATCTGCAGATTCAATAAGGTCAGCAATTGTTGCAGTCTTGTTTCTTATAGATCTGGCATTACAAAGGACTGACCTGATTGGGCATACCAGAGGGCCTTCAGTTTTCTTTATGTTAAGTGCAGGAGCTCTGGGTATGGGGGTCACAAAGTGAGAGTTGACAGTTCTGTCCTTCCAAACACATGGCCGTCTTTTGGGTATCACTTCTATTTGATTGTTCTTTGAGTATGGGGGTGAGCAGGTGGGCAAAGGACTTAGATGGTTACCGGGGGAAATACATTTCCGGCCTGCTCGCTTCCCACGAATGCACCTGTGTTTTCTTTTTAAAATGCCAAGGGATTGGAGAATAGAAGCCTGTGATGGTGTGATAGGAACTGCCGAACGTGGTGGGCGGAGTGAAAGAATGAAGCTGGAGCAATACGTATACATTTGGTCATCAATGACAGATTACTATAAATTTGAGCTGCATATGATGATGAGAGAGGGAGAGAAAGCAGTGTTTTTTTTTTGTTCTTGTTTTTTTTTCTTTTTTCCTTTTTGTGTTTTGTTTTCCCCCAATTCCGTATGTGATCCAAAATTATAATGGGATTATGAACAAAGTTATTGCTATAACCTATTGTGTATATTTGAAGCAAGTAATAAATAAAATAACTGCTGATTTAGTCAATTATCCTAGGATAGGCAGCCTTTTGGAAAGGTGTTAGAAGCCAATTCCTACTGTGTAGGTGTGAAAAGTCTCAGTGTGAGAGGCCTTTGAAGTAGATTTTTTGTGGGGGTAGTGATAACGTGTCCTGGAAATGGATCCTGATTTTAAACAGTGAGCCTTCAGCAATTCAGAGCCTGAATATACTGATATTAGATTAATGCAATAAGTCAGTTATTTGTTGCTCAGAGAACAGAGGTGGATGATGTCTAAGTGAGGGGCTGGATGTAGCCAAAGATAGGTTGTAATCCACAGTACCTTATCTGGGTAATGTCCAATGCAGAGTACAGCAGCTGCTAAACTGAAGGATTTCTCAGTGGGGATATGCAGAGTATTCAGTCCAGAATTCAATCCAGTGTGTATCTCAGCGCAGGAATGCAATCCGTTGGTTTTGATGAAATGTCCGCGTAGAGTAGTACAAGTTCAAGGTAAGTCCTTGGATATTTATGATGATTCATAGGTCAGTTGTGGTGAATTTAAGCTGTTTTATGGAGATGATCAGGAGCATACAAAAGGTGAGGCAGCCATCTTGGGCGCCATACAAGAGATCAATAGATAGATATATACAATAGATATATAGATATATAGATATATATATATACACTGCTCAAAAAAATAAAGGGAACACTTAAACAACACAATGTGACTCCAAGTCAATCACAGTTCTGTGAAATCAAACTGTCCACTTAGGAAGCAACACTGATTGACAATCAGTTTAACATGCTGTTGTGCAAATGGAATAGATAACAGGTGGGAATTATAGGCAATTAGCAAGACACCCCCAATAAAGGAGTTGTTCTGCAGGTGTGACCACAGACCACTTCTCAGCTCCTATGCTTTCTGGCTGATGTTTTGGTCACTTTTGAAAGCTGGCGGTGCTTTCACTCTAGTGGTAGCATGAGACGGAGTCTACAACCCACACAAGTGGCTCAGGTAGTGCAGCTCATCCAGGATGGCACATCAATGCGAGCTGTGGCAAGATGGTTTGCTGTGTCTGTCAGCGTAGTGTCCAGAGCATGGAGGCGCTACCAGGAGACAGGCCAGTACATCAGGAGATGTGGAGGAGGCTGTAGGAGGGCAACAACCCAGCAGCAGGACCGCTACCTCCGCCTTTGTGCAAGGAGGAACAGGAGGAGCACTGCCAGAGCCCTGCAAATTGACCTCCAGCAAGCCACAAATGTGCATGTGTCTACTCAAACGATCAGACTCCATGAGGGTGGTATGAGGGCCCGATGTCCACAGGTGGGGGTTGTGCTTACAACCCAACACCATGCAGGACGTTTGGCATTTGCCAGAGAACACCAAGATTGGCAAATTCGCCACTGGTGCCCTGTGCTCTTCACAAATGAAAGCAGATTCTCACTGAGCACATGTGACAGACGTGACAGAGTCTGGAGACGCCAAGGAGAACGTTCTGCTGCCTGCAACATCCTCCAGCATGACCGGTTTGGCAGTGGGTCAGTAATGGTGTGGGGTGGCATTTCTTTGGGGGGCCGCACAGCCCTCCATGTGCTCGCCAGAGGTAGCCTGACTGCCATTAGATACCTAGATGAGATCCTCAGACCCCTTGTGAGACCATATGCTGGTGCGGTTGGCCCTGGGTTCCTCCTAATGCAAGACAATGCTAGACCTCATGTGGCTGAAGTGTGTCAGCAGTTCCTGCAAGACGAAGGCATTGATGCTATGGACTGGCCCGCCCACTCCCCAGACCTGAATCCAATTGAGCACATCTGGGACATCATGTCTCACTTGATCCACCAACGCCACGTTGCACCACAGACTGTCCAGGAGTTGGTGGATGCTTTAGTCCAGGTCTGGGAGGAGATCCCTCAGGAGACCATCCGCCACCTCATCAGGAGCATGCCCAGGCATTTTAGGGAGGTCATACAGGCACGTGGAGGCCACACACAGTACTGAGACTCATTTTGACTTGTTTTAAGGACATTACATCAAAGTTGGATCAGCCTGTAGAGTGTTTTTCCACTTTAATCTTGAGTGTGACTCCAAATCCAGACCTCCATGGGTTAATAAATTTGATTTCCATTGATAATTTTTGTGTGATTTTGTTGTCAGCACATTCAACTATATAAAGAACAAAGTATTTAATAAAAATATTTCATTCATTCAGATCTAGGATGTGTTATTCTAGTGTTCCCTTTATTTTTTTGAGCAGTGTATATCTATATATATATATATATATATATATATATAGAGAGAGAGAGAGAGAGAGAGAGTCTTTACTTGTCCCTTGTAGCAGGAACTCAACACCCAACTCATACAAAAAAAAATTCAAAGTGAAATTAACTCACATTTATTTAATGCAAGTGCATAGCTGCAGTAGGCCTGTTTCAATCTTGCAGATTTTCCATGCTACAAGGACCAGTAAAGACTATAACCTATTTATGGATCTTGCACCTTATATGAATAACCCAAATTTGAGAGTGCTGTCTCTTACACATGCATATAACATAAAACAATTTCAATGTCACTGAAATTGTATTAAATCATCTGTATATAGTTTTGTATGCAAGCTTTTTTTTTTTTATATTAAAGGGTGTATCATCAAAATAATGTACCACAACCATGTTAAATTAGCCTAAAATCATATATTTGAATGATACATACAGCAAAATGGTACCTAATTTATCCTGACAACTATAAAAAAAATTCATAGTTTAAAGACAAATGTAATAAAAATTAGAACATTTCAAGGATAAAGAGATATGTGACCCATTTATACATAATGATAATTTTAATTACAGGTTGAGTATCCCATATCCAAATATTCCAAAATACAGAATATTCCAAAATATGGAATTTTTGGAGTGAGAGTGAGATAGTGAAACCTTTGTTTTCTGATGGCTCAATATTCACAAACTTTGTTTAATACACGGTTATTAAAAATATTGTATTAAATGACCTTCAGGCTGTGTGTATAAGGTGTATATGAGACATAAATGAATGTAGTGCACAAAGTTATTAAAAATATTGGCTAAAATTACCTCCAGGCTGTGTGTATAAGGTGTATATGAAACATAAATGTATTATGTGCTTAGACTTACTCCCCATCACTATAATATCCCATTATAGTATGCAACTATTCCAAAATACAGAAAAATCCGATATCCAAAATACCTCTGGTCCCAAGCATTTTGGATAAGGGATACTCGCCCTGTACTACTGTAATTATCCTACATACTTTTTCTTTACTATGGGTATTTTATCCAACTTATCTTTTTGCCTGTCAAAATATTTGTGTCATCAAGGATAAATTAATTCTGTCTGTCTGTCTGTCTGTCTGTCTGTCTGTCTATCTATCTATATGTAATTAGTGGTAACCCTTTTTCATCCATGGAAGTAATCTCCTATATGACCTACATGTATGTTGAAGAGTGGCTATAATCACAACTTCTTATTATTTATAGTATGGCCCTAATAAAGCCCAGCACAGCCAGTGTGTTTCAAATTGTACTAAAAAAGTGTATACTTTGCATCTAAAGGACAGTTTTGTTTTGTTTTTTTAGTTTTTTTTTTAAATTATCAGATAACATAATAAAAGTCAATGCTTAAAACTGATACATGTATGGATGAGTCTGTACGTACTACCCCTTATAGTTTTGTTTTACTAATTCTGTTTCTGTTGTCTTGAGTGAAAATGCCATGTTTAAATATATATATCTGTAAATGCTGTATTCCCAGTATAGGGAATTGCATAATTTTGTCCAAAGTGTAATTGTGTAATGTTCATTGTCCTGTTATATACTGCTGTGCATAGTACCATTTAATAGATTTAGGGGTATATGCAATTGCAGTCGAATTCCAGCTGGAATTCGACCATTTTTTAATTCGACACAATTCGACAGTCACAAACCCTCCCGCCGGGACCCGAATTTGACATATTTAATAAAAAACGGATTCGACAGTCCTGCTGTCGAAAAACAGACCAATTGATGACAGTGTGCGTCCTGGATTCGACTTCATGGACGACACAAAAGTGTTCAATAATCTTGAAAAAAAATGCGTGGGGTCCCCCCTCCTAAGCATAACCAGCCTCGGGCTCTTTGAGCCGGTCCTGGTTGTAAAAATATGGGGTAAAAAATGACAGGGGATTCCCCATATTTAACAACCAGCACAGGGGACAAAACACGTAGGGGTCCCCCGTATTTTTCACACCAGCACCGGGGTCCACTAGTCAGAGAGATAATGCCACAGCCAGGGGACACTTTTATATAGGTCCCTGCGGCCCTGGCATTAAATCACTGACTAGTCACCCCTGGCCAGGGTACCCTGGAGGAGTGGGGACCCCTTAAATCAAGGGGTCCCCCCCCTCCAGCCACCCAAGGGCCAGGGGTGAAGCCCGAGACTGTCCCCCCCATCCAAGGGCGGCGGATGGGGGGCTGATAGCCAAGTGTCAAAAAAAAGAATATTGTTTTTTTGTAGCAGAACTACAAGTCCCAGCAAGCCTCCCCCGCAAGCTGGTACTTGGAGAACCACAAGTACCAGCATGCGGGGGGGAAACGGGCCCGCTGGTACCTGTAGTTCTACTACAAAAAAATACCCAAATAAAAACAGTACACACACCGTGACAGTATAACTTTATTACATACATGCACACTGACATACACACATACTTACCTATGTTGACACAAAGTGTCGGTCCCCTTGTCCACGTAGAATCCACGGGGTACCTGTAAATAAAATTATACTCACAACAATCCAGTGTAGATCGGTCCTCTTCTTTGTTTGTAATCCACGTACTTGGCAAAATAAAAAAACGACAAACACGATCCCGCACTGAAAGGGGTCCCATGTTTACACATGGGACCCCTTTCCCTGACTGCTGTCAAAGAGGGTCCCTTCAGCCAATCAGGGAGCGCCACACCGTGGCACTCTCCTGATTGGCTGTGCGCGTCTGAGCTGTCAGGCGGCACACTCGAGATACAATGTAGCACATAGGCGCTCCATTGTATCCAATGGTGGGAACTTTGCGGTCAGCGGTTGACCGCGAGGGTGACCCCACATAACCTCGCGGTCAACCGCTGACCGCAAAGTTCCCACCATTGGATACAATGGAGCGCCTATGTGCTACATTGTATCTCAAGTGCGCCGCCTGACAGCTCAGACGCGCACAGCCAATCAGGAGAGTGCCACGACGTGGCGCTCCCTGATTGGTTGAAGGGACCCTTTTTGACAGCAGTCACGGGGGGTCCCGGCAGTCGGGGAAAGGGGTTCCATGTGTAAACATGGGACCCCTTTCAGTGCGTGGATCGTGTTTGTCGTTTTTTTATTTTGCCAAGTACGTGGATTACAAAGAGGACCGATCTACACTGGATTGTTGTGAGTATAATTTTATTTACAGGTACCCCGTGGATTCTACGTGGACAAGGGGACCGACACTTCGTGTCAACATAGGTAAGTATGTGTGTATGTCGGTGTGCATGTATGTAATAAAGTTATACCGTCACGGTTTGTGTAGTTTTTATTTGGGTATTTTTTTGGGAGTAGAACTAAAGGTACCAGCGGGCCCATTTTTCCAAGTACCAGCTTGCGGGGGAGGCTTGCTGGGACTTGTAGTTCTGCTACAAAAAAACAATATTCTTTTTTTTGACACTTGGCTATCAGCCCCCCATCCGCCGCCCTTGGATGGGGGGGACAGTCTCTGGCTTCACCCCTGGCCCTTGGGTGGCTGGAGGGGGGGACCCCTTGATTTAAGGGGTACCCACTCCTCCAGGGTACCCTGGCCAGGGGTGACTAGTTAGTGATTTAATGCCAGGGCCGCAGGGACCTATATAAAAGTGTCCCCCGGCTGTGGCATTATCTCTCTGACTAGTGGAGCCCGGTGCTGGTGTGAAAAATACGGGGGACCCCTACGTGTTTTGTCCCCCGTATTTTTGGCACCAGGACCAGGCGCAGAGCCCGGTGCTGGTTGTTAAAATACGGGGGATCCCCTGTCATTCCCCCCCCCCGTATTTTTACAACCAGGACCGGCTCAAAGAGCCTGAGGCTGGTTTTGCTTAGGAGGGGGGACCCCACGCATTTTTTTTCTGAAATTTTAACCCATTCCCACCCCTTCCCACTGAAAAACATGCACTGATCTCTCCATATTATTTTAGTCAGTAAAAAAAACAAATATTCTTTAAAAAAAATCGATTAAATAATACTTGTGGCTCATAAATAGACAAACCAAGTAGATAATCCCTTCTAATATAAATAGATATGCTATTAGCAATCAAAAAAACACAAAAAAAACACGTTTTTACATTTTTTTATTAGATCACGACAGCAAAATGAGGCGGACTGAAATTGACGGAATGACTGTCGAAAAGCACTGTTGTCGAATCGACATTCTTCAATTGAATATACTTTTGTCGAAAAGCCACATTTTTACCATTGCAGACATGTCGAATTTGACAAATGTCGAATTGCAAAAAGTCGAATCTGAAACGGCAGGATTTTTGTCGAAAAGTACTGTGTTGCATTGTTGAATCCAATTCGACAGGTTTTTTTTTGTCGAAAATGCCCAGTTTTTCGACATTTGCGGCAATTCGACCGCAATTGCATATACCCCTTAAATACTATTTTTCTAATATTGATCCTATAGATAAAATAAGATTTGCAGTAAACATGTTAAATGATGACCAGAATAACTAGTTTACAGTATATTATACTGTCAGCGATGCAGAAAGGCCACACACATAAAAATACATGTTAGTATGTATAAATACAAAATAATGGATAGTCTATTTTTCTGTCCACAGTATCTCTCTCTCTCTCTCTCTCTCTCTCTCTCTCTCTCTCTCTCCGTCGTATCACAAATAATAACCCTGTGTTTTATTAACCAATGTGCCTAGTTTTGTTTCATGTTACTAGTTTGTATCAAATCATTTACCGCTTCACATTTTTCCATTAAATCTAACAATCCTGTACTTGCAAAATAAGAAGCGTCATGTTCAGCTGAATATTTTTAATTAGCATTATTAATTTTTGTACATACATACTTTGAAGGCGTTTACAAAGCATACACTGTAAGTCTGATACTAGTTTTGGAATATTATGTTGGCAGTCAGAGCCCCATGAAGCAGATCTTCCAAGCTGGGGTACTAACAGCATTGCATTTAATAATCATCCCTTCAGTTTAAGTGGATTTTATTCAATAAAGGAAGCAAACGACATCACTGTGCAAATTATTCCTGCAAATATACTACAGCAGGAACAGGAAATTGTAGCATTGCCAAGCCAGTATAAAATCAGACATGCAATGAGTTAATCCATGCCCCAGCAATTGCATACACGGCTACATTACTAGCACGGTGCTTGCAACCCAATGGTTTATGTTTTATTAATAAATTGCATAAAATGTGTTCCTGTGCTGGATACAATCGTCAGCAGCCTAATACCTCAGGATGAAGATACAAACAAGTGCTGATCTAAGCACCAGAAACTGCAGTTCTATTACTTTTCTTGTTGGGAGAAAGTATGTTTGGAAATGTTATGCATTAAAAACTAATTATGGTATAATTACAAAAACATAAAAAATTAAAAACTTCACGTCCCTGGGTGGGCTTGAACCACCAACCTTTCGGTTAACAGCCGAACGCGCTAACCGATTGCGCCACAGAGACGGCCGCTGGGAGTGCGGTTGTACAGCTCACTGTATATATTTCCAGCGAGAGTCGTCACTGTGCAGCTGCAGGCTTACCGCTGAAACCCGAGCACTGCACTATGCGATAATGCAGGAGGAGCGATTACTTCTCAGCATGCTGTGCCTGCCTTAGCCACCCAGATCCAGCAGGAGCTTCATATTATATAATCCGAACGTGTTTGTTATTTAACTTATTTTATGGACTATTCTTTGCAAAAGCTAAAGACGGCTGCATCGCCTTTCTCCCGCAGCTTCTCTGGGGGAACAGCAGCTTCTTTTGTGTCTCTCTTTTTTTTTTATGCCTAAAAATATTCCTACTGCTGATGTTTCCTCTTCTGCGTTCTGGATGTGCTGATAGCTGAATCACTTGTGGTGGGAGGGATCCCTGAGAAAGGGGGCAGCACAGCTACAGTATCTAGGGTTATGGTTTATAGGGTCGACCACACTTAGGTCGACATTCATTAGGTCGACCACTATTGGTCGACAGTCATTAGGTCGATATTGGTCTAGGTTGACATGGTCAGTAGGTCGACATGACAAAAGGTCAATGCTTTTTTTTTTTAACTTTTTTTTGGTGTCATTTTCTTCGTAAAGTGACCGGGAACCCCAATTAGTGCACCGTGTCGCCACACATGGTGAGCGAAAGCTTCGGGCATGCTCAGCACAGGTTACTATTCCCAATCATAGTCCACGTGGATCGTTGAGCATGAAAATGGTAAAAAAAATTGTGAAAAAGGCATGTCGACCTTTTGTCATGTCGACCTACTGATCATGTCGACCTAATGACTGGCGACCAATAGTGGTCGACCTAAAGACCAGATACCGTATCTATATGGCATGAGTCTGCAGTGTAATGCTTCACTATTTCTCTTAAGGGGGGTACTCACGGAGCGATATTCTAAGCAATCTGACTGCTTAGAATTTGAGCATTATCGCTCCGTGTGTAGCCCCCTCAGCGATAGCGATGCGCAGCCCCGCGCATCGCTATCGCTGCTGCTAGATTGGCCTGCATGCCACTGGGTGAAGTGACCGCCCCCCCCCCCCCCCCGCACGCTCAGCACAGATCTCTCCCGCATTGGCCCGTCTATATGGGCCTTTAGAATAATTCATGTTCCTCAGAGAAAGACAGCAGTTACGCCGGGCAGCTACATATGCTGGAGATATGGGATATACTGTATGGAGGGCGGTCGACAGGTCGACAAGCATTATGTCGACATACATTGGGTCGGTACGATCATTAGGTCGACATGTAGTAGGTCGACACACAAAAAGGTAGACATGAGTTTTTCACAATTTTTTTAATTTTTTGACCTTTTTCATACTTAACGATCCACGTGGACTACAATTGGGAACGGTAACCTGTGCTGAGCTCAGCGAGGCACCTTGCCCGAAGCATGGCAAGCGAAGTGAGCCATGCGAGGGGTACGCGGTGCACTAATTGGGGTTCCCCGTCACTTTTCGAAGAAAGCGACACAAAAAAACAGTAAAAAAAACCTCATGTCAACCTTTTTCCACGTCGACCTTGTACACGTCGAGCTAATGACCATGTCGACTTAATGACCGTGTCGACCTAATGCATGTCGACCTTCAGTGGTCGACCCAGGGTATGTCGAACTAATGCATGTCGACCTAATGAACCACACCCATACTGTATATAGTCAAAACTCTGGAGTAAAACGTCTATGACAGGTGACTATCTTATCCACACATCTCTGATTAAAACTCACAACATTTCCAGCAGTATATACTGCTGCACCTGTGTATAATGCCCACATGTATATACTGCTGCACCTGTGTATAATGCCCACATGTACCCTTTGGCTCATATATTGTGTGTAAATCAGGCTCTGGTACTAACCAGTGCCTCTTGAGAAATTTACCTCACTGCACGTCCCTGAACTGGACATGTATGCATGGCCAAAGTACAATATGTTGGCGCATCCTGTCAGAGTATGAGAACTGGGACACAGAGGCATATGCGCCTGTCAGGAGGCAAGAAACATGCAAGAGCTCAAACCCCAGTGTCAGTTCTGAAATGATGATTATCGGATACATTCTTTACTTGGCCGACTGACTTTAACCCTCCCACTGCTTAAAAAAACATTGCTGCAACTAAAACATTATCCTATGCGTTAAGAAATTTGAGCGCATTACTTTATGCAGTTTCACATTTATTTGTTAACATGGAAGGCATCAGGCATTTGTTTCTAATTACATTTAATTTATGATTTGCAGTTATGTTTTAAATGGTTAATATGACAACTCTATACTAATTACATTATTCAGATGCATAAAGATGTTTTATTTATATCACAATTAAACCAAGTGAATGTACTACTGACATGTATTGCCATAACACATGACCATATTGAAAGTGTTCTGATGTAGTAAAGGTGTAATTGCTACCTATGGAAATGATGGCCGCACCGTGGCTTGCAAACTGCATCTTTTTCTGGAAATAATTAACAATTGCGGTTTAAGTGCTACCAGTGCGCCCAGTTCGACATGACCTCCAGGGTCAGTTCTTGTAACTTGTTTTGTTTGCGATTCTCAAAGTGAGTTCTACCTGTGGGAAATCATACACACCGAGATCTGTCCTTGTCAAGTGAGTTCAAACATAAACGGAATATCCAAACTTAAAGTTCTGCATGTGAGGGAGAAGCAGGGCTTAAAGTGGTCCTGGAGAGGTGGTGGAACTCATTTACCCAGCCACCTCCCCCCCTCCCCCCTTTGGTGGAGCCAGTGCTAGGGTGTACGGCACCTTCCTGCAATCTATAAATTTGTGCCCTACCACCCATACTGTATAAAGGAACAGTGGTCTCACAAGGAAAGGGCGTGGCCACACAATAGTATCCTCAATTCAAATCAACCCACACAGTAACACAAACTTATTCACATTACACAGCACGTAGTGGTATTACACCACATAGTAGTGTCCCTTATTCATGTTACAACACAGTAGTGCCTCTTATCAGTGCCGTTTCTAGCGGCGGGCGAGCCATGCAACCGCACGGGGCGCCCGCCGATGCACTTTGCAGGTCCTTTTCCCCCTCCCCCTTCCCGAGTAATCCTGTTCGGGAGCGGAGTTTCGCAAAATGATGCGGTTGTGTCGTGACGTCACGACGCAATTGCGTCATTCCGCGAAACTCCGCCCCCCGAACAGGAGTACAGATGACAAGAGGAGGGGGAGCCAGCTGGAAGGAGGAGGCGGCCGGCGCGGGCCGAAGAGCGGGAAGAGCCACTTCATACTGTGTGTAAGTATTCTCTCTCTCTCCCCCCCTCCCTCTCCCTTCCTCTCCCCCCACTTGACACTTGCCTGCAATGCTGTGTAAAATGGGGACTCTTGCCTGCAATGCTGTGTAAAATGGGGACTCTTGCCTGCAATGCTGTGTAAAATGGGACTCTTGCCTGCAATACTGTGTAAAATGGGGACTATTGCCTGCAATACTGTGTAAAATGGGGACTCTTGCCTGCAATACTGTGTAAAATGGGGACTATTGCCTGCTGTACTGTGTAAAATGGGGACTATTGCCCGCTGTACAGTGTAAAATGGGGACTCGTGCCTGCCGCAATGTGTAAAATGGGGACTCGTGCCTGTATACTGTGTAAAATGGGGACTCGTGCCTGCCGTACTGTGTAAAATGGGGACTCGTGCCTGCCGTACTGTGTAAAATGGGGACTCGTGCCTGCCGTACTGTGTAAAATGGGGACTCGTGCCTGCCGTACTGTATAAAATGGGGACTCGTGCCTGCCGTACTGTGTAAAATGGGGACTCGTGCCTGCCGTACTGTGTAAAATGGGGACTCGTGCCTGCCGTACTGTGTAAAATGGGGACTCTTGCCTGCCGTACTGTGTAAAATGGGGACACGTGCCTGCCGAAGTGTGTAAAATGGAGACTTTTTTTTCTGTGGTGGGCGTGATGATATCAGATGAGGCCACGCCCATTTTAATGAGGCCACACACCCTTTCCGGGAGCGCTTGCTTGCTTTTTCTTTTTCTATCTATGGGGGGGGGGGGGCATATATATATTTTTTTAATGTCAATGGGTGGGGGGGGGGGTGCATTTTGAAATCTTGCACTGGGAGCCAAATTGTCTAGGAACAGCCCTGCCTCTTATTCACGTTACATCACTCAGTAGTGCCCCTTATTCACATTACGTCACTCAGTAATGCCCCTTATTCACGTTATGTTACACATTGGTACGTCTTATACACATTATGCCATAAAGTAGTGCACCTTGTACACAATGCCCATAGTATTGTCCCTTATATACAAATTCTCACAGTAGTAGTGCCCCTTACACATAATGCCCACAGTAGTAGTGTCCCTTATACATAATGCCCACATTAGTGCTGCTTATACATATAATGCCCAAAGAAGTGCCGCTTATACACTTAATGCCCACAGTAGTGCCCCTTATACATATCTCTGCCACTGTCACTCCAGCAGCTCACCGCCTGTGTCCCTCCAGCAGCTCCATGCCCTGTGTCCCTCCGGCAGCTTCCCTGCCTCTCTGTGTCCATCCAGCCCCCTCTCATCTTGTCTTCATCATGCACAGAGCCTGCTCCTCTGCATGGTCCTTATTCGCTTCAGTGGTGGTGAAAGCATCACATCACATACACCGTGCCAGAAAAGGAGATGGAACTCAGTTCTGCCCTGTTCTCCCCCACTTTAGCCCTGGGGAGAAGTAATGCCATTGGAGGGTTGGTAATGCCACTGCAGGATTTATTGGCACGGGGGGGAGGGATGGGTAATGCCTCGTAAAAGTGCATTGGCCTGAAGGGATGGATGGTACAATACTTGAATGTGCCACAAAGAGGACCTATGGACACTGGTGGGTTGGGGGTTATGTGACTAGGGATATTTATTACTAGGGTGCTGAGGGTAATTCCACCAGGGACGGAATGACCATCTGGCACTTCTAGCAAATGGCAGAAGATACAATGGACTATTAGGCTGAGGCGGCCTAAAAGCCTGGCCGAATTATGTTCGTTATTTAAAAAACCAACAACAATTGTTGATGACCTTTTTAAAAAATAAAATAAAAATGTGGTTAAGAAGTTACTAAATATTAAGCACATATATCTCTTCATATACTGGTGCATGCACAAATTGCTGGCCTCATGACCAGAGTAATTTGCCCTGTTTCATCCTATTCCTAATGGTTCCTAATGATTCTGTAGCAATGAACAATTGCAGGGATATTTCATGTTGTCCTCCAGTATGTAGGTTACACCTGAGACTATTCAGAGATGTTTTAAATTGAAGAGGTTGGTTGGAACAAAACAAAAATACAACCCAAAAAACAACAACACATAAATGCTAAAATAAATGAAACATATGCAAAATAAAAAAAATAAAAAAAATGTAAAATGACCCTACCCTTCTCCATTTAACTCTTCATTCAAGACCATTTTCCGCATAAAACAAATACAGTTATGTTATAGCATTTAAGTATTTGAGGGGCAGATGTATTAACCTGGAGAAGGCATAAGGAAGTGATAAACCAGTGATATGTGCAAGGTGATAAAGACACCAGCCAATCAGCTCCAATATGTAAATTAACAGTTAGGATCTGATTGGCTGGTGCCTTTATCACCTTACACATGTCACTGGTTTATCACTTCCTTATGCCTTCTCCATGTTAATACATCTGCCCCTCAGTGAGATCCACTTCTCAGCGTGCTGAGGAGATATCTGTATGGTTTCCCAGTCAGGATACTTTGCTGTGCCCAAAATTTAACTGCAATGTCTTAGTGTATAGGAAAATGGAATCTGTTTAATTGCTGGCTGTCGGGATCCCGGCGCTCAGGATGCCGACGCCAGATACCGCCAGCTGGCAATGCCGCCAGCCAGAATACCGGCGCTACAGGACTATTCCCACTTGTGGGTATCCACATGACGCTGGCATCCCGCCCGCAAATCATACTGAATCCAGGAAAACCATACACCAGGCGCAATACTATGGGTTATCCGTTAACTCTAACTCTGAGATTTATTTAAAACGCTGCTGCCCTTGTAATACTGGATTAATACAAAATAATTACAGAGAGCAAAATAGTGAAAAATCACTATAGGGAGTGCGTAATGAAATAATTAAGGCTATAAGATTAAATATTCATTAAAAAAAACTATCTGTATTTTATTCACAAAAGTACATATAACCACAATGTATTCATTTTTTTTTAATCTCTCTGGATCAGATAATATTAATAATCATCAGTTCTCTGTTAGTCACAACCAGTTCAAAGTTCATCTGAAAGTGCAAAGTTCTTTCAAGACAATGGGGGTCATTCCGAGTTGATCGCTAGCTGCCGTTGTTCGCAGCGCAGCAATCAGGCTAAAAATTGGTACTTCTGCGCATGCGTATGCGGCTAAATGCGCACATGCGACGTACTTTCACAAAAGTTTCACACAAGGCCTAGCAACGCTTTTCAATCGCACTGCTGGCCGCAGAGTGATTGACAGGAAGTGGGTGTTTCTGGGTGGTAACTGACCGTTTTCGGGGAGTGTGTGTAAAAACGCAGGCGTGTCCGATACAAACGCGGGCGTGCCTGGAGAAATGCAGGCGTGGCTGACCGAACGCAGGGCGTGTTTGTGACGTCAAAATAGGAACTAAACAGTCTGAAGTGATCGCTAGCTAAGAGTAAGTCTTGAGCTGCTCAGAAACTGCACAATCTTTTTTTGTAGCAGAGCTGCGATCCTTTCGGTCGCACTTCTGCTAAGCTAAGATACACTCCCAGGGGGCGGCGGCTTAGCATTTGCACGGCTGCTAAAAGCAGCTAGCGAGCGAACAACTCGGAATGAGGGCCAATGACAGGCAACCTTGCCCTCAAGAAAAGTCCGTATTTGTGCAATATATGGCAGAAGGTTGGATCAGAATTAGTTTTTCCGCAAGGACAGTGAAATGTGAGGGAGTAGGTCAGAATAGTGATCAGGTATGAACAAGAGTCCTAAAATGGGGGGCATTCATGAAAGGATGTGTTAAGGAAGAAAACTTGTCTTACCCATAGCAAACCAATCAAATGGTATTTTTTCTAGGACAGTTTAGAAAATCAAAGAAATATTTAATAGATGCTAAGGGCAGCATATCCTTTTTAGCACAAAACAAGCCCCCCAGAGAGAGTAAGCACAATGCAATATATAAAATAAACTGTCTGGATTAGATAGTGAAAAAAAACAGGAGTGCATTTGAAATTAAAAAACAAAACAAAAAAACCCCCAGAAAAACCCTGCACTACTAAGTCACAGTTTCCCTCATGTGACGTGAAAACAGTGCAGACGGGAACTGCAGTGCCAGTGTGCCATCACGGCTGGGACAGATAGAGGTGAGATGGAACTACAAAAAAACAAAGGTGGCATGAATCGTTCTGCAATTCAGCAACCCAAACCCTACCTCATTCCCTGCTGACTCAGCACATATACCTGTGTGTAGCAGGCAATTACATCCTCCACATAAATGTGTTACCATTAATAAGCATTTTCAGGTTTGTGCTAGAAATTCAGCACATGATTCATATTCTACTGATTACTTAAATTGTGTCTCAGTGTATTCACACCGCCCTTCTTCCTTCTCGAATAAATTTTGAACTGCTTAATAGGTATTAGTCTAATCATGACAATGCATTCAAAATTCATTCAGACAAGGGGGTAAATGTAATAGGGTGCGGGTTGACTTTTTGCAATAATTCCCCTATATTTAAAGCGTCAATAATTTTTAAAGCAACACTCATTTACAAGGCAAAACCAAACTGGTTTTGCCTTGTAAATGAGTGCCGCTTTAAAAATATGGCCATTCTCGTCCGAAGTCCTGCTCCTCCGGCAACTTGCACCCTATTACATTTACCCCAAGATGTTTTTCTATTTGCTGGCAGTAGGGCTCATTTTCAAACATAATATTTAAGAGCAAAATTTGTACTTAGCCATAGCAGCCAACCAGACACTTCATTTTATTGCCTAATGTGCTCTTACCAGATAGAAAATAATTCCTGATTGGTTGTTTTAGGTACAAAGCCAATTTTCTAGTTACTAGGTCCTAGTGTGTGACTAACAGTGTACAATGGGTTTATTTGAAATTAAAAAGACAACTAGTGACATTGCAGGAAAATTTAGTTTTGTTTACAACTTGGAAACAAGATTGGCCTGGCCCACAGGTGTACAGTAAAGGGGAAATCCGGAGCCTGGTGCGAACATTTCTGGTGCTAAACTCCCCTCAAATCTCACATTTCACACACACACACACACACACACACACACACACACACACACACACACACACACACACACACACCATTTATACACTAGCACCCCCCTATATACACACCGACAGTGGTGCCGAGAGAGGGGGGTAAAGGGTACAAAATACCCGGGCCCAGGTCTGATGGAGGGGCCCAGTGAGGGTCCAGTAGGGGCCCAGACCCCCTCCCTCTTACCCAGGGGCATAGCCAGAACTTTGTAAGCTCCATAGCAACATTTTGAAGGGTCCCCGTCCTAATACTTCTAGAGAGACACTTCTATTGTGCCCTAGTTTCTTTTATGAATCGCAGTAGTGCTTAAGTTCACCCTATGTCACATTTCAGAGCTGCCAGTACACATTATGCCACACAGTACCCCCAATTCACATTATGATATATAGGGGGTAATTCAGAGTTGATCGCAGCAGCAAATAGGTTAGCAGTTGGGCAAAACCCATACTTGCCTACTTTTTGAAACCAGTTTCAGGGAGATTCTATACATTATGAGCGTTCTCGCGGAACGCTGCTGAGAGGACATGTCATGCTCCCGCTAAAGGGCATATCTAGTTCCACCTATGAGCGTGCCTACAGTGGTACACAGTAGATACTGCCACCGTACACACACACAGGGGCAGTACCATCCTACAAACACACACATGGGCAGTGCCAGCCTACATACATACACACGCACACGCACACACACACACACACACACACACACACACACACTCACACACATGGGTCAGTGCCACCCTACACACACACACACACACACACACACACACATACACACACACACACACACACGTACCAATATTGAAACCCTATTGTACTTCACAGATTATCTACTAATGCATTTAGACCCATCTGCATACATCTGGGTGCGCTGAAGGAGTATAAAATGAAATGGGCGTGGTAATAAAAATAATGCCAATTCATATTATGTCGCACAGTAGTCTCCATTATTCAAATGATGCTACACAGTATTCCTTACTATGTACATTATACCAGGTAGAGCTCCTTTTACACATTATTCCAGGTAGAGATCCCTATTACACTTTACGCCAGGCAGAGCTCCCATTTACACAGTACGCCAGGCTGTCACACATTATTCCAGGTAGAGCCCCCATTTACACATTATGCCATGTAGAGCTCCCTTTTACACATTACACCATCTAGAGCCCCCTTTTACACATCACACCAGGTAGAGCTCCTTTTACACATTATGCCAGGTAAAGCCCCTTTTACACATTACGCCAGGCAGAGCCCCTGTCACACATTATGCCAGGTAGAGTCTCCTTTTACACATTATGCCAGGTAGAGTCTCCTTTTACACATTATGCCAGGTAGAGCACCCTTTTACACATTACATCAGGTGGAGCCCCCTTTTACACATTATGCCAGGTAGAGCCCCTTTTACGCATGTGTGTGTTATACTTATGTTTAGATACGGAGCAGCAGCTTCCACCAGCCAGCCCTTTTACATGTGTCTGTGTGTTCTTCAGACACTGCGGACAAGCTGGGAGGGCCGGAGCGTAAGGAGGGACAGGAAGCTGCACCGCTGCCTGGCTACTTGTGTGACAAGTAGACAGGCTAGTGAGGAGGTGGCGGCATGGCCGTATGGGTGCTGCCGGCGGTCCTGTGCCCACACTGCATATGCGCTGTGTGCCAGGCACCGCTGGCACACCGCTAGTTGCAGCCCTTGTACCTATTGACCAATATTAATTTATTCACACATTGTCCAGCCAAACTCTGTGCAGAATACATGTTAAAAAAACAATAAAATAAATATATATATATATATATATATAGAGAGAGAGAGAGATACAGTATGTATATATATATATATATATATATATATATACACACACATATCACATATGGAAAACAAATGTTTTGCACCTGTGTATCCCATTGTAGTTGATGATCAATTCAAGTATAGATTTTTTTTTACAGTGCTGGATATTTAGCATTTATTTCAACTATAATCCTTAACCCTTTCTAAACAAACACTAGGGCCAGTGGTGGCAGACTACACACATAGGACACACACACACTGGGGCCAGTGGTGGCAGACTACACACATAGGACACACACACACTGGGGCCAGTGGTGGCAGACTACACACATAGGACATATACACACTGGGGCCAGTGGTGGCAGACTACACACATAGGACACACACACACTGGGGCCAGTGGTGGCAGACTACACACATAGGACACACACACACACACTGGGGCCAGTGGTGGCAGACTACACACATAGGACACACACACACTGGGGCCAGTGGTGGCAGACTACACACATAGGACATATACACACTGGGGCCAGTGGTGGCAGACTACACACATAGGACACACACACACTGGGGCCAGTGATGGCAGGCTACACACACACAGGACACACACACGCCAGTGATGGCAGGCTACACACACAGGACACACACACGCCAGTGATGGCAGGCTACACACACAGGTCACAGACAGACACTCCTACCTTTTATCCTGCATTTCCTCCGAGCTCCCAGCCACCTCTAAACTCACTCTTCCCACCAAAGCCCTTTGCCAGTTCCCCCATCACTCCCCCTCCAAACTTCCAGCTGCTCCCAGTCCCGGTGTGCAGGGGGAGGGGGGCGGACAGGGGGAGTGATCCGCTGCAGCCACAGCAAAGTTGTCTACTATGTATACTATGCTCTGCGCCGCGGTTATGCTGCCCACCCCGACTCTCAAGCTCCGCCCCATTGTGTCTGGACTCCCGCATGCGCGGTAATGAGTACACTCAGGGCTGGGGTATTCTGGGGGACTGGGAGGGCTCTACGGGGTAGCGGGACACTTACCGAGGAAACGGGAGCCTCCTGCAGAATGCGGGAGTGTCGGTAAGTATGGCAAAACCATGTGCACTGAAGGAGGGGGGGGGGGCAGATATAACATGTGCAGAGAGCGTTAGATTTGGGTGGGGTGTGTTCAAACTGAAATCTAAATTGCAGTGTAAAAATAAAGCAGTCAGTATTTACCCTGCACAGAAACAAAATAACCCACCCAAATCTAACTCTCTCTGCAAAGGTTATATCTGCCCCACCTGCAGTCCACATGGTTTTGCCCAACTGCTAAATTTGCTGCTGCCATCAACTCTGAATTTCCCCTTTAGTGCTCTCCGTTCATATTGTGCCTCACTACAGTGCCCTGGTTCATATTATATAACATTAAAATGCCCAATGAGCAGGACCAGGGACATACCTAGATATATAGCAGGCCGCAAGGAAAAAGTTTGAAAGGACCCCTACGTAGCACCCAATGCATACTTACCTACTTTTCTTCTCTCCGGGAGACACTCGGAGAGGAGAAGCAGGTGGGCGGCGACGGAGGCGGGGTTGGGTCAATGACATCATCAGGCCCGCCCACTGCACAAGCAAATACCGCGATTGGGCGGTATTTGCATATGGGCAGAGCTTTGATTACGCAATTAGAATATAATTGCATCATTAAGCCCCGCCCCCTCCGCCGGGTCCTCGATTCAGCACAGTTTAGCTCCCCATTTTGCCCACTTTCCTAGTAAGTGGGCAGAATGCGGGAGGGGTGCCCACTCTTCCGGGGCTGCGAGGGACTACCCGAGAAACCGGGTGTCTCCCGCAGAATCCGGGAGATTAGGCAAGTCTGACCCAATGGAGAAAAATTTATATAATAACATATGTAACTTTGACAGGGAAGGTGGGCCCCTTACAGCTCTGTGCCCCATAGCAGCTGCACTACCTGCACCTATGGTAGCTACGCCCTTGCTCTTACCTGGCAGCAGCAGCTGCAGCTCTTCTCATCAGCACAGAACACTGTGCTGTGTACTGGGCTGCCGTGTGGCCATGGAGGTGCTTAAAATACTATTTTTTTCAGTATTTTTTTCTAAGGGTACATGACCACGCCTCCTGTGATTAGGCCACGCCCCTTTAAAAGTTCCTGGGTCCAGCCCAGCTCTCAACTGCCCTGCACACCGATGGGCCTCCCTTGCAGAACTATTATAGCATACCTCCCAACATGACCCTCTCCAGGAGGGACACAATGCTCTGCTCCTGGACTTCCTTCTTAATGTATGATTACCATCACCTGTGTTGAACTAGTTACTTGATAAGAAAGGTGTTTCTCAGAGCTGGCCCTAACCAATATGATGCCCTAGGCAAGATTTTGGCTGGTGCCCCCTAGCACCACCGCTGGTTCCACCTCTGACCTTGCACTTCTTTCCCAGCATCAGCACCATCACCCCTCATCCATAGCAGTCCTTATTTTGGTTTTTGTACCCCCTATATTTTAGATAGGAACAGTTCGCACATTTGGCGCTCAGCCCAAAAAGGGGTGTGTTTTTGCTGGCAAGGCGCATGGCCACACAATAGTAACCCCAATTCCAATTACGCCACACAGTACTGCAACTTTATTCACATTTTATCATGCGATAGTGTCCATAATTCATATTACATCCCACAGTAGTATCACTTTACCTTATAAACGTTACTCCTCAGAGTAGAGCCCCTTATTCACATTACATCACACTGAATTGCTCCTTATTCACATTACACCACACCCTATTGCTCTTTATTCACATTAGACGACACAGTAGTGCCCTTTCTATACGCAATGCCACATAGTAGAGCACCTTATACACATAATGCCACACAGTAATGCCCCTTACACATATGAGACACAACATTAATGTCCTTATAAACATAATGTGCCTTACACATTATGACAACCTTTATTAATGCCCTTTTACACATAATGTCCCTTACACATTATTAATGCCCTTATACACATAATAACACACATAGTGCCCCCTACACATTTGCTGCACATTATTAGTGCCCCTATACACATAATGACACACATACAGTAGTACCCTGTTACACATATGCCGCACATTATTAATGCCCTTATACACATAATGACACACAGTGCCCCTTACACACATGTTGCACATTATTAATGCATTTTACATGACACACACAATGCTTCTTACACATATCCCGAATACTACTGTACAACCAACCCACTCACATGCATACAGTACTCACACTGCCACTAACACTGTGACCTCTGCCTATGCTTGGATACAGATGTGTCCTCAGAAATCTTGCCTCAATGCTAAACCGAGTAAAACCGAATCCGCTCATCTCTAATGCTAACGTCGGGCACATTTTTTTAATTAAAATGCATCTTATTTGCATTGCTATGTGGCTAGGATGCTTCTGCTGATTAAAATGATATGCAGCATGTCTATATATTGTGTGAGACTGTGGCTGTATCTGCATATGAAATGCTACACACAGAATATAGGCATGCTGCATATCATTTTAATCAGCAGAAGCTGCTGATGCCCCTAGGCATATCAAATGCCCTAGGCAATTGCCTAGTTTGCCTATGCCTATGGCCGGCTCTGGTGTTTCTTCACAGGTGATGGCAATCATACAGTAAGAGGGAAGAGCAGGAGCAGAGCATTCTGTCCCTCCTGGAGAGGGTCATGTTGGGAGGTATGTTATAGTAAACATTTAGCAGTTAGAAACTGTACAAATTCTCCCAAGAAGTTTGAGCTTTACTCATGCAAATATGAAGTGGACCAATGACTTTATTGTCACCCTCAGCCAGGCCTGGCCAACCTGTGGCTCTCCAGCTGTTGTAAAACTACAAGTCCCATCATGCCTTGCCACAGTTTTGCTATTAGGGAATGCTAAAGCTGTGGCAGGGCATGCTTGGATGTGTAGTTTCACAGCATCTGGAGAGCCACAGGTTGGCCAGGCCAGGCCAGCCCTAGGCAGTCTTAAGACATCACTACAAAATCACATTTTACTCTAACCCTCCTCTCTAGGGCTTACCTAAATGAGCACACGGCCAGAGAAGTAGCGCGTCATAAACCTCAGTTTATCCCTGAGCTGCAATGCTTCTGCTGTCCAAATGACAACAGTTATATACGCAGCTTGGAGCGTTGCTGTGAGAACATTGGTGGTCATTCCGAGTTGTTCGCTCGTTGCCGATTTTCTCTATATTGCGATTAGTCGCTTACTGCGCATGCGCAATGTTCGCAGAGCGCATGCGCTTAGTTATTTTACTCAAAAGTTAGGTATTTTACTCACGGCATTACGAGGATTTTTCTTCGTTCTGGTGATCGGAGTGTGATTGACAGGATGTGGGTGTTTCTGGGCGGAAACTGGCCGTTTTATGGGTGTGTGTGAAAAAACGCTGCCGTTTCTGGGAAAAACGCAGGAGTGGCTGGAGAAACGGGGGAGTGTCTGGGCGAACGCTGGGTGTGTTTGTGACGTCAAACCAGGAACGAAACTGACTGAACTGATCGCAGTGGCAGAGTAAGTGTCGAGCTACTCAGAAACTGCTAAGAAATTTCTATTCGCAATTTTGCGAATCTTTCGTTCACAATTTTGCTAAGCTAAGATTCACTCCCAGTAGGCGGCGGCTTAGCGTGTGCAATGCTGCTAAAAGCAGCTAGCGAGTGAACAACTCGGAATGAGTGCCTATGTCCGCACCACTTTCTTACAGGTTCCTCCAAGTCCTGTGTATTGATGCTGTCCATGGAGACACTAGAAGCCGTGCAGCATAGAGATGAGTGAATTTCTATGCCACTTTATTTCTCCAGTGATTTTCCCAACTTACTTTCTGTTTTAGAGCCTAATTCAAGGTTGTTTGCAAAACAACATTTTCTTCTAATGGGCAAAACCATATGCAGTGCAGGTGGGGCAGATATAACATGTGTAGAGAGAGTTAGATTTGGGTGGGTTATTTTGTTTCTGTGCAGGGTAAATACTGGCTGCTTTATTTTTACACTGCAATTTAGATTTCAGTTTGAACACAGCCCACCCAAATCTAACTCTCTCTGCTCATGTTATATCTGCCCCACCTGCAGTGCACATGGTTTTGCCCATTAGAGGAAAATGTTGTTTTGCAATCAACCTTGAATTAGGCCCTTAGAACGCTGTTTGTGAAACAACTTGTGTGGACTGGCCATTATTGGGAGGTGGATACTGAACTCCTAGTTCTGCTTTTACTTTTTCCTTCTGCCAAAGTTTTGACAAGATGAAGATTGGGGGCATCACTATTTATTTTATTTATTTATTTATTTATTTATTAACAATTTCTTATATAGTGCAGCAAATTCCATTGCGCTTTACAATTGGACACAATGATACAACAAAACGGGGTAATAAACAAACAGTCAGAGGTAGGAAGGCCCTGCTCGCAAGCTTACAATCTATAGGGAAATAGGCATTGATACACAAGGAAAGGCATTCGGCTAGATGCATCATCGCTTGGAAAGTGATAAAATGGAGAGTGAAAAAGTACCAGCCAATCAGGTCCTAACTGCCATGTCACAGGCTGTGTTTGAAAAATGGCAGTTACGAGCTGATTGGCTGGTACTTTTTCACTCTCCATTTTATCACTTTCCAAGCGATGATGCATCTGGCCCATTATCGACCTGAAATATGCAAAAAGTGACCCGTTTTGGCACCCAAACGTCAGTTTTCATGATCGCTCCCAGGACTTTGGTCAGGTTTTGCTGTTTTAAACCCGACCTTTATGGGCATGATTAGTGCGCAAATAAACACAATTGAATTGCACCCCGTGATCTCCTGTCACTGTAGATAGGAGATCGTGCGTGTAAAACAATTGAATTCCGCCCTTTTTGTCATGCCATACAGATGTATCCCTTGTCATAAAAGGTATCTGCTTTACATTTCTGCCAAAGCTATGCTTTGAATAATAAATGAGAGTCTTCTTGATAGTCAGAAGTTTAGAAATGGCTGATGGCTCATCTGCACATGGGTATGGTCCATGAAGTCGACATTAAAAAAGTCAATAGTGTCTACGTTGACCCCAAAAGGTAAACTTGCACAAGATCAATATGAGAAAAAGTTCTACACAAGCAAAAGGTGGACAATTGGAAATTAATTCTACTGCTGTTGCCTTCAAATTCATTATAAAACCATTGGCTCCACATTCATAAGGGGGTATTCAATTGTTTCAAAAGTCAGTTGGGTGTCTGTTTTTTTCTATCTAATAGACAGGAAAAAACAGACACCCAACCGATTTTTCAAACAATTGAATTCCACCCATAATATCAGCATTGGCCCCAAATTGATTTATCTAACTATGGGGGTCATTCCGACCCGATTGCACGCTGGATTTGTTTGTAGCGGTGCGATCAGGTCAGAACTGCGCATGCGCTGGTGCCGCAGTGCTCCGGCGCATGCCAGACGGCCGAAGGCCGTTGTTGCCTAGCGATCGCCTCTGCCTGATTGACAGGCAGAGGCAATCGCTGGGTGGGAGGGGGCTGGACGGCGGTCCGGCCAACACAGGCGTGGCTGGACCGTTGGGGGGGTGGCCTGTGGCGGCTGCGTGACGTTACACGCAGCCGCTGCGACCCGGGCAACGAAGAGGTTCTCCCGGCCAGTCGCAGGAGCTGTGCTGGCCGGGAGGTACTCCTGAAATGCAAAAGCATCGCCGCTGTGCGATGCTTTTGCACTTCTGCGGGGGGGGGGGGGGGGGGGGCACTGACTTGTGGGGTGGACTAGCCCTGTGCTGGGCGGATGTCCCCCCGCATGTCTGAGTGAATGATCGTAGCTGTTCTAAATTTAGCACAGCTACAATCAACTCGGAATGATCCCCAATATGCGGTCAGAAAGGTAGCCGGATACCAGCCAAGGATTACTGTAGTGAATGGGATTTAGCAAACAGAATGTTGAGACTGCAACTAAGGGGGACATTTACTAAGCAGTGATAAGAGCGGAGAAGTGAGCCAGTGGAGAAGTTGCTCATGGCAACCAATCAGCACTGAAGTAACATCTATAATTTGCATACTATAAAATTATACAGAGCTGCTGATTGGTTGATGGGGCAACTTCTCCACTGGCTCACTTCTCCGCTCTTATCACTGCTTAGTAAATGTCAGTGACAAACGCAGGATTTTTAGAGGGGGGTTTCCAAATGCAATCCACAATCTCCTACTCTGCAGAACATGGAATACAGGTTAATATTTAACACTAAAGATTGTCTATAGTATAGGCTGTAGCAAACATATTTAAATAATATAAATAAGATAAGTGGTCAGGAAAAAGTTTAAACATACAATAAATACTAAAACATAACAGAACTAGTACTGCACTTTCTAAGCACATATTCTCGCATCTCATGTTAAAGCTCCTGCCTCATTTTCCTCTCTGGTCCAGTGCACTGATTGAGGACTCAGAACCACACACAGAGCAAACTTGTTAGAAGAAGCTGCTACCACTGGGCATGTGCAGCAGCTCTGCTCTGTCCCTTAAACTGCATGACGTGGCAGCAGCTCTACTAATCGTATTATATACTATTGCTATTCTTGTCATAATTTCAGCCACTCGCCAAAAGGCCTATGAATGTCCCCCAATAGCTGTTACTAATTTTTCATAAAGATAAAAAAGCCGTAGCATGTGCTTTATTTCCGGCATAAGGCAACAGAAAAATGTATAACAATTTGTAAATTTTATTGATTGATATTGATTATAAATTGGTGGATATTAATTAATTTTAACTAAACAATTAGGAAGAGTTCTCTTAATTTAAAAAAAGTAATAATGTGTTCAGTGATTTAATTAATATGGATACTGGAGACTGCTGTAAAAGAATTGACACTAATTATCTCATATTAACACGAAAGACATTAGGACAAAGAATGGGATTTGATAACCTTATCAGAAATAAGGCTAAACCCGAATGGATCTGAACAAATGCATTTTAATGGGCCCAAAATAAAAATGAAAGGGAAAATCAATGGAAACAATAGTTCAAATATTGTAAAATAATTTTGTAGTGAAATAGGATGCAAAAATTCCCTGGATGTCCCATAATGTGTCAGTTCTCCCTGCAGCAGTGGGGAATATTTGCTATACAGATAGCACATACAGTATTTTATTGAGAAGAGGTTCTCCCAAAGTGGAGAGCACTTGAGACCCTAATTTTACTTTCTCTGCTTGTGTAACGTAAAGAAAGTGTACATGCTGTGTGCTGAAGCAGTGTTCATGACAATCTAGCCAATACATTTATTTGGAACTCTTGATACCACAGATATGTAATAAAATGAATGGTGGGTTGTATTCTAATGACTATTGGTTAACAGCACAAATAAGCTGCCTTTTGGAAAAGGTACTGAACGTCAATCTGCCAGACTTTTTCTGACAATTTTTGTTATACTGAGACACAGTTCTAACAAGGACCCCGATATCAACAGAGTAAAAACAATTAACAACATGCCATATTAAGAAAAATAACTATGATACTGTATTTGCCCAGACAATAACTGCATACCTGCCAACTGTCTCAATTTTTGCGGGACAGTCCCTTTTCTTTGGGACTGTCCCGCTCTCCCACCTGTGGGCTGCAGTGTCCCGCGGTGGGGGGGCAGTTGGGAGGCTCCTGTCAGTCGCTGCTCTGCTGCATGCACACAGCGTCTATTCACGGAGACAAAAGGGACTGGAGGAAGGGCCGTTGCTAGGGTGTTCAAACTATACATTTGCACCATCCCATACAAAGGGACAGCACATATAATTCCCCTGTAGCAGTGACACACACATAACGCCCCCTATAGCAGTGACGCTTGCACACGTAACGCCGCCTGTAGTAGTGATGCTTACACACACAACACCACCTGTACCAGTGACGCTTACACATGTAACGCCCCCTGTAGCAGTGACACTTACTCGTCACGCCCCCTGTAGCAGTGACACTTACTCGTCACGCCCCCTGTAGCAGTGACACTTACTCGTCACGCCCCCTGTAGCAGTGACACTTACTCGTCACGCCCCCTGTAGCAGTGACTGTTACACAAGATGCCCCTGTAGCAGTGACGCTTACACACATTATGCAGCACACCCACACACACACCACATACATACACATATACATACATACACACACACATACACACACACACACACACACACACACACACACATACTGTACATACATTACACAAATACGCAGTTGCACATACACACACATGCATATACAGATACTGTATACACACACACACACACACACACACACACACACACACACACACACACACACTTTCACACACTCACTCTCTTTCCAGCCACTGGCAGCTCATCCTACTGTGTTGCAGGCTGCAGCCTGGGCCTGTTTAGCTCCGCCCCCTTTTCCAGTGTAGGCCCACCCTCTTTAGGTCCGCACACTGCACTCTGTGAGTCTGTGACAGGGGAGGGGAGAGGAGGCTTCATGCTGCCGGCGCCGCTGCCTGTGGTAGACTGTGACAGGTGCAGCAGCCGGCAGCAGCAGGGACATTTGCTCAGCACAGGGATACTGAGTAGGGAGAGCGCCTCTCCTTCCTGGTTCCTCCCTGCACTGCATCACTTTGCTGAGCGGTTAGCGCCAGGCCTGACTGGGGGCATAGCCAGCAGCTCACAATGCACTGGGCAAGCCCCCTTAGTGATGGAAAATGGGGGCGTGGCTCACGATCGCAGCAATACTGCAAAGCCACTCCCTTTTTATCAAAACCAAAATGGATGTCACCACACCAAAAAAGCAATATGGAAATAGACACAGGTATCGGCACTAAGTGGGGAATATTCATCATAAAATGAAAAAAATTACGTTATACATTCCCTTTGCAGATGCTTGAATTCTTGGTTTTTCTTTTTTCCCTCCTTAAGTGTTAAGTGGCACTACAACTTAACTGAAGATTTCATATACCATGTGGAACCAGTGGTGTATCCAAAGAGGAGGGGACCCGTGTGCAGTCTCCGTGTGTGGGCCCCCTCTCTCCCGTAGCCGGCAGCGATGTTAGTGCTTTGAGCACTAGAGACTCTGGCACAGTGCTGTAGAGCGCATGTTCAGATCTACAGAAAAATGGCGCAGTGGCCATTTTTCCGGAGATATGAGCATTCGCTGTAGACTCGGCACTGTGCCAGAGTCACTAGTGGTCAGAGCAGTGAAAACAGTGGAGAAGTGGAGAAGTGAGCCTGTTGCTCACGCAAACCAATCAGCTGCTCTGTACAATTGTATAGTATGCAAACTATGGGGGAGATTCAAATGTTTGAAACGTTGGTTGGGTGTCTTTTTTCCCCTGTCTATTAGATAGGAAAAAACAGACTCCTAACTGACTTTTCAAACATTTGAATCTCCCCCTATAAATGTTACTTCAATGCTGATTGGTTGCCATGGGGAACGTCTCCATTGGCTCACTTCTCCACACTTTTCACTGCTTCATGACTAGATAAACAGCGCTGCCGGAAACAGGAGAGGAGGGGGACCACACACGGAGACTGATGGACACCAGAAAGGTAAGTACAGGTTGAGTATCCCTTATCCAAAATTCAAAACCACACAGTTTTGGTTCCCCTACTGAGATAAGAACACATTTATATATATTAGTGATGAGCGGGTTCGGATCCTCGGAATCCGACCCGCCCGAACTTCACCTTTTTTTTACACGGGTCCGAGCGACTCGGATCCTCCCGCTGTTAGGGTCTCCTGCTCTGTGCTGCCACGTCGTCATGGCAACCGGGAGACAAGTGCTAGCGGAGTAACCTGAGCGTAGCTGATACTCCGGTTCGGGTCTTTTGCTGTGCAGTGGTTACAGGCTCTGTGCACGGCAGGGGATCCGGTGCTGGTTTTTGTGCTCACAGTCTGTGAGGTCTGAGTGGGGCGTGGACAGCACCTGCTATATAAACCCTCTTCTCAGGTTAGGCAGATGCTGCTGAATCTTTGTTGGTTAGTCAGTTCCTGAAAGCTAGCTAGTACTGTGTAAACTTTGTATTTGTTTGTTGCTTACTGCAAATAGGCCTTGGGATTTGGTATTACACTCTGCCAATCCAGACCTAGCAGGAAGACTGGAGTCAGTCGTTTAACCTGCTGGGGTTCTTTTGCTACTCTGTGAACCTAGCAAGTTTGCGGCTGTATTCTCAGACTTGCCTGCCAAAATCCTTTCTCACTGTGCAAGGTGTTCAGGTGTCAGTTTAGTGGCAGTAAGCTGAACCAGTGCACTCAAGTGAGGACTAGGATTGTGGAGACTCTCCTTGTGTCTATTATTCCATCTCTGACCAAGGAGTTTACTGCCACACCCGTTGGTAACCCTTTAGGGTTTTGCTGTTGCCCTTAGCAACAGCATTTCGGGTTCTCTACGTATTAAATCACTACATCTCGCTTCTTTCCATCTGAGCATTCCTAATACTAGGGAGACACCCAGTTTCTTAGCCTTTGGGCTTCTCTGTTCACTTTGTGTTTATTTTGTTACCCTATCACCTTCTGTGTATGTAATGTTATATTCCCCAGTCTGTCTGTGAGTTCATTTGTTTTGCATCCCTCACCGTTCAGACACCAGTACATTCCTGCTGGCACTGGTGTGCATAACACCCGCCTTGCTCGGTTAACCCGAGCGCGCCCGAACGTCATCATCCCACTGTCGGATTCTCGCGAGACTCGGATTCTATATAAGGAGCCGCGCGTCGCCGCCATTTTCACACGTGCATTGAGATTGATAGGGAGAGGACGTGGCTGGCGTCCTCTCCGTTATAGTAGAACACAGAGTGACTTAGTTAGTTATAATTGTGGGGAGGATTGGGGACGGGGAGCAGCTGTTAGGGAGTACAGTGCAGGGTTTTGATTATACCACCAGTGAGTTTAATCCTTTGTTTCTCTGCCTGAAAAAAATGCTCCGACCACCATATCTGTGCTCACTCAGTGTGCTGCACTGCTGCATTATATATATGTGCTGAGTGCACTGCTCTGCTCACACTGCCTAATTGTGGGGACTGGGGAGGCAGCCTAGAGATGAGCGCCTGAAATTATTCGGGTTTTGTGTAGAGATGAGCGGGTTCGGTTCCTCGGAATCCGAACCCGCCCGAACTTCATGTTTTTTTTCACGGGTCCGAGCGACTCGGATCTTCCCGCCTTGCTCGGTTAACCCGAGCGCGCCCGAACGTCATCATGACGCTGTCGGATTCTCGCGAGGCTCGGATTCTATCGCGAGACTCGGATTCTATATAAGGAGCCGCGCGTCGCCGCCATTTTCACTCGTGCATTGAGATTGATAGGGAGAGGACGTGTCTGGCGTCCTCTCCATTAGAATAGAGATAGATTAGATAGAGAGAGAGAGATTGTGCAGAGTCGCAGACAGAGTTAGTTTACCACAGTCAGTGACCAGTGCAGTTGCTAGTTAACTTTTATTTAATATAATATATCCGTTCACTTCTCTCTGCTATATCCGTTCTCTGCCTGAAAAAAAAAACGATACACAGCACAGTCAGTCACACAGTGTGACTCAGTCTGTGTGCACTCAGCTCAGCCCAGTGTGCTGCACAGTCATCAATGTATAAATTAAAAGCTTATAATTAATTGTGGGGGAGACTGGGGAGCACTGCAGGTTGTTAGCAGGAGCCAGGAGTACAATTATATTAATTAACAGTGCACACTTTTGCTGCAGGAGTGGTGACCAGTGCCTGACCACCAGTATAGTATTGTTGTATACTACTAATATCTCTTTAAATATCAACCAGTCTATATTAGCAGCAGACACAGTACAGTGCGGTAGTTCACGGCTGTGGCTACCTCTGTGTCGGCACACGGCAGGCAGTCCGTCCGACCAGAATTGTATTATTTATTATTATATACCTACCACCTAACCGTGGTTTTTTTTTCATTCTTTATACCGTCATAGTGTCATCCTAATTGTTACGAGTATACTACTATCTCTTTATCAACCAGTGTACAGTGCGGTAGTTCACGGCTGTGGCTACCTCTGTGTCGGCACACGGCAGGCAGTCCGTCCGACCAGAATTGTATTATTTATTATTATATACCTACCACCTAACCGTGTTTTTTTTTTCCATTCTTTATACCGTCATAGTGTCATCCTAATTGTTACGAGTATACTACTATCTCTTTATCAACCAGTGTACAGTGCGGTAGTTCACGGCTGTGGCTACCTCTGTGTCGGCACACGGCAGGCAGTCCGTCCGACCAGAATTGTATTATTTATTATTATATACCTACCACCTAACCGTGGTTTTTTTTTTCATTCTTTATACCGTCATAGTGTCATCCTAATTGTTACGAGTATACTACTATCTCTTTATCAACCAGTGTACAGTGCGGTAGTTCACGGCTGTGGCTACCTCTGTGTCGGCACACGGCAGGCAGTCCGTCCGACCAGAATTGTATTATTTATTATTATATACCTACCACCTAACCGTGGTTTTTTTTTCATTCTTTATACCGTCATAGTGTCATCCTAATTGTTACGAGTATACTACTATCTCTTTATCAACCAGTGTACAGTGCGGTAGTTCACGGCTGTGGCTACCTCTGTGTCGGCACACGGCAGGCAGTCCGTCCGACCAGAATTGTATTATTTATTATTATATACCTACCACCTAACCGTGGTTTTTTTTTCATTCTTTATACCGTCATAGTGTCATCCTAATTGTTACGAGTATACTACTATCTCTTTATCAACCAGTGTACAGTGCGGTAGTTCACGGCTGTGGCTACCTCTGTGTCGGCACACGGCAGGCAGTCCGTCCGACCAGAATTGTATTATTTATTATTATATACCTACCACCTAACCGTGGTTTTTTTTTTCATTCTTTATACCGTCATAGTGTCATCCTAATTGTTACGAGTATACTACTATCTCTTTATCAACCAGTGTACAGTGCGGTAGTTCACGGCTGTGGCTACCTCTGTGTCGGCACACGGCAGGCAGTCCGTCCGACCAGAATTGTATTATTTATTATTATATACCTACCACCTAACCGTGGTTTTTTTTTTCATTCTTTATACCGTCATAGTGTCATCCTAATTGTTACGAGTATACTACTATCTCTTTATCAACCAGTGTACAGTGCGGTAGTTCACGGCTGTGGCTACCTCTGTGTCGGCACACGGCAGGCAGTCCGTCCGACCAGAATTGTATTATTTATTATTATATACCTACCACCTAACCGTGGTTTTTTTTTTCATTCTTTATACCGTCATAGTGTCATCCTAATTGTTACGAGTATACTACTATCTCTTTATCAACCAGTGTACAGTGCGGTAGTTCACGGCTGTGGCTACCTCTGTGTCGGCACACGGCAGGCAGTCCGTCCGACCAGAATTGTATTATTTATTATTATATACCTACCACCTAACCGTGGTTTTTTTTTTCATTCTTTATACCGTCATAGTGTCATCCTAATTGTTACGAGTATACTACTATCTCTTTATCAACCAGTGTACAGTGCGGTAGTTCACGGCTGTGGCTACCTCTGTGTCGGCAGTCGGCAGGCAGTCCGTCCATCCATAATTGTATTATTATTATAATATATACCACCTAACCGTGGTTTTTTTTTCATTCTTTATACCGTCGTCATAGTGTCATACTAGTTGTTACGAGTATACTACTATCTCTTTATCAACCAGTGTACAGTGCGGTAGTTCACGGCTGTGGCTACCTCTGTGTCGGCAGTCGGCAGGCAGTCCGTCCATCCATAATTGTATTATTATTATAATATATACCACCTAACCGTGGTTTTTTTTTCATTCTTTATACCGTCGTCATAGTGTCATACTAGTTGTTACGAGTATACTACTATCTCTTTATCAACCAGTGTACAGTGCGGTAGTTCACGGCTGTGGCTACCTCTGTGTCGGCAGTCGGCAGGCAGTCCGTCCATCCATAATTGTATTATTATTATAATATATACCACCTAACCGTGGTTTTTTTATACCACCTAACCGTGGCAGTCCGTCCATAATTGTATACTAGTATCCAATCCATCCATCTCCATTGTTTACCTGAGGTGCCTTTTAGTTCTGCCTATAAAATATGGAGAACAAAAAAGTTGAGGTTCCAAAATTAGGGAAAGATCAAGATCCACTTCCACCTCGTGCTGAAGCTGCTGCCACTAGTCATGGCCGAGACGATGAAATGCCAGCAACGTCGTCTGCCAAGGCCGATGCCCAATGTCATAGTACAGAGCATGTCAAATCCAAAACACCAAATATCAGAAAAAAAAGGACTCCAAAACCTAAAATAAAATTGTCGGAGGAGAAGCGTAAACTTGCCAATATGCCATTTACCACACGGAGTGGCAAGGAACGGCTGAGGCCCTGGCCTATGTTCATGGCTAGTGGTTCAGCTTCACATGAGGATGGAAGCACTCAGCCTCTCGCTAGAAAACTGAAAAGACTCAAGCTGGCAAAAGCACCGCAAAGAACTGTGCGTTCTTTGAAATCCCAAATCCACAAGGAGAGTCCAATTGTGTCGTTTGCGATGCCTGACCTTCCCAACACTGGACGTGAAGAGCATGCGCCTTCCACTATTTGCATGCCCCCTGCAAGTGCTGGAAGGAGCACCCGCAGTCCAGTTCCTGATAGTCAGATTGAAGATGTCAGTGTTGAAGTACACCAGGATGAGGAGGATATGGGTGTTGCTGGCGCTGGGGAGGAAATTGACCAGGAGGATTCTGATGGTGAGGTGGTTTGTTTAAGTCAGGCACCCGGGGAGACACCTGTTGTCCGTGGGAGGAATATGGCCGTTGACATGCCAGGTGAAAATACCAAAAAAATCAGCTCTTCGGTGTGGAGGTATTTCACCAGAAATGCGGACAACAGGTGTCAAGCCGTGTGTTCCCTTTGTCAAGCTGTAATAAGTAGGGGTAAGGACGTTAACCACCTCGGAACATCCTCCCTTATACGTCACCTGCAGCGCATTCATAATAAGTCAGTGACAAGTTCAAAAACTTTGGGTGACAGCGGAAGCAGTCCACTGACCAGTAAATCCCTTCCTCTTGTAACCAAGCTCACGCAAACCACCCCACCAACTCCCTCAGTGTCAATTTCCTCCTTCCCCAGGAATGCCAATAGTCCTGCAGGCCATGTCACTGGCAAGTCTGACGAGTCCTTTCCTGCCTGGGATTCCTCCGATGCATCCTTGCGTGTAACGCCTACTGCTGCTGGCGCTGCTGTTGTTGCCGCTGGGAGTCGATGGTCATCCCAGAGGGGAAGTCGTAAGCCCACTTGTACTACTTCCAGTAAGCAATTGACTGTTCAACAGTCCTTTGCGAGGAAGATGAAATATCACAGCAGTCATCCTACTGCAAAGCGGATAACTGAGTCCTTGACAACTATGTTGGTGTTAGACGTGCGTCCGGTATCCGCCGTTAGTTCACAGGGAACTAGACAATTTATTGAGGCAGTGTGCCCCCGTTACCAAATACCATCTAGGTTCCACTTCTCTAGGCAGGCGATACCGAGAATGTACACGGACGTCAGAAAAAGACTCACCAGTGTCCTAAAAAATGCAGTTGTACCCAATGTCCACTTAACCACGGACATGTGGACAAGTGGAGCAGGGCAGGGTCAGGACTATATGACTGTGACAGCCCACTGGGTAGATGTATGGACTCCCGCCGCAAGAACAGCAGCGGCGGCACCAGTAGCAGCATCTCGCAAACGCCAACTCTTTCCTAGGCAGGCTACGCTTTGTATCACCGCTTTCCAGAATACGCACACAGCTGAAAACCTCTTACGGCAACTGAGGAAGATCATCGCGGAATGGCTTACCCCAATTGGACTCTCCTGTGGATTTGTGGCATCGGACAACGCCAGCAATATTGTGTGTGCATTAAATATGGGCAAATTCCAGCACGTCCCATGTTTTGCACATACCTTGAATTTGGTGGTGCAGAATTTTTTAAAAAACGACAGGGGCGTGCAAGAGATGCTGTCGGTGGCCAGAAAAATTGCGGGACACTTTCGGCGTACAGGCACCACGTACAGAAGACTGGAGCACCACCAAAAACTACTGAACCTGCCCTGCCATCATCTGAAGCAAGAAGTGGTAACGAGGTGGAATTCAACCCTCTATATGCTTCAGAGGTTGGAGGAGCAGCAAAAGGCCATTCAAGCCTATACAATTGAGCACGATATAGGAGATGGAATGCACCTGTCTCAAGTGCAGTGGAGAATGATTTCAACGTTGTGCAAGGTTCTGATGCCCTTTGAACTTGCCACACGTGAAGTCAGTTCAGACACTGCCAGCCTGAGTCAGGTCATTCCCCTCATCAGGCTTTTGCAGAAGAAGCTGGAGGCATTGAAGAAGGAGCTAACACGGAGCGATTCCGCTAGGCATGTGGGACTTGTGGATGCAGCCCTTAATTCGCTTAACAAGGATTCACGGGTGGTCAATCTGTTGAAATCAGAGCACTACATTTTGGCCACCGTGCTCGATCCTAGATTTAAAGCCTACCTTGGATCTCTCTTTCCGGCAGACACAGGTCTGCTGGGGTTGAAAGACCTGCTGGTGACAAAATTGTCAAGTCAAGCGGAACGCGACCTGTCAACATCTCCTCCTTCACATTCTCCCGCAACTGGGGGTGCGAGGAAAAGGCTCAGAATTCCGAGCCCACCCGCTGGCGGTGATGCAGGGCAGTCTGGAGCGACTGCTGATGCTGACATCTGGTCCGGACTGAAGGACCTGACAACGATTACGGACATGTCGTCTACTGTCACTGCATATGATTCTCTCAACATTGATAGAATGGTGGAGGATTATATGAGTGACCGCATCCAAGTAGGCACGTCACACAGTCCGTACTTATACTGGCAGGAAAAAGAGGCAATTTGGAGGCCCTTGCACAAACTGGCTTTATTCTACCTAAGTTGCCCTCCCACAAGTGTGTACTCCGAAAGAGTGTTTAGTGCCGCCGCTCACCTTGTCAGCAATCGGCGTACGAGGTTACATCCAGAAAATGTGGAGAAGATGATGTTCATTAAAATGAATTATAATCAATTCCTCCGCGGAGACATTGACCAGCAGCAATTGCCTCCACAAAGTACACAGGGAGCTGAGATGGTGGATTCCAGTGGGGACGAATTGATAATCTGTGAGGAGGGGGATGTACACGGTGATATATCGGAGGGTGAAGATGAGGTGGACATCTTGCCTCTGTAGAGCCAGTTTGTGCAAGGAGAGATTAATTGCTTCTTTTTTGGGGGGGGTCCAAACCAACCCGTCATATCAGTCACAGTCGTGTGGCAGACCCTGTCACTGAAATGATGGGTTGGTTAAAGTGTGCATGTCCTGTTTTGTTTATACAACATAAGGGTGGGTGGGAGGGCCCAAGGATAATTCCATCTTGCACCTCTTTTTTCTTTTCTTTTTCTTTGCATCATGTGCTGATTGGGGAGGGTTTTTTGGAAGGGACATCCTGCGTGACACTGCAGTGCCACTCCTAGATGGGCCCGGTGTTTGTGTCGGCCACTAGGGTCGCTAATCTTACTCACACAGTCAGCTACCTCATTGCGCCTCTTTTTTTCTTTGCGTCATGTGCTGTTTGGGGAGGGTTTTTTGGAAGGGACATCCTGCGTGACACTGCAGTGCCACTCCTAGATGGGCCCGGTGTTTGTGTCGGCCACTAGGGTCGCTAATCTTACTCACACAGTCAGCTACCTCATTGCGCCTCTTTTTTTCTTTGCGTCATGTGCTGTTTGGGGAGGGTTTTTTGGAAGGGACATCCTGCGTGACACTGCAGTGCCACTCCTAGATGTGCCCGGTGTTTGTGTCGGCCACTAGGGTCGCTAATCTTACTCACACAGTCAGCTACCTCATTGCGCCTCTTTTTTTCTTTGCGTCATGTGCTGTTTGGGGAGGGTTTTTTGGAAGGGCCATCCTGCGTGACACTGCAGTGCCACTCCTAGATGGGCCCGGTGTTTGTGTCGGCCACTAGGGTCGCTTATCTTACTCACACAGCGACCTCGGTGCAAATTTTAGGACTAAAAATAATATTGTGAGGTGTGATGTGTTCAGAATAGGTTGAAAATGAGTGTAAATTATGTTTTTTGAGGTTAATAATACTTTGGGATCAAAATTACCCCCAAATTCTATGATTTAAGCTGTTTTTTAGGGTTTTTTGAAAAAAACACCCGAATCCAAAACACACCCGAATCCGACAAAAAAAATTCGGTGAGGTTTTGCCAAAACGCGGTCGAACCCAAAACACGGCCGCGGAACCGAACCCAAAACCAAAACACAAAACCCGAAAAATTTCCGGCGCTCATCTCTAGTTTTGTGTTTTGGTTTTGGGTTCGGTTCCGCGGCCGTGTTTTGGGTTCGAACGCGTTTTGGCAAAACCTCACCGAATTTTTTTTGTCGGATTCGGGTGTGTTTTGGATTCGGGTGTTTTTTTTCAAAAAACACTAAAAAACAGCTTAAATCATAGAATTTGGGGGTCATTTTGATCCCAAAGTATTATTAACCTCAAAAACCATAATTTACACTCATTTTCAGTCTATTCTGAATACCTCACACCTCACAATATTATTTTTAGTCCTAAAATTTGCACCGAGGTCGCTGTGTGAGTAAGATAAGCGACCCTAGTGGCCGACACAAACACCGGGCCCATCTAGGAGTGGCACTGCAGTGTCACGCAGGATGTCCCTTCCAAAAAACCCTCCCCAAACAGCACATGACGCAAAGAAAAAAAGAGGCGCAATGAGGTAGCTGTGTGAGTAAGATTAGCGACCCTAGTGGCCGACACAAACACTGGGCCCATCTAGGAGTGGCACTGCAGTGTCACGCAGGATGTCCCTTCCAAAAAACCCTCCCCAAACAGCACATGACGCAAAGAAAAAAAGAGGCGCAATGAGGTAGCTGACTGTGTGAGTAAGATTAGCGACCCTAGTGGCCGACACAAACACCGGGCCCATCTAGGAGTGGCACTGCAGTGTCACGCAGGATGTCCCTTCCAAAAAACCCTCCCCAATCAGCACATGATGCAAAGAAAAAGAAAAGAAAAAAGAGGTGCAAGATGGAATTGTCCTTGGGCCCTCCCACCCACCCTTATGTTGTATAAACAAAACAGGACATGCACACTTTAACCAACCCATCATTTCAGTGACAGGGTCTGCCACACGACTGTGACTGATATGACGGGTTGGTTTGGACCCCCCCCAAAAAAGAAGCAATTAATCTCTCCTTGCACAAACTGGCTCTACAGAGGCAAGATGTCCACCTCATCTTCACCCTCCGATATATCACCGTGTACATCCCCCTCCTCACAGATTATCAATTCGTCCCCACTGGAATCCACCATCTCAGCTCCCTGTGTACTTTGTGGAGGCAATTGCTGCTGGTCAATGTCTCCGCGGAGGAATTGATTATAATTCATTTTAATGAACATCATCTTCTCCACATTTTCTGGATGTAACCTCGTACGCCGATTGCTGACAAGGTGAGCGGCGGCACTAAACACTCTTTCGGAGTACACACTTGTGGGAGGGCAACTTAGGTAGAATAAAGCCAGTTTGTGCAAGGGCCTCCAAATTGCCTCTTTTTCCTGCCAGTATAAGTACGGACTGTGTGACGTGCCTACTTGGATGCGGTCACTCATATAATCCTCCACCATTCTATCAATGTTGAGAGAATCATATGCAGTGACAGTAGACGACATGTCCGTAATCGTTGTCAGGTCCTTCAGTCCGGACCAGATGTCAGCATCAGCAGTCGCTCCAGACTGCCCTGCATCACCGCCAGCGGGTGGGCTCGGAATTCTGAGCCTTTTCCTCGCACCCCCAGTTGCGGGAGAATGTGAAGGAGGAGATGTTGACAGGTCGCGTTCCGCTTGACTTGACAATTTTGTCACCAGCAGGTCTTTCAACCCCAGCAGACCTGTGTCTGCCGGAAAGAGAGATCCAAGGTAGGCTTTAAATCTAGGATCGAACACGGTGGCCAAAATGTAGTGCTCTGATTTCAACAGATTGACCACCCGTGAATCCTTGTTAAGCGAATTAAGGGCTGCATCCACAAGTCCCACATGCCTAGCGGAATCGCTCCCTTTTAGCTCCTTCTTCAATGCCTCCAGCTTCTTCTGCAAAAGCCTGATGAGGGGAATGACCTGACTCAGGCTGGCAGTGTCTGAACTGACTTCACGTGTGGCAAGTTCAAAGGGCATCAGAACCTTGCACAACGTTGAAATCATTCTCCACTGCACTTGAGACAGGTGCATTCCACCTACTATATCGTGCTCAATTGTATAGGCTTGAATGGCCTTTTGCTGCTCCTCCAACCTCTGAAGCATATAGAGGGTTGAATTCCACCTCGTTACCACTTCTTGCTTCAGATGATGGCAGGGCAGGTTCAGTAGTTTTTGGTGGTGCTCCAGTCTTCTGTACGTGGTGCCTGTACGCCGAAAGTGTCCCGCAATTTTTCTGGCCACCGACAGCATCTCTTGCACGCCCCTGTCGTTTTTTAAAAAATTCTGCACCACCAAATTCAAGGTATGTGCAAAACATGGGACGTGCTGGAATTTGCCCATATTTAATGCACACACAATATTGCTGGCGTTGTCCGATGCCACAAATCCACAGGAGAGTCCAATTGGGGTAAGCCATTCCGCGATGATCTTCCTCAGTTGCCGTAAGAGGTTTTCAGCTGTGTGCGTATTCTGGAAAGCGGTGATACAAAGCGTAGCCTGCCTAGGAAAGAGTTGGCGTTTGCGAGATGCTGCTACTGGTGCCGCCGCTGCTGTTCTTGCGGCGGGAGTCCATACATCTACCCAGTGGGCTGTCACAGTCATATAGTCCTGACCCTGCCCTGCTCCACTTGTCCACATGTCCGTGGTTAAGTGGACATTGGGTACAACTGCATTTTTTAGGACACTGGTGAGTCTTTTTCTGACGTCCGTGTACATTCTCGGTATCGCCTGCCTAGAGAAGTGGAACCTAGATGGTATTTGGTAACGGGGGCACACTGCCTCAATAAATTGTCTAGTTCCCTGTGAACTAACGGCGGATACCGGACGCACGTCTAACACCAACATAGTTGTCAAGGACTCAGTTATCCGCTTTGCAGTAGGATGACTGCTGTGATATTTCATCTTCCTTGCAAAGGACTGTTGAACAGTCAATTGCTTACTGGAAGTAGTACAAGTGGGCTTACGACTTCCCCTCTGGGATGACCATCGACTCCCAGCGGCAACAACAGCAGCGCCAGCAGCAGTAGGCGTTACACGCAAGGATGCATCGGAGGAATCCCAGGCAGGAGAGGACTCGTCAGAATTGCCAGTGACATGGCCTGCAGGACTATTGGCATTCCTGGGGAAGGAGGAAATTGACACTGAGGGAGTTGGTGGGGTGGTTTGCGTGAGCTTGGTTACAAGAGGAAGGGATTTACTGGTCAGTGGACTGCTTCCGCTGTCACCCAAAGTTTTTGAACTTGTCACTGACTTATTATGAATGCGCTGCAGGTGACGTATAAGGGAGGATGTTCCGAGGTGGTTAACGTCCTTACCCCTACTTATTACAGCTTGACAAAGGGAACACACGGCTTGACACCTGTTGTCCGCATTTCTGGTGAAATACCTCCACACCGAAGAGCTGATTTTTTTGGTATTTTCACCTGGCATGTCAACGGCCATATTCCTCCCACGGACAACAGGTGTCTCCCCGGGTGCCTGACTTAAACAAACCACCTCACCATCAGAATCCTCCTGGTCAATTTCCTCCCCAGCGCCAGCAACACCCATATCCTCCTCATCCTGGTGTACTTCAACACTGACATCTTCAATCTGACTATCAGGAACTGGACTGCGGGTGCTCCTTCCAGCACTTGCAGGGGGCGTGCAAATGGTGGAAGGCGCATGCTCTTCACGTCCAGTGTTGGGAAGGTCAGGCATCGCAACCGACACAATTGGACTCTCCTTGTGGATTTGGGATTTCAAAGAACGCACAGTTCTTTGCGGTGCTTTTGCCAGCTTGAGTCTTTTCAGTTTTCTAGCGAGAGGCTGAGTGCTTCCATCCTCATGTGAAGCTGAACCACTAGCCATGAACATAGGCCAGGGCCTCAGCTGTTCCTTGCCACTCCGTGTGGTAAATGGCATATTGGCAAGTTTACGCTTCTCCTCCGACAATTTTATTTTAGGTTTTGGAGTCCTTTTTTTACTGATATTTGGTGTTTTGGTTTTGACATGCTCTGTACTATGCCATTGGGCATCGGCCTTGGCAGACGACGTTGCTGGCATTTCATCGTCTCGGCCATGACTAGTGGCAGCAGCTTCAGCACGAGGTGGAAGTGGATCTTGATCTTTCCCTAATTTTGGAACCTCAACATTTTTGTTCTCCATATTTTAATAGGCACAACTAAAAGGCACCTCAGGTAAACAATGGAGATGGATGGATTGGATACTAGTATACAATTATGGACGGGCTGCCGAGTGCCGACACAGAGGTAGCCACAGCCGTGAACTACCGCACTGTACTGTGTCTGCTGCTAATATAGACTGGTTGATAAAGAGATAGTATACTCGTAACTAGTATGTATGTATAAAGAAAGAAAAAAAAACCACGGTTAGGTGGTATATACAATTATGGACGGGCTGCCGAGTGCCGACACAGAGGTAGCCACAGCTGTGAACTACCGCACTGTACTGTGTCTGCTGCTAATATATAGACTGGTTGATAAAGAGATAGTATACTCGTAACTAGTATGTATGTATAAAGAAAGAAAAAAAAACCACGGTTAGGTGGTATATACAATTATGGACGGGCTGCCGAGTGCCGACACAGAGGTAGCCACAGCCGTGAACTACCGCACTATACTGTGTCTGCTGCTAATATATAGACTGGTTGATAAAGAGATAGTATACTCGTAACTAGTATGTATGTATAAAGAAAGAAAAAAAAACCACGGTTAGGTGGTATATACAATTATGGACGGGCTGCCGAGTGCCGACACAGAGGTAGCCACAGCCGTGAACTACCGCATTGTACTGTGTCTGCTGCTAATATATAGACTGGTTGATAAAGAGATAGTATACTCGTAACTAGTATGTATGTATAAAGAAAGAAAAAAAAACCACGGTTAGGTGGTATATACAATTATGGACGGGCTGCCGAGTGCCGACACAGAGGTAGCCACAGCTGTGAACTACCGCACTGTACTGTGTCTGCTGCTAATATATAGACTGGTTGATAAAGAGATAGTATACTCGTAACTAGTATGTATGTATAAAGAAAGAAAAAAAAACCACGGTTAGGTGGTATATACAATTATGGACGGGCTGCCGAGTGCCGACACAGAGGTAGCCACAGCCGTGAACTACCGCACTGTACTGTGTCTGCTGCTAATATATAGACTGGTTGATAAAGAGATAGTATACTCGTAACTAGTATGTATGTATAAAGAAAGAAAAAAAAACCACGGTTAGGTGGTATATACAATTATGGACGGGCTGCCGAGTGCCGACACAGAGGTAGCCACAGCCGTGAACTACCGCACTGTACTGTGTCTGCTGCTAATATATAGACTGGTTGATAAAGAGATAGTATACTCGTAACTAGTATGTATGTATAAAGAAAGAAAAAAAAACCACGGTTAGGTGGTATATACAATTATGGACGGGCTGCCGAGTGCCGACACAGAGGTAGCCACAGCCGTGAACTACCGCACTGTACTGTGTCTGCTGCTAATATATAGACTGGTTGATAAAGAGATAGTATACTCGTAACTAGTATGTATGTATAAAGAAAGAAAAAAAAACCACGGTTAGGTGGTATATACAATTATGGACGGGCTGCCGAGTGCCGACACAGAGGTAGCCACAGCCGTGAACTACCGCACTGTACTGTGTCTGCTGCTAATATATAGACTGGTTGATAAAGAGATAGTATACTCGTAACTAGTATGTATGTATAAAGAAAGAAAAAAAAACCACGGTTAGGTGGTATATACAATTATGGACGGGCTGCCGAGTGCCGACACAGAGGTAGCCACAGCCGTGAACTACTGCACTGTACTGTGTCTGCTGCTAATATATAGACTGGTTGATAAAGAGATAGTATACTCGTAACTAGTATGTATGTATAAAGAAAGAAAAAAAAACCACGGTTAGGTGGTATATACAATTATGGACGGGCTGCCGAGTGCCGACACAGAGGTAGCCACAGCCGTGAACTACCGCACTGTACTGTGTCTGCTGCTAATATAGACTGGTTGATAAAGAGATAGTATACTCGTAACTAGTATGTATGTATAAAGAAAGAAAAAAAAACCACGGTTAGGTGGTATATACAATTATGGACGGGCTGCCGAGTGCCGACACAGAGGTAGCCACAGCCGTGAACTACCGCACTGTACTGTGTCTGCTGCTAATATAGACTGGTTGATAAAGAGATAGTATACTACTAATATTATATATACTGGTGGTCAGGTCACTGGTCACTAGTCACACTGGCAGTGGCACTCCTGCAGCAAAAGTGTGCACTGTTTTAATATAATATTATGTACTCCTGGCTCCTGCTATAACCTATAACTGGCACTGCAGTAGTGCTCCCCAGTCTCCCCCACAATTATAAGCTGTGTGAGCTGAGCAGTCAGACAGATATATAATATATATAGATGATGCAGCACACTGGCCTGAGCCTGAGCAGTGCACACAGATATGGTATGTGACTGACTGAGTCACTGTGTGTATCGCTTTTTTCAGGCAGAGAACGGATATATTAAATAAACTGCACTGTGTGTCTGGTGGTCACTCACTATATAATATATTATGTACTCCTGGCTCCTGCTATAACCTATAACTGGCACTGCAGTAGTGCTCCCCAGTCTCCCCCACAATTATAAGCTGTGTGAGCTGAGCAGTCAGACAGATATATATAATATTATATATAGATAATAGATGATGCAGCACACTGGCCTGAGCCTGAGCAGTGCACACAGATATGGTATGTGACTGAGTCACTGTGTGCTGTGTATCGCTTTTTTCAGGCAGAGAACGGATTATAAATAAAACTGGTGGTCACTATCAGCAAAACTCTGCACTGTACTGAGTACTCCTAATGCTCCCCAAAATTAGTAAATCAAGTGTCTCTCTAATCTATTCTAAACGGAGAGGACGCCAGCCACGTCCTCTCCCTATCAATCTCAATGCACGTGTGAAAATGGCGGCGACGCGCGGCTCCTTATATAGAATCCGAGTCTCGCGATAGAATCCGAGCCTCGCGAGAATCCGACAGCGTCATGATGACGTTCGGGCGCGCTCGGGTTAACCGAGCAAGGCGGGAAGATCCGAGTCGCTCGGACCCGTGAAAAAAAACATGAAGTTCTGGCGGGTTCGGATTCAGAGAAACCGAACCCGCTCATCTCTATGGGGAGCAGTTATAGCAGGAGTACAGTGCACAGTTTTGCTGACAGTGACCACCAGTCCAGTATACGTTTGTCTGCCTGAAAAACACTCCTGTGTTTTGTTTTTTTCTTCATACTAGTTTAGCAGTCTGCTGACAGTGTCCACCAGGTCCGTTTTACAGTATATTAGATATATAAGCAGCAGTACGGTAGGCCACGGCTGTACCTACCTCTGTGTCGTCAGTGCACTCGTCGTCCATAAGTAATATAATACTATACTATCCATCCATCTACATTGTATACCTGTGGTGTTTTTTTTTTCTTCATACTAGTTTAGCAGTCTGCTGACAGTGTCCACCAGGTCTGTTATACAGTATATTATATATATAAGCAGCAGTACGGTAGGCCACGGCTGTACCTACCTCTGTGTCGTCAGTGCACTCGTCGTCCATAAGTAATATAATACTATACTATCCATCCATCTACATTGTATACCTGTGGTGTTTTTTTTTTCTTCATACTAGTTTAGCAGTCTGCTGACGGTGTCCACCAGGTCCGTTATACAGTATATTATATATATAAGCAGCAGTACGGTAGGCCACGGCTGTACCTACCTCTGTGTCGTCACTCGTCGTCCATAAGTAATATAATACTATACTATCCATCCATCTACATTGTATACCTGTGGTGTTTTTTTTTCTTCATACTAGTTTAGCAGTCTGCTGACAGTGTCCACCAGGTCCGTTATACAGTATATTATATATATAAGCAGCAGTACGGTAGGCCACGGCTGTACCTACCTCTGTGTCGTCAGTGCACTCGTCGTCCATAAGTAATATAATACTATACTATCCATCCATCTACATTGTATACCTGTGGTGTTTTTTTTTTTCTTCATACTAGTTTAGCAGTCTTCTGACAGTGTCCACCAGGTCCGTTTTACAGTATATTATATATATAAGCAGCAGTACGGTAGGCCACGGCTGTACCTACCTCTGTGTCGTCAGTGCACTCGTTGTCCATAAGTAATATAATACTATACTATCCATCCATCTACATTGTATACCTGTGTTGTTTTTTTTTTCTTCATACTAGTTTAGCAGTCTGCTGACAGTGTCCACCAGGTCCGTTATACAGTATATTATATATATAAGCAGCAGTACGGTAGGCCACGGCTGTACCTACCTCTGTGTCATCACTCATCGTCCATAAGTAATATAATACTATACTATCCATCCATCCATCTACATTGTATACCTGTGGTGTTTTTTTTTTCTTCATCCTAGTTTAGCAGTCTGCTGACAGTGTCCACCAGGTCCGTTATACAGTATATTATATATATAAGCAGCAGTACGGTAGGCCACGGCTGTACCTACCTCTGTGTCGTCACTCGTCGTCCATAAGTAATATAATACTATACTATCCATCCATCTACATTGTATACCTGTGGTGTTTTTTATTCTTCATACTAGTTTAGCAGTCTGCTGACAGTGTCCACCAGGTCCGTTATACAGTATATTATATATATAAGCAGCAGTACGGTAGGCCACGGCTGTACCTACCTCTGTGTCGTCACTCGTCGTCCATAAGTAATATAATACTATACTATCCATCCATCTACATTGTATACCTGTGGTGTTTTTTTTTCCTTCATACTAGTTTAGCAGTCTGCTGACAGTGTCCACCAGGTCCGTTATACAGTATATTATATATATAAGCAGCAGTACGGTAGGCCACGGCTGTACCTACCTCTGTGTCGCCACTCGTCGTCCATAAGTAATATAATACTATACTATCCATCCATCTACATTGTATACCTGTGGTGTTTTTTTTTCTTCATACTAGTTTAGCAGTCTGCTGACAGTGTCCACCAGGTCCGTTATACAGTATATTATATATATAAGCAGCAGTACGGTAGGCCACGGCTGTACCTACCTCTGTGTCGTCACTCGTCGTCCATAAGTAATATAATACTATACTATCCATCCATCTACATTGTATACCTGTGGTGTTTTTTTTTTCTTCATACTAGTTTAGCAGTCTGCTGACAGTGTCCAACAGGTCCGTTATACAGTATATTATATATATAAGCAGCAGTACGGTAGGCCACGGCTGTACCTACCTCTGTGTCGTCACTCGTCGTCCATAAGTAATATAATACTATACTATCCATCCATCTACATTGTATACCTGTGGTGTTTTTTTTTCTTCATACTAGTTTAGCAGTCTGCTGACAGTGTCCACCAGGTCCGTTATACAGTATATTATATATATAAGCAGCAGTACGGTAGGCCACGGCTGTACCTACCTCTGTGTTGTCACTCGTCGTCCATAAGTAATATAATACTATACTATCCATCCATCTACATTGTATACCTGTGGTGTTTTTTTTCTCTTCATACTAGTTTAGCAGTCTGCTGACAGTGTCCACCTGGTCCGTTATATAGTATATTATATATATAAGCAGCAGTACGGTAGGCCACGGCTGTACCTACCTCTGTGTCGTCAGTGCACTCGTCGTCCATAAGTAATATAATACTATACTATCCATCCATCTACATTGTATACCTGTGGTGTTTTTTTTTTCTTCATACTAGTTTAGCAGTCTGCTGACAGTGTCCACCAGGTCCGTTATACAGTATATTATATATATAAGCAGCAGTACGGTAGGCCACGGCTGTACCTACCTCTGTGTCGTCACTCGTCGTCCATAAGTAATATAATACTATACTATCCATCCATCTACATTGTATACCTGTGGTGTTTTTTTTTCTTCATACTAGTTTAGCAGTCTGCTGACAGTGTCCACCAGGTCCGTTATACAGTATATTATATATATAAAAGGCAGTACGGTAGGCCACGGCTGTACCTACCTCTGTGTCGTCAGTGCACTCGTCGTCCATAAGTAATATAATACTATACTATCCATCCATCTACATTGTATACCTGTGGTGTTTTTTTTTTCTTCATACTAGTTTAGCAGTCTGCTGACAGTGTCCACCAGGTCCGTTATACAGTATATTATATATATAAGCAGCAGTACGGTAGGCCACGGCTGTACCTACCTCTGTGTCGTCACTCGTCGTCCATAAGTAATATAATACTATACTATCCATCCATCTACATTGTATACCTGTGGTGTTTTTTTTTTCTTCATACTAGTTTAGCAGTCTGCTGACAGTGTCCACCAGGTCCGTTATACAGTATATTATATATATAAGCAGCAGTACGGTAGGCCACGGCTGTACCTACCTCTGTGTCGTCAGTGCACTCGTCGTCCATAAGTAATATAATACTATACTATCCATCCATCTACATTGTATACCTGTGGTGTTTTTTTTCCTTCATACTAGTTTAGCAGTCTGCTGACAGTGTCCACCAAGTCCGTTATACAGTATATTATATATATAAGCAGCAGTACGGTAGGCCACGGCTGTACCTACCTCTGTGTCGTCACTCGTCGTCCATAAGTAATATAATACTATACTATCCATCCATCTACATTGTATACCTGTGGTGTTTTTTTTCTTCTTCATCCTAGTTTAGCAGTCTGCTGACAGTGTCCACCAGGTCCGTTATACAGTATATTATATATATAAGCAGCAGTACGGTAGGCCACGGCTGTACCTACCTCTGTGTCGTCACTCGTCGTCCATAAGTAATATAATACTATACTATCCATCCATCTACATTGTATACCTGTGGTGTTTTTTTTTTCTTCATACTAGTTTAGCAGTCTGCTGACAGTGTCCACCAGGTCCGTTATACAGTATATTATATATATAAGCAGCAGTACGGTAGGCCACGGCTGTACCTACCTCTGTGTCGTCAGTGCACTCATCGTCCATAAGTAATATAATACTATACAATCCATCCATCTACATTGTATACCTGTGGTGTTTTTTTTTTCTTCATACTAGTTTAGCAGTCTGCTGACAGTGTCCACCAGGTCTGTTATACAGTATATTATATATATAAGCAGCAGTACGGTAGGCCACGGCTGTACCTACCTCTGTGTCGTCACTCGTCATCCATAAGTAATATAATACTATACTATCCATCCATCTACATTGTATACCTGTGGTGTTTTTTTTTCTTCATACTAGTTTAGCAGTCTGCTGACAGTGTCCACCAGGTCCGTTATACAGTATATTATATATATAAGCAGCAGTACGGTAGGCCACGGCTGTACCTACCTCTGTGTCGTCAGTGCACTCGTCGTACATAAGTAATATAATACTATACTATCCATCCATCTACATTGTATACCTGTGGTGTTTTTTTTTTCTTCATACTAGTTTAGCAGTCTGCTGACAGTGTCCACCAGGTCCGTTATACAGTATATTATATATATAAGCAGCAGTACGGTAGGCCACGGCTGTACCTACCTCTGTGTCGTCACTAGTCGTCCATAAGTAATATAATACTATACTATCCATCCATCTACATTGTATACCTGTGGTGTTTTTTTTTTCTTCATCCTAGTTTAGCAGTCTGCTGACAGTGTCCACCAGGTCCGTTATACAGTATATTATATATATAAGCAGCACTACGGTAGGCCACGGCTGTACCTACCTCTGTGTCGTCACTCGTCGTCCATAAGTAATATAATACTATACTATCCACCCATCTACATTGTATACCTGTGGTGGCTTTTAGTTGTGTGCAAAATATGGAGAACAAAAATGTGGAGGTTAAAAAAATAGGGAAAGATCAAGATCCACTTCCACCTCGTGCTGAAGCTGCTGCCACTAGTCATGGCCGAGACGATGAAATGCCATCGACGTCGTCTGCCAAGGCCGATGCCCAATGTCATAGTACAGAGCATGTAAAATCCAAAACACAAAAGATCAGTAAAAAAATGACCCAAAAATCAAAATTAAAAGCGTCTGAGGAGAAGCGTAAACTTGCCAATATGCCATTTACGACACGGAGTGGCAAGGAACGGCTGAGGCCCTGGCCTATGTTCATGGCTAGTGGTTCAGCTTCACATGAGGATGGAAGCACTCATCCTCTCGCTAGAAAAAAGAAAAGACTTGCGGCAAAAGCACAGCAAAGAACTGTGCGTTCTTCGAAATCCCAAATCCCAAAGGAGAGTCCAATTGTGTCGGTTGGGATGCCTGACCTTCCCAACACTGGACGGGAAGAGCTTGCGCCTTCCACTATTTGCACGCCCCCTGCAAGTGTTGAAAGGAGCACCCGCAGTCCAGTTCCTGATAGTGAAATTGAAGATGTCAGCGTTAAAGTACACCAGGATGAGGATATGGGTGTTGCTGGCACTGGGGAGGAAATTGACAAGGAGGATTCTGGTGGTGAGGTGGTTTGTTTAAGTCAGGCACCCGGGGAGACACCTGTTGTCCGTGGGAGGAATATGGCCATTGACATGCCTGGTCAAAATACAAAAAAAATCAGCTCTTCAGTGTGGAATTATTTCAACAGAAATGCGGACAACTGGTGTCAAGCCGTGTGTTGCCTTTGTCAAGCTGTAATAAGTAGGGGTAAGGACGTTAACCACCTTGGAAAATCCTCCTTTATACGTCACCTGCAGCGCATTCATATTAAGTCAGTGACAAGTTCAAAAACTTTGGGCGACAGCGGAAGCAGTCCACTGACCAGTAAATCCCTTCCTCTTGTAACCAAGCTCGCGCAAACCACACCACCAACTCCCTCAGTGTCAATTTCCTCCTTACCCAGGAAAGCCAACAGTCCTGCAGGCCATGTCACTGGCAAGTCTGACGAGTCCTCTCCTGCCTGGGATTCCTCCGATGCATCCTTGAGTGTAACGCCTACTGCTGCTGGCGCTGCTGTTGTTGCTGCTGGGAGTCGATCGTCATCCCAGAGGGGAAGTCGGAAGACCACTTGTACTACTTCCAGTAAGCAATTGACTGTCCAACAGTCCTTTGCGAGGAAGATGAAATATCACAGCAGTCATCCTGTTGCAAAGCGGATAACTGAGGCCTTGACAACTATGTTGGTGTTAGACGTGCGTCCGGTATCCGCCGTTAGTTCACGGGGAACTAGACAATTGCTTGAGGTAGTGTGCCCCCGTTACCAAATACCATCTAGGTTCCACTTCTCTAGGCAGGCGATACCAAGAATGTACACGGACGTCAGAAAAAGAGTCACCAGTGTCCTAAAAAATGCAGTTGTACCCAATGTCCACTTAACCACGGACATGTGGACAAGTGGAGCAGGGCAGACTCAGGACTACATGACTGTGACAGCCCACTGGGTAGATGTATTGCCTCCCGCTGCAAGAACAGCAGCGACGGCACCAGTAGCAGCATCTCGCAAACGCCAACTCGTTCCTAGGCAGGCTACGCTTTGTATCACCGCTTTCCAGAATACGCACACAGCTGAAAACCTCTTACGGCAACTGAGGAAGATAATCGCAGAATGGCTTACCCCAATTGGACTCTCCTGGGGATTTGTGGCATCGGACAACGCCAGCAATATTGTGCGTGCATTACATCTGGGCAAATTCCAGCACGTCCCATGTTTTGCACATACCTTGAATTTGGTGGTGCAGAATTATTTAAAAAACGACAGGGGCATGCAAGAGATGCTGTCGGTGGCCAGAAGAATTGCGGGCCACTTTCGGCGTACAGGCACCGCGTACAGAAGACTGGAGCACCACCAAAAACACCTGAACCTGCCCTGCCATCATCTGAAGCAAGAGGTGGTAACGAGGTGGAATTCAACCCTCTATATGCTTCATAGGATGGAGGAGCAGCAAAAGGCCATTCAAGCCTATACATCTGGCCACGATATAGGCAAAGGAGGTGGAATGCACCTGTCTCAAGCGCAGTGGAGAATGATTTCAACTTTGTGCAAGGTTCTGCAACCTTTTGAACTTGCCACACGTGAAGTCAGTTCAGACACTGCCAGCCTGAGTCAGGTCATTCCCTTCATCAGGCTTTTGCAGAAGAAGCTGGAGGCATTGAAGGAGGAGCTAAAACAGAGAGATTCCGCTAGGCATGTGGGACTTGTGGATGGAGCCCTTCATTCGCTTAACCAGGATTCACGGGTGGTCAATCTGTTGAAATCAGAGCACTACATTTTGGCCACCGTGCTCGATCCTAGATTTAAAACCTACGTTGGATCTCTCTTTCCGGCAGACACAAGTTTGCAGAGGTTCAAAGAACTGCTGGTGAGAAAATTGTCAAGTCAAGCGGAACGCGACCCGTCAACATCTCCTCCTTCACATTCTCCCGCAACTGGGGGTGCGAGGAAAAGGCTACGAATTCCGAGCCCACCCGCTGGCGGTGATGCAGGGCAGTCTGGAGCGACTGCTGATGCTGACATCTGGTCCGGACTGAAGGACCTGCCAACGATTACTGACATGTCGTCTACTGTCACTGCATATGATTCTCTCACCATTGAAAGAATGGTGGAGGATTATATGAGTGACCGCATCCAAGTAGGCACGTCAGACAGTCCGTACGTATACTGGCAGGAAAAAGAGGCAATTTGGAGGCCCTTGCAGAAACTGGCTTTATTCTACCTAAGTTGCCCTCCCTCCAGTGTGTACTCCGAAAGAGTGTTTAGTGCCGCCGCTCACCTTGTCAGCAATCGGCGTACGAGGTTACTTCCAGAAAATGTGGAGAAGATGATGTTCATTAAAATGAATTATAATCAATTCCTCCATGGAGACATTCACCAGCAGCAATTGCCTCCAGAAAGTACACAGGGATCTGAGATGGTGGATTCCAGTGGGGACGAATTAATAATCTGTGAGGAGGGGGATGTACACAGTGAAAGGGGTGATTAATCGGACGATGATGATGAGGTGGACATCTTGCCTCTGTAGAGCCAGTTTGTGCAAGGAGAGATTGCTTCTTTTTTGGTGGGGGCCCAAACCAACCAGTCATTTCAGTCACAGTCGTGTGGCAGACCCTGTCGCTGAAGTGATGGGTTGGTTAAAGTGTGCATGTCCTGTTTATACAACATAAGGGTGGGTGGGAGGTCCCAAGGACAATTCCATCTTGCACCTCTTTTTTCTTTCATTTTTCTTTGCGTCATGTGCTGTTTGGGGAGTATTTTTTGGAAGGGCCATCCTGCCTGACACTGCAGTGCCACTCCTAGATGGGCCAGGTGTTTGTGTCGGCCACTAGGGTCGCTTAGCTTAGTCGTCACACAGCTACCTCATTGCGCCTCTTTTTTTCTTTGCGTCATGTGCTGTTTGGGGAGTATTTTTTGGAAGGGCCATCCTGCGTGACACTGCAGTGCCACTCCTAGATGGGCCAGGTGTTTGTGTCGGCCACTAGGGTCGCTTAGCTTACTCACACAGCTACCTCATTGCGCCTCTTTTTTTCTTTGCGTCATGTGCTGTTTGGGGAGTATTTTTTGGAAGGGCCATCCTGCGTGACACTGCAGTGCCACTCCTAGATGGGCCAGGTGTTTGTGTCGGCCACTAGGGTCGCTTAGCTTACTCACACAGCTACCTCATTGCGCCTCTTTTTTTCTTTGCGTCATGTGCTGTTTGGGGAGTATTTTTTGGAAGGGCCATCCTGCCTGACACTGCAGTGCCACTCCTAGATGGGCCAGGTGTTTGTGTCGGCCACTAGGGTCGCTTAGCTTAGTCGTCACACAGCTACCTCATTGCGCCTCTTTTTTTCTTTGCGTCATGTGCTGTTTGGGGAGTATTTTTTTGGAAGGGCAATCCTGCGTGACACTGCAGTGCCACTCCTAGATGGGCCAGGTGTTTGTGTCGGCCACTAGGGTCGCTTAGCTTACTCACACAGCTACCTCATTGCGCCTCTTTTTTTCTTTGCGCCATGTGCTGTTTGGGGAGTATTTTTTGGAAGGGCCATCCTGCCTGACACTGCAGTGCCACTCCTAGATGGGCCAGGTGTTTGTGTCGGCCACTAGGGTCGCAAAGCTTACTCACACAGCTACCTCATTGCGCCTTTTTTTCTTTGCGTCATGTGCTGTTTGGGGAGTATTTTTTGGAAGGGCCATCCTGCGTGACACTGCAGTGCCACTCCTAGATGGGCCAGGTGTTTGTGTCGGCCACTAGGGTCGCTTAGCTTACTGACACAGCTACCTCATTGCGCCTCTTTTTTTCTTTGCGTCATGTGCTGTTTGGGGAGTATTTTTTGGAAGGGCCATCCTGCCTGACACTGCAGTGCCACTCCTAGATGGGCCAGGTGTTTGTGTCGGCCACTAGGGTCGCTTAGCTTAGTCGTCACACAGCTACCTCATTGCGCCTCTTTTTTTCTTTGCGTCATGTGCTGTTTGGGGAGTATTTTTTTGGAAGGGCAATCCTGCGTGACACTGCAGTGCCACTCCTAGATGGGCCAGGTGTTTGTGTCGGCCACTAGGGTCGCTTAGCTTACTCACACAGCTACCTCATTGCGCCTCTTTTTTTCTTTGCGCCATGTGCTGTTTGGGGAGTATTTTTTGGAAGGGCCATCCTGCCTGACACTGCAGTGCCACTCCTAGATGGGCCAGGTGTTTGTGTCGGCCACTAGGGTCGCTTAGCTTACTCACACAGCTACCTCATTGCGCCTCTTTTTTTCTTTGCGTCATGTGCTGTTTGGGGAGTGTTTTTTGGAAGGGCCATCCTGCCTGCCACTGCAGTGCCACTCCTAGATGGGCCAGGTGTTTGTGTCGGCCACTAGGGTCGCTTAGCTTACTCACACAACTACCTCATTGCGCCTCTTTTTTTCTTTGCGTCATGTGCTGTTTGGGGAGTATTTTTTGAAAGGGCCATCCTGCCTGACACTGCAGTGCCACTCCTAGATGGGCCAGGTGTTTGTGTCGGCCACTTGTGTCGCTTAGCTTAGCCATCCAGCGACCTCGGTGCAAATTTTAGGACTAAAAATAATATTGTGAGGTGTGAGGTGTTCAGAATAGACTGGAAATGAGTGTAAATTATGGTTATTGAGGTTAATAATACTATGGGATCAAAATGACCCCCAAATTCAATGATTTAAGCTGTTTTTTAGGGTTTTTTGAAAAAAAACACCCGAATCCAAAACACACCCGAATCCGACAAAAAAAATTCGGTGAGGTTTTGCCAAAACGCGTTCGAACCCAAAACATGGCCGCGGAACCGAACACAAAACCAAAACACAAAACCCGAAAAATTTCCGGTGCACATCACTGATATATATATATATATATATATATATATATATATATATATATATTATATATCTATATAATATATCTACACACAGAGTAAAAACCACAGCACTCACCGCACCAGAAGCGGGGCACAGCTATGCACTTACCACTCACAGGGTGGGGTGCATGTAACACTGCACTCTCCACCACAGAAGCGGGGTACACAGCTGTACTTACCACTCACAGGGCGGGGTGCATGTAGCCCATGACCACATCGCTCTAATAAATACAAACAGAGAACCCAGCACTCACCAAAGTAAACTCACTTATCCTCAACAATTCAATAAATAAATGATGGGGGTTTAGTTGGTGGATTGGCCAATGCACGGAAGCCTGTATACCGATTCAAGGTACCCCACCTTCATACAGGTCCTACACTATCACAGAGTCTTAAAACCTGACTACCTTTTGTCTGTTTCTTGCATGAACAATGTGAGTACTACTGGGGACATAAATGGCTTTGTGCACTTGGGTAGTACCTTGGTCAGCAGGTAGTATGGCACGGTATAGACTAACACTCACTTAGTAAGCCTTCAATAGCATACACATTGGGTACACTAGCAATATCTGCGTGTTTACTGTATGTAGAGTAGCCATATACAATTACATAGGAAGATAGCTGTGGTTACGTTAGACATAACAGTCTTAATTGATTAAATATGTTTAGAGGTGTACTGCTAGGCATTAACTTGCTGGTTAGTAATCTTCAACACTGAGTTTTAATTCAACTTTTAATCTATTTCTCACGACACATTGTGCACATTTGTCAAGCACTTTTCACTCTTGTTTTATAGTTGGAGCAGGTATTTTCTATATTCATTACACTCTCTATATTGCACATGTAGCTGTGTCAATCTTGACTCTCACATGGTGTTCACTGTGATTTATTCTGCATCATCTTGTGTTTTTTCCGCTAGGAGCAGCGGGCTAACAGCGGCGGTAGGGATGCCCGAGGTTACCTAGCAACCAGCGACGTCACTTCCTGGTAATGCGATGGGAACACCCACCGGAAACCCCGCCGAACGCCAGCTCCCGCAGCTCCGAGACTCGGTCTTCTCGTCACTAGCACATAAAAGGTAAGACTGTACACTGTTTAGGTTTGTTTTGTGTCACCCGCATATAGCCTTGAGAAAAGCGCCCTGCGTGGCGCTGAAACGTTGGCGCAATATGCCACTGATTTGATTTTTCAATACACTGATTTTTCACCAAGACCCTGGAGTGCCGCCTGTTCTTTGCACACTGGGAGTGGATGGATGCATACCCCACTCTAAAAGAACGTCACTGTTATATATATATATATATACATATGTAAGAGCAGAAGGGTCCGGCTCTCTCTCCTATTAACTTGCTGCGCCGGGTGCCCGCAACCAATATTAGTTATGCAGCAAGATGAAGCAGCACTCCAGGCGACTGGATAGACTTCTCTAAGCACATAGTTTCCATAGGTTACTTTTCAGTGCCGTTTAATGGAGCTGCACTTTCGTCAGGTATCAAAAAGATTGATTTTTTTGATACCTGACGAAAGTGCCACTCCATTAAACGGCACTGAAATGTTACCTATGGAAACTATGTGCTAGGAGTTGTTTATCCAGTCGCCAGGAATGCTGCTTCATCTTGCTGTGTGTATATATATATATATATATATATATAATACACACACATTTATAGACCACTGCAAGAAAATGGATTTGGACACCAATACTCTTTCTACCACATTCATGCACTTAACTTGAGAGCTTGTTGTTATTCAGGTACAATACCCTTTATTACATAACTCAGTTCAATATACTGCCATACCCAGGGTTTAGCCCTATAACCTGTTGAATTGTAATCAAACACCCTACTCATTGAGCTATTTTATCCTGCAAAAAAAACTATGGGCCTAATTCATCAAGAACAGCAGTTTCTGCAATCAAATAGTTGCCGCCCAGAAATAGAGAAAAACGCCCATCGTAAAAATTCCGAATGCATCGCAATACAAGGGGTGATCGCAAAACCATATGCAATTACAGGAACATCGAAGATTTTTCCTATCTGTGCCAGGCAAGGTCGTCCACAATTTTTGCTAAACAAGAGGCTAGAAGTGGTCATCGCTGATGTCAGAGACCTTCCTTAAAAACCCCTGGGTATGCCTGCGTATTTTCAGAAACACGCAGAAAATGGCGGGTTTCCACTAGAGATGAGCGCCTGAAATTTTTCGGGTTTTGTGTTTTGGTTTTGGGTTCGGTTCCGCGGCCGTGTTTTGGGTTCGAACGCGTTTTGGCAAAACCTCACCGAATTTTTTTTGTCGGATTCGGGTGTGTTTTGGATTCGGGTGTTTTTTTCAAAAAACACTAAAAAACAGCTTAAATCATAGAATTTGGGGGTCATTTTGATCCCAAAGTATTATTAACCTCAAAAACCATAATTTACACTCATTTTCAGTCTATTCTGAATACCTCACACCTCACAATATTATTTTTAGTCCTAAAATTTGCACCGAGGTCGCTGTGTGAGTAAGATAAGCGACCCTAGTGGCCGACACAAACACCGGGCCCATCTAGGAGTGGCACTGCAGTGTCACGCAGGATGTCCCTTCCAAAAAACCCTCCCCAAACAGCACATGACGCAAAGAAAAAAAGAGGCGCAATGAGGTAGCTGTGTGAGTAAGATTAGCGACCCTAGTGGCCGACACAAACACCGGGCCCATCTAGGAGTGGCACTGCAGTGTCACGCAGGATGTCCCTTCCAAAAAACCTGAACCACTAGCCATGAACATAGGCCAGGGCCTCAGCCGTTCCTTGCCACTCCGTGTGGTAAATGGCATATTGGCAAGTTTACGCTTCTCCTCCGACAATTTTATTTTAGGTTTTGGAGTCCTTTTTTTACTGATATTTGGTGTTTTGGATTTGACATGCTCTGTACTATGACATTGGGCATCGGCCTTGGCAGACGACGTTGCTGGCATTTCATCGTCTCGGCCATGACTAGTGGCAGCAGCTTCAGCACGAGGTGGAAGTGGATCTTGATCTTTCCCTAATTTTGGAACCTCAATATTTTTATTCTCCATATTTTAATAGGCACAACTAAAAGGCACCTCAGGTAAACAATGGAGATGGATGGATTGGATACTAGTATACAATTATGGACGGGCTGCCGAGTGCCGACACAGAGGTAGCCACAGCCGTGAACTACCGCACTGTACTGTGTCTGCTGCTAATATATAGACTGGTTGATAAAGAGATAGTATACTCGTAACTAGTATGTATGTATAAAGAAAGAAAAAAAAAACACGGTTAGGTGGTATATACAATTATGGACGGGCTGCCGAGTGCCGACACAGAGGTAGCCACAGCCGTGAACTACCGCACTGTACTGTGTCTGCTGCTAATATATAGACTGGTTGATAAAGAGATAGTATACTCGTAACTAGTATGTATGTATAAAGAAAGAAAAAAAAACCACGGTTAGGTCACTGGTATATACAATTATGGACGGGCTGCCGAGTGCCGACACAGAGGTAGCCACAGCCGTGAACTACCGCACTGTACTGTGTCTGCTGCTAATATATAGACTGGTTGATAAAGAGATAGTATACTCGTAACTAGTATGTATGTATAAAGAAAGAAAAAAAAACCACGGTTAGGTGGTATATACAATTATGGACGGGCTGCCGAGTGCCGACACAGAGGTAGCCACAGCCGTGAACTACCGCACTGTACTGTGTCTGCTGCTAATATATAGACTGGTTGATAAAGAGATAGTATACTCGTAACTAGTATGTATGTATAAAGAAAGAAAAAAAAACCACGGTTAGGTGGTATATACAATTATGGACGGGCTGCCGAGTGCCGACACAGAGGTAGCCACAGCCGTGAACTACCGCACTGTACTGTGTCTGCTGCTAATATATAGACTGGTTGATAAAGAGATAGTATACTCGTAACTAGTATGTATGTATAAAGAAAGAAAAAAAAACCACGGTTAGGTGGTATATACAATTATGGACGGGCTGCCGAGTGCCGACACAGAGGTAGCCACAGCCGTGAACTACCGCACTGTACTGTGTCTGCTGCTAATATATAGACTGGTTGATAAAGAGATAGTATACTCGTAACTAGTATGTATGTATAAAGAAAGAAAAAAAAACCACGGTTAGGTGGTATATACAATTATGGACGGGCTGCCGAGTGCCGACACAGAGGTAGCCACAGCCGTGAACTACCGCACTGTACTGTGTCTGCTGCTAATATATAGACTGGTTGATAAAGAGATAGTATACTCGTAACTAGTATGTATGTATAAAGAAAGAAAAAAAAACCACGGTTAGGTGGTATATACAATTATGGACGGGCTGCCGAGTGCCGACACAGAGGTAGCCACAGCCGTGAACTACCGCACTGTACTGTGTCTGCTGCTAATATATAGACTGGTTGATAAAGAGATAGTATACTCGTAACTAGTATGTATGTATAAAGAAAGAAAAAAAAAACACGGTTAGGTGGTATATACAATTATGGACGGGCTGCCGAGTGCCGACACAGAGGTAGCCACAGCCGTGAACTACCGCACTGTACTGTGTCTGCTGCTAATATATAGACTGGTTGATAAAGAGATAGTATACTCGTAACTAGTATGTATGTATAAAGAAAGAAAAAAAAACCACGGTTAGGTCACTGGTATATACAATTATGGACGGGCTGCCGAGTGCCGACACAGAGGTAGCCACAGCCGTGAACTACCGCACTGTACTGTGTCTGCTGCTAATATAGACTGGTTGATAAAGAGATAGTATACTACTAATATTATATACTGGTGGTCAGGTCACTGGTCACTAGTCACACTGGCAGTGGCACTCCTGCAGCAAAAGTGTGCACTGTTTAATTTTAATATAATATTATGTACTCCTGGCTCCTGCTATAACCTATAACTGGCACTGCAGTAGTGCTCCCCAGTCTCCCCCACAATTATAAGCTGTGTGAGCTGAGCAGTCAGACAGATATATATAATATTATATATAGATAATAGATGATGCAGCACACTGGCCTGAGCCTGAGCAGTGCACACAGATATGGTATGTGACTGACTGAGTCACTGTGTGTATCGCTTTTTTCAGGCAGAGAACGGATATATTAAATAAACTGCACTGTGTGTCTGGTGGTCACTCACTATATAATATATTATGTACTCCTGGCTCCTGCTATAACCTATAACTGGCACTGCAGTAGTGCTCCCCAGTCTCCCCCACAATTATAAGCTGTGTGAGCTGAGCAGTCAGACAGATATATATAATATTATATATAGATAATAGATGATGCAGCACACTGGCCTGAGCCTGAGCAGTGCACACAGATATGGTATGTGACTGACTGAGTCACTGTGTGTATCGCTTTTTTCAGGCAGAGAACGGATATATTAAATAAACTGCACTGTGTGTCTGGTGGTCACTCACTATATAATATATTATGTACTCCTGGCTCCTGCTATAACCTATAACTGGCACTGCAGTAGTGCTCCCCAGTCTCCCCCACAATTATAAGCTGTGTGAGCTGAGCAGTCAGACAGATATATATAATATTATATATAGATAATAGATGATGCAGCACACTGGCCTGAGCCTGAGCAGTGCACACAGATATGGTATGTGACTGAGTCACTGTGTGCTGTGTATCGCTTTTTTCAGGCAGAGAACGGATTATAAATAAAAGTGGTGGTCACTGGTCACTATCAGCAAAACTCTGCACTGTACACTACTGAGTACTCCTAATGCTCCCCAAAATTAGTAAATCAAGTGTCTAAACGGAGAGGACGCCAGCCACGTCCTCTCCCTATCAATCTCAATGCACGTGTGAAAATGGCGGCGACGCGCGGCTCCTTATATAGAATCCGAGTCTCGCGATAGAATCCGAGCCTCGCGAGAATCCGACAGCGTCATGATGACGTTCGGGCGCGCTCGGGTTAACCGAGCAAGGCGGGAAGATCCGAGTCGCTCGGACCCGTGAAAAAAAACATGAAGTTCTGGCGGGTTCGGATTCAGAGAAACCGAACCCGCTCATCTCTAGTTTCCACACAGAAACGCCAGCTTCCTGTCGCTCAAACAGTGGCTGCATTGTGATCACAATGTGTACACATTTTCTGTCGCTGTTTTTGCTAGCACGTGTGTAATGCGAACGCTGTGCATGTGCAGTTGTTCGATAATCGTCCAGATTGCGAATCGCAAATTTTGTGATCTAACCTGAATGAGGCACCATGAACACTATATGAAGTTACTGATACTTTGTAAAAAAAATAATCAGCATTGTAATTGAGCAGATCTATGGGGGTAATTCAGAGTTGATCGCAGCAGCAAATTTGTTAGCAGTTAGGCAAAACCATGGGGGTCATTCCGAGTTGATCGCATGCTGCCGATTTTCACAGCGCAGTGATCAGGTTACTACTGCACATGTGTATGCACCGCAATGCGCAGGTGCATCGTACGGGTACAAACAGCATTGTTGCTGTGCAATGCTTCTAGCGTCGATTCCATTCGCTCAACCGTTCGCAAGGATATTGACAGAAAGAGGGCGTTTATGGGTGTCAACTGATCGTTTTCAGGGAGTGGTAGGGAAAACGCAGGCGTGTCCAGGCGTTTGCAGGGTCGGTGTCTGACGTCAATTCCGGGACCAGACAGGCTGAAGTCATCGCAAAAGCTGAGTAAGTTCAGACCTACTCTGAAATGGCAAAAAACTTTTTCGGCCTGCTCGGCTGCACATGCGATCGCACACTTGCAAAGCGAAAATACACTCCCCCGTGGGGGTGACAATGCGTTTGCACGGCTGCAAAAAGTAGCTAGCGAACTATCAACTCGGAATGAGGGACCATGTGCACTGCAGGTGGAGCAGATATAACATTTGCAGAGAGAGTTAGAATTGGGTGGGTTATTTTGTTTCTGTGCAGGGTAAATAATACTGGCTGCTTTATTTTTACACTGCAATTTAGATTTCAGATTGAACACACGCCACCCAAATCTAATAGGCCCTACACACTGGGCGATAATACTGTAAGATATGAACGATCTTGTTCATTAATGAACGAGATACTGTTCATATCTTTGAGTGTGGAGACACCAGCGATGAACGATGCGCGGCCCTGTGCTCGTTCGTCGCTGGTGCCCGTCGCCTGTGCATGCAGGCCAATATGGACGGTCTCGTTCATATTTGCCTGCACTTCTATAGAGCCGGGTCACCAGTCAGCTGTATCCGCCGTCGGGCAGCTCGGCGGCGGATCGCTCAATGTGTAGGGCCCTTTACTCTCGCTGCACATGTTATATCTGCCCCCTCTACAGTGCACATGGTTTTGCCCAACTGCTAACAAATTTGCTGCTGCAATCAACTCTAAATTACCCCCTATGTAGTGTGCAGCCACACAGCCAATCTTTTGCAGCCACACACTACATAGATCTAATCAGCCGCAATACTGGTCATTTTTTTCACAAAGTAAAAGGTAAGCTTCAAATAGTTAGAATTTTGTAGCTAAGAATTATCTACCGTATTATGCATGGGCAGATAGCTTTATTAATAGATTGTCTGACTGCAATGCCACAGGCAATGGGTTCATATATCAGCATCTTATAATGCAATAAAGAACAGTGTGACTGAATAACAAAGAAATCTCAAGTTGAGTTCATGAATGTTATATAGGTATTAGCGACAGAAGGGGTCAGGGTAGAAGACCGGGGCGGTCAGGAGATGTTTGGCTTCAAAAAGGGGGGATGCTGCAAGTGAAAGTAATTGAAACATATAATTAAAATGTGCCATCAACAGCACCCCCTACCCTGCAGCGCTATGTGCAGTGCCCCCTCCGCACACACCTAGGTCTGGCTCTGGCAGAGAGAGTTAGATTTGGGTGGGGTGTGTTTAAACTGAAATCTAAATTGCAGTGTAAAAATAAAGCAGCCAGTATTTACCCTGCACAGAAACAATATAACTAGATCTGCCCCACCTGCAGTGCAGCATGATTTTTGATTGACAGGCAGAGGCATTCACCTTTTGTGGTCCCCCCGCAAAAAATGTGGGCACATGCGCAGGACGGGCGCATCCTTTTTACCATTTTTGCGGTCGGATTGCGTTTTGCGATCCAACCTGTCTCATAGAGATGTAAATTTGAAATGTCTATATGTAAGTAAATATTAATCCATAGTTCTTGGCGTTACCTGAGGAGCACCTGTAGCAGATACGGTAAAAAGTGACAGTAGCATTTTTGTAGTTTATTCAATTCTACACACTGAAGGTGCAATAGAAATTTTGATCCGATTGTCTGTTTGGGTGTCATCGCTCCCAGAATGCAAGCCACTCATTGGTAATGATGTCATTATGTCAACCCCCTTTTCATCCCCTTAGGGGAGGTGTATTAAAATTCTTATTACGTAGTTTTCCTATTTCCCACCTGAAGAATACCTATATTACATTTCAGCTTCCTAACAGATCGGGAAGTAAGAGAATTAGTGAGAAGTCAGTGAGTGAGTGCTTTCGCATTTATATAAATATTGATTGGTGTGTCCTGATGATGGGGAAGAGCAACCCAAAAACGTTGACCATTAAAGCACCGTTTGTCACTTTGTGAGAGGAGTCTAAGAGTGCCACCTTACTGCATGTGTGGATATATGGGGCTGGCTGGTCTTCATCAAGGGGTCTGAATGACGAAACGCGTTGGACAACCTGGCAGTGACCTCATACCAAGTTAAGCTAAAATCTCTTTATATTTTTTAACTGGTATTATATTGTATTGTGTATATTGTTTTTATCCCATTTTTTAAAGAGTTTTTTCTGCTCAAATTTTATCTTAATTCAATTTTTATGTCTTAAAATTGTACTTAATAAATGTTTTTATAGAGCCACCCTTTCTGATTATTCTTTTAGCACAAATTATATTATATATTATATAGTTTTATCCAACTATTTCTACTGCATCTCTCTTAGACACCACTGGTCGCTATATCCCCCACCCCCCCTGTGTGTTTTATATATATATATATATATATATATATATATATATGGAAAAAAGTGAAAACAGCGCCTTCTAGTGTAGTATATAAATATCTTTTGAACCTTCACCAGTTAAAATGACACCCTTGTAATGCACAAGTACCGTCATAAATGGATAAAACCACTTTTTAAGAACACACGATGCAGATTGGATTAGTTTGGACAGGCTTCATATTCAGTTCCCAAACCACAAGGACCTTCTAGTACTTGATGATCTCACACATGGAAATAGGAAAGAAGGTAACCAAAATAGTGTGATAACATTTAACACAAATTTAATGGTTTACAAGATATATCAAATGCCCGTACATGAAATAAATATAAAGGTAGCTTATCTGGCATACAGTTGATAGAATCTGGTCAATAGTACCCAACGCATTTCGTCCTTCTGGCGTTTCTGGCCTGGACTTCATCAGGAGTGTGATGTCCTGTTCCTCTATGCATTTATTTATACCCATTCTAATGGGATAATTGGGAGGTGTGTTTTCCGCCTCACTGCTGATTTTTACATCACTTCCGGGGGTAGCATAATAAACAAACATTGCTTCCTATTGCCACCACTTCCGGGTTATTCTTACATCACTTCCGGGGGTGGCATAATAAACAAACATTACTCCCTGTTGCCATATTCTCCCGAGAGCGTCATGACATCCTTAAGCGTCCATAGCAACTCACGCGAGTGTGCAGCCGCTCATCCCGCTATCGTTGCCATGTCAACGCATTGTTGACAGCATGGGAAGGAAAACAGCAATCTGACAAACTTTGAAAAACAAGCATTGAAACAGTTGAAAAAAAACACAGATATAGTTCTAAGACAGGCAGACAAGGGTGGAGGCCTGGTAGTTCTGAACAGAACAGATTATGAAAAAGAGGCATGGCGACTATTAAACGACACTGACTCCTATTCCAAGTTAAAGAAAGATCCTACAGCCGATTTTGTTGAAGAACTGAGACCCTTACTCATTGAGGCATTACATAAGGGCATTATAAATAAAGATGAATACCAATTCCTTATTAAAAATCATCCCATTATTCCAATCTTTTACTTTTTACCAAAAATTCACAAACAACTTGTCAATTCACCTGGTAGACCAATAGTGGAGGATAGATTCCCTTAACAGCCAACCTTTCAGAATATGTTGAAGTTTTTTTAAAGAAATATGTACCGTTTTTTACATCATATGTGAAGGACACTACATCCATACTTCGAATATTGAAGGATGTGGAATGGAAGGAAGGTTACACCTGGTTGACTATCGATGTGCAGTCTTTGTACACTTCCATTATTCATAAAAAGGGAATTGAATCATGTAAGGAATTCCTCAAGGATGATGTGGAGATCACAGAGGAACACAAGAATTTTATATGTATTTTAATAAATTTTATCCTCACTCACAATTATTTTAAATTCCTTGATCAATTTTTTTATCCAAATATGTGGGACAGCAATGGGGACAGTTTTTGCCCCCCAGTTTTGCAAATTTGCACATGGGGAGTTGGGAACAGAAATATATCTATAACAATAACCCCTTTGCACATAATTTAATTCTTTTTAAACGGTACATTGACAATATTCTGATCATCTGGAAAGGTACAGAAGAAACTTTTCTGCAATTCATTTCGTATATTAGTGATAATGACTATAATCTAACATTTACTTTAAAAAAAGTCAGGTGGAAATTGACTACTTGGACCTTGTTCTGCGAGGGGAAGGAAATAGGATTGAAACAATGAACTTTATCAAGAAAATGGACTCCAATTCGTATATACATTATAAGAGTGGCCATGCTTCTCATTGGAAGACTAATATCCCTTATTCCCAATTTTGCCGAGTAAAGAGAAATTGTAGTAAGGATGAACACTCTGAACAACAAATTCAACTGTATGCCAAACGTTTTGAGGATAGAAGGTATCCGAGGAGTTTGACAGAGGATGCTATAAGAAAAACTGTTTTAAAACACCGAGATGAACTGCTCTTATATAAAAACAAGGATGATCACGGCAATGGTATCAGTTTCATCACCCAGTACAATGATCGTGAGAAAGATATAAGATGAATCTTCACAAAACACTGGAACCTATTAAAAATGGATCCTATCTTAGATGGAATTTTATCAGAAAAACCAAGAATTATATTCAAAAAAGCAAGAAGCCTGAAGGATCAACTGGCACCCAGCATGCTCACTATGAAGAAAGTAGAAAAGAGAGGAATCTTTGACAGTCAATTAAAAGGGTTTTTCAAGTGCAACCACTGTAATATTTGCAAATTTGCACATCCCAACACACACACAATCATGTATTTTAATGACTCTAGGTCATTCCCTATCTCTAATTTTATAAATTGTAACACCACCTGGGTCATTTATGTTTTAGAATGTTCATGTAACCTCAAATATGTGGGCAAAACGAAAAGACCGCTGAAAATAAGAATCCAGGAACATGTAAGAAGTATCAGAAACAAAGTCGATACACATACCATTCCAAGACATTTTAAATCCTTTGATGCCTCAGATACTAGCTGCCTCAAATTCAAAGCTATTGAACTAGTCCAGCTAGGCCCAAGAAGGGGGATTGTGAAAACAAATGATCCAAACGGGAAATATACAGGATCTTTGAATTGAATACATTGTCTCCACACAGTCTGAACGATAGTTATGAAATAGCAACCTTTTTATGAGCCTTTTATTCTTCTTCTATGAAACTAAGCCTTTTAGAATTCCTCATTCTTTATACATCACCATGTTTTTAATGTTATTTTTTAAGATGTCTCCCCGGTATTTGTTTTTATTCATTATATGTATTTATATTATCTGTACTTGATTTTATTATCATTTATGCAGACGATTTTATCTGAATATGGTCCTCTATGTATTGTCTCTTGAATGAGTGCTACAATAAGATGGCGAACGCTGGTGTGATTTCCTGGACACGGCCCGCCTTCGTTCTGGCCGAGGAGGCGGCACTGTGACCGCTGTATCCCTCATACTGATGGAGGTGGGACGGGACGGGACTTTAACCAGCACATAGAATTACTACCGCTCACGCTGCAGAGGTGACGTCACGCAGTCAACAACGCGTTGACATGGCAACGATAGTGGGATGAGCGGCTGCACACTCGCGTGAGTTGCTATGGACGTTTAAGGACGTCATGACGCTCTCAGTAGAATATGGCAACAGGGAGTAATGTTTGTTTATTATGCCACTCTCGGATGTGATGTAAGTGATGTAAGAATAACCCGGAAGTGGTGGCAATAGGAAGAATGTTTGTTTATTATGCTACCCCCGGAAGTGGTTTTATCCACTTATGATGGTACTTGTGCATTACAAGGGTGTCATTTTAACTGGTGAAGGTTCAAAAGATATTTATATACTACACTAGAAGGCGCTGTTTTCACTTTTTTCCAGATCCAATAAGACAGACCAATTGAACATCGGTCACCAGGATTACGGCTGCCACCCTTTAAACAGGGAGTGTGGACTAGAGACAGAAAGTCAGACATTATAGTTGTCTCAGGACTAAGACTCTTCTTGACTTACTTATTCGGTGCAGCGATGAGTGCCACCTATATACTGAGATAGATATATATATATATATACACAACATTGAAAAAATACAGCGGCACTCGGTGTCCTTAAATCATATATTCAAGACATCAACAGTGACACCAACGTTTCGGGACCACACTGCCCCTTTGTCCAGGTGAGTGTCAACTGCATTCAAGTAAATGTTTTTTTTCACGATACTTGACATCCCTTGGATTATACTTTATTGTTGGTTTATCTAAAAACCTTTGAAAATTCCATATAAGACGCTTTCATTTTCTTGCAGCCCACACAAGACTTAGACCTTGATTATTCGGCACAGTTGGAATTTTGAGTTTGACATGCCTTCTCTAGAGGGACTTGCTTCAAGAAAATTTGGATCTAAGGTATATTTCATGTATCAAAGTGATTGTTACAAACTATTTGCTCTTCTTACATCAGCAGAAAATAAGATTATTCCCAACAATTTCATCTACTTCTGCTATATTCACTACGTGAGTTTGACTGTATGAGTTTGAGTTTATGAAGACTGCTCTAGAAATACAGAATTGGGCGCTAGTGTTTAAATCGGATGTTAGCCGAACGTTCCTGGGGCTTGGTTCCTCTGCCACCACTTTAATACAACAAGAAAAAAACAGAGACTGGAACTGCGCTTAACATTCAATTAAAGATTTTATTCACTCCCACAATAAAATAAATATATATATGTATGTTCATACAATCACCGGCCGGATTTCATATACTGCACAGATCATAAATATGAACCTTCAATGCCTCTATAGCGCCTAATTGATATACGTTTTTAAGATATTTCTGTATATCAATTAGGCGCTATAGAGGCATTGAAGGTTCATATTTATGATCTGTGCAGTATATGAAATCCGGCCTGTGATTGTATGAACATACATATATATATTTCTTTTATTGTGGGAGTGAATAAAATCTTTAATTGAATGTTAAGAGCAGTTCCAGTCTCTGTTTTTTTGCTCTAGAAATAGTTTCTATTATGGAATGGATATTATTGTATGTGTTATGTATGTTTTTATGTTGTTTTAGTAAAGTATATTCTTTATTGAAAATGTTGTTATTCCTTCACCTTCGCACGGACCACAGACCACCCATCAGACCAGCTATCAAGAAGAAATCTACATACTACCCACCAGAACAAATATGTCCAGAAGTTCAGATATTTCAAAAACTAGTTGCAAAAGAATTTGATATTATTCACACCAATAAAAAACATCGCCACTCAAATATGACGTATCAAGAAAGAAAGGCCATGAGGGAGATACAAACATGGCAGGATGTCCTAATCAAGCCCTCGGACAAAGGAGGTAATATTGTGATCTGGCCAAAAACAGACTATATTAAAGAAGCATTGCGCCAATTAGAATCCACTGACTGTTACAAAAGGATACTTCTTAACCCCCTGGATAACTACATGTCGGTCTACTCTAAAATTATCACTCAGGCCCGAGAACAAGGAGTAATTACAAAACAAGAATATGAATACTTGCATATTCAGAATCCAAAAATTCCTACATATTACATGCTGCCAAAAGTGCACAAAAATATTCTAAATCCACCTGGACGACCAATAGTATCAGGTATAGGAGGATTAACTGAAAAGGCTAGCATCTTTCTGGATTTGCACCTCAGACATCTTGTACTGGGTCTTCCCTCATATATACAAGACACAGCAGATATACTTAGGAAACTGCATGACGTGAAATTGGAGGACAACCAATACTTAGTCTCATTAGACGTAGAAGCGCTATATACCTCAATTGGTCACACAGAAGGTATAGCAGCAGTCGAATATTTTCTGCACAATGAAGGCTGGGAGGAATTTCATACTTTTCTGATCAAACTGTTGCACTTTGTATTGCATTATAATTTCTTTGTATTTAATGACAGGTTTTACCTCCAAACACGGGGTACTGCTATGGGGGCGGCCTGTGCGCCCACCTATGCGAACATCTTCTTAGGATGGTGGGAGAAAGAATTCGTCTTCAAGGATACCCATGATGATTTTACATCTAATATCATTATGTGGACAAGATATATAGATGATATCTTCTTGATATGGGAAGGGGACCTACAACTGTTACATCAGTTCATAGAGTGCCTAAATGACAATAATCTCAATCTTCATCTCACCCATAACATCAGCCAAACGGAGCTACCATTTCTGGATTTAATGCTATACAAGGACTCAGAGGGAATGATCGCCACAAGTCTGTACCGTAAAACTACCGCGACAAACACCTTGCTGCACCAGACTAGTTCACACTTTCATCCCACCATAGAAAATATACCAAAAGGAGAATTCTTGCGTCTACGCAGGAACTGCTCAGATGATCACAAATTCAAAAAACAGAGCATAGAACTGGCCCAACGACTACGTGAAAGAGGGTACAGTAATACTTCCATAAAAAAAGCTTCTCGGAATGCAGAGATTGTCTCCAGGGATGACATTATCTTCAAGAAGAGAGAAACTACACAAAACGCAAATACTATCAGATTCGTGGGTAACTACTGCCATGAATGGAAGGAAGTCAGTGAAGCAATACAAAAACATTGGCATGTATTGCATACTGACCCCGACTTATCAGAAAAACTCGGTACACGTGTCTCTATGAGCTGGCGAAGGTCCAGAAATTTAAAAGACCATCTGGTTCAAAGTCATTTTCAAAGAATACCTACAAAGAAAATCACCACAACAGGAACATATCCCTGTGGTAAATGCAAAGCTTGCAGACATATTGAAGTAGTGAAGGAAGTAAAAGACAAATATGGGACAGAATTCAAAATTAATGACTATATAAATTGTCTGACTGAAGGTGTCATTTATTGCATCAAATGCAGTTGTGACAAGAAATATGTGGGTATGACCACTCGCCCACTGAAACAACGTGTCTTAGAACACATTGGGACTATACGTAATGCCACCTCTGATAAAAGAAAGATGAAACCACTCACTACAGTAGCACGCCACTTTTACCAACACCATGATAACAGATGGGAGGATCTCAAGGTCTTCGGACTTGAAAAAATCAAACTCGGAATACGTGGTGGAAGTTTGACAGACATCCTTTTGAAGAAAGAATGTGAGTGGATTTTCAAGTTAGGCACCATTCACCCTTTTGGTATGAATGAAAACATCAATTATGGAGTTTTCTTAAACTAAATACGGCAATCCCAGTGCTCGAACATCCCCCTTTTTTTCCTCTTTTTTTTTTTTTTTTTTCTCCTTTCTCCTTCCTCTTGTCTTTCTTTTTCTTCTTCTTCTTCTTCTTCTTTCTCTTTCTTTTTACCCCCCTTTCCCTATAAAAATGTAACTACTAAATGCACATTTTGTACATATACTATAATTAATTCACAATATAGCCCACAACCACCAATGATTTTATTAATGAATTTTATAAAAATTAAATTTTAATAATATCTATTATATTTTTCAATTAATTAATTCTCTTACAATCACTTGTCCCCACAATAACAAATTTTCCGCCCCCTCCCCCTTCCAAAAAACCAACCACCCACACCCCCCAACAACCCCCCCCCTCCCCCTAAAAATAATCCCTTCCTCCCTTTCCTCTCCCCCCCCTTTTTTTCCCCCTCACGCCCCCCCCCCCTCCCGCCCCCCCCCCCCCACTTATAAGCATTCTTATAATTTTAACTTTCACAAATATGTTTTTTTAAACACAATTGCATATCATTATCATAACAAATAATCTGACACTTTTAGGTCTCAGCAGTCACGATCACTTATTCACCAATTTACTATATCTATACCCCATTTTTAAATTCATATATTTATATATATAAGAAAATAACCTTTTATAAAAATTGTAACTGTATTTCCCTCTTATTATGAATATAATTCCTTCTTATTATGTATATAATTACTCTAATACTGGCACAAGCACATTAAGTGCTGTGCATGCTTTTAACAATCTGTGTCTTCCACTTTTTCAAAGTTTTATACTGTAATTAACTGTTCCACAAATGATATTATCACTATATCCTTATCCTCTGCAAACATCAACCAAAAGAATTAATTTTATCAGCTCTTTTTTTAATTAAAATAACCATATGATCGCTCATCTTATTGCTCAATGGTCCCTCTAACTGTCAATCAGGACACACCATCCTATGGGAACCTGCAAATACGATACTGACTATGATAGGCCAAATTACCTATCAATCTATTGCTTAGAGCCAATCAGCACACAGTATCACCAATATAAGGACCAACCAATAGGCTAGAACCTACTGACGCCCTGTGACCAAGCTTCATGCGAAACGTACGTCAGGAGACTACATCCTCACGGTCACGTGGTGCGCACACGTGACCGCAACGAGCCGCTCTCGGCTAAGTCCGTCGCCTAGGGAACCAGAACAACAGGAAGCACAGTGCGGCCGGAGCCCGGCAACAAGCCCAACGTGGGCAGACGCGGGCGGACGCGGCCGGCACCTTCCAGACATCAGGATCTCCCTCTCCATACAAGTAGGATCTAAACCAAAAAATTGTATATCAGGTTTGGATATTTATTATTTATGCATCAGCGCATGGACAGGTATTTATCAAAATCCTACCTATATGTTACACAGACTGCTATACAAAATTGAGTGACACTAATTATCAACAGTAAAGGAATAAGTACCAAACTGCATTGGGGTCCATATCCTTATCAAAAAAGCAGATGTGGATACATCTGTTAAACCTTGGACCCCATTTAAAAACAAAAACAAAACGCCTTCTTTCTTTTCCTTTACACTGCATATGAATACATACTGTGTCAACTCAGTTGATATTAACTCGCTGTTGGTTTTTGAGAATTGTATTTTTCATTGCTCAGGTGATTTTCAGAATTTATAGTGTAACTACGCATGCAATCTGTGGCTTTGGAGACCAAATTTGGAGGTTCCCTTCTTTTGCATGATTATAATAATATCATTTATTCAATGTCAGATTTATATGCATGTGATAATTATGCAACATAGAGGTCTTTTCCCTATGTATACTGCGACGACTTAAGCCCTGACTATTTAGATGGGTATTTAAACCTTGAGTATACCTTATCATCTGTGATAAGAAATCCCCCCCTTCTTTTCACATCAAACCAGCTGTGTTTCTCTCAAACTTGTGGCTCATACGACATTAATAATTGGCTCTTATCTGTGCCCAATTTTGGACACAGCGTGACAAGGGTGAGCATAAGGTCTGCGGTCATACCCCGCTGGAGATGCCCAATCTCATCTGATCTTGGAAGCCAAGCAGTGGAGGGCCGGGTTAAGTACTTGGATAGGAGACTACTAAGGAACACCCTGGTACTGCAAATATTTGCCGCCCACCTGTCACTATTAATAGAGCACTATCTTATGTCTCGGTTATGACCTATGATTCAATCATCTGCTAGGATTAAAATTCCCAATTGGGATATATAGCAGTTTACAAATGACGGTCATTTTTCCAACAAATGAGCAACCTATAATCACAGACTGATCCACAGCTGGATATACCCATCTCGGCCAGAATTAGGTATTGGTACCTTGTATCCTGTACATCATTCCCCATATTTTCGCAAAGTCACTATTTAAACATATACTGGCGCCATTTTGAACTCCCCAATAATCATTTTTAATGAGAATTAATAAAAATTTTGTATTTTAGCTAGCTATTTTTTGACATTGAGTCGTACAATATTATCTGTATATGAGTGCTTCCCAAAAAGAGTCTTCTTTTTTCTTTTCAAAGTTCACACCATGTTTAACTGACTCGGGGGAGCACCACTGATGGGTAGTCTTTTGATACAAAAAGGAATGTGTTACCGTACGTATCTGCTCCCCGAAATAAGGATTTGAACCCTAAATTTTATTATCAGTATTTACAGATAACTATCATTATACATATACACCATAAGACCAGTGCGGTTTCCAATCTTTGTCTCTCAAATAACTGTACTTGTGACTGGTCACCAGTCTTCTCGGAAACATCTGCACGGTAATATAAAGGCAACGGATATTCCTTCTTTAGGAAATCTCTGTTCCTTATTATTATTTTTTCTCTCTATCTCTTTTCTTCGGGAGTTCTCTCATGAAATATGAGTTTTAATCTTAAACAAGAGCTGAGTTTAAGACGCAAAAATAAGGATAATCTAGATGATATCTTTCCGAGTGAAATCACAGATAATGAACCTCACATTAGTTGGGAATCTGACTTTCACAAACTGAATGGGCTGCTACGTAAACAAATTAGGACCACTTGGGACCTCACAACTCTGGAAAATTATATTAAAAATAAAATATCGCCCAGAGGCCTTCGTCCAAGAATCTTTCCGGCATTCGATTTAGCGAGTGAAAATTTAAAGAAGGAATGGGAAAATACTCTCCTAAAGTGTTCAAGCGATCTTATGAACATTTTAACTAAACATAACAACTTGATACTGGAGGAATGCGAACGTGATTTGGAAGACCTGGGTAAAAAATTAGAAACTTGGGAAAAGGACTTACAATTCCAGAAGTGCTTTGAACATAACAAACAAGAATTACAGGCATATGAACAATCCATCATAGATCGTAAACGAACAAAATACGCCAGAGACAAAAAGGACTTTGCCTCGGGAAGAGTTTTCAAATGGCAAAGGTCTAACTGGAAAAGAAATACAACCCAATATACAGGTGAATATTCATCCTCAGAGGCGGAAACATCTGGAACAGAAGACACTGCTGACTACATACCCGACAAACATCTGGGATCCAGAGGACAAACAAGTAGCAGCCAATACAATCCCCCCCCTCTACTACCTCTTCCACTTCTTTTTTAGGGAACCCCCGAACAGGGAGGGTACGGGGAAGACAAAGAGGAGGAAGACGAGGAGGGGGCGGAAGAGGAAGAAGAGGCCAGCAGCAATGGGATTTCTCACCCCCTCTGACCCGAAACACACAGAGGAGATGACAACCACCAGTCTCTTGACTATGGTGGAAAACACACAACATGATAATAAACTTAAAATCATCAATCTCTCCGAACATATACTTACGGATGCACAAAAATCCATACTAAGTAAAGGTCTGACATTTTCTCCCACAGGACACTTTGAAAGGTTCAGATGGGAGAAGGACCTGAAACTATTTGGAAGGAAATTAATATTGACAAAACTCTACAGTGATAAAACAACTCCCACTACTACAAGAGGAGAAACCCCAGAAACAGAAGAAACCGCAATCCCAGATCTTCAAGCAATGGAGGAAGAAGCACTGGCTGCATTACATGAATTACAGCAAGACCAATATGGGTCAAATCGCACGGACCACAGACCACCCATCAGACCAGCTATCAAGAAGAAATCTACATACTACCCACCAGAACAAATATGTCCAGAAGTTCAGATATTTCAAAAACTAGTTGCAAAAGAATTTGATATCATTCACACCAATAAAAAACATCGCCACTCAAATATGACGTATCAAGAAAGAAAGGCCATGAGGGAGATACAAACATGGCAGGATGTCCTAATCAAGCCCTCGGACAAAGGAGGTAATATTGTGATCTGGCCAAAAACAGACTATATTAAAGAAGCATTGCGCCAATTAGAATCCACTGACTGTTACAAAAGGATACTTCTTAACCCCCTGGATAACTACATGTCGGTCTACTCTAAAATTATCACTCAGGCCCGAGAACAAGGAGTAATTACAAAACAAGAATATGAATACTTGCATATTCAGAATCCAAAAATTCCTACATATTACATGCTGCCAAAAGTGCACAAAAATATTCTAAATCCACCTGGACGACCAATAGTATCAGGTATAGGAGGATTAACTGAAAAGGCTAGCATCTTTCTGGATTTGCACCTCAGACATCTTGTACTGGGTCTTCCCTCATATATACAAGACACAGCAGATATACTTAGGAAACTGCATGACGTGAAATTGGAGGACAACCAATACTTAGTCTCATTAGACGTAGAAGCGCTATATACCTCAATTGGTCACACAGAAGGTATAGCAGCAGTCGAATATTTTCTGCACAATGAAGGCTGGGAGGAATTTCATACTTTTCTGATCAAACTGTTGCACTTTGTATTGCATTATAATTTCTTTGTATTTAATGACAGGTTTTACCTCCAAACACGGGGTACTGCTATGGGGGCGGCCTGTGCGCCCACCTATGCGAACATCTTCTTAGGATGGTGGGAGAAAGAATTCGTCTTCAAGGATACCCATGATGATTTTACATCTAATATCATTATGTGGACAAGATATATAGATGATATCTTCTTGATATGGGAAGGGGACCTACAACTGTTACATCAGTTCATAGAGTGCCTAAATGACAATAATCTCAATCTTCATCTCACCCATAACATCAGCCAAACGGAGCTACCATTTCTGGATTTAATGCTATACAAGGACTCAGAGGGAATGATCGCCACAAGTCTGTACCGTAAAACTACCGCGACAAACACCTTGCTGCACCAGACTAGTTCACACTTTCATCCCACCATAGAAAATATACCAAAAGGAGAATTCTTGCGTCTACGCAGGAACTGCTCAGATGATCACAAATTCAAAAAACAGAGCATAGAACTGGCCCAACGACTACGTGAAAGAGGGTACAGTAATACTTCCATAAAAAAAGCTTCTCGGAATGCAGAGATTGTCTCCAGGGATGACATTATCTTCAAGAAGAGAGAAACTACACAAAACGCAAATACTATCAGATTCGTGGGTAACTACTGCCATGAATGGAAGGAAGTCAGTGAAGCAATACAAAAACATTGGCATGTATTGCATACTGACCCCGACTTATCAGAAAAACTCGGTACACGTGTCTCTATGAGCTGGCGAAGGTCCAGAAATTTAAAAGACCATCTGGTTCAAAGTCATTTTCAAAGAATACCTACAAAGAAAATCACCACAACAGGAACATATCCCTGTGGTAAATGCAAAGCTTGCAGACATATTGAAGTAGTGAAGGAAGTAAAAGACAAATATGGGACAGAATTCAAAATTAATGACTATATAAATTGTCTGACTGAAGGTGTCATTTATTGCATCAAATGCAGTTGTGACAAGAAATATGTGGGTATGACCACTCGCCCACTGAAACAACGTGTCTTAGAACACATTGGGACTATACGTAATGCCACCTCTGATAAAAGAAAGATGAAACCACTCACTACAGTAGCACGCCACTTTTACCAACACCATGATAACAGATGGGAGGATCTCAAGGTCTTCGGACTTGAAAAAATCAAACTCGGAATACGTGGTGGAAGTTTGACAGACATCCTTTTGAAGAAAGAATGTGAGTGGATTTTCAAGTTAGGCACCATTCACCCTTTTGGTATGAATGAAAACATCAATTATGGAGTTTTCTTAAACTAAATACGGCAATCCCAGTGCTCGAACATCCCCCTTTTTTTCCTCTTTTTTTTTTCTTCTCCTTTCTCCTTCCTCTTGTCTTTCTTTTTCTTCTTCTTCTTCTTCTTCTTTCTCTTTCTTTTTACCCCCCTTTCCCTATAAAAATGTAACTACTAAATGCACATTTTGTACATATACTATAATTAATTCACAATATAGCCCACAACCACCAATGATTTTATTAATGAATTTTATAAAAATTAAATTTTAATAATATCTATTATATTTTTCAATTAATTAATTCTCTTACAATCACTTGTCCCCACAATAACAAATTTTCCGCCCCCTCCCCCTTCCAAAAAACCAACCACCCCCCCCCCCCAACAACCCCCCCCCCTCCCCCTAAAAATAATCCCTTCCTCCCTTTCCTCTCCCCCCCCTTTTTTTCCCCCTCACGCCCCCCCCCCTCCCGCCCCCCCCCACTTATAAGCATTCTTATAATTTTAACTTTCACAAATATGTTTTTTTAAACACAATTGCATATCATTATCATAACAAATAATCTGACACTTTTAGGTCTCAGCAGTCACGATCACTTATTCACCAATTTACTATATCTATACCCCATTTTTAAATTCATATATTTATATATATAAGAAAATAACCTTTTATAAAAATTGTAACTGTATTTCCCTCTTATTATGTATATAATTCCTTCTTATTATGTATATAATTACTCTAATACTGGCACAGGCACATTAAGTGCTGTGCATGCTTTTAACAATCTGTGTCTTCCACTTTTTCAAAGTTTTATACTGTAATTAACTGTTCCACAAATGATATTATCACTATATCCTTATCCTCTGCAAACATCAACCAAAAGAATTAATTTTATCAGCTCTTTTTTTAATTAAAATAACCATATGATCGCTCATCTTATTGCTCAATGGTCCCTCTAACTGTCAATCAGGACACACCATCCTATGGGAACCTGCAAATACGATACTGACTATGATAGGCCAAATTACCTATCAATCTATTGCTTAGAGCCAATCAGCACACAGTATCACCAATATAAGGACCAACCAATAGGCTAGAACCTACTGACGCCCTGTGACCAAGCTTCATGCGAAACGTACGTCAGGAGACTACATCCTCACGGTCACGTGGTGCGCACACGTGACCGCAACGAGCCGCTCTCGGCTAAGTCCGTTGCCTAGGGAACCAGAACAACAGGAAGCACAGTGCGGCCGGAGCCCGGCAACAAGCCCAACGTGGGCAGACGCGGGCGGACGCGGCCGGCACCTTCCAGACATCAGGATCTCCCTCTCCATACAAGTAGGATCTAAACCAAAAAATTGTATATCAGGTTTGGATATTTATTATTTATGCATCAGCGCATGGACAGGTATTTATCAAAATCCTACCTATATGTTACACAGACTGCTATACAAAATTGAGTGACACTAATTATCAACAGTAAAGGAATAAGTACCAAACTGCATTGGGGTCCATATCCTTATCAAAAAAGCAGATGTGGATACATCTGTTAAACCTTGGACCCCATTTAAAAACAAAAACAAAACGCCTTCTTTCTTTTCCTTTACACTGCATATGAATACATACTGTGTCAACTCAGTTGATATTAACTCGCTGTTGGTTTTTGAGAATTGTATTTTTCATTGCTCAGGTGATTTTCAGAATTTATAGTGTAACTACGCATGCAATCTGTGGCTTTGGAGACCAAATTTGGAGGTTCCCTTCTTTTGCATGATTATAATAATATCATTTATTCAATGTCAGATTTATATGCATGTGATAATTATGCAACATAGAGGTCTTTTCCCTATGTATACTGCGACGACTTAAGCCCTGACTATTTAGATGGGTATTTAAACCTTGAGTATACCTTATCATCTGTGATAAGAAATCCCCCCCTTCTTTTCACATCAAACCAGCTGTGTTTCTCTCAAACTTGTGGCTCATACGACATTAATAATTGGCTCTTATCTGTGCCCAATTTTGGACACAGCGTGACAAGGGTGAGCATAAGGTCTGCGGTCATACCCCGCTGGAGATGCCCAATCTCATCTGATCTTGGAAGCCAAGCAGTGGAGGGCCGGGTTAAGTACTTGGATAGGAGACTACTAAGGAACACCCTGGTACTGCAAATATTTGCCGCCCACCTGTCACTATTAATAGAGCACTATCTTATGTCTCGGTTATGACCTATGATTCAATCATCTGCTAGGATTAAAATTCCCAATTGGGATATATAGCAGTTTACAAATGACGGTCATTTTTCCAACAAATGAGCAACCTATAATCACAGACTGATCCACAGCTGGATATACCCATCTCGGCCAGAATTAGGTATTGGTACCTTGTATCCTGTACATCATTCCCCATATTTTCGCAAAGTCACTATTTAAACATATACTGGCGCCATTTTGAACTCCCCAATAATCATTTTTAATGAGAATTAATAAAAATTTTGTATTTTAGCTAGCTATTTTTTGACATTGAGTCGTACAATATTATCTGTATATGAGTGCTTCCCAAAAAGAGTCTTCTTTTTTCTTTTCAAAGTTCACACCATGTTTAACTGACTCGGGGGAGCACCACTGATGGGTAGTCTTTTGATACAAAAAGGAATGTGTTACCGTACGTATCTGCTCCCCGAAATAAGGATTTGAACCCTAAATTTTATTATCAGTATTTACAGATAACTATCATTATACATATACACCATAAGACCAGTGCGGTTTCCAATCTTTGTCTCTCAAATTCCTTCACCTTCTACAGATAGTGAAATACTAGTGCCTCCACATTGTGTATTTTTTAATGGTGTCCATACTTATTGCGCGGTATCCGTTTGGATGGTCGACAATGTTAAGGTCAACAGTCATTAGGTCGACCACTATTGGTCGACATTGACATGGTCGACGTGGACATATGGTCGACATGTGAAAATGGTCGACACATTAAAAGATCGACATGGTTTTTTGTTTTTTTTTAATAGATTTTAACATTTTTCATACTTTACCATCGATTGGGAATAGTAACCTGTGTCGAGCGCAGCAGTAGTGGAGCGAGGCACCTTGCCCGCATGCTCGCCATACAAGGGGGCGCGGTACACTAATTGGGGTTTCTGGTCATGTTAAGAAAAAATTACACCAAAAACAGTTAAAAAATCCATGGCGACCTTTTCATGTGTCGAACATGTGTATGTTGACCATGTCAATGTCAACCAATAGTGGTCAACCTAATGACTGTCGACCTTAACATTGTCGACCATTCATACCGGAACCTTATTGCACTATCACAGCTCATACAGAACAATTTTTCTGTTATCATAGATTGGACAGCCCAAAAACAACATTGATGTCCAATAATTAATCTGATTACTCTAGCAGGGCAATAGCATTTGTATTCTGTTGCATTCTGGGGAAGTTACGAATGCATGGATTGGACGAAATTGGCTGACAATTGTCTGTTGCAGAACTCAGTATTGATACTGCATTAATTAAACATATTCTCAATATGTATTACTTCTACATAATCCAAGTGTGCTTAATTTATTAAACATGATTTTAGTAATATTCACATTTTATATGGCATACATGCACATAATTAACCTATAGGCTAAATCACTGCCAGTCCTCCATTGTCTCTAGTTAATTTAGCAAGTAACTACAATGTATTTTTTTCCTATTTTGTTTTCTTCTTCCCTTGAGCTACGTAAAAGAATGAGCTTTGGCTTAATTACCTTGAACATTCTATTTGCATAGTGGGTTTTGTATATGGAATACATTTAACTAATGTAATTCCACTTATTTTTTCCACATGTGATTGTCTCCTGAACATCATGGCTCAAAGGGCTTCTCAATAATATGCAAAAAGATTAGGAGATTTCCGAAACCTTGCTTGGCAGGCTAATTAAATTGTGACACTGAAATAAAGTAATTTTTGTTTTGAGAAAGCGATGGTGTCAAATTTAAAAAATAAAAATATGTACCTTATAAAAAAATTTAGGCTCCTCACTGCCACTTGAATGAAAAGCGATTTTTAACCCTTACTGATGAGTTCATCCCTATGCCTAGTTTAATTTTTGCTATTTGTTTTGTCTATGCACTAGAATAAGCCTTTTTTTTAATAGTCATCTTATGTAAATTTTTATTCTTTGTTTTAAATTAAATGTGACTTTCCAAATATTTATATCTAAAGTACAGTAAGGGGGTGTTCATACAAATGCAACTAATGCAGACCGACAGAAACATATATATATTGCCTGTCAGGCAATTTTTTTTTTTGCGCATGCCACAGACCAGGAGCAAATAGACTCCCTCTGTTGATGAGTTGCCATAAAAGTTTTTTTTTTTTTTTTTAGGAATTTATGCCCAATTTGCTACCAAGTCTGTATCACGACCACAGAGTTAGCATGTATTGATTGTTTATTTTTGTATCAGGTTATCCCAATCTCTTTGATAAGGAAGAAGAAATGGGACTTTGGAGCAAAGCAATCAGATATTCCTAAATGGTCATACATTAGATAAGTATCTACTAGTTGGTGGAGGTATAATTGTTGCAAAATGTTAAAGGGGTATTTATCAAAAAATGGAGAGAGATAAAGTGGAGAGAGAGAAATTACCAACCAATCAACTCCTGTCATTTTTCAAAAACAGCCTGTAAAATGACAATTAGAAGCTGATTGTTTAGTGCTTTATCTCTCTCTCCATTTTATCCTTCTCCATGCTTTGATAACTACCCCCCTCAATACTAAACATATGATGAAATAGAATATCATCTGCTACAATGTTTTTGTTTTGTTTTTAAAGTGTATCTAATAAGACTGATTAAAGACTAAATAGGCCCAGATTTATCAAGCCTTGGAGAGTGATAAATATCACGGTGATAGAGTACCAACCAATCAGCTCCTACCTGTCATTTTTCAAACACAGCCTGTGACATGACAGTTAGGAGCTGGTTGGTTGGTACTTTATCACCGTGCAATTCATCACTCTCCAAGGCTTGATAAATCTGGGCCATAAAGTTAAAACAATATGAACATTTAGATTTGGGGCTAGATGCATCATCGCTTGGAGAGTAATAAAATGGAGAGAGAAAAAGCACCAGCCAATCAGCTCCTAACTGACATGTCACAGCAGGCCCTATTTGAAAAATGTCAGTTAGGAGCTGGTTGGCTGGTAGTTTATCATTCTATAATTATTTATTACCATTATATGAATAACTGGTAATAAATAATCATTCTGCATTTTATCACTCTCCAAGCGATGATGCATCTAGCTCTTGATCTGCAGATCTATTAATAGTTCTTAAATATATATGTTATGTTATGTTATGTTATGTTATAAAAGCAAGCTATTGTAAATAGAAAAAATATCAAAAATATAGGTTACAGAGCAGTATATATTAATTAGTAAGTTCATTGTCTTAAAAGAACCATTCTTTTTCACTTGAAATCTTACTGGTAGGTCCTTATATAGACACAGTCCAAAATGTTCAGAATGGAAAAAATTTCCTACCTAAAAGTAGATCTTACTTGGCCTGCCTGAGAGGGAGATGCACAGTTCCATGGAAAAAGTTGAACATAAGGCCTTTAATACACGTACCTGACACTGCTGTGTCTGGTATTAGATATGCTTAAAAATTATTCCAGAATTCCACATTGTGTGTTCCCAGTATTTAACCTGAAGCTGAGACTCTGATGGCAAACTCTGGCTGCTGTTAGATCCTAGCTGCACTTGCATCCAAACCATGGCTCTGGGAGATGGCGATGAAGCTATAACGCAATATGTTCTATGTAATATGCTAAGCTACATTATGATGTTTCAGAAAATGAAAATGTCAAATACAAAAAGATTTGTAGTCAATACAAAAGTGTGGTGCTGGGTCTGCCTGGAGAACGATGAGACTATGGAAGATTTTCAACCTATAAACCCAGTTCTCAATGAGAGATTTGCATTAAAAAGAAATGTGCACTTTAAAACAAGTTTTTGGATGATGCAGCAACAAACTGGTCTTATTGAAATATGTCACATGGGCAAGAGAAAAAATTAAGGAAGTTTGAAATCTTATTTTGAAATAATGTCTGGAAGAAAAAGAGTGTGTTAAAGTATAGTTCTTAAATAAAGTGTGTTGCAGATCCAGTAAGGGGAAGAGAAGACAGTGAGGAGACAGTCATACAATTGGCAGTTATGGCTAAGTGTCCTGAGGTATGTGAAACATTGAGACAGCATTACAAATTGGTTGGGTGTACTTTGTCAACATTCATTATATTGACTATCATAATGTCAATATGGTCATAATGTGGAAATGCAGCATGACAACACCGTTCAAATGTTGACATGATTAGAATGTTGACAAAACATTAGTACAGCAATCACTTACCTGCTAGCGAGCCTCCTGTGGTGTCTTCTGGGTCCAGTGGTCAGATGATGATGATGTCCAGCTGTTATCCAGCAGTTAGTAATGCCCCTAACTCTAATCCTATCCTCCTAACCCTAACTCTCCCCTCCCACAGCCTACCCATCTAGGATCCGTTTAATTTGTTGGTTGTTGGGATCCCGGTGGTCAGAATACTGATACCGGAATCCTGGCTGCCAGCTATGCAGCCAGCCGGAATACCAGGGCTACAACACTATTCCCACTCTGTGGGTGTCAACGACACCCACAGAGTTGAAATAGATCCTGTGGTGAGCGCAGCGAGCCACCGAGCCCACAGTGTGGCTAGCATAGTGAGCCCGCAAGTGGGCTATTTACGCTCGCCCCACTTCCGGCATACTGGTGGCTGGGATGCTGCTGTCGGTATATTGCCGGCCGCCAGTAAATCATACTGAATCCACCCCTCCCCCTAGTGCTTAACCATAATTCTCCCCTCCAGCAGCCTAAGCCTTACCCTAATCCTCCCCTAGTGCCTAACCCTAACCATCCACTTCCGCAGCCTAATCCTAACCCTTGGCTACCGCAGCCTAACCCTAATGTTGGCATTCTATAGAATGTCAATATTTGACATGTTGACATTTCAGATGTGACATTTTGACATTCTGTAGATGTCATATGTAATAAAGTCTGCCACTAGATGCAAAGTTGCTAGACATGGAACATGTCTAGCAACTTTGCATCTAGTGGCAGACTTTATTACATATGACAACTTGAGACTCTCCAGAAAATCGCCCGTTTTTTCAAAATCAGAAGCTATTACATCCCTCCTAAGCATCTGTTAAAAACAAATTGATAAAAGTATTAACCTTTTCTAGCAAAGTAACTATACAACAATATTTCAAGCTGCATTGCTGTCTATAAAATAAACATTATGACAGTTATTATTATGTTTTTATTTTAATAAATGGTCTATATTTTATTTATAAAGCTTCAACATATTACACATTGCTGTAAATTGAGGGGATCATGATTCAAACAAATTACATGCAATGACATAAATTAGAAGGCCCTTCCCAATCAAGCTTACAATTTAAGGCATAGAACACACTCAATACATGTAACAGAATAACATTTGTCGCTCATGTTAGGAAAATATGTTCAAGGATGTAGACATTGTACTAATAACACCAGATAGTTGATAGCTAATTCATTGCTCCAGCCAGTTTATAACCACAAGCCCAGTGTTATTTTCTTGCTCTGATCAGCTGGTAACTACAGATATTGTGCTAGTACTAGTTTCATCAAGAGTGTACTATAGAGCTGGAGAGGCATGAAAGCTACATAATAAAGTGGATAAAATCACTCTTTTATGCAAATTATTGGCAAAGATATCAAAGGATAAAAGATGTGGTACAGATGTCTCTGACTGGTCCTTCTGGATAACCAATAATTTACTGATCAAGTATAGTGACCTCAGTGGAACTGTTGTGTACTATGAAACTGAGTGGATCAGACATAGGGTTCACTGGGAATTTTCTTACTGGTGATTTTATTTTGGGCCTTTATTTTAGGTAGCGGAGAGACGGCATGGCTGAGGCTGTTTCTAAGGAGGTGTTGTGCAGTGCAAGACTGCCAGACTTACTGTGGACAAATAAATCAGAGGACCTGGCTTTGAAGTGAGTTACTAACTTGCAGGATGCTTGTCTGTCATTGGGCAGCGCAAACTTGTAGCTCCTGGGAGATCTAACTTCTGTATTTTAAAGACTTGGTGATTCATGCATTCAAAACCTCTGGAGTGGGTAGATGCGAGCTCATGTTCCTCTTCTTCAGACTCTTAGGGATTGGATAAATAGCGAAATGACAGGTACTGCACTGTGTGAAGGTTTTCATATAAAGGGGCCGCCGCCTATTTATCAAATCATATTTATGGGATACCAACAAATATTAAGGAACTCCTGAATGCACTATGAAGAGACTACAACAGTTTTATTTCTGACACCACCGCAGCCCCCATTTACCAAGTTCCACATGGCAAAGCATTCCGGAGTTTGGCACCCGCAACTTACACCACCTGTAGATGGCATTAGTTTGCAAAGATTACCAGGAGAAGGTTCCAGTTGTTTGGCTTTCTCCTCATTCTCTTATAGTTCTCTTAGCACAGTAGAGACTTATAAAGTAGTGTTTTTTCTTTATGTTCTTTGTGCCCAGAAAAGACTTCTAGCATGTAGTAGTAGCAGTAGCGGATCTTGCTACAGGCACACAGGATTTTTGCCCGGGGCTCCGCCTTCCAGAGGGCGCCACCGCCATCCGGAGGGCGCCGCCACCATGGCAAGATCCGCTACTGTTGGTCAGTACCCCCCGTTGCAGTGCTGTGCGGGGATGTGAAGGATACTAGATGCTACCCGTCTAGTTTCCCTTCGTGGAGAGGACCTTTGCTGTGCGGTGCGCGATGATGTCATCGCGCACCGCACAGCATTGTGGGACTGGCACATAGACACTAGGGGTCATAATTGACCTCTAGTATCTATGCTGTGCTATGGGAGAGACGTCATGACGTCTCTCCCATAGATCCGAGGAGCGGCACCAGCAGAGGTCAGCAGCGGTCGGGAATCAGGAACAGGGATAGTAAGTATTAATTAATTTATTTTTTGTATATTTTTTTGTAAGCGGCGCTACTCAACTGGGGGCACAACTCTACAGGGTACACAAATGGGGGCACAACTCTACAGGGGGCACAAATGGGGGCACAACTCTACAGGGGGCATAACTGACCCCGCCCTGTATGAAGCCACGCCCCTATTTTTGCCCGGGCGCCATAAGGGCTAGAACTGGCCCTGAGTAGTAGGTTAACAAAATATGGCAGATACTGTACTGTCTGTTGTGTATGACAGTCACTAAGATGCTGTTTGTGCTGTATAGCGGTCACCGGGATGCTACCTATGCTGTATGGCAGTCAATGTAATGATGTCTGTACCGTATGGAGGTCACTGAGATGCTCATTGTAGTGTATTGAGGATACTGGGATGCTGTCTGTTCTGTATGGTGGTCACGTGGATATCTTTGGTATTGTGAAGCATCCATATAGATGTTCTCTGTATAGTATTATGACTAGGGCTAATGTTTTTCTAACACATTATACATTTCATTAGGTCCCGCCTACATAAGGCTACTTTCAGATTTTTTCCAGGGCCACTTTCAGTTTCCAATCTGCCCCTTCATCAAGGATCTTGGCTACACAATCACAGGTCATTCCCTGCAGAGAAAACCAATTCCAGAGAGTTCTAAGACACAGAGCAGTTCTCCTATTTTAATCCTTTTAAATGGGGTTGATTTTGCTTTTAGCCATTAAAAATAAAAAAGATACATTGTATAAATATATGAAAAGCTTTCATTAAAATAAAAAACCCTCACCATATTTTTCTGGCCCTTTATAATATACCAAACCTCTAGTAATATACAGCACACTTATACTATTACTCTGCAGTATAAATGCTAAAAGTCACATCATTTGTCTCATTATCCCTATTTTATGGCCATAAATGTTGGTGGATAATAAAATATAGTTTTCACTTTCTTACAATGTAAAATGAAAACAGATTCCCCTAGCTAAAGTATGCAGCACAAAAATTATACCACTAGCTCTTGTAGCAAAAAAAATATTATTTAAATTGTATTACTTTCAAAGTACATTTAATACTTACATTGAAATAAATTTTTGTACTGACGCATTATCTATTGCACCTTTCAAAATCTGGGCCTCATTTATGGCTGTAAATGTGTAAACTGCACAATTAAGAAAAAACAAAACAACCCCCCCCCCCCCCCCCTGCACAATTCTAAGCCCTACTCCATTGACATCACATCCTGATCCATTTTGCCCCAAGTTGCAAGGAAACTGAGCTCCCTGCATAGCTAAATCCTGAATAATGGAGTGTAAGGCATGTGAATAATATCTCATCTTGAATTATCAATTGGATTTCTATGGTATCTGGGTAGTAGGTCGACAGTACTAAGGTTGAAAGTCAATAGGTCGACCACTATTTGTCAACATGGGGAAAAAGTTGACACATTAATATGGTCGACACATGTATTTCTCTTTATATAATAATTTTGCTGACAAAAGTAGAATGTCTGAAAATTAGAAACATTTTGCAAAAAGAGTTCTACAAATGCTTATATTCCTTCAGCAAAACTTCCAAATGAAATGTACCACTAAAGATATTTCATGCAATGAGCCATTAATGCTCGATTGTACATCACACAGTGTAAGTAAAAATGTGTTGTATATTCCTGGGCTCAAACTTCAGGCTGTTTATATACGAGCTATCCATCAACTTGCAATTTAATTAGTAAAGAGATATGAATGTTTTGGAATTGGTAAGTAGTGATACAGATTTTGATCTTACTGTGCTAACACGACAAATTTAATCAGGGCTCTGGTTGTTGTCTATTCCTATGTTCATCATATCCGCTCAGGAAAGTCGCACATGAGATATGTATCCTCTCTACAGAAAGAGCCATTTGTCATTTTCTATAATTGTGCTTTACTACGTATGGTATGAGAATACCTTGTTTACTCACTGTAAAATTTTGCACCAGTTTGTTTTTTTAGAGAATAAAAAAGAATTATGCAAATTGACAATTTATACACAATTGGGTAGAGAAATCTGTTTATAAAATATAAATGCTGAGGTTTTAACTTAGCGCCTAGGACTAGTAGTGACAGTATATTAATATAAATGAAAGTCAAATCATTGGGCATAATTTACTATATGGTTATTGTATGGAACTGCCTATAATCCAAAGCTATTAGCAGACTGCTGATACTAAGACAGTAATAGATCTGAGACGCTATAACTTGTTTCCACTTATGCAATCATAGAATACTTATTATGGCAACACATAATCATTAATATTAATTCTCGACAATTGACTCCAGACTCGCCATTAAAAAAATTATTATATTTAGCTGTTGGAGTGTTCACTTTTATTGGTCCTTAAGAGCGCACACATAGTACTCCTGTAATTTATTGTGCCCTTCACACACACACACACACACACACACACACACACACACACAGTCACACACACACACACACACACACACACACACACACACACACACACACACACACACACACACACACTAAAAAGGTTTGCCACTTTTGTACAACCTCTTCTTAATCAATCCTGCAACTGTAGTACAGCAAATAGGATGGCCTTTGCAAGTAGCCTGCAGCAATGAAAAGTGATATGGATGGGTGATTCAGGTAATGGGGTGAGCAGGGGTAAGGGGGGCAATATATGTGAAGGACTGGATCGATTAAGACTCAGCAACCCAAGTAGAAAACCTATTTAAGGGTCATTTACAAAGATGCCAAGAAGATTGTCATGTCTGTTTGTTTTATGAACCCGGGGGTAAATTTACTAAGATGGGAGTTTTATTTAAGATGGGATGTTGCCCATAGCAACCAATCAGATTCTACTTCTCATTTATCTAGCACCTTCTAGAAGATAATACCTGAAATCTGATTGGTTGCTATGGGCAACATTCCATCTTAAATAGAACTCCCATCTTAGTAAATTTACCCCCCGGAGTCTATGTGAAGTCTCTACTGGTAACTGGAGGACTATGGCCCTCATTCCGAGTTGATCGCTCGCTAGCTACTTTTAGCAGCCGTGCAAACGCATAGTCACCGCCCACGGGGGAGTGTATTTTTGCTTTGCAGGAGTGCAAACGCCTGTGCAGCAGAGCGGCAGCAAACACATTTTGTGCAGAACAAGACCGGCCCTGTAGTTACTTATTCTGTGCATGATTGCTGCGATGAAGGTCCCGGTATTGACGTCAGATATCCGCCCAGCAAATGCCCGGCCACGCCTGCATTTTTCCAAACACTCCCAGAAAATAGTCAGTTGACACCCAGAAACTCCCACTTCCTGTCACTCTCCTTGTGTCCGCCAGTGTGACTGGAAGTATCGCTAGAACCTGTGCAAAACCACAAAAGCCCCATTCTACCATAATTGCTGCGCTGCGAAAATCCGTAGCAAGCGATCCACTCAGAATGACCCCCTATGTGTAGAATTGGCTGGTCTGAGGGAAACGGTGAGATGTAGAGGTAAGAAGCAATCCCTGACCGGGAGTCGAACCCGAGACTCGGCAGAGGGAGCCGTATTCTGACCACTGGAACACCAGGGACTTTGAATGGTGAATGTACTTCAGTAGGGAGGAGTGTAGCAGAAGATTAAGCAACTGAGAACTGGATGAATATTGTAGATATTAGTATTACACTCTCCTTACTTGGTGAGAATGAGCGTTGAGCAGGGTTCGACTGGAACTAATGATGAAAGGGGTTTGGCTGGAGATACACTGCTGGATCCAGCTGGCTACCGACTGAGGATAAGCTGGCCTGGACTGGCCACCTGCTGAGGATAAGATGGAACGGACTGGAAATGGTGAATTTGGATATGCTGTAATGATGAAGCTGAGCAGCCCTTCAGGATCACTGGGATTGGCTGTACCAGTGAATCTGGATATACTGCGATTATGAAGCTGAGCAGCCCTTCAGAATCACTGGGATTGGCTGTACTGGTGAATGTGGATATGCTGCGATGATTAAGCTGAGCAGCCTTTCAGAATCACTGAGACTGGCTTTACCACTGAATCTGGAAATGCTGAGATGATTAAGCTGAGCAGCCCTTTAGAATCACTGGGATTGGCTGTACCGGTGAATCTGGATGTGCTGCGATGATGAAGCCGAGCAGCCCTTCAGGATCACTTGTATTAGCTGTACCAGTGATTAGGGATATGCTGCAATGAGGAAGCTGAGCAGCTATTCAGTTTAGCTCAGGAAGCTCAGCTACTAGGCTCACACTGAGCTGTGACTCAAGGAAATGGCAGCTTCTGAAATGCAGGTCTCTCTACTTATACCTCTTGGTGCTTGGTGATTGGCGAATAGAGTCAGGTGATTAAGGGAGTCTCAGTCTGGCACAGTATTGGATAGATCATGGTAAGATGATCAGACCCTGTCACTGCAGTACTCCTCGTTAGGCTCTGATGTGGATTAAGGCCTAGAAGGCCATGAAAACACTGAAGCCTAAACTTCTAAAAATGAACAAAGGATACTCACATTTAGGCCCAAACACCAGAAAGCTGAGCACAGTGGAGAATCAAATGCTGCACACAGGATCTGGCTGATTACTCACAGAGAAATTCCTACTCAGGTGGCTAATCAGGAGTATGTAACACAGATTGCAGTTTGCATGCTGAGCTGGAGCAAATGCAGGTTTACAGGATATGCTGAGATAAGCCACGGAACATGAGAAGTACAGTCAGGTTCATGACAAAGATGACCTACTAACTTGTGGTTTCATGTGCCTTTTTCTTCACTTACTCACCCACGTGCAATGATTGGATTTGTATTGCAGGATTACATATTTAAATAAGCATCAGTGACCGAAAATGCGTCATTATGGGGCATTTGCAGATTAAAGGATCCATAGAGTGTCTCCCTCTTGCAAAAGTACTTGATTTTTGCTGAGAAGTGATAGAGTTCATGCAGTTTGGCAGGGGACTAAACTTTTACTAAAAGTATTGGTACCAGCCCCATGCTAGTTGGAGATCCTCTATCTGAGTATCGCCTCCAGTTAGCTATTAAGCTCTGTGTATGGAAACACTTCAGCAATGTGCCCGTAACACGTCCATAAGATGGTCTACCTCCATGATTCTGAATAGCTTGAATAGCCGCCTCCATGTCACCACCTAGGAAAGCCCCAATACATTTTCAATACACTTCCTTGTGTGTTCATTGGAAATTGTGAGTCTTTACAAACACAATTGGGATGCGCCTTAGATGCATACACAGTATATAAATTACTCCGCTATGTCCGACATCGACACAGCATGTGGCTCAGAGTCAGGCCCAATAAGTAAGTTAGTATTAACCAAAGTAATAACCCCCACAATTTCTGATGCTTCTAAATAGATTTCTGAATGTTAGTAGCTTTATATTTAAGCACAGCTGTATTTTAGTGTAGCCCATTTCCATAGACGGATGTAAACTGAGTGCTCGCTGCCAGTGCACCTATTTCCTGCACAGGGTTCCAATATGCTGGCTCACTCATTTCATATGACTGTGTTCTGTGGATTAGAATGTATTATTGACCTTTGTACAAACAAGCTAGTAAACCAGGCCGATAATAGGACATCTTCTCCAGTAAAATCCGCTACACGGATAATAATGATTTAAAAAATCCATACTCCTCTATCCTTGTGGTGATTGGTCCTCTTCTCCAGTAGGCATCCAGTGGGTTAAATAAAAACCTGCATTACCCGAACCAGGCCGGACTTAGAGGAGCTATATGCAGAGCTGGCCCTAACCACCATGATGCCCTAGGCAGAATTTTGTCTGGTACCCTCTAGCACCGCCGCTAATTTCGCCTCTGACCCTGTACCTCTTTCCCAGCACCATCACCCCTCACCCATAGCAGTCCTCATTTTGGTGCTCCTACCCCCTATATTTTAAATAGGAACAGTGTGCACATTCGGTGCACAGTCTGAAAAAGGGTGTGTTCTTGCTGGGAAGGAGCATGAACACACAATAGTACCCAAAATTCAAATTACGCCACACAGTACTGCAACTTGATTCACATTTTATCATGCCATAGTGTCCCTAATTCACATTACATCACACAGTACTACCACTTTACCTTATAAACGTTACTCCTCACAGTAGTGCCCCTTATTCACATTACACCACACCATATTGCTCTTTATTAACATTAGACCACACAGTAGTGCCCTTTCTATACATTACACCACACAGTAGAGTACTTTATACACATAATGCCACACATTAGTAATGCATTTATACACATAATACCACACAGTAATGCCCCTTACACATATGGCACACATTATTATTGTCCTTACACATTATGCCAACCTTTATTAATGCACTCATATACATAATGTGCCTTACACATATGCTGCACAATATCAATGCCCTTATACACATAATGACACACATAATGGGGGTAATTCAGAGTTGATCGCAGCAGCAAATTTATTAGCAGTTGGAAAAAACCATGGCCCTCATTCCGAGTTGTTCGCTAAGTTTTTCGTTCGCACAACCTATTAGTAAAGTTGCGTTAATGTAGTAAATTTGCGAACATCCGCCCCCAACGTATTTTTGCTCATTCGCACGCATTATTACACAAAGTGGGCGTACGCCAAATGACATCGCAGCAATGCGAAATCCTCGCAGCAATGCGAACCCATCGCATTAACACATACTTCTTCGTAAAAATACTAAGTTGTAGTAGATTTACACATTTTTCAGTTAAAGTGCTCACTTTTGCTGAGAAACGCAGCACAATTTGTTTTTATACTATTAAGTGGACTAACACCTTCCAATTAAAAGTCCACAAGCCCTCCTCAATAACAAATCCAATTAGTGAATGATTTGAAATGTTCATGATCAATTAAGTATTTGTTTAAATACCTGAAGTGCACTTTGTAGCCATAAAAGAGCCTCCTTTTATTTACATGTTTAATATAAATATAGATGTTTGCAATGTGCTTGGTCTAATGTGTTTTCTGAATTTATTAAAGTAGAGTTTTTGTATGTGAATGAAGGTGTTTGCATATTTATTTAGCCAATAACATGTTTTATTTGGTGTTTTAAAATAACTTACGTTAGATGTTTGAAATGTTTAAGGTAAAAAATGTTTGTTCTGCAATCTGCTGTTCCTTTATTGCATTAATAAATAATAAAGAGCCGCTGAAGTATTTAAATTTAGTAGTTTATTATTTTTTTTTACTGGAATAATGATAATATCCTTTTTTTTTTTTTTTTTTTAAATCACAAAATTAACAAAATTTTTCCATTGCGTCCACAAGACCCAACAAGGCCTGGAGATGGAGCCTCATGTTGGAAACAATCTCCTGCAACGATGTGGGATCTCCAACGGCAACATCTGAAATTAAGAGATAACATAAACATTACTAACTTACTCACATTGCTTATTATCCAAGCAAGGCACAAAGCACACTTTAATGCAGGCAGGTCCAAACTGCATCCCTCAAGCTTGTGTGAAACTACATATACCAGCATGCGTTGACTCAGTTTTGGGGCCAGGGAATGCCAAACCTGTGTCAGGGCATGCTGGGATGTGTAGTTTCTCAACAGTTGCAGTTGCGCAGTTTGGACAGGCCTGCTTAATGGCAAAGTTGATACATCATGGCTGTTTTATGGTACAATCATTAGCAGAAAAACACACAAGCCTGCTCAGTCTTTTTTTGTTACTTATTACAGTTTTCTTGACCATGGGCTACATTTACTACTATGTGAGTTCATTTTAAGATGTAGCGTCGCCCATAGCAAACAAGCCAAAATAAGATTATTATCTTGTAGAAGTGGTTCCCCAATTGTAAAGATTAATTGTATTGGTTGTTATGGGCGACATCCCATGTTAAAGATAACTTCCATCTTCGTCACTGTTACACCATGTTGGCATTCATTCTCATCTTTTTTTTATTTTTATTTTTTAAGGGGTTTGGTCCTGCCTCATCACACTGCATATCAACATCTTCAGAAGGCCAACATATCCTAGCATTCCCACACTCCCTGAAAGCTGCCCTTACTAAATAAGTGCAAACAGGTTTGACTTGAACAATTAGTCATTTTGTGAATGTAACTTTCACACCACAAATCAGTGTGTCATTAGGCTGCATAACAAAGTGAAGCATGTGATTTGTAAGTGCAAATATTAAGACTACACAGGCACAAGTGTAAAAGACCAACAACATACTAAACTCCACTCAGGTCTAACTGTTTACCAGAAAATGTAACACATATAAACCCTGTTGTCCTGGCAACCCTGGCTACCTAATGAGTGTCAACCTAGAGTGGACACACAAAACATTGCACACATACACACTGTACATATAATGACACTCACAAATATGTAAAGGCAACATGTACACCATGAAGAAAAACACAAATATTTGTCCTTGGCCCAAGAATTCAAACAGTACAACACTGCATGTTTTGTCATTGTAAGTGTAAGTGGGTAATCATTTGTAAAAAAAATTTAAAAAACTTACTTTCCACGGCAACATGAAGACTCCCTGAACTGTCTTCAGGGGCTTCCTCTGCCCATTCACTGGGTGGGGATGTTGGCTGGATGGGGGAAGGCGGCTGGATGGGGGAAGGAGGAGGGATTGGGGAAGGAGGAGGGATTGGGGAAGGAGGCTGGATGGGGGAAGGAGGCTGGATTTGGACTGCAATTTCAGAGGGGGGGTCTGATTGAGAGGGCGAGGGGGGCGGAGAGAAAGTTAATGCAATAGAGGGTGAGGGGGGTTGAGATGGTGATGTAGAAGTTGAAGGAGAAGGGGTATGGGAAGGAGGAGAAGGGGTCCCAGAAAGAGATGGAGAGGTGTGGTGAGAAGGGGAGTGGAAAGTGGAGTGGGCCAGGGAAGCTGAGGGGGACTGGGAAGCTGATGGGGACTGGGAAGATGAGGGGGACTGGGAAGATGAGGGGGACTGGGAAGCTGAGGGGGACTGGGAAGCTGAGTGGGACTGGGAAGGGGAGGGGGACTGTGAAGGGGAGGGGGAGTGAGAAGGGGAGGGGGACTGGGAAGGGGAAGGGGGCGGAGAGTTGTGCCGTTGTTGTTGTCCTATAATGATATTATTGACAACATTTAGTTTACATGAGAAATTACATAGTAAACAATTTGAATTATCAATGTTCTGTTCCATGTAAAATTCAGTGTTTTTAAAAATTGAAAAGCAAACATGTTAAGATCCTCTTCATGTTGGCCACAGCAAACAAAATGAGTCCAAACTTTTACTTTGAAGCTCATTCCTTAATCTAGTCCATTGAGTCATAGTGATTGGTCTAGGCAACATCACCAGATCACTATTCAAGGCACCTTATTATATAGCCAGCACTGATCAAGTATTTGTGTACAGTTTCCTGGCTGGTTCTTATTTCTTGAAAACATGCACTTGTTTGGTGACAGTTTGCTACAGTCAGTACTGTTTGCCCTAACCACACACACTGTCCTATTTTCCAAAAAAGGACACTCAAGGTTGCAATTAGCCTACCACTTAGTGTAAATTGTGGGTAATTCCAAGGGGATTACAGCAGGAATATAGTTTGCAATTGGCCAAAACCATGTGCACTGCAGGGGAGGCAGATATAACATGTGCAGAGAGAGTTAGATTTGGGTGGCTTATTTTATTCTGTGCAGGGTAAATACAGGCTGCTTTATTTTAACACTGCAAATTATTTTGCAGATTGAACACACCCCACCCAAATCTTACTCTCTCTGCACATGTTACATATGCTTCCCCTGCAGTGCACATGGTTTAGCCCAATTGTTCACTAAATTCCTGCTGCAAACAACTTGGAATTTCCCCCATTAGCACAATTTATGCTAATAATCTTATGTAATGTAACTTACTTCGTGTATGCATAGTTCGGATTTGCTGGCGGATCTCCGCCAACAGATCGGGAGTCCTCCTGCGGAGATCACTCCACCTCCTCTCAAGTTGTATGATTGTCCGCCTGCTGCGGACGCGAGTCCGCAGCAGGCGGCGGACCTCCGCGTAGGCCTCGCGCTTCACCCGATTGGGGATGAAGCGCCCAACGCGGCCTACGCGGCGGTCCATCACCGCAACCAGCACGCGGAGCTCCCGCCTGGTGAACGGTGCTGCACGCATCATGGCAATGGCGTTTTCCTTATTTGGGCATATATTTATAGCGTCTGTTAGCATGTGATTGGTCCAAAATCTATGTTGTCATTTCTAATAACTTTATTGATCTTTGCAATGCTGTGAAGAGCAGAGTGTTATTTCGCACGAGCGGAAATACGCATTCGCAGAAGCAAATATCAAACAAAATTTAAAAAAAAACACAGACACAGAGACACAGTTTATTTAAAATTACTATACATATCTGTGTACTCACCACAGTTCGTGTGATCATTCAGCTGGACAGTCACAAAGTGGGAAACATTGAGTATCATTTGTTTGTGTGTTTGTTTACATAATCAGGATTTGAGGATATAAAACAAATAAGGACACTATTTAGCAACATTACATTATTTGGTTTTCTAACTAAACATTGTAAACTTAACGTGTTTGCGGAATTTGACGCCAACAAAAATTACCCATTCCAACACAACAAAAGCCTTACACAATCACTTTACAATATCATACAAAATGTCATCATTGTTAAAAAAACATAAGCATACTGTGTTTTAAAAATTTTAAAACTAGAAAATTTCAAAACACTATACCTGAAATATTCGGCAACAATCCTTGCCCTCACTTGGCTCCCCCTCCGTGTAACACTCCCCCCACCGAAATGTCGAACAACCCCTGGCTCCTCATCAGGCAATTCCTCTGCCTGAGGAAGCTCTACACTACTCCTTACCGCGATATTATGTAGTATTGCGCACAGGACCACTATTTTACTTGCCATCTCCGGCGAATACATGATGTCGCCACCAGTGCGGTGGAGCACACGAAACCGCCCTTTAAGGACACCAATTGTGCGCTCCACCAGCTGCCTAGTGGCAGTAAGCGCGGAGTTAAATGCCATCTGTGGTCCTGGCCTGGGATTACGGTAAGGAGTCATGAGCCAGGGGGTGCAAGGATATCCACGGTCTCCTGTTGGAAGAAAATCCAAAATTTAGAAATATTAAATTTGTCAAGTTACTTTTTTTAGAAAAAAATATTTGAGCAACAACTCACCCAATAACCACATGTCTGCTCGTTGACTTGATCTTAATCTCTGCCATATCCCTGATTGTCTAATGACATATGCATCATGTGAACTTCCAGTAAATTTTGCATTCAGGGAAAGGATCTGGAGGGATGGCCCACAAACAACCATTACATTCAGAGAATGAAACAGTTTCCTGTTTCTATAAATTTCTTCATTATGTCTTGGTGGCTGAATAGCAACATGTGTGCCATCCACAACCCCAATAACATGTGGGAAGCGACTACCACCTTCCTCAAATTGCCGCTTCACCACATCTAGGGCACCAACATCCAAAGGCATATCAATGAATTGCTTCACCCGCTTTAGGAAAGCCTGGCAGACACGCCGCAGGACCTTACTGAACTGGCCCTGCGACATGCCAACCAGGTCTCCCACAACATGCTGATATGAGGCTGTAGCCAAAAAATGTAACACTGCAAGGAATTGTGTCAATGGTGGTATTGCTGTAGGATACCGAATTTCAGACTCCAGATCACTCTCTATTATGGAGAGAGTGTCTAGGATTAGATGTGGTGGCAGCCTGTATCTACGCACCACCACATCATCTGGCATACCAAAAAGTAGGACACGGGTTCGGAAAATTGGTGGCCTAGCACGCCTCCGTTGCCTTGGTTGATGAGGAGCCGGCTGTGGTTGTGGGGCTGGCGGTTGGGGTGGGAGTGCTGGCGTGGGTTGGGGAGGTAGGGCTTCTGCAGCAATAAATATTGACATAACACACTTTTTTGAAAAAGAAAAAAAACGAGGTGAAAAATACAAAAACAACTTATAAAAAATATTCAAACAATAAATGTTGTAAAAAATGTTGGGGAAACTTACTGCAGGAGCGTACATTTTTTCTGTGTTGAATTCATGGCCAAAATGTGAAATTAATAAAAAGAAAAATTAAAAAAATATGTTATTTTTACAAATAAAAAAAAAACAAAATTAAACATTTCTGAGCATCAAAAGTCATCACAAACACCAATTAAAAAAACAAAAAAAAAAAAAACATTTAGTAGCTAGTCCAGGAAACACAAACACTACTTTGCAGATCAATCCTGGGAAACAAAAATTCAATTTTAGACAAAATGGAAAACAAACAGAATCACCACACTTTTAAGAAACACAAACAGCAAACCAAAACACAGGCCAAGGGCACTTACCTGCTCCAAAAAAAAAAAAGACTTGGTGTTCAGTAGCACACCCAGAAAATAAATGAAACCAGGGATATTTCTCCCAAAAGCAAACACCTACAAGAGAACACAAATGACAGTCAAAAAACAGCATACAGACCATTAAAACTAAACAGGCACCAACACAGGCCAAGGGCACTTACCTGCTCCAAAAAAAAAAAAAGACTTGGTGTTCAGTAGCACACCCAGAAAATAAATGAAACCAGGGATATTTCTCCCAAAAGCAAACACCTACAAGAGAACACAAATGACAGTCAAAAAACAGCATACAGACCATTAAAACTAAACAGGCACCAACACAGGCCAAGGGCACTTACCTGCTCCAAAAAAAAAAAAAGACTTGGTGTTCAGTAGCACACCCAGAAAATAAATGAAACCAGGGATATTTCTCCCAAAAGCAAACACCTACAAGAGAACACAAATGACAGTCAAAACAAAGAAGCACAGGTTTATTTTCACAAATGGACTAGCAAAATAGTTATGTTTTTAAAATATTTAAAACAATAAATTTTTACGAAAAAATTTTAACAAAACAAACAAAAAAAAAAGAATCAAGAATACTCACAAACGAAAAACCGCATAACAAATGCAACACTGTCTAGATTCAAAACGCAAACAAAATGACAAAGGTATGCTTGACAATTACTCACTCTGCAAATTCCACAAGCACCTTCACGCACAAGCCAACAAACAACTGAAACTCCAAACTACCTACACTCACAGCGTGCAAAGTAGGCCCTTAAATAAGCAGTGCAATCATTAACCAGAATAACAGTGTACAGCTGTGTGAATTAACGATTCGCACGTAGGTATATAAGCACACACCTCGGCGTACACACGTCATCACAAACATGGCTTCTCGTGAGCAAATCGCTGCAGAGATGGACCGCATTGCAGAGCAGGAGATGGCATTGCGGAAAAGACGCATAGATTGCCAACGGCGCATGCTGGAATACGCCTCTGCGGATGTTGAAGAGGCAGGACCTAGTACTCTGCAAATGTCTGCTTCTGAACCACAACAATTGACTGGGGATACTCTGCCACACACACAAAGTGACCAAACTGAGGGAGAATTGGCTTTAGCCACACAAACACAACAGACAGAAGCTGCTAGTGAGGAGGAAGATGGTGATGAACAACAAGAAACCTCACAGGCTACCTCCAGACGGAAGAAAAGACAGCCTGCATTCACTAAGAGGGAGTTGCGTGTCTTGGTCACGCAGGCCATGTCCAAAATCCATAGAGGGCCAAAAAACATGGGGGCTGCTTCAAAAGAACGAATCTGGAGAGACATCACCAAATCTGTGAATGAAGTTGGCTCTGTCGTCAGAACATCACAGGAAGTGAGACGACGGTAAGTGCATATTGACAGTCCTTTTTCTGTGCTAAGTTGACTAAAAAATGTAGTTACATGTGATCAGATGCGGGTTGGCCATAGTGTTTACAGGGAAGATTCCCGGTGGGCCGGTGCATCCACAGGGCCTGTTCTGTTTGAGGACATGTGGTCCTTTTTATAGACATAATGAATAAGATGCTAAATAATTTGCATATGTGAAAATGACTTTGCCACTTAGCCTGTGATTGCAGATGATCTAGTGTATGCTCTGTCTGCCTGCTTGGCTGACATATAAGACTGAGTGAATAGTGATTGGGATACGGTTGGTGTAATAAGCAAGAAAATATATCTTTCTAAAGAATTATATAGTTTCCTAAATTCTGAATGTGTATCATATAATGTGCTAATAATATTTAATTTTATTTATTTTTAACTTCCCCCTTGATGCTGGACATGCCCACTATCTGGAAAGTCATGGGGGTAGGGTGCTGCTGCCATGGCCCATGGCTAGAGCTTAAACCCCTGATGCTGCCCATGTGGGGCCACTAGTACAAATTTTTCCAGGGCCGTTTTTTGTTCCCAATCCGCCCCTGCATGTGATGTTATGTCTAGCAAACACAAGCAGAACACGTGTCCTATATATTAGCTTAGACAAATAATAAGACTCTACTTTGTCCCTCTTTCACAATACATATGTAGGTGGGCCGACTTCAAATCCCGCCTGAAGGCAAAGAGGGCTGCGGAGTGGAATGCCTCAAGGGCTACAGGTGGAGGAGCACCTGTCGCTGTGGAGTATACTGACTTGGAGGAGATGGCGATGCCCTGTGTCAGTTATGAGGAGGGCCAAGGGGTGTCTCATATGGACACGGACCTGCCTGAGATCCTGACGGGACATGACTTGGAAGGTAAGTTTACACATTTATTTGTCTGTAATTTTGACAGTATTTATAATAATAAACTAATTTTGTATCCTACTTTTTTCCCACACATTCTTCTATTTGCTTGCCACAAAACACAGCACAGGGGGGTGAACAGTTTGAGTCACAGGCCGGTTATGTGGTTGAGGCTGAGGTGGAGGGACCTAGTGAGTCTGGCAGTGTGGGCCAACAAATCCCACCTCTGCAGGTTCCTACTGGCCCCCCCACCCAACCCTCTGCTATCCCGGAGATCCTGCTTGAAATCGCTAGGTATGGTGAGAGCCTAAATCGGTTTCAAGACGGGGTCATCCGGGAGGTAAGCCAGATAGCTGTCCGGCTCACTGAGCACCGAACCTGTGTTGAGCAAGGTGTTGCTCAACTCTGCCAAGGTCTGGCAGAGATCAGGCAGGGCCAAGAACAACTTGCCTCCTCATTCCAAACCCTTGCAAATAACATCTTGCAAGGGCTCCAGGCCATCGCTGTCTCCCTTGCCCACAGTGGCAGAGAGCCACCCACATCGGCTCCCTCCCCTGCCCCTGCCCAGGAAGAACAGCCCACTGGGCAGGCCCAACGAAGGTCGCTCCGCAGACCTTCCAAAGAAGAACAGCCTCAGGCGGGGAGAAAAAGAAGAAAATGATGTCTCTCCAGATGGGCAGCACCCATGTTTTTGATGTTGCCTCTCTGTATTTTTGGAGTTGGCTTGTGTGACCAGAATGGATAACTCCCTCTTAGTGAAATGTATTTTTTCTGTTTGGATGAATTGTAGCCTGTGAGTTTATGTGTATAAACACCAGAGCCATCTTCCTCTTACTAGTGTGCTATGTATTGTTGTGTTTGTGTGGTGGATCCTAATTCTTTCTCATTTGGTTTAAAATGTGTGTGTGGCAGGGTGTGTCATGTTTTATTTATGCTTTAAATATATACTTTTGGCAGAAGCAGACTTTTGCAGAGTACTGAGTTCTGCTATCTAATGATTGTCAGTGCCATCTGCTTGCTGCTTGGTCCATCTCTGCCTGTGCGACTCATGTGGAGCCATGTTTAAATGTTGTCAAAAAATTATATAGTAATAAAAAATATATTTCAAAAATTTGAGCAGTTTCTTCCAGGTAATGAAGTTCCAGAAAGATTAGGTCAGCATATAGACACTTGTAGACCAATCTGCTAATTCTCCTTAAAAATTGAAAAAAACACAAAAAAAAGGTATGCTTTGCACCACACTTTAATGTCCATATTAAGTAAACAGACACGACGCTTTTTATAAATATCTAGGGTCAACAGGACATCATTTCAAACATTGTCAGATATTATAATCAAATATTATTGTGACTTTTAAGGCTTAATTAAAGTGTATGCTGCATTATGTTGGTGTTGGTTTATTTTTAAACAATTATGCAGATTTCAAACACTTTGACAAAAATTTTCATTTGCTTGTATTTGGGAGTCTTACACACATTAAAACAAGTTTTAAAAAGGCTTACACAACAATTTCCAAAAAAAAAAAAAACCCTTATTTGGCAGTGTGTGAGATTTCTATGTGAGTAGACTAAACATGTAATGTGTGTTCAGACAATTGCTGGTTGGTAACTTTCATCTGCTCATTAATTAACAAGTAATTGGACATCAGATGAATGTGATATCCAATTAACTGCTAATTACTGCATACACACTTGTACCAGTACTTCGCAAATGTAGAGTAACTGCAAACCTACTCTGCTGCTGCGTGAATGTTGCTACGGTTTCCTATGTTAGTTTTAACAGCGACAATGTTTATTTGCTAAAAACACGCCCATTGCGAGTTGCATACTCCCACACTGTACGCCCACTTTCACGCCCATGTCGGAGCATTGCGAAGTCGCGCCTCCGCAACGCCCACGCCACTCCTCGTTTTCGGTTGCCAGTTACGGCTTTTTTTTTTCTAAGTAATTTTGCACAGTTGTCGTACGTATGTACTCGCGCATGCGTAATCACGCATTTGCGCATGCGCAGATACTTACATTTCGTAAATTTGCGATGCGATGACTCTTAGCGAACAACTCGGAATGAGGGCCCATGTGCACTGCAGGTGTGGCAGATATAACATTTGCAGAGAGAGTTAGATTTGGGTGGGTTATTTTCTTTCTGTGCAGGGTAAATACTGACTGCTTTATTTTTACACTGCAATTTAGATTTCAGTTTGAACACACCCCACCCAAATCTAACTCTCTCTGCACATGTTATATCTGCACCCCTGTAGTGCACATGGTTTTGCCCAACTGCTAACAAACATGCTGCTGCGATCAACTCTGAATTACCCCCAATGTCCCTTACACATATGCCACACATTATTAGTGTCCTTATACACAGAATGACACACATAGTGCCCCTTACACATATGCTGCACATTGTTTATGCCCTTATACTCATAATGACACACATAATGCCCCTTACACATATGCCGCACATTATTAATGCCCTGATACACATAATAACACACATAATGCCCCTTACACACATGCCGCACATTATTAATGCCCTTATATACATAATGACACACAGAGTGCCTCTTACACATTTGGCGCACATATTAATGCATTTATACACATGACACACATAATGCCCCTTACACATGTGCAGAACACTATTGCACAACCAGCCCACTCACACACAGCACTCACACGGCCACTTACACTGTGACCTCTGCCTCTGCTTGGATACAGATGTGTCTTCATACACTTTGCCTCAATACGCCATGCAGCAGGTGATGCCTTTCCTAAGTCAGCTGGCAGCTCTGCTAACGTTGTGCGCCTTTTTTGATGAAAATGCATGTTATTTGCATTGCTATGTGACTAGGATGCACAAGCTGCTGATTAAAATTATATGTGGTTTCCTATATTCTGTATGCAACTGTGACTGTATCTGCATAGGAAATACTATGTTACAGTGAATTCCAGGAATACACTGTAACGTAGCATTTCTTATGCAGATACCACCGCAGTCACACACAGAATATAGGCATGCCGCATATTAGTGATGTGCAGGGGAAATTTTTTCGGGTTTTGTGTTTTGGTTTTGGATTCGGTTCTGCGGCCGTGTTTTGGATTCGGACGCGTTTTGGCAAAACCTCCCTGAAATTTTTTTGTCGGATTCGGGTGTGTTTTTACAAAAACCCCTCAAAAACAGCTTAAATCATAGAATTTGGGGGTCATTTTGATCCCATAGTATTATTAACCTCAATAACCATAATTTCCACTCATTTCCAGTCTATTCTGAACACCTCACACCTCACAATATTATTTTTAGTCCTAAAATTTGCACCGAGGTCGCTGGATGGCTAAGCTAAGCGACCCAAGTGGCTGACACAAACACCTGGCCCATCTAGGAGTGGCACTGCAGTGTCAGACAGGATGGCAGATTTAAAAAATAGTCCCCAAACAGCACATGATGTAAAGAAAAAAAGAGGTGCACCAAGGTCGCTGGATGGCTAAGCCAAGCGACCCAAGTGGCCGACACAAACACCTGGCCCATCTAGGAGTGGCACTGCAGTGTCAGACAGGATGGCAGATTTAAAAAATAGTCCCCAAACAGCACATGATGCAAAGAAAAAAAGAGGTGCAATGAGGTAGCTGTGTGACTAAGCTAAGCGACCCAAGTGGCCGACACAAACACCTGGCCCATCTAGGAGTGGCACTGCAGTGTGAGATAGGATGGCAGATTTAAAAAATAGTCCCCAAACAGCACATGATGCAAAGAAAAAAAGAGGTGCAATGAGGTAGCTGTGTGGCTAAGCTAAGCGACCCAAGTGGCCGACACAAACACCTGGCCCATCTAGGAGTGGCACTGCAGTGTCAGACAGGATGGCAGATTTAAAAAAATAGTCCCCAAACAGCACATGATGCAAAGAAAAAAAGAGGTGCACCAAGGTCGCTGGATGGCTAAGCTAAGCCACCCAAGTGGCCAACACAAACACCTGGCCCATCTAGGAGTCGCACTGCAGTGTCAGACAGGATGGCACTTCAAAAAATAGTCCCCAAACAGCACATGATGCAAAGAAAAAAAGAGGTGCACCAAGATCGCTGGATGGCTAAGCTAAGCGACCCAAGTGGCCGACACAAACACCTGGCCCATCTAGGAGTGGCACTGCAGTGTCAGACAAGATGGAAGATTTAAAAAAATAGTCCCCAAACAGCACATGATGCAAAGAAAAAAAAGAGTTGCACTAAGGTCGCTGGATGGCTAAGCTAAGAGACCCAAGTGGCCGACACAAACACCTGGCCCATCTAGGAGTGGCACTGCATTGTCAGACAGGATGGCAGATTTAAAAAAAATAGTCCCCAAACAGCACATGATGCAAAGAAAAAAAGAGGTGCACCAAGGTCGCTGGATGGCTAAGCTAAGCGACCCAAGTGGCCGACACAAACACCTGGCCCATCTAGGAGTGGCACTGCATTGTCAGACAGGATGGCAGATTTAAAAAAATAGTCCCCAAACAGCACATGATGCAAAGAAAAAAAGAGGTGCACCAAGGTCGCTGGATGGCTAAGCTAAGCGACCCAAGTGGCCGACACAAACACCTGGCCCATCTAGGAGTGGCACTGCATTGTCAGACAGGATGGCAAATTTAAAAAAATAGTCCCCAAACAGCACATGATGCAAAGAAAAAAAGAGGTGCACCAAGGTCGCTGGATGGCTAAGCTAAGCGACCCAAGTGGCCAACACAAACACCTGGCCCATCTAGGAGTGGCACTGCAGTGTCAGACAGGATGGCAGATTTAAAAAATAGTCCCCAAACAGCACATGATGCAAAGAAAAAAAGAGGTGCAATGAGGTAGCTGTGTGACTAAGCTAAGCGACCCAAGTGGCCGACACAAACACTTGGCCCATCTAGGAGTGGCACTGTAGTTTTCTAGTGAGAGGATGAGTGCTTCCATCCTCATGTGAATCTGAACCACTGGCCATGAACATTGGCCAGGGCCTCAGCCGTTCCTTGCCACTCCGTGTCGTAAATGGCATATTGGCAAGTTTACGCTTCTCATCAGACGCTTTTAATTTTGATTTTTGGGTAATTTTACTGAACTTTTGTAGTATACTTGACGACACAGAGGTAGAGCAGTGTACCGTACTGCTATATATTATATACTGGTGGTCAGCAAAATTCTGCACTGTCCTCCTACTATATATACTGCGCACAACTAAAATGCACCACAGGTATGGATGGATAGTATACTTGACGACACAGAGGTAGGTAGAGCAGTGGCCTACTGTACCATACTGCTATAGATTATATACTGGTGGTCAGCAAAATTCTGCAATGTCCTCCTACTATATATACTGTGCACAACTAAAATGCACCACAGGTATGGATGGATAGTATACTTGATGACACAGAGTTAGGTAGAGCAGTGGACTACTGTACCGCACTGCTATATAAACTGGTGGTCAGCAAAATTCTGCAATGTCCTCCTACAATGCAGATTAGATATGAGCGTTTTCCAGGCAGAGAACGTAGATATTTGCAGCACACTGAGCACAGATATTTGCAGCACACTGAGCACAGATATTTGCAGAACACAGAGCACAGATATTTGCAGCACACTGTACAAAGAAAGAACTGAGAGGACGCAGACACGTCCTCTCGTTATCATCTCCAAAGCATGAGTGAAAATGGTGGCGACGCGCGGCTCCTTATATAGAATACGAATCTCGCGAGAATCCGACAGCGGGATGACGACGTTCGGGCACGCTCGGGTTAACCGAGCAAGGCGGGAGGATCCGAGTCTGCCTCGGAACCGTGTAAAATGGGTGAAGTTCGGGGGGTTTCGGATTCCGAGGAACCGAACCCGCTCATCACTACCGCATATCATTTTAATCAGCAGAAGCTGCTTGTGCCCCTAGGCATACCAAATGCCCTAGGCATTTGCCTTGTTTGCATATGCCTAGGGCCGGCTCTGGCTATATGTGTATACACATATCGCTCCTCTCCGCAAATGACAGAATCTATGTGGTTTCCATAATTTGCAGAGCTGCTAGTCAATCAGCAGCCACTTCCATGGGAACAGCCAGGCTAATGTAGATTAACAGTCAGGCCGCTCACAGTCAATTATTGGCCTGTTCCCATGTAAGTGGCTGCTGATTGGCTGGCTGCAAACATCACTCTTCCAGGCTCATGAAAATTTTTTTAAAATGTCCAAGAAGTTTACGCTATTGTTCAACAGAGGATAATTTCTCCATAGGTAGAGGCACATCTGGGGAATATGGGGGCCTGGATTTTAAATTGTAATAAACACACTGGAGGTAAAACCCAAATTTTGATCCGATTGTCCGTTTGGCCGTTATAGTTCCCACAACGCAAACCACGCATTGGTAATGACGTCATTATGTCAACCCCCTTTTCATACCCTTATGGGAGGTTTTTTTTAATTTTAATGACGTAGTTTTCCTATTTCCCACCTGCAGAATACCTATGTCACATTTCATCTTCCTAACATATCCGGAAGTAAGAGAAGTAGTGATGAGTGAGTGAAGGCTTTCGCATCTAGACTGTGTAATAAAAAAAAATAATTTTTTTATATATATATATATATATATATATATATATATACATTCTACGCTTGCTAGGACTTTGAACATTTCCCATGGTACTAAAAATTAGAGGACTGCCTGGATGTTTCAGCACCACTAGGACCCTAAGTAGCTCCTCGGTATATACTATATCTCTATATCTCTATACAATACTACATTATTGTAACTAATTCTCTTATTATACTATATATAGGATCACTGGAGGTATATACATCCTGCAACTGACTAATTACTTATTATGACTAATTATGATCACTTTGCACTTTTTGTCAGCGCTGCATTAATTTTATATATATATATATATATATAGTAACAAGCGACAAGACACTGACACAGTTGTATGAAAGAAAAGCAGTCCATTTACTTCCACAGAATAGTAAACAGACTTTTCACAGCAAGTTTCAATGGGTACCTTAATTTGGCACCAGTTCACAAAAAGCATGTACACAATCTCAGCTCCTTGTCTCTGATCCACTGGCCCGCCCTCTATCGCCTGGCCACTTGTTGGCATCAGGAGTCCTTGCCCTAACGAGCTTTATAATAGTGTGGCACAGGTGTGCCTGATTGCTGGGAGTGCTTGCTCCAATACCTGGACCGGACCTACATGAATAGGATCTCATGTATGAAATTGCGGGGTACTTCTGTGTATCAACAGCAATACAATAATATAATTTCCAACTGCCAGATAATCTTTGACACAACATAGGTTCAGGGGAAATTTAAGGAAAAATTACTTCACAGAAAGGGTAGTGGATAAGTGGAATAGCCTCCCATCAGAGGTGGTAGAGGCTAAGGCCCTCATTCCGAGTTGTTCGCTCGCTAGCCGCTTTTCGCAGCAGTACACACGCTAAGCCGCCGCCCTCTGGGAGTGTATCTTAGCTCAGCAGAATTGCGAACGAAGTATTCGCAATATTGCAAAAAGATTTTTCTGTGCAGTTTCTGAGTAGCTCGAGACTTACTCTTCCAGTGCGATCAGTTCAGTGCTTGACGTTCCTGGTTTGGCGTCACAAACACACCCAGCGTTCACCCAGACACTCCCCCGTTTCTTCAGCCACTCCCGCGTTTTTCCCAGAAACGGCAGCGTTTTTTCACACACTCCCATAAAACGGCCAGTTTCCGCCCAGAAACACCCACTTCCTGTCAATCACACTCCGATCACCAGAACGAAGAAAAAACCTCATAATGCCGTGAGTAAAATACCAAACTTCTTAGCAAATTTACTTGGCGCAGTCGCAGTGCGAACATTGCGCATGCGCAGTTAGCGGAAAATCGCTGCGATGCGAAGAAAATTACCGAGCGAACAACTCGGAATGAGGGCCCAAGACTTTAGAGCAATGTAACATGCTTGGGATAGGCATATGAATATTCTTACAAAGAATTAAGGTTCTAAAAGGGTTGAGATTACCTAAAGGATAAAAAAAAGGGGCAGACTAGATGGGCCAAGTGGTTCTTATCTGCCGTCAAATTCTATGTTTCTATTAAAGAGACAATCTGCTGAGTCCCAACACCTCCCTGGGCTTCCTCTTGGTCCAGTCCTAAACCCAGGTTGCCCTAGCCTGGGGCACCCGAACTGTTGTGCCCTGTCCTGCAAACACCCGGGGTGGCGTCCAGACTGGTATATAATACAGTATTTTCCACTAGTGTGGAAAGAATAGCACTCTCTAGATTTGAATCAGCCAAGTGAAATTATATATTAATGTAAAGGTCAATCTCACAGTTCCAAGTAGCGATTTCCTCCTCCAACGTTTCGGTCCACACCAGGACCTTTTTCAAGGACTTCACAGCTTAGTCAAACGAGCAGCATAACATCACAGATCAGCAGTGCAGACAACTGGAACCGGTATAATATAATTTCACTTGGCTGATTCAAATCTAGCGAGTGCTATTCTTTCCCCACTAGTGGAAAATACTGTATTGTACTTTGGGTCACACCCCCAAGGGGGTTGGACTTTGATTGGCACCCTAGTAGTTGGCTGTGGTCTGTGAGAGTGCAGGGATCTCTGTTTGTATATATATATATATATATATATATATATATAGACAGTCGGTTAGCGGCACTCCTCAATGCAATGTATAAAAGATGGTAAAATGCCGGTGCCCTCCATTAGTGACCATGCAGTCACCCATATGTAACAAATGTTCTGTAGGCGGCACTCATGGCTCCAAAGAAAAAGAGACAGGACGCTGTCTAGCTTGTAAACATATACAAGCTAGACAGCGTCCTCTTTTTTTCTTTGGAGTCGTGAGTGCCGCCTACAGAACATTTGTTTTATATATATAAATATATACAGTATGTGTGGGTGTATATGTATATGTATATATATATATACATACATATACTGTGTATATATATATATATATATATATATTAGTATAGGTATATTATTATTATTATTATTATTATTACATTTTATTTATAAGGTGCCACATGGGTTTCGCAGCGCCGTACAAAGGACAGTACAGGGAGACAAACATAGCATTACAGTAAATAAATAACAGAAATAGAGTACAGGTAAAATAGAGCACCACACGTTCTCAAGACATAATACAGCTAAGATGTAAGTATTGATGGAGTGCTCATCGTACTACTAGAGGCTGATGGCCATAGATAGAGATGAGCCTTTACTAGCAGGATAAAGATGGTCGTTGAGTAGGGGAGAGCTGCGAGTCAAATGTGTCGAGAGGAGGGCTTAGATAACAAGAGGAAAGAGGGCCCTGCTCTGAAGAGCTAACAATCTAGTGGGGAGGGGCGACAGACAGATGACAAGAGGTGCAGGCAAGTGGGAGGTAGCCTGATGGCAGTATGCAAGCAAAGCTGAGATGTTCACGGCATGAGGCAGGGGGGTGGAGGCGCGGCTTCAGCACTGGGTTATGCATCGGGAGGGTATGCTTTGATGAATAATTGGGTTTTTAGTGCCCGTTTGAAGCTTTGCAAGGTCGGGGAGAGTCTAATGGAGCGGGGGAGTGCGTTCCACTGAAGGAGTGCAGCACGGGCAAAATCCTGAACTCGTGCATGGGAAGCAGTGACCAGGGCGGTGGAGAGGCGATGGTCATTGGTCGACCGTAGGTGGCGGGAGGGAGTATGAAGGGAAAGGAGGTTGGAGATGTAGGGAGCAGTGGAATTAGAGATGGCCTTGTATGTGAGGGTGAGGAGTTTGAAGAGGATTCTGTAGGGGAATGGGAGCCAGTGTAGATTTTGTCGAAGGGGAGTGGCAGATGTGGTGCGGCGGGAGAGGAAGATAAGCCTAGCTGCGGAGTTCAGGACAGATTGGAGGGGAACAAGATGGGCGCAAGCGAGGCAAGTGAGGAGAACATTGCAGTAATCAAGTCGTGAGATGACCAGTGAGTGGATGATGAGTTTAGTTGCACTCTGGGAGAGGTATGGCCTGATACGAGCAATGTTGCGTAGCTGGAAATGACAGGATTGTGCCAGAGCTTGGATGTGGGGTGCAAAGGAGAGGGAGGAGTCAAGAGTGACGCCCAAGCAGCGGAGTTGGGGAATGGGGGAGATGGTGGTGTTGTCAACAATGATGGAGATATTGGTCGGGGGTGTTGCTCTGGATGGGGGGGAAGATGATGAGTTCAGTTTTGTCCATGTTGAGCTTCAGAGAGCGTTCAGACATCCAGGAGGAGATTGCAGAGAGGCAGCCGGAAACCTGAGAGAGGACAGAGGGGGACAGATCAGGAGAGGAGAGGTAGAGTTGTGTGTCATCAGCATAGAGGTGGTATTGAAGGCCAAATGAGTTAATGAGCGCACCCAGGGAAGAGGTGTACAGGGAGAACAGAAGGGGTCCAAGGACAGAACCATGAGGGACACCAACAGGAAGGGTGTGAGGTGGTGCTGGAGGCAGACACAGAGAAGGAGCGGTTAGTGAGGTAAGAAGAAAACCAGTCAAGGACAGTGCTAGAGAGGCCAGCATTTTGGAGTGTGCGGAGGAGGAGAGGATGATCAACGGTGTCAAAGGCAGCAGAGAGGTCCAGAAGGATAAGCAGAGAGAAGTGGCCCCTGGATTTGGCCGAAAGCAGGTCATTGGTGACTTTCACCAGGGCAGTCTCAGTTGAGTGGAGTGGGCGAAAGCCAGATTGTAGTGGATCGAGGATGGAGTTGTCAGAGAGGTAGCTTGTGAGACGGCTGTAGACTAGTCGTTCAAGTAATTTGGAGGCGAAGGGGAGAAGAGAGATGGGGCGGTAGTTAGTGGGTGATGAGGGGTCGAGGTTGGGTTTTTTGAGAATAGGTGAGACCAGAGCATGTTTGAATGGCGAGGGGAAGATGCCGGTAGAGAGGGACAGGTTAAAGAGGTGAGCAAGGTGGGAGCAGGCAGTGGGGGAGAGGGAGAGGAGAAGACGGGAGGGAAGGGGGTCCAGGGGGCAGGTGGAGGGGGGGAGGATAAGATGAGGGAGTGGACTTCCTTTTCTGAAGTGGGACGGAAGGAGGACAGGGTGGGATAGATGGAGGGGAGGGATAAAGGGGGCAGGGGGGTAGCAGAGGGGTGACGGCGGGAGATGTCGTGTTGGATGTCCTCAATTTTGGAGATGAAGAAGGAGGCAAAGTCAGTAGCAGTGAGGGAGGATGGGAGGGGAGGAGGAGGGGGCGAAGGAGAGTGTTGAAAGTTTCAAAGAGACGGCGTGGACAGGAGGACTGAGAAGAGATGAGTGCTTGGAAAAAGGATTGCTTGGCGAGGGAAAGAGCAGAGCTGTAGGAGGAGAGAATAAACTTGAAATGGAGGAAGTCCGGCAGAGAGTGAGATTTCCTCCGGGAGCGTTCAGCAGAGCGTGAGCATTTTTGTAAGAAACGTGTTAGTTTGGTGTGCCAGGGTTGGGGTTTGGAGCGGCGGAGGGGGACAGAGGAGAGGGGGGCCACAGAGTCGAGAGCAGCGGTTAGGGAAGAGAAGGAGGCTGCCTGGTTGGGACAAGTTATAGTGGAAAGAGGAGATAGGAAAGTCTCAAGGGAAGACATGAAAGTGGAGTTGAGAGACCCGAGATTGCGTCTGGTGGTGGTAGGTCTGGGCGTGGAGAGGAGGAAGGAGGATGAGAGGGTGAAAGAAAGCAGATGGTGGTCAGAGAGAGGGAAGGAAGAGTTAGAGAAATCAGAGAGATCACATCGGTGGGTGAAGACAAGGTCGAGGGAGTGGCCGAGATTGTGAGTAGGGGTGGAGGTCCATTGAGAAAGTCCAAAGGAGGTGGAAAGGGTGAGAAGATTAGTGGAAGCAGCATTAGTGATGTCAATAGGGAAGTTAAAGTCACAGAGGATGACAGAGGGGAGGTCAGAGGAGAGAAAGTGGGGAAGCCAGGCAGCAAAGTTGTCAAGGAAAGGTGAACAGTGGCCAGGGGGGCGGTAGATCACTGCCACAAGGAGGTGAATGGGGTAGAAGAGGCAGATAGTGTGGACCTCAAAGGTGGAGAAGGTGAGGGAGGGCTCAGGTGGGATGACACGAAAGGTGCAGTTAGGGGAGAGAAGGATGCCCACGCCCCACCCTGGCGACCATCAGGTCTGACCGTGTGAGTAAAGGAGAGGCCTCCATAGGAGAGGGCAGCAGGGGAGGTGGTGTCAGAGAAGGAGAGCCAGGTTTCAGTAATGGCGAGAAGGTTAAAAGTGTGGGAGATGAAGAGGTCGTGGATAGTTGGCAGCTTGTTGCAGATTGATCTAGCATTCCAGAGTGCACAGGAGAAATGAAGGGAGGGGACAGGGGAGATGGGAATAATGTTGGCTCGGTTCTGAGTGCGTGTGGGTGATTTGGAATTTGGGGGGTGAGACCTGGCAGTGAGGATTGGTATGTGACAGGATCGAGGAGGAGCCATAATTTGGTACAGTAGTGTTCAAAGGAATAGAATGGTGTGGGTGTAATATAGAATGAACAAGGAGAATGTGGGGTGTACTGCCCTGTTTGGGCAGTACGGACGGTGTAATGGTTAGCATTACTGCCTCACAGCACTGAGGTCATGGGTTTGATTCCCACCATGGCCTTAACTGTGCGGAGTTTGTATATTCTCCCCGTACTTGCGTGGGTTTCCTCCGGGTACTCCGGTTTCCTCCCACAATCCAAAAATATACTGGTAGGTTAATTGGCTCCCGACAAAATTAACCCTAGCGTGAATGTGTCTGTGTGTATATGTGATAGGGAATATAGAATGTAAGCTCCACTGGGGCAGGGACTGATGTGAATGGGCAAAAATATTCTCTGTACAGCGCTGCGAAATATGTGTGCGCTATATAAATAACTGGTAATAATAAATAAATAAATAATAATAATAATGTAAGCAAAAGACCGTGCAAACAGAATTTTAAGAAATAATGGAAGGAACGGAAAGGCTGAGATGGATACACAGTGGTTGTAGATTGTGTAAATGAGAGTGGGTGCAATGTGTGAGAGCAGTAGGGCTGTTACTTGATCAGACGGGTAGTTCAGTGTCCAGGCTGTGCAGGCTGCAGTTGTTGCTGGTAGTGGTATAGGTAACTCACTGTATTATGTTGTTTGCTGTTCTTTTCTGGAGGTGGGGGTGATAGTCCGCTGTCCTTTTGTTTCTCTCCTGTTTATCTCCGTATATCTCCAAAAATTATATCACACTTTGCACTAACATACTTCGCAACTAAGATGCTTGCAGCCTAAGAGGCTTGCAGCCTTGATCTATACAGTATATAGATATATATTTATTTATGTGTATACCCATAAGTATATTTGTACAGGATAAAGTTCTAATGTGATGAAAGAAAGGCCGCAGGTTTGTCAGTTTCTTTTTAAATCCTGTAAAATAAATCAGTCCTCCATCGATGCTGTTACGTTGTTAGATGGCCTCACTCCCACCTATCACACTAAGAGATGAAAGCTAGTGTCACAGAATGTGTATATATATATTTGCATATATTTTATGTGGTTTCCCTTGCCTATTGAATGTATTTTAGTGAGTTTGTGAAGGTTGCGGTAAAAGAAATGTCAAGCAGAATTGTCTGTCAGATTATAAAGGTTGCCATAGCAACTATTGTATGTGTGGCGCTGAGCAGCATATTTTAACCCATTACTTGCCAGTGAAACCTGCAGCAAATTGCAGAATTCCACACAAGAGCACTGTATGTATAAATTTAATTTAATTGTATCAAGCAAAATAACAACAAAAAAACAAAAACGGTCCCCAACCTACAGGCTGAAGTCATGCCGAGATGTTGAGACTGCAGCGCAATTATAGCAGAAGTATTTTTCCTATTCCAATACGCTTTGCGGGGTATTCAATTAGCTCCGGCAATTTCCCTAATTGAATAACTCCCCCTTTCTCAGTTTTATATAGCAAAATTTTAATGATACATAAAACAGTATTAAGAAAAACAAAAGGGTTTTCCGCACCAGGGAGTAGATAATTCTTTCCAGGGAACTTTGGATTCAACAATTAGGACAATTATGTCTCCATATTTTATCAGACTATCCGTATTGGGTGCAACCCACCAATTATCAGAATATGATAAATTACAAACAAGAAAAATAATTGGTTTCATATGGGTGCACTCCGTTCCCTTAAATTTGATTACTGTTAAAATACATTTTATTATTTTAAAAACAGGTATCAACAGAAAATACTCAATTAGAAGCCTGTATGGCCTATCAATTATATCATATATTTATTGTATCCTTAGCCTAAAACTATGCCCTGAGGAAGCCCGACACCAGAGCGAAATGCGCATTGGTGGACAGTGTGTCACGTCCCTAATGCATTATATATTTATCTAATCCCAGCACGAGTTATGGCTGATACTGCATGTGCATGTGCCTCATCGCCGTTTTTATTAAGACAGGGGTGGAGACAGCCTTGTGGGATCGGAGCAGTGTGCAGGAGGTCCAATCATAATGGTCCCATACAGCAGGGATGCCCACTGAATTAAGTGCACAAAATACACATTTACACGCATGCTCTACCAGTAATAATAGTTATTTGCAACAAAACAAGGAATTATACGTTTTCTGGAATATAGTGTTGTTGATTGATGCGGACTGTGGTAATTCACAATAAAGCTTGTATAGCACCTAATACGAATGACCAGCAATTAGATCTGTAGCAATATTACCTGCGAGCACAGGAATTTATTTGTAATAACTTAATAATATCATTACTATCATTACATGGTTGTAGGAATTTAACGTGTAATATCACCGTCACCTCGTGGAGAATATAACAATACCAGAAGTGTGAAAACCACAGCATTTGTGGCTGAGGATTATAATCCCAAATATAACCACTATAACCATCATATTTTGATATTGTTCAGCTGCAGGCTAACATCCAGTATATACAAAATACCTATACCCACTAGGGGTCAGATTTATGAGCCACAATTCAGGAAGTTAAAGTGGCCATTATGGATACAAAATAACATCTAAAATGTAACCACTTTGAGTTACATAATATCACAAACTAGAAACTAACTCTCCTGTTTGTGGATTACGCATCATTACTCCCAACATAAGGGAACTTGTACCAAAAAAGAAAAAAGAAAAATGAGAGACGTGACACAGATAATAATTTAAAATCTTTATTCACATTTCTATATATTTCTTTCACCACTCTTTTTCTAATTTCTTTTCTTCGCTCAAACAGCCTATTTTAGGCTAAGGATACAATACATATATGATATACTTGATAGGCCATACAGGCTTCTAATTGAGTATTTTCTGTTGATACCTGTTTTTAAAATAATAAAATGTATTTTAACAGTAATCAAAGTTAAGGGGACGGAGTGCACCCATATGAAACCAATTCTTTTTCTTGTTTGTAATTTATAAAACAGTATTAGTTTGGTGAAAGTGTGAAGGAAAGAAGGGAAGGAAGTGACACTGTGGTTCTGCAGAAGAGAATCTAGTGACTGAGGCCCAACTGTATTAAGCCTTAACAAGAGATAGAGTAGAGACGGATAAAGGGGGATATTCAATTGTTTGAAAAGCCGGTTGGGTGTCTGTTTTTTCCGGGTGGTCTTCAGTTTGCCGGCTGTCGGGATCATGGCGCACAGTATACCGGTGCCGGAATCCCGACAGCCGGCATACCGACAGCCGGCACACCGACACTTTATCTCCCTCTTGGGGGTCCACGACTCTCCTTGAGGGAGAATAAAAAGTGTGGCACGCATGGCGCACCACCGTGCCCACAGCGTGGCTAGTGCAGCGAGCTCACAAGGGGCTCATTTGCGCTCGCCACGCTGTCGGTATGCCGGCCGTCGGGATTCCGGCGCCGGTATGCTGGTCGCCGGGAGCCCGGCCGCCGGCATACAATACTACACCCATTTTTTCCTGTCTATTAGATAGGAAAAAACAGACACCCAACTGACTTTTCAAACAATTGAATACCCCCCAAAGAGTGATAAAGTATCAGCTAATCAGCTTCCTAACTGCCATGTAACAGGCTGTGTTTGAAAAATAACAGGAGCTGGTTGACTGGTACTTTATCACTCTTTGGGGGACATTTACTAAGCAGTGATAAGAGCGGAGAAGTGAGCCAGTGGAGAAATTTCCCCATCAACCAATCAGTAGCTCTGTATCATTTTATAGTATGCAAATTATAGATGTTACTCCAGTGCTGATTGGTTGCCATGGGCAACTTCTCCACTGGCTCACTTCTCCGCTCTTATCACAGCTTAGTAAATGTCCCCCTTTATCCGTCCCCACTTTATCTCTTGTTAAGGCTTAATACATTTGGTCCTATATGGGCAGACCTTGTCATTGTGCCTATGTGGTTATAGCTTGCAAAGCATAATGTCCTCCCTAGGTATCCCAATAAAGTTCTACCTGACATAGCATTGCTTCTAGTGGAATGCAGATTTGGATAGAGGACAGCTTCTTAGCATACTGATGGGGTTAACGTTCATTATAATGCTATGGCCTTATGAATACAGTAGACAGCTGTGCCCACATCTGCCTTGGTTTGGCCTTTTCTCTATACATAAGTATAAGTCTGTGTACTTTACAGGTGTACATAGTAAGATATATTCTATAATTATTTGGGCCAGATGTACTAAGCCTTGGAGAGTGATAAAGTGGAGAGATATAAAGTACTAACCAATCAGCTCCTAACTGCCATTTTTCAAACACAGCCTGTAGCATGTAGGAGCTGATTGGTTGGTGCTTCATCTCTCTAAACTTTATCACTCTCTAAGGCTTAGTATATCTGCCCCATCTGCATGGCTGCAGAGGTTCATGTATTTTAATTTTAAATATCCTCCCTTAACCATTTAATATGTTGGGTGATATCATCACCCTCACTGTTTATTTCTATGTAAATAAAGTCCAAGTCACAAGGTGTACAGGAAAAACAAGCTCAGCATATATGCCGGGTAATGTAATAGGACAGACATGAGCGACAAGAGAAGGATCTGCCCATGAAGGCCTTCATGCTAAAAGAGGGTAGGAGAGAGACTAAAGGATCAAGTGTGGGACACTTTAGCAGGGCTGTTGACCGGGTGATGGGGCAATGCGAAGAGACATTAATAGCAATCAGTAAAGTAGAGGGGCATAGTAGTAGAGTTTAAGACACTTAGGGCCAGATGTACAAAGCCTTAAAAAGTGAAAAATTTCATTGTGATAAAGTACCAGCCAATCAGCTCCTAACTGCTTTGCCACAGGCTGGGTTTGAAAAATGACATGAGCTGGTTGGTTGGTACTTTATCACCATGAAATGTATCACTTTTCAAGGCTTAGTACATCTGGCCCTTATGTGTGAGCTCCAGTGGCGTAAGTTCGCCCCAGTCGCCCGGAGGCATGATAAATGTTGGTGCCCCCCCCCCCCCCCCCCTACATACTGTATACACACACACACACACACACACACACACACACACGCACACACACACACACACACACACACACACACACACACACACACACACACACACACACACACACACCTTCATATGTAGCTATCCGGCACTCATGGTGAACAGTAGTAGCGTGCTCAGGTGACTTTCCCAATAGCAATATAGATACACAAGCAAAGTGGACGGTACTCCAAGTCAGTCATCACAATACAATAGACACCAGCATACCTTTATAGCACACCTAAGGTACTCCCTCACCCACCAGCGTGTCACAATGTAGATTCTTTGGCGCAGTGGTGTGCCGATATATATATGTAAAAAACACACAAGCGCCTCTTTCACTTAAACACACACACACAAACGCCACTTCCACTTAAACACACACACGCCTCTCACTTACACTCACGCCTCTTACTTACACACGCCTCCTTAGCTTAAACACACACAGGCCTCCTTCGCTTAAACACACACACACTCCCCACTTACACACTCGCCTCTCACTTACACACACGCCTCTCACTTACACAAACACCTCTCACTTACACATGCTTCTTTCACTTAAACTCACACATACATGCCTCCTTCACTTAAACACACAAACATACCTCTTTCAATTACACACACACACACACACACACACACACACACACACACACACACACGTGCCTCTTTCACTTAAACACACATATGCCTCTCTCACACACACACACACACACACACACACACACACACACACACACACACACACACAGTCTCCCTTACACGCACACACGCCTCTTTCACTTAAAAAAAAACACACACACAAACAAAAACAAACACATGCTACCTTCACTTACACACACAACCCTCACTTAAACATGCACACATAAAACACAGTGCTGCCAACATTTATTAAAGACCCCCCAGCACCCCTACCCCTTCCAACTACACATACCCCCACAGTGCAGCTTGAGGCAAGTGCTGCCAGTGCCTACCTGCTGCTATCAGCCCAACGGAGGAACAGAGAGCTTCACTTGGCCAGCTCATCTGGAAGGGCCTGGCAGGAGCTGCGTTCTGGAGCTCCCCCTAGCTGTAGCCACAGCCAGCTCTCTGTATATACGAGGAGGCAGCTTCCGTGTCACTGACATGAAAGGTCCTCGCAGCGAACGATCTTCAGGGTCAGGCAGCTGGAGACAATGGAGGAGATGTGCCCCCTTGAGGTCAGGAGCCCGGCGGCAGCCGACTCCACTGCCTCCCAGAGTTCCGCCCCTGGTGAGCTCCATGATGGTGTGGCAACAGTTGGTTATGAAGGAGGGTGGCAGTAGGAGGTTAAGCAGGTAGATGGTGGGGTAGATGTACTGGATGATTGGTTGTATTTGGTGGAGGAGAGGTTGCTGAAGGAAAGGGTCATAGTGGAGAAGAGTTGATTGTAAACAGGTATAAAGATATGGCTTATGGCCAGATTACTCTTTGGTCCACGATAGAGTGGGAATAGATCCTGTGGCGAGAGCAGCGAACCACCGAGCCCATAGCGTGGCGAGCATAGCGAGCCCACAAGGGGCCTCGTAGCGCTCACTCCACTGCCGGCATTCTTGAGGGTGAGATGCCGCTGTTGCGATACTGACAGCCGGCATCCTGGCCGCCGGGATTACACATGAATTCCTTAATAATATCTCTGAATCAGGATCTTACGATCTTACTATCTGTTTGCTTATTTCTCCTTGTTCTGTCTGTTTGACCATATTGCATTGCTTGCATGTATTATTGTCATTTTCCTTGTGCAATAAAGGATAATAATGAAAGATAATAAGAACATTTGTACCTTTCTAACTATGGGCCTAATTCAGACCTAATCGCAGCAGCAAATTTTTTAGCAAATGGGCAAAACCATGGTGGTCATTCTGAGTTGATCGCTCGTTGCCTTTTTTCGCAACGCAGTGATTAGGTGGAAAATGCGCATGCGCATGGTACGCAGCGTGCATGCGCTAAGTAATTTAACACAAAACTTTGGAGATTTACACAAGCTCGAGTGACGTTTTTTCAATGCTGGAGTGATCGTAGTGTGATTGACAGGAAGTGGGTGTTTCTGGGCGTAAACTCAGCGTTTTCAGGGAGTGTGCTAAAAACGCAGGCGTGGCCGGTAAAAACGCATGAGTGGCTGGTGAAACGGGGGAGTGGCTTGCCGAACGCAGGACGTGTTTGTGACGTCAAAGCAGGAACTAAACGGACTGAGGTGATCGCAATCTAGGAGTAGGTCTGGAGCTACTCAGAAACTGCAAGGAATTATTTAGTAGCAGTTCTGCTAATCTTTCGTTCGCTATTCTGCTAAAATAAGATACACTCCCAGAGGGCGGTGGCCTAGCGTTTGAAATGCTGCTAAAAGCAGCGAGCGAACAACTCGGAATGAGGGCCCATGTGCACTGCAGGGGAGACTGATATAACATGTGCAGAGATAGTTAGATTTGGGTGGGGTGTGTTCAAACGGAAAACTAAATTGCAGTGTAAAAATAAAGCAGCCAGTATTTACCCTGCACAGAAACAATATAACCAACCCAGATCTAACTATCTCACCTGCCCCCACTGCAGGGCACATGGGTTCTAATTCAGAACTGATCGCAGCAGCAAAATTGTTCTCTAATGGGCAAAACCATCTGCACTACGGGGGGGGGGGGGGCAGGTATAATATGTGCAGAGAGAGTTAGATTTGGGCGGGTTACTTTGTTTCTGTGCAAGGTAAATACTGGCTGCTTTATTTTTACGCTGCAATTTAGATTTCAGTTTAAACACACCCCTCCCAAATTTAATCTCTGCACATGCCATATTTGCCCCACCTGCACTGCCAGGGCCGTAACTAGGTGTGTGCGGAGGGGGCACCGCACATCGCGCTGCAGGGTAGGGGGCGCAGTTGGTGGCACTTGTCAATTATCTGTTTTAATTACTTTCACTTTGAGCTTCCCCCCTTTTTGAAGCCCAGCATCTCCACACCGCCCATCTCCTAATCTGACCCCTTCTGTCACATATAATTATAAAACATTCATGAACTCAACTTGAGATTTCTTTGTTATTCAGTCACATTGTCCTTTATTACATTTGAAGATGCTGATATACCCGGTATTTGAGCCCATTTCCTGTGGCATTGCAGTCACTCTATTCATTGAGCTATCTGCCCTTACATAGAAAGCTAGAGAATTCTAAGCTAGATAATTCTATTTATTTGAAGCTTACCTTGTACTTTGTGAAAAAATTATCAGCATTGCAGCTGAGCAGATCTATTTATGTGTGACTGCAAGAGATTGGATGTGTGGCTGCACACTACATAGAGCTGCTCAATTGCAATACTGATTTTTTTTTTACAAAGTACCAGTAGCTTCATATAGTGTTCATAGTATTTATGCAGGATCAAATAGCTCAATGAGTGAGGTGTTTGGTTACAGTTCAACAGGTTATAGGTCTGAATCCCAGGTATGGCAGTATATTGTAACTGAATATTAATGACAGGGCCGTAACTAGATGTGTGCAGAAGGTGGATTGCCCACAGCGCACTTTCCCTGTAGGTGCACCTTCTACATACACCCTGAGTGGCTGCATATCCCTCCCACTGACGGTCATCCTCCCACTCCCCTGTGCCTGGCACCTGCAGCAGCCCCAAGCTCTGACCAGCTGGAGCTGCTGATCATTGTGTAATGTCAGCAGCAGCGCTGGACAGGATATCCACCCTGTGCTGCTGCGCTCCCGCGGCCTGCCACCTCTCTGTCTGTGAAGTGTACAGACTCTGCAGAGGAGTCAGTTCTGTACAAGAGCCGGCAACAGCGCAGGAAGAACGTAAACCTCATGTAAGTGCCTACACAGACACTACACTCTACACTATATTACACTACACTTCACTACAGTACACTTCACTACAGTACACTACACTACACTATACTACACTACATTCTACTACACTCTAAGGGCAGGGGGGGGGGATGTAAGGGGAATCTGCCTGCCGTAATGTGTAAAATGGGGACTCTGCCTGCTGTACTGCATATAAGGGGGACTCTGCCTGCCATAATGTGTAAAAGGGGGACCTATCTTGCTGTAATGTGTAAAAGGGGGAATCTGCCTGCCGTAATGTGTAAAAGGGGGACTCTGTCTGCCACAATGTGTAAAAGGGGGACCTATCCTGCAATAATGTTAAAAGGGGGACTCTGCCTGCCGTAATGTGAAAAAAGGGGGACTCTGCCTGCCTGAATGTGTAAAAGGGGGACACTGCCTGCTGTAATATGTGTAAGTGGCACTGCTGTGTGGCATATTATGAATTGGTATTATTTTGTGGCCACGCTTCTTCCCCATGAAGCCACAACCCTATATTTTTGGCACAGGTCTACAGCCCTATTTTAAATACGATGTGGGAGGGAGGGGCCACCAATGCTGTTTCTTGCACACAGCGCTAAAATGTCTAGTTACGGCACTGTGCACTGCACATGGATTTGCACATTAGATAACAATTTTCTGCTGTGACCAGGTCTGAATTAGGGCCCTCATTCCGAGTTGTTCGCTCGCAAGCTGCTTTTAGCAGCATTGCACACGCTAAGCCGCCGCCTACTGGGAGTGAATTGCGAACTAAAGATTCTCAAAATTGCGAATAGAAATTTCTAAGCAGTTTCTGAGTAGCTCGAGACTTACTCTGCCACTGCGATCAGTTCAGTCAGTTTCGTTCCTGGTTTGACGTCACAAACACACCCAGCGTTCGCCCAAACACTCCCCCGTTTCTCCAGCCACTCCCGCGTTTTTCCCTGAAACGGCAGCGTTTTTTCACACACTCCCATAAAACGGCCAGTTTCCGCCCAGAAACACCCACTTCCTGTCAATCACACAACGATCACCAGAACGAAGAAAAAACCTCGTAATGCCGTGATTAAAATACCAAACTTCTTAGCAAATTTACTTGGCGCAGTCGCAGTGCAAACATTGCGCATGCGCAGTTTGCGGAAAATCGCTGCGATGCGATGAAAAAGAACGAGCGAACAACTCGGAATGAGGGCCTAGGCCCATGGTTTTGCCAATTTGTTAACAAATTTGCTACTGCGATCAGATCTGAATTATGCCCAATGTCTTTAGAACATATACTTAGCCATGTTTTGATGAAGCATCGCCTATATGTTTTACCGAACATTTCTAGTACAACCCAATTCAATAAACTTTGATTTAAAATACATACTTCTGATATTTTCAGCACCAGTAGAAAGAAATTTTGCAATGTAAAAGTCTATTTAGTGAGCATCCCTCACTTATTCTTGAAACATTAGCCTACAGTATTCCCTCTTTGCAGTATTCTCTCAGGGGCTCTGGAACAGACCCATTAGATGTAGCCTCAGGAAGCCCAAATGTTTGAACTTCAAACTGACTCAAGGGAATAAAATCTCTTATTAAATGCTGATATATCTCACATCTCCACTTCTAAGAGGTCTCCCACAAAGAACTGTCCACATCAAACCATTGTTCAAAACTAGACAAGAAAATAGAGCATTTGTTTTGCTCTGCATCAGATCCTAATAACGTATTGGTCAATGACTTACCATTTTTTGCAGTGTTTAAATTGAAAAGTTTTGTTTCTGACTAAATGCACCATGGTCAACAATAACAACAGCGACATCTTCTGAGTATAGCATGGTACTACACTTGACCAAATAAACAAAATATTGACATTATGCCTAGGAAGTACATTGAATGCCAAGATGTTTCTGACCTGAAACTTTTACCTTGATTCACCTCCTAGTACTCAGTAGTTTGAATCAGGACAGAGATTCCTACAGATATACGATTTTAACTTTAATTCAATATTTAATAATAATAATAATAATAATAATAATAATAACAGCAATTATTATTTTAGTATTCTACATTGTTCCTCATTCATATATACTACTGATGTGCACCGGAAATTTTTCGGGTTTTGTGTTTTGGTTTTGGATTCGGTTCCGCGGCCGTGTTTTGGATTCGGACGCGTTTTGGCAAAACCTCCCTGAAAATTTTTTGTCGGATTCGGGTGTGTTTTGGATTCGGGTGTTTTTTTTACAAAAAACCCTCAAAAACAGCTTATATCATAGAATTTGGGGGTCATTTTGATCCCATAGTATTATTAACCTCAATAACCATAATTTCCACTCATTTTCATTCTATTCTGAACACCTCACACCTCACAATATTATTTTTAATCCTAAAATTTGCACCGAGGTCGCTGGATGGCTAAGCTAAGCGACACAAGTGGCCGACACAAACACCTGGCCCATCTAGGAGTGGCACTGCAGTGTCAGGCGTGATGGCACTTCAAAAAAATTGTCCCCAAACAGCACATGATGCAAAGAAAAAAAGAGGCGCACCAAGGTCGCTGTGTGACTAAGCTAAGCGACACAAGTGGCCGACACAAACACCTGGCCCATCTAGGAGTGGCACTGCAGTGCCAGACAGGATGGCACTTCAAAAACATTGTCCCCAAACAGCACATGATGCAAAGAAAAAAAGAGGCGCACCAAGGTCGCTGTGTGACTAAGCTAAGCGACACAAGTGGCCGACACAAACACCTGGCCCATCTAGGAGTGGCACTGCAGTGTCAGACAGGATGGCACTTCAAAAACATTGTCCCCAAACAGCACATGATGCAAAGAAAAAAAGAGGTGCACCAAGGTCGCTGTGTGACTAAGCTAAGCGACCCAAGTGGCCGACACAAACACCTGGCCCATCTAGGAGTGGCACTGCAGTGTCAGACAGGATGGCACTTCAAAAAAATTGTCCCCAAACAGCACATGATGCAAAGAAAAAAAGAGGCGCACCAAGGTCGCTGTGTGACTAAGCTAAGCGACACATGTGGCCGACACAAACACCTGGCCCATCTAGGAGTGGCACTGCAGTGTCAGACAGGATGGCACTTCAAAAAAATTGTCCCCAAACAGCACATGATGCAAAGAAAAAAAGAGGCGCACCAAGGTCGCTGTGTGACTAAGCTAAGCGACACAAGTGGCCGACACAAACACCTGGCCCATCTAGGAGTGGCACTGCAGTGTCAGGCAGGATGGCACTTCAAAAAAATTGTCCCCAAACAGCACATGATGCAAAGAAAAAAAGAGGCGCACCAAGGTCGCTGTGTGACTAAGCTAATCGACACAAGTGGCCGACACAAACACCTGGCCCATCTAGGAGTGGCACTGCAGTGTCAGACAGGATGGCACTTCAAAAACATTGTCCCCAAACAGCACATGATGCAAAGAAAAAAAGAGGTGCACCAAGGTCGCTGTGTGACTAAGCTAAGCGACACAAGTGGCCGACACAAACACCTGGCCCATCTAGGAGTGGCACTGCAGTGTCAGACAGGATGGCACTTCAAAAAAATTGTCCCCAAACAGCACATGATGCAAAGAAAAAAAGAGGTGCACCAAGGTCGCTGTGTGACTAAGCTAAGCGACACAAGTGGCCGACACAAACACCTGGCCCATCTAGGAGTGGCACTGCAGTGTCAGACAGGATGGCACTTAAAAAAAATTGTCCCCAAACAGCACATGATGCAAAGAAAAAAAGAGGCGCACCAAGGTCGCTGTGTGACTAAGCTAAGCGACACAAGTGGCCGACACAAACACCTGGCCCATCTAGGAGTGGCACTGCAGTGTCAGACAGGATGGCACTTAAAAAAAATTGTCCCCAAACAGCACATGATGCAAAGAAAAAAAGAGGCGCACCAAGGTCGCTGTGTGACTAAGCTAAGCGACACAAGTGGCCGACACAAACACCTGGCCCATCTAGGAGTGGCACTGCAGTGTCAGACAGGATGGCACTACAAAAAAATTGTCCCCAAACAGCACATGATGCAAAGAAAAAAAGAGGCGCACCAAGGTCGCTGTGTGACTAAGCTAAGCGACACAAGTGGCCGACACAAACACCTGGCCCATCTAGGAGTGGCACTGCAGTGTCAGGCAGGATGGCACTTCAAAAAAATTGTCCCCAAACAGCACATGATGCAAAGAAAAAAAGAGGCGCACCAAGGTCGCTGTGTGACTAAGCTAATCGACACAAGTGGCCGACACAAACACCTTGCCCATCTAGGAGTGGCACTGCAGTGTCAGACAGGATGGCATTTCAAAAAAATTGTCCCCAAACAGCACATGATGCAAAGAAAAAAAGAGGCGCACCAAGGTCGCTGTGTGACTAAGCTAAGCGACACAAGTGGCCGACACAAACACCTGGCCCATCTAGGAGTGGCACTGCAGTGTCAGACAGGATGGCACTTCAAAAAAATTGTCCCCAAACAGCACATGATGCAAAGAAAAAAAGAGGCGCACCAAGGCCCTCATTCCGAGTTGATCGGTCGCAAGGCGAATTTAGCAGAGTTACACACGCTAAGCCTACGCCTACTGGGAGTGTATCTTAGCTTCTTAAAATTGCGACCGATGTATTCGCAATATTTCGATTACAAACTACTTAGCAGTTTCAGAGTAGCTTCAGACTTACTCGGCATCTGCGATCAGTTCAGTGCTTGTCGTTCCTGGTTTGACGTCACAAACACACCCAGCGTTCGCTCAGACACTCCCCCGTTTCTCCAGCCACTCCTGCGCTTTTTCCGGAAACGGTAGCGTTTTCATCCACACGCCCATAAAACGCCTTGTTTCCGCCCAGTAACACCCATTTCCTGTCAATCACATTACGATCGCCGGAGCGATGAAAAAGCCGTGAGTAAAAATACTATCTTCATTGTTAAATTACTTGGCGCAGTCGCAGTGCGAATATTGCGCATGCGTACTAAGCGGATTTTCATTGCGATGAAAAATACCGAGCGAACGACTCGGAATGAGGGCCCAAGATCGCTGTGTGACTAAGCTAAGCGACACAAGTGGCCGACACAAACACCTGGCCCATCTAGGAGTGGCACTGCAGTGTCAGGCAGGATGGCACTTCAAAAAAATTGTCCCCAAACAGCACATGATGCAAAGAAAAAAAGAGGCGCACCAAGGTCGCTGTGTGACTAAGCTAATCGACACAAGTGGCCGACACAAACACCTGGCCCATCTAGGAGTGGCACTGCAGTGTCAGACAGGATGGCACTTCAAAAAAATTGTCCCCAAACAGCACATGATGCAAAGAAAAAAAGAGGCGCACCAAGGTCGCTGTGTGACTAAGCTAAGCGACACAAGTGGCCGACACAAACACCTGGCCCATCTAGGAGTGGCACTGCAGTGTCAGACAGGATGGCACTTCAAAAAAATTGTCCCCAAACAGCACATGATGCAAAGAAAAAAAGAGGCGCACCAAGGTCGCTGTGTGACTAAGCTAAGCGACACAAGTGGCCGACACAAACGCCTGGCCCATCTAGGAGTGGCACTGCAGTGTCAGACAGGATGGCACTTAAAAAAAATTGTCCCCAAACAGCACATGATGCAAAGAAAAAAAGAGGCGCACCAAGGTCGCTGTGTGACTAAGCTAAGCGACACAAGTGGCCGACACAAACACCTGGCCCATCTAGGAGTGGCACTGCAGTGTCAGGCAGGATGGCACTTAAAAAAAATTGTCCCCAAACAGCACATGATGCAAAGAAAAAAAGAGGCGCACCAAGGTCGCTGTGTGACTAAGCTAAGCGACACAAGTGGTCGACACCAACACCTGGCCCATCTAGGAGTGGCACTGCAGTGTCAGACAGGATGGCACTTCAAAAAAATTGTCCCCAAACAGCACATGATGCAAAGAAAAAAAGAGGTGCACCAAGGTCGCTGTGTGACTAAGCTAAGCGACCCAAGTGGCCAACACAAACACCTGGCCCATCTAGGAGTGGCACAGCAGTTTTCTAGCGAGAGGATGAGTGCTTCCATCCTCATGTGAATCTGAACCACTAGCCATGAACATAGGCCAGGGCCTCAGCCGTTCCTTGCCACTCCGTGCCGTAAATGGCATATTGGCAAGTTTACGCTTCTCATCAGACGCTTTCAATTTTGATTTTTGGGTCATTTTACTGAACTTTTGTTTTTTGGATTTTACATGCTCTCTACTATGACATTGGGCTTCGGCCTTGGCAGACGACGTTGATGGCATTTCATCGTCTCGGCCATGACTAGTGGCAGCAGCTTCAGCACGAGGTGGAAGTGGATCTTGATCTTTCCCTATTTTAACCTCCACATTTTTGTTCTCCATTTTTTAATGTGTGGAATTATATGCCAGTATCAATAGCAATGGCCTACTACTATATATACTGCGCACAACTGAAATGCACCACAGGTATGGATGGATAGTATACTTGACGACACAGAGGTAGGTAGAGCAGTGGCCTTCCGTACCGTACTGCTATATATACTGGTGGTCACTGTCAGCAAAACTCTGCACTGTACTCCTCCCAGTGGCGTAACTACTGCCCCCGCAGTCCTCGCGGTGGCTTGGGGGCGAGGGGCTGCGGGGGCGCCACTGACTTCGAACAGATTGACATGCGGACGAGCGTCCGCATGTCAATCTGCGGTCTCCTTCCCTCCGCTGCTGTGTTGGAGGGACACGGAGGGCACCGCGCGCGCCTCTCCAGTGTCCCTCCTGGCTCTCCGGCCGGTCTAATAAAGGAAGTGTCGTTCGTGAGCTCTGATTGGCTCACGAACCGGCACTTCCTTTATTAGACCCGCAGGAGAGCCAGGAAGGACACGGGAGAGGCGAGCGCTGTGTCCTCCGTGTCCCTCCAACACAAAGGAGCGGCGGGGGGGGGGAATAGGGGAGCAGGCACTGTGGGGGAATATCTGGCACTGAGGGCATGTACCTGGCGGCACTGTGGGGGAATATCTGGCACTGGGGGCATATACCTGGCACTGTGGGGCAATATCTGTCACTGGGGGGAGCAGGCACTGAGGGGGCTTATGTGACACTGTGGAGGAATATCTGGCACTGGGGGCATATACCTGGCACTGTGGGGGAATATCTGGCACTGGGGGGAGCAGGCACTGAGGGGGCTTATGTGACACTGTGGGGGAATATCTGGCACTGGGGGCATATACCTGGCACTGTGGGGGAATATCTGGCACTGGGTGCATATACCTGGCACTGTGGGGCAATATCTGGCACTGGGGGGAGCAGGCACTGAGGGGGCTTATGTGACACTGTGGGGGAATATCTGGCACTGAGGGGGCATATGTGGCACTGTGGGGGAATATCTGGCACTGGGGGCATATACCTGGCACTGTGGGGGAATATCTGGCACTGGGGACATATGTGGCAGGGGGGGGGGGTATATTTGGCACTGGGGGCATGTACCTGGCACTGTGGGGAAATATCTGGCACTGGGGGCATATGTGGCACTGGGAGCACGGCCCTACCAACAAGCACTACCCCCTAGCAACGAGCATGACACCCAGTGCATGAAACCCCTGGCAACAAGCATGACACCCTGAGAATGAAAATCCCTGGCACCGTGCATGGAACCAAGAGCATGAAACCCCTGGCAACGAGCAGGTAATTTAAAAGTAATTAGAAGCATTACTGTAGAACTTAATGTGCAATGGGCATTACGGTGTGTGGCATAATGTATCACGGACATTGCGGTGTGTGTCATAATGTGTCAGGCATTACAGTGTGTTGTATACTATATCACGATCATTGTGGTATGTGGTATAATGTCTCAGGGTCATTGCAGTGTGTGGCATAATGTATCACGGACATTGCGGTGTGTGTCATAATGTGTCAGGCATTACGGTGTGTTGTATACTATATCACGGGCATTGTGGTATGTGGTATAATGTCTCAGGGTCATTGCGGTGTGTGTCATAATGTGTCACAGACATTGTATGTGCTATAATGTATCAGGGGCATTGCAGTGTGTAGCATAATGTATAACGGGCATTGCGATTCCTGTCATAATGTGTCACAGGCATTACAGTGTGTGGCATAATGTGTCGGGGGCATTACAGTGGGTGCATATTGTGTCATGTCATTATTGTGTGTGGCATAATGTCTAAGGGCCATTGCAGTATGTGGCATAATGTATACTGGGCATTACTATAAGGAGGAAAAATGACAAATAATGTAAGGGGCATGAATCAGGTTTATTTTTCTTTCCTGTGGTGGCTAACGTCTGGGCGTGCAGGTTGCAAAACTGGGGTATAAGGTAGTCTTTTCCTGCAATGACACGCCCCTTTATGCGAAGCCACACCCATTTCAACGAAACCACACCCCTTTTTGGTGGCACGCGCCGTAGGCGCGCGCATATTTGTCCCATTACTACTGCCAATTATGGAGGGCGCCGAAGAATTCTATGGCTTGGGGGAGAAAAATTTCTAGTTACGCCACTGACTCCTCCTATATAATACAGCTGCTCCCCAGTCCCCACAATTAAGCAGTGTGAGCACAGATATATGCAGCACACTGAGCACAGATATGGAGTGTTTTTCAGGCAGACAACATATACTGGTGGTCACTGGTCAGCAAAACTCTGCACTGTACTCCTCCTATATAATATACTGGTGGTCCCCAGTGCCCACAATAAAGCAATGTGAGCACAGATATATGCAGCACACTGAGCACAGATATGGAGTGTTTTTCAGGCAGACAACATATACTGGTGGTCACTGGTCAGCAAAACTCTGCACTGTACTCCTCCTATATAATATACTGGTGGTCCCCAGTGCCCACAATAAAGCAGTGTGAGCACAGATATATGCAGCATACTGAGCACAGATATGGAGTGTTTTTCAGGCAGACAACGTATACTGGTGGTCACTGTCAGCAAAACTCTGCACTGTACTCCTCCTATATAATACAGCTGCTCCCCAGTCCCCACAATTAAGCAATAAGCACAAATACTATTCATAAACGGAGAGGACGCCAGCCACGTCCTCTCCCTAACATTTCCAATGCACGAGTGAAAATGGCGGCGACGCGCAGCTGCTTATATAGAATCCGAATCTCGCGAGAATCCGACAGCGGGATGATGACGTTCGGGCGCGCTCGGGTTAACCGAGCCATACGGGAGAATACGAGTATGCCTCGGACCCGTGTAAAATGGGTGAAGTTCGGGGGGGTTCGGTTTCCGAGGAACCGAACCCGCTCATCACTAATATATACCTAGCAAAGGAGCATATCTGTAAATATGCCTGTAACAATCCTGATATTTAGGTTTCTGATATTTGCTCCAGTGCGGGGACAGCTTCTCGAAAAATCAACTACAGTATCTCTGCAGTCCCTAATTGCTACAGTTATGGCAGAATAACATTACTTATGGGGTCCAACTTGGTGTTATGAGCCACTTCGGGGTCACAGTGTTTCTGCCCGGCAGCTTCCTTGACGGTTGCCTAGAAAATGGAGATCCCATGGGTGGTTGTCGTCAGGCTAAAGGGATGTGCAGTGCTCCAGCTGCATGAAATATGTAATTTAGAGGGGACTTGTCTCAGCGAGCCTCCAGATTGGCTCACTTTCCCTTCATCTCCCAAACACTCCTGCCTGACTTTGCTGGTTATAGCTCTCAGTTACTGTTGCTCTTTGTTGTAATCCGGATCTTCCTGGCCCCTTTGTCTGCTTCAGGCAATCCTGCAAACCTGGTCTGTGAGTTAATATCCTGCAAGTCCATGCTTCAGCCAATCCGGCAAACCTGGTCTGTCAGTTAACATCCTGCAAAGTCCACGCTTCAGCTAATCCTGCAAAGCTGGTTTGTCAGATAACATCCTGCAAGGTTTAGCTTTGGTCAATGCTGCATGTCTGGCCAGTCTGCCAACATTTTGTAAGGCTAAGCTTCTGACAATTCTGCACGCCAGGTCTGTCTACTAACACCCTGCAGAGGAAATGGGTCTAGACTGCACACCCTAGTGGTTGTAATGAGAGGTGCTATCTGCTGAGATTGTATGGTGCTACAGGGGAAGAAATGGGTACAGATACACTATGCAATCATTACTGTAAATTACAATATATAATATATAATAAGAGGTTGTTAGCATATAATTGACCAATGATATGGGCTTGTCCACCTTGTCGAGGTCACCTCTGTCTATAACACTTCGGGGTTCACATCGGGGCGCAGGGCACCCCCAAATCAGCCCAGCCACGAACCCCCCCCCCCCCCCAAAGGCATCACACTAGTAGAAAATAGTGAGGTGTAATAAAGTATAGGATAAGCAGAGGTAGTTACTGAGTGTAGAAAGTGTTTTCAAATTAGATATAAAGTGGGTGAAAAATATATACATGGATAAAATAACACACATAGGAGGTAGTGAAAAAATAGTGACCTATAAGTGTTAGGGTGTGATGCCCCGGAGTGGCCCAGACAGAACAGTTCAGGGGACCCCACGTCCCAATGCTTACCCACAAATAAACTGACACTATATGAAAATAATAGAACTTACTTGTATAATGCCTGAATCATTGATGTACAGTCAGATGTAGGTCCCAGCTTAAAACCAGTTGGGAAGGTGGGGGAGGGGTGCTAGTCAAGAATGAAGTAATCTCAGACTTCAGATGTGTATTTATATACATAGTATAGACCAGTGCCGTAACTAGGCATTTTAGCGCTGTGTGCAAGAAACGACAGTGGTGCCCCCCCATGTAAGACAGGGGCAGTGCGCGGCGTAGGCGCGCGGAAAATTTAGAGGGGCGTGGCTTCATGGGGAAGGGGCATGGCCACAAAATAATAGCAATTCATACTACGGTGCACAGTAGTCTACATTATTCAAATTACGCTGCACAGTAGTGCCACTACACCAGGTAGAGCCCCTTTTATACATTACAGCAGACAGCGTCCCCCTTTTGACACATTACAGCAGACAGTCCCCCTTTTTACACATTACAGCAGACAGCCACTCCCGTTTATACACATTACGGCAGACGGTGTCCCCCTTTATACACATTGCGGCAGCCAGGCCCCCTTTTTACACATTACGGGAGCCAGTCCCCCTTTTTACACATTGCGGCAGCCAGGCCCCCTTTTTACACATTACGGCAGACAGTCCCCCTTTTTACACATTGCGGCAGCCAGTCCCCCTTTTTACACATTGCAGCAGCCAGTCCCCCTTTTTACACATTGCGGCAGACAGTCCCCCTTTTTACACAATGCGGCCAGCCAGTCCCCCTTTTTACACAATGCGGCAGCCAGGACCCCTTTTTACACAATGCGGCAGCCAGGACCCCTTTTTACACAATGCGGCAGCCAGGACCCCTTTTTACACAATGCGGCAGCCAGGACCCCTTTTTACACATTGCGGCAGCAAGTCCCCCTTTTTACACAATGCGGCAGCCAGGACCCCTTTTTACACAATGCGGCAGCCAGGACCCCTTTTTACACATTATGGCAGACGGTGTCCCCCTAAGAGAGAGAGAGAGAGAGAGAGAGAGAGAGAGAGAGATACTTACCTGACAGGCTCCTCGTGCTAGCAGCTCCCTCGGTGCAGGCAGTGAGATGAGAAGGAAGAGGAGGGAGGGGGAGCAGGGAGCCGCAGCAGCGCTATTTGATTGGTAGTAAGCGCCGCTGCAGCATCCCCCTCTTCTTCTGTATTGGCTGCCTGGCGCTGCTGTGGATGCTGGGATGAAGGAACCGCATCCCAGCATCCATAGCAGCGCCGAGCAGCCAATACAGAAGGAGAGGGGGATGCTGCAGTGGCGCTTACTACCAATCAAATAGCGCTGCTGCGGCTCCCTGCTCCCCCTCCCTCCTCCTCCTTCTCTCCGCTGCTCGGCGCTTCTGTCTTCCCCTCCACAGCGCGGCGGCGGCGCACACAGCAGAGGCGGCATGTAATTAGTCAATTTGACTCATTACATGCCGCTGGCCATTGCGCCCTCAGGGCAATTGCGCTGTGTGCCAAGCCCCCTTGGCACACACGTAGTTACGGCCCTGGTATAGACTATACAGTGGAAATGGGTCTAGACTGCACACCCTAGTGGTTGTAATGAGAGGTACTATCTGCTGAGAGTTTATGGTACTACAGGGGAAGAGATGGGTGCAATCATTACTGTAAATTACAATATATAATATATAATAAGAGGTTGTTAGCATATAATTGGCCAATGATATGGGCTTGCACACCGCGTCGAGGTCACCTCTATCGAGCAAGAGCCAAGCTTCAGCCAGAGCCAAGCTTCGGCAAACACTGTACTCTTGGTCTGTCCATAACCATCCAGTAAGGCCAGGCTCAGATCAATTCTGCATACCTGGTCTGTCAGTTGAGATTCTGCAAAGCCAAGCCTACGGTCAATCCAGTACTTCTGGTACGATTGCTGACATTCTACAAGGCCAGTCTTCAACCAATCCTGCATACCAGCCCTGTCTGCTGACATCCTACTAAGCAAAGCATCGGCCAATCCTGCATACCTGACCTGTCCACTAATGTCCTGCAAGGTCAAGCAACTTCTGCTCTAATATATCTAGCCAGATTGCTGTTACCCCATACAGCTCAGCCACAGCCGTTCCTAACATACTTTCTGTCTGCATCTGACAATGTCCTACTTAACCTTACAGCAACCTTTGGTACGGGAGGATCACTTAGGACCCATTGGTACCAAAGTCTCATCAAGTTGTGTCTCAGCTACAAAGACACTGCCACATCTTCCCTCTTCAGTCTTTATTCTGTGTTATCTGGGATCTCTGGTCTACTGGGTGAGCTCCTACTGCAGGAGGAATTAAGTCCAGGGGGCCCCTAAGTACCGGTGTTCGCAACAAGCACTAAGGGAGCAGCAGGGGGTTTCTAATGGTGGACAGCCTCTTGAGGGCTCTAGGAGTCTCACCCTAATAGAACTGGAGCTTCCTTCGACTTCTAGCAAGTCCAAGGCACCTACGTTCCCAATTAGTTCTGAAGTACTCCATGGCATCTTGCAAGTCCACAGATCTTTTGTTGGAGCTCTCTATGACATCTTGCAAGTCCAAGAAACTAGTCTTTCGTAACACCAGGCAGTGTTAATGCACATGCGTGACCCAAGTTTGTGCATGCGCATGGAGCAGGACGGCACGGGTGGAAGGATCCAATCAGATCCATCTTCTCAATCCATCGGACCACCAATAATGAATGGGCCTGTTACTAAAAACATGCAGAAGCTAGTGTTTTCCTGCATGTGTAAAGGGCCCATTAGTGATGATGAATAGGCCCCAGAGTTCCATCAGGCTAACTTTGAAATTCTAATTGTGCAGAAGGAAGCAAAGTCAAACCACAAGTGTTAAAGTAATTTAGCCTCACACAAAGAATAATGCTACCTGGCTCTACACCCCTGAAATTGGATTAAGAACCACAATCAATCACCCCCATAATTTTACTACTCATAGCTACAGATACCATATCTTGTAGGTAAGGCCAATACTTCTATAATGTGATAAGGAGTTCCACAGCTTAAATACCCTTACAGTACAAAGCTCTTCCTATGCCCATGGTTAAACTTGCTGCCTCCTTTTTGCATCTAGCAACCCCTTGTCTTCAGTATGGTCTGTGGAATGACCTGCATGCAGCTCTGTAGATAAACCTTTGGACTGACCTTAGATATATTTATACATTAATTAGCTTACATTTTTTTTTACAAAGGAAAGAAACCTAGTTACTCTAACTTCTCTTTATAATTGAACTGTTTTATACAGCAAGGTGCCCAAAACCATAACCAATATTCATGCTGTGGTCTAACTAGTGACTTCAACATTGATCATACTATAGAGTATAAGGTACTAGGGGTTCCGGCGACCAATGGTGTTTAAAATATAGTTTTTTTTAGAAGACTCAATAAAGTTAAGAAAAATATGGGCAGAGCATACATTTTTTGGGGGGAGTTAAAAGAGTTTTTCAATAAATGTATTTTCAAAAAACATATATATAAAGGTTTAAAAAAACAGCACTTCTTAGATGAATATACATAATATCATGAAGAATGTATAGGGTGGGGCTATTCATACGACCTAAAAGGACTGATAAAAAATGTGTATATCTACAGAAAAAACAAAAGGGGGAAACTCTTTTGTAAAAAGCTATAGCACCAACAGAGGCAAAATAGAGTAAAGGTTGAATAGAAAGTATATTAAAAAAAATTTATATGTAATAAATAGCTTATCTTAATATGGAGGGTCAAGACAGGAGTGTCCAACAGTCTGACTTCATCAGGGTGCTACTGTGTGGTGTCATTTGAACTGGGAGTACTATTGCGTGACTACACCCCTTCTTTGTGAGATCAATGTCCTTTATAAAGTATGGGGAGTAGGGCACTAATTTATAGTTTGCAGGGGGGTGCACTGGCCCTGGCTCCGCTTAATGTTGGGAGGGGGAAATGGTGGAATTTTCGGCACGTGGTCTGGACAACGCAGGCATGTCCGGACCATTTGTGGGGCGGGCCACGGCAGCTGTGTGACATCACGCGCAGTCGCTGCGACCCTAAACATGGCGGGTAGCCGTCTGCCTACGCAGCTAGGCTGCATAGGCAGAGAACTACTTGGCAGGTGTGAAAGCACCGCTTTTGCATGTCTGCGGGGTGGGGGTGGGGGCAGGACCCCGGCATGCGGAGCGGACTTGCCCTGTGCTGGGCATCCCCCCGCATGTCAAAGCTTTTGATCGTAGATATGCATTTTTTCACACATCTACGAACAGGTCTGCATTAGGACCATGGTGCACCCTGCTGATTGATGTGGACTTGGTGCCAGATTTACTGTAGATGGAACCCTGGTGTTATCCAGATCTCACGTATACAATATGACAACTGCTATATATAGACACTAAGGGGGTATCCAATTAGGGGGGTAATTCAGACCTGATCGTCGCTAGTGGTTTTTTGCTGCGATCAGGTCAGAATTGCGCATGTGTATGCACCGCAATACGCAAGCGCGTTGCATGGGTACAAAGTGGATCGTTGCTGTGCGATGGGTTTTATGAAGAATCCATTCGCACAGCCAATCGCAAGGAGATTGACAGGAAGAAGGCATTTGTGGGTGGCAACTGACCGTTTTCAGGGAGTGGTTGGAAAACTGCACAAGATTTGTTTGTACAGCTCTGCTACACATGCATTCGCACACTTGCACAGCTAAAATACACTCCCCTATGGGCGACGACTATCTGTTCGCAGCGCTGCAAAAAAACCCTAGCGAGCAATCAGGTCTGAATTAGGCCCTAGGTGCGAGCAGCTCATACCCATGAGTAATTTTTTGTAAACATCAATTAAAACATCGATGGATGATACACTCGACAATAGATCAATGTCATCATGACATTGCAAATTTATATTTTTCAGGGGCTGCTCCTCCCTGCAACCACCAGGTGATCAAAGGCAAAGTAAGGGCAGCCTCCATTACACTGCCCAGTGATCGGCAGCTTGGCAGGCATTAGGGGAGGGAACCAAGAAGCAGGGGGGTCAGGAGGTCCCTCTGAGATTGGTAGCTGCTAGAAGATTATACTCCAGCAGCCGCACATCAGCCATTTCTGACTGGTCGCATCAGATCATGTGACCACACCAGGCAAGTGGTTAAGTGCTCACACTGAACAGCATGTGTCTCCAGCTCTCTCTATAAATATGAGCTTACAATCTAAGATGTGTGATGAACTATTAATACATAAGAAGGATTTTGCTTTTTTGCTTGATTTATACTTTTTTACTTTGTATGATGATGTTCCTCTGTGCTACATTTTAATTTGCTACCACCTTCGGAAATTTGTAACTATTTTATATTTATGGGAAGATGCTTATGTGGGAGGATCTGGCAAAGAGCTGAGCAAAAGTTCATTCAACTCTACTGCCGTCTGCATGATCCTTGCTATGTAAAAGAGTAATAAAAGGGAGGCATTCATGTTGCCGGCTGTCGGATCCCAGCTGTCAGGATATTGGCGCCGGAATCCCGACACCCGGTGAAATACCGGCGGTCAGAATTACGACCGCGGCCAGAATCCCCACTCAGGCATTGGTCCACTCCACCACCCGAGGGGGGATATAAACCTGTGGGGACCTAAGGTCGCCACTGGGCCCGAAGCGTGGTGAGCGATGCGTGCATGCGAGGGTACACGCTGCGCCCGCCGCCAGTTTTCCTGACCACCGGGATCCCGACAGGCGGGATATCATACTGAATCCTAATAAAAGCTTTTGTACAAACATCCAAATAAATCAGATGCATTACGAAGATCCGGTTTAAAACCTACCTCTTCTTTGTAAAATCTAATCATAATTGTCAGACATGACAGATCCTTCAGGAAACCATGCTGATAGAGATATACCCATTGCCGTACTCTTCAGCTTTCGTATGTAAATTATAGTGATGAGCGGGTTCAGTTCCTCGGAAACCGAACCCCCCCGAACTTCACCCATTTTACACGGGTCCCAGGCATACTCGGATTCTCCCGTATGGCTCGGTTAATCCGAGCGCGCTCGAACGTCATTATCCCGCTGACGGATTCTCGCGAGATTCGGATTCTATATAAGGAGCCGCGCGTCGCCGCCATTTTCACTCGTGCATTGGAAATGTTAGGGAGAGGACGTGGCTGGCGTCCTCTCCGTTTATTAATAATATTTGTGCTTATTGCTTAATTGTGGGGACTGGGGAGCAGCTGTATTATATAGGAGGAGTACAGTGCAGAGTTTTGCTGACAGTGACCACCAGCAGTGTCGGACTGGGGCATGAAGGGCCCACCGGGAAATGCAGTGGTAGGGGCCCATGCTTAGAGGCTTGTCTAACCATTAGTGTATGGTCTGGGCCCCTTAATAAATAATATATATGGTAAATACTGCTAGTGCATGCATGATAATGTACCAGATTAATAACAATAATACACTAGAAAATACATCATAGTCCTGTGCAGTATAATGTAACATATGCATAATGTATAATTGAGAGGGTGGGCCCCCAGGCAGTGGGGCCCACCGGTCGTTTCCCCTGTACCCCTATGGGCCAGTCCAAGCCTGACCACCAGTATACGTTGTCTGAATGAAAAACACTCCATATCTGTGCTCAGTGTGCTGCATATATCTGTGCTCACACTGCTTAATTGTGGGGACTGGGGAGCAGCTGTATTATATAGGAGGAGTACAGTGCAGAGTTTTGCTGACAGTGACCACCAGTATACGTTGTCTGCCTGAAAAACACTCCATATCTGTGCTCAGTGTGCTGCATATATCTGTGCTCACACTGCTAAATTGTGGGGACTGGGGAGCAGCTGTATTATATAGGAGGAGTACAGTGCAGAGTTTTGCTGACAGTGACCACCAGTATATATATAGCAGTACGGTACGGAAGGCAACTGCTCTACCTACCTCTGTGTCGTCAAGTATACTATCCATCCATACCTGTGGTGCATTTCAGTTGTGCGCAGTATATATAGTAGTAGGCCATTGCATATAATTCCACACATTAAAAAATGGAGAACAAAAATGTGGAGGTTAAAATAGGGAAAGATCAAGATCCACTTCCACCTCGTGCTGAAGCTGCTGCCACTAGTCATGGCCGAGACGATGAAATGCCATCAACGTCGTCTGCCAAGGCCGATGCCCAATGTCATAGTAGAGAGCATGTAAAATCCAAAAAACAAAAGTTCAGTAAAATGACCCAAAAATCAAAATTGAAAGCGTCTGATGAGAAGCGTAAACTTGCCAATATGCCATTTACGGCACGGAGTGGCAAGGAACGGCTGAGGCCCTGGCCTATGTTCATGGCTAGTGATTCAGATTCACATGAGGATGGAAGCACTCATCCTCTCGCTAGAAAACTGCAGTGCCACTCCTAGATGGGCCAGGTGTTTGTGTCGGCCACTTGGGTCGCTTAGCTTAGTCACACAGCGACCTTGGTGCACCTCTTTTTTTCTTTGCATCATGTGCTGTTTGGGAACAATTTTTTTGAAGTGCCATCCTGTCTGACACTGCAGTGCCACTCCTAGATAGGCCAGGTGTTTGTGTCGGCCACTTGTGTCGCTTAGCTTGGTCACACAGCGACCTTGGTGCGCCTCTTTTTTTCTTTGCATCATGTGCTGTTTGGGGACAATTTTTTTGAAGTGCCATCCTGCCTGACACTGCAGTGCCACTCCTAGATGGGCCAGGTGTTTGTGTCGGCCACTTGTGTCGCTTAGCTTAGTCACACAGCGACCTTGGTGCGCCTCTTTTTTTCTTTGCATCATGTGCTGTTTGGGGACAATTTTTTTGAAGTGCCATCCTGCCTGACACTGCAGTGCCACTCCTAGATGGGCCAGGTGTTTGTGTCGGCCACTTGTGTCGCTTAGCTTAGTCACACAGCGACCTTGGTGCGCCTCTTTTTTTCTTTGCATCATGTGCTGTTTGGGGACAATTTTTTTGAAGTGCCATCCTGCCTGACACTGCAGTGCCACTCCTAGATGGGCCAGGTGTTTGTGTCGGCCACTTGTGTCGCTTAGCTTAGTCACACAGCGACCTTGGTGCGCCTCTTTTTTTCTTTGCATCATGTGCTGTTTGGGGACAATTTTTTTGAAGTGCCATCCTGTCTGGCACTGCAGTGCCACTCCTAGATGGGCCAGGTGTTTGTGTCGGCCACTTGTGTCGCTTAGCTTAGTCACACAGCGACCTTGGTGCGTCTCTTTTTTTCTTTGCATCATGTGCTGTTTGGGGACAATTTTTTTTGAAGTGCCATCCTGTCTGACACTGCAGTGCCATTCCTAGATGGGCCAGGTGTTTGTGTCGGCCACTTGTGTCGCTTAGCTTAGTCACACAGCGACCTTGGTGCGCCTCTTTTTTTCTTTGCATCATGTGCTGTTTGGGGACAATTTTTTTGAAGTGCCATCCTGCCTGACACTGCAGTGCCACTCCTAGATGGACCAGGTGTTTGTGTCGGCCACTTGTGTCGCTTAGCTTAGTCACACAGCGACCTTAGTGCGCCTCTTTTTTTCTTTGCATCATGTGCTGTTTGGGGACAATTTTTTTGAAGTGCCATCCTGTCTGGCACTGCAGTGCCACTCCTAGATGGGCCAGGTGTTTGTGTCGGCCACTTGTGTCGCTTAGCTTAGTCACACAGCGACCTTGGTGCGCCTCTTTTTTTCTTTGCATCATGTGCTGTTTGGAGACATTTTTTTTGAAGTGCCATCCTGCCTGACACTGCAGTGCCACTCCTGGGCCAGGTGTTTGTGTCGGCCACTTGTGTCGCTTAGCTTAGTCACACAGCGACCTTGGTGCGCCTCTTTTTTTCTTTGCATCATGTGCTGTTTGGGGACAATTTTTTTGAAGTGCCATCCTGTCTGGCACTGCAGTGCCACTCCTAGATGGGCCAGGTGTTTGTGTCGGCCACTTGTGTCGCTTAGCTTAGTCACACAGCGACCTTGGTGCGTCTCTTTTTTTCTTTGCATCATGTGCTGTTTGGGGACAATTTTTTTGAAGTGCCATCCTGTCTGGCACTGCAGTGCCACTCCTAGATGGGCCAGGTGTTTGTGTCGGCCACTTGTGTCGCTTAGCTTAGTCACACAGCGACCTTGGTGCGTCTCTTTTTTTCTTTGCATCATGTGCTGTTTGGGGACAATTTTTTTGAAGTGCCATCCTGTCTGGCACTGCAGTGCCACTCCTAGATGGGCCAGGTGTTTGTGTCGGCCACTTGTGTCGCTTAGCTTAGTCACACAGCGACCTTGGTGCGTCTCTTTTTTTCTTTGCATCATGTGCTGTTTGGGGACAATTTTTTTTGAAGTGCCATCCTGTCTGACACTGCAGTGCCATTCCTAGATGGGCCAGGTGTTTGTGTCGGCCACTTGTGTCGCTTAGCTTAGTCACACAGCGACCTTGGTGCGCCTCTTTTTTTCATTGCATCATGTGCTGTTTGGGGACAATTTTTTTGAAGTGCCATCCTGTCTGGCACTGCAGTGCCACGCCTAGATGGGCCAGGTGTTTGTGTCGGCCACTTGTGTCGCTTAGCTTAGTCACACAGCGACCTTGGTGCGTCTCTTTTTTTCTTTGCATCATGTGCTGTTTGGGGACAATTTTTTTGAAGTGCCATCCTGTCTGGCACTGCAGTGCCACTCCTAGATGGGCCAGGTGTTTGTGTCGGCCACTTGTGTCGCTTAGCTTAGTCACACAGCGACCTTGGTGCGCCTCTTTTTTTCTTTGCATCATGTGCTGTTTGGAGACATTTTTTTTGAAGTGCCATCCTGCCTGACACTGCAGTGCCACTCCTAGATGGGCCAGGTGTTTGTGTCGGCCACTTGTGTCGCTTAGCTTAGTCACACAGCGACCTTGGTGCGCCTCTTTTTTTCTTTGCATCATGTGCTGTTTGGGGACAATTTTTTTGAAGTGCCATCCTGTCTGGCACTGCAGTGCCACTCCTAGATGGGCCAGGTGTTTGTGTCGGCCACTTGTGTCGCTTAGCTTAGTCACACAGCGACCTTGGTGCGTCTCTTTTTTTCTTTGCATCATGTGCTGTTTGGGGACAATTTTTTTGAAGTGCCATCCTGTCTGGCACTGCAGTGCCACTCCTAGATGGGCCAGGTGTTTGTGTCGGCCACTTGTGTCGCTTAGCTTAGTCACACAGCGACCTTGGTGCGTCTCTTTTTTTCTTTGCATCATGTGCTGTTTGGGGACAATTTTTTTGAAGTGCCATCCTGTCTGGCACTGCAGTGCCACTCCTAGATGGGCCAGGTGTTTGTGTCGGCCACTTGTGTCGCTTACCTTAGTCACACAGCGACCTTGGTGCGTCTCTTTTTTTCTTTGCATCATGTGCTGTTTGGGGAGTATTTTTTGAAGTGCCATCCTGCCTGACACTGCAGTGCCACTCCTAGATGGGCCAGGTGTTTGTGTCGGCCACTTGGGTCGCTTAGCTTAGCCATCCAGCGACCTCGGTGCAAATTTTAGGACTAAAAATAATATTGTGAGGTGTGAGGTGTTCAGAATAGACTGAAAATGAGTGGAAATTATGTTTATTGAGGTTAATAATACTATGGGATCAAAATGACCCCCAAATTCTATGATTTAAGCTGTTTTTGAGGGTTTTTTGTAAAAAAACACCCGAATCCAAAACACACCCGAATCCGACAAAAAATTTTCAGGGAGGTTTTGCCAAAACGCGTCCGAATCCAAAACACGGCCGCAGAACCAAATCCAAAACCCGAAAAATTTCCGGTGCACATCACTAGTAAATTAGGTATTTGAGTGCATGCATCCACTGTAGATTTTTTTTTTACTATCCTTCCTAACAGTTCTATATACTTCAAAATATACTGCCCAGTGATAACTCTAATACAGTCAAACCTCAGTTCTAACCACTGTCATTTTAATTATCTTTAAAACACCTATACCAGTGGTTCCAAAACTTTCTTGAATCACGGAACCCTAGAATATCAGTATGTTTTTCATGGCACCTGTATGATAAAAGTTTTTTATGTAAATATTTTAAAGCAAAATATAAAATTAAGTCAATTGTGCCTACATGTCATCTTTAGGTTCAGTTATGTGGTGATGTACAGTTCTGCTTCTGACTGTCCACATGTTTTAAGATTGGCAGCCACCAGCACAGGTGTTGCCTATTATGTTGTCCATAAATAGTTTTATTTGGCCCTGGACCACCAACCCGAGGCACCCCTGCAAGAGCCTCGTGTCACCCCAGACTACCTAGGCACACAGTTTGGGTACCACTCACCTATACTGTTATACAGAAGACTCCTGTTACTAGACACTTGATAGTTGTACTGCCACTGTTAATTTTACAACCTCCTTATTGCCTCTTCTCCAGCAATTCTATTGACTAACCCAGATCACTGTCTAAACTGTTTGGTACATTGTGTTCATCCTCACTGTTCCCAAGATCCCAGTTTAAAAGCTTTTGAATCCAATAAGAGGCAGTCAGTCTGCACTTTCTGTAGCATTTGAAGCAGGGGAATAATATCAATCCAGTTTTCTAAAATGCCCAAATCCTCTTTTTTCCCTGCACCAAATGTGCAGCCATTTTCTAATGTTCCCAACCCTCTGTTAGTGGCCAGTTTCACCAAGAGGATCCTCAGATCTTACTGTGTCTTCTTGACCTCCTACGCTGGCGTTGCAGCTTTGGCAGAAGCCTAGTGGGGGGAGTGACCATACAATTCTATTGTTTGGCTAATTCACTTTACCCTACCTATGGATGGGACCAGAGTTGTGGGTAATGGGTAAATCCATCACCATTCCTTACCATAACCCACCACCAGCAATCCCAGAAGGAATTTTAGCAATGATATCTAGGGGACCCTGGCGCTGTCCCAGAGTCTAGCGCACATGTGCTAATCTCCGGGAAAATGTTGCGGTGGCCATTTTCCCAGTGATTTTCCTATTGCGCATGCGCAAAACACTGGGAAAATGATTTCTGCAGTGCTGCTGCTGCACCGCGGGACTCCGGAGGGTAAGTATTAAAAATAAAGGGTGCATGGCGTGCAGTGTGGGCTCCCTGGACCCTGGGTTACCTGTGTGCTCCGCACACACTACACCCATTATAAATACGCCAGTGTGTACAACACACCTCTTCTCCAGAGACCCAAACTGACTTCCTCTTTTATCAGAGTTGTACAGTCAACATTACTGCGATCAGTGATGCTTTTTTGTTAGCTCTGTTCTCAGTAATTACTTATGCTCAGTCATTTCCTGTACTTCTCCGAATATGAAAATGCTCTTTATTTTGTGATACGTAGCTTCAGGTTACAGGAATGAACTGTATCAGACAACTCCATTCTCTAGACAATAGTGGCAGCTCAGAAAGATTTTAAAGTAACAATAATAAAAATGAAACGGCGAGCAGCAGCAAGGGCAAGCTGTATTTTCCATGGTATTCAGCCCCAACGAGCTGCACTAGGCCTAACAGCGGCCCTTACATAGCTTTACAGGATTACTCACTTGGCAGATAAAGTAACTGGCCTGGCAGGCTTTTTATAAAGACAATCCCAACTAGCTATGGGGGTAATTCCAAGTTGATCGCAGCAGGAACTTTGTTAGCAGGTGGGCAGAACCATGTGCACTGAAGGGGGGGTAGATGTAACATGTGCAGAGAGAGTTAGATTTGGGTGGGTTATTTTGTTTCTGTGCAGGGTAAATACTGCCTGCTTTATTTTTACACTGCAAATTAGATTGCAGATTGAACACACCACACCCAAATCTCTCGCTCTCTGCACATGTTATATCTGCCTCCCCTGCAGTGCACATGGTTTTGCCCAACTGCTAACAAAATTCCTGCTGCGGTCAACTTGGAATTACCCCCTATGTGAGGAAGAGGTTGGAGCTATAAGACTCCATTAGAACTAGTCTCTAACAGTATTTTATACAATGCTACAGTATTATATATCGATACCTATCAATTATACAATATCAGAGATTAAATCAGTATGGGGTAACCTGCTGTTTGTTCCGGGTTTGGATAATCCACTCTTTCTGCAATGGACGGAGAATGGTATTAGCAGGATTTGTGATGTATTTGACGCAGGAGGCGGTATCCTATCCTTTCAGGATAGTTTTTTTAACCTCAAACTTAGACATTATGCCCTTGCTGTTTCCCTTCTTGATCTGAATAATAGAGATGTCCATATTTTACATAGATTGCTCAAGCAATTTTTTCACATTACCATATAGGACAAGATATCTATATTCTGAGCCTGTTAACGCTGTCGGTGAAAGTCTGGTTGCCCTCAGTGGCATGTTGGCAAGCTGATATCCCAGAGATTACAGATTGAGAAATTTTCCTCCGTCACTATGATGATTTGTGTTACGTTACCTTAGGTCTTCCTTTCTACAGAAGGTATGTATTAAAATCATACATAGGATTTTAATAATCTCACAGAGTCAAACGGGGCCACATGGTGGAAGAGCAAACCGGTTCTTGCCCCAAATGTAAGAGACCGTATGCTGGTTTCTTTCATAATCGATGAATAATGCCTTAAGATTCATACTTACCGGAAAAATTAATTAATCAGGATTTTAAACTATGCCTCACCAAAACCTGCTGGTGATTTTATGTATTAATTGTGCATGCTGGGATTTGGGTCCAGACAAGTGGAGGATTCTTACACTATTATTTATTATTCTCACAGCGGCAATAAAAATTATTTAGCACCATTGGATTTCGTCCTCAAACAGGTTTGATTTTCCCAACTAGTTGGACAGACCGTTTCTGCCCGTTTTTTAGAGTGTGGGAGCAGACGGCTGCTAATCGTTTCCTCCCACACACTGTCAGATTATCTTTCCAACCAGCCAACTAGTTGGCTGGTTGGAAAGATATCGTCTTGATGTATGGCTACCATTACTTGAAGAATTCAATCTCTTTTGGTGCAATTACTGTACCTAGATCGGCAGGCTGCAATACCTCTCACTGGCCCTCATTCCGAGTTGTTCGCTCGCTAGCTGCTTTTAGTAGCATTGCACACGCTAGGCCACCGCCCTCTGGGAGTGTATCTTAGAATACAGAATAGCAAACGAAAAATTAGCAGAACTGCTAATAAATAATTCTTTGCAGTTTCTGAGTAGCTCCAGACCTACTCACAGATTGCGTTCAGCTCAGTCCGTTTAGTTCCTGGTTTGACGTCACAAACACACCCTGCGTTCGGCCAGCCACTCCCCCGTTTCTCCAGACACTCCCGCGTTTTTCCCTGACATGCCTGCGTTTTTTAGCACACTCCCGGAAAACGCTCAGTTACCACCAAGAAACGCCCCTTTCCTGTCAATCACTCACCGATCACCGATCACGCAGGATCCACAGCAAAACTGCTAAGTTTTTAGTTAAATAACTAAGCGCATGCGCCCTGCGTGCCTTGCGCATGCGCATTTTGCAACAAAGCGAACAACTTGGAATGACCCCCACTGACCAAAGTGTTCTGCAGCTTTATAAAAGATGGGGATTTTGGGCCTAATTCAAGGTTGATTGCAAAAGGAAAATCTTCCTCTAATGGACAAAACCATGTGCACTACAGTTGGTGCAGATGTAACGTGCAGAGACTGATAGATTTGGGTGGGTTATTTTGTTTCTGTGCAGGGTAAATACTGGCTGCTTTATTTTTACACTGCAATTAAGATTTTAGTGTGAACACACCCCAACCAAATCTAACTCTCTCTGCACATGTTATATCTGCCCCACCTGCAGTGCACATGGTTTTGCCCAATAGAGAAAAATGTTGTTTTGCAATCAACCTTGAATTAGGCCCTTTATGTTTTATTTTTGGGCTGGCAAAAAACAAGGTCATACATATTTCATAAATATGATTTCATATATATTAAAATATTTGAACCCACCAGCTGTACTGTACATATACCGCCAACCATCATAATACTGCAGATAGGAAAGCAAATGGATGTTCTCTGGCCCTCATTCAGCATGGATCACTATTGCAACTAAATATGCAATTTTTTTGCAATCTCAATTGCAAAGAATCACACAGGTGGTTGCCGCGCAGAAATGGAAAAAACGACCACTGCAGTTTTGCAATGCATCGCGATCCATTTGCAAAATAGGGAACATCGAAGGGGTAAGTCTGCACCAGAGCATCCACATACCTGCACATGCTGTAGCATGCAGGTGATCGCAGGTGATGTCAGCGACCCAAACGGCCATGACACGCCTGCGTTTTGCCACCACTCCCACAAAAACGCCATGTTACCACACGTAAACGCTCACTGTGCAATCGCATCACTCTCATATTGCGAATGCTGCTCTGACGCATGCGCAATGCATACACAGCACATGCACAGTCTTTTGATAATCAGCCAAACTGTGAAATCTCTAAATTGTAATCCATGCTGAATTAGGCCCTCTTTGCCTTGGTGTTCGAACCGAATCTCCCCCCCCCCCACAATTTTTTTCTTTCTTTTTTCCCCCTAGTCTTGTTTACCTATATTTATTGTCTTTATTGCTTTTAGGTGACTCAGGAGTCAGGACCTCATTCAGCTTGGATTGTTAATGAGAGAGAAATTGCAATTTTATCAATCCAGATTCTGCTAAAAATCGCATGTGAAGAGCCGCCCAGAAAGGAAAAAGACGTCCACCGATGCAATTGCAAAAATCGGGCACCATCAACAATTGCAGATGACTCAGGGCTACTCAGAATAATGAAAATGCAGTCGTATCGGGCAACATGTTTTCACTAGAAAGGAATCGCAGCTGACATCAGATGCATGCCCCGAAAACGGCCATGACACGTCTGCAGTTCCTCAACCACTCCCTGCAAACACCATGGGGGTCATTCCGACCCATTCGCACGCAGCGCTTCTTCGCTGCGGTGCGAATGGGTCAGAAATGTGCATGCGCGGTGGACGCATTGCGCACGCGCATCGTTGCGATGCCGCCAGCAAGAAAAGTGATCGCAGCGGCGATCGCAAGAAGACGGACAGGCGGGAGGCGTTCTGGGGTGGATACTCACCCTTTTCCAGACGTGTCAGGGCGTTTGGAGGGCAGATGTCTAACGTCACAGCCGGGACCTTCATCGCTGGATCCGTAGCACTGGGTAAGTAGCTGCAGAGCTGGTCTTGTTTTACTTGAAACTTTTTTTAGTATAGCAGGGCTGGACAAGCGATCACAGCCCTGCTATGCTAAAATACACTCCCCCATAGGCGGCGTCAGGTTGATCGCATGAGCAGCAAAAAGTTGCTACGTGCGATCAACTCGGAATGACCCCCCATGTGTGTACCCACGAATGCCTGCTACCTGTCAATCATCCTGCAGTTACATCCTGGCAAGATGCAATAGCAGAAGAAACGCAAACCGCAGGTCGCGCACGTGCAATGTGTTCGCAGCGCATGCACAGTCATTCAATAAGGTACGATTTAGAAAAATTGCAACTGAAGCTGAATAAGGCCTCAGTCCTCCTTTTTCTGTGTATCCGGTCAGTAGTATAGCAGACCTTGATGCCTCTTTGTGTCTGTGCTGATACTTGTTTTACTCGCTTTCTTAGCATTGGCCCACAGAGATCCGAATGTTTGTACTCTGCATTTATGCTGATGGATGTTTTCTCTGGATGATCATTTTAATAATAATAAAAAGTAATTAAAAAAAAGTATATGCTTCAATTGTCAAATATTACAATGAAATATGAAACAAGTAAAGGAATCCGCAGCAAGTAAGGTTCTGCCGCAATTAACAACTGCAGTTAACAGGTGGCAGTGCAGCCATAAACACTGGCAACTGCACACACTTACTGCAATCACCACTTTGCTAAAGGAATGTCAACACTGACTAAGGGGTCTATTTATTAAGCCTCGGATGGAGATAAAGCGGATGGAGATAAAGTACCAGCCAATCAGCTCCTAACTGCCATGTCACAGGCTGTGAGAAATGCCAGGAGCTGATTGGCTGGGACTTTGGGGTACATTTACTAAGCAGTGATAAGAGCAGAGAAGTGAGGCAGTGGAGAAGTTGCCCATGGCAACCAATCTATAATTTGCATACTATAAAATTATACAGAGCTGCTGATTAGTTGATGGGGAAATTTCTCCACTGGCTCAGTTCTCCACTCTTATCACTGCTTAGTAAATGTACCCCTTTATCTCCATCCTACGCTTAGTAAATAGACCCTTATGTCACAACAATGTCATCAGTTATGATGAAAGGGGAGGGTCAGGCTAGGGGAGGGCATACCTCACAACTTTGATATTAGCGTAGGAAGGACACCATCGCGCGCCGAAGGTGCGCTCCCCAATTTTAGTGGGCATGGCCTAACGGAAAGGGGCGTGGTCCCGTGGCAAGTGCAGCGATCACAAGCCACGTCCCATTTTCGGCATTATGGGGGCATGAACAGCGCTGTGAGAGCTGCTGGTCATGCCCCCTGTCTCTCTCTGTCGTGAATAGACACTGTGCGCATGCGCACAGCATCTATTCACCGCTGCTCTCCTCAGAGCAGCGAGTGACGGGGAGATCTCCCAACTGCCCCCCCACCCGCGGGACACTGCGACCCACGGGTGGGACAGTGGGACAGACTGTGAAAAACGGGACTGTCCCGCCAAAATCGGGACAGTTGGGAGGTATGGGGGAGGGGAGGTTAGTGTTAGACACTAAGGGGAGGGTAAGGCTACGAGATAGGAGGTTTGGCACTAGATGGAGGGATTGGGGTTAGGCTACGGAAGGGGAGGTTAGGGTTAGGCTACTAGAAGAGACGATAAATGGGTGCATAATCTGAGAAGCTGGATCTCTGAAGATAATAGTAAGACCTGGTAATGTGGTTATCTTCTGTCCACATTTACCTGCACTGGATTATCATTAGTCATCCGGCTCATTTTGGGGCCAATTACTCAATATTACTGACAGTATTGCAGCATTTGTTGCCTGCTGTACTGTATGGTTTTTGTCCCCTATAATGGAAAATCTAGAACACGTACTGAAACCATACTTATATTTTTATAATATGTACATAATGAATTATAAATAATAAAAGCACCACCAGATCTTCTCCTAATAGATGACTTACACAGGCGGGCATAGGCCTGACAAAGTTTATTTGCTGCAAATGTTATAATAAACTGCTGTCTTTCTGTTTTCTTCGCTTACAAGTTAGCAGATCTGGTAGATCGACCTGAATACGGAAGAGAAGTATGGTAGACAAAATTTTGTAGAGCCTGTTGTTTGAGATGATTGAACGGATGAAAGTGGCACTGTAAGGTGATCCAGAAAAAATGGTTTGTGAAAGAAGTAGCAATTATTGTGGAAGCAAAAAAGATGGCTTTTAGGAAATATAAGCAGACATAAAATAATGAAGACAAAGAAATATATCTTGTTAGTCAGAAGGAGACGAAGGGGTATATTCAATAAGAGTCGGATCCATTCCGACATGCAGTTGTCGGAATGGATTCGACAACCCCTATTCAATGCACTAGCGCACGCAGGGGGGGGGGGTTCTGAGTACCCAGAAACCCCCCCTGACAGATCAAATAATGTAGGCTCCGCCCCCTCCAAAATTTGGCCCCGCCCCTTCAAACACCGCGAATCGCGGGTTGTGCACTTGCCCAAGCTGTGCTGTGTGTGTCTTGGTCTTGGAAGCTGCTCTGATTGCCTCAGTCCCCACTGGCTGAAGCTTCCTGTTACTACCCAGCCCACTGTCTGATCTTCCCTTGTAAGTGCAATTATTATACTTGCATATATTTTTCATCATGCAGCATACCTCCCAACATTGTTCTTTAGTGAAGCGGGACACTCACGCGGTGAAGCCGCGCACGCTCCCGAAAAGAGGGTGTGGCCTATAAAAGGGCGTGGCTTCGCGGGAGGACCCGCGATCGCGAGCCACGCCCCGTTTTCGTCACTGAGGGGGCATGCCCAGCGCTCTGTGAGCCGCTGGCATGCTCCCTCTCCCTCTGACTCCACTGAATAGACGCTGTGCGCATGCGCACAGCGTCTATTCACCGCTGCTCTGCTAAGCAGAGCAGCGAATGACAGAGCCTCCCAACTGACCCCCCCACCGTGGGACACTGTGGCCCGCGGGTGGGACAGCGGGACAGTCCCCAAAAAATGGGACTGTCCCGCGAAAATCGGGACAGTTGGGAGGTATGTTGCAGTATCATATTATATATATACACACACACACATATATATATATATATATATATATATACACACACACATATATATGTATATATATACATATATATATATATATATATATATATATCCGCAGAGAATCCTGCACTCGCATCAATATAATGAAATAAAATAGCGGGTGCTACCAGTAACCTTTATGGGGTCACACAAATACAATACATCTACCACATCTGTGGAGGGTGCACTCGCGCCAAAGAATAGTCCATAAGACTTGATTGTAGTTCAAATTCTTTAATGAAGGTCAGAAGTAATGCCATTTATAGTAGAGATGAGCGGGTTCGGTTTCTCTGAATCCGAACCCGCACGAACTTCATGTTTTTTTTCACGGGTCCGAGCGACTCGGATCTTCCCGCCTTGCTCGGTTAACCCGAGCGCGCCCGAACGTCATCATGACGCTGTCGGATTCTCGCGAGACTCGGATTCTATATAAGGAGCCGCGCGTCGCCGCCATTTTCACACGTGCATTGAGATTGATAGGGAGAGGACGTGGCTGGCGTCCTCTCCATTTAGATTAGAAGAGAGAGAGAGAGAGAGAGATTGACCTGATTTACTGGAGCTTAGGAGTACTGTAGAACTGTAGAGAGTGCAGAGTTTACTAGTGACTGACCACAGTGACCACCAGACAGTGCAGTTTTATTTAATATATCCGTTCTCTGCCTGAAAAAAACGATACACAGTGACTCAGTCACATACCATATCTGTGTGCACTGCTCAGCCCAGTGTGCTGCATCATCTATGTATATATCTGACTGTGCTCAGCTCACACATCTTATAATTGTGGGGGAGACTGGGGAGCACTGCAGTGCCAGTTATAGGTTATAGCAGGAGCCAGGAGTACATATTATTATTAAAATTAAACAGTGCACACTTTTGCTGCAGGAGTGCCACTGCCAGTGTGACTGACCAGTGACCTGACCACACTGACCACCAGTATAGTTAGTAGTATAGTATACTATATTGTGATTGCCTGAAAAAGTTAAACACTCGTATCTGACTGTGCTCAGCTCACACATCTTATAATTGTGGGGGAGACTGGGGAGCACTGCAGTGCCAGTTATAGGTTATAGCAGGAGCCAGGAGTACATATTATTATTAAAATTAAACAGTGCACACTTTTGCTGCAGGAGTGCCACTGCCAGTGTGACTGACCAGTGACCTGACCACACTGACCACCAGTATAGTTAGTAGTATAGTATACTATATTGTGATTGCCTGAAAAAGTTAAACACTCGTCGTGTGACTTCACTTGTGTGGTGTTTTTTTTTTATTCTATAAAAAACTCATTCTGCTGACAGACAGTGTCCAGCAGGTCCGTCATTATATAATATATACCTGTCCGGCTGCAGTAGTGATATATATATATTTTTTATATCATTATTTATCATCCAGTCACAGCAGACACAGTACGGTAGTTCACGGCTGTAGCTACCTCTGTGTCGGCACTCGGCAGTCCGTCCATAATTGTATACCACCTACCCGTGGTTTTTTTTTCTTTCTTCTTTATACATACATACTACTACTACATCTCTTTATCAACCAGTCTATATTAGCAGCAGACACGGTACAGTACGGTAGTCCACGGCTGTAGCTACCTCTGTGTCGGCACTCGGCAGTCCGTCCATAATTGTATACCACCTACCCGTGGTTTTTTTTTCTTTCTTCTTTATACATACATACTACTACTACTACATCTCTTTATCAACCAGTCTATATTAGCAGCAGACACAGTACAGTACGGTAGTCCATGGCTGTAGCTACCTCTGTGTCGGCACTGGGCAGTCCGTCCATAATTGTATACCACCTACCCGTGGTTTTTTTTTCTTTCTTCTTTATACATACATACTACTACTACTACATCTCTTTATCAACCAGTCTATATTAGCAGCAGACACAGTACAGTACGGTAGTCCACGGCTGTAGCTACCTCTGTGTCGGCACTGGGCAGTCCGTCCATAATTGTATACCACCTACCCGTGGTTTTTTTTTCTTTCTTCTTTATACATACATACTACTACTACATCTCTTTATCAACCAGTCTATATTAGCAGCAGACACAGTACAGTACGGTAGTCCACGGCTGTAGCTACCTCTGTGTCGGCACTGGGCAGTCCGTCCATAATTGTATACCACCTACCCGTGGTTTTTTTTTCTTTCTTCTTTATACATACATACTACTACTACATCTCTTTATCAACCAGTCTATATTAGCAGCAGACACAGTACAGTACGGTAGTCCACGGCTGTAGCTACCTCTGTGTTGGCACTCGGCAGTCCGTCCATAATTGTATACCACCTACCCGTGGTTTTTTTTTCTTTCTTCTTTATACATACATACTACTACTACATCTCTTTATCAACCAGTCTATATTAGCAGCAGACACAGTACAGTACGGTAGTCCACGGCTGTAGCTACCTCTGTGTCGGCACTGGGCAGTCCGTCCATAATTGTATACCACCTACCCGTGGTTTTTTTTTCTTTCTTCTTTATACATACATACTACTACATCTCTTTATCAACCAGTCTATATTAGCAGCAGACACAGTACAGTACAGTAGTCCACGGCTGTAGCTACCTCTGTGTCGGCACTCGGCAGTCCGTCCATAATTGTATACCACCTACCCGTGGTTTTTTTTTCTTTCTTCTTTATACATACATACTACTACTACATCTCTTTATCAACCAGTCTATATTAGCAGCAGACACAGTACAGTACGGTAGTCCACGGCTGTAGCTACCTCTGTGTCGGCACTCGGCAGTCCATCCATAATTGTATACTAGTATCCATCCATCTCCATTGTTTACCTGAGGTGCCTTTTAGTTGTGCCTATTAAAATATGGAGAACAAAAATGTTGAGGTTCCAAAATTAGGGAAAGATCAAGATCCACTTCCACCTCGTGCTGAAGCTGCTGCCACTAGTCATGGCCGAGACGATGAAATGCCAGCAACGTCGTCTGCCAAGGCCGATGCCCAATGTCATAGTACAGAGCATGTCAAATCCAAAACACCAAATATCAGTAAAAAAAGGACTCCAAAACCTAAAATAAAATTGTCGGAGGAGAAGCGCAAACTTGCCAATATGCCATTTTCCACACGGAGTGGCAAGGAATGGCTGAGGCCCTGGCCTATGTTCATGGCTAGTGGTTCAGCTTCACATGAGGATGGAGGCACTCAGCCTCTTGCTAGAAAAATGAAAAGACTCAAGCTGGCAAAAGCAGTAGCACCGCAAAGAACTGTGCGTTCTTCGAAATCCCAAATCCACAAGGAGAGTCCAATTGTGTCGGTTGCGATGCCTGACCTTCCCAACACTGGACGTGAAGAGCATGCGCCTTCCACCATTTGCACGCCCCCTGCAAGTGCTGGAAGGAGCACCCGCAGTCCAGTTCCTGATAGTCAGATTGAAGATGTCAGTGTTGAAGTACACCAGGATGAGGAGGATATGGGTGTTGCTGGCGCTGGGGAGGAAATTGACCAGGAGGATTCTGATGGTGAGGTGGTTTGTTTAAGTCAGGCACCCGGGGAGACACCTGTTGTCCGTGGGAGGAATAGGGCCGTTGACATGCCTGGTGAAAATACCAAAAAAATCAGCTCTTCGGTGTGGAAGTATTTCACCAGAAATGCGGACAACAGGTGTCAAGCCGTGTGTTCCCTTTGTCAAGCTGTAATAAGTAGGGGTAAGGACGTTAACCACCTCGGAACATCCTCCCTTATACGTCACCTGCAGCGCATTCATAATAAGTCAGTGACAAGTTCAAAAACTTGGGCCGACAGCGGAAGCAGTCCACTGACCAGTAAATCCCTTCCTCTTGTAACCAAGCTCACGCAAACCACCCCACCAACTCCCTCAGTGTCAATTTCCTCCTTCCCCAGGAATGCCAATAGTCCTGCAGGCCATGTCACTGGCAATTCTGACGAGTCCTCTCCTGCCTGGGATTCCTCCGATGCATCCTTGCGTGTAACGCCTACTGCTGCTGGCGCTGCTGTTGTTGCTGCTGGGAGTCGATGGTCATCCCAGAGGGGAAGTCGTAAGCCCACTTGTACTACTTCCAGTAAGCAATTGACTGTCCAACAGTCCTTTGCGAGGAAGATGAAATATCACAGCAGTCATCCTGTTGCAAAGCGGATAACTGAGTCCTTGACAACTATGTTGGTGTTAGACGTGCGTCCGGTATCCGCCGTTAGTTCACAGGGAACTAGACAATTTATTGAGGCAGTGTGCCCCCGTTACCAAATACCATCTAGGTTCCACTTCTGTAGGCAGGCGATACCGAGAATGTACACGGACGTCAGAAAAAGACTCACCAGTGTCCTAAAAAATGCAGTTGTACCCAATGTCCACTTAACCACGGACATGTGGACAAGTGGAGCAGGGCAGGGTCAGGACTATATGACTGTGACAGCCCACTGGGTAGATGTATGGACTCCCGCCGCAAGAACAGCAGCGGCGGCACCAGTAGCAGCATCTCGCAAACGCCAACTCTTTCCTAGGCAGGCTACGCTTTGTATCACCGCTTTCCAGAATACGCACACAGCTGAAAACCTCTTACGGCAACTGAGGAAGATCATCGCAGAATGGCTTACCCCAATTGGACTCTCCTGTGGATTTGTGGCATCGGACAACGCCAGCAATATTGTGTGTGCATTAAATATGGGCAAATTCCAGCACGTCCCATGTTTTGCACATACCTTGAATTTGGTGGTGCAGAATTTTTTAAAAAACGACAGGGGCGTGCAAGAGATGCTGTCGGTGGCCAGAAGAATTGCGGGACACTTTCGGCGTACAGGCACCACGTACAGAAGACTGGAGCACCACCAAAAACTACTGAACCTGCCCTGCCATCATCTGAAGCAAGAAGTGGTAACGAGGTGGAATTCAACCCTCTATATGCTTCAGAGGTTGGAGGAGCAGCAAAAGGCCATTCAAGCCTATACAATTGAGCACGATATAGGAGGTGGAATGCACCTGTCTCAAGCGCAGTGGAGAATGATTTCAACGTTGTGCAAGGTTCTGATGCCCTTTGAACTTGCCACACGTGAAGTCAGTTCAGACACTGCCAGCCTGAGTCAGGTCATTCCCCTCATCAGGCTTTTGCAGAAGAAGCTGGAGGCATTGAAGAAGGAGCTAAAAGGGAGCGATTCCGCTAGGCATGTGGGACTTGTGGATGCAGCCCTTAATTCACTTAACAAGGATTCACGGGTGGTCAATCTGTTGAAATCAGAGCACTACATTTTGGCCACCGTGCTCGATCCTAGATTTAAAACCTACCTTGGATCTCTCTTTCCGGCAGACACAAGTCTGCTGGGGTGCAAAGACCTGCTGGTGACAAAATTGTCAAGTCAAGCGGAACGCGACCTGTCAACATCTCCTCCTTCACATTCTCCCGCAACTGGGGGTGCGAGGAAAAGGCTCAGAATTCCGAGCCCACCCGCTGGCGGTGATGCAGGGCAGTCTGGAGCGACTGCTGATGCTGACATCTGGTCCGGACTGAAGGACCTGACAACGATTACGGACATGTCGTCTACTGTCACTGCATATGATTCTCTCAACATTGAAAGAATGGTGGAGGATTATATGAGTGACCGCATCCAAGTAGGCACGTCACACAGTCCGTACTTATACTGGCAGGAAAAAGAGGCAATTTGGAGGCCCTTGCACAAACTGGCTTTATTCTACCTAAGTTGCCCTCCCACAAGTGTGTACTCCGAAAGAGTGTTTAGTGCCGCCGCTCACCTTGTCAGCAATCGGCGTACGAGGTTACATCCAGAAAATGTGGAGAAGATGATGTTCATTAAAATGAATTATAATCAATTCCTCCGCGGAGACATTGACCAGCAGCAATTGCCTCCACAAAGTACACAGGGAGCTGAGATGGTGGATTCCAGTGGGGACGAATTGATAATCTGTGAGGAGGGGGATGTACACGGTGATATATCGGAGGATGATGATGAGGTGGACATCTTGCCTCTGTAGAGCCAGTTTGTGCAAGGAGAGATTAATTGCTTCTTTTTTGGTGGGGGTCCAAACCAACCCGTCATATCAGTCACAGTCGTGTGGCAGACCCTGTCACTGAAATGATGGGTTGGTTAAAGTGTGCATGTCCTGTTTATACAACATAAGGGTGGGTGGGAGGGCCCAAGGACAATTCCATCTTGCACCTCTTTTTTCTTTTATTTTTCTTTGCGTCATGTGCTGTTTGGGGAGGGTTTTTTGGAAGGGACATCCTGCGTGACACTGCAGTGCCACTCCTAGATGGGCCCGGTGTTTGTGTCGGCCACTAGGGTCGCTAATCTTACTCACACAGCTACCTCATTGCGCCTCTTTTTTTCTTTGCGTCATGTGCTGTTTGGGGAGGGTTTTTTGGAAGGGACATCCTGCGTGACACTGCAGTGCCACTCCTAGATGGGCCAGGTGTTTGTGTCGGGCACTTGGGTCGCTGAGCTTAGTCACACAGCTACCTCATTGCACCTCTTTTTTTCTTTGCGTCATGTGCTGTTTGGGGAGTGTTTTTTGGAAGGGCCATCCTGCGTGACACTGCAGTGCCACTCCTAGATGGGCCAGGTGTTTGTGTCGGCCACTAGGGTCGCTTAGCTTAGTCATCCAGCGACCTCGGTGCAAATTTTAGGACTAAAAATAATATTGTGAGGTGTGAGGTATTCAGAATAGACTGAAAATGAGTGGAAATTATGGTTTTTGAGGTTAATAATAATATGGGATCAAAATGACCCCCAAATTCTATGATTTAAGCTGTTTTTTAGGGTTTTTTGAAAAAAACACCCGAATCCAAAACACACCCGAATCCGACAAAAAAAAATTCGGTGAGGTTTTGCCAAAACGCGGTCGAACCCAAAACACGGCCGCGGAACCGAACCCAAAACCAAAACACAAAACCCGAAAAATTTCAGGCGCTCATCTCTAATTTATAGTCGACGTTTCGGTCCTATTCAGGGCCTTTCTCAAGACCGGCACACTCATAGTTTCTACAACATAATAAATTGATGTCATAGAACATTTAACAACAATAAAAAAAGGACAATATAGCATATTATATGCAATACAGAATTAAAATAACATGGTCACATGTTACACCACCACCAATGCCTCCCAGGCCCCTAAAAAAACCAGACTGAGGGTGACTGCTGTGAAAGATCATCATACAAAACGACCACCAAACAATAAATCACCGATGGCAAAATCACAGATAGATTACCAGCGTGTATAAAGTCAATCATTAGTGCAGCTAAAGATTACCTGCACTGGCAACAAGGAGGTAAGGTAGATCATAATCAAATTCATGCAAGACTCCATTATTCACAAATCACTGTAATAAATATGGAGGGATTCAATCAACCTAAGTGTTAGATCACAGGTGAGAACTCAGATCTAACAGGGACAATACAAACAATAGGGATAATCAGGGATATACCTGAGGTTTAAAAAGTAGGTGAAATATGATGCAGCTGTCCTGACAGAATGACATGCCATATAGTGTAGATCCACTGCAAAAATATTAAACAAAGGATAAAAATCCTAAACTGACCAACTGTCAACAGCAAGTAGGTCAATTAAGATGTAAAACAGTACTCACGGAGCCGGTACCACATGGGCGTCAGACAGCTGCATGTCTCACAAGGTGAGCTGCTGACTATTTATTGACCCCTGGACCGGAAGTGCAATTAACACAGAGTCTATGTAAAGAAACAATAACAGCAATTCCACATGGAACCACTCACTGGTAAGCCCGTCAATGATGTAAACTGGCTAGACCATCCAATGTACATGAAGCAAAAGGCAACGAAGTGTCAAGATTACTATCGCGGCCGCTCGGACACGCTCTTCTGCGTGTCACCTCCCGGAAGCGTATGCGTTCCACGACCCGGAAGTGACACGGGACCCACTGAACAATGCGGCACTGGACAGGACACAACGTCGTGAACGACGGCTTGCGTTCCAGTGACGTAATGTTTCATGGCTGGCAACACTGCATTAGTCCAATCATACCATTCACCTATATGGATACATATAAGTACTGGGGGGGAAAAACAAAAAACAAAGGGGAAACCGATAATCGTCACCAATGGTAAACTCAGCGCAAATCAGCAATAGAAGGGCACCTGACCCGCCAGTTCCTACACAAAAGACAATATACATCATGACCTCAAATCATCAATACTATTCTATTGTAAATAGGGGATACTGATATAAATGTTCCAAAACAATAAACAAGATTTACTTAGTACAGGAACGAGTTGGGTAGGGCTTCCCACTTCAATCTGTTAGGGACCTGGGAAGACGCACCAAAGTAGACACAATAAAAAAACAAAAAAACAATAAGAGAACCTATCAAACATGCACAGGTAGACAGAACATTAATCGAACAATAAGACATACAGGGGAGACCTAGAATCAGGAATATCCACAGAGGAGAAATTCTAATCATTGAACCTTAGATAAAGATATTAAGGGAATTGGCCTCATTGAGGCCTTTGGGAGCCACAGTATTCAATGTATATATACAGTATATATATATATATATATATATATTATATAGACAGAGGTGGTGATCCGGCACAGCCACATAATGCAATAGAGACCTGGGTGCCCTCACAGAGGAAGAATGGATAGCAGACTGGTGGTGCGGCACTCCAAGGATTTTCACGCTGACAGTGAATGGATAACAACGTTTCAATGCCTTTTATTCAAAGTGGCATTTTCGTCAGGTAACCTGGTTACCTGACGAAAATGCCACTTTGAATAAAAGGCATTGAAACGTTGTTATCCATTCACTGTCAGCGTGAAAATCCTTGGAGTGCCGCACCGCCAGTCTGCTATATATTGATGAGCGGGTTCGGTTCCTCGGAATCCGAACCCCCCCGAACTTCACCCATTTTACACGGTTCCGAGGCAGACTCGAATCTTCCCGCCTTGCTCGGTTAACCCGATCGCGCCCGAACGTCATCATCCCGCTGTCATATTCTCGCGAGATTCGTATTCTATATAAGGAGCCGCACGTCGCCGCCATTTTCACTCGTGCATTGGAGATGACAGGGAGAGGACGTGCAGCGTTCTCTCAGTTGTGTTCAGTGTGCTGCAAATATCTGTGCTCAGTGTGCTGCAAATATCTGTGCTCAGTGTGCTTGCAAATATCTGTGCTCAGTGTGCTGAAAATATCTACGATCTCTGCCTGAAAAACGCTCCACATCTGTGCTCAGTGTGCTGCAAATATCTGTGCTCAGTGTGCTTTATTGTGGGGACTGGGGACCACCAGTATTATATAGTAGGAGGACAGTGCAGAGTTTTGCTGACCAGTGACCACCAGTATTATACGTTCTCTGCCTGAAAAACGCTCCATATCTGTGCTGCATTGTAGTATATAGTAGGAGGACAGTGCAGAATTTTGCTGACCAGTGACCACCAGTATTATATCAGTACGGTACAGTAGTCCACTGCTCTACCTACCTCTGTGTCGTCAATTATACTATCCATCCATACCTGTGGTGCATTTTAGTTGTTGTGCGCAGTATATATAGAAGGAGGACAGTGCATAATTTTGCTGACCACCAGTATATAATATAAAGCAGTATGGTACAGTAGTCCACTGCTCTACCTACCTCTGTGTTGTCAAGTATACTATCCATCCATACCTGTGGTGCATTTTAGTTGTGCGCAGTATATATAGTAGGAGGACAGTGCATAATTTTGCTGACCACCAGTATATAATATATAGCAGTACGGTACAGTAGGCCAATGCTCTACCCACCTCTGTGTCATCAAGAATACTATCCATCCATACCTGTGGTGCATTTTAGTTGTTGTGCGCAGTAGTAGGAGGACAGTGCATAATTTTGCTGACCACCAGTATATAATATATAGCAGTACGGTACAGTAGGTCACTGCTCTACCTACCTCTGTGTCGTCAAGTATACTATCCATCCATACCTGTGGTGCATTTTAGTTGTTGTGCGCAGTAGTAGGACAGTGCATAATTTTGCTGACCACCAGTATATAATATATAGCAGTACGGTACAGTAGGCCACTGCTCTACCTACCTCTGTGTCGTCAAGTATACTATCCATCCATACCTGTGGTGCATTTTAGTTGTTGTGCGCAGTAGTAGGAGGACAGCGCATAATTTTGCTGACCACCAGTATATAATTTATAGCAGTACAGTACAGTAGGCCACTGCTCTACCTACCTCTGTGTCGTCAAGTATACTATCCATCCATACCTGTGGTGCATTTTACTTGTGCGCAGTATATATAGTAGGAGTACAGTGCATAATTTTGCTGATCACCAGTATATAATATATAGCAGTACTGTTATGATACCAGTACGTCTGACCAGAGGTGATCTTATGACGGAGGTCAGAGTACTGGAATGGAATGCTGGTTACGGGAGCAGGAAAGCCTAGTAACCCCTGGCGCCCTAACTCCGTTGTCTCGCCCGTGTTATCAGAAATCCCCTGCGAGACTATGGTTGCTTGAGCCCATGGCAGCCGCGTTTGAAGGGCGGATTATGTCTGCCCAACTCCGATGCCCCCTCAGGTCTTAATGGGAGACATAGGGAAATCCGAGACAGGGTGATAACAAGGGGCCCTCTGACTAAGCAACCAGGCCAGGGGCTACAAGCTAACTAACTTAAACCAGAAGTATGTGCGGACAAACCGCCAGGGAAAAGGACAACCAAAAATCCACGAATCCGTTACTCCTATCCAGCACCGCTGGATACCAGAGTGGATTTGTGGGAGCGGAATCCTCCGCAAAAGCTCCGAAACACAATGTAACCAAATAATAAATAGTAAGCGGTCAAGCCGCAACACACGGCTACGCCGCGACTCACGAACACCACAAGATGTTAAAGGTGCTCGGTCAGGACTCCAGGAAAAGATGACAACTTCCGAGTATTGGACCACTGAGGACAGGAACGACCGGATAGACAGGACTGGAAAACTCTCTGCAACAGACACAGCAAACAGGAAGCTATTACCGGCGTCTGTGAGAAGTCCAGAGAGTGCTTTTAACTGGGAGCTCTCCAATCAGGAGCCAGACAGGGTAATTAACAATCATGCCGTGCAGCTGCATGCTGCACGGCCAGGATACCAATGAGGTGATTAATCTAGACCCAGCAACGGGGAACGCGGTCCGACAGTGGCGTCCCCGTTGCTAGGGTCTGAGCGGCTCCGTGCGCCCGGCGTCTAGCGTTGCTAGGGAGCCGGCGGCTGTCCGCATGCGGCGTCCCTAGTTGCTAGGCGCCGGGCCGCACTGACAGGCGGACCCTCGGCGCCTAACAGTACCCCCCCCTTGAGGAGGGGTCAAGGAACCCCTAAGGCCAGGTTTCTGAGGAAATTCTCGAAAAAATGCCTTTTTGAGCCTCGGGGCATGGAGATCCTCATCCAGGACCCAAGACCTTTCTTCTGGACCATAACCTCTCCAATGTACCAAAAAATAAAGCCGACCCCGGGACAACTTGGAATCGAGAACCTTCTCCACCAAGAACTCCTGCTGACCCTGTACAACTATTGGTGATTTCCCCTGAGAGATCTTCCGAGGAAATCTACTGGAAGAAACGTATGGTTTCAACAGGGAGCAATGGAAAGTATTTCCGATCCGGAGAGTTCTTGGTAAACGTAACCGGAAAGCAACTGGATTGATTTTTTTTATAATATGAAATGGTCCAATAAATTTAGGGCCCAATCTGGCTGAGGTTTGTTGAAGTCTAATGTTGCGAGTCGACAACCACACCCTATCTCCAACTTTAAAAGTGCACGGCCGCCGGAGCCTGTCAGAAAATTTTTTCTCCCGAAATGCCGCTTTTCTGAGAGCAAGGTGCACTTTTCTCCAAATGAGTCTGAGATGAGCGGTCAAGGTCAGTGAGGAGACAGAGGAATGTTGAAAAAAGTTATTAGCTCTGGGGTGAAAACCAAAAACTGTAAAAAATGGAGACACATTGGTGGAGGAATGACAGGCATTGTTGTAAGCAAACTCCGCCAACGGAAGAAACTCGGACCAGTCATTTTGGAGTTTGGCCGAGTACAAACGCAAATATTGTTTTAATGATTGATTAACTCGCTCAGTCTGCCCGTTGGATTGGGGATGGTAGCCAGACGTTAAAGACAATTTCATCTTTAAAGAGGCACAAAAAGACTTCCAAAATTGTGCAATGAATTGTGGACCCCGATCAGAAACAATATCAGTGGGTAACCCATGGAGTCTGAAAACATGGCGGAGGAACAAAACTGCCAATCCCTGGGCAGATGGCAATCGGGGAAGAGCAATGAAATGGGCCATCTTGCTAAAACGGTCAACTACCACCCATATGACTCGGCATCCGGCTGACAGAGGGAGGTCCACCACAAAATCCATGGAAATATGAGACCATGGCCTGAGAGGAACATTCAAGGGCATAAGTTGACCGATAGGCAAGGAACGGGGAACTTTATGCTGTGCACAGACCTGACACGAAAAAACAAACTCCTTAATGTCTTTGGAAAGACCAGGCCACCATACTGAGCGGGAGACTAATTCCAAAGTCTTAGCGATCCCCGGATGCCCGGCAACTTTGCTATCATGAAACTCCGTCAAAACGGTTGCTCTCAAAAACTCAGGGACATAAAGACGACCAGCAGGAGTATTTCCAGGAGCTTGATGTTGAAGCTGCTTTAACTGGGTAAATAAATCTTGTGTGAGGCCTGCCCGAATGACTGAAGACGGAAGTATGGGAGTAACAGCACTGTTATCATGAACTGGAAGAAAACTGCGTGACAGGGCATCCGCCTTGGCATTCTTGGAACCTGGCCTGAAGGTGATAATAAACTTGAAACGAGTAAAAAATAAAGCCCAACGAGCTTGCCGGGCATTCAGCCGTTTAGCTGATTCAATGTACTGAAGATTTTTGTGATCAGTCAAAACTGAAATGGTATGTGTTGCTCCCTCAAGCCAATGCCTCCACTCCTCGAAAGCCCATTTAATAGCCAGTAATTCCCGGTTACCAACATCGTAGTTGGATTCAGCAGATGAGAATTTCCTGGACATAAAGGCACAAGGATGTAATTCCAGAGAATCCGGATCCTTCTGAGATAGGATAGCCCCTACTCCAACCTCCGAGGCATCAACCTCAACAATGAAAGGCAATTCTGGGTTGGGATGTCTGAGGACCGGGGCTGAGACAAAGGCTTGTTTCAAGGCCTGAAAAGATAACTCAGCTTCACGTGACCAGTTGGTTGGATCCGCTCCCTTCTTAGTCAGTGCCACAATGGGAGCAACTAGGTCGGAGAAAGAGTGAATAAATCTTCTATAATAATTCGCAAACCCTAAAAAGCGCTGAATTGCTTTTAAGTTGGTGGGTTGCGCCCAACTAAGGATGGCTTGGAGCTTCTTCGGTTCCATACAGAATCCCCGAGGGGAAATAATGTACCCCAAAAAGGATACCTCGTGACATGAAATTCACACTTCTCCAGCTTGGCATATAGGTGATTTTCACGTAATTTTTTTAGAACCTGACGCACCTGGGTAACGTGTTGTTCAATAGAGTCAGAATATATCAAGATATCGTCTAAATAGACTACTACGAATCTTCCAAGAAAATCACGGAGCACATCGTTAATGAGATCCTGGAAAACTGCCGGAGCGTTAGACAGGCCGAATGGCATAACCAGATACTCATAGTGACCCGACTGAGTACTGAATGCCGTTTTCCACTCATCCCCTGACTTGATTCGGATGAGGTTATATGCTCCTCTCAGGTCAATCTTAGAAAAAATCACAGCCGAACGTAGCTGATCAAAGAGGACAGAAATCAGTGGCAAAGGGTAAGTATTTTTTACTGAGATTTTATTCAAGGCTCTAAAGTCAATGCAAGGTCTGAGTGATCCATCCTTCTTCTCCACAAAGAAGAAGCCTGCACTTAAAGGGGATTTAGACGGCCTGATAAATCCTTTCCCTAGGCATTCTTTAACATATTCATTCATGGCCACAGTTTCTGGTCCGGACAATGCATATAACCTTCCCTTAGGCAAAGTGGCACCAGGAATTAGCTCAATAGCACAATCATAAGGCCGATGGGGAGGCAGAATGTCCGCATTGCCCTTGGAAAATACATCAACAAAATCCTGGTATTCCACAGGAATGGGTGCGGGAATGACAGCAGCTATTCTGATGGGAAGCGTAATACATTCCTTATTACAGATGGTACCCCACTGTGAGATCTCCCCCGACTGCCAATCAATGATGGGATTATGAAAGGCCAGCCAAGGGTGACCCAGAACCACTGGAACTGCTGGGCAATGGGTAAGGAAAAATTCAATTTTTTCGGAATGAAGAGCTCCTACCGAAAATTGTACAGGAGGTGTACAGAGAGAAATAACCCCATTGGACAAGGGACTCCCATCTAAACCATGCATGGTGATACACCTACCCAAGGCTAACTGAGGAATACCTAAGGCCTTGGCCCACGTTAAGTCCATAAAGTTCCCTGCAGCTCCACTGTCAACAAAAGCCGACACCGAGGAACAGAGGCTGCCAAAGGAAACTTTAGCTGGGACTAACAGTGAATTATTTGAGGAGATAAGCTGCAGACCAAAGTGAACCCCCTCACAATTCACTTGGTCGAGGCGTTTCCCGACTTGTTCGGACAATTACGGGCAAAATGTCCCTTACTCCCACAGTACAAACAAAGACCAGAATTTTGCCTTCTGGTTCTTTCTTCAGGAGACAGCTTGGAGAGACCTATCTGCATGGGCTCCTCTATGTCCACAGGAATGGAAAAAACACCAGGAGTAGACCCGACAGATGCTCCTTTTTCAGCCCTCCGCTCTCTGAGACGACGATCAATCTTAATAGAAAGCTCCATGAGTTTATCAAGAGTCTCAGGAGCGGGATACTGAAGGAGACTGTCTTTTATAGACTCAGATAAGCCGAGGCGAAACTGACTGCGCAGGGCTGGGTCATTCCATCCACAGTCGTTCGACCAACGGCGAAACTCCGTACAATAAATCTCTGCGGGATTCTTACCCTGTCTGAGAGCACGCAAATGACTCTCGGCGGATGCCTCTCTATCAGGGTCATCATACAATAGCCCTAAAGACCCCAGAAAGGCGTCTACAGACAACAATGCCGGATCGTCAGTTCTTAAACCAAAAGCCCAGGTCTGGGGATCCCCCTGAAGTAAAGAAATAATAATTCCGACCCGCTGAGATTCCGTACCTGAGGAGACTGGTCTTAAACGAAAATAAAGTTTACAAGACTCTTTAAAATTAAAAAACTGCTTTCTATCCCCAGAAAAACGGTCAGGCAAATGCATTTTTGGTTCAGGAACGACCCTCGGGGAAGTCCGTAACAGATCTTCCTGTGACCTCACCCGAAGGGACAGATCCTGAACCATCTGAGTAAGTTCTTGAATCTGACTAACTAGAAGCTGGCCAGGATTTGGCCCTACACCAGTGGGATTCATGAGGCCGACAAATCTTCCAAACTGAAATAAGGGAAAAAATCAAACCCTGTTTAATTTTAAATTTTAGTCTGGCCGGTAATAATGTTATGATACCAGTACGTCTGACCAGAGGTGATCTTATGACGGAGGTCAGAGTACTGGAATGGAATGCTGGTTACGGGAGCAGGAAAGCCTAGTAACCCCTGGCGCCCTAACTCCGTTGTCTCGCCCGTGTTATCAGAAATCCCCTGCGAGACTATGGTTGCTTGAGCCCATGGCAGCCGCGTTTGAAGGGCGGATTATGTCTGCCCAACTCCGATGCCCCCTCAGGTCTTAATGGGAGACAAAGGGAAATCCGAGACAGGGTGATAACAAGGGGCCCTCTGACTAAGCAACCAGGCCAGGGGCTACAAGCTAACTAACTTAAACCAGAAGTATGTGCGGACAAACCGCCAGGGAAAAGGACAACCAAAAATCCACGAATCCGTTACTCCTTTCCAGCACCGCTGGATACCAGAGTGGATTTGTGGGAGCGGAATCCTCCGCAAAAGCTCCGAAACACAATGTAACCAAATAATAAATAGTAAGCGGTCAAGCCGCAACACACGGCTACGCCGCGACTCACGAACACCACAAGATGTTAAAGGTGCTCGGTCAGGACTTCAGGAAAAGATGACAACTTCCGAGTATTGGACCACTGAGGACAGGAACGACCGGATAGACAGGACTGGAAAACTCTCTGCAACAGACACAGCAAACAGGAAGCTATTACCGGCGTCTGTGAGAAGTCCAGAGAGTGCTTTTAACTGGGAGCTCTCCAATCAGGAGCCAGACAGGGTAATTAACAATCATGCCGTGCAGCTGCATGCTGCACGGCCAGGATACCAATGAGGTGATTAATCTAGACCCAGCAACGGGGAACGCGGTCCGACAGTGGCGTCCCCGTTGCTAGGGTCTGAGCGGCTCCGTGCGCCCGGCGTCTAGCGTTGCTAGGGAGCCGGCGGCTGTCCGCATGCGGCGTCCCTAGTTGCTAGGCGCCGGGCCGCACTGACGGGCGGACCCTCGGCGCCTAACAAGTACGGTACAGTAGTCCACTGCTCTACCTACCTCTGTGTCGTCAAGTATACTATCCATCCATACCTGTGGTGCATTTTAGTTGTGCGCAGTATATATAGTAGGAGTACAGTGCATAATTTTGCTGACCACCAGTATATAATATATAGCAGTACGGTACAGTAGTCCACTGCTCTACCTACCTCTGTGTCGTCAAGTATACTATCCATCCATACCTGTGGTGCATTTTAGTTGTTGTGCGCAGTAGTAGGACAGTGCATAATTTTGCTGACCACCAGTATATAATATATAGCAGTACGGTACAGTAGGCCACTGCTCTACCTACCTGCGTGTCATCAAGTATACTATCCATCCATACCTGTGGTGCATTTTAGTTGTTGTGCACAGTAGTAGGAGGACAGTGCATAATTTTGCTGACCACCAGTATATAATATATAGCAGTACAGTACAGTAGGCCACTGCTCTACCTACCTCTGTGTCGTCAAGTATACTATCCATACCTGTGGTGCATTTTAGTTGTGCACAGTATATATAGTAGGAGTACAGTGCATAATTTTGCTGACCACCAGTATATAATATATAGCAGTACGGTACAGTAGTCCACTGCTCTATCTACCTCTGTGTCGTCAAGTATACTATCCATCCATACCTGTGGTGCATTTTAGTTGTGCGCAGTATATATAGTAGGAGTACAGTGCATAATTTTGCTGTCCACCAGTATATAATCTATAGCAGTACGGTACAGTAGTCCACTGCTCTACCTACCTCTGTGTCGTCAAGTATACTATCCATCCATACCTGTGGTACATTTTAGTTGTGTGCAGTATATGTAGTAGGAGTACAGTGCATAATTTTGCTGACCACCAGTATATAATATATAGCAGTACGGTACAGTAGGCCACTGCTCTACCTACCTCTGTGTCGTCAAGTATACTATCCATCCATACCTGTGGTGCATTTTACTTGTGCGCAGTATATATAGTAGGAGTACAGTACATAATTTTGCTGACCACCAGTATATAATATATAGCAGTACAGTACAGTAGGCCACTGTTCTACCTACCTCTGTGTTGTCAAGTATACTATCCATCCATACCTGTGGTGCATTTTAGTTGTTGTGCGCAGTAGTAGGAGGACAGTGCATAATTTTGCTGACCACCAGTATATAATATATAGCAGTATGGTACAGTTGGCCACTGCTCTACCTACCTCTGTGTCGTCAAGTATACTATCCATCCATACCTGTGGTGCATTTTAGTTGTGCGCAGTATATATAGTAGGAGTACAGTACATAATTTTGCTGACCACCAGTATATAATATAAAGCAGTATGGTACAGTAGTCCACTGCTCTACCTACCTCTGTGTTGTCAAGTATACTATCCATCCATACCTGTGGTGCATTTTAGTTGTGCGCAGTATATATAGTAGGAGTACAGTGCATAATTTTGCTGACCACCAGTATATAATATATAGCAGTACGGTACAGTAGTCCACTGCTCTACCTACCTCTGTGTCATCAAGCATACTATCCATTCATACCTGTGGTGCATTTTAGTTGTGCGCAGTATATATAGTAGGAGGACAGTGCATAATTTTGCTGACCACCAGTATATAATATATAGCAGTACGGTACAGTAGGCCATTGCTATTGATATATTACTGGCATATAATTCCACACATTAAAAAATGGAGAACAAAAATGTGGAGGGTAAAATAGGGAAAGATCAAGATCCACTTCCACCTCGTGCTGAAGCTGCTGCCACTAGTCATGGCCGAGACGATGAAATGCCATCAACGTCGTCTGCCAAGGCTGATGCCCAATGTCATAGTAGAGAGCATGTAAAATCCAAAAAACAAAAGTTCAGTAAAATGACCCAAAAATCAAAATTAAAAGCGTCTGATGAGAAGCGTAAACTTGCCAATATGCCATTTACGACACGGAGTGGCAAGGAACGGCTGAGGCCCTGGCCTATGATCATGGCTAGTGGTTCAGCTTCACATGAGGATGGAAGCACTCATCCTCTCGCTAGAAAAATGAAAAGACTTAAGCTGGAAAAAGCACAGCAAAGAACTGTGCATTCTTCTAAATCACAAATCCCCAAGGAGAGTCCAATTGTGTCGGTTGCGATGCCTGACCTTCCCAACACTGGACGGGAAGAGGTGGCGCCTTCCACCATTTGCACGCCCCCTGCAAGTGCTGGAAGGAGCACCCGCAGTCCAGTTCCTTCCTGATAGTCAAATTGAAGATGTCACTGTTGAAGTACACCAGGATGAGGATATGGGTGTTGCTGGCGCTGAGGAGGAAATTGACAAGGAGGATTCTGATGGTGAGGTGGTTTGTTTAAGTCAGGCACCCGGGGAGACACCTGTTGTCCGTGGGACGAATATGGCCATTGACATGCCTGGTCAAATTACAAAAAAAATCACCTCTTCGGTGTGGAATTATTTTAACAGAAATGCGGACAACAGGTGTCAAGTCGTGTGTTGCCTTTGTCAAGCTGTAATAAGTAGGTGTAAGGACGTTAACCTCCTAGGAACATCCTCCCTTATACGTCACCTGGAGCGCATTCATCAGAAGTCATTGACAAGTTCAAAAACTTTGGGTAACAGCGGTAGCAGTCCACTGACAACTAAATCTCTTCCTCTTGTAACCAAGCTCCTGCAAACCACACCACCAACTCCCTCAGTGTCAATTTCCTCCTTAGACAGGAAAGCCAATAGTCCTGCAGGCCATGTCACTGTCAAGTCTGACGAGTCCTCTCCTGCCTGGGATTCCTCCGATGCATCCTTGAGTGTAACGCCTACTGCTGCTGGCGCTGCTGTTGTTGCTGCTGGGAGTCGATCGTCATCCCAGCGGGGAAGTCGGAAGACCACTTGTACTACTTCCAGTAAGCAATTGACTGTCCAACAGTCCTTTGCGAGGAAGATGAAATATCACAGCAGTCATCCTGCCGCAAAGCGGATAACTCAGGTCTTGGCAGCTTCGGTGGTGTTAAACGTGTGTTAGGTATCCAGCGTTAATTCACAGGGAACTAGAGAATTGCTTGAGGTAGTGTGTCCCCGGTACCAAATACCATCTAGGTTCTATTTCTCTAGGCAGGCGATACCGAGAATGTACACAGATGTCAGAAAAAGAGTCACCAGTGTCCTAAAAAATGCAGTTGTACCCAATGTCCACTTAACCACGGACATGTGGACAAGTGGAGCAGGGCAGACTCAGGACTATATGACTGTGACAGCCCACTGGGTAGATGTATTGCCTCCCGCAGCAAGAACAGCAGCTGCGGCACCAGTAGCAGCATCTCGCAAACGCCAACTCGTTCCTAGGTAGGCTACGCTTTGTATCACCGCTTTCCATAAGAGGCACACAGCTGACAACTTCTTACGGAAACTGAGGAACATCATCACAGAATGGCTTACCCCATTGGACTCTCCTGGGGATTTGTGACATCGGACAACGCCACCAATATTGTGCGTGCATTACATCTGGGCAAATTCCAGCACGTCCCATGTTTTGCACATACCTTGAATTTGGTGGTGCAGAATTATTTAAAAAATGACAGGGGCGTGCAAGAGATGCTGTCGGTGGCCCGAAGAATTGCAGGCCACTTTCAGCATTCAGCCACCGCATGCCGAAGACTGGAGCACCAGCAAACACTCCTGAACCTGCCCCGCCATCATCGGAAGCAAGAGGTGGTAACGAGGTGGAATTCAACCCTCTATATGCTTCAGAGGATGGAGGAGCAGTAAAAATCCATTCAAGCCTATACAGCTACCTACGATATAGGCAAAGGAAGGGGAATGCACCTGACTCAAGCGCAGTGGAGAATGATTTCAACGTAGTGTAAGGTTCTGCAACCCTTTGAACTTGCCACACGTGAAGTCAGTTCAGACACTGCCAGCCTGAGTCAGGTCAATTTGGATGCCCTTGCACAAACTGGCTTTATTTTACCTAAGTTGCCCCCCTCCAGTGTGTACTCCGAAAAAGTGTTTAGTGCAGCCTGTCACCTTGTCAGCAATCGGCGTACGAGGTTACTTCCACAAAATGTGGAGAAGATGATGTTCATCAAAATGAATAATAATCAATTCCTCCGTGGAGACATTCACCAGCAGCAATTGCCTCCAGAAAGTACACAGGGACCTGAGATGGTGGATTCCAGTGGGGACGAATTAATAATCTGTGAGGAGGAGGATGTACACAGTGAAAGGGGTGAGGAATCGGACGATGAGGAGGAGGTGGACATCTTGCCTCTGTAGAGCCAGTTTGTGCAAGGAGAGATTGATTGCTTCTTTTTTGGTGGGGGCCCAAACCAACCAGTCATTTCAGTCACAGTCGTGTGGCAGACCCTGTCGCTGAAATGATGGGTTTGTTAAAGTGTGCATGTCCAGTTTATACAACATAAGGGTGGGTGGGAGGGCTCAAGGACAATTCCATCTTGCACCTCTTTATTCTTTAATTTATCTTTGCATCATGTGCTGTTTGGGGACTATTTTTTAAATCTGCCATCCTGTCTGACACTGCAGTGCCACTCCTAGATGGGCCAGGTGTTTGTGTCGGCCACTTGGGTCGCTTAGCTTAGTCACACAGCGACCTTGGTGCACCTCTTTTTTTCTTTGCATCATGTGCTGTTTGGGGACTATTTTTTTAATCTGCCATCCTGTCTGACACTGCAGTGCCACTCCTAGATGGGCCAGGTGTTTGTGTCGGCCACTTGGGTCGCTTAGCTTAGTCATCCAGCGACCTCGGTGCAAATTTTAGGACTAAAAATAATATTGTGAGGTGTGAGGTGTTCAGAATAAACTGGAAATGAGTGTAAATTATGGTTATTGAGGTTAATAATACTATGGGATCAAAATGACCCCCAAATTCTATGATTTAAGCTGTTTTTGAGAGTTTTTTGTAAAAAAAACCACCCAAATCCAAAACACACCCGAATCCGACAAAAAAATTTCAGGGAGGTTTTGCTAAAACGCGTCCGAATCCAAAACACGGCCGCGGAACCGAATTCAAAACCAAAACACAACACCCGAAAAATTTCCGGTGCACATCTCTATTATATATATATATATATATATATATATATATATAAATATATATAAATATATATATATATATATATATATATATATATATTATATAATATATATATGTATATATATATAGTATGGCCGGCACTCCCTTATGTAAAATATAAAACTCTGGTGCCCTCCAGCAGCAGCAACAGTCCAACAGAAAAGAGGCGGCATTCTGAGATTTAAAATAGTGTGCATAGCGTGTTAAACACACATATTGACAGCTGACGTTTGGGGCCACTCGCGCCCCTTTGTCATCTCATCTCATGTAGGTCTGTCTATCTACAATAGTTTAACGAACCCAACATAGACTGGGTCACTCCAGTCTCCACCCCCGTGCTTGGCTCCTCCCCCTCTGGAAACCCCCTCCTGCAAATCCTGCGTTTGCCCCTGCAATGGACGGCCAAATCCGACTGTCGGATTTGGCCGTACACAGGGTACTGTCCTGCCACTGCTGTCAGTGGCTGCGGATGCGCTGACAGCAGCGGCCAGGAGTGCAGATGGCGGCGGCCTTGAGCTGGATGGAGGCGGGGTAAGCTGGGCAGTGGGGAGAGCAGAGATCAGCGACCAGAGCTGGCTGCGGGGGTACATGTCTGGGGCGGCGGGTGGAACGCTACAGGGAAAGAGGTGCCTTCGGGCCACGGGTGGAGCATATATTGGCGGGGAGACATGTCTGCGGCGGGGAGTGGTGCTGCAGGAAGAGAGGTCTCTCCCTTCAGCACCTCCCTCCGCCGCTGCAGACATGTCCCTTCGCAGCCAGCTCCCCCCCTGCCGGACGCCGATCTCAGCTCTCCCAGCCACTCACTTCACCGCTTGTCTCCTCACCTCAATCCGACTTGTTTCAAGTCGGATTGAGTTTGTCGTAAAGGGGGCCAAAACCTGTCGGATTTGGCCCCATTTCCGACAGAAGCACGTGGATCGGTGGCTATTCCGCCGATCCACATGTTTTCCGACAAGTCAGAAATTCCAGACTTGTCGGAAAAAATCAGCCCCTATTGAATAGGTTGGAACCCCTTCCGACCTATTTCTGTCAGAAGCTGCCATCTTTCCGACAAGACGGCAGCTTCCGACAGTTATTGAATACACCCCTATGAAGGTAATCAGATGTGCAAAGGCACAAGCTGAGGAGAAAATGGCCCAGTCAGTGGGTAAAGGAGGCAAAACTTTTTTTAGGTAGACTGGTAATCTGGTTGAGGGGGACAATGTAATAGCGGATTTTCTTAATAATTATTTTTGCTCAGTATTCACTACTGAAAGAGAGGGGAACGGGCCACAATTAAGTTGCAGGGATATTCAGAATAACGAAACAAGTACATTTACAGAGAAGAAGGTCCTAACAAAGCTCTCAAAGCTGAAAGTGAATAAATCAATGGGGCCATATGGGATACATCCAAGGATACTAAAAGAACTTAAAGGGGTGCTGGACTGGTAGCACCATTAACAGAATTATTCTACCAATCACTAGCTACAGGAGTAATCCCAGATGACTGGAAAAGAGTGAAAGTAGTCCCACTGCACAAAAGTGGAAGCAAGGAAGAGGCAAGCAACTACCCACCAGTGAGCCTTACATCAATAGTAGGGAAATTGATGGAAACACTCTTTAAAGAACAAATTGTAAATTATCTAAAATCCAGCAATTTACAGGATCCCAAACAGCTTGGATTCACTGGGGGGAGATCGTGTCAAACAAACCTTATTGACTTTTTTGACTGGGTGACTAAAGTAATAGATAAAGGTGGAGCCGTAGATATAGCTTATCTAGACTTTAGTAAGGCATTTGACACTGTCCCACATCGCACACTCCTAAATAAACTCAAAAGCTTGGGATTGGATACTAAGATGGCTGAATGGATAATATCTTGGTTGTAGGATAGAAAACAGAGAGTAGTAGTAGTAAATGGAGAGAAATGATATCAGTGGAGTACCCCAGGGATCTGTACTTGGACCAATGCTTTTTAATATCTTTACTGGTGACATTGCAAATGGCATTAAAGGGAAAGTATGCCTTTTTGCAGATGAAACAAAGGTATGCAACAGGGTAGACACACTAGGAGGGTTAAAACAAATGATTGAGGATCTAGGTAGACTAGAGGAGTGGTCAAGAGCATGGCAATTACTGTTTAATGCCAAAAAATGCAAAATCATGCACTTGGGTCTCAAAAATCCAAAAAACTAAATATAGTATTACTGGCACTATACTGGAAACTACAGAGGAGGAAAGGGATCTAGGAGTCACTATTTCAAGTGACTTAAAGGAAGGTAAGCAATGTAACAAAGCAGTAAGGAAGGCTAATCAGATGCTTGGTTGCATATGGAGAGGAATCAGCAGTAGAAAGAAAGAAGTAATAATGCCACTGTACAGGTCATTGGTACGGCCAGAACCGGCCCTAGGCATAGGCAAACTAGGCAATTTCCTAGGGCATCTGGTATGCCTAGGGGCACAATCAGCTTCTGCTGATAAAAATGATATGCAGCATGCCTATATTCTATGTGTAGCATTTTGTATGCAGATACAGCCACAGTCGCACACAGTATATAGGCATGCTGCATATCATTTTAATCAGCAGAAGCTGCTTGTGCATCCTAGCCACATAGCAATGCAAATAAGATGCATTTTCATAAAAAAGGCACCCGACGTTAGCAGAGCTGCCAGTTGACTCACGCCAGGAATTGTATGTGTCATTATGTGTATAAGGGCATTAATAATGTGTAACATATGTGTAAGGGGCATTATGTGTGTCATTATGTGTATAAGGGCACTAATAATGTGCGGCATATGTGTATGGGACATTATGTGGGTCATTATGTGTATAAGGGCATTAACAATGGGGGTCATTCCGAGTTGTTCGCTCGTTATTTTTTTGTCGCAACGGAGCGAATAGTCACTAATGCGCATGCGCAATGTCCGCAGTGCGACTGCGCCAAGTAAATTTGCTATGCAGTTAGGTATTTTACTCACGGCATTACTGTTATGCACACCAGTGCCAGCAGGAAAGTACTGGTGTCAGAACTGTTATGCACTCCAGTGTCTGCAGGAATGTACTGGTGTTTGAACTGTTATGCAAAACAGATGGACTCACAGACAAACTGGGGGATATGACATAACGTACACAGAAGGTGATAGGGTAACAAAATACACACAAAGTGAAGAGAGAAGCCCAGAGGCTAAGGAACTGGGTATCTCCCTTGTATTAGAACTGCTAAGATGGAAAAAGCAAGATGTTGTGTTTTAATACGTAGAGTACCCGAAATGCTGTTGCTAAGGGCAACAGCAAAACCCTAAAGGGTTACCAACGGGTGTGGCAGTAAACTCCTTGGTCAGAGATGGAATGATAGACACAAGGAGAATCTCCACAATCCAAATTCTCACTTGCAGTGCACAGGTTTTAGCTTACTGCCACTAAACTGACCCCTGACACCTAGCACAGTGAGACAGGATTAGACAGGCAAGTCTTAGAATACAGCCGCAAACTTGCTAAGTTCACAGAGTAGTAACAGAACCCCAGCAAGCTAAACGACTGACTCCAGTCTTACTGCTAGGTCTGGATTGGCAGAGTGTAATACCAAATTCCCAGGCCTATTTGCAGTAAGCAACAAACAAATACAAAGCTACACAGTACTGGCTAACGTTCATGAACTGACTAACCAACAAAGATTCAGCAGCATCTGCTTACCCTGAAAAGAGGCCTTATAAAGCAGGTGCTGTCCACGCCCCACTCAGACCTCACAGACTGTGAGCACAAAAACCAGCACCGGATCCCCTGCCGTGCACAGAGCCTATAACCACTGCACAGCAAAAGACCCGAACCGGAGTATCAGCTGCGCTCAGGTTACTCCACTAGCACTTGTCTCCCGGTTGCCATGACGACGTGGCAGCACAGGGCAGGAGACCCTAACAGTACCCCCCCTCTGACGAGGGGTCAAAGAACCCCTACCACCGGGTTTATCGGGGAACTGCGAGAAGAAAGAGCGTATCAGTCTGGGGGCATGAAGATCACAACTGCGCACCCACGACCGCTCCTCCGGGCCATACCCCTTCCAGTGCACCAAAAATGACAGCCGACCCCGAACCACCTTGGAGTCAAGAATCCTTTCAACAACAAACTCCCTCTGGCCACGTATCAGAAGAGGGGAAGGTCTTCCACCGGTAGAAGGATTACTAATCGCCCGTTTTAAAAGGGAACAATGAAATGTTTTATTGATACCCAAAGAACGGGGCAGATCTAACTGAAATGCCACCGGATTGATAACCCTGGTGATCTTATAAGGGCCGATGAACCGGGGCCCTAACTTATGAGATGGCTGTCTCAACTTCAAATTCTTGGTAGACAACCAGACGAAGTCTCCTAATTTGAAGCTGCAGGGTCTTTTCCGCTAATCAAAAACCCTTTTGGTCACTAATGACACAGACACAAGGGCTTTCTTCACTTTCCGCCAAATACCTCTAAGGACCGAAACCACAGAGGAACCACCAGGCGTGGAGTCCACGGGGTCAAAAGAATTGGCCTTAGGATGATGCCCATACACACAAAGGAAGGGAGAGATCCCTGTAGCAGAGTGAGCCGCGTTGTTATAGGCAAACTCCGCCATGCACAGATGAGCAACCCAGTCAGTCTGACACTTGGAGACATAACACCTGAGGAACTGCTCCAAGGACTGGTTCACCCTTTCAGTCTGCCCATTAGACTGCGGATGGTAGCCTGACGACAAGCTGACAGAAATCTGGAGATCGGAACAAAATGCCCTCCAGAATTTGGCCACAAACTGGGATCCGCGGTCAGAGACCACATCAAGTGGCAACCCGTGGAGACGCACAACATGCAGCATAAATAATTCAGACAGGCGTCTGGCTGATGGCAGCCCAACCAGTGGAACGAAGTGCGCCATCTTCGAAAACCTGTCAACGACAACCCAGATGGCTGTCATCCCCGAGGATTTGGGCAAGTCCACCACAAAATCCATTGAAATGTGGGTCCATGGCTTAGATGGGATAGAGAGTGGATGTAATGGGCCAACAGGAACCCCTCTAGGAGTCTTATTTCGGGCACAGATGTCACATGCCCGAACCCACTGATCCACATCCTTAGCCACCGAGGGCCACCACACCGCCCTAGATAGCAACTCCCGAGTTCTGGCAATACCCGGGTGACCTGCCGACTTCTTGGCATGGAATTCCAGGAACACTCGCTGTCTTAACCTAGGAGGCACAAACAAAAGACCTACCGGAAGGTCTGGAGGAGCCTGCTCCTGTGCTCTAAGGACTAATGATAAGAGGTCCTGGGTAATGCCCACTTTAATACATGATGGGGAAACAATGGGCAACGGCTCCTCGGTGGTCTCCTGGATTGGAGCAAAACTCCGCGAGAGCGCATCAGCCTTGATGTTTTTTGACCCAGGGCGATATGTTATCAAAAAATTAAAGCGAGCAAAAAACAAAGCCCATCGTGCCTGCCTGGCATTGAGACGCTTCGCTGACTCTAAATATGCCAGATTCTTATGGTCAGTGAGAATTGAGACCACAAACTTAGCCCCCTCAAGCCAGTGTCTCCACTCCTCGAGTGCATCCTTAATAGCCAACAATTCCCGGTTACCCACGTCATAATTCATCTCGGCAGGCGAAAATTTACGGGAAAAGTAAGCACAGGGATGAAGGCGATTATCAGACACTCCCATCTGAGAAAGCACTGCCCCAATACCCATCTCAGAGGCATCCACCTCCACCACAAAAGGACGCTCTGGATCTGGGTGTCGCAGCACCTTGGCCGAAACAAATGCCCTTTTGAGACGGGCAAAAGCCGCTTTAGCCTCACAAGACCAGTGAGCAACATCCGCCCCTTTCTTAGTGAGTGCCACCAAGGGCGCCACTATAGACGAAAATCCAGCGATAAATCGTCTATAAAAATTCGCAAAGCCCAGGAAACGCTGAAGCGCCTTCAAACTAGTGGGCTGCACCCAATCCAGGACTGCCTGTACCTTGGAACCCTCCATTTGGAAACCTTCTGGGGAGATAATATATCCTAGAAATGCGATTTGCTGAACTTCAAATTCGCACTTCTCCAGCTTTGCCCCAAGCCGGTGGTCTCTGAGTTTCTGGAGGACTAAGCGTACATGCTTCCGATGTTCCTCCAGGGAATGGGAGAAGATTAGGATGTCATCTAAGTATACAACTAAGAATCTATCCAAATATTCCCTGAGCACATCATTCATGAAATCCTGGAAGACTGCCGGGGCATTACAGAGCCCAAAAGGCATCACCAAATATTCATAATGCCCTGAGTGGGTATTAAAGGCAGTCTTCCATTCATCCCCCTCTCTTATTCGGATTAGATTGTACGCACCGCGTAGATCAATCTTAGAAAAATGGTGGCAGTACGAAGCTGGTCAAACAAGACCGAAATGAGAGGCAGTGGGTATGAGTTTTTAATCGTGATACGGTTCAATTCCCTGAAGTCGATGCAGGGTCGCAACGAACCGTCCTTTTTACCCACGAAGAAGAACCCCGACCCAACTGGAGACTGTGAAGGTCTGATAAATCCCTTAGCCAAGTTCTCCTGAATGTACTCTGCCATAGCCTGAGTCTCAGGACGTGACAGGGAGTACAACCTGCTCTTGGGAAGCTTAGCATTTGGCAACAAATCAATGGCACAGTCATAGGGGCGATGGGGAGGTAGTACCTCTGCAACTTTTTTGGAGAACACGTCCGCAAAATCTGCATAACACCCTGGCAATCCTGGCAAACTTAGCTGCGAGAGCCTGACTGGAAGGCTCAAGCAACTCCTGAAACAATCAGTACCCCAACTAAGAATCTCCCCAGAGACCCAGTCAAATTGAGGATTGTGGGCCCTTAACCAGGGTAACCCCAACACCAATGGGGCAAAAGTACAGACAGTCACATAAAAGGACAATTTTTCAGAGTGTGTGGCTCCAATAAACAAAGAAATCTGGCTAGTGCAAGAGGTAATTTTACCTTGGGATAATGGTTCCCCGTTTAACCCACAAATCTCAATTTCCGATGCCAAGGGTACTAAGGGAACAGAGTGTTTCAGGGCGAATTGGCGGTCCATAAAAACCCCGTCGGCCCCACTGTCCACAAAGGCCTCAGTCTTGACAGTTTGACCGAGGATCTTCAAGGTCACCGGAATGATAAAAGTCTTCTTGGGAAATTCTGACTTCTGGCCTGACAGGATATTTCCCATCACCCTCAGGCCCTGAAGTTTTCCGGCTTTTCTGGGCATGATACTACCACATGACCTTTATTCCCACAGTACAAACACAACCCCTGCTGTCTCCTCCGCGTCTTCTCACGCGAGGAGAGGCGGGTAGCCCCAATCTGCATAGGCTCCTCAGAAAATTCCTCAGAGTCTGAGGTTCCCTTGGGAAGGAAGGAAATCTCAGTCTCCCTTTCAAGCCTACGCTCTCTCAGCCGTCTATCCACCCGGATGGATAACTGCATGAGCTGATCCAAGCTATCAGGCAAGGGATATTGTACCAGTTGGTCCTTTATCTGGTTAGAAAGACCTCTTCGGTACTGGTGTCTCAGGGCTGGGTCATTCCACTGGGTATCATGGGCCAACCTCCGAAACTCCGTACAGTAAACCTCAACTGGCCTGCGCCCTTGCTTAAGGATCGAAATCTGAGCCTCGGCTGAGGCCGTCTTGTCAGGGTCATCATACAACATGCCCAGTGCCGTAAAAAAAGCATCAACACTTTTAAGCGACGGACAGTCAGGCTGCAACCCATATGCCCAGACCTGTGGGTCTCCTTGTAGCAAGGAAATCACTATGCCCACCCGCTGAATCTCCGACCCAGAAGACTGAGGCCTAAGCCGGAAGTATAGCTTGCAGCTCTCCTTGAAACAAAAGAACTGCGAGCGATCTCCAGAAAAACGATCCGGGAGATTTACTTTCGGCTCCTTAACCCCTGCAGGTGCTGCTGCTGCGGGAGCTCCGCCAGCAGCCTGGGAGGTGTGCATTTTAATGGACAAATCATTAAATTGTCGAGTCAGGACCTGCACCTGATCGACCACCTGTTGCAACGTATTTTGAGGGGTATGCTCCATATTCCCACAAAATTTCAACAGGAGTATTAGGCTGCTGAATATGTTATGCACACCAGTGCCAGCAGGAAAGTACTGGTGTCAGAACTGTTATGCACTCCAGTGTCTGCAGGAATGTACTGGTGTTTGAACTGTTATGCAAAACAGATGGACTCACAGACAAACTGGGGGATATGACATAACGTACACAGAAGGTGATAGGGTAACAAAATACACACAAAGTGAACAGAGAAGCCCAGAGGCTAAGGAACTGGGTATCTCCCTTGTATTAGAACTGCTAAGATGGAAAAAGCAAGATGTTGTGTTTTAATACGTAGAGTACCCGAAATGCTGTTGCTAAGGGCAACAGCAAAACCCTAAAGGGTTACCAACGGGTGTGGCAGTAAACTCCTTGGTCAGAGATGGAATGATAGACACAAGGAGAATCTCCACAATCCAAATTCTCACTTGCAGTGCACAGGTTTTAGCTTACTGCCACTAAACTGACCCCTGACACCTAGCACAGTGAGACAGGATTAGACAGGCAAGTCTTAGAATACAGCCGCAAACTTGCTAAGTTCACAGAGTAGTAACAGAACCCCAGCAAGCTAAACGACTGACTCCAGTCTTACTGCTAGGTCTGGATTGGCAGAGTGTAATACCAAATTCCCAGGCCTATTTGCAGTAAGCAACAAACAAATACAAAGCTACACAGTACTGGCTAACGTTCATGAACTGACTAACCAACAAAGATTCAGCAGCATCTGCTTACCCTGAAAAGAGGCCTTATAAAGCAGGTGCTGTCCACGCCCCACTCAGACCTCACAGACTGTGAGCACAAAAACCAGCACCGGATCCCCTGCCGTGCACAGAGCCTATAACCACTGCACAGCAAAAGACCCGAACCGGAGTATCAGCTGCGCTCAGGTTACTCCACTAGCACTTGTCTCCCGGTTGCCATGACGACGTGGCAGCACAGGGCAGGAGACCCTAACAATTACGAGGTTTTTTCTTCGTTCTGGTGTTTGTAATGTGATTGACAGGAAGTGGGTGTTTCTGGGCGGAAACAGGCCGTTTTATGGGTGTGTGCGAAAAAACGCTACCGTTTCTGGGGAAAACGCGGGAGTGGCTGGAGAAACGGAGGAGTGTCTGGGCGAACGCTGGGTGTGTTTGTGACGTCAAACCAGGAACGACAAGCACTGAACTGATCGCAGATGCCGAGTAAGTGTGGAGCTACTCAGAAACTGCTAAGAAGTGTCTATTCGCAATTCTGCTAATCTTTCGTTCGCAATTTTAATATGCTAAGATTCACTCCCAGTAGGCGGCGGCTTAGCGTGTGCAAAGCTGCTAAAAGCAGCTTGCGAGCGAACCACTCGGAATGACCCCCAATGTGCGGCATATGTGTAAGGGAAATTATGTGTATAAGTGCATTAATAAGGGTTGGCATAATGTGTAAGGCGCATTATGTTTATAAGGACATTAATAATGTGTCATATGTGTAGGGGGCATTACTGTGTGGTATTATGTGTATAAATGCATTACAAATGTGTGTCATTATGTGTATAAGGTGCTCTACTGTGTGGCATAATGTATAAAAAGGGCACTACTGTGTGGTCTAATGTGAATAAAGAGCAATATGGTGTGGTGTAATGTGAATAAGGAGCAATATGGTGTGGTGTAATGAGAATACAGAGCAATATGGTGTGGTGTAATGTGAATAAGGAGCAAGTCAGTATGATGTTAAGTGAATGAGGGGCACTACTGTGAGGAGTAACGTATATAAGGTGAAGTGGTACTACTGTGTGATGTAATGTGAATAAGGGACACTATCGCATGATAAATTGTGTATAAAGTTGCACTACTGTGAGGCATAATTTGAATTGGGGGTACTATTGTGTGGCCATGACCCTTGCCAGTAAAAACACGTCCCTTTTTGGGCTGTGTGCTGAATGTGCACACTGTTCTTATTTAAATTACAGGGGGTAGGAAAAAAAAAAAAAAGGACTGTTATGGGTGGGGGGTGATGGTGCTGGGAAAGGGGTGCAGGGTCAGAGGCGGAACTAGCGGTGGTGCTAGGGGGCACCAGCCAAAATCTTGCCTAGGGCATCATATTGGTTAGAGCAGGCTCTGGGTACGGCCTCAGCTAGAATACTGTTTTCAATTCTGGAGGCTATATCTTCAGAAGGATAGCAATACATTAGAGACTGTACAAAAAAGGGCAACTAAATTGATGCTTCACAAAACATACCCAGAAAGACTAAAAAAATCTCAATATCATAGGCAAACGCAGGGGAGGTTTCCGGTTGCCCGGAAACCCCCCTCCTCTTGGCAAGTGGCTCAAATTATGAAAACAATTATGAAAACAATAGCAATGGTATATAATACGATAACTAGAGCTACCACCACATAATGCAGTTTAAGGGACAGAGCAGAGTCATGCCCAGTGGTAGCATCTTCTTCTACCAAGTTTGCTGTGTGAATCCTCAATCAGTACACTGGACAAGAGAGTAGCTACCAGGAACAAAAGACAGGAGCCTTACCATGAGGTGGGAGAATGTGTGCTTAAAAAGTGCAGGACTGGTTCTATTATGTTTGTGTATTTATTTATTATGGCATGTTTAATCTTTTTCCTGACCACTTATTTATATTATTTAAATGTGTGATACAGCCTATACTATAGACCATCTGTAGTGTTAAATATTAATACTGTATTCCATACAGTATACATTAATGTCCCGGGTCTTACTAGGTTCCTCTACCGCTCCCCCAGACTCCCACAATTGCTCCAACATTCCACAGAGCAGGAGATTGTGTACTGCATTTGGAAACCCCCCTCTAAAAATCCTGCGTTTGCCACTGAATATGTATAGTTTGAAGCAGAGAAGGGAATGGGGGGACATGATAGAAAAATATTCAAATATAGCAAGGGTTTAACTTTTAACATAGTCCAGGAGGGAAACATTCTTCAAATGAAAAGAAGTACAGGTTGAGTATCCCTTATCCAAAATGCTTGGGACCAGAGGTATTTTGGATATCGGATTATTCCGTATTTTGGAATAATTGCATACCATAATGAGATATCATGGCAAAGGGACCTAAATCTAAGCACAGAATGCATTTATGTTTTATATACACCTTATACACACAGCCTGAAGGTCATTTTAGCCAATATTTTTTATAACTTTGTGCATTAAACAAAGTGTATCTACATTCACACAATTCATTTATGTTTCATATACACCTTATACACACAGCCTGAAGGTCATTTAATACAATACTTTTAATAACTGTGTGTATTAAACAAAGTTTGTGTACATTGAGCCATCAAAAAACAAAAGTTTCACTATCTCACTCTCACTCAAAAAGTCCGTATTTCGGAATATTCCGTATTTCAGATATTTGGATATGGGATACTCAACCTGTATTAGAACACGAGGACATGCGCTGAAACTGGTGGGAGGTAGGTTCAGGGGAAATTTGTGGAAAAATTACTTCACAGAAAGAGTAGTGGACAAGTGGAATAGCTTCCAATCAGAGGTGGTAGAGTTAGACAGTAGAGCAATTTAAGCATGCATGGGATAGACATAAGGATATCCTTACAAAGAAATAAGGATCAAATAAGGTTTGAGGTAAAAATATGGTAACAAAAAAAGGGGCAGACTAGATGGGCAAAGTGGTTCTTATCTGCCATCACATTCTATGGGCCTAATTCAGACCTGGTCGCATGCAGGCTATTTTTTTGCACTGCTGCGACCAGGTAATAGCCGCCTGCAGGGGGAGGGGGTAAGGGCTTTGCAGGGGTGCGATGGGCTGTGCAGTGAGCTGCACAAACAAAAGTTTGTGCAGTTTCTGCCCAGCCCAGAACTTACTTAGATGCTGCGATGATCCGGGTCGGCTGTGACGGCTGGGCACGCCTGCGTTTCTCCGGACACTCCCAAAAAACGGTGAGTTGCCGCCCTGGAATGCCTTCTGCCTGTCAATCTTCTTGCGTTCACCGGTGCGATCACTTTCTTCGTTAGCTTTGTCGCTGCCTGGCGACCCCCGTCGCTGGCTAGCGGCGCACCCGCGCATTACAACCGTTCGCATGTGCTGTACAGACCCAACTGTACGGCTGCAAAAAAAATACAGAGTGCGATCGGGTCTGAATGACCCCCTCTGTTTCTATTCATTTTAGTGCGCTGTTAAGTACGACTACAGGATTTCTGCCCGCACTGAGGTGCAAGCAGAAATTGGACAAAACTAGTGCCACAATGCTGTTTTGTGCCTTAATGTGGCACAAACAGCATCACGGCGTGGCACTTAAGTTGGAGAATGCCCGTTCTCATGACTAAACACCCAGTTTAAGGCGCGTGTACAGTATACTAACTTTGGGACTCATTTACGTTTGGATGTAAGCAATTTTCATGACACGCCTCTCAGATGTAGCAGTACACAGGGCCAAAACTAGGATTTTTGTCACCCGGGGCAAGGCAATAAATTGGCGTCCCCTCCCTCCCCCCCTCAAAAAACCCCACACAAAACAAAAAAACAGACAAACCCTATGACACTAAAATAATCAGATTATAAAAAGTTTTAAAAAAAGGGACAATATTGGACAATATTCTTCTATGTGCAATAAATGCCCTATGCATCACATGCCCCGCCAGTATGATCAACTACATGCTCCTCTGTGTTTCCCCATACATTGCACTCAGGGCCGGCTCCAGGCCTACTAGCACCCTGAGCGAGAAAATGTAAAAGTGCCCCCCCCCCCCCCCCCCCCCATGCGCGCGCCGAAGGCGCGCGCGCTCCTGGAAAAGTGGGCGTGGCCTCTTGAAAAGTGGGCGTGGTCTCGTCCCCCAGCAGTGCCAGCTACACATGACATGCCCTCCAGCAGTGCCAGCTACACGTGCTAGTGTTCACTTTTTAGGGCAGGTTGCTGATCACAGGGAGGGCACATTTTTAAGTTAGGTGGGCAAAATGATGTACATACTGTAATGCTTGTTGTTCCCATTTCCACACGCTAAAGTATGGACAGTGCGCGCCGAAGGCGCGCAGCAAAAATTTAGGGGAGTTACTTCGTGGGGAAGGTGCGTAGCCACATTATAGTGGCAATTCACATTACACCACACAGTAGTGCAGCTAATACACATTGCACCAGGTAGAACCTCCTATAAGAGCACGTTAGACACATTGCGCCAGGTAGAGCACTGAGACACACTGCCCAGCCACAGACGCCTAGCGGGAACACTACATGATATGCCCCCCAGCAGTGCCAGCTACACATGACATGCCCCCCAGCAGTGCCAGCTACACGTGACATGCCCCCCAGCAGTGCCAGCTACATAAATGGCCACACAGTTCCAGATGGATAAATGCCCCCACAGCGCAGATATGCCCCCACAGTGCCACATACATTAATGCCCTCACAGTGCAAGATATGCCCCCACAGTGCAAGAAATGTCCCCACAGTGCAAGAAATGCCCCCACAGTGCAAGAAATGCCCCCACGGTGCCAGATACATAAATGCCCCCACGGTGCCAGATACATAAATGCCCCCACGGTGCCAGATACATAAATGTCCCCACGGTGCATGATACATAAATGCCCCCACGGTGCATGATACATAAATGCCCCCACGGTGCATGATACATAAATGCCCCCACGGTGCATGATACATAAATGCCCCCACGGTGCCTGATACATAAATGCCCCCACGGTGCCTGATACATAAATGCCCCCACGGTGCCTGATACATAAATGCCCCCACAGAGCCAGATAAATGCCCCCACAGTGCCAGATATGCCCCCACAGTGCCAGATATGCCCCCACAGTGCCAGAAATACCCCCACAGTGCCAGATAAATGCCCCCACAGAGCCAGATAAATGCCCCCACAGTGCCAGATAAATGCCCCCACAGTGCCAGATAAATGCCCCCACAGTGCCAGATATGCCCCCACAGTGCCAGATATGCCCCCACAGTGCCAGATATGCCCCCACAGTGCCAGATAAATGCCCCCACAGTGCCAGATAAATGCCCCCACAGTGCCAGATAAATGCCCCCACAGAGCCAGATAAATGCCCCCACAGAGCCAGATATGCCCCCACAGTGCCAGATATGCCCCCACAGTGCCAGATATGCCCCCACAGTGCCAGATATGCCCCCACAGTGCCAGATATGCCCCCACAGTGCCAGATATGCCCCCACAGTGCCTGATATGTCCCCACAGTGCCAGAAATGCCCCCACAGTGCCAGAAATGCCCCCACAGTGCCAGAAATGCCCCCACAGAGCCAGATAAATGCCCCCACAGAGCCAGATAAATGCCCCTACAGTGCCAGAAATGCCCCCACAGTGCCAGAAATGCCCCCACAGTGCCAGAAATGCCCCCACAGTGCCAGAAATGCCCCCACAGTGCCAGATAAATGCCCCCACAGAGCCAGATAAATGCCCCCACAGAGCCAGATAAATGCCCCCACAGTGCCAGAAATGCCCCCACAGTGCCAGAAATGCCCCCACAGTGCCAGATATGTCCCCACAGTGCCTGATATGCCCCCACAGGGCCAGATATGTCCCCACAGTGCCTGATATGCCCCCACAGTGCCAAATATGCCCCCACAGAGCCAGATATGCAATGCCCCCACAGTGCCAGAAATGCCCCCACAGTGCCAGAAATGCCCCCCACAGAGCCAGAAATGCCCCTACAGTGCCAGAAATGCCCCCACATAACCAAAAATGCCCCGTGTGCCAGAAATGCCCCCACAGTGCGGATCTCCCCCCCCCCCCCCAAAAAAAAATACCTGCGGCGCTGGGGAGGAGTACTGCTGTCCGCCTGTGTGGGAGCGCTGGCGGGCGGGCGGGAGGCCGGGCGAGTGAGCCTGAGCCTGAGCCTGGGTCCGGGCTGGCGGGCGGCCACTTGTGCAGGCGGGCTATGCGCGGCGCCGGCGTCTGACGTTAGATACCGGCGCCGCGCAGCGCGCATACACAGCGCGACCGCCAAATGCTGCAGCAGCACACACACAGGGCCGGCTCCAGCATCGAATATGGCGGCGCCAGCGCGTGGCGCCCATTAAGGGTGGCGCCCTGCGCGGCCGCTCTATTCGAACATGCCTAGAGCCGGCCCTGATTGCACTATATAATAACACTTCATCACTGCACTACATTCCCCTATCCACTGCACTACATCGCTATACTACATCCCCTACACGCTGAAATACTTCACTACACTACATGCCCCTATGCCAGAGGTTCCCAAACTGTGTGCCATGGCTCCCTGGGGTGCCTCGGGATACTTGCAGGGGTGCCCTGGGTTGGTGGTCCAGGACCAATTCAAATTATTCATGGTCAATATAATAGACAAAACCAGTGCTGGTGGCTGCTAGTCATACAATATGTGGCCAAACAGAAGCAAATCTTGTCCCTCACCACACAACTGACCTTAAGGATGACATATAAACGTGATCTACTTAATGCAATATTTCTTTCTAAATTTCTCAATAAGACATTTTTGGCCTAGGGGTGCTGTTAAAAAAATTCTGATATTCTAGGGCGCCGTGATTCAAAAAAGTTTGGAAACCACTGCCCTATGCACTGCACTACATACCCTATATGCTATACTAAATCGTTACGCTACATCCCCTTATATGCTACAACACAAAAGTGCACTACATGCCCCTTTTTACTGCTATACATTACTGCACTATATACCCTATATGGTACACTACATCACTGCACTACACCACACTATAAGCTACACCAAATCCCCCCATTCGGGAGGCAAAGCGGGGGTTGATATTGCTAACTGGGAGCACAGTGCGCTTCTATAGCTTGTACGGTGCACCGCACGCTAGTCGCAGCACTGCATAGCAAAGAAGAGAGTTTAAGACAGAAGCCAACATAGGAGAGATCCCAGGTACTGGAGCTCACCCGCACAGCGTTGCAGCCAGCTGCAGGCAGACAGGTGGGTCAGATACATTGCCCTGGGGGCTGTCTGCTGTCTCACTGGAGCAGCACAGCACTACCAGTAAAAAAAAAACCTGTTTCTCTGTAACTCCTTGGCGCCCCCTCAAATCCTGCACCCGGGGTGCATGCCCCCTTAGGGCCCCCCCTAGTTACAGCCCTGCAGTACACGTCCGCACTGATAGGTGTTACTTTCACATTTCCCTGAAATGTTTTTTCAAAAGTAGGCAAGTATGATGGGAATATGTGTATGCCTAGGTGGCCAGCCAGCTTTCATGCACGATAAATACTGACGCTGCAGCCTGCAGAAGAAGGGGAAAGATTCACTGACACTGTCAAAAGTGTTTATGTATATTTAATTTTTATTTATTTTTTACCAAAATGCCATTGGCGATGGGGGGTGGGGAATTTGGGGCACCAGACACTTTTTAGGCATGGGGGAACAAAATTTATAGTTATGCCACTGCTCCAAGGCTTAGTGCATCTGCCTGTAAATCTCTGTTTGCCTTTCAAGAGGCTTCAGGGGAAAAAGACATCTGCTGGAACAGATCACCTGACTTGTGTCACAGACCTTCGTACCATGCATAAGTGAATTGTGGGATAGGCAGCTCATGATATAAGAAGTAGTGGTCCTAATACAGCAGATAATACAGACGCAGTTAATTAAAGAGTTAATTTTTACCTGTGGTGATGAAGTGCATATGGCTGCTGCACCCATGGGAGTATGAGTCACACTGTGGGGCTGTGCATATAGGCCAGAAGTTAATTTTCTAAGTTCTACCTACTGTATAAAAAATAGAACTACTCTGGAATAATGTACCTGCTGATAGATTCCCTTATTGACCCATTAGGGTTTGTTGTGCATTGTTAATGTGTTTTTATTTATTTTTTTGCCAAGATTGTGGAGATGCCTACATGAAATAAGTTGGTGTTAATTGAATAAATGTAAAATCTAAATAAAAATTTTTTTTCACGGTATGTTTGTCCTGTCATTTAGAGTTTATTTATTTTTTTACAGATGTAATGCAGGTCTCAATGGGTCCTGTATGCCAGGGCATGCAGGCACTTGTAGTTCTCTAAGTGCACTGCACGCATGCCCTGACATCCATTTAAGGTGGGCATGGCATGGTTATTCGGAATCTGCAGTGTGCCAGTAAAGAACAATGGGGGTCATTCCGAGTTGATCGCTAGCTGCCGTTGTTCGCAGAGCAGTAATCAGGCTAAAAATTGGCATTTCTGCGCATGCGTATGCACCGCAATGCGCAGGCGCGTCGTACGGGTACAATGAGCATCGTGGGTTTGCACAGAGTGTAACGAACATTCCAGTCGCACGGCCGAATGCAGGAATATTGACATGAAGTGGGCGTTTCTGGGTGTCAACTGACCATATTCAGGGAGTGCTTAGAAAAACACAGGCGTGGCAGAAAAAACGCAGGCATGGCTGGGCGTTCGCTGGGCGGGTGTGTGACGTCAAAAGCTGTCCCTCCGTCGTTAGAATCAATTCACACGAAGAGTAACTACAGGGCTGGTCTTGTTTTGCGCAAAATTTTTTTGCAGGTGCTCTGCTGTACACGCGTTCGCACTTCTGCAAAGCGAAAATACACTCCCCAGTGGGTGGCGACAATGCGTTTGCACGGCTGCTAAAAACTGCTAGCGAGCGATCAACTCGGAATGACCCCAAATATTCTCTTCTTTAGTTATGGTGAATTTCCATAGTGCTGTCAGCACAGGACTTGGTCTTGCAATAAGGTGGTGGTGGGGTATTGGGGGCTCTGTACTGACTGGCCTAAGGCTTGTTGATATTATGGGGGAAGCGCACGTTCCCAGCTTGTAGTGCCACCATCCCTGGCTGGCAAAGATAAGTGCAGGTTAATGGAAATTCAGGGCAAACCCCTCTTTGCCCCTAGTGCTGATTATGATATTTTTATTTTTTAATCAAAATCTTCTAGGGAACTGTGCAGTGTTTTATCACTGCCATGCTGAAAGGTTGCAGTGAGATATGAATGATTCCACACTGGTGAAATTTAGTTTATAAAGCATTAAATGTAGTGCTCACCGTCATAGGAATGATTAAATGCTATGCACACTGTACTTTACTAGCTGGAAAAAAACTTTAGTATTAAAAGTGACTGTGTGACCTCACCATAACATCACAAGTGTACAAGCACTGAGATGAGCGCCTGAAATTTTTCGGGTTTTGTGTTTTGGTTTTGGGTTCGGTTCCGCGGCCGTGTTTTGGGTTCGAACGCGTTTTGGCAAAACCTCACCGAATTTTTTTTGTCGGATTCGGGTGTGTTTTGGATTCGGGTGTTTTTTTCCAAAAACACTAAAAAACAGCTTAAATCATAGAATTTGGGGGTCATTTTGATCCCAAAGTATTATTAACCTCAAAAACCATAATTTACACTCATTTTCAGTCTATTCTGAATACCTCACACCTCACAATATTATTTTTAGTCCTAAAATTTGCACCGAGGTCGCTGTGTGAGTAAGATAAGCGACCCTAGTGGCCGACACAAACACCGGGCCCATCTAGGAGTGGCACTGCAGTGTCACGCAGGATGTCCCTTCCAAAAAACCCTCCCCAAACAGCACATGATGCAAAGAAAAAAAGAGGCGCAATGAGGTAGCTGTGTGAGTAAGATTAGCGACCCTAGTGGCCGACACAAACACCGGGCCCATCTAGGAGTGGCACTGCAGTGTCACGCAGGATGGCCCTTCCAAAAAACCCTCCCCAAACAGCACATGACGCAAAGAAAAAAAGAGGCGCAATGAGGTAGCTGTGTGAGTAAGATTAGCGACCCTAGTGGCCGACACAAACACCGGGCCCATCTAGGAGTGGCACTGCAGTGTCACGCAGGATGGCCCTTCCAAAAAACCCTCCCCAAACAGCACATGACGCAAAGAAAAAAAGAGGCGCAATGAGGTAGCTGACTGTGTGAGTAAGATTAGCGACCCTAGTGGCCGACACAAACACCGGGCCCATCTAGGAGTGGCACTGCAGTGTCACGCAGGATGTCCCTTCCTAAAAACCCTCCCCAAACAGCACATGACGCAAAGAAAAAAAGAGGCGCAATGAGGTAGCTGTGTGAGTAAGATTAGCGACCCTAGTGGCCGACACAAACACCGGGCCCATCTAGGAGTGGCACTGCAGTGTCACGCAGGATGGCCCTTCCAAAAAACCCTCCCCAAACAGCACATGACGCAAAGAAAAAAAGAGGCGCAATGAGGTAGCTGTGTGAGTAAGATTAGCGACCCTAGTGGCCGACACAAACACCGGGCACATCTAGAAGTGGCACTGCAGTGTCACGCAGGATGTCCCTTCCAAAAAACCCTCCCCAAACAGCACATGACGCAAAGAAAAAAAGAGGCGCAATGAGGTAGCTGACTGTGTGAGTAAGATTAGCGACCCTAGTGGCCGACACAAACACCGGGCCCATCTAGGAGTGGCACTGCAGTGTCACGCAGGATGTCCCTTCCAAAAAACCCTCCCCAAACAGCACATGACGCAAAGAAAAAAAGAGGCGCAATGAGGTAGCTGACTGTGTGAGTAAGATTAGCGACCCTAGTGGCCGACACAAACACCGGGCCCATCTAGGAGTGGCACTGCAGTGTCACGCAGGATGTCCCTTCCAAAAAACCCTCCCCAAACAGCACATGACGCAAAGAAAAAAAGAGGCGCAATGAGGTAGCTGACTGTGTGAGTAAGATTAGCGACCCTAGTGGCCGACACAAACACCGGGCCCATCTAGGAGTGGCACTGCAGTGTCACGCAGGATGTCCCTTCCAAAAAACCCTCCCCAAACAGCACATGACGCAAAGAAAAAAAGAGGCGCAATGAGGTAGCTGACTGTGTGAGTAAGATTAGCGACCCTAGTGGCCGACACAAACACCGGGCCCATCTAGGAGTGGCACTGCAGTGTCACGCAGGATGTCCCTTCCAAAAAACCCTCCCCAATCAGCACATGATGCAAAGAAAAAGAAAAGAAAAAAGAGGTGCAAGATGGAATTGTCCTTGGGCCCTCCCACCCACCCTTATGTTGTATAAACAAAACAGGACATGCACACTTTAACCAACCCATCATTTCAGTGACAGGGTCTGCCACACGACTGTGACTGATATGACGGGTTGGTTTGGACCCCCCCCAAAAAAGAAGCAATTAATCTCTCCTTGCACAAACTGGCTCTACAGAGGCAAGATGTCCACCTCATCTTCACCCTCCGATATATCACCGTGTACATCCCCCTCCTCACAGATTATCAATTCGTCCCCACTGGAATCCACCATCTCAGCTCCCTGTGTACTTTGTGGAGGCAATTGCTGCTGGTCAATGTCTCCGCGGAGGAATTGATTATAATTCATTTTAATGAACATCATCTTCTCCACATTTTCTGGATGTAACCTCGTACGCCGATTGCTGACAATTCTCCATATTCTCCATATTTTAATAGGCACAACTAAAAGGCACTTCAGGTAAACAATGGAGATGGATGGATTGGATACTAGTATACAATTATGGACGGGCTGCCGAGTGCCGACACAGAGGTAGCCACAGCCGTGAACTACCGCACTGTACTGTGTCTGCTGCTAATATATAGACTGGTTGATAAAGAGATAGTATACTCGTAACTAGTATGTATGTATAAAGAAAGAAAAAAAAACCACGGTTAGGTGGTATATACAATTATGGACGGGCTGCCGAGTGCCGACACAGAGGTAGCCACAGCCGTGAACTACCGCACTGTACTGTGTCTGCTGCTAATATATAGACTGGTTGATAAAGAGATAGTATACTCGTAACTAGTATGTATGTATAAAGAAAGAAAAAAAAAACACGGTTAGGTGGTATATACAATTATGGACGGGCTGCCGAGTGCCGACACAGAGGTAGCCACAGCCGTGAACTACCGCACTGTACTGTGTCTGCTGCTAATATATAGACTGGTTGATAAAGAGATAGTATACTCGTAACTAGTATGTATGTATAAAGAAAGAAAAAAAAACCACGGTTAGGTGGTATATACAATTATGGACGGGCTGCCGAGTGCCGACACAGAGGTAGCCACAGCCGTGAACTACCGCACTGTACTGTGTCTGCTGCTAATATATAGACTGGTTGATAAAGAGATAGTATACTCCTAACTAGTATGTATGTATAAAGAAAGAAAAAAAAAACACGGTTAGGTGGTATATACAATTATGGACGGGCTGCCGAGTGCCGACACAGAGGTAGCCACAGCCGTGAACTACCGCACTGTACTGTGTCTGCTGCTAATATATAGACTGGTTGATAAAGAGATAGTATACTCGTAACTAGTATGTATGTATAAAGAAAGAAAAAAAAACCACGGTTAGGTGGTATATACAATTATGGACGGGCTGCCGAGTGCCGACACAGAGGTAGCCACAGCCGTGAACTACCGCACTGTACTGTGTCTGCTGCTAATATATAGACTGGTTGATAAAGAGATAGTATACTCGTAACTAGTATGTATGTATAAAGAAAGAAAAAAAAAACACGGTTAGGTGGTATATACAATTATGGACGGGCTGCCGAGTGCCGACACAGAGGTAGCCACAGCCGTGAACTACCGCACTGTACTGTGTCTGCTGCTAATATATAGACTGGTTGATAAAGAGATAGTATACTCGTAACTAGTATGTATGTATAAAGAAAGAAAAAAAAACCACGGTTAGGTGGTATATACAATTATGGACGGGCTGCCGAGTGCCGACACAGAGGTAGCCACAGCCGTGAACTACCGCACTGTACTGTGTCTGCTGCTAATATATAGACTGGTTGATAAAGAGATAGTATACTCGTAACTAGTATGTATGTATAAAGAAAGAAAAAAAAACCACGGTTAGGTGGTATATACAATTATGGACGGGCTGCCGAGTGCCGACACAGAGGTAGCCACAGCCGTGAACTACCGCACTGTACTGTGTCTGCTGCTAATATATAGACTGGTTGATAAAGAGATAGTATACTCGTAACTAGTATGTATGTATAAAGAAAGAAAAAAAAACCACGGTTAGGTGGTATATACAATTATGGACGGGCTGCCGAGTGCCGACACAGAGGTAGCCACAGCCGTGAACTACCGCACTGTACTGTGTCTGCTGCTAATATATAGACTGGTTGATAAAGAGATAGTATACTCGTAACTAGTATGTATGTATAAAGAAAGAAAAAAAAAACACGGTTAGGTGGTATATACAATTATGGACGGGCTGCCGAGTGCCGACACAGAGGTAGCCACAGCCGTGAACTACCGCACTGTACTGTGTCTGCTGCTAATATATAGACTGGTTGATAAAGAGATAGTATACTCGTAACTAGTATGTATGTATAAAGAAAGAAAAAAAAACCACGGTTAGGTGGTATATACAATTATGGACGGGCTGCCGAGTGCCGACACAGAGGTAGCCACAGCCGTGAACTACCGCACTGTACTGTGTCTGCTGCTAATATATAGACTGGTTGATAAAGAGATAGTATACTCCTAACTAGTATGTATGTATAAAGAAAAAAAAAAAAAACACGGTTAGGTGGTATATACAATTATGGACGGGCTGCCGAGTGCCGACACAGAGGTAGCCACAGCCGTGAACTACCGCACTGTACTGTGTCTGCTGCTAATATATAGACTGGTTGATAAAGAGATAGTATACTCGTAACTAGTATGTATGTATAAAGAAAGAAAAAAAAACCACGGTTAGGTGGTATATACAATTATGGACGGGCTGCCGAGTGCCGACACAGAGGTAGCCACAGCCGTGAACTACCGCACTGTACTGTGTCTGCTGCTAATATATAGACTGGTTGATAAAGAGATAGTATACTCGTAACTAGTATGTATGTATAAAGAAAGAAAAAAAAACCACGGTTAGGTGGTATATACAATTATGGACGGGCTGCCGAGTGCCGACACAGAGGTAGCCACAGCCGTGAACTACCGCACTGTACTGTGTCTGCTGCTAATATATAGACTGGTTGATAAAGAGATAGTATACTCGTAACTAGTATGTATGTATAAAGAAAGAAAAAAAAACCACGGTTAGGTGGTATATACAATTATGGACGGGCTGCCGAGTGCCGACACAGAGGTAGCCACAGCCGTGAACTACCGCACTGTACTGTGTCTGCTGCTAATATATAGACTGGTTGATAAAGAGATAGTATACTCGTAACTAGTATGTATGTATAAAGAAAGAAAAAAAAACCACGGTTAGGTGGTATATACAATTATGGACGGGCTGCCGAGTGCCGACACAGAGGTAGCCACAGCCGTGAACTACCGCACTGTACTGTGTCTGCTGCTAATATATAGACTGGTTGATAAAGAGATAGTATACTCGTAACTAGTATGTATGTATAAAGAAAGAAAAAAAAACCACGGTTAGGTGGTATATACAATTATGGACGGGCTGCCGAGTGCCGACACAGAGGTAGCCACAGCCGTGAACTACCGCACTGTACTGTGTCTGCTGCTAATATAGACTGGTTGATAAAGAGATAGTATACTACTAATATTATATACTGGTGGTCAGGTCACTGGTCACTAGTCACACTGGCAGTGGCACTCCTGCAGCAAAAGTGTGCACTGTTTAATTTTAATATAATATTATGTACTCCTGGCTCCTGCTATAACCTATAACTGGCACTGCAGTAGTGCTCCCCAGTCTCCCCCACAATTATAAGCTGTGTGAGCTGAGCAGTCAGACAGATATATAATATATATAGATGATGCAGCACACTGGCCTGAGCCTGAGCAGTGCACACAGATATGGTATGTGACTGAGTCACTGTGTGCTGTGTATCGCTTTTTTCAGGCAGAGAACGGATTATAAATAAAAGTGGTGGTCACTGGTCACTATCAGCAAAACTCTGCACTGTACACTACTGAGTACTCCTAATGCTCCCCAAAATTAGTAAATCAAGTGTCTCTCTAATCTATTCTAATTCTAAACGGAGAGGACGCCAGCCACGTCCTCTCCCTATCAATCTCAATGCACGTGTGAAAATGGCGGCGACGCGCGGCTCCTTATATAGAATCCGAGTCTCGCGATAGAATCCGAGCCTCGCGAGAATCCGACAGCGTCATGATGACGTTCGGGCGCGCTCGGGTTAACCGAGCAAGGCGGGAAGATCCGAGTCGCTCGGACCCGTGAAAAAAAACATGAAGTTCTGGCGGGTTCGGATTCAGAGAAACCGAACCCGCTCATCTCTAATATTCATATTGGATATTTAGAAAGTTTGCAGTCTTAGGAATAATGGGGCTTATTCAGAGTAGTTAGCAAACAAAAAAAAGTTAGCAATTAGGTAAAACCATGCTGCACTGCAGGTGGGGCAAATGTAACATGTGCAGAGAGAGTTAGATTTGGGTGTGTTATTTTGTTTTTCTGCATGGTAAATATTGGATGCTTTATTTTTACACTGCAATTAGAATTTCAGTTTAAACTCACCCCACCCAAATCTAACTTTCTCTGCACGTGTTACATCTGCCCCACATGCAGTGCAACAAGGTTTGGTCCATTTGCTAACTTTTTTGGTTTGCTAACAACTCTGAATAACTCCCAATATCTTTTTCTGGTCATTAATATAGCCACTGTAAAAGTGGTGCTTCACTTACCTGAGGTTTGAAGCATTTTTTAGGCATTTTAGACTTGTTTTACAGTTGTCTGTGAATGTCTTATTTTGTGTCAATTTAATTGACATTTAATTGCATTATATTTTTACACATCAGAACCTTTTTATTAACACACCTTATAAATCAATGTACATTTTTTAACTGCCCACAAATTGGCTAGTGCATTGAGACTGCCTTAGCAGCAGAGGAAAGCAGGTTATTGAGCAGAAACTTGTTTCACGTAACAGAAGAGACAACTGGAATGTTTTAATATCAAATAATATAGAGGTTTTTTTATGAAACATGAAAGTAAATCGGGGCATGGGGTAAAATTATCATCACGATATAGTCACATTCATAATTGGTTTGAGGCGAATATTACAGATGTAGAGGGAGTATATGCCTTGATTTACTGTCTCTTGCTTTGTCTCTCAAGTAATAAAGGCCCTCATTCCGAGTTGTTCGCTCGGTATTTTTCATCGCATCGCAGTGAAAATCCGCTTAGTACGCATGCGCAATGTTCGCACTGCGACTGCGCCAAGTAACTTTACTATGAAGAAAGTATTTTTACTCACGGCTTTTTCTTCGCTCCGGCGATCGTAATGTGATTGACAGGAAATGGGTGTTACTGGGCGGATACACGGCGTTTCAGGGGCGTGTGGCTGAAAACGCTACCGTTTCCGGAAAAAACGCAGGAGTGGCCGGGGAAACGGTGGGAGTGCCTGGGCGAACGCTGGGTGTGTTTGTGACGTCAACCAGGAACGACAAGCACTGAAATGATCGCACAGGCAGAGTAAGTCTGGAGCTACTCTGAAACTGCTAACTCGTTTGTAATCGCAATATTGCGCGTACGTCGGTCGCAATTTTAAGAAGCTAAGATTCACTCCCAGTAGGCGGCGGCTTAGCGTGTGTAACTCTGCTACATTCGCCTTGCGAGCGAACAACTCGGAATGAGGGCCAAAGTTTGTTAATTGGAATGTTGCAATGTGGTTTACATAATTAAAAGCTTGGCTAATACATTTTTTTTTAGTTTGTTTCTTAAACTGATACCACTGGGGGCATTGCTGGGTCTTACGCTTTGCGGTTCCTGATGATTTTAACGTTTCTTTTTATCAACTTAGTATCTCCTATAGCCTAGTGATATGAATAGGAGCATGTGCATCAACACTTGGAGAGACATAAAGTGGAGAGAGAAATTGTACTAACCAATCAGCTCCTGTCACTTTACAGACTGTCTATATACTAAGCCGTTGAGAGAGAAACAGTGGAGAGAGATATTGGGCGACATTTACTAAGCAGTGATAAGAGCGGAGAAGTGAGCCAGTGGAGATGTTGCCCCATTAACCACTTAGCAGCTCTGTATAATTTTACAGTATGCAAATTATAGATGTTACTTCAGTGCTGATTGGTTGCCATGGGCAAATTCTCCACTGGCTCACTTCTCTGCTCTTATCACTGCTTAGTAAATGTCCCCCAAAGTACCAGCCAATTAGCTCCTAACTGTCACTTTACAGGCTGTGCTTGAACAATGACAGTAAGGTAAGCTTCAATTTACTTAAGGTTGGCCATTGCAGGATGGCTTACGAGGCCAAGGAAACTGCGTCTCGCGACGCAATCCTTTGCTTTGCCATTTCCGGAAAATGGGGTGACACGCCCCTGTTTCTGTCAACGCTGTCCATCCCCGCTCCTGTTTATCCCCCCCAACGCCTCTACTTGTCAATCAGGCAGAGGCGTTCACAATACTGCAAATGCGATTGCGGAAAAAAATGCGCAATTAAATTAGTAATGTGACGTGGTGGGAATTGTGGGTTAATGCTGCAGTGTGTGATCTATATGAAGTGCATGAAACAGGGTGGGGATCATCCTGCACCCCAGGAAAATGTTAAATAAGATAGAAAGTGTCTATAAGAAAAGGGTAGGAGGCTGTTACAAAGTGTCAGGTAGTTGAATTTACAACTTTTATTAATGAATGAAAAATGGTAATGTGTATTTCAGCAAATAAAAGGGTTTACAGTACAGAAGGGACATTTTTAATGTACCTATTGTGTTTTGTAAGTTTGCATATGCAAGTTCTAAAATACTTGGAGAGATTACTGCTAGCATCTGCTGCGGAAAAAAGTTGTGCCGCCTAGTTTGCAGTTAATTGTGTGTGGCCCTAAATGATTAGAGAAATATTGCTGCAAGTTGAAGATACGTTACACATGGGGCATATGCTACATAGAGTGTACGGGGCATACGTTACACAGTGTGTACAGGGCATACGTTACACAGTGTGTACGGGGCATACGTTACACAGTGTGTACGGGGCATACGTTACAAAGTGCATATGGGGCATATGTTACACAGTGTGTATGGGGCATACGTTACACAGTGTGTACGGAGCATACGTTATACAGTGTGTATGGAGCATACGTTATATAGTGTGTACGGGCATTCGTTATATAGTGTGTATGGGGCATGCGATACACAGTCAAAGGGGCATATGTTACACAGTGCGTACGGGGCATACGTTATACAGTGTGTACGGGGCATACATTACACAGTGTGTACGGGGCATACGTTACACAGTGTGTAAGGGGCATACGTTACACAGTGTGTACGGGGCATACCTTACACAGTGTGTACGGGGCATACGTTACACAGTGTGTACGGGGCATACGTTACACAGTGTGTACGGGGCATACGTTACACAGTGTGTACGGGGCATACGTTACACAGTGTGTACAGGGCATATGTTATACAGTGTGTATGGGGCATACCTAACACAGTGTGTACGGAGCATACGTTTCACAATGTGTACGGGGCATACGTTACACAGTGTGTACGGGGCATACGTTACACAGTGTGTACGGGGCATACGTTACACAGTGTGTACGGGGCATACGTTACACAGTGTGTACGGGGCATACGTTACACAGTGTGTACGGGGAATACGTTACACAGTGTGTACGGAGCATACGTTATACAGTGTGTATGGGGCATACCTAACACAGTGTGTACGGAGCATACGTTATACAGTGTGTATGGGGCATACGTTACACAGTGTGTACGGGGCATACGTTACACAGTGTGTACGGGGCATTCATTACGTTACTGCTGAGTGCTACCATGGTACAAATCCCCACAATAGAGAATCAATGGAGCCCACCAGGGATCTCCCAGGCACCCCAGTGGGCCAGTCCATTACTGGCTCTGGTTATAATATTTAATTTAATATATAACTGATCCATTCCTGGGGATACCACTGTGGCGTTTCATATCTAGAGCAGCCCCAGTCTTATGGTGTGCACACACCGGCCGAGGAATCGGCCGTTCTATTGAATGGCCGATATATCACGGGTCCGTCGGCCAGTGTGTACAAGCAATATGTCTGTGAACGCCATCATTCACAGACATAACATGTCGGGCCTGCAGCACAGCCGACGGCCAATATATCTAACAATATATTGGCGCATCGTGCTGTGCGTACACTTGCTGCAGCTGCCAGCAGTGACTGACAGCTGCAGGCCTGCCATCAAAAATTGTGGGGCCCGGGACTGACAAAATAGACAGGACTCCTCCCCACCAAAAAAAAAAGATTCTGCCACTCTGCTCCACCCCTATGTGGTGTTACAGCCCGCTGTTGTTGCGCTGCCTGTGCAGATCTCCAGTTATTGGCTGTATGAGCCAGGAGTGGGCCTCCATCTCTTTAAGGGCCCGGGACTCCAGTCTCCGCAGTCCCCCCCTGATGGCTGCCCTGGACAGCTGAACTGGGCGGGCGCATGTAAATGTCCGCCCAGTTTGTGACGTCAGTCCTGACGGATCGGGCAGTGTGTATGGCCAACACAGTGCCTGGTCCATCTGTAGATATATCTGCAGATCAGTTTATCTGCAGATATATCTATCAGAGATATATCTGCCAGTGTGTACCCAGCTTTACTCAGATAAGAAGAGCTAGTGAGCAATAACATGAAAATAGGCATGAAAATGACTTAACACAAGGTCTGTGCACTGGGTACAGGAAATCTGCAGTTGCATTTCAGGGCGATGTAAATTAGAATTCTCATCATGCAGACTTCGCCTTTTAGTTAATTTCACCATGACAGGTACAAGCTAGCGAACCAGCATTTGAAGTGAATATTCACACCTCTTTTTTCTTGGCCCAGACTTCAAGCGATTGTACAAAAAATAGACTTGTACTCTCCTTAAGAGACAGGCTACATAGATACAAGATTCCCATTGCAGACTATTGTACATTTGTCCTTTGGCACAAGTATAATTATTTTGATAGCTAATTTTATTGGTAACATTATGACAAAGAGAGGATGCTGTGACAACCACAGCACAATGATTTGGGCTTATATTTAATGGATGGCACTAATTCCAAGCAATTTCCCCTACAGTATTTCTTTTTACCTTTGGGATTTCTGAGCCTGTACAGTTGTCAGAAGAAGCCGCATCTCATCACACTTACACAAAGAGATTTCCTCTGGGGAATAAACCTCTGGGGACAGAGACTGTACGTATTCATTTTCCTCTTACCAGAATGCACTACAGTGCCAGAGAGAGCGGTGCTCTGCACTGCCAGCCACTGGGATAATGACAAGGTTAAACAGCCATTGTCTGATAACATGCTGAAGCCTTGGGAATACATGTTGCACAATGCCAGGATGAGTTCCAGGGGAAATTGGATCCCACTAATGGAAGAGCATGGATTCCAATTTTATTTCGATGATGAGCCTCTGGAACATTTTAAAGACAAAATAGAGAGCGAAATAACTAGATTTGTATTTTTTTTTTTTTTTTTTAAATAAAATATTGTTTTTTCCTTCATCTGTTTTTTTTTTCGGCCCGAAAATTCTTTGTAAAATCTACAAAAGAGGGGGATACTGTGTATACAGATACCGCATTGCGCTTTTATTTATTGCTCCTTGTTTAATACATTCCAGGTATTCAAGGAAGACATCTCTAGTACTGAGTCTGCGTTTGCCTCTAATACACATTGCCACTCACTTGCGATGGCGAAAGAGCAAAGTAGCACAGATAACCATGTGTGTGATATAATTGCCTCTGTTCTTTCCTCACCTAGGGGGATATTTATCAAAGCTTGGAGAGGGATAAAGTACCAACCAATCAGCTACATTATCACTTTACAGGCTGTACAGGTTGAGTATCTCACATCCAAAATTCCAAAATACTGATTTTTTTCCTGCGCAATTGAGATTGTGACACCTTTGCTTTCTGAGGATTCAATATACACAAACTATGTTTAATGGACAACATTTTTTTTAAATATTGTATAGCACATACTTGCCTACTTTTGAAAAAGCATTTCAGGGAGATGTGAAAGTAACACCTATCAGCGTGGACGCGTACTGCTACATCTGAGAGGCAGGTCATAAAAATGACTTACATCCAAATGTAAATGAGCCCCAAAGTTTGTAAGATCTATTTGTTGAAGAAAAGACACTGATATTTTCAGGAATTGTTTGTTTATTGTGTTTTAGAAGAGCTTCCATATACTGTAAGTGGCCAAGGCAAAGAGAAACCTTATTTAAAATGGCATAGGGATCAGTGTGCCTTATAACAATGCAGGGAAATGGCACTGATGAACTCATTTGAATGTATGTATCTCTGATTTATTTTTTTACCCCAAGAATGTAAAGTAAAATCAGGGAGATTGCTGGTCTATTCAGGGAGTGAGGGAGATTGCTACTATTTCAGGGAGTCTCCTGCAGAATGAGGGAGGGTAGGCAACTCTGGTATAGCATTACCTACAGGCTGTGCGGGGTTCACTACGGCTGGCCGGCGGTCGGGCTCCCGGCGACCAGCATCCCGGCGCCGGGAGCCCGACCGCCGGCTTACCGACAGCTTGGCGAGCGCAAATGAGCCCCTTGCGGGCTCGCTGCGCTCGCCACGCTACGCGCGCCACACTATTTTATTCTCCCTCTATGGGGGTCGTGGACCCCCACGAGGGAAAATAATTGTCGGTATTCCGGCTGTCGGGCTCCCGGCGCCGGTATACTGAGCGCCGGGAGCCCGACCGCCGGCAAACAGAAGACCACCCGGCTGTGCGTATAATGTGTTTATGAAACATAAATGCATTCTTTGTTTAGACTTAGGTCCTATCCCTACGATATTTCATTATTTTATGCAAATATTCAAAATTACGGAAAAATCTGATATCCAAAATACTCCCAAGCATTTTAGATATGGGAGACTCAACCTGTATTTGAAAAATAATCGATGGCAAAACATAACAGTTCAGCCAACAATCAAAAGTGTCAGGGCAATGGGAGAGTCAGGCAGGTGCAAATCTGAAATTTAAATAAACACAAATGGAATTGACGTGGCACAGTGGTATCTGGATGATTGGTTTACAGTAACATGGTCTATAAACAGACAGTCGATACCAGAATGTCAACAGGCACTAGGTCAATGGGGTCATTAGGGTGACAGTGTCTATGTCGACATACATTTAGGTTGGCAGTGTTAAAAGGTCGACATTGAACATGTCAACATAAAAATGCTGAATTTTTTTGGTGATTGTTAGGGTTAGGAATAGCTTTAGGGTTACGGTTAGGATTAGGGTTAGAGCTAGGATTAGGTTTAGGATTAAGGTTAGGTTTAGGGTTAGGATTAGGTTTGGGGTTAGGATTAGGTTTGGGGTTAGGTTTAGGGTTAGGGTTAGATTTAGGATTAGGTTTAGGTTTATAATGTGGGTAAGGTTTACGGTTAAAATTAGGTTTAGGGTAAAGACATAGGGGTTAGGGTTCGGTTTAGGATTAGGGTAAGGGTTAGAATTAGGGTTAGGTTTAGGTATTAGGCTAAACTGAGCAAAGAAGCACATATCTAAATTTTTCAGTCAACGTATATAACCTGGCCAGGAACCAGTTGCATACTATGTGCAATGCATTCTTGGACTGTTGACTTGTGCATATGTGTTAGTGAGTGTGTGAGTGATAATGACAGACAAAATAGAGTGAGTGTTAAGTGTGTTCATGTGTGTGTGTGTGTGTGTGTGTGTGTGTGTGTGTGTGTGTGTGTGTGTGTGTGTGTTCATGTGTGTGTGTGACTGTCTAAACTGTCTCTTCTGTATGTCACTCATTATTGACCTCTAGTGTCTTTGCTGCGCTGCTATGGGAGAGACATCATGACGTCTCTCCCATAGAGAGGAGCCGCGGTGGGCAGACGGAGCAGGAGCAGCAGCAGCAGCAACGGTTGGGACACGGCAAGCAGGAGCGGGGCAGTGGTAAGTATTGTTTTTTTTTGTGTGTGTGTTTGACAGCGCAGGGGGCACAGCAGCAGAGGGCACAACTACTGGGGGCACAGCAGCAGAGGGCACAACTACTGGGGGCACAGCAGCAGAGGGCACAACTACTGGGGGCACAGCAGCAGAGGGCACAACTACTGGGGGCACAGCAGCAAAGGGCACAACTACTGGGGGCACAGTGACAGGGGGCACAACTACTGGGGCAAATCTACTGGGGGCACAACTACAAGGGCAAATCTACTGGGGGCAAAGCAACAGGGGGCACTGCAACAGAGGGCACAACTACTGGGGAAAGAGCAACAGGGGGCACAACTACTGGGCAAAGCAACAGGGGGCACAGCAACAGAGGGTACAACTACTGGGGAAAGAGCAACAGGGGGCACAACTACTGGGCAAAGCAACAGGGGGCACAGCAACAGAGGGTACAACTACTGGGGGCACAGCGACAGGGTGCACAGCTACAGGGGGCACAGCTACTGGGGGCATAGCTACAGGGGGCACAGCTACAGGGGGCAAATCAACTGGGAGGCACAACTACTTGGGGCAAATTTGGGGGCATAAATGTGGCCACGCCCCTCCCCTATGAGGCCACACCCCTATTTTATGCCGCACGCCTCCGGCACGCACCAACTGTTTTGCCGCGCAGGGGGGTGCCACCAGTGGAAACGTTCGCACTGGGCGCCACAAGGTTTAGAACCGGCCCTGTATATATGTATATATACATATATATATATAATACAAAAATATCCTTATCTTGCGCTCGCAGAACCAGCAGCACTACAGGCGAGACCTCCGTTGCCGGATCTCAGACAAACATAAGATAGAAAACACAAATCCTGAGCGCGCTCTGTTTGATGTATAGATATAGCGGAAGTCCTTCCAAGTAGGTGTATCTTATACTATGGATAATTGGATTTCTTGGGTTCCTGCAGTGGATAACCCCTCACCAGAAAGTCACCCAAACAAATGGCCCAAGGCCAATTAGAATAAAATATTTAATACAAAAAGAATTCATAAAAGTCTTTGACATGAGAATTTTTTTACAACAGGTTATACATGGATTTTGATAACTCTGACAGCAGAATCCAGTAGGTAGATGTAAACACTCCCTCACCTTAGCAAGGTGTGCGCTTGGCGAAGGGAGTAATTTTCCTAACTGGAATACTGACTAATGACTGATAAAACCAACGCGTTTCGTCAGTTTGACTTCATCAGGGGTAACAGAAATATATTTTTGTATTGGAGCACCTATACACTGTATAATTCTGCATACAGAATATTATGATCAACCTTTAGATAATTAAACTCATTGCATAAAAAAGAGGTAATATTCCTTTAAAAATTGACTTCATGGTCAGACTTTACTATGTCCGCCTGAACATATAGATTAGTTCGGTACACTCGGTTAAAATACCTATTTTTTAAAAGTGCAATAGTGTATCAATTGGTATATCCAGAAACAGAGTCAGTAAATGCTAAAAGCACTGGAACTCCCACATAGGACCTACAATTGTATCCTGAGAGCAGCCTGAGAAATCCTCTGGATACAATTGTGGGTCCTATGTGGGAGTTCCAGTGCTTTTAGCATTTACTGACTCTGTTTCTGGATATACCAATTGATACAATATTGCACTTTTAAAAAATAGGTATTTTAACCGAGTGTACCGAACTAATCTATATGTTCAGGCGGACATAGTAAAGTCTGACCATGAAGTCAATTTTTAAAGGAATATTACCTCTTTTTTATGCAATGAGTTTAATTATCTAAAGGTTGATCATAATATTCTGTATGCAGAATTATACAGTGTATAGGTGCTCCAATACAAAAATATATTTCTGTTACCCCTGATGAAGTCAAACTGACGAAACACGTTGGTTTTATCAGTCATTAGTCAGTATTCCAGTTAGGAAAATTACTCCCTTCACCAAGCGCACACCTTGCTAAGGTGAGGGAGTGTTTACATCTACCTACTGGATTCTGCTGTCAGAGTTATCAAAATCCATGTATAACCTGTTGTAAAAAAATTCTTATGTCAAAGACTTTTATGAATTCTTTTTGTATTAAATATTTTATTCTAATTGGCCTTGGGCCATTTGTTTGGGTGACTTTCTGGTGAGGGGTTATCCACTGCAGGAACCCAAGAAATCCAATTATCCATAGTATAAGATACACCTACTTGGAAGGACTTCCGCTATATCTATACATCAAACAGAGCGCGCTCAGGATTTGTGTTTTCTGTATATATATATATATATATATATATATATATGTATATATATTCTACACACAGGGGAGCTGACAGTACTGGTAGGCCCTGTTACAAGTAGGTGGGGTTGACAAATGGAGGAGGCATGGCCAGACCCCTGCTCGTGACAGACAGGGGGGTGCCAATGTCCAGGGCAGAGGGCGCCAGTGTCCAGGGCGGCGGGATGCGATCGCTCACTCCCCCATTCATGCAGGGGGAGAGAGGACAGGCTGTCGCTGGGGCTGTCTCTCTCGCCAGCTCAGCACACAGCATTGAACAGTGTGTGCTGGGGAGAATGACTGCTGCAGCGGCATCGATTCCCTCTCTCCTGTGAGTCCTGTCTGGCTTTCTGCAATGGGAAAGGGGGAGGGGGCAGCAGGACCTGAGCAAAGAGTACCCACTCCCCCCACTCTCTGAGCCCCTGCACTTACATAGAGCTGAGTAGTTGTAAGTAGGACAGAAAGGGGGCAATGGTGTCCAAATAGGCGGGCGGGGCCCCTGCAGATACCCAGGGCAGTAGAGAGCCTGGCTGAGCCCAGTTACTTTTTGGGGCTGTGGCCTAACCACAGTAGACGTGGCCCTGCACCCTTAGAATAAAATATATAAAAAATAGTACTTTAAGCACCTTCCTGGCCACAGTGCAGTCCAGCATACAGCAGCGTATGCTGGGCTGAGAAGTGCTGTAGCTGTTGTTGCCAGATAAGGAAAAGGGGGGACCATCATCCACTGCTGCCCCGTAAATGAGGCTGTGCCCGGGTAAATAGTACCTGCCCCCCTTCTCTGCACTTCTGCAGATACCATGGGAAGTAGGCACTGTTTGATATTACAGAAAGGGGGGAGGGCTGGACTGCACACCCTAGTTTTAAACATAATAAGAAGTGTTACCATGCTGAGACTTATAGCACTATGCAAAAAAAATGAAAATGCAGGTGCACACACTAAGCGCTAAGAATACTGATAACCAAAACAGTTGTAATAAACTCTGCAATTTAACATGGAGTATAGAACAGGTACTTAGCACATGTTTGGCAAAAAATGCATACCCAAGGTGAACCTCATCAGGTGGGTCCGTAACATTTCTAATACTAACCAGGGGCGGATTTAGGGGTGAGGCCGCCGCTAGGCACAACAGTAATGCCCCCCCCCCCCCTCCCCGCCTGCCTAATTTTATTATTTTTATTGATTTGTTATAAGCCCTCGTAATAATAATTTTAAAAAGCCACTAACTATAAAAAAAATATTTTTAATTATGTGTACATATTTACTAAGTGCGGCAGTTTACAGGGGCATGTCGTACCCATTTACACTTCATTCAGTTTGGCATATGGTACAGTACAGTGAAAATATTTTGCAGTTACTGGTAATTTTTGGACTGACAATACCAAAGGAATCAAGTGCTGCCCCTAGGCACGTGCTGCACGTGCCTAATGGGAAATTCATTACTGATGCTAACACAATATATAAATTCATCCAGGACATACCTATAATAGTGCCCATTTTAATATGCAGACAACACTTAAGTCGACAGTCATTAGTTCGACCACTATTGGTTGACATGCATTAGGTCGACATGGTCACTAGGTTGACATGGTCATTAGGTCGACATGAACAAGGATGACATGGAAAAAGGTCGACATGAGTTTTTGTACTTTTTTTGGTGTTGTTTTCTTCGTAAAGTGACGGGGAACCCCAATTAAAACACTGTGTCCCCTCACATGGTTTGCTTTGCACACCATGCGTCGGGCAAGGTGCCTCGCTCTGCTACCGCTGTGCTCGGCACAGGTTACTATTCTCAATCGTAGTCCACGTGGATCGTAAAGTATGAAAAAGTTCAAAAATGGAAAAAAATGTGAAAAACGCATGTTGACCTAGTGACCATGTCGACCTAATGCATGTCGACCAATAGTGGTCGACCTAATGACTGTCAACCTAAGTGTGGTCGACTTAATGACCGTATCCCGTACATACATACACAATTACAGAGAACGTGGGGAGGGGCTGGACTGCACACCCTCATTTTAAACGTAATAAGAGGTGCTACCATGCTGAGACTTTTAGTGCTATGCAGTAAAAAAGGAAAGTGCAGGTATATACTCTAAGCACTAAGAATACTGATACTAAAAACAATTGTAATAAACACTACAATTTAACATGAAGTGTAAGTAAGGTTCTAAGCACATATTTTGAAAAAAATGCATGCACACTTACCACGTCAAGGAAAACCTCATTGGGTGGATCCATAACAATAATATTGGGTTTCTAAAACTAACACATTATATAAATTCACCCAGAGCTTACCTATAATAGTACCCATTTTAATATGTACACACTGGGGTGCATTAACAGAGGAGGGGGCCCGTGTGCACCTCCAGGTTGGCCCCCTCCTCTGCACGGCGCAGTAGTCTCTGGCAATATGCTGGAGTCTACTGTGCATGCGCAGGTCTCTGGAAACATGGTGCCTGCCATGTTCAGGAGACCAATTTGGCTACTGTGCATAAGTGGCGGCCATTTTGGCTGCAATTTTCACCGCGAGAGCAGCGTTCAGTGCTGGACTCCGGAAAGGTGAGTATTAGAATATGGGTGCAGTGTGTGCGTCTGGGGCCCCCCTGGACCCAGGGGCCTGTGTGCACCGCACACATTATACCCATTATAAAAAATCCAATGTGTACACAGCAAATGCAAGGATCCATACTAATTAAAATCACCTAAGGGCAGATAGGAGGGGTGCTATTCCAGGCAGAAGGAGTCTCATCAAGTGTTACACAATTAAAGGGTTAGTATTAGAAATGTTCATGACCCACCTGCTGAGGTTCACCTTAACGTGGTAGGTGGGCATGCATTAAGAAACTTCCTCCTGAAATACTTTGTACTGACCTGACTGGCTAGCTACAGCCTGCACACTGCAAAACTGTTAGACATGGACTTGTAGGAAATGATCAATGAGTATAATAGGGTTTTTGATCATAGTCAAAAGCACCTAAAATACATTACTATTTAAAAAAACAATTCTATTCCTTTTAAATATAAAAAAGCACCATGCACCTTCTGTCAGCATTTGGCCTCATCTACAATGCATAAAGCAGTGAAGGCACAAATCCTCTTTGAAGGGCAGGGTGCTCTGACTTGCTCAGGTGCACCTAGATTTCCGTTACAGCACGCAGGTTTGCAGATAAAGAGAACGGTGTTTGCAGAGAGTGAGAAGTTTGCACCAGCCAATAACATGCCAAAACAAGATTTCATTTTGTGAGTGAGATTATTGTAATATGATAAAAGTGCATTGTCACAGATAGAGCCTCTGCAAAAGGACTTGAATTCTTCAGCGGAGATGCTAAACCAAGCAATCTTATTTTATATTTGCCTACTCTCCCGGAATGTCCAGGAGACGCCCAAATCAGGGAGCTCTCCCAGACTCCCAAGATAGTAGACCAGCCTCCAGGGTATCACCCTTATTTTTTGTGACTGGAGGACTCACTATGTGTTTTGGGATGAATTAGTTCACTGTGATCCTGCTTCGTACTGCTCAGTGGCACAATTACGGGATTGAGTGGCGGGAGGTGGGGACATTGTGACGCGATTCTTGACACCACCTGGGTAGAAATGCAAGGGACACCTCCTAGATCTCCAACCCAAAATGTTGGTAAGAATTTTGTATTTAATGTAAAAGGTAGTTCTTAATTGGTGAGAGGTTTAGCTTCATCATGTAACATTTGAAGATGCGAGTGGATAAAGGTGTTATGTTATTATTATTATTATTATTATTATTATTATTATTATTATTAGATATTTATATAGGGCACACATATTTTGCAGCCCTTTACAGAAAATATTTGTAGCATTTAAGAGCAATATCCTCAAGGCCTGCAGTCAGGACTTGGTCTGCAAGCATTTGTCAAGTATGCATTTGTTAAGGATGTATTTTAAGGGGGTTCACTACGGCTGGCCGGCGGTCGGGCTCCCGGCGACCAGCATCCCGGCGCCGGGAGCCCGACCGCCGGCTTACCGACAGCTTGGCGAGCGCAAATGAGCCCCTTGCGGGCTCGCTGCGCTCGCCACGCTACGGGCACGGTGGCGCGCTATGCGCGCCACACTATTTTATTCTCCCTCTATGGGGGTCGTGGACCCCCACGAGGGAAAATAAGTGTCGGTATGCCGGCTGTCGGGCTCCCGGCGCCGGTATACTGAGCGCCGGGAGCCCGACCCCGGCAAACAGAAGACCACCCATTTTAAGGATGAAGTTAGAACCAGAGTCTGAACTGTATTTGGACTTTGGACTACACTAGAATCTCTAATTAAATCTAGTTCCACAAACAATGCAACTCAGGATCATTATGAGTCCTCTTCTCACCTCTGCCATGAAAACACCAGGACCAATGCCTACTACCCCTCCGTCCGAGAACATCATGACTGCCCCTGGACCTACCACTCAAACTGAGCAGGGAACTGAGGGGGGTGAACAGTAGGACCAGGCCCAGCAGGGTCATTTCCATTGGACATTAGAGTGCTCCCTACATTCTCACACTCACCCGCACTGCTCCCATGAGACCAGGTCATTTTTCATTTTTTAAAAATTATATTTTTAGTTTATCTCCATGTGTTGGTTCCTGCAAATGTGTTTTTTGTTTCTTCTTTTTCTTCTTACAGCATACTTCCACCTCACTATGCTATTCCTGTAATATTCACCTCCACTGATTGTCATGAGCCACTGCTGTGGCTCATTCCTGTTTGCATTCTGTTTATGTATTTTATGTTATACGTCTGTTTGCATGCCAGGTTTTCTCATGTACTTGTTTAGAGTGCTGTTGTGGGCCGCCTTTGGTGAATCTGTGTAACTGCAGCCTGTCTCCTGTATGTGTGGCCTGTGCAGCCTCACCTGCCAGATAATTAGGCCATTATGTCGTGAGTCTGTGTAACTTCAGCCTGTCTCCTGTATGTGTGGCCTGTGCTGTCTCACCTCTCAGTTATTTAGGCCATCACCTTGTGTCTGGCTTCCAGCCATCCTGATTGGGCGTGCTTCCTTTATTACCCAGCCTGCCTTTCACCTGACGCCAGTGATAGATACATGTTCCTGTTTGTACCTGTGTCCAGGCCCTGTCCTATGGTGGAATCTTGAACCTGTCAGCTCGAGACAGATCCGGTCTGTCTGTGTTGTACCCCATGACCTGGAGACCCTGCTCAATTGATAATCTGACCAGATCCAGCCAGCCTTGTATTCAGGTTTTTGTTAAGCAGTGTGTGGAGTTTCTACACAGACACTGTCTTGCTTATATTTCTGTATTAAAACATCTTCATGCATTGTTGCATTGAAAATCACTCATATATGCCATGTCTTAGCTTTCAACACTCTGTACCTTGGTTCCTGTGTTTGGATTTCAGTGGCCGCGCTGCATATAATCTGTTCATTGTCCTTTCTGTATTCTCTCCCATTGGTAGTCACGCTAGTCTTAGCTTCCCCCTTACTTTGAATCCAGAATGGCTGGAAGTTTTGCTGCAGTCATTAAAGCAACTGCAAATCCTTCTGACCAAAATTTTTCACATCCTGCCTGAATTTATTGAGACTTCATCTATCTCTAAAGAGACTCTTGATCACAATATAGTGACAAGAGAATCCTCTTATTTGGTTGGTGAGAAAAGGTTTAGAAGTTTTCAGCATCACAGAAACTTAAATGTATGCCTGTATTGTGGGGACTCCGGCCACTTTATTCAGGGTTGTGGATTGTATAAATCTAGAAGGGGTGACAAGTCAATGCCTTCTGTCATGTATCATGACGTGTCAAATCAAGTGTCTAGTCTTGTTCCTGACTCCACTGTGGCAGAAGAACTTGTTATAGAACATGCTCTGGAAAGAACTCCAAGTCAGAATTGGGGTCCTATCACTAGAAGGCCATATTCTAGGTGTGGGACTCAGAAAAGGAAGTTTACCTCCCTCAACACAGACAAAATATAATCTGATGTTTCTGACTCTGAAAAAAACATTCGATGTTCAAGTCCCAGGAGGGGTATTCGATGTTTTGATTCCAAGAGTAGAATCTGATATTTCAGCCTCTGAAAAGACACTTGATATTCAGGCCCCAAGAGGGGTATTTAATGTTTTGATTCCAAAAGCAGAATCTGATCTTTCAGTATCTGAAAAAACATCCAATGTTCAAGGTCCAGGAGCGGTGCCTGATGCTCAGTGTTCAGGAGCGGTGTTTGATGCTCTGGGTCCAGGAGCAGTGCCTGATGCTCAGGGTTCAGGAGCGGTGCCCAATGCTCAGGGTCCAGGAGCGGTGCCTGATGCTCAGGGTCCAGGAGCGGTGCCCGATGCTCAGGGTCCAGGAGCGGTGCCCAATTCTCAGGGTCCAGGAGCGGTGCCCGATTCTCAGGGTCCAGCAGTGGTGCCCGATGCTCAGGGTCCAGGAGCGGTGCCCAATGCTCATGGTCCAGGAGCGGTGCCTGATGCTCATGGTTTAGGAATGGTGCCCGATGCTCAGGGTCTAGGAGCGGTGCCCAAAGCTCAGGGTCTAGGAGAGGTGCCCAATGCTCAGGGTCCAGGAGCGGTGCCTGATGCTCAGAGTCCATGAGCGGTGCCTGATGCCCAGGGTCCAGGAGCGGTGCCTGATGTTCGGATCCCAGGAGGCGAGTCTGATGATCTGGATTCTGGAGAGGTCGCCATTGCCAAAGACCTAGGAGGGGTCTTGAGTAGTAAAACCCCAGGAGGGGTCTTGGCAGCAAAACCCCAGGAGGGGTGCCTGAGCTGCCAAGCCCAGGATGGGTCACTAATACCAAATTCTCAGGAGAGGACTCAAGAGGTACCATCCCAGGATAGGTATTTGAACTTGCATCTCCAGGAGGGCACTCAAGAGACACAATTCCAAGAGGGGTTCTAGAAGCTTTTACTTCAGGAGGGGATTTGAGAGGCATAGCCCTGGATGGGGGCCCAGATGTCGCTTCCCCAGGAAGGGAGAGAGGCATAGCTTTACCAGAGGTTCTGAAGGCTACAGCTTCAGTGGATGTTCCGAAGGTCACAGACTCAGCAAATGTACCAGAGGCCATATCCCCAGGAGGGGTCCTAAAGGCTATAACCTTAAGAGGGGTCCTGAAGGCCATAACCCCAACCGAGGTCCCAAAGGCCATAACCCCAGGAGATGTCTTGAAGGTCATAATCCCAGAAGGGGTCTCAATAACTATTGACCCAGGGAGAGAGTCCGATGTTCCCATCTATGTGAGAGAGTTCGATGTTCCGGTCTCTGTGAGAGTCTGATGATCCGGTCTCTGTGAGAGAGTCCGATGTTCTGGAGTCTGTGAGAGAGTCCGATGATCCGGTCCTAGAGAGATAGAGAGTTGAGAGTCCAATGATCCGGTCCCAGAGAGAGAGTCTGATGATCCGGTCCTAGAGAGAGAGTCCGATGATCGGGTCCCAGAGAGAGAGTCCGATGATTCGGTCCCAGAGAGAGAGTCCGGTGATCTGCTCCCAGAGAGAGAGTCAGATGATTTGGTCCCAGCAAGGGAGTCTGAGGTGTCGACCCCAGTCGGGTACTCGAGAGGCACAGCCCCAGATCGGGTTCTGAAAGCCATATCCCGAGAAGAGACTCAAGGGCCACAGCCTCAGCGGAGGTCCCAAGGGCTACATCCCCAGATGGGGTCCAGAGGGTCACATCCCTAGGGGGTCCCAAGGGCCACATCCCCAGAGGGGTCCCAAGGGCCATATCCCCAGAGGGGTATTGAGGGCCACAGCCCCAGAGGGGGTCTTGAGGACTACAGCCCCAGAGGGCGTCTCAAGGGCCACAGCCCCAGAGGGGGTCACAAAAGTCACTGCCCCAGAGGGGGTCCTGAAAGCCACTGCCCCAGAGGGGGTCCCGAATGCCACTGCTCCAGAGGGGGTCCCGAAAACCACAGCCCCAGAGGGCATCCCAAAGGCCAAAGCCCCTGGTGGGGTTTGGAAAGTCACAGCCTCTAGTGAGGTCTGTAGGGACTTTGTCCCAGCAATGCACTCCAGCCAGTCAGATGGGAATGAAGTGGATCCTGACTCTTTGGATGATATCTCTACATCTATGGTTTTTGATAGGGACTTACCTTGGTCAGACCACTAGAGTCATGTAAAAAGAAGAAAAAAAGAAGTAGTCTCATCAGACTTCAAGGGGGGGGGGTACTGTTATGGGCCACTGCTGTGGTTCATTCCTGTTTACATTCTGTTAATGTATTTCATGTTATATTTCTGTTTGCATGCCAGGTTTTCTCATGTACTTGTTTAGAGTACTGTTCCAGGCCGCCTTTGGTGAGTCTGTGTAACTGCAGCCTGTCTCCTGTATGTGTGGCCTGTGCAGCCTCACCTGTCAGATAATTAGGCCATTATGTGGTGAGTCTGTAACTGCAGCCTGTCTCCTGTATGTGTCGCCTGTGCTGTCTCACCTGTCAGATATTTAGGCCATTACCTTGTGTCTGGCTTCCAGCCATCCTGATTGGGGCGTGCTTCCTTTATTACCCAGCCTGCCTTTCACCTGACGCCAGTGATAGATACATGTTCCTGTTTGTACCTGTGTCCAGGCCCTGTCCTATGGTGGAATCTTGAACCTGTCAGCTCGAGAGAGATCTGGTCTGTCTGTGTTGTACCCCGTGACCTGGAGACCCTGCTCAATTGATAATCTGACCAGATCCAGCCAGCCTTGTATTCAGGTTTTTGTTAAGCAGTGTGTGGAGTTTCTACACAGACACTGTCTTGCTTATATTTCTGTATTATAACATCTTCATGCATTGTTGCATTGAAAATCACTCATATATTCCATGTCTTAGCTTTCAACACTCTGTACCTTGGTTCCTGTGTTTGGATTTCAGCGGCCGCGCTGCATATAATCTGTTCATTGTCCTTTCTGTATTCTCTCCCATTGGTAGTCACGCTAGTCTTAGTTAGCTTCCCCCTTATTCACTCGCAGTCTCAGCTGGTGCCTTGTTACCTCGTAAGACCTGGGGGCATCGGAGTCTGGGCGGACCTAATTCACCCATTCAAACACGGCTACTAAAGGAGAAGACTAGCTCTGCAGGCACCAACTGACCACTGGGGGAGTAACGGAGTCAGAGATTAGAGTAGAAATTGCTGCGGTCATTCATAATTGGCAGCATCTTCACCCGTGACTACTGGAACTCCCCAGTTACCACCCACTCTGTTTGTCCATACATGCATTTGGCCCTTGTATGGGTCATCTCCCACAGTGTAACTTTCGTAGTGCGCCCAACATAGCTGACTCATCTGGTGCGCTTGTGGATGGGATGAAAAGTACATGGACCTGATGGTTTTGTTGGAACCCTACTCTGAACTTTAGGACTCTGCAATTTCCCCATTTTGTGTTATCTCATCTAGGGGTAGAATATTCCACCCTGGGTAATCCTACGCAGTGCGCCCAAGATGGCTACCACACCAGGTACCTTGTGAGGGTGGAATACACAACCCCTGGAAGTTACTATCCAAAATGCCTACACCAATCATGCATTTTGCTTACTGTGTGCTCAAGTGTGTGTGGCTTATCTATTGCTGTATTACTTAAATCTTCTGTATTATGTGCATTGTATTTGATGTCTGTAAAGTGCCTTGAGTCCTGTTGGAGAAAGAGCGCTATATAAATACAATTTTTATTTTTTATTATTATTATTACTGTTTGGTAATTCACATCAGTTCCTGCCCCAGTGGAGATTGCAATCTATTTTCCATACCACATGTACATGCACACATATTCATGCTAGGGTTAATTTTGTTGGAGCCAAGTAACCTATCAGTATATTTTTGGATTGTGGGAGGAAACCAAAGTACCCGGAGAAAACCCACGCAAGTATGGGGAGAATATGCAAACTCCACACAGTTAGGGCCATGCTGGGAATCGAACCCATGACCTCTGTGCTTTTTGAATTGGACATCGCACTTCGATCTACAAAATATATCAGTAAATAGACTGCCAACATTAAAATAATATTGTTACTATTATCGCTAGATCATAACACCTTGATCCACATTTTCAGAATATTGACGCATAACACCTTCATCCACTTGCCTTTTAAGATTAATCTCCCACCCATAGGCATATCTATAATAAATGCAGTGTGTGCGGTGCACGTGGGCACCCAGTACCCATGTTCAATTACTTACCTCTCCAGAGTCTCACATCAGCACTGCTTGCTGCAGCAAGGAATAGCGCAGTGGCCATTTTCCCAGTGATTTGCGCATGCGCAGTAGAAATTTGCCACCAGGAACATGGAAGACAAACCAAACTCACTGCCCCCACCACCTGGACACCCCACCCCCACCTCAGCCAGTCCAGTGCCTCCCTTATTCAGCACAGTGTGTCCCCCTGCTACCCCTATATCACTGCCCCCTTCCCATTCTGACTAGTTCCCCCCATTCACAATGTACCCCCTCATCCAGCCCAATGTCCCCCACCATCTCACTGGCCCCGTTACCCCACAGCCCCATCTAACTGCATCTCAGCAAGAACCCCCCCCCCCCCGCGCGCCGGTCCAGTCACAGTGTCCCCCCCTCATTAAGTCCAGTGTACCCCTTTCTCCAGTCTAGTGTCCCCACTACCACCATGTCACTGCCCCCTTCCCATCTAGCTCAGTGCCCCCCTATATATCACCCACTGCCTCTCCCTGACACCATCTACCTGGCATCACCCTCTTCCCATCATCCTCTCCCCCTTACCCGCTGCCTCTCCCTGTCACCCACTGACTCATGGATACAGCATTCCCTTTGAGGCCATGCACCTTGTTGCAACGTCACACTCACTTTTCCAGCAGCAACCTTCTGCAACCCCCATCAGAACCCCATCATGATATGATACCTCCCTGTCATTTTGGTCTGGATCCGCCCCGAGCAGCACTGTATGGGTACCATACAGGAGGTAGACCAGGAGCAGAAAAGGGGAAGCCTATCACTTTGCTGTGCTAGTCATACTCCAGGGTGTAACCACACCCTCCCAGAGACACATATACTCCCATTGAAGAAATGGCCACACCTCCTGTCCCGAGATACCGACATACGGTCTTTGGATATATGCAGATGCGCTCCTGGCTTGCAGCAGCTATTCCAGAGAAGGTTTGCCCCCTGAAGTGTAAACCATGGCCCTCATTCCGAGTCGTTCGCTCGGTATTTTTCATCGCATCGCAATGAAAATCCGCTTAGTACGCATGCGCAATATTCGCACTGCGACTGCGCCAAGTAATTTAACAATGAAGACAGTATTTTTACTCACGGCTTTTTCATCGCCCTGGCGATCGTAATGTGATTGACAGGAAATGGGTGTTACTGGGCGGAAACACGGCGTTTTATGGGCGTGTGGTTGAAAACGCTACCGTTTCCGGAAAAAACGCAGGAGTGGCTGGAGAAACGGGGGAGTGTCTGGGCGAACGCTGGGTGTGTTTGTGACGTCAAACCAGGAACGACAAGCACTGAACTGATCGCACAGGCAGAGTAAGGTTGAAGTTACTCAGAAACTGCTAAGTAGTTTGTAATCGCAATATTGCGATTACATCGGTCACAATTTTAAGAAGCTAAGATACACTCCCAGTAGGCGTAGGCTTAGCGTGTGTAACTCTGCTAAATTCGCCTTGCGACCGATCAACTCGGAATGAGGGCCCATATTATGTGCTCTGCTGGTCTTTAAATGAGATCCAGTGAGAAAACTTTAATTGTAGGAAATAATAGACAACGCCTTGTCCAAGCAGGAGAACATTTCCAGTACTACTATCTTCAGGATTAACTCACATTCTTCACTTATGTAAACAGGCAAGATTTTTCTCTGTAATTTATTTCATTATTGGCATTCTGCAAAAACAAAGGGCTGCATAATGATCTGGCAGTGTCCAACAAGCAGATTCCGGTGTAGGGTTATAAAGAGGCGAAAGCAGAGTTAATATCATTTTTGGCCCCAAAAATGGCAGAAATTAAATATCACACTTTCATGAATATACCCCTCAGTGTTAAATAAAATGTCCTTCATGCATAGACATGTGATACTTCTTGGAGGTGAATCTTAAAAAGCTGAAAAACAACAAAATCCTGCTTCGTCTTGATCTCTTAAAGACTCAATTGAAATGATGTTACTTGTCTGGAGCTTTTATAAGGCTTAGCTCCTTCTCTAATTGACCTGCATTTTTGACTCCCAGCCAATCACAAACAATGAATTTGAATACTGCAGCAAAGTCAAAAGACTTTGAAATTCATTCAGAACAGAAAAGTTGCAAGTTTTAACCCCTTTTGGTGCTGTCCCTGCTTTTTTTTTGTAAAAAAAAGAGTAAAGAGCTCATAAAGAGCTCTTATTGTGGTGGGGGAAGGGGTTGGGCCACTTTTACCAGAAAAAGACAGTGTACTAGGGTCTGGTAGTCACCACAATGTGACACAGCTGACATTAGAATTTCCTTGTAACTTAATCTGCAACACATGTCTCGTGTTCTGGATACAACACAAACTGATTAATAAAATGTTCAAACTCACTCGAACTCATCGCTTCTCAATCTTTCAGCTAAGATCAAGGGGCATATTCATCATGAAAAAATTGTGCAATGAGAATTTTTAGTTTTCAATTCTCATTGCATTCTCACCCAATTTTTTCAAGGTTCATTATGTCACCAGGAGAAAATTATCACTTCCGAAAAACTGGGCTTTTGGAGAAGCCGCTGTACCCCCGCCGTCCGGCTGCAGCACCCATCCCCAATCCTCCCCCCGCCGCACTTGTTCTATATGTGAACAAACTCCCCCCCAGCACCTGTGTCCTCCTGGCCGCGTAGCACCCCCCCCCCCCCCCAACTTACTTGTCTATCCCGGCCAGGGCCGCACTTCCCCCGCTGGCACCTGTGTGATCTCTGCCCGCAGCCACACTTCCAACACTGTCAGATGTGTCCGTCTCCCGGCTGCAGCTGCCTCCTACGCCGGCACTTATGTTGTCTCCTGGCCCACATCAACCGGCCGCGTAACCCCCTCCCCACAGTGGCAGCAGAAGGGTTCGCTGTTGCCGCTGTACAACTCACAAGAACCTTTGCAGCCTAACTGGTAGTGTCCCTGCAGCCGTCAGGGTCGGACTGGCCCACAGGGGTACCAAGGAAACCACCGGTAGGCCCCACTGCCTGAGGGTCCACTCCTTCCTCTAGGGATCAGGTTCCAGACTGTGCACTTGTGTTATACATGGTAGATAAGGTGCATTACACTGCACTAAACAATTGTGTATTTCAAGTCTCTGTGGATGCTGGCCACACACCCTTTGTAGGCTGGCCACACCCCTAAGTATGTGCCCCTATAACTGCATTCCCCCGGTGCGCCCTTCATGTCCCAGTCTGACACTGGCAGCCGTAGACCCCCCCCCCCCCCCCTCCACATCATATTGCCAGGGCTGCACTCAATGCAGCCGCAGTGCTCCCCCCCTCCCCTCTGCACAAGCTGCCGTGTAAACGGCAGCTTGTGCTGAGATTCAGAAGCTGTTTGCCATCTCAGGCGAACAGTTTCATGCGAACAGTTTCATGATCAAATGCAGGATAAAAATGCTTTTCAGAAGTTTGATGAATGTCACAATTTCTACATCTCCCGCGGAGTGTAGAAATTGTGACTTTCAAAGGATAATGAATATGCCCCCAAATGTAGTATCTGTTCCTATTAGGAAGGGCTACTCTCAGCCCCAGTGCTACTTCTGACAGTGTCGGAAGTCCCAATTGCTTGGAGCCCCAATGCCCAGGGGTACTTGAATATGAACTAGAAGCACAGTGTAAAATGCTATGCGCTAGAAATCTGTGTAACACTTTTTATTCCTTTGCTCTAGCCATGTGGGCACTATTTATTTAATCACTGCACGTAGCACTTTTTTATGTTTTTATACTTTGGATTGTGGGCCTAAGGGCCTAATTCAGCATGCTGATGCCCTGTGAAGTGTGCAAACACGCAGAAGGCGCATTGCACGTGTGCACACAGTAAGATGTGACGCCTGATTGACAGGCAGAGGCTTTCGCGGGGCGGGAGGGGGCTTCAAGGCAGCATTTAAGGGGCATCAAGGCGGAATTGGGGGGCCGCGGGCAGGACAACGCAGGCGTGCCAAGTCCATTTATGGGGCAACCAAAAAGATGGCGTGTTGCCGTCTGCCTTAGCAGCTATGCTGCGTAGGCAGAGGGCTACCCGAACCATGCAAAAGCATCACCACCGTGTAATGCTTTCGCATGTGTGCGAGGGTAGGGCCCGGCATGTGGGGTGCTAGGATTCCCTACGCATGTTCGTGTAATGGATTGTAGATGTGCGATTGTTCGCACGACTACGATCATGCTGAATTAGACCCTTAGTCAGGGTTGTTAGCAAACCAAAAAAGCACACTAATGGGCAAAACCATGTGCACTGCAGGTGGGGGGGGGGGGGGGGAGAGATTTAGATCAGGGATTTGTGAACACACAGTTTATTATTCAGTCGTAGTGTTCTTCATTTTTGGGGGCACTGAATAGTCTGTTTTAAAGGTGATACCTCTACCTCTTTTCTTTAACATTACAAAATATTTAGATTTCAGGTGCCATTTCTAAAACTGTATGCCCCCTGGACCACTTTTAGGAGATGTTGTAGTGCTGTCATGACTGGCATTAGTTCTGGGTAGTAAGTAACCGTGGAGCAAATGTATTAAGCCTGGAGAAGTGATAAAGCATTAATACGTGGAAGGTGATAAACACCAGCCAATCATTACGGGTTTGAAAAATGACAGGAGTTGATTGGCTGGTGCGTTAGCACCTAACACTTATCACTTTTTTTTATCACAGCTTTATCACTTTTCCAGGCTTAATACATCTGCCCCCGTGTCACCTATTTCACATTATTTTTTAACAGTGCCAGGTCCTGTCTTGAACAAACATATAATATATTTTTTAGCACTGCTATAGGTAACGGATGGTTGGTCCTACTGAACTTTATTTTTTAAGTACCGTGCGTGCCTGGACAACAAAAGGCACTGTTTATTTTATTCTTTATAATGATGATTTTCCTTACACTGACACAGTCTCATCCTACTGCAGCCCACAGCCATTCACTAGTTACAGAGTCTGAGGGTGACACTGTATCTCACTGCCCTTAATTACAGTCACAGTAACCCTTCTTTATTATAGTTATAATAATAATAATAATAATAATTATTATTATTATTATTATTATTAATATTATTATTAGTCACAGTAGCCCTTAATCACATTACTGCAGCCCGCAACCGTTCACTGATGACACAGAGTTTGTGGGCGACACTGTATTTCACTGCCCTTAATTACAGTCACAGTAGCCCTTAATCACACTGCAGCCTGCCCCACATCCTCTCCCTCCAGCATTCTGTGTGAATGGTGCCTGAACCATGAGGGGCGGCATGCAGATTCCCCCTTTTTACACATTGCGGCAGACAGTCCCCCTTTTTTGAAGAAAGAAAGAAAGAAAGAAAGAAAGAAAGAAAGAAAGAAAGAAAGAAAGAAAGAAAGAAAGAAAGAAAGAAAGAAGAATTATACTTACCCTCTCTGCTGGCTCAGGCTCCTCGGTGCAGCGTCAGACGATTCCCGGGCAGGAGAGAAGGAGGAGGAGGGAGGTGGAGGAGGGAGGTGGAGGAGGGAGCCGCAGCAGCGCTGTGTTATTGGTGGAGGCGCTGCTGCTGCTCCCCCTCTGCTTCACTATAGGCTGTTCTCGGAAGACAGCCTATAGTGAAGCAGAGGGGCAGCAGCAGCAGCGCCTCCACCACAAAGCGCTGCTGCGGCTCCCTCCTCCGGCTCCCTCCTCCTCCTTCTCCCCCGTACCGCTGCTCCTCTCCTCTCCTGGCGGCTGTGCGCTGCGGGCAGCGGTTGCCCGCAGCGCACAGCGACATGTAATGAGTCAGTTTGACTCATTACATGCTTTGGGCCCCTGGACACTGGTTGCACTGGCGGTAGTTCCGCCCCTGGTACAGACACACAAACGGGCACCAGGGTGGGAACCTGCGGAAACACCAACCTGCATAGGGGGATCTGAAAGACAGAGGAGCCTACTTAGGTACGTAGCAGAAAGCAGGGGGGTCAGGCAGGCCCAGTAGGCAGCAACATTGGCGTAGTCGCAGCAAAAGATGATCCAGGAGTCCAGAAATGCAGGCTGTGGCTGTGGGCCTATCCAGACAATGGAACTCTGACGCCAGAGCTCGATGGGCCCCATTCACCTTGTGGGTCGCTGGACATTTGCCGGTCTAGCAACCCTGTAGCTATGCCTATGGTTATCAGTAACTTTGAGACTGCATTTAACTTATAGTGAACTTAATATACATGTAAAAAAAATTGTTTATTACAACCTTCTTGCTGTCCCTTTCCAGTTCTCACCTGGAGATGTTTAAATGAAATATTCCATTCTTGTGCATGCTAGCCTGGTTGTGCATTTACTGTGTCTGGGGAAAGAACTGTTGTCTCTCTGCTGGGTGGAAGTTGCCGTCAAACAGTAAAAGGCCAGAAAGTTAATCTATTAGCAAGGTACCTTCAAACTATACCCACTCCGCACCATCCATATCATCACCTTATGGGGGTAATTCCAAGTTGATCGCAGCAGGAATTTTGTTAGCAGTTGGGCAAAACCATGTGCACTGCAGGGGAGGCAGATATAACATGTGCAGAGAGAGTTAGATTTGGGTGGGTTATTTTATTTCTGTGCAGGGTAAATCCTGGCTGCTTTATTTTTACACTGCAAATTAGATTGCAGATTGAACACACCCCACCCAAATCTAACTCTCTCTGCACATGTTAAATCTGCCTCCCCTGCAGTGCACATGGTTTTGCCCAATTGCTAACAAAATTCCTGCTGCGATCAACTTGGAATTACCCCCTAAGTTGGGTATCACTTTTATTCATTGAGGCATGACTTTTACAAGACCTCTGAAGGTGTCTTGTGGTATCTGGCACCAAGACGTTAGCAGCTGTTCCTTTAAATCCTGTAAACTGCAAGATGGGGCCTTCATGGCTTTGACTTGCTTTTCCAGCGCATCCTGCAGATGCTTGATCGGATTAAGATCTGGGGAATTTTGAAATGTTCATCAAACCATTCCTGAACAATTTTAGTAGTGTGGCAGGGCACTTTATCCTGCTGAAGAGGCCACTGCCATCAGGGAATACAGTTGCCATGAAAAGGTGCACTTGGTCTGCAATAATGTATAGATAGGTGGTACGCGTCCAAGTAACAGCCATATGAATTCCAGTACCCAAGGTTTCCCAGCGGAAAATTGCCCAGAGCATCACATTGCTTCTGCCGGCTTGCCTCTTCTCTTAGTGCACGCTGGTGCCATCTCCTCCAGAGGTAAACGACACACACATACACACACACACACACACACACACACACACACACACACACACACACACACACGCCCAGATGTACACATGATGTAAAAAACACTGTAATTCATCAGACCAGGCCATCTTCTTCTCCATGGTCCAGTTCTGATACACATGTGCCCATTGTAGGCGCTTTTGGTGGTGAACAGGAGTCATCGTAGGCACTTTGACCTGTCTACGGCTATGCTACAGTAGCTTTTCTGTGGGAATGTACCAGACAGGCTATCCTTACATTAGGATGATTTTATGTAAGAATACATGATTTCGATGCCTCAATCACTGCATTGTGTGCACATTGTGCATTATTTGGGTACGATTATGATTATACGTGCAGCCCATATTATCCGTCATAATCGTATGCACATCGTACCATGTTTTATGCACATACAATGCATAATTCGATCAGCGTCATTGGAGTGTATGCTGTTTGTGACGCATACAATGGATCGAGAGATGATCCACCGTATAGGGGTGCACGATGGGTCGTAAGATCATATGGATATCGTATGCACGTGTGTCAAAAAAAAGACCAAATCGTGTGTCCAGGACTACCACAGAACTCACGAGAGTTCAAGGGAAATTGTGAGACGACTCGCATCGGATGCTGGTCGTCCTATGTATGGCCAGCATTAGCTCCCCACGCGCATCAATGAGTCTATCCTTAAACACACAGGGGGCAATTCAAATGTTTTTTTTGGGGGGAGGAGTAAATTAGGCAATTCAATTGTTGCCCCGATCGGGCGCCCATTACTTTTTAAGTGCCCAAAAGTATCAGGCTGCAGCTAAACCCAACAAAAATAGTGCAAAGTGAAAAGTCCCGTTACTGCTCTTTTTTTGCACATTTCTGATTGCCACCTCAGAAGGCTGCGAGTAGAAATGTTGGTGCCGGAGGTGATTGCGCCCGAATGGCAGAACAATTGAATTGCTGCCGGTGGGCACCATCTTGTGGCGAGCACCTACAAAACAATTACACCATATTTTTAAATGGCATTGGGTACAAAGTTCAAAACTCACCTAAGTGGTCCATCCAGAGAAGAGCAATGGGTATGCCTATGAAATGCTGTTAGACCATACACCGATTTTCTTATACAGCCTAAGCACCAGTTAATTGTGCTTGATATGCTGTTCACTTGGTGTATATGAGAGATTCATAGGCACTATACAGGGGTGTAACCAGAACTTTGTGGGCACCATAGCAACATATTGAAGGGGCCCTAGTCCCAATGCTTCTAGAGAGACATCTGTCTGCAGCGGTTATTTCTTTTATGCTCCATAATAGTGCCCTGGTTCATAGTCTGAACCATAGTAGTGTCCTAGTTATTGTTATTAATACAGGTGTACCCCAGGGTTGTGTTCTTAGTCCTTTCTTATATTCATTGTTTACTTATGATTGTGTATCAGCGGACGTATCAGTTAAATTGATTAAATTTGCGGATGATATTGCCGTAGTTGGGTTAATTAGTGGTGATGATGAGCTGGCATATAGGAAGGAAGTTGCAAAGTTAGTCGATTGGAGTAATGAAAATCACTTATTTTTAAATAGTGGGAAGACAAAAGAACTGATTATTGATTTTAGGAGAAGGCAGCTGCCGAAGTCACCAGTGTTTGTTGGTGATCAGGAAGTGGAAATGGTCACCTCATTCCGGTTTTTAGGCATTCAGATCTCGTCATGTTTGACTTGGTCTGAGCACCTGTTATTGATAGGAAAAAAGGCTCAACAACGACTTTTTTTCCTGCGGCGTTTAAGGGCCGCAGGTGTTGGTGCTCAGACCATGTTAAATTTTTACAGGTGCTCGATAGAGAGCATTCTTAGTTATGGGATCGTGGCATGGTATGGTGGTTGTACTCTAAAAGATCGATGGGCATTAGAAAGGATAAGGAAAACGGCAAGTAAAATCATTGGCATGCCATTGCCTAGCTTTGATGATTTGTATAGGAGTAGGGTTTTAAGCAAAGTCAGGTGTATTTTACTAGATAGCGCGCATCCTTTTAATATGCTTTTTGTAAAACTTCCATCGCGAAAGAGATTTCGTTCTCTGATAGCTCGTACCAACCGGTTTAGGGTTAGTTTTATTCCATCTGCTGTACGTATGTTAAATGAATGATTCATTTTTATGTTTGTTTTATGTTGTCGCCTGCTACTACTTGATGCTTTGTACAATGTAATTTCGTCTGTCAACTTGTTTTGGCTGATGACAATAAACTTGAACTTGAACTTATGCCCCATAGTAGTGCCCAAGTTTATTTTATGAACCATCATAGATCCCTAGTTTACATGTCACATTGTATGGCTGTCAGTACATGTTATACAATACAGTATCCCCAATTCATTTTGTGACATACAGTGTCCCCAGTTCTTATATATATTACAGTGCCCTCCACATTACAAGTGCCTTCCAGTTGAAATGATGCCACATATACATCAAAGTGTCCCAATTCATATTATGTAACATTATAGTGCCCTCCACATTTCAATAAGCAGATCACTAGATCACTAGTGATTGCTGACAGCGTGGTGCCGCGGGTCGACTGCTTCAGATTCCTTAGGTCTAAAATCTCCCGCAACCTCAAATGGGGGCCAAACATAGGCTCCATGGTCAAGAAGGCACAACAGAGAATGTTCTTTCTGAGGCAACTCAGGAAATTCAATATCCCGCAGAACCTGCTGCTCACTTTCTACACAGCCATTGTGGAGTCTGTCCTATGCTTATCAATCACAGTATGGTATGGAGCTGCTAAAGACTGCGACAGATGGCAGCTACAGAGGGTGGTGAGGTCATCAGAAAGGGTCGTCGGGGCCGATCTCCCCTCTGTCCGCAACATATACATGTCCAGAGTCAAGAAGCGGGCTGGGAAAATCGTGGCGGACAAGATACACCCTGGCCACGTCCAGTTTGGAACTCTCCCATCAGACAGGCGTTACAGGTCCATTCCCGTGAAGTCGACCAGATCCTCTAAAAACTTCTTCCCACGAGCTGTTCACCTACTAAACAATGTCTAAAATGCCTGGAGCTATGAACTGAGATGCTATCTTGCACAGTGTTCCCGTAGTAATATATGCTATGTATGTATGTCTACACGTTATGTACCGTATCATCATGTTAAGTAACCCCCCTCCATGTTGTTATCTGGCGATGCATTGTAACCGCAAACAATTCCTAGTATATGCAAGTATACCTCACCAATAAAGCTGATTCTGATCACATTATTACACATTACAGTAGCTTCCAGTTCATTTTATGCCCCATTACAATGCCCCCTTACTATTGTAACATCCACTACACACTCCTTTCTCTGAAAATGTAATGTCACACAATTCAGGCTGGGCAATGGGTCAGACTCAATTGCTTAACAGGCAAATATGGGAAATTGGTATGCAACTTTATAACCTGGGTCCAGGCCCCCTTAAGCCTCTTAACCCTATAGTCAGAGCCGGCCATAGGCATAGGCAAACTAGGCAATTGCCTAGGGCATTTGATATGCCTAGGGGCATCAGCAGATTCTGCTGATTAAAATGATATGCAGCATGCCTATATTCTGTGTGTAGCATTTCATATGCAGGTACAGCCACAGTCTCACACAGTATATAGGCATGCTGCCTATATTCTATGTGTAGCATTTCATATGCAGATACAGCCACAGTCTCACACAGTATATAGGCATGCTACATATTTTAATCAGCAGAAGCTGCTTGTGCATCCAGACCACATAGCAATGCAAATAAGATGCATTTTCATAAAAAAAGGTGCCCGACGTAAGCATTGAGACAAGATTTATAAGTACACATCTGTATCCAAGCAGAGGCAAAGGTCACAGTGTTAGTGGTAGTGTGAGTGCTGTGTGCATGTGAGTGGGTTGGTTGTGCAGGAGTGTGAAAAGAGCATTATGTATGTCATGTAAAAATGCATTAATAATGTGCAACATATGTGTAGGTGGCACTATGTGTGTCATTATGTGTATAAGGGCATTAATAATGTGCGGCATATATGTAACAGGGTACTACTGTATGTGTGTCATTATGTGTATAGGGGCACTAATAATGTGCAGCAAATGTGTATGGGGCACTATGTGTGTCATGTGTATAAGGACATTAATAATGTACGGCATATGTGTAAGGGACGTTATGTGTAAAAGGGCATTAATAAAGGTTGGCATAATGTGCATGATGTTTATAAGGACATATTAAAAATGTGTCTCATATGTGTAAGGTGCATTACTGTGTGGAATTATGTGTATAAATGCATTACTAATGTGTGTGGCATTATGTGTATGAGGTGCTCTACTATGTGGCGTTGCGTATAGAAAGGGCACTACTGTGTCATCTAATGTGAATAAAGAGCAATATGGTGTGGTGTAATGTGAATAAGGAGCAATTCAGTGTGATTTAATGTGAATAAGGGTCTCTAAATAAAAAAAAAAAAGGACTGCTATGGGTGAGGGGTGATGGTGCTTGGAAAGAGGTGCAAGGTCCGAGGCGGAACCAGCGGTGGTGCTAGGGGGCACCAGCCAAAATCTTGCCTAGGGCACCATATTGGTTAGGGCCGGCTCTGCCTATAGTAATGACACTTACACCCACTATAGTTACGCCCATGCACCCTAATGTTGTATATATTAAACAGGACATGCACAGGACACACTTGTGACTGAAATGATTGGTTTGTTTGGGCCCGCATAAAACAAGCTGGCAAAGTGTCCTTTGTGGCATTGTCAGATATCACAAATCCTGGGGAGAGTCCAAGTGCGGTAAGCCACATTGCAATGATTTCCCTGAGTTTTTCTAAGAGATTGTCAGTGGTATGCCTATTAGCAGGGCCGGATTAAGGGCCACATGGGTCAGGAACTGAACATTTCCAAGGGCCTATACCGAGAAGAGGAGGCATGTGACCAGTGCTGTGTGGGTGTGGCCAGAGGCATGTGGGTGTGTACACCCTATACACTATGACCCCCAATGTCTCCATAAATACATAAACATAGGAAATTTGCATAATTTTGTGGGGGGGGGAATGCAAAAACTATTTTAATACTTATGATTTATGATTGCCAGGATAATGGGCCTATTTTTATGTGGAGGCCTGGAGCTGGAGCTCCATCTGCCCCATTGTTAATCTGGCCCTGCCTATTAGTATAACCGGTGATACACAGAGTAGCCTACCTCTGAATAAGCTGGCATTTGTGAGATGCTGCAATACTTCTACCCAGTGTGCTGTCACAGTAATGTAGTCTTTAGTTTTCCCTGTTCCGCTTATATATAACATATCCGTGGTTAAGTGGACAATGGATACATCAGCATTTCTGAGGACACTAATAATGCTTTTATTTTATGTCCTTGTGCAGGATGGGAATTGCTTTCCTAGTGAAGTGGAATCTAGATGGGATTTGGTACCGGGGACACAGTACCTCAATCAGCTGTCTAAAACCTACTGCATAAATGGCGGATACTGGACGCACGTCTAAAACCAGCATACTGTAGTTGTGTTAGCGTCAGTAATCAGCTGTGCAACTGGGTGACTGCTGTCATAGAGGCGTAGCACTCAATGATGCTTCTGAGGAATCCCAGATAGGAGAGGAGTCAGTCATGAAATTGGATGCAGGACTACTTCCAATCATGACTGAAGATGCTGATGATGCAGGTGTTGGCGGTGGAGTTTGCAGGCCCTTGGATCTAACAGAGAGAAGGGAGCAGCTAGGTGACACTGGACTGGCTGTTATGTTTTTAGCCAAAGTTTCTGAATTTGATAATGACTTTTGATGAATGCACTGCAAGTGACGTATAAGAGAGGATGTTCCTAGGTGGTTAAGGTCCTTACCCCTACTTACTATTGCTTTACAAAGACTACAAATGGTTTGACACTTGTTGTCTGGACTTGGGTAGAAATAATTCCACACAGAAGAGGTGGATTTTTTTTGTCTTTTGCCTAGGCATAACAATGGGCTTTTTCATACCGTGGGCAACAACTGTCTCCACTGGTGCCTTATTTAAACAAACATCATCCTCATCATCAACATCCTCATCATCAACATTCTTATTAGTGCCACCTACACAAATATCCTCCTCATCCTGGTGTACTTCTACAGTGACATCCTCAATTTCAATGTCAGCATGTTGACTTGTGCTGCTCTTCCCAACACTTGCAGAGGGCATGCAAATGGTGGATGGAGCCTCCTCTTCCAGTACAGTATTGGAAACGACAGGCTCACACATGGTATCCATGGACACACTTGGTGATATTTCTGAGAACACAGATGGCTCCTGTGCCTTAACAAGTTTAATTTTTTAAACTTTTCTACAGGGAGAAGGGCTTACACCATCATTTTGAGATGCAGAACCAGCAGTCATAAACAAAAGCCAAGGCCTTAACCTTTACTTGCCACTTTGTGTAGTGAATGGCATATTGCCAATTTTATGTTTCTCTGCAGCTAACTTTACTTGTGATTTTCTTTATTTAGCACTGTTAAATGGTATTGCTTCTTTGATTTTACATGCACTGACTTTAATTTTACATGCCCTGTATGCCTTTGTGCATCAGTCTTAGCAAATTACGTTGATGGAATTGTATTGTCAGGACTAGTGGCAGCAGCTTCGGCACTAGTATGTGGTTCATGATCTCCTCTCAATTGTCCGTCCTCCATTTCTATCAACAAACGTGAAGTGGGGTACAGCTCACACCACAACTTGCAACAAAAATGTGCCACCTACAGTGTCACTCAATATGTGTGTGCTCAGAGATAGTAATCGAACACTGCAGTTGACCTTCACCAACAGAGTCGCACAATACGTATATGAGTCAGAAATGGTAGTCGAACACTGTGGTTGACCTTCACCAACAGCATCGCACAATACTTGTGTGAGTAGGAAGTACAATATATTACTGTGGTACTACCTTCACCAACAGTGTCGCACAATACGTGTATGACTACAAAATAATAATATACTGTGGTCTGACCGTCAGTGTCACAGTACTTTAAACTACTTGAATAAAAATTGTATAGTACACTGGGGTACAGCACAAACAAACAATTTTTTTTCTAATTATATTATTATGCTTTTTGTTTTTAGCGTTTGTTTATTAATTTAATTTTACACTGGGGTGGAGCCCCTGGATGGATGTACAGAGCACCCCTGGACTGATACAGCAGAGCTGACAGAGCACCCCTGGACTGATACAGCAGAGCTGACAGAGCACCCCTGGACTGATACAGCAGAGCTCACAGAGCACCCCTGGACTGATACAGCAGAGCTGACAGAGCACCCCTGGACTGATACAGCAGAGCTGAAAGAACACCCCTGGATTGATACAGCAGAGCTGACAGAGCACCCCTGGACTGATACAGCAGAGCTGAAAGAACACCCCTGGATTGATACAGCAGAGCTCACAGAGCACCCCTGGACTGATACAGCAGAGCTGACAGAGCACCCCTGGACTGATACAGCAGAGCTGAAAGAGCACCCCTGGACTGATACAGCAGAGCTGAAAGAACACCCCTGGATTGATACAGCAGAGCTCACAGAGCACCCCTGGACACACTCCACGCCAAATATACACAGTACTGACGGGCACCTCCGTCCAGTACACTCTTCACAGCCAGAGTGATGATGGCGCCGATCACTGGGACCTTTATAGAATCCAAAACCTGCAAGAGAATCTGGCAGCGGGAAGATGACGTTTGGCCTCTCTTTGGGATCCGAGTCTGGCGGGAAAACCCGAGCCGGACTCGGATCCCGGCTTGGATCTCAATGTTCAGATGGGTCCAGTTCTCGGAGAACCGGACCCACTCATCTCTACCAAATACTAATCATTGTGTCACCATGTTCCATTCTTCAAAGGAGAATGTTATATCATAAATTCAGCAAGAATATAGAAACCTTCCTTTTATTCTGTTGATTAAAGACGAGTACTTCACAAAAAGCATAGGAAGAATGAAAGCAATATAGTATCATTATATAAATTACCTGATAGTTTCCTTATGTGTTTCCTATATGAATGAGATATTATACAATATCCCTCTTTGTGCCTCATGACTCAATGATATTACTAGTTCTACTGCATTGGTAAACTGTGTTAATGGGATATATGTTAATGGGACATTTTGTAACAGGTGACGCTTTCACATTTAACTTTTGATATTTAAAAACACAAAAAATGCCAAATACAAAAAATAATTGGATTCTATATACTATAACAGAAATGTGTGTGAAAGGAATGACAAATAATTTGTGTTGCGCTCATACTCTTTAGCTAACATTTAATTATTTTGGAAAATCATTTGGAAACAGATGTAGGTGTGCATGCACAGAAAAACATTGTGTGTCTCTGTCATTGTTATATGACAAAAAAAGTTAAACATGAAAAGCAAATGAATGAGAGTCTGTATGTGGATTTGGCAATATGTGTTTATTAGAGTTAGGAAATTTATATTCTCACAAATCCACTCAGGAATTTGGTGCACTGCTCTGTAAGTGACCCTCATAAAGCATAATCTTGCTGTCCCAAAATAGTATTAGGCGTCACTAACATTCCTCCAGTGAAAACCAGTACAGGAGGCGTCAGTAATGAATACAGAATTCAAACATCTTCGAAGGTGAGAACGGCGAGAAAGGGAAGACTTTAAAGACAATGAATAAAAAACACTGACTGTACTGTATGTAATTTAAGTTAAAAAAATTACACAATGCAATTTATTATTGGTTGGTCAATGAAGTGTAGATGGCAGCTATCATCATAAAGCCCTCCTACCTGTTTGTTTTATCATTGTGTCCAATTGTAAAGTGCAACGGAATTTGCTGCGCTGTTAATAACTGATAATAAATAATAAATAAATAAAGTTGGAGTCTGATATTAATTAGGTCAACTGAGGTGACATGGCAGACCGTCCCTTACTTTAGTAGTAACATGTATTGTATTGTTAGATTCACTCTGCAACTGTAGATCATATCCACCCTGGGGCTTATCCAAAAATTCATTTTGAGGTGAGTATGTTTTATTCTTTCACACTGTTCAAGCTCCAGAATCAAATGTATACAAGTACGGGCAATGCAGAGTCATATATATGCATATCAGTCACATCTCCGTTGACCACTGAAGTGGCGATTCTGGGCGCCAGTGAAACCTTCTGCTGTCAGTGGCACTGTTTAGTGAGAGTGTGTCAGAATGGAGGGTTATGCACTGTCAATGTATCTTTTGTGCCAAGGAAAGGGCACACAGGTGAAATTGCACGCAATGCAGGAACAATTACATTCGACTAGCGTTCATCTCAGTCAGTACCAGAGTGTTTAGAAAGACAGGCGGCCGCAGGAACATTTTATTATGATTGAAGAAAAGAACACACAGGTGTGCTGTCATAAAACTGACTTCCAGTCTTGCAACTGGGAAACGAATCATGTCTAGATCCTCTACACTGGGCTCCAAACGATAATAAAAACACTAGTAACATGCATTTTTACTAGATCAGTGGTTCTCAAGCTCGTTACTCAGGACCCCAAACAGTTTACGGTTTCCAGGTCACCCAGCAGATGCACAGGTGTACTCATTATTACTCACTGACACAGTTTAAAAGATCCACAGGTGAAGCTAGTTTTTTTGCATATGAATCTGTGGGTAGACCTGGAAAACATGAACTGTTTGAGATCTGAGGTTGAAAGGCACTGGGCAGACTAGATGGGCCAAGTGGTTATCTGCCATCAAATGCTATGTTTCTTCTACTGTATGTTTAGGTGGATAATAGAAGGACAAGTAATGTAAGTGGAGCAGAGGCAACACATAATTATTGTGAGAATCACTTCTCTAACTTGCATGTACTATCTTTATATGTTTAAAAATAGTTTAAAAATAATTTTCAATGTTAGAAACAAAGGATAAAGCATACCTCCCAACATGACCCTCTCCAGGAGGGACACAATGCTCTGCTTCTGGACTTCTCTCTGAATATGTGATTGCCATCACCTGTGCTGAACAGGTTAATGGATAAAGGTGTTTCACCACAGGTGATGGCAATCATACATTACCAGGAAAGTCCAGGAACAGAGCATTGTGTCCCTCCTGGAGAGGGTCATGTTGGGAGGTATGGATAAAGTATTAAGAAATGATTGGTCCCTATAACACTACATGTAGAACTTACCTAGGGGTACATTTCCTAAAGATAAATGTTGTGTTTCAGTGTCTACATATCACATTTACTAACAGACTAGATTTTGCGTTGTTTAAAAAAAAAACACCTAAGTTAAAAATAGACTGTCAATAAATGTGTTATTTAGCCCTGAAACACAACAGCAATGTTAATTGATTTAAAATCAATCAACATCGTTCTTTTGGTAAATTTATGCCCTAGTTTATGTGTTTTGAATAAAGCGATATGCCTAATAGATGCCAAAAATTAATGTAGAGAAAATTATAAAGAAAGGTTAGATATTAGGATTTATTTTAAGCTTCAATTTGCTTTACTTGTTTTATTCATCTGTAAGAATACCCAGCTTCCTATTAGATTTTAAACATACAGCACCTCTGGGCCTGATGGGAAAGATGTACCCCATGCCTCACTGATGTCTCTAGTACACAGGTTCTCAAACTCGGTCCTCAGGACCCCACACGGTGCATGTTTTGCAGGTCTCCTCACAGAATCACAAGTGACATAATTAACTCCACCTGTGGACCTTTAAAATGTGTCTGTTAGTAATTAATACACCTGTGCACCTGCTGGGTTACCTGCAAAACATGCACTGTGTGGGGTCCTGAGGACAGAGTTTGAGAACCTGTGCTCTAGTAATTCTACAGAGAGAGTACTATAGCATACCCTCCAACATGACCCGCCCTACTAGGTACAAAATGCTCTGTTTCTGGACTTCCCTCTTAGTTTATGATTTCCATCACCTGTGTAGAACTAGCTAAATGATAAGAAAGCTGTTTCTTCACAGGTGATGGCAATAATACATTAAGAGGGAAGTACAGAAACAGAGCATTTTGTACCTACTAGGGCGGGTCATGTTGGAGGGTATGCTATGGGTTGTCTTCTGCTTGCCGGCGGCCGGGCTCCCGGCGACCAGCATACCGGCGACGGAATCCCGACCGCCGGCATACCGACATTTTTTCGCCCTCTTGGGGGTCCACGACCCCCCTGGAGGGAGAATAAATAGTGTGGCAACAGTGTGGCATGCGCAGCGAGCCTGCAAGGGGCTCATTTGCCCTCACCCAGCTGTCGGTATGCCGGTGGTCGGGATTCTGGCGCCGGTATGCTGGTCGCCGGGAGCTCGGCCGCCGGCATACCCTACTACACCGGTATGCTATAGGTACAGATTAGCAACATGCAAGGAGTACTGTAATTATCAAACAGATGTGACATATACACACACACACACACACACACACATATATATATTTATATATTGAAAAACACAGGCGGCACTCCCAGACTGATAAAGGTGAAAAACTTTATAACATTCAGTCTGGGAGTGCCGCCTGTGTTTTTCAATATCTATGGGTAATTTTCTCTTGGATGGCACACCAGCAAGTTTGCAGGAGGTAACACTGTCCTCAGAGTGCCGGATTTGTGTATCTATATATATATATATACATACATACAGTGGTCGAAGTAGAAATTTTGAAGTGGGGGTATGCAAAAGTCAAGGATGCAATTATGCACGGGGGCGTGGTCACCCAAAAGGGGGCATGTCCAGTGTAGTAGAACCCCTTATACTATCTAGTACTGGTGCCCCTTTCACCTTATACCACATGGTACGAGCTGAAATTCACATTATCGCACACGGTACGAGCCGAAATTCACATTATAGCACATGGTACGAGCCGAAATTCACATTATAGCACACGGTCCGAGCCAAAATTCACATTATAGCACACGCTACGAGCCAAAATTCACATTATAGCACACTGAATGAGCCGAAATTCACATTATAGCACACTGAATGAGCCGAAATTCACAATATAGCCCACTGAATGAGCCGAAATTCACATTATAGCACACTGATGAGCTAAAATTCACATTATAGCACATTGAATGAGCTGAAATTGTGACAGCAGGGTCAGCCAGAGTGATGACAGGGAGAGAGAGAGTGACGACAGGGAGAGAGAGAGTGACGACAGGGAGAGAGAGTAACGACAGGGAGAAAGAGTAACGACAGGGAGAGAGAGTGACAATGACAGCAGGGAGAGAGAGAGTGATGACAGTGACAGCAGGGAGAGAGAGAGTGACAGTAGGGACAGTAACTACAGGGAGAGAGGCAGTAGTCCTATAAATTTCTGAGCTTATCACTTCAAATTACAAAACTCAAGATAACGATTTCAATTGAGCCACGCCATCGCTAAGTAGATAGAACACATGGAAACAATATCACAGAACAAAGCATAGACACTGACATAACATTGCTGTCATAAGCAGATGACGTATGATGGAGTTCTGCACTCAGAGCCATTCCCCATTATTTTCCACTTTGGTTGACCATAACATGACATTTTATCACCCAGTAAATGGAACTAGTGGGTCCCACCCTACCTACGTAGCTGCGACGGTGGGCGGCTGGGCGGCTGGCCACCGAGCAGGGACGGGAGCACCATGTGCAGCAGGATGGCCACTTCCCTCGCCTCCTGCTGCACTTTAATTTACTCATTTCCGGGGCGGTATACTTCTTCCACTGACCCGGAAATGAGTAAATTAAAGTGCAGCAGGAGGCGAGGGAAGTGGCCATCCTGCTGCACATGGTGCTCCCGTCCCTGCTCGGTGGCCAGCCGCCCAGCCGCCCACCGTCGCATATATATATATATATTATTTATATGTATATATATATATATATATATATATATGCAGTATACAGTGCATCCAGATATCCAGATAGTATTCACAACTCTTCACTTTTTTCCACATTTTTTATGTTACAGCCTTATTCCAAAATGGAATAAACTCATTTTTCCCCTCAAAATTCTACACACAATACCCCATAATGACATTGCGAAAAAAGTTATTTTTGAGATTTTGGAACATTTATTAAAAATAAAAAATGAAGAAATCACATGTACATAAGTATTCACAGCCTTTGCTCAATACTTTGTTGATGCACCTTTGGCAGCAATTACAGCTTCAAGTCTTTTTGAATATGATGCCACAAGCTTGGCACACCTATCTTAGGGCAGTTTCGCCCATTCCTCTTTGCAGCACATCTCAAGCTCCATCAGGTTGGATGGGAAGCGTCGGTGCACAGCCATTTTCAGATCTCTCCAGAGATGTTTAATCGGATTCAAGTCTGGGCTCTGGCTTGGCCACTCAAGGACATTCACAGAGTTGTCCTGAAGCCACTCCTTTGATATCTTGGCTGTGTGCTTAGGGTTGTTGTCCTGCTGAAAGATGAACCGTCGTCCCAGTCTGAGGTCAAGAGCACTCTGGAACAGATTTTCATCCAGGATGTCTCTGTACATTGCTGCATTCATCTTTCCCTCTATCCTGACAAGTCTCCCAGTTCCTGACGCTGAAAAACATGCCCACAGCATGATGCTGCCACCACCATGCTTCACTGTAGGGATGGTATTGGCCTGGTGATGAGCGGTGCCTGGTTTCCTCCAAACATGACGCCTGGCATTCACACCAAAGAGTTTAATCTTTGTCTCATCAGACCAGAGAATTTTGTTTCTCGTGGTCTGAGAGTCCTTCAGGTGCATTTTGGCAAACTCCAGGCAGGCTGCCATGTACTTTTGACTAGTGGCTTCCGTCTGGCCACTCTACCATACAGGTTTGATTGGTGGATTGCTGCAGAGATGGTTGTACTTCTGGAAGAGTGACCATCGGGTTCTTAGTCATTTCCCTGACTAGGGCCCTTCTGCCCCAATCGCTCAGTTTAGATGGCCTGCCAGCTCTAGGAAGAATCCTGGTGGCTCCGAACTTCTTCCATTTACGGATGATAGAGGCCACTGATGATGGAGGCCACTGAGCTCATTGGGACCTTCAAAGCAGCAAATATTTTTCTGTACCCTTCCCCAGATTTGTGCCTCGAGAGTCGACAAACCTGTCTCGGAGGTCTACAGACAATTCCTTTGACTTCATGCTTGGTTTGTGCTTAGACATGCACTGTCAAGTGTGGGACCTTATATAGACAGGTGTGTGCCTTATATAGACAAGTGTGTGCCTTTCCAAATCATGTCTAATCAACTGAATTTACTACAGGCGGACTCCAATTAAGAACATGTGATTTCTTATATTTTTATTGTTAATAAATTTGCTAAAATCTAAAAAAATAACTTTTTTTCACGTTGTCGTTATGTGGTATTGTGCGTAGAATATTGAGGGGAAAAATGAATTTATTCCATTTTGGAATAAGTACTGTAACAGAACAAATTGTGCAAAAAAGTGAAGTGCTGTGAATACTTTCTGGATGCACTGTATATAAAGAGAGTGAGAGATACTTGCACACAGGGCCGGTGCTAGGGTGTTCGGCACCCCCCTGCAAACTATAAATTTGCATAATTCCACAAAGGTTCAGCATGCGCATTTGGCGCATGCCGGGAAAAGGGGTGTGGTCTCACAAGTAAGGGGCATGGCCACACAATAGTACCCCCATTTAAAATTACGTCACACAGTAGCACAATCTTATTCATCTTATACGTAATGCCCCACCCGTAGTAGTAGCGTTCTTATATGTAATGGACCCCAGTAGTAGTAGCATCCTTATACACAATGCCCCCCGAGTAGTAGTAGCATCCTTATACAGAATGCCCCCCCAGTAGTGGTAGCATCCTTATACATAAATGCACCCACAGTAGTAGTAGCGTCCTTATACGTAGTGCACCCCCAGTAGTAGAAGCGTCCTTATACGTAATGCCCTCCCCAGTAGTAGTAGCGTCCTTATACGTAGTGCACCCCCAGTAGTAGAAGCGTCCTTATACGTAATGCCCCCCCCCCATAGTAGTAGCGTCCTTATACGTAGTGCACCCCCGGTAGTAGAAGCATCCTTTTACATAATTCCCTCCTAGTAGTAGTAGCAGCGTTCTTATACGTAATGCCCCCTCCCCCCCCCGTACTAGTGGCATTGTTATGTGTAATGCCCTCCAGTAATAGTAGCGTCCTTATATGTAATGGCCCCCCAGTAGTAGCGTCGTTATACGTAATGCCCCCCTGTAGTATTAGCGTCCTTACATGTAATGCCCCCCCCAGAAGTAGCGTCCATAACGCGCGCGCACACAGACATACCTCACACAAACAATTCACACACAAACATATATATATATACACACACACACACACACACACACACCATACACACACACACACACACACACACACACACACACACACACACACACACACCATACACACATACATACATTTGTCTCTCACCCTCCACTTACCTAAGTCTGGCTGGCTGTCACTGCACTTACTCTGCCTCTCTCTGTACAGCAGCCTGGTCCATGTAGCTCCGCCCCTTTCTGTCCTATTTATCTCCACCCCTTCTGTCCAGTGTAGCTCCGCCCCCTCCTCTGAGCCATACACATCCGCTGTCACACAGTGGAGGGGAGGGGGCTTTTCATGCTGCCGCCGCCGCTGCCTATCATAGAGTGACAGGTACAGCAGCTGGCAGCAGCAGCAGGGGGGACAGGACGGCGCAGCAGCAGGGAAGGGATGCAAAGCACGGGGAGCACCTCCCCGTCCCAGCGCCTCGCTGCACTGCATCCCTTCGCTGAGCGGGTAGCGCCGGGCCTGCTTGCACATTAAGCACATCTTGTTTATTTCAACTGTTCAGTCTATTTTTTGCTCTATCACTCTTTCTGTAACTAGATGCGTGCATACCATAAATTAATTTTGTTATTTAAATAGAGTGGTCACATACCTCAGACACCGCAGATGGTTGAGTGCCGTGAATTAAAGTCTATTGTTTATATCACTGAAGTCACATGGATAATTACCTAGAATCATGTAGGACCCCCTCTAGCCTAGCGAAGTTCAGCAACTCAACATGGTATCAATTCCATAAGTGAACGGAAGACCTCTGGAAATATGTTGACCCATGCCATCTAGATAGCTTCCCACAGTTCCCTAATATTTTTAGGTGCAGGATATTGGGTGCGAATGGACTTGTCCATCACATACCATAAATGCTCAATTGGGTTCATGTCGGGCAAACGTGGTGACCACACCATTCGTCGGAATGCTTCATGAACCAATTCTGCACAACTTGGGACTGATGACATGGTGCATTTTCCTGCTGTAATTTTCATCATTGTGGGGGTATATGAAGTCAATGAAGAGCTACAAATGGTCATGAAGATATGCACCATAGTGGTTACTGGTCAATTACGTGTTCAGTCGGACAAGCATACCCAACCCATGCTATGTGAACACACCCCACACCAAAATGGAACCACTACCAGCCTGTATGGTGCCTTGTTGACAACTGGGATCTATGGCTCCACCATCAGCCCGAAACAACTGGAACCATGACTCATCGGATCACGCCAACACGGACATGTTGGAAGTCCTCCAGGGTCCAATTAGCGACATCATCTATCTGTCCGTCTATCTATCTGTATCTATCTATCTATATCTGTATAGGAGGGATGGGATGTGTGGGTGTAGGTTGAGGGGGTCCCCAGAGATATCAGTGTACCAGACTCCAGGATTTCTGTTGCCGGCCCTGCACTCCAGTTTCGTCCACAAAACATCTCTGAACACCTCTGACTCAGGCCTAGTGTGAGGGTGAAAGTCGATCAGTCATCCTTTGGTCATTACAGCCCGAGTGCCATTTCGGTGCACACAACACAACTTAATCATGGGCTAATATCATAGTTGTCCAAAGTCAATATAAGCCTGCACAAATTAACATAAACCATGCTCACCTGTTATAGTAATCCGCAGCGCCTGAAAACTTGAAGTGATACGGCATCATAACGGTAAAACTGGAACTTACTCACTGTAGCTGTGGCAACCAGAATAAGCTGAGAAGCGCTATCAGGGCGGGTACCGGGAAATAATGAAGTCTGCTGACAAGGTATCGGGGCATACACAAAGACCCTACAGTTACACTCTCAGCCACAGAAAACAGAAATAATGCATAGTCTTCATGGAAACCCAGTACTAGTACACAAACAAAAATACAGCCATTCTGAACTGTCATCAGCAGGATCTAGGTGTGTACTGTACACACTAGGCAACGTACTCTATGAGAGATGTCGCCTAGTGTTTCCTCCCCCGGGCGGTCTGCGGCAGTGCATATACACTGAGCAATATGACGACCATATCGCTGAGTGACGTCACGCCGTGGCCGGACCCTGCATACAGCACTTGGACGATAGTCCAAATTAAGCTGCATGCACAGCCGACAGTGAGGGTCGTTATCAACCCACGGAGCCACGCATTGCTCCTCATCGCCGGCATGCACACTTGCCAAGAAAGTGAACAACGTCACCCAGGAAGGGTGAAAATGAGCGATGTTGTTCATTTTCTCGGCAAGTACAGCAGGCATATATGTAATAAGTACAGCAGGCATATATGATACAAGAAAACACAGTGAAAACCAACAAACACATAAACATCCTCACATAGGACCTATGCATGTTTGCACATAAATCACTATTTTCTAGGCTACAGAACTGATAATGTTAGCAAGTGAAGTTGCCGTCCCCAGAAATGAAAACAGACGCCCACCGGAGCCATCACAAACTCATTCACAATTGCATACACATTCACAGCCTACACACAAAAACAAGGAAGGGCTGGTCTATGACTACGCAGACCGTACACAGCAGTAGTGGCACAGGCACCATGTTGTAGCACGTATACGCTTTCAGCTGGCAGCACATACACGCCCCGAAAACAGATACCCGCCCCAAAAACTGCGTTTTGCCAACAACCGTTTGTAAACTTCCAGTAGACACCGCCAAATGGTCACATCCTGTTAATCACTTTGTGATGTAATCCTCATTGCAAGCGAGATTGCTGCGGAACCTTCGTGCATGCGCATTGCGATCGCAGCACATGTGCAGCCTGCCGATAATTGCTCCATTGCGTGAACATCAGCATTTGTACAAATATGAATTAGGCCCATAGTACAAAAGGAAATTGCTATGTTGAGCACAAGCCTAATATAAAGCATCTAATGGACACCACTATAGGTCTATAACAACTAAGGGGTTATATACCCCATAGAAAGTGTCCATTTCTCTTGGGAGGTATATAATCGTCATCCAGGAGAATTAATGAAACCTTAATCCATCTGTTAATTGGTTGCTGTTTATTGAAGAACTGGATTTAGCTTCACTGCTTGGTAATCATCCATGACTTGAGATGCTTCGCTGAGCCTGCGAATGAGTCAGGAGGAGGAGGAGAAGTGTCTGGCAGATGTTGAAAGGGAACAAACGTTTCAAGAACGTTAAGGTGCAGTGTGTTTGTGGTATGGAAATTAAAGAGAGACGGCACATGTGATGATGTGTAATTAAGTGGATCTCACTCTGAGGCAGCTTATGTAAATGGTACTGTTTTTGCAAAAGTTACAATGAATGAAGATATGAAAACCTCTTTCCTAATGAAAGTACAGATAAAGGTGACAAAGGTGAAGATCAAAGCACTTATTTGGGCAGTGTTCGAATAAAAGGTTCTACCTACCCACATAGCCAGATTAAGGGGTGGATGCAGGGCATACTGTACCCCGGGCCCCCCTTTGTCAGGGGGCCACCGGCCAGAGCACACTGACATCACTAGCTTTTCCTCTTATGCAACAGCAGAACCAGGCAGCCAGAATGAGAGCAGGACAGTATACAGTGCAGGCAGAGACAAAGGAGTATCAGGTTTCATGAGCTACCGACCAGAGTAAAGATAGGAGGGTAGAGAGAGCTGTGACACAGTGATCCCAGCTTCTCCTCCTCCCTGCCTGGGAGTGTGGGTCCTGTGTAACAGAGTCCTCCTGCGTCCTGTCCCAGTGTGCAAGTTAGTACAGAGGATACTGCTATTCTTGCATGTGACAAGATAAATTATAGATTTTCTATGTGCATTTTAAGGTTGTTTAAGTTGCCTTCATTGTACTACAATTAGGTGGAGCTATAAACAGTACCCAGGCATTATTAAACTATTAGTTTAAATCTAATACACACCATTGGTTTAAATTTAATACACACAATCCATACATTCCAACATGACCCATTCCAGGACGGACAAAATGCTCTCTACCTGGTCTTCCCTCTTAAATTATGATTGCAATCACCTGTGTTGAAACACTTTCTCATCAATTAAATAGTTCAACACAGGTGACACCAGTCATATAAGCACAATGTAATATACACCCCAGCTCCACCAGGGCCCCCCTATCTTAAGTGCCCCGGGCACCCCAAGGCTTAATCCGACCCTGCCTACCCATCAAGTTTGGTACCTCCCTTATACTTCACTTGGGATAAAACATAGGGGGTGATTCAGAGTTGATCGTAGCTGTGCTAAATTTAGCACAGCTACGATCAGGCACACTGACATGCGGGTGGACGCCCAGCACAGAGCTAGCCTGCCCTGCATGTCAGTCCCTGCTCCGTCACAGAAGTACAAAAGCGGATTTTGTACTTCAGGATTAGCTCCCAGCCAGCGCAGCTCCTGCGCGCTGGCTGAGAGCTACCCGTCGCTGCCCGGGTCACAGCGGTTGCGTGTGATGTCACGCAGCAGCCGGCCGCCCCCGGCACGGTCCGGCCCTGCCTGCGTTGGCCGGACCACGCCCGGTAAATGGCGAATTAACACCGCCATCCCGCCACCTCCCGCCCAGGGACTGCCTCTGCCTGTCAATCAGGCAGAGGCGATCGCTAGCTAAAGACAGCCGTCGGCTGTCTGGCATGCACAGGTGCACTGTGGCGCCGGCGCATGCGCAGTTCAGGCCTGAACGCTGCTGTGCGAACATGCACAGCACCGATCAGGTCTGAATCAGCCCCATAGTGCAGCCAAGGTGACGATGACTGAAATCAGCCTATGAAATTTTAAATACAAGGGGAGATGTATCAAACTATTAAAAGAGATAAAGTGGAGTAATTGTCCTTAACAACAAATGAGTTTCTAGCTATCATTTATCTAGCCCAGTGTATAAAATGCCAGTTAGAGGTTGATTGGTTTCTATGAACAACTTCTCTAATTAATCACTCCCAAAGGTTTGATACGTCTCAAATGTTTAAATTGAGAAACTTTTCAGTGGGAATGTGAGTTGAAAAATTAGAGAATTTTTTGGGGGAAACTTTCCTAATAGCAAGAAGCCTAGACTGAGATTGTCAGATGTGAAACCAGTACCCCTAGGCCTGGTCAGAAGAAAGACAATAAAGATACAGATGCCAAAGCTATCAAATCAGTCAGATTGTGAGGCAGAGGCAGGGATGTAATGGGAGCTATAGCCGCAAACATTGCTCATTTTGCAAAGTCGGCTAATGTATTAGTGGCCACAAACCATTTTTTTTGGGGCTGCTTTCGGCTAAAGTAGAGCGCCCGATAAAAGTCGTATCCAGATGTTTTGGCCGTGTTAAGTATACAACTTGGCCAATGTAATGGAGTCCAATATTGCAACTCGGACACAAAAAAGATCTAAAACTCTCAAAGAATTTAGAAGTGTGTTTTTGGCCAAGTCGGTTATGAAAATGTTGGAAATCAGTTATAAGTACTGTACACTTTTCAAGCACAATACATTTTGACATAAAATAAAATCAAAACCAAACTTTGATCTGTTAAAATGCTCCACGTACTTTACACTATTTTCCTCAGGAAATGTGTGTCAGAGGCATAGAAATATACTAAGGGAGCCAATTTATCACCATCCGCATTTTTTTTTTTAAATTAAATTGGACCACATCGCATTTCCCATTATAAGTATGGGGAATGCGATGTGGCTTACTAAAAAAGTAAATTAAAGAGTTTGGAGCAGTTTTTCATGAAAACTGCTCCAAATGCCCTTTAAAACATTCAGGTGATACTAAAATAATGTGAAAATTTTCACATTATTTTGGTAAATATAGTGTTAATAAATGGGCCTCTAAGTCACGCAAGCAGACCCAGCTGAATCCAATAATATGCGGCCATGCCTATATTCTGTGTGTAATTTCCAAAAACTCTATAGAGAACCAAATAGGTGGATGTTACAGTGATGAAAATGAGAAACATTTATAGGTTTTGGGGTAAGAAGACAGTAAGGAGACAGTGCAGTAGTTCACTGCTTTCTAACACATTCTACCCTTCTTATTACAATTGAGGAGTACCCATCAGGGCCGGACTGCCCACCTGGCACTTCTGGCACGCCCCTTGACTTGCAGCACGCCTCTGTCGTTAGTGTCCATGTACCCTTTTTCATGGGGCCTGCACCCCTGTCATGTGTGCACATGCCAGGTGCGATTCGGCTCCCAGTCTGTCCTGGTACCTATGAACATGCATTCAATAAATCCTACTATTTACAAAGCCTTTGGGTCCCTAATTCCTACACTTCATTCCCTGGAACAAATGTCAAGGCATTCATATATGCAATTCTATTATATATCTCAATGCTTATAAGTTTACTTCCCCAAGCATAGTGTGTAATTTATACATGACGAAACAGAACAAATATGGCAAGATATCAGTTATTTCTAACGACATTGATAAATCTATAGCTGACACCTTGCCTATGATTCCTGGAGCAGCAAATGCCTCTAAATAACATATTTGGGCATACAATTGCCCAGAAACGTACATATCCTTTATGATATAGAAAGATTCAGGTATCAACAGTCAAGCTAATTACTTGCAGTATTGCACTTTTCATTTAACCATTGATTAGAATGGAGATGATCATAGGCGTGCGCAGCACATTTTATTAGGGGGTGCACCGTCGAAGGGGTGTGTCTAGCACCGCCTTTTGGGCGTGTCTAGCACCATCTATTGACGGTCATTGCAATATAAAATATCCACCCTTGTACCAATCCTAATAAAGCAGATACATTGTCAGATGTTGTGGTGTGCACCAAACAAACACCCCTGATGGCACTCACTGCAATTACACTGCTCATCCTCAGCCTGGTCTGGCTCCCCCTCTCTTTCCCCTGCAAGCTGCAGCAGCTTACTTAAAAGTCAGTCAGTCACTCACTGACACTGACAGTCGCAGACTAGTACTGCTGCTGCTGGAAAAATGAGTGACGTGTCAATGCTGCTGCTGACCGCCTGCCAGTATTGAATTTGTCTTCCTAAGAGGAACGCTGGCTGCATGCTGATCCTCATCAGTGGCTAGCGTTGGCATAGCATAGCAGGAGAGAGGTGGGCATGTGGCAGGTGGGAGTGTGAGCAGCATGACATAATCACGTCACAACACGCTGTTTTTATACATGGAGGCAGAGCCGGGAATTTGAAAGCCGGAGGCAGTGGCACACTTGATTAACCCAGGCGTCCGTTCAGTAATGCAGTCCTGACAGGGTGCAGCGCAGAGGTGACAGTAATCAGCCTGCTCGGCTGCATCAGGCATGTGAGAAAGGGGTGCCGGACATTAGGGGGTGCCTGTGCGCACCAGGCACCCCCCTGCGCACACCTATGGAGATGATGCAGTGGTTAGGGAATTTTCCACAGTTGCAAAATGTTGCCGTGCAAAATGTGCTATTTTATTGTGTGCAAAATCTATCTGTACATATAATAAACAGGTTTGTTGTAGAATATTATTACAGAGTATACTGCTCCCCCACCAGGTGCCATAATGTAAGTTTGGCATCTACATCAAAATGTCATATACAAAAGCCCACTTTTTACGGGATTGCCCTCCTATAAAACTTTCTGGATACAAGTTTATAATTATAGTAATCAGAATGTGGGGCAAGAGGGGAGGAGTAGCACAGTCTACATGGTAAAAGAGAGACTGAGCCTGTGTGTGCCACTGAAAACAACCTCAAGTGCCACCTTGTAGCACTTGTGTCAAGGGTTGCCTATACCTGTAGTACTATGTGCCTTCCTAGAGGCGCCCACACACACTGAGAGACTCATCAGTCATATACTAAAATGTTGCCAAATGCATTGTGGCTGCTCACTGGAAAAAGACTCATCTTCCCTTTATCAATTCCTTTTTAACTTCATTTTGGGACATTTTATGGGATGATGCTAGCGATATGATGTCAGAACTGATGTGTCAGTTATTATTTAGTGATGCATACCCTCCAGCTGTACCTTTTTGGCAGGTATAGTACCTTTTTTTATGGTCTATACCGATTTTTGCCTCTCTAAAACTTCCATTGAAATTATAGGAAAAGGTGCGTGGTCACGCCCCTTTTACCCATGGCCACGCCCCCTTTTCTAATTTGTACCAATTTTTAGGTGTAAAATGTTGGAGGGTACGGTGATGGCGGCTGTGTCACCATAGACAGCCATAGCAAGGGCAGTTAAACTCACTGAAACTAGGCACTGCACTACAGATGGTATCCAGTATATATACTAAAAAGCTTTGGCCTTTGTGTGATAACTGATTGCCTCCACTGACTTCAAAAGTTTTTACTTGTTTCATATGTTGGATAATGGTGTGCTCTGTACCTGTCTCCTTAGGCATAGAGTCTTATTGACGCATCCTCTAGTGTTTACCACGTTAGTGCCCAGTGTCTTAGGGAGGCGGCGCCTAACACAGAGCTCCTCCATTTTACAGAGGGCTCAGAGCTGAGAGACTTCAGCGTTCCACGTGTGCCGTATGTGTCGCGCTGCCAGAGCTTATAGAGAGCCGGGCGGTGTGTGATCCTTCATAGTGGGAGTCAGACTGAACAGACGTGCAGTCCTCCATTCCTCACCATCTGAGCCATACCCTGGTGTCATACCACAGCCACATATCCCCGTACCGATAAGTGCCACCAAATATACTGTGTTACACTGTCTGCTATAGGAGCACGTTGCCTGCTGTTACAGCAGGATATCTTCTAGTTACCTGTGTGTATCTCAGTAAACCTCCATTCTGTTAACTCTGTACGTGTGCGGACTAACGTAACTATACCAGGCACCGCAATACTCTGCCAGCATCATATATGTCAGAAGATGATTATATGATAAGTAGGCGCATATGATGTATAATTCAGCCATCTCCAACAGTGTCTGCATGTATTATTTGACCAGAATACTGCAAAGCTTCTCCTACGCCACTTTTGATATGATTCATGCCAGGGATTGCCGCTTTTCCAACCTATATTAACAAGTCATTCTGTACCCATCCTGCCCCAGCACACCCTTAGGGTGACTCTTCTACTATGAGGCTTGCTGGTTCTTATTGGCCTGTTTATTATCAGGATTTAGGGATTATGTACCGCCAGTCTTTATGATTGAAAACACACACACAGACGGGTTGCAATGTGCAAAAAAAGTAAAGTGATCACTAATATGGTCACTTTACTCATACATCCCAACATGACCCTCTTTAGGAGGGACACAATGCTCTGCTCCTGGAATTCCCTCTTACTGTATGAGTACCCACACCTGTGGTGAAACACCTTTCTTATCCAGTGACCTGTTCAAAATAGGTGCTGGCAATCATGCAGTAAGAGGGAAGTGCAGGAGCAGAGCATTGTGTCCCTCCTGTAGAGGGTCATGTTTGGAGGTATGCTTTACTTATATTTTTACGGACAAGTCGAGCTATGGTCTGATGACTGTTGATGTGCACGCAGATGCCTCTCCAGGTAACTATTGTTACAGATAGCCCATAGGCTACCATGGCTAATGCCATCTGAAGATGGCATTGTCTACTTATACCAAGCTTTGCTTTCTGGAGCTTGATAAATGTGGCATTTAAGCAGCCCCGATAGGCTGCTTTTGCGATGGAAAACGAGGATTTAAGCAAATATCACAGCAAATATTCACAGCACGAACTTAGGGATCATTAATATTTGTGGGTACTCCCCACATAATATCTTGGTGAATATCCCAGAAATATTATTTAATAAATACGCCCCTTAAGCTATACATTTGCCATAAAGATTATCTATGGATATATGTTATATGACAATGACTATTTATGCCTTCAGCTACTTTGAAATGTATTAAGAGGACACCACCTCCCATACTTTTCTTTTCCTATTTTGATTAGAAAAACATAATAAAAATAACATTTCAATCTAGTACACAGTCCTCAGGACCCCGAACAATGCATGTGTTCCAGGTCTCCTCACAGAATCACAAGTGAAATAATTAGCTCCACCTGTGGATCTTTTACAATGTGTCAGTGAGTAATGATAACACCTGTGCACCTGCTAGGTGACCTGGAAAACGTGAACTGTGTGGGGCGGGTGTAGTATGGCAGCATACCGACGCCGGGATCCCGGCAGGGAGGGACGAGTGCAGCAAGCCCCTTGTGGGCTCGGTGGCGACCTGCGGTCACCACAAGTTCTATTCCCGCTCTGTGGGTGTCGTGGACACCCACGAGTGGAAATAGTCCCTGTTGGTCGGCATGCCCACCATTGGGATAGTGAGGGGTTGGGATTTTGGTGGTGGTCATGTGACCGCCGGTCTCCCGACCGCCGGTCACATGAATACCACCCGAGTGGGGCCCCTAAGATCGAGTTTGAGAACCACTGTCCTAGTAGATTACTTTGCTTTTTTACTGTATTGTCAGCTGTTCTATATACTGTATACCTGAATTTGTTTCACATAGGACTAATTTGCATTTAGTTGTACTGTCTCTTTCTTCATGCTCCTATATATCCCAATGTTTTATCATGAATTATATTCTATTTTGGTAGGCCAGTGTTTATGTTACATTCCCAATACAAGAGAAATATTGGGAAAGATTCAATGAAGTGTGGAAGCCACAAGAATGGCTTCTGAGTTCTGATGGCTTTGCGTGTTAAGTCGTGGAAGGCTGATTCCATACTCCGCCTATGGTGGTACAAGTAGCGTCAGCCTAGCGTAAATGGCGTGTAAAGGTACGTGAATCTGCCGTATAGATGTGTTACATTGAAATAAAACTACTGTGTTACTGCAATGCTGATAGCGATATATACCTCGTATGATGTTATAATTTATGTTATGTGCCTTGGATGCTTCGATTTTTCAGAAATGTTGAGTACTTTTTTTCTATTGTGTTAGTGTTCTATGGTTTTACAGTATATATTTGATGTGGAACGTGCAAATCTGAGAGTATAGAATCAAAAAGTTTACAGTACGTGCGTGCCCTTTAATGTGGTCTCACCAATATAGGGAATGTTTCCAGCACTTTGGACCTCTTTCAGCTTGGATCGCTATTGAGACAGAAATTGCGATTTTCTCAATCCTGCTTCTTCTAAAAAACGCATGTGAAGAGCCGCCTAGAAAGGAAAGATACCCGCCGCTGCATTCTCAAATTTGCGTATTCATTCGCATAAGTGTGATGTGAACCATCAGCCACTATCAACAATACCGGATGACCCATGCCTATGCAGGATATACATGGCTGTAGTTGCATTGGCGTCATGTTTTCATTTGTAGCCATCGCAGCTGACGTCAGATGCACGCCTGAAAAATGCCATGACACGCCTGCGTTTTCCCAACCACTCTCCACAAACACCATGTTGCCGCCCACTACCGGTCACTTACTGGCAATCACTATGCGATTGCACTTTGCTGGGCCTGTAATCAGATTACACATTTTGCCCCTCGCGTATGCATGATGCGGTCGCAGCGCATACGCATGCACAGTTGTCTGATAATCGTCCGATTTTTGATTTTGCTAAATTGCAACTGAGCGGAATAAAATTATTTATCCAGTAAAACACAAAACAGTACAGCTAAACAGCTGAAGCATACATCTGGCATACCGAGTCCCATAGCTTTGTTTCCCTATAATATACACATTTCATTAGAATTATGTGCACATGCTTATTACATATACTGTGTATCTTGCATAGTGCTGGTTTAGTGACTGTCTGATTGAAGTACTTGTTCCTCATAGTTTACAGACTGTTAATGTAACTATGAAGTAATAAAATGGTGCTATACACTAAAGATGAGGTTATGGGGAAGATTTGAACATTTTCCAGCTCACACTGTGGTTTCTTGCTTGCCAGCTCAGATTAATCTTACGAATCCTTTATTACTGACCTGTCAGAAGACAATGGAACATTATATTTCAAATTCTCCTCAAGCTTTTTCTGTAGCTGAACCCTTCCACAGTTGCCACAACACACATATATAGCAAAGTCTTAGTCATATCATACTCATTAACATTAATTACATGCCGTTTATTAGTGTTTAACTTTTAATGCTGTGACCTGCATGCTAGTGGATATAACACTAGAAACTATTGTTTCTATATTCACTGTAGCACTACCACTGGTGACTATGGGGGTGACTCCGACTTGATCGTAGCTGTGCTAAATTTAGCACAGCTACTATCAGGAACACAGACATGCGGGGGGACGCCCAGCACAGGACTAGCCCACCCCGCATGTCAGTCCCTGCCCCGTCGTAGAAGTGCAAGAGCATTGCACAGCAGCGATGCTTTTGCACTTCAGGAGTAGCTCCCGGCCAGCACAGCTTTGGCGTGGTGGCTGGGAGCTACTCGTCGCTGCCTAGGTCACAGCGGCTCTGTGTGACGTCACGCAGCCGCTGTGGCCTGCCCCCCGTACGGTCCGGCCATGCCAGTGTTGGCTGGACCGCGTCCACAAAACGGCGGGCAAACGCCGCCGTGCCCCCCCTCCCGCCCAGCGACCACCTCTGTCTGTCAATCAGGCAGAGGTGATCGCTAGGCAACGACAGCTGTCGGCTGTTAGCCATGCGCCTGCGCACTGCGGCTCCGGCGCATGCGCAGTTCTGACCTGATTGCTGCACTGCGAAGAACTGCAGTAAGCGATCAGGACAGAATGACTCCCTATATTAGTTAGCTGTATGTAGTGATTTTCAGACTGTATATTAAATATGCATTCCACATGCTTTTACCATGGGGAAACACATCAGGAGCCTACAGTAAGCTCCAAGTGTGTTCCAGAGACACCTTGCTACAGATGTGTCCTGTCAGGTAATCGCTTACCTTGTGCATACGCATCATGGCAGCAATTACCCACAGCCTGCCGTCACTAGCCGCTGTATTGCTATGCCCTATGCTTCCCTGCGGCCGGGCACACATTATTTGCTGCAAATGAGTTGTGTTTACCGTAACTCATTTAAAGGATGACAGAGGACATATCTGTAACATATCTGTAATCAATCAAAAAAAAATCCCCTTCTACAGCCACACTTTTTTGAATACCTTCTTATTACATATTTTCTTCTTTTCCTTTGTCTAGCAATTTTTAGTAGTTTTACATGTGATCTCTTACTCATAAATTCCCTTTGTACAATTTACTAGTACGTCTCAAATAAGGTGAAAATCAAAGGCAAAAAATTAATTAGGGCACTATTATGGGGCATAACATTAACTAGAGTACTACTGTGGGGCAAAACATTTACTAGGGCACTACTATGGGGCATAACATTTACCAGGGCACTACTATGGGGCATAACCTTAACGAGAACACTACTGTGGGGAATAACATTTACTTGGGCACTAACAATAACTAGGGCACTACTATGGGGCATAGCATTATCTAGGGAACTACTATGGAACATAACATAACAGTAACTAAAGCACTACTATAGGGCATAGCATTAACTAGGGCACTACTATGGAACATAACATAACATTAACTACAGCACTACTATAAGGCATAAAATTAAATAGGGCACTACTAAGGGGCATAACATTAACTAGGGCACTACTAAGGGGTATAACATTAACTAGGGCACTACTATGGGACATACATTAACAAGAGCACCACTGTATGACATAATATTAACTAGAGCAATAGAGCACTACTGTGGAGAATAACTAACTAGGATACTACTGTCATGCATAACATTAACTAGGGCACTACTATGGGGCATAACATTAATTAGAACACATCAATGGGGCATAACATTAACTAGGGCACTACTATGGGGCCTAACATTAATTAGGACACTTCTATGGGGCATAACATTAAATACTACACTACTATAGGGCATGACATTAACTAGGGCACTACTATGGGGCATAACATTAATTAGGACACTACTATGGGGCATAACATTAAATATTGCACTAATATAGGGCATGACATTAACTAGGGCACTACTATAGGGTATAACTTTAACCAGAGCACTACTATGAGGAATACCATTAACTAGGGCACTATTGTCAGGCATAATATTAACTAGGGCACTACTATGGAGCATAACATTACCTAGGACACTAGTATGGGCCATAACATTAACTAGGACACTACTATGGGGCATAACATTAATTAGAGCACTACAGTGGGAAATTATATAAACTTGAGATTTTGAGTGGGGTAAAGATACAAAAAGGCTTTTAATAGGGACATGCTACAAACAGCCAGTTATTAGTGTATCTGACGAATTATAGCTCTGGAAGCAAATCGAAAAAGCTGCAGGAATGTGGGAGGTCATTATCATAGGGGACTTTAATTAACCGGACAAAAAATTGGAACATCGAAACAGTAAATACAGCTAGGGGAAACAGGTACTTAAACATGCTAAAAGATCATTACTTATCCCAGGTAATCAAGGAACCAACTAGACATAGGACTATACCGGACCTAGTACTAACTAATAATAGGGAGATGATATCAAATGCTAAAGTAGGGGATACCTCGGGAAATAGCGATCATAATATGATCACATTTGATATCAGCTTCCAAAAACAACACTATAAGGGTTTAACTAAGACTTTTAACTTTAGAAAAGCTAATTTCAACTTGCTGAAAGAAGCAATGAAGGACATTAATTGGGAAATTGTTTTTCATGGCAGGAATATGGATGAAATGTGGGATATTTTTACAACTGAGCTCAATAAGTACACTCATTTGTTAATTCCCAAGGTTAACAAAAACAGGAGTAGTAAATCCAAACCGATGTGGCTTATTAAGAAGGTCAAAGAACAAATGGATAAGAAGAAGCGAGCTTTCAAAGCATTTAAGTCTGATGAGATGGCGGAATCATTCCAGTTCTACAGGGAATGTAATAAAAAATGCAAAAAAGAAAACAGGGCAACCAAAATAGAAAACGAAAAACAAATTGCAAAGGAAAGTAAAACAAACCCCAAAAAGTTCTTTAAGTATATAAACGGTAAAAGGTTAAAAAAGGAGAATATTGGACCACTAAAGGGCGAGTTGGATGTCTTGATTAATGATGATAGGGAAAAAGCAGATTTATTGAATAAATTCATTTCAGCAGTATTCACGAGAGAGGACCAGTTAACGGAAGAAGTGCACAACATAAGCGATAAAAACGCCCCGTTGCTAAGTACTTGGTTAAATGAGGAAGTAGTCCGGGCTGGATGGACTACACCCCAGCGTTCTTATGGAACTTAACTCAGAGCTATCGAGGCCCCTATATTTGATTTTCAGAGAGTCAATTACATCAGGAATAATACCGAAGGACTGGCGTATAGCAGAGGTAGTTCCAATATTTAAAAAGGGAATTAAAACTCATCCCGGCAACTATAGACCGGTTAGTTTGACATCTATAGCGGGGAAAATACTGGAAGGTATATTAAGGGATAGTATACTAGACTACTTAGATACCTCCAAGGTTATAATAGGAAGCAACATGGTTTTGTAAAGGACAGGTCATGTCAAACTAACTTAATAAGCTTCTACGAGAAAGTGAGCGATAATATTGATCAGGGTAAAGCAGTGGATGGGGTCTTTTTGGACTTTGCTAAGGCCTTTAACAAAGTCCCACATAAGAGTCTAATTTTCAAATTGAGAGAGCTTGGCATGGGAAACACTATTTGTACTTGGGTAAGTAATTTGCTGTACAACAGAAAACAGCGAGTGGTGATTAATGGAATGTGCTCTGAATGGGCCTCAGTACTTAGTGGAATACCGCAGGGTTCAGTACTCGGGCCATTGCTGTTTAACATATTCATTAATGACCTAGGAGTGGGCCTAGAAAGCACAGTGTCAATTTTCACAGACGATACTAAACTGTGTTGAGTAATTAATTCAGACAAGAATGTTAAGTCTCTACGGAATGATTTATCAAGACAGGAGGTCTGGGCAGACAAATGGAGAATGAGGTTCAATATCGAAAATGTAAAGTTATGCACTTTGGGACTAAGAACAATCGGGCAGCCTATAAATTAAATGAGGAAAATGTAGGGATAACAGTAGTTTAAAAGGATTTGGGTGTGCTCATCTATAATAGACTAAGTAGCAGTACACAATGTCAAAATGCAGCAACAAAAGCAAATAAGGTGTTAGCATGCATAAAACAGGGAATGGAGACAAGGGATGAGAGTCTAATCCTCTCACTGTATAAATCATTGGTGCAGCCAAACCTAGAATATTGTGTACAGTTCTGGGCACCACACTATAAAAAAGATATCTTGGAACTCGAAAGGGTTCAGAGGCTAGCCACCAAACTGGTTAAGGGGGTAGGAGGCACTGAATTATGAGGAAAGACTTACAAGGTTAGATATGTTTACACTGGAAAAGAGGCGGCTGAGAGGGGACATTATTAATATCTATAAATACATTAAGGGACAATATAAGGACTTATCAGACAATCTGTTTATCAAAAAAATGCTACACAGGACACAAGGACACCCACTGAGGTTAGAAGAAAAATAATTTCATACACAACGGAGGAAAGGGTTCTTCACAGTAAGAGCAGTAAGGATTTGGAATACTCTACCAGAGGAGGTAGTAATGGTGGACTCACTAAATAAGTTTAAAACTGGTTTAGATACATTCCTAACTGATAGAAATATCCAAGGTTGCAGCATCTAACTTATATAATACAGGTTGAACTCGATGGACATTTTGGCCCTCATTCCGAGTTGTTCGCTCGCTAGCCGCTTTTCGCAGCAGTACACACGCTAAGCCGCCGCCCTCTGGGAGTGTATCTTAGCTTAGCAGAATTGCGAACTAAAGATTCGCAATATTGCGAAAAGATTTTTCTGTGCAGTTTCTGAGTAGCTCGAGACTTACTCTTCCAGTGCGATCAGTTCAGTGCTTGTCGTTCCTGGTTTGACGTCACAAACACACCCAGCGTTCGCCCAGACACTCCCCCGTTTCTTCAGCCACTCCCGCGTTTTTCCCAGAAACGGCAGCGTTTTTTCACACACTCCCATAAAACGGCCAGTTTCCGCCCAGAAACACCCACTTCCTGTCAATCACACTCCGATCACCAGAACGAAGAAAAAACCTTGTAATGCCGTGAGTAAAATACCAAACTTCTTAGCAAATTTACTTGGCGCAGTCGCAGTGCGAACATTGCGCATGCGCAGTTAGTGGAAAATCGCTGCGATGCGAAGAAAATTACCGAGCGAACAACTCGGAATGAGGGCCTTTGTCTTTTTTCAACCTCACCAACTATGTAACTATGTAGAGCATTAACTAGAGCAGTACTGTGGGACAAATAAGATATCAGCCTTCATGCACTGATTGCAGTACTGCCTACAAGTAGAAGATGTGGGAGCCAGCAGTTGAGCCAGCTGTAGGAGGACTTTGCTCACCCGGTGAACCCCTAGAGGATCAACTAAGCGGCACCGACAGTACAGAGTTTGAAACAGAATTGCCACACCCCGGATTGTGAAAAGGCCAGCTGCAGTAGTGAATAAAGTCCCAGTAAAGTACAGTTATATTCTGCTTTTTTTTTGGTAAGCAGTACACTCAAACACTCATGTTTGATAAATAAATATACTAGAAATGTGCGGTTCGGTTTTCCTGAAATGCGAACACACCCAAACGCAATCAAATCGAGTCCCAGTTTGGAATCACTTTGGGGCTCTGAGTGGAATTGAATCCCAGAACCCGGATGTAAAACTGCACTTGGGTTTTGAATTGCATGTGAATAGGTCCAAATTACAGATATAGCCATGCTCATCTTACTCAGGAGCGGTTCTCGGTGCGGGCAAGCAGTGCCTGCGCCCGGTGCGCTGCGGCCTTGGGGCATGGCCGCAGTCACCCCGCAGGCACCACCGCCTACCCGCACCCTGCTCCCTGGCTCCCGCCTACCCGCACCCCGCTCCCTACCCGCACAGCGCTCCCATGGGCTGTGTGGGCGTCCGCTGCAGCCGGCTCCGGTGACAGACACTAGAGGTCATTATTGACGGAGCAGCAGCAGCAGCGGTCGGGAAGCAGGAGCGGGGCAGTGGTAAGTATTGTTTTTTTTATTTTTGTGTGTGTTTGAAAGTGACAGGGGGTGCAACTACTGGGGGCACAGCAACAGGGGGCACAGCAGCAGAGGGCACAACTACTGTGGGCACAGCGACAGGGGACACAACTACTGGGGGCAAAGCATCAGGGGGCACAACTACTGGGGCAAATCTACTAGGGGCAAAGCAACAGGGGGCACAGCAACAGGGCACAACTACTGGGGGCAATGCAACAGGGGGCAAATCTACTGGGGGCATAGCTACATGGGGCACAGCTACAGGGGGCACAGCTACTAGGGGCACAGCTACAGGGGGCAAATCTACTGGGGGCAAATCAACTGGGGGGCACAACTACTTGGGGCATAACTGTGGGCACGCCCCTCCCATATGAAGCCACGCCCCTATTTTTGACGCACGCCTCCGGCGCGCACTAACTGCATTCCCGGAAGCGGGCGCCAGTGGAAACTTTCGCATTGGGCGCCACAAGGTATAGAACCGGCCCTGATCTTACTGCGATGTGGCATGCTGCATGGATTGGCAGGCTGCAACTATTCGCAGCCGATGTTCGCTTCAAATGGAGCTATCGCCGGCTGCAAATAATCTCGGCCTGGCATGCCATGCAGTAAGTCGTTTTGCAGCATGTTGCATCGCAGTAAGATGAGCATGGCTACATCTGTATATGATTTTAGCTGTTTTATCGATATATTTTATCTTTTTTTATCTTATCTTTTAATTAATTTTTATCGATTTTCAATTTGTTTATGTTTTGTACAGTATAGTAGTTATTAAAGCCTTGTACAGTACTGTACAATTATATTTTTAGTTTATTTATAAGCACATTACAATACATACATATGTTCCGTAGTTGATAAATGGTGCCAATACCAATTTTGGGTGTGTTTTAACATTTTTATTGCATTTACAGAAACAAATTAATTTGATTTCAATTCATCCTTGTGGGAAATAGACGTTTGAGCTGTTTCGGTGAGAGAGAGAGAGGGGTAAATTTACTAAGGTGAGAGTTTTTTTTAGAGCTGATGATGTTGCCCATAGCAACCAGATTATATCTATTATCTTGTAGAAGCAGCTAGATAAATGTTATGCAGAATCAGATTGGTTGCTATGAGCAACATCATCAGTTCTTAAAAACTCCCACCTTAGTAAATTTACCCCAAAGAGAGAGAGAGAGAGAGAGAGATTGGGGAACGGGGGAAACAGCGTTTCTCAACTCCCTTCCTCAAGAACCAATAAAAGTTTACTTTTTCTTTAATCATGCAGTGGTGTTTTGCTTAACCAGTTATTTATCCCACCTGTTTCCTTAGACAGTAATCCTGAAATCATGGCCTATTGAGGGTGCTTGAGGTTTAAAGACGACTGGTCTAAAAACCATTAACTCCTGGCAGACACAAGAGGACAGCACACAGCATTTGGCTAAAGACAAATCTGTATTAATACAAATCAACAATCAAAAGAACATCAAACTGTCCTGCCGACATGTCATTCTCTCTAGATGCCATTGTGTGCCCTGCATGTAACTTCAGCGGGGTGACTAGATTGCTTAGATTTTAAGCACGGATCTCTCGTGTGTATGCCCCCCCCCCAGCGATAGCGATGCGCGGCACACTTTGCTCAGCACACATCTCTGCCAGTGTGTACTGGCCTTTCTTTCCCCTGGAACAGGCATCTATTCTTTCTTTTATTAATAATGCCTGGAAAATGTAAACAACAGGTACCTGACACACGTCACAGATATGCTCTAAAACAGAGGTTCTCAAACTCGGTCCTCAGGACCCCACACAGTGCATGTTTTGCAGGTAACCCAGCAGGTGCACAGGTGTATTAATTACTCACTGACACATTGTAAAAGGTCCACAGGTGGAGCTAATTATTTCACTTGTGATTCTGTGAGGAGACCTGGAAAACATGCACTGTGTGGGGTCCTGAGGACCGAGTTTGAGAACCTATGCTCTAAAACATTTACTGTAAACAGAGATCCGTGAGATGCTGCATGTAGGTATTTGGTGCTAACTTCTATTTAAATAACCCTGCATTATCATTATCTGTAAACCACACCTACCACCATTTATATTGAAAGGCCACTTACTATAATTAGAAAGTTTGTTCATTGCTACAAGCCATACTTGCCTACCTGACCCTCCCCATGAGGGAGAAAATGCTCTGTTCCTGGACTTTCCTGGTAATGTATGATTGCCATCACCTGTGGTGAAACACCTTTCTTATCAATTACCTAGCTCACCACAGGTGATGGCAATCATACATTACCAGGAAAGTCCAGGAACAGAGCATTTTCTCCCTCATGGAGAGGGTCAGGTAGGCAAGTATGCTACAGGCAGGTCCCTTGCTCTGCAATGTGAATCTGGCCACCCATAGGCAAATGCAGAGGAGGGTGGGTTCCAGGCCCCCTCCCCTTGGCAAGTGGCTCAAATTATGACAATAGCAATAGTATGTAATATTATTTATTTATTTTTTGAAGCCCGAGGTGCGTGGCTTCATCACCCAGTGGTCTGTGCAAAAAACCGTGCTGGGGGCGTAAGTACTTGGACCCTCTCCAAACGGAGAAGGGCCCCATTACTCCCCAGACCCTCAGAGCCAGAAGGCCTAATGAGTGACAATGGGTCTGTGGGTCCCTCCTTGCCAAAGCGCAGAGGGACCCTCGAGTTTCCCCAGGGTTGGCCGAAGCTTCCCCCTGGGAACGAAAACATTCTCCATCCCTCCCCAAAAGGAGAGGGCTTCGACAACTAGGGGAGAGGGTGGCCCATAAGGATCTCACCTAAACCCCAACAAAACTGTGACAAACACACAAAAAACACAAAAAAGTGCAGTGTGGTGCAAAACAGCGCAACACACGTGAATTAATGAATTAATGAATAAATAAATAAATAAATAAATAAGCCCCAGCCCGAAGGTGGGGAGAAAAGTAAAAATTATCCTTGCCCTAGCCAAAAGGCCAGGGCAAAGGAAAGTGGGTGCAGACAGGAAGGATGAGGTGCTCAGTGCAAAAATGCCATACTACTGCATGGTGTGGCAGATCATCAGTGCATTTTCAGGCACCCCTGGCTCTTCCAGCACCAGGGGCACATAGCACCTCAGGCTTCAGGCTGCTCCCGACCTCCAGCCAGACCAAGCCTCATACCCACTCCATGCCAGGGTAAAGGACCAACCCTCAGTACAAGAGTAGATACTAGACCAGGCCGTTCTCCACTCCATGGAAGGGGCGCAATCCCCTCAGAAGGACGGTGGATACTAAGCCAAGTTTTTATCCACTCTCGAACAGGGCCAGTGCCCCCTGCCAGCCTGGTACTCCACAAGGTGTTTCTCCATTCCGCACTAGGAACCTCTCACACTCCCAGTGTAAGAACAGGTAGTCCACCAAATGTTTCCCTCCAGCAGGTACAACACTTGATCTTAGACAAAAGGCCGAGAAGCGATATATGATTACTAGAGCTGTCGCCACGTCATGCAGTGTAAGAGACAGAGCAGAGCTGCTGCATATGCCCAGTGGTAGCAGCTTCTTCTACCAAGTTTGCTGTGGAGTGTGGATCTGAGTTCTCAATCAGTGCACTAGACCAGAGACTAGTTACCAGTCACCCTGTAGAAGTCAGTACTGCAGGCACACCAGTCTCTGGGTGTGCTCCAGGTGAGTGACACCTCTGCTGCTCCCCTAGGCTCCCACACTTGCTCCAATGTTCCGCAGAGTGGGAGATTGTAGACTGCATTTGGAAAACTTTCCTCTAGAAATTCTGCGTTTGCCACTGCCACCTTCGCCTATATTAAATCTAAGTGGCACTGGATTAAACAATGCATTATGGGTAGTCATGTGATGTCAAGATATTAAGCTAACAATTTATATCGCTTGTATACTTATTAGAGATGTGCGGCGGGCACTTTTCGTGTTTTGTGTTATGGTTTTGGTTCTGGTTCCATGCTCGTGTTTTGGATCTGGATTGGTTTTTCCAAAACCACCCTTTCTTGTTTTGGTTTTGGATCTGGATGATTTTTTTTTTTAAACATAAAAACTGCTAAAATCACAGAATTTGGGGGTAATTTTGATGCTATGGTATTATCAACCTCAATAACATTAATTTCCACTAATTTCCAGTCTATTCTGAACACCTCACACCTCACAATATTGTTCTTAGGCCAAAAGGTTGCACCGAGGTGGCTGTATGACTAAGCTAAGCGACACAAGTGTGCGGCACAGACATCTGGCCCATCTAGGAGTGGCACTGCAGTGTCAGACATGATGGCAGATTTAAAAAATAGGCCCCAAACAGCACATGATGGAAAGAAGAAAAAAAGGTGCAATAAGGATGGCTAAGCTAAGCAACACAAGTGTGCGGCACAAACACCTGGCCCATCTAGGAGTAGTACTGCAGTGGCAGACAGGATGGCACTTAAAAAAAATAGACCCAAACAGCACATCATGCAAAGAAGTAAAAGAGGTGCAATGAGGCAGCTGTATGACTAAGCTAAGCGACACAAGTGTGCGGCACAAACACCTGGCCCATCTAGGAGTGGCACTGTGACTGCAGTGGCAGACAGGATGGCACTTAAAAAAAATAGTCCCCAAACAGCACATCATGCAAAGAAGTAAAAGAGGTGACATGAGGTAGCTGTATGGCTAAGCTAAGCAACACAATTGTGCGGCACAAACACCTGGCCCATCTAGGAGTGGCACTGCAGTGGCAGACAGGATGGCACTTAAAAAAAATAGTCCCCAAACAGCACATCATGCAAAGAAGTAAAAGAGGTGCAATGAGGTAGCTGTATGACTCAGCTAAGTGACACAACTGTGCGGCACAAACACCTGGTCCATCTAGGAGTGGCACTGCAGTGATAGACAAGATGGCACTTTAAAAAAATTAGGCCCCAAACAGCACATCAAGCAAAGCAGTAAAAGAGGTGCAATGAGGTAGCACTAAGTGACACAAGTGTGTGGCACAAACACCTGGCCCATCTAGGGTTGGCACTGCAGTCCCACTGCACTAATAGTGGATACCGGATGCACGTCTGACACCAACATAGCTGTCAAGGTCTCAGTTATCCGCTTTGCAGCAGGATGACTGCTGTCATATTTCATCTTCCTCGCAAAGGACTGTTAGACAGTCATTTGCTTAGTTGAAGTAGTACAAGTGGTCTTCTGACTTCCCCTCTGGGATGACGATCGACTCCCAGCAGCAACAACAGTAGTGGCAGCAGCAGCAGTAGGAGGAAGTGGTTCTTGATCTTTCCCTATTTTATCCTCCAAATTTTTGTTCTCCGTTATTTTTCTGGAGTTATATAACAAAATGCAGCAAAGGAGAGCATACCTCTACACCTCACAGGGCAAACCCTGTAAAAATTATTTGGATGAAATATTAATAACCCCTTTATTTGGAGTAAATAATATACAGCACAGGAGAGCACCACTGAACTTATATGGCAGCACCACTGGACTGGACTTACACGGCAGTACCACTGGACATATACGGCAGTATCACTGGAATTATATGGCAGTACCACTGTACATATACGGCAGTATCACTGGATTTATATGGCAGTACAACTGGACATATATGGCAGTATCACTGGACTGTATTTATACACCAGTACCACTGGATTTATACAGCAGTACCACTGAATTTATACGGCAGTACCACTGGACATATATGGCAGTATCACTGGAATTATATGGCAGTACCACTGGACATATACGGTAGTATCACTGGACTGCACTTATACGGCAGTAACACTGGACATATACTGCAGTATCACTGGATTTATACGGCAGTATCACTGGACTTATACGGCAGTATCACTCGACTGGATTTATACGGCAGTACCACTGGACATATACGGCAGTACCACTGGACATATACAGCAGTATCACTGAACTTATATGGCAGTATCACTGGACTGGATTTATACGGCAGTACCACTGGATTTATACAGCAGTACCACTGGATTTATACGGCAGTACCACTGGACATATATGGCAGTATCACTGGAATTATCTGTCAGTACCACTGGACATATACGGCAGTATCACTGGAATGGACTTATACGGCAGTACCACTGGACATATACGGCAGTATCACTGGATTTATACGGCAGGACCACTGGACATATACAGCAGTATCACTGGACTTATACGGCAGTATCACTGGACTGGATTTGTACGCCAGTACCACTGGATTTATTCAGCAGTACCACTGGACTTATATGGCAGTACCACTGGACATAAATGGCAGTATCCCTGGAATTATATGGCAGTACCACTGCACATATACAGCAGTATCACTGGACTGGACATATATGACAGTACCATTGGACATATACGCAAGGACCACTGGACATATATGGCAGTATCACTGGACTTATACGGCAGTATCACTGGACTTATACAGCATTATCACTGGACTGGATTTATACACCAGTACCACTGAATTTAAACAGCAGTATCACTGTATTTATATGGTAGTAGCACTGGACATATATGGCAGTATCACTGGACTGGACTTATACGGCAGTACCACTGGACATATACGGCAGTATCACTGGATTAATATGGCAGTACCACTGGACATATACAGCAGTATCACTGAACATATACAGCAGTATCACTGGACTGGATTTATATGCCAGTACCACTGGATTTATTCAGCAGTACCACTGTACTTATATGGCAGTACCACTGGACATAAATGGCAGTATCCCTGGAATTATATGGCAGTACCACTGGACATATACAGCAGTATCACTGCACTGGACTTATACAGCAGTACCACTAAACATATATACGGTAGTATCACTGGATTTATACGGCAGTATCACTGGACTTATACGGCAGTAACACTGGACTGGATTTATACGGCAGTATTACTGGACATATACGGCAGTACCACTTGACATATACGGCAGTATCACTTGACATATACGGCAGTATCACTGGAATTATATGGCAGTACCACTAGACATATACGGCAGTATCACTGGACTGGACTTTTACGGCAGTACCACTGGACATATACGGCAGTATCACTAGATTTATATGGCAGTACCACTGGACATATACGGCAGTATCACTGGACTTATATGGCAGTATCAATGGACTGGATTTATATGGCAGTACCACTGGATTTATACAGCAGTACCACTAGACCTATACAGCAGTACCACTGGACATATATACGGCAGTACCACTGGACATATACGGCAGTACCAGTGGACATATACGGCAGTATCACTGCACTTATACGGCAGTATCACTGGACTTATATGGCAGTATCCCTGGACTGGATTTATATACCAGTACCACTGGATTTATATGGCAGTATCACTGGATTTAGACGGCAGTATTCTTGGAATTATATGGCAGTACCACTGGAGTTATATGGCAGTATCACTGGACTGGACTTATATGGCAGTACCACTGGACATATACGCAAGTACCACTGGACAAATACAGCAGTATCACTGGACTTATATGGCAGTATCACTCGACTGGATTTTTACGCCAGTACCACTGGATTTATACGGCAGTACCATTGGATTTATATGGCAGTACCACTGGACATATACGGCAGTATCACTGGAACTATATGTCAGGAGCACTGGACATATACGGCAGTATCACTGGACTGGACTTATACGGCAGTACCACTGGACATATACGGCAGTATCACTGTATTTATACGGCAGTACCACTGGACATATACGGCAGTACCACTGGACTTACATGGCAGTACCACTGGACATAAAAGTCAGTATCACTGGATTTATATGGCAGTATCACTGGACTTATATGTCAGTATCACTGGACTGGATTTATACGGCAGTACCACTGGACATATACGGCAGTAGCACTGAACATATACGGCAGTATCACTGGATTTAATCGGCAGTACCACTGGACATATATGGCAGTATCACTGGACTTATACGGCTGTATCACTGGACTTGATTTATACGCCAGTACCACTGGATTTATACGGCAATACCACTGGACCTATACAGCAGTACCACTGGACATATACGGCAGTATCACTGGACTTATATGGCAGTACCACTGGACATATATGGCAGTATCACTGGATTTATACGGCAGTACCACTGGACTTATACGGCAATATCACTGGACTGGAATATACGCCAGTACCACTGGATATATACTTCAGTATCACTGGACTTATACAGCAGTATCACTGGACTTATACGGCAGTATCCCTGGACTGGATTTATACGCCAGTACCACTGAATTTATACCGCGGTATCACTGGATTTATATGGCAGTACCACTGGATATATACAGCAGTATCACTGGATTTATATGGCAGTATCACTGGACTTATACGGCAGAATCACTGGACTGAACTTATACGGCAGTACCACTGGATATATACGGCAGTATCACTGGATTTATACGGCAGTATCACTGGACTGGATTTATACGGCAGTGCCACTGGATATATACGGCAGTATCACTGGATTTATACGGTAGTATCACTGGACTGCACTTATACGGCAGTAACACCGGACATATACTGCAGTATCACTGGATTTATACGGCAGTATCACTGGACTTATACGGCAGTATCACTCGACTGGATTTATACGGCAGTACCACTGGACATATACGGCAGTACCACTGGACATATACAGCAGTATCACTGAACTTATATGGCAGTATCACTGGACTGGATTTATACGGCAGTACCACTGGATTTATACAGCAGTACCACTGAATTTATATGGCAGTACCACTGGACATATATGGCAGTATCACTGGAATTATCTGTCAGTACCACTGGACATATACGGCAGTATCACTGGAATGGACTTATACGGCAGTACCACTGGACATATACGGCAGTATCACTGGATTTATACGGCAGGACCACTGGACATATACAGCAGTATCACTGGACTTATACGGCAGTATCACTGGACTGGATTTGTACGCCAGTACCACTGGATTTATTCAGCAGTACCACTGGACTTATATGGCAGTACCACTGGACATAAATGGCAGTATCCCTGGAATTATATGGCAGTACCACTGCACATATACAGCAGTATCACTGGACTGGACATATATGACAGTACCATTGGACATATACGCAAGGACCACTGGACATATATGGCAGTATCACTGGACTTATACGGCAGTATCACTGGACTTATACAGCATTATCACTGGACTGGATTTATACACCAGTACCACTGAATTTAAACAGCAGTATCACTGTATTTATATGGTAGTAGCACTGGACATATATGGCAGTATCACTGGACTGGACTTATACGGCAGTACCACTGGACATATACGGCAGTATCACTGGATTAATATGGCAGTACCACTGGACATATACAGCAGTATCACTGAACATATACAGCAGTATCACTGGACTGGGTTTATATGCCAGTACCACTGGATTTATTCAGCAGTACCACTGGACTTATATGGCAGTACCACTGGACATAAATGGCAGTATCCCTGGAATTATATGGCAGTACCACTGGACATATACAGCAGTATCACTGCACTGGACTTATACAGCAGTACCACTAAACATATATACGGTAGTATCACTGGATTTATACGGCAGTATCACTGGACTTATACGGCAGTAACACTGGACTGGATTTATACGGCAGTATTACTGGACATATACGGCAGTACCACTTGACATATACGGCAGTATCACTTGACATATACGGCAGTATCACTGGAATTATATGGCAGTACCACTAGACATATACGGCAGTATCACTGGACTGGACTTTTACGGCAGTACCACTGGACATATACGGCAGTATCACTAGATTTATATGGCAGTACCACTGGACATATACGGCAGTATCACTGGACTTATATGGCAGTATCAATGGACTGGATTTATATGGCAGTACCTCTGGATTTATACAGCAGTACCACTAGACCTATACAGCAGTACCACTGGACATATATACGGCAGTACCACTGGACATATACGGCAGTACCAGTGGACATATACGGCAGTATCACTGCACTTATACGGCAGTATCACTGGACTTATATGGCAGTATCCCTGGACTGGATTTATATACCAGTACCACTGGATTTATATGGCAGTATCACTGGATTTAGACGGCAGTATTCTTGGAATTATATGGCAGTACCACTGGAGTTATATGGCAGTATCACTGGACTGGACTTATATGGCAGTACCACTGGACATATACGCAAGTACCACTGGACAAATACAGCAGTATCACTGGACTTATATGGCAGTATCACTCGACTGGATTTTTACGCCAGTACCACTGGATTTATACGGCAGTACCATTGGATTTATATGGCAGTACCACTGGACATATACGGCAGTATCACTGGAATTATATGTCAGGAGCACTGGACATATACGGCAGTATCACTGGACTGGACTTATACGGCAGTACCACTGGACATATACGGCAGTATCACTGTATTTATACGGCAGTACCACTGGACATATACGGCAGTACCACTGGACTTACATGGCAGTACCACTGGACATAAAAGTCAGTATCACTGGATTTATATGGCAGTATCACTGGACTTATATGTCAGTATCACTGGACTGGATTTATACGGCAGTACCACTGGACATATACGGCAGTAGCACTGAACATATACGGCAGTATCACTGGATTTAATCGGCAGTACCACTGGACATATATGGCAGTATCACTGGACTTATACGGCTGTATCACTGGACTTGATTTATACGCCAGTACCACTGGATTTATACGGCAATACCACTGGACCTATACAGCAGTACCACTGGACATATACGGCAGTATCACTGGACTTATATGGCAGTACCACTGGACATATATGGCAGTATCACTGGATTTATACGGCAGTACCACTGGACTTATACGGCAATATCACTGGACTGGAATATACGCCAGTACCACTGGATATATACTTCAGTATCACTGGACTTATACAGCAGTATCACTGGACTTATACGGCAGTATCCCTGGACTGGATTTATACGCCAGTACCACTGAATTTATACCGCGGTATCACTGGATTTATATGGCAATACCACTGGATATATACAGCAGTATCACTGGATTTATATGGCAGTATCACTGGACTTATACGGCAGAATCACTGGACTGAACTTATACGGCAGTACCACTGGATATATACGGCAGTATCACTGGATTTATACGGCAGTATCACTGGACTGGATTTATACGGCAGTGCCACTGGACATATACAGCAGTACCACTGGACATATACGGCAGTTTCACTGGACTTATATGCCAGTTTTTCTTGACTGGATTTATACACCAGTACCACTGGATTCATACGGCAGTACCACCAGACTTATATGGCAGTACCACTGGACATATATGGCAGTATCACTGGAATTATATGGCAGTACCACTGGACATATACGGCAGTATCACTGGACTTATATGGCAGTATCACTGGACTGGACTTATATGGTAGTACCACTGGACATATACTTCAGTATCACTGGACTTATACAGCAGTATCACTGGACTTATATGGCAGTATCCCTGGACTGGATTTATACGCCAGTACCACTGAATTTATACGGCAGTATCACTGGATTTATATGGCAGTACCACTGAACATATACAGCATTATCACTGGAATTATATAGCAGTATCACTGGAATTATATGGCAGTACCACTGGACATATACGGCAGTATCACTGGATTTATACGGCAGTATCATTGGACTTATATGGCAGTATCACTGGACTGGACTTATACGGCAGTACCACTGGATATATACAGCAGTATCACTGGATTTATATGGCAGTATCACTGGACTTATAAGGCAGTATCACTGGATTGGATTTATACGGCAGTACCACTGGATTTATACGGCAGTATCACTGGACTTATACAGCAGTATCACTGGACATATACGGCAGTATCACTGGACATATACGGCGGTATCTATGGACATTTACTGCAGTATCACTGGACTTATACAGCAGCACAGGGACACCACCACTGGACTGATGCAGGACAACACAGCACCACTGCAATGGACTGGACTTATACAGCAGCACTGGACATATGGCAGCAGAGGACACCACCACTGTGACTGGACTGGTGCAGCACAAGACACCACCACTGGACTGATGCAGCACAAGACACCACCACTGGACTGATGCAGCACAACACAGCACCACTGGACTGGACTTATACAGCAGCACTGGACATATGGCAGCAGAGGACACCACCACTGTGACTGGACTAATGCAGCATAAGACACCACCACTGGACTGATGCAGCACAACACAGCACCACTGGACTAAACTTACACAACAGCACTGGACATATGGCAGCAGAGGACAAAACTACTGTGACTGAACTGATGCAGCACAAGACACTACCACTGTACTGATGCAGGACAACACAGCACCACTGCACTGGACTTATACAGCACCACTGGACATATGGCAGCAGAGGACACCACCACTGTGACTGGACTGATGCAGCATAAGACACTACACTGGACTTATCAGCACAAGACAACACTGGTATCGCCACCCCACTTTCCATCCCGCACAGACACTGAGGACGGAGACACGTCCTCTCGCTACACTCTCCAATGCCGAACTGAAAATGGCGTCGACACGCGGCTCCTTATATGGAATCCAAAACCCGTGAGAATCCGACAGCGGGATGATGAAGTTTTGCCTCCTTGTGGTTTCCGAGTCAGGAGGGAAAACCCGAGCCGGACTCGGGTAGTGAAGTTCGGGGGGGTTCGGTTCTCATGGAACCGAACCCGCTCATCTCTAATTCCTATTAATTGTTTATTAAGTGCTCTGCTACACAATGCAATTCTTAATGCCACTATTATGATAATCACCTTAAATCCTGCTAAAGTGTATTAATCGCTTAATTAACTTCAGATGATTATCCTGCATAGAGTTTCATGAAGTTAGCCATTAATCGATCAATCAGGAGATTTTAAGCCAGGACAGGAGATGGTCACTGGAATACAGAACAAAGGAAGTATTAAGCATATATGAAAACCGTCCATTGAGCCCTAGCTTTATCTAGGTTAATATCACTATGTCAAACTACAGGACTTTTTTCAGACTACACCACTCTGTGGAATGACTCAATAAGATTATCCTCTAGTCTCCAAACCTTCAAGCGTTCCTTGAAAACTCACCTCTTCAGACAAGCTTATCAGATTCCAGTCCGCCCCTATAACCTTCGTAAACTATCCTACCCAATTACATCCCATCAGATGCGTCGGAATGGGGGGGCAAGTGGGCAGCTGAGAGGCACTGCGGCCAATGTGCAGGAGGAGCGATAAGCGGTCAGTTGAAAGACTGCACATCACAACCTCCGTGCAATGCAGGGACCAAGGCTGAGCTGCGGCAGCAATATATGGCTGTACAGCCCCTCCATCCTGCTCCCCTGCATCAGAGCACTGCCACAAATCATGGCCGTTTAGGGTGTGTGGCCTAATGCTGGGAAGCCCCACCCCCATGAGAGACCTGTAGCTGTGCTGTTCAGGTAGTGTCTCTCTCTCCCTGGCACTGCGTCTTTCCCTCTTTCTCCCTGACACCCTATCTCTCTCTATGTATCTCCGTCTTTCTTTTCCTGACACTCGCTCCCCTCTCTGTCTTTCTTCTCTTTCCCCACATCCTCTGACAGGGTTGGGATTCATTTGCCAGAATAACGACCGCGGCACCCCGATAGTTAGAATCCCGACCCTATCCACAGCCTAAACATACCCCCCCTCCGCAGCCTTCAAGCAGCCTGTTAATACCCAGTTTTGTGTTTAGCACTGTTGTTCCAATTGTAAAGCGCAATGGATTACGCTGCGCTATATAAGAAACTATTAATAAATAATAATCATTACTGTAGACGCGTTTGCTGCTGAGACTACATGTTTTGTCTTAATAAAAGTCACATTTAAAATGCATTTTATTTACATTTATTATTTGATGGATATATGCTCAAAATAGTATTCCCTTAAAAATGAATGAAATGTTATTAAAATTATTGAGCTTAGTGACTGACTTATGTAAATTAGAAACCTTTTACCTAGAAAAATATGTGCAGTTGTAGGACCCTGAAGGCATTTACATTTTTATATTAATGACTTGCTATTTAAATAATGATGGAATAAAAATGTTTTGATTTTTTTTTTGTCACAAAAAAACCCCCTGACATTGACATTTGAAACAAGAACAAAACTTTGTAGATTTAATGTTAATACAATTCTTAACATAAAAAATAAAGCGCAAGCAAAATAATATTTATATACGGGAAATGTGTATCACTTATATTTTGCAGTATCTGGTACAATTGCCATTCAGGATTCTTTTTAATTGGTTTCTATTTCCAGATAGCAATAATATTTTCTGTACTATGACATCTATTTCTTGTTTATTCATTGCATAAGTACTGGTCTAACTCTATCAGTGTTATGCTTGCATGTCCGTTGTTTAATGTCTCTGCTTTACGGAATTGATCCTGGTATGCCTTATCACATACTGTACAGCATGTAGAGGGCTGAATGATCAATTACCTGATGCTCGCAGCTAAAAGACAAATCAAATAGCCTTCTACACAGGTCCTCATCATACTGTATAAAATAAATCCTTGTCACTTATACCTCTTTCACAAATGCAGCAAAAACTCAGATTTTTGCACGTGAATGCGTTATTGACCCAGGTTTCTGGTATGTGTGAAAGTAAACTAGCTGCTCTTTACCAGGGTGGAGTGATAGACCCGGCAATTTCCCAGGTCACATACACAAAAGGGCTATTAGAGACTAGAGCCTTAGAGATGTGCAGAGCACAAATGGGAAGTACCCCCAAGTAACTAATCAAACGTGTTCTTTAATTGTCTAACTTCAAATGTATCAGTTACTATGGTTACCATGTTTTAATGTACATGTACTTTCATGCCTTCAGCATCATTTTATGTCTTTTGTATGCACTTATTCTGTGTTAGTTCTACCTAGTGGTCAGCCTGATATCAGCTTGATCTGAACCTCACAGGCTGCCATAGTAGCTTTCTAATGCAATCTATGTAGATGATAGTGAAGGTCTTCTGTTTTAGAATCCTTATGGTCACTTCCAGAGGTGCTACTATATCCCTTCCCTTTGTAACACCATTGATGGCAAGAATGCTTACTTACAATTGCCACCATTTGATCTGCTGACTGTTCAGAATTTAGTTATGTTTGCATGCTAATAGTCAGTACATTATTACAGCATGCAGTTTCTATTGAATGTATTTCATGTTGCTTGCATACATTAACATAGCTCATATTGTACGTATTGTATTTTTATGTTTGCATTACATTAAGTGTATATTGTAACTCCATTCTATTATTTGTTTATATTATAGTTTTACAATTAATTCATCAATTTTATTACTACAATAAACACCATTCTAGAGATTGTCACATCTAGATTGGATTTATTGAAAAGTAGGCGTGGTTATGCTGTCTGTCAAGTTATACTGCCGCAGGGAAGTTTATAGAGAGGACATAACATGTACATAGCGAATCTCACCAAAAATCGCCATTCACATGCCCACAAAGCAGGATCACTCATATGCAACTGTGCAGACTTGCGTTATTCTAGCATGTGTGTCCACCTGGAGAGGCCGGATGTGGGAGGGGAGATGTGATCTAATGTAGGAACATAGTAAGGGTGTGTTTGCACAATTGCACATGCAGACCAGCACAGAAGCACACATATTAACCTGGGAAAGCCGTATTCATTGTTAAGCGTTAAGCAGTGGCTGATCAAATACGGGTAACGGTCTCCAGCTCTAGCAAGCCACTTGTGATTGTCTGATTGCAAATCCACCGCTTGAGCTGACATATATTATGCACAAGGGGCTTAAAGTGGTCCTGAGAGGTGAGGGAACTCATTAACCATCCACCTACCCCCTCCCCCTCACATAAAGCGGAGCTAGGGCCAGTGCTAGTGTTTATGGCACCCCCCTGCAAACTATAAATTAGTGCCCTACTTCCCATACTTTTTAAAGGGACATTGATCTCACAAAGAAGCAGAGTGGTCACACAATAGTACCCCCTAATTCAAATTACACCACACAGTAGCACAATTGTATACACATTACACTACATGTAGTGCCCCTGATTCATATTACACCACATAGTAATGTCCCTTATTATGGTTACATCATGCATTAGTGCCCTTTATTCATGTTGCGCTACACAATGGTACCCTTTATATATTTTATGACACACAGTAGTGCCCCTTATATACAATGCCCACAGTAATAGGGTGCCCCTTACACATAATGCCCACAATAGTTGTGCCCTTTACACATAATGACCACAGTAGTGCTGCTTATACAAATAATGCCCACAGTAGTGCCCCTTATACACATCTCTGCCGCTGTCACTACAGCAGCTCACCGCCTATGTCTCTTCAGCAGCTCCATGCCCTGTATCCCTCCAACAGCTTCCCCACTTCTATTGTCCCACCAGCCCCCTCTCAACTTGTCTTCAAGATGCACAGAGCCTGCTCCACTTCATGGCTCTTCTTCACTTCAGCAGCGGTGATAGCATGACATCACATACGCCGTGCCAGAAAAGGAAGCCACTATGCCCTTGAGGAAGTTATGAATGCTGTCCAACAGACACGGCGTGTGTGAGTACAAGGAGGGGTGGGCTGTAAATGAAGGAGGACCATGGAGCCACCAAGACCTGAGGAAGGAGGAGGTGTCTGCAGCTCATCAGTAACACTAGCGCCACCTGCATCATCTATTGACATAGGCGATGGGGCAGGTTTTTCTGTTGGAATTACCGTGCAGGGCAATGCAGGAGGTGGAACTAGTTCCCCCTACCATTACAGGTGGTGGAACTCAGTTCCACCTCGTTCCCCCCCCCCCCACACACACTTTAACCCCTGATTATGCAGTTGTGTGTTTCTACTATAATACAAAGGTTTTTGAAATGTTATTGATGCCCAATATCAAATGCAAATTTTGTAAGCAAAATAAATGGTTAAAAAAACCACATAGGCATACGTGTAGGGGACATATGAATGGCATAGACCAGTGCAAATGCTGCCAGTGCAGATCGGCTCAACATATAAGCAGATGTACTCTATTTGCACATACATTTTTATTTGCCATAAATTATGACTATTACATGAACAACTCTTCATCGTCCCATTGTTAGTAAATAACCCACAACTCCTGCAAAATTGCTGTATGCTTATTTTTAAACATAATTGAAAAAACCACGCCTGTCAGTTCTTTTTAAGAAGGAAAAAAAATCTCTGCTTCTTATTCATCCTCCTTGGTAATTACAGATGACTTATCTCATAATAACCCCGCAATGTACTGAATAGTAGTTCCAGAATTTCAGGTCCTGCTCCATGAAAGTATTTTGAACCCTGATGCCAATAAATAAGAAATTTTATTTGTTATATGTCATAAGCCATTCACCACAAGCATATTGAGCCCTTGATCTCGTTAAACAAGTTCCATTCTGGAGTTTTAAGGGGAACTCCAATATGATTTACATATCTTTGTTATTATTTTTTCTGCTGTCTTATGATGGAAGTAAAGAACTTTCTAATGCTGTCTTGACACATTTACTGGTTTCATATAGATTTTCTTTATCAAGTGAGCTTTGAAAGAAATGTCTCCTTTTTAACTTAACAACAGAATAAATCTTGGCAGATGGTCAGATAGCTGTCTGACCACATTGATGTTGATAAAGTCACTGGTCAGCAGCATTTTTGAAACAACTCTGTAAGTCAGTTATGGGATCTTTAAAGCACTCCTGTCCCGTGAATCCCATATCTCCTGTAAATTGTAAGCTCTGGAGAGCTTGGTCTGGCCTTCATTTCCAATTTATATTCCTGTATATTTATTGTTCTCCCTAATTAAATATTTTTTTTTCCCACTGTATAAATGAAGTATAAAAACTAGCAATATTAACCCTCAATAGGCCACTAAGCCAGAAGTGAACTATGATTGTATAAAGTATACCTCCCAGTGTCAGATATTCCATGGATGCCTCATCTGGTGGGTCCCTAACACTAAGGTTCAAGTCCAGGGCACTGGACCCCCCAGGCTAACACAAGTCAATTGCCCCAATGAATCACACAGGTGAGAGGTGAAAATGTTAAAAAAAAGTGTTACATTAGTAAGAAGCATCAGCTATTTGTTGATGAGGTCACCTTTTTCGTGGTTGGTGGGACCATATTTTTGGGCAAAATTATGTTATGCACCTAAAATGTACTCTATGTTACATTGCAGAGTTTATTAGAAAGGGGCTGATTTACTAAGACAAGCCCTGTTCCAATAGCTTGAAATGACAAAACTCACAAAGCAGAAAAAAACATAACTTTAAAAATTGAAACTAACAATCACAGATGGAAAGAAACTATTTTGCAACCAACTAGTATGACACCCAAGACACCTGTAACATTTCTTTGATGGCAACAAGAAGAAGAGGAAGTAACATGGATGGCTAGGATCAGCAATAATTCTTTTAGCTTTTAGTAGACACCTTCTAGTAAAAATATCTTTGGCAGAGACTGACCAATAATTCTCTCAGCCATTTTAAGCACCATAGCTAAGGATCGACGCTCAGAACACTTAGTATTCCCATACCCAGAGGCGTCACTTACTAGAAGTACACATGGGGCGGCACCGGGGGAGGGGCTTTGTGGTAAATGGGTGGGACTTCACATCCTGACCCCCGTTTTTTCTTCACCCCGGGGGGTTTGGTTGGTGGGGCTGCAGTGTCGGCTCCTACACAGTGTCAGGAGCCGAGTGCTGCACATAATGTAAGAGTGCAGCACTCGGCTCCTGTCATGAGCAGGAGCCGGCATTTTAATGTCACCCCTTGGCGGGAGACACCCGGGTGCGGGCCGCACCCTCCGCACCCCCCTTGTGACGCCACTGCCCATAACACACAGTTATGGAATAATATGTTAGGAAACTTTCAATTATGCAACAGTAAAATTTTTACAAGAATAGACCATTTTATGCGACCAGTCAGAAACAAACACTGGGCGTCTGCCAGAAAATAATCTTCCATCAGCCGCCAATCTCAGGGGGACCTCCCCGTCCTCCTGCACCCACAGCTTTATTCCAAATTGTCCTGGTCACTTCTGGCCACAGTGATCGGGCAGTTTGCGGCCAAGACCAGCCATCTTAGTACAGCCATGGCTCTGCCCCTGGAACTTCAGAGGCACTCCCCACTAACTAACCACAGATCTTCTGTGGATGTAGGCTTGCTCAAATCCTTCTGTCTCTTCATGCAATCCCAGACGGACTCGATAATGTTGAGATCATGGATCTGTGGCTGCCATATCATCACTTTCAGGTCTCTTAGTTCTTCTTTTCGCTGAAGATAGTTCTTAATGACAGTTCTTAATGGCTGTGTGTTTGTGGTCATTGTCCTCATTATTGTACCACTCTCCAGCTCTTCTGTTACAGGCAAATAGTTACAATTTTTACTCATCATTCCAGAGCACCTCCTGTAATTTATCTGTCTCCCAGTTCCTATGTTTTTGTGCAAAGCTGACTCGCTTGGTATTGTCCCCACTTTGAAGGTATGGCTTTTTGGCTGCAATTCTGCCATGAAGACCACTTCTGGCCAGACTTCTCTGAATAAAACTATTTTTTTAATTCCCCAAAATTGATGTGTTTTTTTTTAAATGTATCACATATTTTGGTAATAAAAAAAGTAAATTTTGGAGACAGTTTTTGAAAAAAATATTAGCCAGTTAAGTGATTAAGAAAAAAAGTAATTACTGGACCAGCAGAGATATGCGAAGACCACGGTAGTTCATCAGTAAAAGGAATTCCTAAAAATGTAAATCCGCTTTTTCAGCAGCCACTTACCAGATCAGCCCTTCGCTGCAGACCACCCTCTCCAGGATCTGGCATGTTTATAGGATGGAATTTATGTCGGGTATTATCCACAACACCTCTCTGTCTTTTTTAAAACATGGGACCCCTGGGTCTCATATTTTTGGGTTCAACCATTTATTTAATGGCTTGAGTGTGTGCTTCCTCCTCCTGCAGGTGACCACGCCGCATCCTAGGTTTCCAATCTCAATAAAGTCTGTACATCTTTAAATAATTTTGATGGGCCCACAATTAGGGCTCTTTGTTTCCTTTATACCATCCACAATTTTATTTGTTGTATCTAATGTCCACTGATAACTGGGTGTTCTATTTCTCTTCGCTTTTCCTGATGTTTATGTACTAATTGTACCACCTGATAAATAAAGTCTTTAAAAAAAAACCAAAAACATAAATCCGCTGATTATCAAATAATAGCCGATGAGCGGTATTCCTAGACCTCCTAAAAGCTATCACTACCTCCTTGGATTTGAAAATTGGACTCTGTAATTGTGATACCATCAGATATATAAAAAGAGTATAAAAAGATGTTATAAGGGGCTTAACCAGGGTGGGACTGGCCCACAGGTGTAACTGCCGGTGGTCCCCACTGTCCGGGGAGGGGGGAGGGGTGTTTGTGTTCCTTCTCCTCCTCTAAGGATCAGGTTCCAGACTGTGCACTTGAATTATACATTAATACATTATACATATCTTACCTTTATACTGCACAAGACTATAATGTATTCTCTACTGTGTATTGCCAATATTTATCTGGTACATTATCATACATGCACTAGCAGTATTTATATATTTATCAAGGGTCCAGCCCATGCACTCTCTAATGGTTAGGCAAACCAATGTAGCGGCTGCCCACACCCCCTCTGAAGACTGACCATACCTCTAAACATGGGCCAATACCTCTGCAGTCCCCAGTGGGCCCCTCACACCCCATTCCAACATGGGGCTTGACACACACCCTTGAGGAACTCCTATATTTAGTTCAAGTGCAGACGAGAGGGAGGCACCTATCGTGACTGACTGATGATTATCAGGCAAAAAATCCAGCAACCAGTTACATCTTGGCACATCTCTCGGAGCTTGGCAACTAGAACAGCCGGTACAGCAGTGTTGAAGGCAGAACTATAGTCCACAAACAACAATTTTACATACAGTATGACTCTCTATTCTCTAGATCAGTGGTTCTCAACCTCTGTCCTCAAGTACCCTCAACAGTTCATGTTTTCCAGGTCGCCTCACAGGATTGCAAGTGAAATAATTTGCTAGACCAGTGAGTCTTTCAAAATGTGTCAGTGAATAATGAATACACCTGTGCACCAGCTAGGTGACCTGGAAAACATGAACTGTTGGGGGTACTTGAGGACCGAGGTTGAGAACCACTGCTCTAGATGACAAAGAACCTTTTGGAGAACCAGGGGCGTTTCTAGACAATTTGGCTCCAAGTGCGAACAGTAAAAGAATGCGCCCCCCACCCAGACATTCTAAAATGTAAATATTAACATGCACCAAAAAAATGGTGCGGCCTTGCTACAATGGGCATGCAAGAAAAGACTACAGGAAAATAAATTCCACCATATTATGCTCCACACAGTAAAGCCCCTTGTACCATATAATGCTCCTGGCATCATTTTATACTGCATATTGCAATGCTCCTTCCTCCATATTATGCCCCACACAGTAATGCCCCTTGCACCATATGCTCCACACAGTAATGCCATTTGCACCATATACACCCTGCACCATATTTTGCCTCACAGTTATGCCCTGCCCTGTCTCCTTAATATATGCCTCACATAATAATGCCCCACTACTACCTGCTCATTGTCAGGGGTTTCATGGCACTGCCACTGCCTTTCTTTAGCTGCAGCCATGATTCACACCCCCCACAGTGTGTCAACGGTCCCATAGTCTGGCACTTCTGGGGAACGCTGTTTATTCCTGCCTCTAGTAAATGTCCCTGCCAGAATGGCCACCACCTCCTCTAGCATCCTTCATAACTGGCAGGGACATTTTCAACAGTGTTTCATGCAGATGGTCAGACCGCATGGAATACTATGCAGACACTGGCCACAGGCGCCCCATGCAATTGCATGGCTCACCTGGCCCTAAAAACAGCCTGTGGAGAACCATAAAAACAACATCCCCAGTGGATCTATTTGACCTATATGCAAATTGATGGCAATCAAAACCCATGGGGACGCCAACCTTAAGGTGTCCCAAGACAAATCTCTCAAAACACTTCATAACTAATGATGTAAGTGCGATATACGGTCTATAGATCTATACTAAAAAGGCCTACAGTCAATAGGTCAACCACTAATGGTAGACATGCATTGAGTCGACAGGGTCAAAAGGTCGACAGGCTCAAAAGGTCGACATGTAAATGTAGATAGTTCAAAAGGTCGACATGACAATGGTCAACAATTTTTTTATTTATTTTTTTCAAATTTTTCATACTTTATCATCCACGTGGACTACGATTGGGAATTGTAACCTTGCACGAAGTATGGCGAGCAAATCCAGCCATGCGAGGTGATATGGTACACTAGTTAGGATTGTTTGTGGCAGAAAGGTTTCAAAACACCCCCAAAAAATGTATATACCTTTTTTTGTGTCGACCATTACCACGTCGACCTTTTGATCATGACGACATTTTCTACTGTCTACCTTTGCTGTGTCAACCTTTTGACCCTGTTGACCTAAAGCATCTCTACCATTAGTGATAGACCGACTGACTGTCGATCATTTTAGAGTAGATCTAATAAGTCACACCTGTAAGTGCAATGATAGTTAATCCATCCAGAGCATTGTATCATTGGAAATATAAGGCTAGTATAGGGCTTTGCTAGATAAGTAGTATGATAGATAGCTCCAATTCCTAATTATAAATGTATTTATACGACAAAAGGGGTATACTTAGAATGAATTATTTCTTATTTATTTATTTACCGTTTCTTATATGGAGCAGCATATTCCGTTGCGCTTTACAATTGGAAACAACAGTAATAAGACAAACTGGGTAATAACAGAATTACATAGAGGTAGGAAGGCCCTGCTCGCAAGTTTACAATCTATAGGGAAATAATAATTGATACACAAGAATAGGTGTTATCTATTGCATAATGGGCCACCAGATTGCAAAGGTTCTTGATGGGCTGTATGATATGGTCACAGCAATGTTGGTCTGGTGTCAGGAAAGTGAAGAAAGACAAAATATGTGAGGATGTAATTGGATAAGATGTATGCCCATTAATAGGAAGGATTTCCATATGATCATTTGAAATACTATGTAAATGTCCCAAGGCTCAGCTGTAACTGGTTTCAGATATATATTGCATGCCCGCATAAGCACAGCTGATGGATAAACATCTTGTAGTCAATAGCTGAAATGATGCTGGTGTTTGATTATTCGTTGATTAATAACATTTCTGTCCACTAATCATGTCTTTCCAACTTCTCGTGATTTAATTCCAATTACTATAACCAGGGAACAGATTTTGTTCTAGACCAGGGTTAGGCAACATCACACTTCAGCTGCTGTGGAACTACACATCCCAGCATGCCATGCCACAGTTTTGCTGTTAAGACATGCTAAAACTTTGGCCTACTGCTGTTCTACATAATACTCACTACTGCAATAAAATCATTGTTTCCAAATCTATGTAATGCTAAAGATGTTGGTCAATAGAGCATTTCATTTGTGCGTTTTTACCAGTGCACCTGGGGTTTCTTCTGGATGTATAAAATCTGGCTCACTAATGATCCTCAAGTCTGGGGCCTATGCAACCCCCAACTAATCCACACAATGATGTGTAAGGTATGTGCCTTCATTGACCTGTTTGTCATTGTTTTCTGGTCAGAAGGTTAGAGCAGTGGGGATGAAACCAGATTAGCTGAATTCTGCTGGAAGGCAATATTGTTAAAATAACTTAAAACAATATATCAATTAATTATTCAATGTACTATATGCCTGAATACTTTATATAAGTAAATTAATAAAATAAAAAAATGTATCACATGCCTCCCAACATGATCTATTCCACAAAGTCACAATCTTTTCCTCTTGCAGTAGCCTGTCCTGAATTTTTTATAACATAAGGCAAAGGTGTTCTGTCTTTTACATTTTTTTTACTAATTCAGCATATTTTATTGCAATTTTTGTATTAAGACAGGAATTGGTAGCATATAATTTTGTACTGGGTGATAAGGGTCAAGTTAGGATATGCAACAGAATCTCTGAATTATTTTTTTTTAAACTACACATTTAATTTTTGTTAAACAATAGATAAAAAATGAAATACAGTTAATACCATTATCACAAATGACTGTAATTATTGTTTTAATTAGTAGGAAAATATGTAATCTGTAATTTTGCATTTGGATTCATTAATGCAATGCATTCTGCTACTATGTTATACAGTATTTTTTATGCCAAGCAGATTTATGTCTGAAAGGCCAATTAAACGCCTTAATGTTTATCTCATTAAAACTTCTTTCTTTGCTATTAATCTGAGATAAGGATATTTAATGCAATTATGTGAGGCTGCTCCTATCAGTATTTGCTACATTGCTGTGCATGCCTTCTATAAATATACACTAAATGTAGATAAATGTAGCTACAATGAAAACAGTTCAAAAGCAGTATAATGACTTTCTCATGTAAACCATTAAAAATATTTATATAAACCAGCTGCAAGTTACATCTGTCGTTTTATAGACTTCTTCCATATAACAGCTTACTCTATAGCTTACAAACTATCCATGTTAATACACGGCCTTATTAAAGAAAGACTGTGGATCAATACCAAATTTATAAAATTAAGTTGGATATTCTGTAATAATGGCATAATGAAGGTTTTGCCTGTAGGATTCTCCTTCTTTGTGCTATATACAGTATTCTGTAATGATATTTTGCCATTTATTTCACTATTTCCCCCTTTGTTTATACTACTAATTTAATCAATGGAATGGCTTAGTTAATGACACACTGAAACATCACTCATAATAAAAAATAATTATTTGGTAGATATTTTTTGATCTTTAATTCCTGACTTGATCGACATTCCTTATTTTTTTCTAAATAAAAACTACATTAATAAATTGCTATAAAGATGTTGTCTTAGATATTCCAAAATAAATACTAGGTGCAAATTTTGAACAGGAACAAAACCATCAGATGAGAAGGATGTAAAATGTACAATTTAATTAAGAGTTGTGAAGAGGTGTGGCTTGGTTCAACTATGAAATGAGACTGAAAAATACAGCTGGACAAAATGTGTATGCTGCATTGAATATTTCCCTGCAAAAACAATTGGCTGCAAATTTTGCATCTGCGGAGAATTTCCACCTAATTTGAAATCTGTCCAAAAACTTAAAATGCCTTAAGAAGGCACATAAAAAAAAAAATGTTACATACTAAAATAGGCCACACAAAAACATCCTACAGTAATAACATCTTTTCAATATAATATAGTAGATAGATAGATAGATAGATAGAGCTATATATATATATATATATATATATAGGCTACCTAAAAAAAATTAAAACTCTTCAGTAGGCGATGAAGCTAAAACTGTATACATTGCATTTACCTAAAGTACTGTTCTCTGGTCTAAAAGTAGAGGTTACTACATTGAAAATGACTTTTATACATACATTTATTGTTATTTATGCATGGATGACGGAAAAGTTAAATTTGATCTTCATGCAGGTACTACATGAAATTACCATATTCCAGCAGCAGGGATTTTTTTCTGTCCTTACAAAAACTAATCAGGTTCACTGAAACATCTATACTTAGAAAAGTATGTACATTATACAATCTAAATCATTGCTACAGCTCCATGATAACGAATTAGACACACAGATAGGATCACTAAGGGACCCCTTCTACAGTCACTCTGAGGAGCACTGCTAAACTATTAGTAAGACTGGGAATTCCAGGGTCAGCATGTGAAAATAGAAGGTTAGCTTTCAAACTGAATGTAGTATGTTGTATGACCAATCATCCACTTTGGAAAAACATAAATCCTAAACATTTATTTGTTAATTAACATTTATTTATATGGCGCCAGAATATTCTTTTGTGCTTTATAATTATCCATAGTAGTTTCATCTTGCAGAAACTACAATGTTTAAACTGTGAGTCAGGAGGAGAATGATAATGCTAAACATAAAGCAACAATTATGTTCAATTAAAGTAGCAAATTACACAGATTAAGTTTGTCTTTCTTTTACATATATTTGGAAAATAAGATTACTATTTCTGTATATATATATATATATATATATGTATATATATATATACACACACAAAAATGGCAATATGCAATATATATATATGACTATATTTTTCCTATAGCATATTGCCATTTTTGCATTAATCTTTATATGATCACTAGAAACACGGTGTCTCTTTTCATCTTACCGCTGAATCCGCATTATTATCATGGACTTTTGGATCATTTATAAATATAAGGAGATGATGCATTGTCCAAGAATCCCATAGGAAACAATGATTTGCTTGGAAAATGTGCTTACTGTATTAATGCTTTTCTATGTATTGTACAGAACTGTTTTTCCCAAAAGTGAATCTCATATCTCATAGCTATAGCCTATTATAATATCACCGTGCACTGCTGCAAATAGATGTATCATAATTTATAGATATCACATGGATAATCTCAAACATGGAAATCAAATATAGATAAAAATACAATGGGGTAAATTTACTAAGATGGCAGTTCTATTTAAGATGGGATGTTGCTCCTAGCAACCAATCAGATTCCAGGTATTATCTTCTAGAATGTGCTAGATAAATGAGAAGTAGATTCTGATTGGTTGCTATGGACAACAACCCATCTTAAATAGAACTCCCGTCTTAGTAAATTTACCCCAATATATTCATTCCTTACTTGCTGGGCCTCTGTGACTCAAAAGGTAACTATGTCCCTGCAAATAATTTCTTAAAGAATGTACATATTATCTATTTATATACTGTTGTCTGCAGGCTTCTCACTTGTGTTTGTAAATAGATTTTTACATAAATTAATGGATTCATTTTTGTGGCCTAATCAGCATGTATAAAACTAGGTTACGTCTCTCTTATAAATGAGAAATAGTCATCATTTGTGTATATCACATAAGTATTATTGTGTGTACATCATATACAGTAGCTGATATTCAATACACAAATGCAGGCTTTTTGGCTTTAAAGAATACTATGAAGGTGTAGATCATAGAATACATGACCGCAGCACACATCACAAATCAGGATACAGTGACTTCCGTACTATTGTCTAATAATGGTTTACATCCCAGGGTTTTCTTGTATCACTTCAATGTTAAAAGTGGGACAATTTCTGCCCTAAGACACAAAAATTATGTATAGGACAATTTCCTTTATGGACATTTTTTTATCTGTCTGATGTTAGAAATAGTTGGAAAATGTAAATCCTGGATGCTGTGAAAATGTGATGCTACTGATCTACCAATAATAAATATCTGTCAGAGCTGAAAAAAAATCAATAATTGGATCTGCTTCTAAATATTTAAAAAAAAAATTAAAAAAATGATTGTAACTTTTCTTTGCTCTATTTCATTAGTTTATGTAATGAATGTGAAGTGTTTGATGTTATGTTACTATAATTATTTTATTATCTGAAAATTATTTCTACTTTAACCCCTTTTGTCTTCAATTTGGCATCTAAATATTCTTTACTTTGTTATATAATAGGCAATTGTACACTAGTGTTAAAACCATGAATACATTTTAGAGTGTACCATATATGTAAGAGGAAAGAACATATCACATTCAATAGCCTGCCTTAAAGTAATGCAATGTTGTTTAAGACATTTGTATAGTTTACATTTCATAGTTGTCATAGATTATATGTTAGGAAATGAAGGTCATTTAATAGGATAATATAATAATTTACATTTGTAGTTTGTTTTGACTGATAGGGAAAAAGAAAAAAAAATATTTATATTGAACATTTATATTGAACAACTAAATGTATGTACCAAATATTTTTCTGGTGTAGAGAACTGTGACTAGTATTCTGATTATAAATAAAGGATTTCATTGTTTCTACTGGTTGTTTTAGAGCTGTGTAAGTGTAATGGTCGCACGCTGCAGAGCTTATTAATGGAAAACATTTTATGATGGTTTTTCACAGTATAAAGAGCTAATTGTTTAATGAAGCAATTACATTTTGTTACAGCTTACAACAATGTTTGTGTATTGTTTTATCACTATAGTCAATAATAATTTTGGTAAAACAAAATACACACACTCTGTTGAAAATTGTAATAAATTCCATATCTATCTATCTATCTATCTATCTATCTATCTATCTATCTATCTATCTATCTATCTATCTTCAATAGATAGATGGATATATAGATAGATAGATAGATAGATAGATAGATAGATAGATAGATAGAGAGATCTTTATACCCTCATGAAATGCACTGATTGGTCGTTTAAGATATTGAGTCTGGGAATTAAAAGGGACCTGACTGACATGCTGAAAAGTTCCTTATTTCAAATCTGATGACAGCAGTATCGGGATTGATGACCCCCATAAAGCCCAGCCACAAACAAGAATTAGAATTTATTGTGATGCACTAAATTCAGTCCTCTACATAAAATGTGAAGATGAAGAAGGAACACATACATTTAACTGAACCATTGACATTTTAGTAAATCTCATTCAAGTTCAATAAAAGATTTCATGATAACTGTTTTATTCTGAGTATTTGTCACACGCAGTTAAACGTGATTTGTGCTGTTTAACACAGAGCATGCAATCTAGACATTTATATATATATATATATATATATATATATATATATATATACAGAGAGTCGACTGGTGGCACTCTTGGGACTTGTTACCATAAAATACTCAGACCACCCTTGTGGATAATGTTGTGGCCATTAGTCACTACAGATCCTGACCTAAAAGGGTTGAGTAAGGTGAGATTAATGCCGAGCTTCAAACGAAGCAAAAATCTTAAGCAATGGCTTGTAAAGAATGATATATCCGAGAACACCAAAGAGCGCACAAAATCAAACTTTCTAACTAGGAAGCCAGGATGTTACCGGTGTGTGGGGTGTATTACATGTAGTTACCTGGAAAAAGGTGATACATTTGCACATCCACATACCGGTAAACGCATTCCTATGAAGAAAGTATTAACATGTACTAGTACCCATGTTGTATATTTCATTCGGTGCCCATGTGGTCTTCTTTACATAGGGAAGACCACCAGGCAATTCAAGGAACGAATGAACATGCATCGGTCATCTATTAGAAAGGCCATGGAGGGGCAAATAATAGCCCAGGAACAACCAGTAGCAAGGCATTTCAGAATGCATAAACATGGGTTATCAACATTGAGATACATGATTATAGATCAAGTAGAAAAAAAGATCAGAGGTGGTGACAGAGATAAATGTTTATTGCAGTGTGAGGCAAGGTGGATACATGAACTAAACACTGTATCCCCACACGGTCTCAATGAAAATTTTGGTTTAAACTGTTTCCTGTAAAGGAGAGGAATAGGGTATTCCATTTAATAATAATCAACTTACATTATTGTACACATAAAGTACTGTACTTTGGTATTTATTGGTAGGTCTGATAAAAAAACTTCAATGCAGATAGGCGGGTGAATCAAACTGTTTTCTGTTTTCTGTATCTGTGTGTATTTGTTCTTAATCATTTACATGTATTGCGGTGGTGGAAGTAAGTCACATGTCTATGCTCATTCCCGTCGCTAGGCAACGGGAGTTCAGTTCAGAACTTGGTGTGAGCGCCGGAGTGCGCACGTCGCAGAGGTGTGACATCATCAGGGGAAGACGGACGCCCGGAGCCCAGCGGCGTGAGACGGCGTGCATCACAAGGTGAGTTATACATGTCTGTTTTTTTGTATTATGCAGTATCCTGAAGACGATTAAACAATCGAAATGGATAATCCACAAGGGTGGTCTGAATATTTTATGGTAACAAGTCCCAAGAGTGCCACCAGTCGACTCTCTGTATTATTGGTGTGCAGTACACCTAGGAGGGCACCAGGGCATTGTGACATTTTTATGGAAGAGTGCCGACCCGAATTGTATATATATATATGTATATATATATATACATACACACAAAACAATTTACCCTTATTATGCGCTATAATGTGGCTGCACCTCTAGAATAACCCTTCTGCTAGAATAGGGTTCAAAATAAATCCAATAAAAACAAATTCAGAGGGCGCCCTAGTAAAATTATATTATTAAAATTCAAAATTCATCCAGCCACCGAATACATATTAAAAATGTATTAACAAATTACAATTTGAGACATACACTCACAATACATTTTACAATGCAATAGAAACGAACAGACCCCTATATTATCACCAGTTTTTAGGGGCTGATGTTCATGTGTATTAGAGGAGAATTGCTCTCTGTACCCAATGCATTTCGTCCTTATGTGGACTTCGTCAGGGGAATTGGTTTAAAGAGAGAACATTTGTGTTGGAACCATCCTCTAGGAATAGGGTAGGTCCTCTATAGATAGGATAGATCCTCTATAGGTCTAGATGGTTTGATACACTTAATAGTGCTAGTAAGTAGGATAGCGTTCTTATAGAATAATGAAGTGTAGATTGTATGAACCTATAAGGTATAGATGGCCCAAAAATTGAGTTTTCAAAGTGGACCAGTAATAAAGGTTCAAAATTCATGTGTGCTTGATTGAAAAGTGCAATAAATTGGAGTTCAATCAATGCATGAATATGTCTCCTCCCAGACAGCAAGACAGGTCTGACGAAGTCCGTAGTGACGAAACCGGTAGGGGTGAGGCCCAGTGTGAGGATCACCATGCAGCAGGGAAGCACCCTTCAGATGTGGTGAAGTCCGGTTTATTTTATGCATATGTGTTATACTTAACGGTGGTTGATACTGCCGCTTGCGGTACGTTTTCTAACCTATGTGTGTCGAATCTTTTAAATAAATCACATTTTAAACACAGTTATGCACTATGGAGCGCTCCTCTTTTTGATTGAATTACATATATATATATATATATATATATTCTTTTTACATGTAACAATTGCTTCACAGGGCACAGACTGATTCACCTTAAGAAAAAATAACCGTAAACTGGGAGAAAGAACTGGGATGAAAACGGATTATGACATGGTCATTGTGCTCCATTGTTTTGCAATACAATATGGCATATTGCTGATGTTGCTGAACGCCCTACACAGGGCTGGACACTGGAAAACATCTATTTAGGTATCACTCCAGCTGGCATAACCTACAGCTCCCAAGCTGTTGAATCCTCCTTAGCTCTGTTTTATCTCCATGATTGTCATAGATTATAATGGAACATTTTTTTAAATGAAGAAAAATTCCATTGTTTTTCATGCAATTAAATCCTACATTTATCACTCTAGCTAGGAACATATGTTTGCAGTCAGCAGCGGTCTGACCTTACAAAATGTAGCTGCCTCCTTCACTGTTTACTTACCTGTTCCTTGTATTACAGTATGGTCAGTGTTTTCTGTCTCCATGGAAACTATACTCAGTAACCCTTTGTCATTCATTTAGCCTTACCCTTTTCTCTACCCAGTGAAGTGGAATGGTAGTAAGTAGCCCCTTGAAATTACTTTGACTTTCAGTGTAAAAATGAAAAAGGCTTATTTTATCCAAGTGGGACAGTAGATATAAAAAACAAACAAACACATGCACACCACCGTAATAACATATCATTTTATAGTGTTTAATATGCACGAATAATATCAATATAATTTATATGAAAGCAGGCAGAGGCAATCGCAGACTGTAGATTTTATGTAATGCATATTAATATTCTGCTTATTGGATTTAAATATGAAAAGAATACTTTCAGGGGAATTTTAATAAATGTTATAACGAAAATATTAAATAGTTTATTTTTTTATATTCCTTATATGCCTCTTATGAAATCCATTGAAAGTAGAAAAACACTGCTCTTAACTTCATACCTGCTTGGAATAATAAAATACTCTGAACGCCAGGCATAGAGACTAGAGATGAGCGCCTGAAATTTTTCGGGTTTTGTGTTTTGGTTTTGGGTTCGGTTCCGCGGCCGTGTTTAGGGTTCGACCGCGTTTTGGCAAAACCTCACCGAATTTTTTTTGTCGGATTCGGGTGTGTTTTGGATTCGGGTGTTTTTTTTCAAAAAACCCTAAAAAACAGCTTAAATCATAGAATTTGGGGGTCATTTTGATCCCAAAGTATTATTAACCTCAAAAACCATAATTTCCACTCATTTTCAGTCTATTCTGAATACCTCACACCTCACAATATTATTTTTAGTCCTAAAATTTGCACCTAGGTCGCTGGATGACTAAGCTAAGCGACCCTAGTGGCCGACACAAACACCGTGCCCATCTAGGAGTGGCACTGCAGTGTCACGCAGGATGGCCCTTCCAAAAAACCCTCCCCAAACAGCACATGACGCAAAGAAAAAAAGAGGCGCAATGAGGTAGCTGTGTGAGTAAGATAAGCGACCCTAGTGGCCGACACAAACACCGTGCCCATCTAGGAGTGGCACTGCAGTGTCACGCAGGATGGCCCTTCCAAAAAACCCTACCCAAACAGCACATGACGCAAAGAAAAAAAGAGGCGCAATGAGGTAGCTGTGTGAGTAAGATAAGCGACCCTAGTGGCCGACACAAACACCGGGCCCATCTAGGAGTGGCACTGCAGTGTCACGCAGGATGTCCCTTCCAAAAAACCCTCCCCAAACAGCACATGATGCAAAGAAAAAAAGAGGCGCAATGAGGTAGCTGACTGTGTGAGTAAGATAAGCGACCCTAGTGGCCGACACAAACACCGGGCCCATCTAGGAGTGTCACTGCAGTGTCACGCAGGATGTCCCTTCCAAAAAACCCTCCCCAAACAGCACATGACGCAAAGAAAAAAAGAGGCGCAATGAGGTAGCTGACTGTGTGAGTTAGATAAGCGACCCTAGTGGCCGACACAAACACCGGGCCCATCTAGGAGTGGCACTGCAGTGTCACGCAGGATGTCCCTTCCAAAAAACCCTCCCCAAACAGCACATGACGCAAAGAAAAAAAGAGGCGCAATGAGGTAGCTGACTGTGTGAGTAAGATAAGCGACCCTAGTGGCCGACACAAACACCGGGCCCATCTAGGAGTGGCACTGCAGTGTCACGCAGGATGTCCCTTCCAAAAAACCCTCCCCAAACAGCACATGACGCAAAGAAAAAAAGAGGCGCAATGAGGTAGCTGACTGTGTGAGTAAGATAAGCGACCCTAGTGGCCGACACAAACACCGGGCCCATCTAGGAGTGGCACTGCAGTGTCACGCAGGATGTCCCTTCCAAAAAACCCTCCCCAAACAGCACATGACGCAAAGAAAAAAAGAGGCGCAATGAGGTAGCTGACTGTGTGAGTAAGATAAGCGACCCTAGTGGCCGACACAAACACCGGGCCCATCTAGGAGTGGCACTGCAGTGTCACGCAGGATGGCCCTTCCAAAAAACCCTCCCCAAACAGCACATGACGCAAAGAAAAAGAAAAGAAAAAAGAGGTGCAAGATGGAATTGTCCTTGGGCCCTCCCACCCACCCTTATGTTGTATAAACAGGACATGCACACTTTAACCAACCCATCATTTCAGTGACAGGGTCTGCCACACGACTGTGACTGATATGACGGGTTGGTTTGGACCCCCCCCCCAAAAAAGAAGCAATTAATCTCTCCTTGCACAAACTGGCTCTACAGAGGCAAGATGTCCACCTCATCATCATCCTCCGATATATCACCGTGTACATCCCCCTCCTCACAGATTATCAATTCGTCCCCACTGGAATCCACCATCTCAGCACCCTGTGTACTTTGTGGAGGCAATTGCTGCTGGTGAATGTCTCCACGGAGGAATTGATTATAATTCATTTTAATGAACATCATCTTCTCCACATTTTCTGGATGTAACCTCGTACGCCGATTGCTGACAAGGTGAGCGGCGGCACTAAACACTCTTTCGGAGTACACACTTGTGGGAGGGCAACTTAGGTAGAATAAAGCCAGTTTGTGCAAGGGCCTCCAAATTTCCTCTTTTTCCTGCCAGTATAAGTACGGACTGTGTGACGTGCCTACTTGGATGCGGTCACTCATATAATCCTCCACCATTCTTTCAATGGTGAGAGAATCATATGCAGTGACAGTAGACGACATGTCCGTAATCGTTGTCAGGTCCTTCAGTCCGGACCAGATGTCAGCATCAGCAGTCGCTCCAGACTGCCCTGCATCACCGCCAGCGGGTGGGCTCGGAATTCTGAGCCTTTTCCTCGCACCCCCAGTTGCGGGAGAATGTGAAGGAGGAGATGTTGTTGACAGGTCGCGTTCCGCTTGACTTGACAATTTTCTCACCAGCAGGTCTTTCAACCCCAGCAGACTTGTGTCTGCCGGAAAGAGAGATCCAAGGTAGGCTTTAAATCTAGGATCGAGCACGGTGGCCAAAATGTAGTGCTCTGATTTCAACAGATTGACCACCCGTGAATCCTTGTTAAGCGAATTAAGGGCTCCATCCACAAGTCCCACATGCCTAGCGGAATCGCTCCGTGTTAGCTCCTCCTTCAATGTCTCCAGCTTCTTCTGCAAAAGCCTGATGAGGGGAATGACCTGACTCAGGCTGGCAGTGTCTGAACTGACTTCACGTGTGGCAAGTTCAAAGGGCATCAGAACCTTGCACAACGTTGAAATCATTCTCCACTGCGCTTGAGACAGGTGCATTCCACCTCCTATATCGTGCTCAATTGTATAGGCTTGAATGGCCTTTTGCTGCTCCTCCAACCTCTGAAGCATATAGAGGGTTGAATTCCACCTCGTTACCACTTCTTGCTTCAGATGATGGCAGGGCAGGTTCAGTAGTTTTTGGTGGTGCTCCAGTTTTCTGTACGTGGTGCCTGTACGCCGAAAGTGTCCCGCAATTCTTCTGGCCACCGACAGCATCTCTTGCACGCCCCTGTCGTTTTTTAAAAAATTCTGCACCACCAAATTCAAGGTATGTGCAAAACATGGGACGTGCTGGAATTTGCCCAGATTTAATGCACACACAATATTGCTGGCGTTGTCCGATGCCACAAATCCACAGGAGAGTCCAATTGGGGTAAGCCATTCCGCGATGATCTTCCTCAGTTGCCGTAAGAGGTTTTCAGCTGTGTGCGTATTCTGGAAACCGGTGATACAAAGCGTAGCCTGCCTAGGAAAGAGTTGGCGTTTGCGAGATGCTGCTACTGGTGCCGCCGCTGCTGTTGTTGCGGCGGGAGTCCATACATCTACCCAGTGGGCTGTCACAGTCATATAGTCCTGACCCTGCCCTGCTCCACTTGTCCACATGTCCGTGGTTAAGTGGACATTGGGTACAGCTGCATTTTTTAGGACACTGGTGACTCTTTTTCTGAGGTCTGTGTACATTTTCGGTATCGCCTGCCTAGAGAAATGGAACCTAGATGGTATTTGGTACCGGGGACACAGTACCTCCAACAAGTCTCTAGTTGGCTCTGCAGTAATGATGGATACCGGAACCACGTTTCTCACCACCCAGGATGTCAAGGCCTCAGTTATCCGCTTTGCAGTAGGATGACTGCTGTGATATTTCATCTTCCTCGCAAAGGACTGTTGGACAGTCAATTGCTTGGTGGAAGTAGTACAAGTGGTCTTACGACTTCCCCTCTGGGATGACCATCGACTCCCAGCAGCAACAACAGCAGCGCCAGCAGCAGTAGGCGTTACACGCAAGGATGCATCGGAGGAATCCCAGGCAGGAGAGGAATCATAAGAATTGCCAGTGACATGGCCTGCAGGACTATTGACATTCCTGGGGAAGGAGGAAATTGACACTGAGGGAGTTGGTGGGGTGGTTTGCGTGAGCTTGGTTACAAGAGGAAGGGATTTACTGGTCAGTGGACTGCTTCCGCTGTCGGCCCAAGTTTTTGAACTTGTCACTGACTTATTATGAATGCGCTGCAGGTGACGTATAAGGGAGGATGTTCCGAGGTGGTTAACGTCCTTACCCCTACTTATTACAGCTTGACAAAGGGAACACACGGCTTGACACCTGTTGTCCGCATTTCTGGTGAAATACTTCCACACCGAAGAGCTGATTTTTTTGGTATTTTCACCAGGCATGTCAACGGCCATATTCCTCCCACGGACAACAGGTGTCTCCCCGGGTGCCTGACTTAAACAAACCACCTCACCATCAGAATCCTCCTGGTCAATTTCCTCCCCAGCGCCAGCAACACCCATATCCTCCTCATCCTGGTGTACTTCAACACTGACATCTTCAATCTGACTATCAGGAACTGGACTGCGGGTGCTCCTTCCATCACTTGCAGGGGGCGTGCAAATGGTGGAAGGCGCATGCTCTTCACGTCCAGTGTTGGGAAGGTCAGGCATCGCAACCGACACAATTGGAGTCGGACTCTCCTTGTGGATTTGGGATTTCGAAGAACGCACAGTTCTTTGCGGTGCTACTGCTTTTGCCAGCTTGAGTCTTTTCATTTTTCTAGCGAGAGGCTGAGTGCTTCCATCCTCATGTGAAGCTGAACCACTAGCCATGAACATAGGCCAGGGCCTCAGCCGTTCCTTGCCACTCCGTGTGGTAAATGGCATATTGGCAAGTTTACGCTTCTACTCCGACAATTTTATTTTAGGTTTTGGAGTCCTTTTTTTACTGATATTTGGTGTTTTGGATTTGACATGCTCTGTACTATGACATTGGGCATCGGCCTTGGCAGACGACGTTGCTGGCATTTCATCGTCTCGGCCATGACTAGTGGCAGCAGCTTCAGCACGAGGTGGAAGTGGATCTTGATCTTTCCCTAATTTTGGAACCTCAACATTTTTGTTCTCCATATTTTAATAGGCACAACTAAAAGGCACCTCAGGCAAACAATGGAGATGGATGGATACTAGTATACAATTATGGATGGACTGCTGAGTGCCGACACAGAGGTAGCTACAGCCGTGGACTACTATACTGTGTCTGCTGCTAATATAGACTGGTTAATAAAGAGATGTAGTATGTATGTATAAAGAAGAAAGAAAAAAAAACCACGGGTAGGTGGTATACAATTATGGACGGACTGCCGAGTGCCGACACAGAGGTAGCTACAGCCGTGGACTACCGTACTGTACTGTGTCTGCTGCTAATATAGACTGGTTGATAAAGAGATGTAGTATGTATGTATAAAGAAGAAAGAAAAAAAAACCACGGGTAGGTGGTATACAATTATGGACGGACTGCCGAGTGCCGACACAGAGGTAGCTACAGCCGTGGACTACCGTACTGTACTGTGTCTGCTGCTAATATAGACTGGTTGATAAAGAGATGTAGTATGTATGTATAAAGAAGAAAGAAAAAAAAACCACGGGTAGGTGGTATACAATTATGGATGGACTGCCGAGTGCCGACACAGAGGTAGCTACAGCCGTGGACTACTGTACTGTGTCTGCTGCTAATATAGACTGGTTAATAAAGAGATGTAGTATGTATGTATAAAGAAGAAAGAAAAAAAAACCACGGGTAGGTGGTATACAATTATGGATGGACTGCCGAGTGCCGACACAGAGGTAGCTACAGCCGTGGACTACTGTACTGTGTCTGCTGCTAATATAGACTGGTTGATAAAGAGATGTAGTATGTATGTATAAAGAAGAAAGAAAAAAAAACCACGGGTAGGTGGTATACAATTATGGACGGACTGCCGAGTGCCGACACAGAGGTAGCTACAGCCGTGGACTACCGTACTGTACTGTGTCTGCTGCTAATATAGACTGGTTGATAAAGAGATGTAGTATGTATGTATAAAGAAGAAAGAAAAAAAAACCACGGGTAGGTGGTATACAATTATGGATGGACTGCCGAGTGCCGACACAGAGGTAGCTACAGCCGTGGACTACTGTACTGTGTCTGCTGCTAATATAGACTGGTTGATAAAGAGATGTAGTATGTATGTATAAAGAAGAAAGAAAAAAAAAAACACGGGTAGGTGGTATACAATTATGGACGGACTGCCGAGTGCCGACACAGAGGTAGCTACAGCCGTGGACTACTGTACTGTGTCTGCTGCTAATATAGACTGGTTGATAAAGAGATGTAGTATGTATGTATAAAGAAGAAAGAAAAAAAAACCACGGGTAGGTGGTATACAATTATGGATGGACTGCCGAGTGCCGACACAGAGGTAGCTACAGCCGTGGACTACTGTACTGTGTCTGCTGCTAATATAGACTGGTTGATAAAGAGATGTAGTATGTATGTATAAAGAAGAAAGAAAAAAAAACCACGGGTAGGTGGTATACAATTATGGATGGACTGCCGAGTGCCGACACAGAGGTAGCTACAGCCGTGGACTACTGTACTGTGTCTGCTGCTAATATAGACTGGTTGATAAAGAGATGTAGTATGTATGTATAAAGAAGAAAGAAAAAAAAAACACGGGTAGGTGGTATACAATTATGGACGGACTGCCGAGTGCCGACACAGAGGTAGCTACAGCCGTGGACTACTGTACTGTGTCTGCTGCTAATATAGACTGGTTGATAAAGAGATGTAGTATGTATGTATAAAGAAGAAAGAAAAAAAAACCACGGGTAGGTGGTATACAATTATGGATGGACTGCCGAGTGCCGACACAGAGGTAGCTACAGCCGTGGACTACTGTACTGTGTCTGCTGCTAATATAGACTGGTTGATAAAGAGATGTAGTATGTATGTATAAAGAAGAAAGAAAAAAAAACCACGGGTAGGTGGTATACAATTATGGACGGACTGCCGAGTGCCGACACAGAGGTAGCTACAGCCGTGGACTACCGTACTGTACTGTGTCTGCTGCTAATATAGACTGGTTGATAATGAGATGTAGTATGTATGTATAAAGAAGAAAGAAAAAAAAACCACGGGTAGGTGGTATACAATTATGGATGGACTGCCGAGTGCCGACACAGAGGTAGCTACAGCCGTGGACTACTGTACTGTCTGCTGCTAATATAGACTGGTTGATAAAGAGATGTAGTATGTATGTATAAAGAAGAAAGAAAAAAAAACCACGGGTAGGTGGTATACAATTATGGACGGACTGCCGAGTGCCGACACAGAGGTAGCTACAGCCGTGGACTACTGTACTGTGTCTGCTGCTAATATAGACTGGTTGATAATGAGATGTAGTATGTATGTATAAAGAAGAAAGAAAAAAAAACCACGGGTAGGTGGTATACAATTATGGATGGACTGCCGAGTGCCGACACAGAGGTAGCTACAGCCGTTAACTACCGTACTGTGTCTGCTGCGACTGGATGATAAATAATGATATAAAAAATATATATATATCACTACTGCAGCCGGACAGGTATATATTATATAATGACGGACCTGCTGGACACTGTCTGTCAGCAGAATGAGTTTTTTATAGAATAAAAAAAAAACACCACACAAGTCACACGACGAGTGTTTAACTTTTTCAGGCAATCACAATATAGTATACTACTAACTATACTGGTGGTCAGTGTGGTCAGGTCACTGGTCAGTCACACTGGCAGTGGCACTCCTGCAGCAAAAGTGTGCACTGTTTAATTTTAATAATATGTACTCCTGGCTCCTGCTATAACCTATAACTGGCACTGCTCCCCAGTCTCCCCCACAATTATAAGCTGTGTGAGCACAGTCAGATATATACATAGATGATGCAGCACACTGGGCTGAGCAGTGCACACAGATATGGTATGTGACTGAGTCACTGTGTATCGTTTTTTTCAGGCAGAGAACGGATTATATTAAATAAAACTGCACTGTCTGGTGGTCACTGTGGTCAGTCACTACTAAACTCTGCACTCTCTACAGTACTCCTAAGCTCCAGTAAATCAAGTGTCTCTGTTTAAAATCAATCTCACTCTCTCTCTTCTAATCTAAATGGAGAGGACGCCAGCCACGTCCTCTCCCTATGAATCTCAATGCACGTGTGAAAATGGCGGCGACGCGCGGCTCCTTATATAGAATCCGAGTCTCGCGATAGAATCCGAGCCTCGCGAGAATCCGACAGCGTCATGATGACGTTCGGGCGCGCTCGGGTTAACCGAGCAAGGCGGGAAGATCCGAGTCGCTCGGACCCGTGAAAAAAAACATGAAGTTCGGGCGGGTTCGGATTCCGAGGAACCGAACCCGCTCATCTCTAATAGAGACAGGAGTCCATTTGTGTGAACCTTGGTTTGGAGATTTCAGCAGACATGGGTCAAATGTGTTTGGAATCCTTACAATACTTAACCTGGCTTTGGAATAACATGTTTCCAACCATTTTTAATTCATGTAATGCAAATGGAACACAGACGTTATTCCTCCATGTACATTCACATCCATTTATGTGCATTGCAGTAGTGCTTTTCAAACGAACGCTTGTTCTATTTCTATTAAAAATTCTGATAGCAATGCATAACAATTGCAGAATGTTTTATGTGCATTTATACTATTTATTTTTATTGCCTTTTCGTTATATGGCGCCATAAGGGTTCCGTATCATAGTACACAGGGGATATAACATACAACAAAATCACATCAGTATATTAGTTACAGACAAGTTAACAAATGTACAAGGATATAGAATTACATAATTACAACCAGCAAAGTACATTACTACGTAGAGGAGAATAAAAAGAGAGAAGGCATGACTCGTGAGAGATTACATTCTAGAGTAGCCGTGGGTAAACACAGTAGAGGTAGCTGTACTAAGCCCTCGAGATTGATAAAGTGGAGAAAGCTAATGTGCCAGCCAATCAGATCATAACTGCCATTTTATAGGCTGTGTTTAAAAAAATGACAGGAGCTGATTGGTTGGTAGTTTATCTCTCTCCACTTTATCACTCACCAAGGCTTTGTACATCTGCCCAAAAGACTACTGTTAAAGACTGGAGATGTGAACAGATACCGTGTTTTGGTTCTGGATTTTGTTCTAAATCCTCATCATGTTTTGGTTTTGGCAAGATCACCATCAAGTGTTTTTTGTGTTCGTTTTGGATATGGATCTGGATTTCTTTAAAAATTGATAACAACAACTACAGTCATGTTATTAGGATTTGATTCTGTTCCTACAGGATTATTAACATCAATAACATGCATTGTCAGTCAATGCCAGTGTTAAATTGCACCTGAAATCACGAGGGAGGGACTTGCATGCAATGCAAAACTTGCGAGATTCGTTTTTTTAGAAACAAACTTGGCAGGATGAGCCAGAACCCCAAAGCACTTAGTTTGACTCGGAACCCCAGTTTAGGTGTGTTCTGTTTTCAGCAAAGCCAAACTGGTCACCTATATGAAAAGCTACAGTTAAAAACTAAAGCTGAACAAACACCAGTAAGTAAGTATGTGACATAATAGTTATAAAAATGAACAGTGAATACCAAATGTCTGCTCTTCTTCTTATGATCTTTTAATAATGGAACAATTTCATATATCTTTAAAGGGACAGTAACTCATATTTGCCTATTTTCCTGGGATACCTGGAAGACTCCTGAATTTCTTCCAGACTCCTGGTGGAGTAGGCCAACATCTCGGATCCTGCATCTCCTACTTGTGGAGTGAGTGGGACCATGATGGGGCAATTTCCATAATCAGGCCCTGCCTACACTACGTACGGGTGCAAATGCCATTATGAGGTGGGGCCTTATACTGCAATCATCCAGGGTCTGCTTCCCCACTTTACATTGATGCAAATGTGCCATCGCTGAAAGGGATGTCCAAAGAGTGGATGAGTATGTATTAACTTAAAAATGAGTCTGTAGGTTATTTATGTCTAGCACAGGTAGCAACATATAGAAACAGGATAAAGTCCTAGAAAAATAATGTTTTATACATTCAAGCCTTAATATTTACATCAGACCATCAAAAAAGGGTACATAAAAACAGATTAAAATCCCTTTAATAATGAACATCCTGGCAGCCAAAATGTTCATATTTTTGTTGTGCGGTGAATAGCGGAACACAAACACATACAGCTCGCTGGCTCTTTCTGCTGCCTCAACTACAAACCAGATACATCAAAGGTAAAATCTGTCTTTCAAGCAAGTGAATCCACATAGCAACATCCGCTTTCAGGCCTAGTATTCGTGTGCTGCAGCTTTGTAGAGAGATCACATAAAACAGCTCTCACCTTTCTTGTGTGGTGAAACACGGCTGCTGTTTCCTCTCATAGGAAACCATGGTAAGAGCTTTCAACTACTCTCAGTTTAATCAAATATAATGAAAAGACATAATTTTACATGCTGTAAATAAAATATATACAGGTTGAGTATCCCTTATCCAAAATGCTTGGGACCAGAGGTATTTTGGATATGGGATTTTTCCGTAGTTTGGAATAATTGCATACCATAATGAGATATCATGGTGATGGGACCTAAATCTAAGCACAGAATACATTTATGTTTCATATACACCTTATGCACACAGCCTGAAGGTCATTTTAGCCAATATTTTTTTATCATTTTGTACATTAAACAAAGTGTGTCTACATTCACACAATTCATTTATGTTCCATATACACATTATACACACAGCCTGAAGGTCATTTAATACAATATTTTTAATAACTTTGTGTATTAAACATAGTTTGTGTACATTGAGCTATCAAAAACAAAGTTTTCACTATCTCACCCTCACTCAAAAAAGTCCGTATTTCGGAATATTCCGTATTTCGGAATATTTGGATATGGGATACTCAACCTGTATTAGTCATTTAATTAATCCATGTTATTTTATATTATTTTGATTATTATTCTTTTTTTTTTAATTAACTTATTTTTCAAACCTGATCCCACGTTCAAAATATCATGGAAGTACCGGTAATTTTGTTGTTTTTTTCTGCTGCCTTGTGGGTATTAGTTTACAGTACTTGATGCTAATAGTTCAAAGATGAACGTATGTTAATATACCGTAGCACCCATTCTGAGAAATGGGTTGGGTTCGATTTGTCGGCATTTGGAATATTGCGAGTCAGATTACCGACTGCGGCATCCCAATGATTGGAATACCTTCCCCCCGGCCCCCTAACCCACCCTCCCTGCAGCCTAAACCTAACCTCCCCTCCCCGCAGCCTAACCCTAACACTCCCAGGTGGTGCCTAAACCTAACCCATCTCCCCGCAGCCTAAACCTAACCCTCCCCCCCATAACCTAACTCTATTCCTCCATGGGGGGAGCCTAAACCTAACCACCCCTCCCCGCAGCCTAAACCTAACCCCCCAGGGCGCAGACTAACTCTAACCCACCCTCCGCAGCCTAAACTTAACCTCCTCCACTCCCTCTCCACGGCTTACCCTTACTGTGGGCCGGTGACTGCTCGTTCGGCATCCCGGCTGTCGGTATTCCAGCGCCGAGATGGTGACCCTATTCAGGATTCCGGTGTCGGCATTCCGAATAGTGTCGGGATTCCGGCGTCGGGATTCTGACCGGATCCCCTGATAAACATTTACTTTTCATCATCTTTGAGGTTACATTCAGCATTTAGAAACATTACCACTTGAAATACTGTTTAAATTCAAGGTCTAAGTTAGAGGTTCTCAGACGCGGCCCTCAAGGCATCCCAACAGTCCATGTTTAAGTTTATCCATGCTTGGCCACAGGTGATTTAATTAGCACCTCAGCCGTACTTGCGTGGGTTTCCTCCGGGTACTCCGGTTTCCTCCCACAAACCAAAAATATACTGGTAGGTTAATTGGCACCCAACAAAATTAACCCTAGCGTGAATTTGTGTGCATGTACATGTGGTAGGGAATATAGATTGTAAGCTCCACTGGGGCAGGGACAGATGTGAATGGACAATTATTCTCTGTAAAGCGCTGCGGAATATGTGTGTGCTATATAAATAACTGGTAATAATAATAATAATAATGATTTAACCATCTGTGCTGAGCAAGGCTATACCAAAAACCTGGACTGTTGGGGTGCCTCGAGGACCTCGTTTGAGAACCTCTGGTCTAAGTAACATAGTAACATAGTATCTAAGGTTGAAAAAAGACAATTTGTCCATTGAGTTCAACCTATTGGTGGTCTGCTATGCAGTTTTCTTTTAGGACTAATTTTGCCTCATGCTGATGTCAGCCGTTTTGTTTTAATGACAGCCGTTGTGTTTTTAATAACTATAGTGCGTAACTAAGCACAATAACCCTGAATATCCTTATCCATTAGGAATTTAACCCATTCTTAAAGGTGTTGACTAAGTCCGCCGTTACTACTTCCTCAGGCAGGGAATTCCAAACACATATTGTCCTTACTGTGAAAAAACACTTTCGCCGCATTGTGCGTAATCTCCTCTCCTCTAACCTAAGCGAGTGCCCATGTGTCCTCTGAGCTGATCTTGTCAAAAATAGGTCCCGCGCAAGCTCTGTGTATTGTCCCCTTATATATTTGTAGATGTTGATCATGTCCCCTCTTAGTCTCCTCTTTTCCAGTGTAAACATGCCTAGCCTTGCAAGCCTTTCGTCGTATTCCAGCGTCTCCATTCCCTTAATTAGTTTGGTCGCCCACCTTTGAACCTTTTCAAGCTCCAGGATATTCTTTTTGTAGTATGGTACCCAAAATTGTACACAGTATTCTAGATGTGGCCTCACTAGTGATTTATATAATGGCAGTATAACACTCTCGTCCCTTGCATCAATTCCCCGTTTTATGCATGCTAATATCTTATTAGCCTTCTTTGCTGCAATCCTACTTTGGGTACTGCTACTTAGTTTGCTATCTATGTGAACACCCAAGTCTTTTTCCAGTACAGAATCCCCTAATATTACCCCATTTAGTATGTAGGTGTTGTTTTTGTTCTTGCTACCACAATGCATTACCATACACTTGTCCGTATTGAATTTCATTCTCGATTTAGCTGACCATGCGTCTAGTTTCACTAAGTCATTCTGAAGAGACTCGGCATCCCCTTCCGTATTTATAACCTTACACAATTTTGTATCGTCTGCAAAGATTGACACCATGCTCTCTAGACATACTGTTAGGTCATTAATGAAAATGTTAAACAATAGTGGTCCAAGTACAGACCCTTGTGGCACACCACTTAGCACTTCAGTCCAATTTGAAAATGATCCATTAACCACAACTCGCTGCTCCCTATTATCTAACCAATTTCTGACCCAAGTGCATATTGTGCTCCCTAGCCCTATTTCTTGTAGCTTATAGATAAGTCACATGTGCGGTACTGTGTGGAAAGCTTTGGCAAAGTATCAAAAGATTATATCCAACTCCTTACCCTGATCAAGGTTCGCACTTACTGTTTCATAAAAGCCAAGTAAGTTGGTTTGACATGATCTATCCTTAACAAATCCATGTAAGTTACATGATTTTATATTAGAGATGAGCGCCGGAAATTTTTCGGGTTTTGTGTTTTGGTTTTGGGTTCGGTTCCGCGGCCGTGTTTTGGGTTCGACCGCGTTTTGGCAAAACCTCACCGAATTTTTTTTGTCGGATTCGGGTGTGTTTTGGATTCGGGTGTTTTTTTAAAAAAACCCTAAAAAACAGCTTAAATCATAGAATTTGGGGGTAATTTTGATCCCAAAGTATTATTAACCTCAAAAAACATAATTTACACTCATTTTCAGCCTATTCTGAACACATCACACCTCACAATATTATTTTTAGTCCTAAAATTTGCACCGAGGTCGCTGTGTGAGTAAGATAAGCGACCCTAGTGGCCGACACAAACACCGGGCCCATCTAGGAGTGGCACTGCAGTGTCACGCAGGATGGCCCTTCCAAAAAACCCTCCCCAAACAGCACATGACGCAAAGAAAAAAAGAGGCGCAATGAGGTAGCTGACTGTGTGAGTAAGATTAGCGACCCTAGTGGCCGACACAAACACCGGGCACATCTAGGAGTGGCACTGCAGTGTCACGCAGGATGTCCCTTCCAAAAAACCCTCCCCAAACAGCACATGACGCAAAGAAAAAAAGAGGCGCAATGAGGTAGCTGTGTGAGTAAGATTAGCGACCCTAGTGGCCGACACAAACACCGGGCCCATCTAGGAGTGGCACTGCAGTGTCACGCAGGATGTCCCTTCCAAAAAACCCTCCCCAATCAGCACATGATGCAAAGAAAAAGAAAAGAAAAAAAGAGGTGCAAGATGGAATTATCCTTGGGCCCTCCCACCCACCCTTATGTTGTATAAACAAAACAGGACATGCACACTTTAACCAACCCATCATTTCAGTGACAGGGTCTGCCACACGACTGTGACTGATATGACGGGTTGGTTTGGACCCCCCCCAAAAAAGAAGCAATTAATCTCTCCTTGCACAAACTGGCTCTACAGAGGCAAGATGTCCACCTCATCTTCACCCTCCGATATATCACCGTGTACATCCCCCTCCTCACAGATTATCAATTCGTCCCCACTGGAATCCACCATCTCAGCTCCCTGTGTACTTTGTGGAGGCAATTGCTGCTGGTCAATGTCTCCGCGGAGGAATTGATTATAATTCATTTTAATGAACATCATCTTCTCCACATTTTCTGGATGTAACCTCGTACGCCGATTGCTGACAAGGTGAGCGGCGGCACTAAACACTCTTTCGGAGTACACACTTGTGGGAGGGCAACTTAGGTAGAATAAAGCCAGTTTGTGCAAGGGCCTCCAAATTGCCTCTTTTTCCTGCCAGTATAAGTACGGACTGTGTGACGTGCCTACTTGGATGCGGTCACTCATATAATCCTCCACCATTCTATCAATGTTGAGAGAATCATATGCAGTGACAGTAGACGACATGTCCGTAATCGTTGTCAGGTCCTTCAGTCCGGACCAGATGTCAGCATCAGCAGTCGCTCCAGACTGCCCTGCATCACCGCCAGCGGGTGGGCTCGGAATTCTGAGCCTTTTCCTCGCACCCCCAGTTGCGGGAGAATGTGAAGGAGGAGATGTTGACAGGTCGCGTTCCGCTTGACTTGACAATTTTGTCACCAGCAGGTCTTTCAACCCCAGCAGACCTGTGTCTGCCGGAAAGAGAGATCCAAGGTAGGCTTTAAATCTAGGATCGAGCACGGTGGCCAAAATGTAGTGCTCTGATTTCAACAGATTGACCACCCGTGAATCCTTGTTAAGCGAATTAAGGGCTGCATCCACAAGTCCCACATGCCTAGCGGAATCGCTCCGTGTTAGCTCCTTCTTCAATGCCTCCAGCTTCTTCTGCAAAAGCCTGATGAGGGGAATGACCTGACTCAGGCTGGCAGTGTCTGAACTGACTTCACGTGTGGCAAGTTCAAAGGGCATCAGAACCTTGCACAACGTTGAAATCATTCTCCACTGCACTTGAGACAGGTGCATTCCATCTCCTATATCGTGCTCAATTGTATAGGCTTGAATGGCCTTTTGCTGCTCCTCCAACCTCTGAAGCATATAGAGGGTTGAATTCCACCTCGTTACCACTTCTTGCTTCAGATGATGGCAGGGCAGGTTCAGTTGTTTTTGGTGGTGCTCCAGTCTTCTGTACGTGGTGCCTGTACGCCGAAAGTGTCCCGCAATTTTTCTGGCCACCGACAGCATCTCTTGCACGCCCCTGTCGTTTTTTAAAAAATTCTGCACCACCAAATTCAAGGTATGTGCAAAACATGGGACGTGCTGGAATTTGCCCATATTTAATGCACACACAATATTGCTGGCGTTGTCCGATGCCACAAATCCACAGGAGAGTCCAATTGGGGTAAGCCATTCCGCGATGATCTTCCTCAGTTGCCGTAAGAGGTTTTCAGCTGTGTGCGTATTCTGGAAAGCGGTGATACAAAGCGTAGCCTGCCTAGGAAAGAGTTGGCGTTTGCGAGATGCTGCTACTGGTGCCGCCGCTGCTGTTCTTGCGGCGGGAGTCCATACATCTACCCAGTGGGCTGTCACAGTCATATAGTCCTGACCCTGCCCTGCTCCACTTGTCCACATGTCCGTGGTTAAGTGGACATTGGGTACAACTGCATTTTTTAGGACACTGGTGAGTCTTTTTCTGACGTCCGTGTACATTCTCGGTATCGCCTGCCTAGAGAAGTGGAACCTAGATGGTATTTGGTAACGGGGGCACACTGCCTCAATAAATTGTCTAGTTCCCTGTGAACTAACGGCGGATACCGGACGCACGTCTAACACCAACATAGTTGTCAAGGACTCAGTTATCCGCTTTGCAGTAGGATGACTGCTGTGATATTTCATCTTCCTCGCAAAGGACTGTTGAACAGTCAATTGCTTACTGGAAGTAGTACAAGTGGGCTTACGACTTCCCCTCTGGGATGACCATCGACTCCCAGCGGCAACAACAGCAGCGCCAGCAGCAGTAGGCGTTACACGCAAGGATGCATCGGAGGAATCCCAGGCAGGAGAGGACTCGTCAGACTTGCCAGTGACATGGCCTGCAGGACTATTGGCATTCCTGGGGAAGGAGGAAATTGACACTGAGGGAGTTGGTGGGGTGGTTTGCGTGAGCTTGGTTACAAGAGGAAGGGATTTACTGGTCAGTGGACTGCTTCCGCTGTCACCCAAAGTTTTTGAACTTGTCACTGACTTATTATGAATGCGCTGCAGGTGACGTATAAGGGAGGATGTTCCGAGGTGGTTAACGTCCTTACCCCTACTTATTACAGCTTGACAAAGGGAACACACGGCTTGACACCTGTTGTCCGCATTTCTGGTGAAATACCTCCACACCGAAGAGCTGATTTTTTTGGTATTTTCACCTGGCATGTCAACGGCCATATTCCTCCCACGGACAACAGGTGTCTCCCCGGGTGCCTGACTTAAACAAACCACCTCACCATCAGAATCCTCCTGGTCAATTTCCTCCCCAGCGCCAGCAGCACCCATATCCTCCTCATCCTGGTGTACTTCAACACTGACATCTTCAATCTGACTATCAGGAACTGGACTGCGGGTGCTCCTTCCAGCACTTGCAGGGGGCATGCAAATAGTGGAAGGCGCATGCTCTTCACGTCCAGTGTTGGGAAGGTCAGGCATCGCAAACGACACAATTGGACTCTCCTTGTGGATTTGGGATTTCAAAGAACGCACAGTTCTTTGCGGTGCTTTTGCCAGCTTGAGTCTTTTCAGTTTTCTAGCGAGAGGCTGAGTGCTTCCATCCTCATGTGAAGCTGAACCACTAGCCATGAACATAGGCCAGGGCCTCAGCCGTTCCTTGCCACTCCGTGTGGTAAATGGCATATTGGCAAGTTTACGCTTCTCCTCCGACAATTTTATTTTAGGTTTTGGAGTCCTTTTTTTTCTGATATTTGGTGTTTTGGATTTGACATGCTCTGTACTATGACATTGGGCATCGGCCTTGGCAGACGACGTTGCTGGCATTTCATCGTCTCGGCCATGACTAGTGGCAGCAGCTTCAGCACGAGGTGGAAGTGGATCTTGATCTTTCCCTAATTTTGGAACCTCAACTTTTTTGTTCTCCATATTTTATAGGCAGAACTAAAAGGCACCTCAGGTAAACAATGGAGATGGATGGATTGGATACTAGTATACAATTATGGACGGACTGCCACGGTTAGGTGGTATAAAAAAACCACGGTTAGGTGGTATATATTATAATAATAATACAATTATGGATGGACGGACTGCCTGCCGACTGCCGACACAGAGGTAGCCACAGCCGTGAACTACCGCACTGTACACTGGTTGATAAAGAGATAGTAGTATACTCGTAACAACTAGTATGACACTATGACGACGGTATAAAGAATGAAAAAAAAACCACGGTTAGGTGGTATATATTATAATAATAATACAATTATGGATGGACGGACTGCCTGCCGACTGCCGACACAGAGGTAGCCACAGCCGTGAACTACCGCACTGTACACTGGTTGATAAAGAGATAGTAGTATACTCGTAACAACTAGTATGACACTATGACGACGGTATAAAGAATGAAAAAAAAACCACGGTTAGGTGGTATATATTATAATAATAATACAATTATGGATGGACGGACTGCCTGCCGACTGCCGACACAGAGGTAGCCACAGCCGTGAACTACCGCACTGTACACTGGTTGATAAAGAGATAGTAGTATACTCGTAACAACTAGTATGACACTATGACGACGGTATAAAGAATGAAAAAAAAACCACGGTTAGGTGGTATATATTATAATAATAATACAATTATGGATGGACGGACTGCCTGCCGACTGCCGACACAGAGGTAGCCACAGCCGTGAACTACCGCACTGTACACTGGTTGATAAAGAGATAGTAGTATACTCGTAACAACTAGTATGACACTATGACGACGGTATAAAGAATGAAAAAAAAACCACGGTTAGGTGGTATATATTATAATAATAATACAATTATGGATGGACGGACTGCCTGCCGACTGCCGACACAGAGGTAGCCACAGCCGTGAACTACCGCACTGTACACTGGTTGATAAAGAGATAGTAGTATACTCGTAACAACTAGTATGACACTATGACGACGGTATAAAGAATGCAAAAAAAACCACAGTTAGGTGGTATATATTATAATAATAATACAATTATGGATGGACGGACTGCCTGCCGACTGCCGACACAGAGGTAGCCACAGCCGTGAACTACCGCACTGTACACTGGTTGATAAAGAGATAGTAGTATACTCGTAACAACTAGTATGACACTATGACGGTATAAAGAATGAAAAAAAAACCACGGTTAGGTGGTATATATTATAATAATAATACAATTATGGATGGACGGACTGCCTGCCGACTGCCGACACAGAGGTAGCCACAGCCGTGAACTACCGCACTGTACACTGGTTGATAAAGAGATAGTAGTATACTCGTAACAATTAGGATGACACTATGACGGTATAAAGAATGAAAAAAAAACCACGGTTAGGTGGTAGGTATATAATAATAAATAATACAATTCTGGTCGGACGGACTGCCTGCCGTGTGCCGACACAGAGGTAGCCACAGCCGTGAACTACCGCACTGTACACTGGTTGATAAAGAGATAGTAGTATACTCGTAACAATTAGGATGACACTATGACGGTATAAAGAATGAAAAAAAAACCACGGTTAGGTGGTAGGTATATAATAATAAATAATACAATTCTGGTCGGACGGACTGCCTGCCGTGTGCCGACACAGAGGTAGCCACAGCCGTGAACTACCGCACTGTACACTGGTTGATAAAGAGATAGTAGTATACTCGTAACAATTAGGATGACACTATGACGGTATAAAGAATGAAAAAAAAACCACGGTTAGGTGGTAGGTATATAATAATAAATAATACAATTCTGGTCGGACGGACTGCCTGCCGTGTGCCGACACAGAGGTAGCCACAGCCGTGAACTACCGCACTGTACACTGGTTGATAAAGAGATAGTAGTATACTCGTAACAATTAGGATGACACTATGACGGTATAAAGAATGAAAAAAAAACCACGGTTAGGTGGTAGGTATATAATAATAAATAATACAATTCTGGTCGGACGGACTGCCTGCCGTGTGCCGACACAGAGGTAGCCACAGCCGTGAACTACCGCACTGTACACTGGTTGATAAAGAGATAGTAGTATACTCGTAACAATTAGGATGACACTATGACGGTATAAAGAATGAAAAAAAAACCACGGTTAGGTGGTAGGTATATAATAATAAATAATACAATTCTGGTCGGACGGACTGCCTGCCGTGTGCCGACACAGAGGTAGCCACAGCCGTGAACTACCGCACTGTACACTGGTTGATAAAGAGATAGTAGTATACTCGTAACAATTAGGATGACACTATGACGGTATAAAGAATGAAAAAAAAACCACGGTTAGGTGGTAGGTATATAATAATAAATAATACAATTCTGGTCGGACGGACTGCCTGCCGTGTGCCGACACAGAGGTAGCCACAGCCGTGAACTACCGCACTGTACACTGGTTGATAAAGAGATAGTAGTATACTCGTAACAATTAGGATGACACTATGACGGTATAAAGAATGAAAAAAAAACCACGGTTAGGTGGTAGGTATATAATAATAAATAATACAATTCTGGTCGGACGGACTGCCTGCCGTGTGCCGACACAGAGGTAGCCACAGCCGTGAACTACCGCACTGTACACTGGTTGATAAAGAGATAGTAGTATACTCGTAACAATTAGGATGACACTATGACGGTATAAAGAATGAAAAAAAAAACACGGTTAGGTGGTAGGTATATAATAATAAATAATACAATTCTGGTCGGACGGACTGCCTGCCGTGTGCCGACACAGAGGTAGCCACAGCCGTGAACTACCGCACTGTACACTGGTTGATAAAGAGATAGTAGTATACTCGTAACAATTAGGATGACACTATGACGGTATAAAGAATGAAAAAAAAACCACGGTTAGGTGGTAGGTATATAATAATAAATAATACAATTCTGGTCGGACGGACTGCCTGCCGTGTGCCGACACAGAGGTAGCCACAGCCGTGAACTACCGCACTGTACTGTGTCTGCTGCTAATATAGACTGGTTGATATTTAAAGAGATATTAGTAGTATACAACAATACTATACTGGTGGTCAGGCACTGGTCACCACTCCTGCAGCAAAAGTGTGCACTGTTAATTAATATAATTGTACTCCTGGCTCCTGCTAACAACCTGCAGTGCTCCCCAGTCTCCCCCACAATTAATTATAAGCTTTTAATTTATACATTGATGACTGTGCAGCACACTGGGCTGAGCTGAGTGCACACAGACTGAGTCACACTGTGTGACTGACTGTGCTGTGTATCGTTTTTTTTTTCAGGCAGAGAACGGATATAGCAGAGAGAAGTGAACGGATATATTATATTAAATAAAAGTTAACTAGCAACTGCACTGGTCACTGACTGTGGTAAACTAACTCTGTCTGCGACTCTGCACAATCTCTCTCTATCTAATCTATCTATCTCTATTCTAATGGAGAGGACGCCAGACACGTCCTCTCCCTATCAATCTCAATGCACGAGTGAAAATGGCGGCGACGCGCGGCTCCTTATATAGAATCCGAGTCTCGCGATAGAATCCGAGCCTCGCGAGAATCCGACAGCGTCATGATGACGTTCGGGCGCGCTCGGGTTAACCGAGCAAGGCGGGAAGATCCGAGTCGCTCGGACCCGTGGAAAAAAAAGTGAAGTTCGTGCGGGTTCGGATTCAAAGAAACCGAACCCGCTCATCTCTACTTTATATATGCATTAGGTAGTGTTGTTTTTAGCACCATTGTGTACAAGCTATAAACATGAAACCGTGGGTAATCCTACGCAGTGCGCCTAAGATGGCTGCCGCACCTGGTGCCTTGTGATGGTGGAATACACAACCCCTGGAGGTTATTACTCAAAATGCCTACACCAATCATGCACCAATCATTCTTTCTGTGTCTTTGTCTGTGTGGTTTATCTTTTGATGTAATGCTTAAATCCTCTGTATTATGTGCATTGTGTGAGTTCTAGTTGGCGCCGCGGATGGCTGCCTCGGTGCTGCTCTGCCAAGCAGCCTTAGTTTTTAGTCTTAAATGTATAATATGTCTACTGTACAGTTGCATATGTGCAGTATGAACTCATATGTGTAATGTTTGTAATGTATGCTACGTTTTTTCCTCCATGTTGCTGCTTGGCGATGCATTGTACCACAAAGAATTCCTAGTGTACGTGAGTACACCTGGCCAATAAAGCTGATTATGATTCTGATTCTGATTCTGAAACTGAGCTTCCCTGCAACCTTAAGGCCAGGTACCCATTGTTATTGTATTGGACATATGATTGCTACTTACATTTTAACTATCATTTAGCAGTTACTGTAGGCATTCTCAGTGCCTTTATCTGTCGTAAAACACATTGGCAGCAATTTAATTATAAGCGATTTACAAGCATTGTGTCATAGTGATAGCATTTGAACAACGGCAATGGCAGCCTGTATTGCCCCTGTATTGTGCATCTTACTTCGAAGTCCCAGAGGGTATGCAGAAAAATAACGTTATATACCACGGGTGGGAGAAAGTGTCTGCAGTGGGATGTATCTGCTGTGAGTCGCAGGTAGAAGAAATAGAGGTGTTGTTATCCACAGACAGAAAAATGGGTACCTGTACAGCAGGCATGTCAAACTCAAAATCCCAACTGGGCCGAATAATCAAGGTCTAAGTCTTGTGTGGGCCGCAAGAAAAAGAAAGTCTTATACGCAATTTTCAAAGGGTTATTAGAAAAACACTTACTTTAATGTTTTCTTCCTGATACTTGACATCTCTTTGCTGTCACCATCTTTCCAATTTCAGGAGAAATCTTATTGGATGTTATAACTTTTAAAATTGAACCAAGATGAAGGTCTGTCAATCTGGACATAGCAGGAGACTTATTTCCTTTCCCCTTGACAGCTAACAATTACTTTTCAATGCAGAATCTGCATCGTAGACGACTCCTCCTGCTCTTCAAGGTCAGACGGGCACACAGTGAGGGTAACTCTCCTCTATATAATAATAACAATACCACATATCAGTGTGAGCTGACAGCTGTGCTATACCCCTTCATATATAACTGTGTGGTCCCCTTTCCCCTATATAATAATAATAATAATAATAACAATAAATAATAAACAATAATAAAAACATAATAATAACAGTGCCAAATAACACATATGCCCCTCAGTGCATTTTATATATGAGGGTGAATAACAGCTCCTGGCACACACAGAAACTACTATCTTTCTGAGTGTGCCAGGAGCTGTTATTCCCCTCATATATAAAAATGCTGGCCTCTCACCCCTATATAATAATAATAATAATAATAATAATAATATATAAGTAGTATTATTACTATATAGGGGAGAGAGTACTGCATTTTACATATGAGGGAGAATAACAGCTCCTGGCACACACAGAAACTACTATACTATTTATATTACTTGTTATTGGCCATATATATTTAGCCCCCAGCAGTGTGCTCACACTGTTTATTCAGCGCTGCCGCTCTGGTAGAGCAGTGCTGCCTCCTCCGAACACGCTGCGTCTGGCTGCTGGTGTCAGTTAGACGCCGAGTGTCTCCCTGTCTCCTCCGGCGTGGACCTGTGAGTGGAATCAGGTGCCGTTTCATGAGGCAATGAAAGCTCGCGGCCCGGCAGCCAATCAAGAGCCGCAGCTGCCAGTCCGCGAGCTCTGATTGGCTCAGGAACCGGCGCCTTAATTAAAATATCAAAAGTCCGCTTTAGCCCTTCTCAGGTCAGTGCGCAACCCGCGGGCCGCAAAAGTAGGCGTCCGGGCCGCATGTGGCCCGCGGGTTTGACACCTATGCTGTACAGAGATCAATGTCTGCTCACAGACATTGTAATTGGTCGCCAACAAAAGGTAGGTTAACACACCGGGGGTGACACGTTTCATTGATGGAATGCAATTTCCCAGAGAGTGGTGTGATTACCCATTGGTATTTTGCCTTAAACATCAGTAAAACTACATCATACAAGTCATGTTTACTGAGTGTTTGTACTGTGGTTCTGGGGTTCATTGGCCTGTGTTCCCTTACTATGTCTATTTACATTACTAGTAAAAGTAAGTATTTTGCCATTAGTGGGTAACAGGCTTTAAGGCTGATTATTTTGCAGAGAGAATTTACATTTTTGTTTAACAAGTAGGATTATGAATTTTGTTTCCTATACAGGTGAGTTGGATAATTTTCCACATCAAATAGACAGGAGGCACACATCATTACTGCTCCATTCCCCTCCTTACGTCAGGACACTGTGCCGTCGCAAGCAGCTGTCCCCTAACTAACCTAATCACAGGATAACACAGGCCACAGCCTCCCATGTGACCATCTCCCTCATCTCCTGCTGCACTGAACATTCTAATGATCTGATTGGCTACAGGCTGTTCTAATCCCGCTCTCTCTGAAGGAGGGAGTACAATACATGGACAATGGTAGATTGAAAACAAAAAAGTGCTCAGACCCTAGTGATAAAAGCACCTTAAAAACTGACAGCAGTAATGGCTGCCATGCAGGTTAGCTATCATGACTTTGGAAAGGAAGGGAGCGTGAGCTCAGGCAAATATCTTTTCACACTGAAATGCTGCCTTGCATAATGTCAGTGGTATGCGGTTACATTGCCGGCAGTCGGGATTCCGGCGGTCAGGATACCGACACCACTGACAATGCCGACAGCCAGAATCGTGGCTAACAGGGGCTATTCCTCCCCACAAGGGGCTTTATTACGCTCTACCGCCTGCCAGCATTCTGGCGGCCAGGATCTCGGTGTTGGTATGCTAAACGCCGGGATCCCGGCCTCCAGCATAACATACCCAACCCATGTCAGTTAATATCCCCACCTCTCAAATAGATAGGTTAAAAGCGACTTAAACATGCAATTTAATTTATTACTAGAAGTCTCCAGAAAAGGTAATTACAGATAGATAGATAGATAGATAGATAGATAGATAGATAGATAGATAGATAGATAGATAGATAGATAGATAGATAGATAGATAGATAGAAATGATTATATAATAAATTGGAGTATATGATTTTATTTTTATATATTGTTCTTGGTGATTTCCCTTTCAGTACCACTATAAAAAAGAGAAGCAAAGAAAGAGCTAAGCATGCGTTACAGTTATGAGTGATTAAACAACAGACAAAATAAGAAGGAAGGAAACAGTGAAGTTGTTACACCCTGTACACAGCGAAACGAGATTAAGAAGAGGTGGAGATTAATTAATTCATCTCTTAAAAAGGGAGTGAGCTGCAGTGAAGTAACCATTATGGATGTTTATGTTAACTGCATAAGAATCACTGCATAATGAGCCATGAACACTCTGATACAGCTGAACTGGAAATCCTGGTAGTGCCAGAGGAGGGACGCGCAATAATAGAGTGTCTGCCGCAATACACTGTCCCAGCAAGGCCTCATCATGAGTCATACTACAACAAGAACCTGAAACTGCAAGAAACTGGTTCCACACAACAAAGCAGGGTCCACCCCCACTGCCAGTCCCATGCCACCACTCACACTCCCTGCTGTAATAGGCAGTCACAATACTGTATAGCCATAGCCAGTGTCCTGAGAACTACAGTATATGGTTTGCTACATTATGTGCAGTGTGCTTTTATCTGAGTCATGTAAATATTATTCATGATTACTATACAGTCATGTAATATATATTGAAAATGCAGATATCTGAGCATATGGCAGCTATCCAATATCATATGCGATATCTGAATTAGTTGATATACAGTTATGGGGCCACATCTGCTTTGCATGCGGTATGACTGTAATCTAATTAATTACATAGCACTGTGAAATCCATCAGGCAGATTTACTAAAAGCAGCAAGATGTGTGAACAGGTGTTTATGTCATATTTTGTGCAAGTGAATCATTGTCTATAACACATTGTTTACTATTATGATATTTTAATTCTTTAAGTTGACAGTTATTGAAGACTTATTTCCATATGCTGAATGTCTCTGTTTTATCTATGAGTTTACTATGTATTGTAACTAGACTGAGACGCTACAGTACATCAGCCAATCACAGACAAACCCACTGGCAGTAGAGTGCACATGTGTATTCCCCAGCAAGAATATAGACAAGTCACGTGCACATGCTTGCACTCACCAATGTGTGAGGACAATGCATTTCTATTCTTGCCCACATCCCATTTGTAGGAAATATGCAAATATTTGGTCCCCTCATAGAAGCGGAAGCAAATTAAGTGGTTGAGAAATACAAATATAGACCATTAAAATAGGCTTACCACACTATCTTTTTAAACCGGGACACTCATGAATTATATAGGTTCTGTGGCTGATTAAAACCAGGGGAAATGCATGCTTGAATTAAGCCAACCACAGAACCTGCGTAATTCATGAGTGTCCCGGTTTAAAGGGATAGTATGGTAAGCCTAATTAAAAGCATATATGTTTCTGTAAACAAGAATAGATAACAGTGAAGCCAGGGTGGTTGCTCTGGAGCTATCACACACAGGGAGGTCCACACATAGCTAAATCAACAGCGACGGGGGATATGTGGCACTTACTCTTCTGGATCTCTGTGCTGCATTTGAAACTGTTTACCACTCAAACAAAGACTACAATTCCTAGGTCTTCAGAACTCTAGTTCTCATCTTATTTATCAAATCACTCTTTCAATATTTATTTCTCTTGATCCACATCCTCTTCACTTCCTCTATCAGTTGGATTACCACAAGGATCAGTCCTAGGTCCTCTGGTTTTCTCAATCTATACCTTGTATCTTGGTAAACTGATCAGCTCTTTCAGATTTAAGTATCGCCCAAAAGAGCCTTCTTCTCCTCCACACCCTTCAGACCACTGGCCTCGCTAGCACATCCTCAGCTGCTTCTCCTCCTACCTCCCCAGCCGCTCCTCTGTCTCTGCCGCTGGCTCCACCTTACCACCTTCCATCTTTCTCATTGGCATCCTGCGGGGTTCTGTCCTTGGCCCCCTACATTTCTTCCTGTACACCTCTTTCTTGGGAGAACTCATCAGTTCCTTTGGCCTCCAATACTACCTCTATGCTGACGACATGCAACTATACATCTCCTGACCTCTTCTCTTCTGTGCTATCACTAATCATCTACCCCCCCCCCCCCCCTCCCCCATCCAGGGCCTCCACCCTCCAAATATCTCTAACACTGTAATCACCCCTGTTTCCTAACTCTGATGCTTGGGTGTCACACGTGACTAATCTCAGTCCTTCACCCCATTATATTCAATCTCTGGCCCATTCCTGTCAGTTCCAGCAATGATCACCACCTCTCCTCTTCCCTGGTTACTGCATCTCGTGTACAAATCCAAGGTTGCCTTTTTGCAGATGATACAAAAGTATGTAACAGGGTAGACACCCCAGGAGGGTTAAAACAAATGATTGATGACTTAAATAGACTTGAGAAATAGTTAAGAACATGCCAACTACAGTTTAATGCTAAAAAATGCAAAATCAAGCACTTGGGTCACAAAAACCCAAAGGCTAAATATAGTATCAAGGGTACTATAATGGAAACTACTGAGGAGGAAAGTGATTTAGGAGTCACTATTAAAAGTGACTTAAAGGCAGGAAAACAATGCAACAAAGCAATGAGAAAGGAACGTCAGATGCTTGGTTGCACAGGGAGAGGAATCAGTAGCAGGAAAAAAGTAATTATGCCACTGTATACTGTAGGTCATTGGTACAGCCTCATCAGGAATACTGTGTCCAGTTCTGAAGACCATATCTCCAGAAGGATATAAATACCTTAGAGAATGTACAAAGAAGAGCAACTAAAATGGTGCATGGCCTACATCACAAAACATACCCGCAAAGGCTAAAAGATCTTAACATGTATAGTTTGGAGAGGAGAAGGGAAAGGGGGAACATGATATAAACTTTCAAATATACCAAGGGTCTTAACAAAGTACAGGAGGGAAACATTCTTCAAAGAAAGAGAAGTATTAGAACTTGAAGATATACACTGAAACTGGGGGGAGAGAGGTTCAGGGAAAAAATAGCCGGTACAGCCGTACTCACTGTAATATGTACATTGGTGATGGAATGGAGCATAAGTGGAGCAGGGTGTCCTACAGCTCATTAGCTGGTGAGTTTATATAGCTACTGGGTAACGGTGCAGGAACACTGGAAAATATTGTGCATTGCAGGTCTCTCTGGAGCGAAGTAGGAGACTTCTGTTTCTCACCATGTTACCATTCACAGTAAAGACAAGATGGACCCTGCACATGCTCAGTAGTGATCTCAGTGGCCATCTTGGGATAGAGCATGAAGCCAGCCTGGAGGACAGGAAGACTGCAGTCAGCACAGTAGCACACTTCTCTTTCAACAGTTACCAACCTGATATTTCCATTACTGTAGATAATACAACAATTAACACCACCTCACAAGCTCGCTGCCTATGTGTCATCCTTGACTCTGAACTGTCCTCTGTTCCCCACATTCAAACTGTTTCCAAATCCTGTGATATACATCTAAAAAACATATCCAGAATACACCCATTTCATACACAGGAAATTGCAAAAGCTCTAATTCACACAATCATCATCTCCTGCACTGATTATTGCAATAGTCTCCTTATCAGTCTTCCCCAAAAAAGACTTTAACCACTGCAATCCATTTTGAATGGAGCAGCGAGGCTGATCTTCTTCACTAAATGTTCATCGTCGGCTGCTCTGCTCTGTCAGACCTTCTATTGGTTATCTGTGTTCTACCGAATTCAATATAAAATGCATTTACTTACACATAATGCTAATAACCAAACTACACCTATCTATTTCCTTATCTCAAAATATATCCCAATTTGACCTCTCCACTCTGCATAAGATCTGCATCTCTCATCCATATTTACTGTATTAACTGCTCCCATTCATGGATACAGAACATTTTTCAGGCTGCACACACTCTGCGTATGTCCTCCCATGCACAATAAGACTTCCTTCTAGTCTCCAAACCGTCAAGTGTTCCTTGAAAACTTCAGGCAATCTTATTCCGTGACTGTCCACAGAACCTTCATAAGTATTCCTAATTATATCCCATATCTTCATATATTTTCTCTTTTTTCCATTTTCACATCCCCCTGACCCCTGGTCAACATCACTGTGTGACTATATCCTACAGCCCACCAAAAAAATGTACAATCTGGCCAGGAGCATGCAATATGAAGCACTTATCCTTGTGTATCAATGCCTATTTCCCTATAGATTGTAAGTTTGCAAGCAGGGCCCTCTTACCTCTCTTATTATACAGTCTTGTTTTATGACTATGTTGTTCCTGAATTATAAAGTGCAATGCTATATTAGTAATCGTTAGTATTAATAATGAATAATGGGGGTAATTCCAAGTTGACCTGCAGAAGGAATTTTTTTAGCAGTTGGGCAAAACCATGGTGGTCATTTCGAGTTGTTCACTCGCAAGTTGCCTTTAAGAAAGCTTTGCACACGCTAAGCCGCCGCCTACTGGGAGTGAATCTTAGCTTATCAAAATTGCGAACGAAAGATTCGCAATATTGCAAAAAGACTTCTCTGTGCAGTTTCTGAGTAGCTCGAGACTTACTCTTCCAGTGCGATCAGTTCAGTGCTTGTCGTTCCTGGTTTGATGTCACAAACACACCCAGCGTTCGCCCAGACACTCCTCCGTTTCTTCAGCCACTCCCGCGTTTTTCCCAGAAACTGTAGCGTTTTTACACACACTCCCATAAAACGGCCAGTTTCCGCCCAGAAACACCCACTTCCTGTCAATCACACTCCGATCTCCAGAACGAAGAAAAAACCTTGTAATGCCTTGAGTAAAATACCAATCTTCATAGCAAATTTACTTGGCGCAGTCGCAGTGCGAACATTGCGCATGCGCAATTAGCGGAAAATCGCTGCGATGCGAAGAAAATTACTGAGCGAACAACTCGGAATGACCACCCATGTGCACTGCAGGGGGGCAGATATAACATTTGCAGAGAGAGTTAGATTTGGGTGGGTTATTTTGTTTCTGTGCAGGGTAAATACTGGCTGCTTTATTTTTACACTGCAATTTAGATTGCAGATTGAACTCACCACACCCAACTCTATCTCTCTCTGCACATGTTATATCTGCCTCCCCTGCAGTGCACATGGTTTTGCCCAACTGCAAACAAAGTTCCTACTGCGATCAACTTGGAATTACCCCCAATGTGAGAACTGGAGTTATGTATGGCATAATGTGAATTTGAGGCACTACAGTGTGTTTAACACATTTGCATACCAACCAACATCCAGAACCTCTAAAGTGTGACTCCCTAGCATGGCTTCGCTGCACATGCCAAAAGGGGGTGTGGTCTATGAAAAGGGGGTGTGGTTTCTTGGGAATGCCGCAGTCATGAGCCACACCTCGCATTTTTGTCACTGTGGGTGCATGGCCAGTGTTCTGTGAGCTGCTGGCATGCCCCCTGTCTGGCTGTAGAGTGCCGTTCCGGGCACGCTACTAGTCAGAAGCAAGGCCTTTGTGGCAGTGACAGTGCAGTCCACAGATCCCTACGCTTTGTATGATGTCACCACTCGCACACCCCTAGTTACAGACCTGTACCCCCATATGCAACACAAATGCATACAACTGCATATGGACGCATAGTTTGCTACTAGTCAGTATAGTCAGTGCGCATTGCAACTGCCCTATACTAAGTGCAAAAGATACACCAGGAATCAGGCATATATAAGATTACATCCAGCTGCATTATCATGCCCGGATAGCACCCTTAAGCCTGCAGAGCTGCCCAAAACGTTCCTAGGATGCTCCAGTCACGCTTGTAGAGTCACCTGGAGTGTCCATAGAATGATCCGTGGACTCCTATTCTTTCTGGTCTGGACTTCCCTGCCCCCTCAAACTGACACAAGTTTGGGGGCAGAACTGAAACAGGGCGTATTCTATCCCTGCTATATCCCTGCCTACGTCTTCATCAACCCTTACATGCCATCTAGAATATTGTCTCTCTAATCAGTCTATTTTTTATTTTTTTTATTAATTGGGAAGAATCACTGGAAAAATATGTTTTTGCTAATTAACCTGTATCAACCTGGGAAATCCACTTAAACAGTTATTTCACTATGCTTAAAAAAATGTGTTTGTACCAAAACATAAAATCAACAATGTGATATTTAGCAGTATGTGTAAAGTAGTTGAAAATGTATTTTTAGTTTAATAAATGCATGAAAATAGTGTGAAATGTGGTCACAGAATGAACATATAAAATACCTCCGGTCATGAAAAGGTTAAACTTTTTGTTTTGTTTGTGTTATGTCAGTGGTTGTGCAGGACCGTCTGATCTGTTGTCTGATCTGTTGCAGAAACACAGCGTCTCTGTTGGTTCCCTGAAGTGAAATGGTAAATGCTGCCGTGTAATAATATTTTCCATAACAGTATTCGTCACCATGTGACCTTCTCTGTATCCTTATTATTCCGTTTAAAGTGAACATTTGTTGCAGACTTATTCAGGCCCATGAGCCATCAATAGGTGTGCAAATTACAAAGCTGTCTGAATGAGTTCATTCATCAGCATTAAGCTGTGATTTATACTGATGTCTACTCAATAGGCTTAAAATAATGTATATCCTTTTTTTTTATTCAGTCTTGTTGCGGTTACAGCACTTGGCACCCTTTCTAGCACAGTAAATTACATGATGTAACATTACTGGAAAATATCTGTGAGAGGGGGGGCACCTGGCTGCTGTTTGAGTGTGAGCTGAGGGGCGAGCAACACATTGAAATGCCAAACTGTAACTAGTGGCCGCAACCTAGAATGTGTGTGAGCATATGTCAACTGCCATAGGATTTCCTGCAGTGGCCTCCTCCGGGCATCATTGTAAATGCAATGGTACTGAAAGAGTTAAGTATAGCTATCAAATCAAAGGGAGCTCAGATTAGATCCTGACTTCTTGTTGCTCAGTCTCCTCAATAAAGCTCATTACATCCTTCCTTTTTTCCTTCCCTTCATCTATAGGGACATAGGCCCTCATTCCGAGTTGTTCGCTCGCTAGCTGTTTTTAGCAGCCGTGCAAACGCTAAGCCGCCGCCCTCTGGGAGTGTATTTTAGCTTAGCAGAAGTGCGAATGAAAGGATCGTGCAGCGGCTACAAAGTAATTTTGTGCAGCTTTAGAGTAGCTCCAGACCTACTCCTAGCGTGCGATCACTGCAAACTATTTAGTTCCTGTTTTGACGTCACGAACACGCCCTGCGTTCGGCCAGCCACGTCTACGTTTCACCAGTCACGCCTGCGTTTTTTCACACACTCCCTGAAAACGGTCAGTTGACAACCAGAAACACCCACTTCCTGTCAATCACTCTGCGGTCAGCAGTGCGACTGAAGTGCTTCGCTATACCTTGTGTGAAACTACTTCGGCTGTTGTGAAAGTACGTTGCGCATGCGCAGAAGTGCCGCTTTTTTGCCTGATCGCTGAGCTGCGAACGAAAGCAGCTAGCGATGAACTCGGAATGACCACCATAGAACACTTTCTAACCTAGGAAAATGCTTTAGCTGAAGGTTCTCCCTCACCCTCTAACATGGCTTTACCGGGTATTTGTATTATTTTCCTATTGTAGTTCCTTGGGTGAGGTCAGTGGTTCCCAAACTTTTTTGAATCACAGCACCCTAGCCAAAAGTTTCAGAAATTCAGAAAATATATTAAATGAAGTGAATTGTGTTTATATGTCATCCTTGGGTTCAGTTACGTGGTGAGGGACTGGATTTGTTACTGTTTGTCCACATATTTTATGATTGGCAACCACAAGCACTGGTTTTGCCTACTGCATTGACCATAAATAATTTGTATTGGTCCTGGACCACCAACCCAGGGAGGGAACCCTTGCAACTACCCTGAGGCACCCCAGGCTGCCTGGGCACCCAGTTTGGGAACCAATGGGTTAGGTTATATAATTAATGTAAGTAATCACCTCTCTTATCAAGACATTAACTCATTCCTGGCACCTACAATAGGAAAAGCGGATCAGTAAAATGTAGAATAGAGGTAAATATGGAATTTTTTTATTTGAACCTTCAGGAACCTTTACTAATGTATTGCTATATTTAACAACATTATTATACATTTTTGTAATGTTATTACTTTTTGTTGCTCGTTGGAAGAACCACTAACTGTCCTGTGAATACATATTATTTGCAGTTTCACTCCCGTTGTGAAGAGTATTGAGTCACATTTCCAAATAATGTGACCATGTCTCCTTCAGCAGTGTACAGCATGTACACTAAGCCCTTGCATTCACAGTGGGGCATTATTATTATTATTATTATTATTATTATTATTATTATTACATTTTAGGCGCCACAAGTGTTTCGCAGCGCCATACAAAGGACAGTACAAGGAGACAAAACTTAACATTAAAATAAATAAATAAATAACAAAAATAGAGAACAGGTAACAAAGAGCACCACAATTCTCAAAACATAATACAGCTAAGATGCAAGTAGCGAGGGAGTAATCATCGTACTACTTGGTGCTGGCGGCCATAGATAGAGACGAGCCTTTACCAGCAGGAGAAAAAGCAGGTAAAGATGGTTGCTTAGTAGGAGAGAGATGTGAGTGAAATGTGTAGAGAAGAGGGCTTTGAAAACAAGAGGAAAGAGGGCCCTGCTCTGAAGAGCTAACAATCTAGTGGGAAGGGGTGACACACAGATGATGTGAGGTGCAAGCAAGCGGGAGGTAGCCTGATGGCAGTATGTAAGCAAAGCAGAGATGTTCAAGGTATGAGGCAGGGGGATCGAGGAGCAGCCTCAGGACTAGGTTATGCATCGGAAGGGTATGCTTTGATGAATAGATGGGTTTTTAGTGCCCGTTTGAAGCTTTGCAAGGTCGGGGGAGAGTCTAATGGAGCGGAGGAGCGCGTTCCACTGAAGGGGTGCAGCACGGGCAAAATCTTGAACTCGAGCATGGGAAGCAGTGACCAGGGCAGAGGAGACCATAGGGGGCGGGAGGGAGTATGAAGGGAGAGGAGGTTGGAGATTTAGGGAGCAATGGAATTAAAGATGGCCTTGTATGTGAGGGTGAGGAGTTTGAAGAGGATTATGTAGGGGAATGGGAGCCAGTGCAGATTTTGTCGAAGGGGAGTGGCAGATGTGGAGCGGCGGGAGAGGACGATAAGCCTAGTTGCGGAGTTGAGGACAGGTTGGACGAGAGCAAGATGGGATCAAGTGAGGCCAGTGAGGAGAACATTGCAGTAGTCGAGTCGTGAGAGAAAACCAGTGAGTGGATGATAAGTTTAGTAGCACTCTGGGAGAGAAATGGCCTGATGTGAGCAATGTTGCATAGCTAGAACCAACAGGACTGTGCCAGAGCTTGGATGTCGGGTGCAAAGGAGAGGGAGGAGTGAAGAGTGACGCCCAAGCAGCGGAGTTGGGGAACGGGGGAGATGATGGTGTTGTTAACAGTGATAGAGATATTGGTAGGGGGTATTGCTCTGGCTGGGGAAAAGATAATGAGTTCAGTTTTGTCCATGTTGTGCTTCAGAGAGCGCTCACCCATCAAGGAGGAGATTGCCACTCCCACACAGCTTGGTCATGCTCTCCACAAGTACATGGGCCTGAAATATCTTACAGTTGTTGTGACTACAACAACAATTCCTTGAACATTTCTATAGCTGGACCTACCATTCCTTATGCTCTGACTTCCCACTATCACAGGTTATTTTGCTATCTATATTGATAATTCATGTTCCTGGTACTTCCAAGATACTCTTTCTAACTCTTTCCTGCCCTCTCCTAGTGGACTGACACATCTACTCATCTGGATGGACAATGTCTTCACCTAATTTTCCCATACGCTTCAGGTTCTGATTTCTTTAACACTTCTTTCCTTCTCCCAGTCACCTGATCACTTGCAAGCTCTCCTCCATCTTTCTGTACTCTAACACTACAAATCCTCATACCCTGTTAAATCTTAACCCCATTACATTTTTAATAACTTTTCTTCCTCTGTGCAACAATTTTCTTCCATGATTTTCTACATTGTCCCATTCTAATCTGGCAGCACCCCAACTAACTCATATCCTAGCAACAGCCTTTTATCAAATTCCTACCACTACTCTTTCCTCTCAGACGCCTCTTTAGTACATTTAAATCACTTCCTGACTCTCCCATCCCAAACCCATCAATCATTATCACTGGTACAAGATCTTGCTTTCGATGTGAAGGACACGCATGATAAGATCTAATATAAAATAATATCATCACACTGGAATTAGTGTTAATGACATCCATGCAGATCAAACTGGCTTTATCTGGGAACGCCATTTGGTAGTCAATATTGGGCAAGTACGCTCAGTGATCCAATGGCTTCAATCACCAGGGAATTTCTTTCAACCTGCTCTTCTGGGTCCACATCTATGAACTCCTTACACGCTTTGGTTTTCCCTGAGGTTTTATAGTTGTCCTTCAATTGTATTTCCTGGGACTCCTGCAATGGTTACCTCTCCTCACCTTTTGCTATACAACATGGTAGAAGACAGGGTTGACACCTCAATCCATTATTATTCATTACTGCACTGGATCCACTGGTGATTACTGTCTGTCAATCTACTGCATTGTGGGGGATCCCAATGGGACAGATTGACCTTAAAATAACACTATTTGCTGATAATGTGTTGTTGTTCATCTCAGACCTGGCACACTCAGTCCCATTGACCCTAGACATCATAAGCCAGTTTGGATCCTTTGCAAGTTACCATGTTAATTTAAATAATTCAGATCATACACCTGTCTCAGGCTCTTTGCATACCCTACAGTCAGCACACTCCCTCTCCTCCTTCCATTTAGTTACTTCTAAAATTTAATATTTGGTAATTAACATTACAGCTAAATTGGCTAATCTTTAATCCACATATATTGGCCAAGATAACCCATCTCCTTTCCACTTGTAAATCCCTTCTTTTGTCACTATTAAGGAGAGTGGTGGCGCTGAAAAGTATGTTTCCTAAGGTGTCCTATGTGATGCAAAGGTTGCCTATTTCTCTGACTAAGGGGGTAATTCAGACCTGATCGTAGCAGCAAATTTGTTAGCAATTGGGCAAAACCAGGGCCCTCATTCCGAGTTGTTCGCTCGCAAGCTGCTTTTAGCAGCTTTACACACGCTAAGCCGCCGCCTACTGGGAGTGAATCTTAGCTTCTTAAAATTGCGAACGAAAGATTCGCAATATAGCGAAAAGACATCTCTGTGCAGTTTTTGAGTAGCTCGAGACTTACTCGGCATCTGCGATCAGTTCAGTGCTTGTCGTACCTGGTTTGACGTCATAAACACACCCAGCGTTCGCCCAGACACTCCTCCGTTTCTCCAGCCACTCCCGCGTTTTTCCCAGAAACGGTAGTGTTTTTTCGCACACACCCATAAAACGTCCAGTTTCCGCCCAGAAACACCCACTTCCTGTCAATCACATTACGATCACCAGAACGAAGAAAAAACCGTGAGTAAAAAACCTAACTGCATAGCAAATTTACTTGGCGCAGTCGCACTGCGGACATTGCGCATGCGCACTAAGCGGAAAATCGCTGCGATGCGAAAAAATTTACCGAGCTAACAACTCGGAATGACCCCCCATGTGCACTTCAGGGTAGGCAGATATAACATTTGCAGAGAGAGTTAGATTTGAGTGGGTTATTTTGTTTCTGTGCAGGGAAAATACTGGCTGCTTTATTTTTATACTGTAATTTAGATTTCAGTTTGAACACACCTCACCGAAATCTAACTCTCTCTGCACATGTTATATCTGCACCTCCTGCAGTGCACATGGTTTTGCCCAATTGCTAACAAATTTGCTGCTACGATCAGGTGCAGAGCAGTGGTGCAAGTAGAAAAAATGTCTTACGGGTACTGTCTCGCGCCAAAAAATGGGTGTGGCCAAATGCCACATGGGGCGTGGCCAATGAAAATGGGGGCGTGATACACATATGGGGGAGGGGCAGATACACGTATGACCCCAATAGTGTCAGATACACGTTGCCCCACAGTGCCAGATATACATTGCCCCACAGTGCCAGATACACATAACCCAACAGTGCCAGATACACATTGCCCCACAGTGCCAGATACACAAATGTCCCCAGAGTGCCAGATACACAAATGTCCCCAGAGTGTCAGATACACATTGCCTCACAAGGCCAGATACACAAATGTCCCCAGAGTGTCAGATACACATTGCCTCACAGTGCCAGATACACATTGCCCCACAGTGCCAGATGCACATTGCCCCACAGTGCCAGATACACATTGCCCCACAGTGCCAGATACACATTGCCGCACAGTGCCAGATACACAAATGTCCCCGGAGTGCCAGATACACATTGCCCCACCGTGCCAGATACACATTGCCCCACAGTGACAGATACAGAAATGCCCCCAGAGTGCCATACACTGCCTCACAGTGTCAAATACACATTGCCCCACAGTGCCAGATACACAAATGCCCCCACTGTGTCAGATATACATTGCCCCCCGTGCCAGATACAGAAATGCCCCTACAGTGCCAGATATGCCCCCAGTGCCAGATATCCCCCAGTGCCAGGTATACATGCCCCCCTGTGCCAGATATCCCCCAGTGCCAGGTATATATGCCCCCCTGTGCCAGATATGCCCCCAGTGCCAGATATCCCCCAGTGCCAGGTATACATGCCCCCCCAGTGCCAGATATCCCCCAGTGCCAGGTATAACATGCCCCCCCAGTGCCAGATATCCCCCAGTGCCAGGTATACATGCCCCCCTGTGCCAGATATCCCCCAGTGCCAGGTATATATGCCCCCCTGTGCCAGATATGCCCCCAGTGCCAGGTATACATGCCCCCCTGTGCCAGATATCCCCCAGTGCCAGGTATATATACCCCCCCTGTGCCAGATATGCCCCCAGTGCCAGATATCCCCCAGTGCCAGGTATAACATGCCCCCCCAGTCCCAGATATCCCCCAGTGCCAGGTATAACATGCCCCCCTGTGCCAGATATCCCCCAGTGCCAGGTATAACATGCCCCCCTGTGCCAGATATCCCCCAGTGCCAGGTATACATGCCCCCCCAGTGCCAGGTATAACATGCCCCCCCCAGTGCCAGGTAAACATGCCCCCCTCCCCTACTCACCGCTGCCGCTGCCGTCGCCGTCCTGTCTGTCACGGATCAGCGCTGAAGTAAACTGGGACACCCACCGGAGACTGAGGGGAAGGAGAGGCGCAGGCTGCGCTCTCCTTCCCTCACATCAGCGGCGGTGCGGCGGGGACGGCGGGTGCGGCGTGTGCGGCGGGGACGGCGGGTGCGGCGTGGAGCAGGGGAGGGAGGGAGGGAAGGAAGAGGAACGGCGGCCCGTCGGTGTGGGTACGGCGTACCCATGGCTAAATTCTTACGGGTACGCCGTACCCACCCGTACCCGCCCACTTGCACCACTGGTGCAGAGAAGAGTTAGATTTGGGTGAAGGAAACTTCTACTTGATATTTCCCCTCAACTCCAAATGAAGAGCCTGTGTTATTTTTTTTATGAAAACCTATGAGAAAGAGCTATAATTTAACTTGTCAGCCTACTGTATGTTGAAAACTCAAAAGGTACACAGCTACAGATGTTTTTACAATGTCACGGATGGGACATTTTTTCTAATTTTCATGGAATGGCCCATAAAGCAACACTTATCACACCAAATACTTGTGTAGAGAGTAGATAAGAACAGATGTGACAAACAAAACTGTGGGGTCTGACTCTTACTAGCTGGTCTCAGAATATTAGTTGTTGTTCTACACACACTGATGTACTGCTCCATTTTAAGTCCACTATGAAACGCCTTCGTGTACAAGAGGTACATTTAAAAAGGAAACATATGATACCAAATGACACTGGTTTCTGTCCCAAATGTCACTGTTCCTCCGCTTCCTCTTCACAAGTTTTGTGAATTACCAAAATCAGACGTTTCTGGAACAAATTGTTGGCCTTAACTCTTTATTCTTTATCACAGTAGATTTAGGTCATCTGGCACTTTTGTTTGGTAATTTCTCCGACTGGGAACTGGGTCTTTATAGAAAAAAAGAGTATCTCTCTTCTCACAGTCATAGTCGCAGTGGCTAAAAAAGTTAGTAAAATGGATAAGTAAATCTTATCTTCTCCTTAATTGTGTGAAAAGATGATTATTAAAGCTACTATACCTCGATAGATGTTCTACCTTGCCAGATGTGGAAAAGGTAGTGATTACATTTTACGAGCAATGGGACATGTATAGTGCTCATTTGGAGCCCAAACCCATATTTTTTAATTATTTGAAAATACAGAATGGCATTTACTAAGAAGGTTATAAGACTCTAGATTACCTTTTTATACCCTGTTGAAAGGTATTACCTGTGACCTCCACACCTAACGTAGTCTACTTTGTATTAATTTTTCATCAGGAACGCCCTCCACCTTCATTTTGCACTTTTTGTTTTACCCAAGGCAAACTTACATTATGACTGTTACTAGATTGTTTTTCCGTCCTCTTCCCCGTGTGGTTTTCATCCCACCCCATCTTTGTTGCTATATTTCGTGATGGTTTTTACAATGCTTTATTATTACAATTGTACATGTTATGGTTGCTGTGACACGCCCATGACTTTGTATACATTTACATTTTACTTTGTTGGATTTGCATTCTTAATTTTTGCATTACTGACTTGATATATGCAGGATCTTTTTCTATCTATGTGAACAACAGTCCCACTTCTTTCTCTTTTTCTTGTCTAGACTTTTGCCACATTTACATTGTATTGTGTTGTGTGTCCATACTGTAATTGCTCTTTTTTTTTTCCAGCATCTTCTGTCACTTTTACTCATAGGATCACACACAGGGGCAAACACAGGATTTCTGGAGTGGCGTTTCCAAATCTTTGCTTTTACAGTGATTGTTGCCAGCCTATGAAGAATGCATAATTAGCAAGTAACAAGCTATAGCCAGCCCCAAACAAAGTGCAGTTTATGTAATACAGTCAGGGCCGACGCAAGGTCTCTCTGCACCCTAGGCAAAGCTTCAGTCTAGCGCTCCCTAACCTGCAAAGCCACCACCACCTCCCATGAATTGCATCATTATTGTCACGATCCAGGTAATTCCTTATCAGTATTTACCTTCCAAATGTCTCCTGAGACTGTCCCAGTGTTCCAAGCCTGGATTCCATCTGCACTGTCTGCATGCAGCACGCTGCATCTCATTGTCTCAAAACTCTTCACTGTGATTCTGGCAGCTTCATGGTTAAAGCTCACATGCAAGTTACAAACAATCTTTCCCTCCAAAAGCAAACATGGGCGCAGCCATGTTTGCTTTCATCACATGTTGCTTTTCAGCCTATCAGCTGCACTCTGGTTTCTACCTAATTACCCAGCAGCTGCACTCTAGACTCTGCTTAATCAGCCAGCCAATCCCTGTTTCCCAGCTGTTATAAATATCTTGTTCCTGGGCTGGAAAGATTGTCAGTGCTTCAATTGTCTTCAGTGATTCTAGTGTGCAGTCCTTCCATGGACTTTCTCTGCAGTACAGCCTGACTCTGCAGTGTCTCATCATTGCACCTTGCGACTGGCAGTTACCTGACACCGGCTTCCAGCTTCCAGCGGTGCCCTGCCCTGCCAGTAACCATCGGTGTTCCGCCATCGATCCCAAGTCACCATCGGTGTTCCGCCATCTATCCCAAGTCAACATCGGTGTTCCGCCATCGATCCCAAGTCACCATCGGTGTTCCGCCATCGATTCCAAGTCACCATCGGTGTTCCGCCATCGATCCCTAGTCACCATCGGTGTTCCGCCAGCGATCCCTAGTCCCCATCGGTGTTCCACCATCGATCCCAAGTCTCCATCGGTGTTCCGCCATCGATACCCAGTAACCATCGGTGTTCCGTCATCGATCCCAAAGTAACCATCGGTGTTTTGCCATCGATCCCCAGTATCCTTCGGTGTTCCGCCATCGATCCCGAGTCACCATCGGTGTTCCATCATCGATTCCAAGTATTTCTCTGAACTGTGTTTCCTATTACCAGTACCAAGTCATCAGTATTCCTCTGAACTGTGTTTAATAAAACCTTTGAACTTTCCCTTGTTGTCGTGGTCACGCCTTCGGACATTTGTTCTAAAGGTTCCCTGCATGTTCAAGAATCCTGTACTGCCTCCCAGGTACACATATACCTCAGCCCCTACAACTGAGGCTTCCCCCCTGGTCAGCACCAGCCCTCAGTTGTGACTGTAAGCACTGACCAAATGGATCCGGCCGGAGACCAGGTCCAAGCGACCAGGCCGATGCAAGAACTTGCAGCCTGCCTTGAACGTCAGGAGACTGCACAGGGCCATGTGATCCGCTGTCTCCAGGACCTCTCCTCTCGGCTGGATGGAATACAAGTAACCCTCCGTGGTTCAGGGGCGTCCAGTGTGCCGACTGCAGTACCTTTGGTGGTATCCCCACCCACCATTCCTGTTTCTGCTCCTTGTCTCCATTTACCGACACCTGCCAAGTTTGATGGTTCCTCAAAAGCCTGTCGGGGTTTCCTAAATCAGTGTGAGATATATTTCGAGTTACAGCCTGGCAGTTTCCCAACTGACCGCACCAAGGTTGCTTACATCATCTCCCTCCTCAGTGGCTCCGCCCTCGATTGGGCATCACCTCTATGGGAGCAGTCAGATGTCCTGCTCTCTTCATATGCAGATTTCGTGGCAACCTTCAGGCGCATCTTTGACGAAGCAGGTCGTGTGACCTCTGCCTCCTCTGATATCCTCCCGCTACGTCAAGTGACACGAACAGTCGGTCAATATCTCGTACAGTTCCAGATCCTAGCGTCCGAACTTTTCTGGAATGATGACGCTCTTTACTCAGCCCAAGAAGGGGCGTCTGTGTCTACAGCCCAAGAAGGGGCGTCTGTGTCTACAGCCCAAGAAGGGGCATCTGTGTCTACAGCCCAAGAAGGGGTATCCAATGTTCAAGCTCTAGTAGGGGCATTTGAGTCTTCTCAAAAAGGAGTTTCTGATCTGTCAACCCCAGGGGGGGTGCTGGAGAAAACAACCCTGAGAGAGGTGTCTGATTCGTCAACCCCAGGAGGGGTCACCAAAGTTTCAGCCCCAAGGGAAGTATCCAGGGCCAAGTTCCCAGATGGAAATTTTTGTGCTACAGATGCAGTTATGAACTCCTGTTTGCCGTCTTCAGAGAGCACCACCCTGTTGGCATCCAGCATGGACCAGGTCCAGGATGGTCTAACTGAACACTCAGATACCACTCATTCCGGTTCTAACCGGATTCTGACTCCTTCAGTTCCAGCTGATTCAACTGTCTTTAGACTCAATCCGGTTCCATACGTCTGTCTGAAGATTCCTTCGGTTCCAGCCGATTCCAATATCTCTGGACCCAATCCGGTTCCATCCGTAGGTCCAAAGACTCCTTCAGTTCCAGCTGATTCAACCGTCAATCCGAAGACTCCTCCGGTCCCAGCCGGTTCAAGTTAGTCTGGACTTAATTTGGTCTCGTCCATAGGTCCGGTACAGTCTCCTCTGGTCCCAGCCAGTTCAAGTTCATCAGGATTCAATCTAGATCCTTCCATTTGTTCAGGAAAAGAACTTATAAGAAGTGTCCTGGGGCCACTCCTAAAGGAGGGGGTGCTGTCACGATCCAGGTAATTCCTTATCAGTATTTACCTTCCAAATGTCTCCTGAGACTGTCCCAGTGTTCCAAGCCTGGATTCCATCTGCACTGTCTGCATGCAGCACGCTGCATCTCATTGTCTCAAAACTCTTCACTGTGATTCTGGCAGCTTCATGGTTAAAGCTCACATGCAAGTTACAAACAATCTTTCCCTCCAAAAGCAAACATGGGCGCAGCCATGTTTGCTTTCATCACATGTTGCTTTTCAGCCTATCAGCTGCACTCTGGTTTCTACCTAATTACCCAGCAGCTGCACTCTAGACTCTGCTTAATCAGCCAGCCAATCCCTGTTTCCCAGCTGGTATAAATATCTTGTTCCTGGGCTGGAAAGATTGTCAGTGCTTCAATTGTCTTCAGTGATTCTAGTGTGCAGTCCTTCCATGGACTTTCTCTGCAGTACAGCCTGACTCTGCAGTGTCTCATCATTGCACCTTGCGACTGGCAGTTACCTGACACCGGCTTCCAGCTTCCAGCGGTGCCCTGCCCTGCCAGTAACCATCGGTGTTCCGCCATCGATCCCAAGTAACCATCGGTGTTCCGCCATCGATCCCAAGTCACCATCGGTGTTCTGCCATCGATCCCAAGTCACCATCGGTGTTCTGCCATCGATCCCAAGTCACCATCGGTGTTCCGCCATCGATCCCAAGTCACCATCGGTGTTCCGCCATCGATCCCTAGTCACCGTCGGTGTTCTGCCATCGATCCCTAGTCCCCATCGGTGTTCCGCCATCGATCCCAAGTCTCCATCGGTGTTCCGACATCGATACCCAGTAACCATCGGTGTTCCGTCATCGATCTCAAAGTAACCATCGGTGTTCCGTCATCGATCCCCAGTATCCTTCGGTGTTCCGCCATCGATCCCGAGTCACCATCGGTGTTCCATCATCGATTCCAAGTATTTCTCTGAACTGTGTTTCCTATTACCAGTACCAAGTCATCAGTATTCCTCTGAACTGTGTTTAATAAAACATTTGAACTTTCCCTTGTTGTCGTGGTCACGCCTTCGGGCATTTGTTCTAAAGGTTCCCTGCATGTTCAAGAATCCTGTACTGCCTCCCAGGTACACATATACCTCAGCCCCTACAACTGAGGCTTCCCCCCTGGTCAGCACCAGCCCTCAGTTGTGACAATTATACATAAACAGAGAAAAGGGACAACACTCAAGGACTTTTAAAGTGATAAAGTATATTGTAAACGACTTTGTTCATAATATACTTTCACTTTAAAAGTCCTTGAGTGCTGTCAATTCTTCATATACTGTATATGGGGTCTAATGGGATATTTAATTGGGGTTGGGTACAGGATGCCACTGTCAGAATACTGAAAGCAGCATATCGGCCACCATAATACCAACATTTTGAATGAAATTAATTAACCTTACTCTAACCCTCCCCGGCATACTAACTGTCAGGATGCCGGCTGTCAGGATGCCGGCTGTCGGGATTCCAGTGTCGGTATTCTGATAGGTGTAGGGATTTTGCCGTCTGTATTCTGAATGCCAACATCCCGTCAGCCGGACTACATCCCTGTAATTGTATGTATATACATACATATATATATATATACGTGTACAATTACATTTTATTTTGTCCATCCCCCCATCTGTAAGTTCATTACTAACCCGCATACAGAGACATCCTTCGTTTTTTTGCTAGATGAATTCAGTGATGCGGTGCCCTCCAGCTGCCTATTGGTAGAGCCGGCCCTGAATACAGTACTTCAGATATATGATGACCCATTGATCACGGTAAACCACTTACCAGAGTCTCTCTCTGGTGCGATGATTGAGCACTCGGATCTACAGACATGCACACAGCACACTTGGTAGGAAAATCTGCTGCCACTGGGCATGTGTAGCAGCTCCGTTTCACGCTTTATACTGTATGTAGTGGCCAGGTTGTGGGGAAGGGGGGTTTCCGGGCACCTGGAAACCCACCCTGCATTTGCCTATGACAAAAATTAAGAGGAAGTATCTATTATCTACGCTCCACTCCTGCCACCAATGCTGCCCTGAACCAATACCAGAGGCGTAACTAGGGTTTTCAGTGCACAGGGCAAGATGAAGAGTGGCGCCCCCCCCCCAAAAAAAACAACAACACACACACAAAAAGAAGTATGTGTGCACGTGCCCACGCACCAGTAGGGGTGTGGCCACTGAAAATGAGTGCCTCTCAGCACACTATCACCTACCCCTTGTGTCGTCTCTCAGCACACCTTCATTCAATTTTTGCACAGTACGCATGCAGAGTCCCCTTTTTACACAGTGCCAGATATACAATTGCCCCACAGTGCCAGATACACAGTGCCCCACAGTGCCAGATACACAGTGCCCCACAGTGTCAGATCCACAGTGACAGATACAGTGCCCCACAGTCAGGGCCGGTGCTAGGGTGTTCGGCGCCCCCCTGCAAACTAGAAATTTGCGCCCTCCTATATTCCTTTGGCGCGTTCCGGGAAAAGGGGTGTGGTCTCACAAGTAAGGGGCATGGCCACACAATAGTACCCCCATTTAAAATGATGCCACAATGTAGTACAATCTTATTCATCTTATACGTAGTAGTAGCGTCCTTATATGTAATGCACCCCAGTAGTAGTAGCATCCTTATACACAATGCCTCCCCAGTAGTAGTAGCATCCTTATACATAATGCCCCCAAGTAGTAGTATCGTCCTTATACGTAATGCCCTCCCCCAGTAGTAGTAGCATTGTTATACGTAATGCCCCCCCCAGTAATAGTAGCGTACTTATACATAATGCCCCCAAGTAGTAGTATCGTCCTTATACGTAATGCCCCCCCAGTAGTAGTAGCGTCCTTATACGTAATGCCCCCCCAGTAGTAGTAGCGTCCTTATACGTAGTGCACCCCCAGTAGTAGTAGCGTCCTTATACGTAGTGCACCCCCAGTAGTAGTAGCGTCCTTATACGTAGTGCACCCCCAGTAGTAGTAGCGTCCTTATACGTAATTTCCCCATAGTAGTAGTAGCATCCTTATACGTAATGCGCCCCCAGTAGTAGTACCGTCCTTATACATAATGCCCCCCCAGTAGTAGCATCCTTATACGTAATGCCCTCCCCCCACTAGTAGTAGCATTGTTATACGTAATGCCCCCCAGTAGTAGTAGCATTGTTATACGTAATGCCCCCAGTAATAGCAGCGTCCTTATACATAATGCCCCCAAGTAGTAGTATCGTCCTTATACGTAATGCACCCCCCTCCAGTAGTAGTAGCGGCCTTACACGTAATGGCCCCCCATTAGTAGCGTCGTTACACGTAATGCCCCCCCTGTAGTAGTAGTGTCCTTATACGTAATGCCCACCAGTAGTAGTAGCGTCGTTATACATAATGCCCCCCCTGTAGTAGCGCCCATAAAGCGCGCGCACACAGACATACCTCACACACACACACACATATATACATACACATACACACCCACCATACACACACACACACACACACACATTTCTCTCTCACCCTCCACTTACCTAAGCCAGTCTCCCTCTGTTCAGCAGCCTATTCCCTGTAGCTCCGCCCCTTCTGTTCCATTTAGCCCCGCCCCTTCTGTCCCCTGTAGCTCCGCCCCCTTCTGTCCCATAACGTACACAGCGCTGTCACACAGGTGAGGGGAGGGAGGAGGCTTTTCATGCTTATGGCGCCGCTGCCAGTGCCTGTCATACAGTGACAGCACAGCAGCTGGCAGCAGTAGGGGGGGACAGGACGGCGCAGCAGGGAAGGGATGCAGGGCAGGGGAAGCGCCCATCCGTCCAAGCGCCTCCCTGCACTGCATTCCTTCGCTGAGCGGGTAGCGCCGGGCCTGCCCACAGTGCCAGATACATATTGCCCCACAGTGACAGATACAGTGCCCCACAGTGCCAGATACATATTGCCCCACAGTGCCAGATACACAGTGCCCCACAGTGCCAGATATATATTGCCCCACAGTGCCAGATACATATTGCCCCACAGTGTCAGATCCACAGTGACAGATGCCCCACAGTGCCAGATACAATGCCCCACAGTGCCAGTTACAATGCCCCACAGTGCCAGATACAATACCCCACAGTGCCAGTTACAATGCCCCACAGTGCCAGTTACAATGCCCCACAGTGCCAGATACAATACCCCACAGTGCCAGATACAATACCCCACAGTGCCAGTTACATGCCCCACAGTGCCAGATACAATGCCCCACAGTGCCAGTTACAATGCTCCACAGTGCCAGATACAATGCCCCACAGTGCCAGTTACAGTGCCCCACAGTGCCAGATACATTGCCCCACAGTGCCAGTTACAATGCCCCACAGAGCCAGAAACAATGCCCCACAGTGCCAGATACAATGCCCCACAGGATCCCGTCACCGCTGCCCTCTGCTATGTGAGGGGAGGAGAGCGCAGCGCAGCGCCTCTCCTGCCCTTCAACGCTTCATGAAGTCCGGTCGCCGGCGGCGGCTATCTTAAATGTGGCGCCGGTTCGTTATCCAATCAGTGCTCGCGGAACGGCAGCCAATCAGGAGCCGGTCCGCAAGCTCTGATTGGCTAACGCCGCCGGAGACCAGACAGACATGCAGCGGCAGTGAGCACATTGAGGGGCAGGAGAGACATGATGCCCTGGCCGCCGCCGGCGCCCCCCTCTGCTGGGCCTGTCAAGGCGCCCAGGGCACGTGCCCACTCGCCCTGCCTTAGTTACGCCTCTGACCACTACCCTGACAAGTCAGTTGATTGTTGTCTCCTGTGCTTATCACAGCCTTAACTAACATCCAGGCCCCCACACCTGGTGTCTTACATCCACCGCTCACATACATTTAGGGGAACATCAGATGCACATCGGTCACACCATTGAACCTCTGAGCAACCCGATGATGTCCCAGAATGAGCATCTCATCTAAGATTCTGGGGAATCTCCAGCAGCTAATGAATTTGCAGTGGCAGCAGCTGACAATGGCATGTCCAGAACACGGCACCGACACACCTGCGCATTACTAGACACCCCCTGTTACCTCCCCAAAGCTGACTACCTGTCACTCACTTTGTGCATAACTTCTCTGCATGCGCCATCGCTAATCAATCGCTGCAAATGTGCAGTGCAGCTTTGGCACATGCACAGTTGATATAAATCGCGTCACTGCTTCCAACATTAATTTGCACAAACCTCTGAATCAGGCTCATTGTCTTCCCTTTATCTGGCCAAGAAGAACCAGAACCAATCAGTATCATTTAATTTTTTGGTCTTGTCTGAGTCAAGTCTGAGTATATAGAACAGATCACACATTATTGGTGTCACTCCCACGAACAGTGTCGGACTGGCCCACGGGGTACAGGGTAAACCACCGGTGGGCCTCACTGCCTGGGGGCCCACCCTCTCCTCTAGGGATCAGGTTCCAGACTGAGCACTTTCTTATACACTATACATAGGTTACCTTATACTGCACAGGACTATGGTGTATTCACTACAGTACACTGCTGTTATTAATGTGGTACATTATCATGTATTCATCAGCATTATTTACTATATATATTTGTCAAGGGGCCCAGACCATGCATTAATGGTTTGCCAAGCCTCTAAACATGTGCCCCTAACACTGCATTTCCCCTGGTGGGCCCTTCATGCCCCAGTCCAACACTGCCCACGAATGTTCCACATCACTTAGAGGCATAGTAGAGATAGACATCCAATGGCTGCTTCGGTTACATAGGTGCGGAGGCCCTGCCGAAAATTGGAGTACAACAGCAGTTCTGTATATATGTGTGTGTGTGTGTGTGTGTGTGTGTGTGTGTGTGTGTGTGTGTGTGTGTGTGTGTGTGTGTGTGTAGCCGAGATGGCAAGTAAAGAAGGACTCGAGAGTCACCCCTGTCCTTCTCTACTAGCCATGACAGTCCCGTGAGTGTCGCCGTCTCCACTACATATGTTACAGGTGTTGGTAGCACCTGGGTACATATGTGGACTATTGATGCTGAGTACCGGTCCATGCTAGGACATATACATATATATATATATATATACATATATATATATAGATATATATATATATATAGATATATATAATGTATACATTTATACATGCAATATGCATGTAGACTGCTCACTTTATCTACTAGTGATGTTTAATCAATGTTATGACAGAACAAGCTGAGAATATAACCCTGCAGTTTAGAATCTCTCCTGGATCCTCCAATGACCATATATGTATCAGGATGTCGCTCAGCAGCAGGCTGGGCCAGAGAACAGAACATGATATAGAGAAGTATGAGTAAAAATGGACATGGAGTGTGCTTATAACCAGATGGACATGAGCCAGACACCAGGACGATAAAAATAAGAATTTACTTACCGATAATTCTATTTCTCGTAGTCCGTAGTGGATGCTGGGAACTCCATAAGGACCATGGGGAATAGCGGCTCCGCAGGAGACTGGGCACAAAAGTAAAGCTTTAGGACTACCTGGTGTGCACTGGCTCCTCCCCCTATGACCCTCCTCCAAGCCTCAGTTAGGATACTGTGCCCGGACGAGCGTACACAATAAGGAAGGATTTATGAATCCCGGGTAAGACTCATACCAGCCACACCAATCACACTCTACAACTTGTGATCTGAACCCAGTTAACAGCATGATAACAGAGGAGCCTCTGGATAGATGGCTCACAACAACAATAACCCAATTTAGTTAACAATAACTATGTACAAGTATTGTAGACAATCCGCACTTGGGATGGGCGCCCAGCATCCACTACGGACTACGAGAAATAGAATTATCGGTAAGTAAATTCTTATTTTCTCTGACGTCCTAGTGGATGCTGGGAACTCCGTAAGGACCATGGGGATTATACCAAAGCTCCCAAACGGGCGGGAGAGTGCGGATGACTCTGCAGCACCGAATGAGAGAACTCCAGGTCCTCCTCAGCCAGGGTATCAAATTTGTAGAATTTAGCAAACGTGTTTGCCCCTGACCAAGTAGCTGCTCGGCAAAGTTGTAAAGCCGAGACCCCTCGGGCAGCCGCCCAAGATGAGCCCACCTTCCTTGTGGAATGGGCTTTTACAGATTTTGGCTGTGGCAGGCCTGCCACAGAATGTGCAAGCTGAATTGTACTACAAATCCAACGAGCAATAGTCTGCTTAGAAGCAGGAGCACCCAACTTGTTGGGTGCATACAGGATAAACAGCGAGTCAGATTTTCTGACTCCAGCCGTCCTGGAAACATATATTTTCAGGGCCCTGACTACATCCAGCAACTTGGAGTCCTCCAAGTCACTAGTAGCCGCAGGTACCACAATAGGTTGGTTCAGATGAAACACTGAAACCACCTTAGGGAGAAAAAGAGGACGAGTCCTCAATTCCGCCCTGTCTGAATGGAAGATCAGATAAGGGCTTTTACAGGATAAAGCCCGCCAATTCTGACACGCGCCTGGCCGAGGCCAGGGCCAACAACATGACCACTTTCCATGTGAGATATTTTAACTCCACAGATTCAAGTGGTTCAAACTAATGTGACTTTAGGAACCCCAAAACTACATTGAGATCCCAAGGTGCCACTGGAGGCACAAAAGGAGGCTGTATATGCAGTACCCCTTTTACAAACGTCTGAACTTCAGGAACTGAAGCTAGTTCTTTCTGGAAGAAAATTGACAGGGCCGAAATTTGAACCTTAATGGACCCCAATTTTAGGCCCATAGACACTCCTTTTTACAGGAAATGCAGGAATCGACCTAGTTGAAATTCCTCCATCGGGGCCTTACTGGCCTCGCACCACGCAACATATTTTCGCCAAATGCGGTGATAATGCTTTGCGGTTACATCCTTCCTGACTTGATCAGGGTAGGGATGACTTCATCAGGAATGCCTTTTTCCTTCAGGATCCGGCGTTCAACCGCCCTGCCGTCAAACGCAGCCGCGGTAAGTCTTGGAATAGACAGGGTCCTTGCTGGAGCAGGTCCCTTCTTAGAGGTAGAGGCCACAGGTCCTCCGTGAGCATCTCTTGAAGTTCCGGGTACCAAGTCCTTCTTGGCCAATCCGGAGCCACGAGTATAGTTCTTACTCCCCTCCGTCTTATAATTCTCAGTACTTTTGGTATGAGAGGAAGAGGAGGGAACACATACACTGACTGGTACACCCACGGTGTTACCAGAGCGTCCACAGCTATTGCCTGAGGGTCCCTTGACCTGGCGCAATACCTGTCCAATTTTTTGTTTAGGCGGGACGCCATCATGTCCACCTTTGATTTTTCCCAATGGTTTACAATCATGTGGAAGACTTCTGGGTGAAGTCCCCACTCTCCCGGGTGGAGGTCGTGCCTGCTGAGGAAGTCTGCTTCCCAGTTGTCCACTCCCGGAATGAACACTGCTGACAATGCTATCACATGATTTTCCGCCCAGCGAAAAATCCTTGCAGCTTCTGCCATTGCCCTCCTGCTTCTTGTGCTGCCCTGTCTGTTTACGTGGGCGACTGCCGTGATGTAGTCCGACTGGATCAGCACCGGCTGACCTTGAAGCAGAGGTCTTGCTTGGCTTAGGGCATTGTAAATGGCCCTTAGCTCCAAAATATTTATGTGAAGTGATGTCTCCAGGCTTGACCACAAGCCCTGGAAATTTCTTCCCTGTGTGACTGCTCCCCAGCCTCGCAGGCTGGCATCCGTGGTCACCAGGACCCAGTCCTGAATGCCGAATCTGCGGCCCTCTAGAAGATGAGCACTCTGCAACCACCACAGGAGAGACACCCTTGTCTTTGGTGACAGGGTTATCCGCTGATGCATCTGAAGATGCGATCCGGACCATTTGTCCAGCAGGTCCCACTGGAAAGTTCTTGCGTGGAATCTGCCGAATGGAATTGCTTCGTAGGAAGCCACCATTTTTCCCAGGACCCTTGTGCACTGATGCACTGACACTTTGTTATGAGCCACGGCTGTGGCTCATTCCTGTTTTGCATTTTTGTTAGGTATTTCATGTTTATTAGTTGTCTTGCATGCCAGGATTTCCTGTTGCTCTGTTTTAGTATGCTCTTGTCTGCTGCCGCTGGTTAGTCTGTGTAATTGCAGCTTGTTCCATGTGTTCAGCCTCACCTGGCTGCTGATTGCATTTTGTCAGTTGGAATCATGCAGTGGGCCAGCTGCTCTGGATTGTTTAATTAGGACTCTCTGTTAAAAGCACTCCCAGGACTCCTCACAGACTCCGGTGATAGCTTCCTGTTTGTCTGATTCTGCTGCTGAGAGAGTTCCCAGTCCCGGTCTGTTCGTTTGTTCCTGTTCTCAGTGATCCTGTACTCGGAAGTTACCATCTGTTCCTGGAGTCTGATCGAGCACCTTTAACATCTGGTGGTGTTCGTGAGTCGCGGCGCAGCCGTGTGTTGCGGCTTGTCCGCTATTATTTATTATTTTGTTTATATTGTGTTCTGGAGCTTTGCGGAGGATTCCGCTTCCACAAGATCCACTCTGGTGTCCAGCAGTGTCGGATCAGTGGATCTTTGGTTGTCCTTTTCCCTGGCGGCTAGTCCGCACATACCTTTTGATTTAGTTAAGTTAGCTTGTAACCCCTGGCTTGGTTGCTTAGTCAGAGGGCCCCTTGTTATCACCCTGTCTCGGACTTCCCCTTGTCTCCCATTAAGACCTGCGGGGGCATCGGGGTTGGGCAGACATAATCCGCCCTTCGAACGCGGCTGCCATGGGCTCAAGCAACCATAGTCTCGCAGGGGATTTCTGATAACACGGGCGAGACAACGGAGTTAGGGTGCCAGGGGTTACTAGGCTTTCCAGCTCCCACAACCTGTATTTCATTCCTGTACTCAGATCTCTGCCATAAGATCTTCTCCAGTCTGGAGTACAGGAATCGTAACATTATCACCGGCCATACCACAAAAAAGAAATAAAACTTTTTTTTCTTTTTTGGCCCAGTCCAGTGTCTAGTCTAGAATCCAGTCCTGTCTAGAATTCAGTGTGCAGAATCCAATCCGGTGTTTAGAATCCAGTCCTGTATAGAATTCAGTGTGCAGACTCCAGTCCGGTGTTTAGAATCCAGTCCGGTGTCCGGAGTTTAGAATCCAGTCCGGAGTTTAGAATCCAGTCCGGAGTTTAGAATCCAGTCCGGAGTTTAGAATCCAGTCCGGTGTTTAGAATCCAGTCCGGTGTTTTAAAAAAAAAAAAAAAAAAATACAAAAAAAAAGTCTTGATTTGTTTAGCAAAATTTAGTCTTGCCTTGCCTTGCCTTGCCTTGCCTTGCCTTGCCTTGCCTTGCCTTGCCTTGCCTAGCCTTGCCTAGCCTTGTCTTGCCTTGTCTTGTCTTGTCTAGTTTTAAATCCTCCTATGTCTACTATGCAAGCCCTGCAGGCATCTCTCGCAGCCCTGAACTCTGTATTCAGTGCTTTGAGACCAGAGCGACTAGAAGCTTTTCAGCAATCCCTAAAGCAACTGCAAAACCTTCTGACTAAAATCTTGCTTATTTTGCCAGAAGTCGTTGAGAGTACATCTATCTCTAAAGAGACTCTTGTTCACAGTATGGTGACAAGAGAATCCTCTGGTTTAATTGAAGAGAAAAAGTTTAAAAGTTTTCTGCGGCCCAGGCTCTCAGAAGAGGAGCGTCTGCGTCGCAGAAACTTAAACTTATGCCTATATTGTGGGGGTTTAGGCCATTATCTGCAGACCTGTGAGTTGCGCAAGCCAAAGTGTGGTGACGAGTCTTGCCCTCTGTCCAAGTTGAGTCATGATACAAGACCTACTCCTGTCTCTACTGTGGCAGAGGTACTTGTCACACAACCCACACAAAAAAACTCTCTGTCCTATAATTGGGGTCCTTGGGCAAGGGAGCCCCATTATAGATTCAGGAATCAAAAGAGAATGTTTCTCTCCTCTCTTGAGGTTCCTGTGGAAGCGGAGTTGCAAGTTCCTGGAGTGGTGCCCGTAGCCCAGGGTCCTGGAGTGGTGCCCGTAGCCCAGGGTCCTGGAGTGGTGCCCGTAGCCCAGGGTCCTGGAGTGGTGCCCGTAGCCCAGGGTCCTGGAGTGGTGCCCGTAGCCCAGGGTCCTGGAGTGGTGCCCGTAGCCCAGGGTCCTGGAGTGGTGCCCGTAGCCCAGGGTCCTGGAGTGGTGCCCGTAGCCCAGGGTCCTGGAGTGGTGCCCGTAGCCCAGGGTCCTGGAGTGGTGCCCGTAGCCCAGGGTCCTGGAGCGGTACCCGTAGCCCAGGGTGCTGGAGCGGTACCCGATGCCCAGGGTGCTGGAGCGGTACCCGATGCCCAGGGTGCTGGAGCGGTACCCGATGCCCAGAGTGCTGGAGCGGTACCCGATGCCCAGAGTGCTGGAGCGGTACCCGATGCCCAGAGTGCTGGAGCGGTACCCGATGCCCAGAGTGCTGGAGCGGTACCCGATGCCCAGAGTGCTGGAGCGGTACCCGATGCCCAGAGTGCTGGAGCGGTACCCGATGCCCAGAGTGCTGGAGCGGTACCCGATGCCCAGAGTGCTGGAGCGGTACCCGATGCCCAGAGTGCTGGAGCGGTACCCGATGCCCAGAGTGCTGGAGCGGTACCCGATGCCCAGAGTGCTGGAGCGGTACCCGATGCCCAGAGTGCTGGAGCGGTACCCGATGCCCAGAGTGCTGGAGCGGTACCCGATGCCCAAGCTTATAGAGGGAAATCAAATATTGTAGCTCAGGTTTCCATACCAGAAGGGGTCTCAGAAGCTGTTACCCCAGGTAGGGACTTGAGGAGCGCAACCCCAGAAAGGGTATCTAAAACCATAGTTCTTGAAGGGAACTCGAGAAGCAAAACCCCAGAAGGGATCTTTGAAGTAATATCCCCAAGTGGGGTCTCGAGAGACGCAGCCCCAAAGAAGGGTCTAGAAGTCGCTTCCCCAGGAAAGAACTTAAGAAGCATAGCATTAGTGGAGGATCTGAACGTTATTGCTTCAGCAAAAGTCCCGGAAGTCATAGTCACGGAAGAACTTTCGATAATTATCGACTCAGAGAGGGAGGCCGGTGGCCCGATCCCAGTCAGGGAGGCCAACGGCCCGGTCCCAGTAAAATAATCCGAGGTGCTGACCCCAGCGGGGTTCCCGGAGGCCACTGCCCCAGCGGGGTTCCCGGAGGCCACTGCCCCAGCGGGGTTCCCGGAGGCCACTGCCCCAGCGGGGTTCCCGGAGGCCACTGCCCCAGCGGGGTTCCCGGAGGCCACTGCCCTAGCGGGGTTCCCGGAGGCCACTGCCCTAGCGGGGTTCCCGGAGGCCACTGCCCCGGGTGGGGTTCAGGAGGCCACTGCCCCGGGTGGGGTTCAGGAGGCCACTGCCCCGGGTGGGGTTCAGGAAGTCACTGCCCCGGGTGGGGTTCAGGAAGTCACTGCCCCGGGTGGGGTTCAGAAAGTCACTGCCCCGGGTGGGGTTCAGAAAGTCACTGCCCCGGGTGGGGTTCAGAAAGTCACTGCCCCGGGTGGGGTTCAGAAAGTCACTGCCCCGGGTGGGGTTCAGAAAGTCACTGCCCCGGATGGGGTTCAGAAAGTCACTGCCCCGGGTGGGGTTCAGAAAGTCACTGCCCCGGGTGGGGTTCAGAAAGTCACTGCCCCGGGTGGGGTTCAGAAAGTCACTGCCCCAGGTGGGGTTCAGAAAGTCACTGCCCCGGGTGGGGTTCAGAAAGTCACTGCCCCGGGTGGGGTTCAGAAAGTCTCAGCCCCGGGTGGGGTTCAGAGAGTCTCAGCCTCGAGTAAGGTCAATAGTGACCAGGTCCTAGCAAAGCACTCCAGTCAGTCAGATGAAAAGGAAACAGATCCTGACTCTGATATTTCAACATCCATAACCTTTGATGGGGACTTCGCCCAATTTATGGCGCTTTTCAAACACTATTACACTATTATGTTGTCTAGACCATTTCTGGGCATCACTTCAGAAAACCTTGGGCTCTATCTGATTTATTCTTTTAGAGGAGAGCCTTCTGAGTGGGCAACCAGCCTAATGAAAGCTGAAGATCCCATTCTTCAGGATCCCCAAGCATTCTGTGATGCAATTGTTAAAAGATACGGTTTCAAAGAAATTGGTTCAGGTTCCTCTAAGTCACCCGTCTTGTCTGCTGAGAGTCCACCAAATACTGTAAACTCTGCACAAGAGTCCCAGCCCGTTGCTTTGACTGCAGGATGTGCTTTTCTGACTTCTTCTTCTAATAATAGTACTTTACCAGAAAGTTCAGCTCCCAAGGGTAAGAGACCTGTCTCTGATTTGAACGCAGCCTTGCTGGGTGGTACCATCAGTTCAGACAATGTTTGGGGAATTACCTTGGTCAGACCTAAAGAGCTTTGTAAAAAGAAGAAGAAGAAAAAGAAATAATTTTTGACTCTTGCCTTGATAAAAAAAAAAAAGAGAGATTTTTTTTTTTTTTTCTCCTTGTCTTGTGTCCAGTGGCCACCATCAAGGGGAGGGCACTGTTACAAGTTGTTGCTACAGCTTGTTTTTTGTTTTCTGGTCTGTTAGACCAATGTGTCAGGTTTTTTTTTTTTGTATCCCTTGTTCTGGATAGTCTGAATTTTGGGGTCTTTTGACCCCTCCTCAAGGGGGGGGTAATGTTATGAGCCACGGCTGTGGCTCATTCCTGTTTTGCATTTTTGTTAGGTATTTCATGTTTATTAGTTGTCTTGCATGCCAGGATTTCCTGTTGCTCTGTTTTAGTATGCTCTTGTCTGCTGCCGCTGGTTAGTCTGTGTAATTGCAGCTTGTTCCATGTGTTCAGCCTCACCTGGCTGCTGATTGCATTTTGTCAGTTGGAATCATGCAGTGGGCCAGCTGCTCTGGATTGTTTAATTAGGACTCTCTGTTAAAAGCACTCCCAGGACTCCTCACAGACGCCGGTGATAGCTTCCTGTTTGTCTGATTCTGCTGCTGAGAGAGTTCCCAGTCCCGGTCTGTTCGTTTGTTCCTGTTCTCAGTGATCCTGTACTCGGAAGTTACCATCTGTTCCTGGAGTCTGATCGAGCACCTTTAACATCTGGTGGTGTTCGTGAGTCGCGGCGCAGCCGTGTGTTGCGGCTTGTCCGCTATTATTTATTATTTTGTTTATATTGTGTTCTGGAGCTTTGCGGAGGATTCCGCTTCCACAAGATCCACTCTGGTGTCCAGCGGTGCCGGATAGGAGTGTCGGATCAGTGGATCTTTGGTTGTCCTTTTCCCTGGCGGCTAGTCCGCACATACCTTTTGATTTAGTTAAGTTAGCTTGTAACCCCTGGCTTGGTTGCTTAGTCAGAGGGCCCCTTGTTATCACCCTGTCTCGGACTTCCCCTTGTCTCCCATTAAGACCTGCGGGGGCATCGGGGTTGGGCAGACATAATCCGCCCTTCGAACGCGGCTGCCATGGGCTCAAGCAACCATAGTCTCGCAGGGGATTTCTGATAACACGGGCGAGACAACGGAGTTAGGGTGCCAGGGGTTACTAGGCTTTCCAGCTCCCACAACCTGTATTTCATTCCTGTACTCAGATCTCTGCCATAAGATCTTCTCCAGTCTGGAGTACAGGAATCGTAACACACTTGGCCTGGTTTTAGGAGGTTTCTGACTAGTTCGGATAACTCCCTGGCTTTCTCCTCCGGGAGAAACACCTTTTTCTGGACTGTGTCCAGGATCATCCCTAGGAATAGAAGACGTGTCGTCGGGATCAGCTGCGATTTTGGAATATTGAGAATCCAACCGTGCTGCCGCAACACTACCTGAGATAGTGCTACCCCGACTACCAATTGTTCCCTGGATCTTGCCCTTATCAGGAGATCGTCCAAGTAAGGGATAACTAAAACTCCCTTCCTTCGAAGGAGTATCATCATTTCGGCCATTACTTTGGTAAAGACCCGGGGTGCCGTGGACAAACCAAACGGCAGCGTCTGAAACTGATAGTGACAGTTCTGTTCCACAAACCTGAGGTACCCTTGGTGAGAAGGGTAAATTGGGACATGGAGATAAGCATCCTTGATGTCCAGAGACACCATATAATCCCCTTCTTCCAGGTTCGCAATCACCGCTCTGAGTGACTCCATCTCGAATTTGAACCTTTGTATGTAAGTGTTCAAGGATTTCAGATTTAAAATAAGTCTCACCGAGCCGTCCGGCTTCGGTACCACAAACAGTGTGGAATAATACCCCTTTCCCTGTTGTAGGAGGGGTACCTTGATTATCACCTGCTGGGAATACAGCTTGTGAATGGCTTCTGCTGCAGCCTTTTTCCTCTCCCTCTGCCACGGGGCAGAAATGAGGAGTCTTTTGCCCGCTTGCCCTTATGGGGCCTAAAGGACTGCGCCTGATAATACGGCGTCTTCTTATGTTGAGAGGCTACCTGGGGTAAAAATGTGGATTTCCCAGCCGTTGCCGTGGCCACCAGGTCTGTTAGACCTACCCCAAATAACTCCTCCCTTTTATAAGGCGATACTTCCATATGCCTTTTGGAATCAGCATCACCTGACCACTGTCTTGTCCATAACCCTCTTCTGGCAGAAATGGACAGCGCACTTACTCTTGATGCCAGTCGGCAAATATCCCTCTGTGCATCACGCATATATATAAATGCATCTTTTAAATGCTCTATAGTCAGTAATATACTGTCCCTATCTAGGGTATCAATATTGTCAGTCAGGGAATCCGACCAAGCCACCCCAGCACTGCACATCCAGGATGAGGCGATTGCTGGTCGCAGTATCACACCCGTGTGAGTGTATATACATTTTTAGGATATTTTCCTGCTTTCTGTCAGCAGGTTCCTTAAGGGCGGCCGTATCCGGGGACGGTAGTGCCACCTGTTTAGACAAGCGTGTGAGCGCTTTATCCACCCTAGGGGGTGTTTCCCAACGTGCCCTATCCTCTGGCGGGAAGGGGTATGATGCTAATAACTTTTTAGGAATTAACAGTTTTTATCGGGGGAAACCCACGAATCATCACACACTTCATTTAATTCCTCAGATGCAGGAAAAACTACAGGCAGTTTTTTCTCACCCAACATAATACCCTTTTTAGTGGTACTGGTATTATCAGAAATATGTAAAAACATTTTCCATAGCCTCAATCATGTAACGTGTGGCCCTACTGGAAGTCACATTCGTCTCTTAATCGTCGACACTGGAGTCAGTATCCGTGTCGGCGTCTGTATCTGCCATCTGAGGTAACGGGCGTTTTAGAGCCCCTGATGGCTTTTGAGACACCTGGACAGGCACAGGCTGAGTAGTCGGCTGTCTCATGTCATCAATCTTTTGTAAAGAGCTGACACTGTCACGTAATTCCTTCCATAAGCTCAGCCACTCGGGTATCGACTCCCTAGGGGGTGACATCTCCATTACAGGCAATTTGCTCCGCCTCCACACCATTTTCCTCCTCATACATGTCGACACAATCGTACCGACACACAGCACACACACAGGGAATGCTCTGATAGAGGACAGGACCCCACTAGCCCTTTGGGGAGACAGAGGGAGAGTATGCCAGCACACACCAGAGCGCTATATATATATACAGGGATAACCTTATAGAAGTGTTTTTCCCCTTATAGCTGCTGTTTTATTAATACTGCGCCTAATTAGTGCCCCCCTCTCTTTTTTAACCCCTTTCTGTAGTGTAGTAACTGCAGGGGAGAGCCAGGGAGCTTCCCTCCAACGGAGCTGTGAGAGAAAATGGCGCCAGTGTGCTGAGGAGATAGGCTCCGCCCCTTTTTCGCAGACTTTTCTCCCGCATTTTTATGGATTCTGGCAGGGGTTAAAATACATCCATATAGCCCTGGGGGTTATATGTGGTGTATTTATGCCAGCCAAGGTGTTTACATTGCTGCTCAGGGCGCCCCCCCCCTAGCGCCCTGCACCCTCAGTGACCGAAGTGTGAAGTGTGCCTGAGTAACAATGGCGCACAGCTGCAGTGCTGTGCGCTACCTTGTTGAAGACTGATGTCTTCTGCCGCCGATTTTTCCGGACCTCTTCTTGCTTCTGGCTCTGTAAGGGGGCCGGCGGCGCGGCTCTGGGACCGAGCTCCGAGGCTGGGCCTGTGTTCGGTCCCTCTGGAGCTAATGGTGTCCAGTAGCCTAAGAAGCCCAATCCACTCTGCACGCAGGTGAGTTCGCTTCTTCTCCCCTTAGTCCCTCGATGCAGTGAGCCTGTTGCCAGCAGGTCTCACTGAAAATAAAAAACCTAAAACTAAACTTTTACTAAGAAGCTCAGGAGAGCCCCTAGTGTGCACCCTTCTCGGCCGGGCACAAAAATCTAACTGAGGCTTGGAGGAGGGTCATAGGGAGAGGAGCCAGTGCACACCAGGTAGTCCTAAAGCTTTACTTTTGTGCCCAGTCTCCTGCGGAGCCGCTATTCCCCATGGTCCTTACGGAGTTCCCAGCATCCACTAGGACGTCAGAGAAACATATAACTACTGCAAGAGTTGAACCTAGAGGAGCAAGGGATTTGTGTTGGAAGTGTATCAATGAGGAAGAGGGGAGGAGGTATGAGAATTGGATGACCAGGAAACCTCTGTTGCAGTCATTTACTACTTTACTTTACTGCTTTACTTAGTTCAGGTTAAGAAACTAACAAGGCAATGACCTCAATAAAATGTGCATCAAACCATCTACAAGCTCTGTGGCTGCAGTTTCTGGAAGACAATTCGGAGAGATGTGTAAAGTGGCCTGTGCAACAAATCACCATAGGACTCTAGAGAGCTGCAGAAGTGTTTCTTTACTCACTGCAATCCTGCTGAACAAAATGACTGCAAAGGCACTTGTATCACAAACATTTCCTGTAAACAAAGACTTCCTGTTTCCGGCCAGATGTATTAAACCATGGCTACCAATCAGGGCCGGACTGGCCATCTGGCACTTCTGGCAAATGCCAGAAGGGCCGATGGCCACTTGGGCCGGTCCAGCGGTCACTGAGACACGCTGCCGCTCAGTCCGGCGGCAGCATGTCTCAGCTGTCAGGAGAGGAGAGCAGAGCTCCCGCAGCGCGGCTGTGTCTGGTGCTGCAGCGGCTTCGTTCAAACCAGCCGCCGGTTCGTGAGCCAATCAGAGCTCGCGGACCGGCAGCCAATCAGAAGCCGCCGGTCCGCGAGCTCTGATTGGCTCACGAACCGGCGGCTGGTTTGAACGAAGCCGCCGCAGCACCAGACACAGCCGCGCTGGCGGGCGCTCTGCTCTCCTGATTCACCCCCGTCCCTCACAGCCCGGAGGAGCAGCAGCAGCAGCAGCAGCAGTGCAGCAGCGGTAAGTAGCTGCAGCACTGGCTGCTGTGGGGACAATTGTATATCTGGCACTGTGAGGGCAATTGGCTGGCACTGTGGGGCATTTGTATACCTGGCACTGTGGGGGCAATTGTTTACCTGGCACTGTGGGGGCATTTGTATACCTGGCACTGTGAGGGCAATTGTATACCTGGCACTGTGGGGGCAATTGTATACCTGGCACTGTGGGGGCAATTGTATACCTGGCACTGTGGGGGCATTTGTATACCTGGCACTGTGGGGGCAATTGTATACCTTGCACTGTGGGGACAATTGTATACCTGGCACTGTGGGGGCAATTGTTTACCTGACAATGTGGGGGCATTTGTATACCTGGCACTGTGGGGGCAATTGTATACCTGGCACTGTGGGGGCAATTGTTTACCTGGCACTGTGGGGGCAATTGTTTACCTGGCACTGTGGGGGCATTTGTATACCTGGCACTGTGGGGGCAATTGTATACCTGGCACTGTGGGGGCAATTGTATACCTGGCACTGTGGGGGCAATTGTTTACCTGGCACTGTGGGGTCATTTGTATACCTGGCACTGTGGGGGCAATTGTATACCTGGCACTGTGGGGGCAATTGTTTACCTGGCACTGTGGGGGCATTTGTATACCTGACACTGTGGGGGCATTTGTATACCTGGCACTGTAGGGGCAATTGTATACCTGGCACTGTGGGGGCAATTGTTTACCTGGCACTGTTGGGGCATTTGTATACCTGGCACTGTGGGGGCAATTGTATACCTGGCACTGTGGGGGCAATTGTATACCTGGCACTGTGGGGGCAATTGTTTACCTGGCACTGTGGGGGCATTTGTATACCTGATACTGTGGGGGCATTTGTATACCTGGCACTGTGGGGGCATTTGTATACCTGACACTGTGGGGGCATTTGTATACCTGGCACTGTAGGGGCAATTGTATACCTGGCACTGTGGGGGCAATTGTTTACCTGGCACTGTTGGGGCATTTGTATACCTGGCACTGTGGGGGCAATTGTATACCTGGCACTGTGGGGGCAATTGTATACCTGGCACTGTGGGGGCAATTGTTTACCTGGCACTGTGGGGGCATTTGTATACCTGATACTGTGGGGGCATTTGTATACCTGGCACTGTGGGGGCATTTGTATACCTGGCACTGTGGGGGCAATTGTGGATCTGGCACTGCACTATTGGGGGCATATAATGTAAATTTCGGCTCATACTGGGTGCTATAATGTAAATTTCGGCTCATACTGGGTGCTATAATGTGAATTTTGGCTCATACTGTGTGGTATAATGTGAAAGAGGCACCAGTACTAGATAGTATAAGGGGTCCTACTATTGTGGTGCATAATGCGTATAAGGGGTGTATGGTGTGATAAACTACACTGAAGGACACGCCCCTTTTGAGTGACCACGCCCCTTTTCCGGAGCGCGCGCGCCGAAGGCGCGCGCTTATTTACAAACTTCACATTTACATACCCCCACTTAAAAATTTCCACTTCAACCACAGGTTGTGTGTATTTTAATAGAAAATGATGTACGCTTGTATGTTGTTAGAATATTAATTATATTTGTAAGAGCATAGACTAATAAGTGGGAGGAGTCAGGAATAGTAAGGGGAGGAGTCACAAAGGTGGGCCTGTGTGCTTCAAAAATGCCAGGGCCTATTTTTAGTCCCAGTCCGGCCCTGCTACCAATCCACATCTAGGTACCATTTATATAGCACAGTCTATAAGATGAAAGGTGGTGATTGGCAGTGGCGTCACAAGGCGGGTGCGGGGGGTGCGGCCCGCACCCGGGTGTGACACCAAATGTCAGCTCCTCCGCAGTGACAGGAGCCAGGTGCTGCAGTGTGAAATTCTGCTGCAGCACCGGGCTCCTGTCATAGCAGAGGAGCCGACAGCGCACTGAGACCGTCTCTGGGGGAAGCCCAGCATCTCCGGAGATGCTGGGCACGCCCCCAGAGTGAGGATTCCAGGATCCCCGTGAAGCCACGCCCCCTAACTGTAAGGCCACGCCCCCTTCTGTCGCGATCGCGGCAGGAGATCAGGGGTGCGCGCCGGGTGTCACCACACCCGGGACGCCTCTGGTGATTGGTTACTGTGGGCAACTTCTCCTCTTTATCTCTTTGAAAGGTTTGATACATTTCCCCCTTAAGGGTCTATTCATAAGGCAGTGAAAAGAGTGGAGAAGTTAGCCTGTGGAGAAGTTGCCCATGGCAACCAATCAGCTGCTCCGTACATTTGTATAGTATGCAAATTATAAATGCTACTTCAATGCTGATTGGTTGCCATGGGCAACTTCTCCACTGGCTCACTTCTCCACACTTTTCACTACTTCATGAATAGACCCCTTAATGAGATAGAAAGCCCAAATGCATCATAGATACCGAAATATGACACAGCCACCAATACGTTTCTTGCATGAAACAGTGCGCCAGGATCTGGCATAATTTTTCCATGAAAAAACTATTAACTTACACCTGGTTGATTGATGTTTAACTAGTTTTTTCCCCCCATAAATGATAGTGTCAGGCAAACACATTTGGTCTGCGGCTGTGGGAACAATTGCTCTGGTTACAAAGGCAGCTAGTGCTCTGTTGCGTAGTTTTATTCCTCCCAATGCCTTCTTCTAATCTATTCTTTATGAACCTTTGATATATTGGAGGTGCTAGGCACTAAATAAATGAATATGTAGAGTACATTATGTATGTACTTCGGTTTTCTCACAGTATTCCTAGACATACTGGCAGGTTGATTGGTTTCTGCCAAAAGGTAGCCCTTCTGTGTGTGTCTGTGTGTAGGGAATAAAGACTATAAGTTCCAATGGGGCAGGGAGTGATGTGAACGACATATATTCTCTGTAATATGCTGCGCAATATGTATACGCCGTATATAAGTAAGTATATGCAGAAATTGACTATTGTCTTTATTTAACATGACTCTTAATAGCAAGCATAAGAAACGCGCCTGCAGTAAAAATGACGGATGTGTACCACTTAGGATTTAGCATGCAGTCACCACTCATTTTCATTCACATTACAGTGCAGGTAATTTGTATGAGTGAAGTACTATAAGTGCTCATTTACATGTAATTACCCCAGATTTCTGACTGAGTGCTACACAGGTTCCTCTAATAAACTAAGAGAGTGTGTTAGACGTGTGCACTGCAGTCACTTTTCTATGCCAAAAGTAGTATAAATTCAGGATGTAAAATGTAGGAGCTGCAATATACCAGTGAGTGCATCGCATAAACTCGCCATAGCTAATATCGCAAATGTCATCGACAGGGATAAAATTCAAACATTTTTGCAGCCAGACTGTATTTAAAAAACAAAAAACATTTTCAGTTAGCAAGACTGCCCATAGACAGCCCTGGCCATAAAAGTGATTGCAGCTGTTTCATATGAACCAAACATGACAAAGGGCCTAATTCAGACCTGATCATTCCACTGTAAATTTGCAGAGGTTTGCGATTGGAAAGTCGCCGCCCAGACAGAGTGAACACCCACCCCGTGCAAGCTTTGCAATCGCCGGCCAGCTGCAACTCACCATCGAATGTGTTGTCCAGTCTGTGCAGTCTGTGTGTAGCCCAGGACGTACTTCTACAGTGCGATAGAATCAGGCTGATTAGGCCGGAGCTGATGTCACACACCCTCCCTGAAAACGCTTGGGCACGCCTGAGTTTCCTGACACTCCCAGAAAACGACCAGTTACCACCTCCAAATCCCGTCTTCCTGTCAATCAACTTGCGTACGCCTAGAGAACAAAAAAGCTGCTAGATTTTTTGGCAGTTTGGCCTCGGGCGTGCGCACTACAATTTTTACGCATGCGAAGTCGATCGATAATCGACTGCCTTGCGAATTCGCACAAAAGTGATCAGATCGGAATTGGGCCCAATTTGTGTTCCGTGATAGCACTGTACATGCACCAAAGTAATGTTTGCTACTTCAGGACTCTGAAGCAGCATACATTATATGGCATACTCTTTTTGGAGCACCATCTTAATTAATAACAACTGTTTCTATTCTTTCCCTAAAACGCTGCTCATTAGAGCATCAGTTTTGTTTTATATTACTGTAAGTCATTGACAGTGAGGGGATTCTGTCCTTCACAATTAAGTAAAGTATTATTTATTTATTAACAGTCTGTTATATAGCGCAGCAAATTCAGTTGCGCTTTACAACTGGACACAATGCTAAAACAAAACTGGGAAATAACAAACAGTCATAGAGGTAGGAACTAGGAAGGCCCTGCTCGCAAGCTTACAATCTATGGGGAAATAGGCATTGATACACAAGGATAGGTGCTATCTATTGCACAGTTGTCAACCAGATTGCAAAGGTTCTTGGTGGGCTGCATGATATTACAACACAGCAATGATGAACCAGGGTCAGGAGTAAGGGAAAGTGAAGAAAGAGAAAATTTGTGGAGGATATGTGTGGACTGTACAGGGGTGATATAATTGGATAGGAGACCTATGAAGGTAATGTGAGCGGTTCTGGAATGTGATAATCTTGTCTGAATAGGTGAGTTTTCAGGGAACGCTTAAATGTTTGGAGACTAGAGGAAAGTCTTATTGTACGTGGTAGGGCATTCCACAGAGTGGGTGTAGCCCGAAGAAAGTCCTGTAATCATGCATGGGAGCAAGTAATGAGTGTGGATGAGAGACGAAGATCTTGTGAAGAGCGAAGGGGACGGTTTGTGAAATATTTTGAGATAAGAGAAGAGATATATGTTGGTGTAGTATGGTTAATAGCCTTGTGTGTGTGTAAAAGTATTTTATATTGATTACGGTAAAATACAGGTAACCAATGGAGGGACTGAGATAGTGGATATGCAGACGATGAACCTCTAGCGAGGAAAATTAGCCTTGCAGCTGCATTCAGTATGGATTGTAATGGTGAGAGTCTCTACTTGGTAAGACCAGTAAGAAGACTATTGCAATAATCAATGCGGGAGATAATGAGAGCGTGGATTAGGGTTTTAGCAGTGTCTTGTGTATAGTATGATCGTATTTTGGATATGTTCTTTAGATGATGTAACATGATTTTGAGACAGACTGAATGTGGGAAACAAAGGACAGTTCAGAGTCAAGGATGACACCTAGCTTGTGCTGTAGGGTTGATTGTCGAGTTCTCAACAATGATAGAAATATCAGGTTGGTAACTTCTATAGTTCAGTACATTGTGGATGTGCAGTATGGTCCTGCAAAGATGGATGTAGTACGGCTGCAGAGCAGACATCAGTTGATTGACAGTCTGCAGCCAATTGGGTGTGGGGAGAGGGCAGCGATGGCCTTTGTTTTACAAAACGGAGGCATATTGCCTCTGTTTTGTGAGAGTGCCAAGGCCAGGGTCTCTGTCTTCCGATTTCCTGGTCTCAGTGACGGACGGTCAGCATAGCCTCACGGGTTACTCAGCCGGCGATGTGTCGCAGAGTGATCAAATGCTACGTGCTTAGACACAGCAGGGGATCACACATACATGCAGGAGGCGTCTGCTTATACCAGACATCGCCTGCTACATGACCTATGCTAGTATCACTGCTGTTTCCAAGGAAGTAGCAGTAATGCTCTTCCCATCCACGTCGGAATCACCCCCCTCGGGTCTACAGATCGTTCAAGTATATATGTATATTTTACATTTATATTTGCTTCTTTTGCCATAGGAGATATACCTTCACCAGTGAATAATTTGCAATTGTCCCCTATTCACAACAATATTGTCTCCCCCACCCCCATCAGTTATTGTCATTTTGCTGATGTGTACAAACAAGTGCAAATAAGCACAAAAGCAAATGATGTTACGTAATAGGATAAACATGTCACACTCCACCAATTCTCACAAGACGCCTTCAAACTAACCGAAATCATATTTCTCTATAACAGTGGTCGGGGAACGGGTAAATTACCCCAAATGGGGTAAAAATTAAATTCCTGGGGTTAATGGACGGTCGCGCTGCCGAGGCACAACCCCATCCAGCACCGGCCGGCTCGCAATGTGACGTGCTGACGTCACACCGCGCTCCCTCCTGCCCGCCCTGCGCTGTGCTCCTTGCCGCCCTGTGCTGTGTTCTTGGCCGCGGGGTGACGTGCTGACATCACACCGTGCTCCCTCACACCCGCCCTTCCTGTGCTGTCCTGTACTCCTGCCCGCGGCCCGCCAACCCACACACAGAACTTGAAGTGTTCTGTGGCTGACCGCTGACGGAGTTTCCCAGGATCAGACAGTGGCCCACATCACAGTGGGAAATTCCCCGTGACATTACTGAGGTGAGGATCTGTCTCCTAAAAGTCGTGCCCCCACACCACCTTCGCCCCTCATCCATCTTCCTTACATTAATTCTGGTGTTTTGGGGAGAAAGTGTTAATTAACCCATTCATTGCCAAAAAATAATTGGCAAAAAATAAAAAAATTTATGTACATATACATACATATATATATATATATATATCTCAAAACGCAATTATACCTAATTACTGCGCTGGTGCGGCAGCCCTCTAATTCGATCCTCCTGTTAGTGAGGACCATACAAAACAACACCTCCAGCAAATTGAATCAGTGGGCGCTCTCAATCACTTAAACTGGTTACCAACTAAAAATTGACCAAATGATTATGGCTTTACACAATTTATTAAAAGCAAAGTATTACCCAATCTAGACAGAGGTAACCCTTTTTCACAATTACAGATCACAATATATGTCAAATGCACAATAGTGTAGGGTTTCTTTTCTCTCTGTCTTCAAACCTGACGCGTTTCGTCCTTCGTGGACTTCTTCAGAGGGATGGTCAACACAGCAAATGGTCAGTCCATGAAGCAACCATATATGAATTCAATGGGTTGAAACACTCTAATGCTCAATAGTGTTGAACACTTTAGACTAAATTAGCAATGGACCTCTTTCCAAAAAACACGCTGGTAAATATCCCACTTTGGGTGAGCCTCAAAATAATGATGTGTGAGAGAAATAGGCCACAGATACAGCAGTAGTTCCTATGTGCTCTCCCAAGTGCACTTGGGAGAGCACATAGGAACTACTGCTGTATCTGTGGCCTATTTCTCTCACACATCATTATTTTGAGGCTCACCCAAAGTGGGATATTTACCCATACACCATTTGGACCAGCGTGTTTTTTGGAAAGAGGTCCATTGCTAATTTAGTCTAAAGTGTTCAACACTATTGAGCATTAGAGTGTTTCAACCCATTGAATTCATATATGGTTGCTTCATGGACTGACCATTTGCTGTGTTGACCATCCCTCTGAAGAAGTCCACGAAGGACGAAACGCGTCAGGGTTGAAGACAGAGAGAAAAGAAACCCTACACTATTGTACATTTGACATATATTGTGATCTGTAATTGTGAAAAAGGGTTACCTCTGTCTAGATTGGGCAATACTTTGCTTTTAATAAATTGTGTAAAGCCATAATCATTTGGTCAATTTTTAGTTGGTAACCAGTTTAAGTGATTGAGAGCGCCCTCTGATTCAATTTGCTGGAGATATATATATATATATATATATATATATATATATATATATATATATATATATATATATATATATATATATATATATATATATATATATATATATATATATACACACACACACACACACACACACACACACACACACACACACACACACACACACACACACACACACACACACACACACACACACACACACACACACACACACACACACTCTATCTCAGAAATACCATATAATCAGTGATAACCAGTATATATGCATAATATTATATGATTTCCTTCCTTTCAAATCAAGGGGGTAACGTCGGTGTATCCAAATATATTTTGAGGTAACAGGTAAAAAAGTTCCCTGACCCACTGCTCTATAAGCAGAGAAAAAATCCTATGGTATTACTTTTGTACAATAATAGGCTTATTTCAGGACGTTCCCATGCCATGTTGGTATTATATACTGTAAATCATATTCTATACTTAATCATGTCCATTTTTATATTTATCACTGAACTAACAGACTCTGAACCTTGCAAAGACCTAGCAATTAATGCATGTTGTTACTTAGTGTACAGTATATATGTGCTATTTTTGTTTGATGATTTTTACTAGACTAAAGACTTAAGTTATCGCCGTGTTCTAGGAATAATGTAGAAGCCTATATACTACAAAACTCAAGCACTATTGTTCCATAAACTCATTCCTAGGATCCTTTCTACGCTGTCTTTTATTTACTGAATCAAGGTAGAAAACATATCTAAAATGCTCAGCCATACAATATATGGAATTCTCCTGCTTCAAAAGTGCCCCCGCCCCTTCCCGTTCCTATTTGACCGCCAATAAATAATGTACCTAACACAGTAAATAGCATAATGTATCATTTGGCCTTTTACCCTCTAAACCATATCAACTATTCCCCTTTCCTTCTCATTAAGCCAAGTTGAGATTACTCTGAAGGCCGCACAGACACGCTTCGTACGCTGCAGTTCTCCATTCCAATTATATTCATGAGCTGTATTCCTTTTAGTAATTACTATAGAAGAGAAAAAAAAGCTCTGCGGCTAACGCTGAAACAATGAGCAACACTACTTTGAAATAATTTTCTCCTACAAGGAACTGTGATTGAGCAATGAAACAAAACTTGTGTTACTGTGTATCAATGTTACTGCATAAATTTATCTTATCAAATGATATTCCACTAAATTTCTAATAAAGCAAACAAAGAGATAGATCCTAGCTGTTGTTCTTGCAATGGGAACGGGCAAGACATGGCCTCATGGAAATTGTTCTGCATTCTCAAAGCGCCATAAAACTATGCAGTGAAAAAAACATGTTATATAATATTATGTGGACTATTCTACTGCACATGGCACTGTAGAGACAAATCAATGCCTACAGAAGAGAGAGATTATTCACTGGCACAATCACAACGTTACTGCTGTCTGCAAATACAATTCTAGATTCTAGATCATTAAAACACCTATTGCTAATACAAATAAAATCTAGAACACAACCTATATGGTATGTAACATTCCTGAATCCAAATATAATTAAATGTATTATTAATAATGTAATTGTTGCAAAATTAGTCGTGTGATCATTTATTATTATCATATGAATTAAGGTTCATATTTTGGAGAAACATCGTGCTATAATACTCATTACTTTTGCATGCCATACACTCTTTCAAGTCATAATATATACTAGTTTATGCTGTAGTTTGATATTACATTTTATTTTTTATTTTAGTATACAGCTGTACAGTGACTGCAATATGTCTGCCGTGCTAAGAACGTTCCCAATGTCTCTAAGTTGTAGTATTGAATGCTTTAGAAGCAATATTCCAAAACAGCTTGCACCAAATAATGGTGATTAACACGCTGAATCACTAGATACAGTATAAGCAGTGATAACTTGCTCTTCCTGCTAAGTATAAACACCATACACATCCTCAAGTTTAGAGATAATATATCACATTAATCAGAATTTAAAACGGTATGTATATTATTTTGCAAAATGAAACAATATACCCCCATACTGGTCATCCCAACTAATTATGCATTCAAAATAAGCATCTTCCATCAAACTTATTTTATATGCATAGAAATATAAATAATACATAGCAGAAAATAAATGAAGCACACAAACTGTGTGTATTACTTACCAAAGATGTTTGCATCCTAAATCCAATATTCCTAATATATTGCTAGTATGGTGTGTGTGTGTGTGTGTGTATATATATATATATATATATATATATATATATATATATATATATATATATATATATATATATATATACACCTTACATTTAAATAATTTGAATGCACTTAAATATATATTTAATATAATATGCATGAGTACACTACTTCATACTGAAACTAAAAGCATTTTATTTGTTATTGTGAACACTAGCCCAATGTAAAGGTATGCACACACGGTGAGATTTCTCCTTTCAATTTTGACTATATAGTCAAAATTGCAAGGAGAGTTAGTAGAAATCTCAAGGTGTTAGGTAGCTTGCGATACTGATTCGATCCCAGTGCGCACTCCCGCGGGGTTGGTATCGCAAGGATAGATAGGCAAGTCAATCTTGACTATCTAGTGTACTATCCAGTACAAAGTATAGGCAAAATTGGCACTTAGTCAAAATCGTACATAGTCAAAATCGAAATCACTGATAGTTAAAATCTGTGCTATCTGAGTTCTGGGGCAGTTCAAGGGAAATCGCATAGTAAAAATCGGGCATAGCAAGGATCTCACCGTGTGTACGCACCTTAAGTGAACTTTTCGAAAGCACCACATAAACTCTATAAAATATATGAGTAAATATAAAAAACTTTTATCACAGTGACATCCTGTATCGTATGATTACCAATTATGGCCTTAGATTTCCTTTCTGGGAGAAAATAATATGAAGTCGTTTTTTAAGTATGTTAGGCATTTCCCTTAATGTTTCATTCAACCTATTGTTTGACCAGAGTCAATAGTATAACATCATTTAGCAAGCATGCCATTAGAAAAATACTATAATAATATAATATATAATATAATGCTGTCATTTTTAGTTTGACATGTGGCATTTTCTTATCTTCTGCATGATATTGTGTTGTTTATCAACAAGCCAATGTTTCAATGATTTAAATGGACCCTGTGCATGCTCATAAAATCTCCCATACTGTAGATATATGCAAATCCTTTACAAATGATTAAAGAAAGATCTAGCAATAGTGACCACTTATAGTCATGTGTAAAATCAAATTGGATGAATAAAAGGTTATGTAGCATATATGCATGTGTGTGTGTGTGTGTGTGTGTGTGTGTGTGTTATATAATAGCACTTTGCAGAGAATATTTGTCCATTCACATCAGTCCCTGCCCCAGTGGAGCTTACAATCTATATTCCCTACCACATGTACACGCACACACATTCACACTAGGGTTAATTTTGTTGGTATCCAATTAACCTACCAGTATATTTTTGGATTGTGGGAGGAAACCCACGCAAGTTCGAGGAGAATATACAAACTCCACACAGTTAGGGCCATGGTGGGTATTGAACCCATGACCTCAGTGCTGTGAGGCAGTAACACTAACCATTACACCATCCGTACTGCCCCAATATGTGTGTGCATATATATATATATATCCTTATCTCACGCTGAAATTCATATATATATATATATATATATATATATATATATATATATATATATATATATATATATATATATATATGTATATTTACATGCACACACATGTGTGTTCGTTGGTTGGTTGATTGATTGATTGATTATGGTGAAAATGTGTGTGTGTGGAGGGGGGTCTTAGATTGGTAGTAAGGAAAATGCTGACACATAAATCAGGGCTATATAAATGTAGTTTAGTTTCTTTCTTATTTTTTTTTCCATCAATTAAATATTCACTCCAGGCTGCTTTCACTGGAAAATTATTAGGTTAAAAACAGGAGAAGGGTTAAATGGCTTGTTCTTGGGATATTGAATTATCAGGACACACATCGGTCTCTTCCTGCTGTAACTGAATCATGAAAGAACATTTTGAAAGGAAATGAAAGAACTGGCATCACTGCTATGCTGGAAATACAGTCACTAGGGATGCATGCTGGGAAATGTAGTCTGGTGCCACTCTAGTATAATTAGAATGCAGAACACGAAACTACAGTTGCCAGAACTAGAAACTGCTAAGTATATCATCCACACCTGCCAGTACCAGTGCCAACACAAACAAATCCTGCCCAACAGCAACTGCAAAACTGTAACGCAGCAGTTCCCCACTTCTTCAATGCTGTGGCACACCTACTAACTAATATGCTTGGTATGTAGATAATTTTTCCTGTGCTAAGCAGATGCACATGCAAAAATACCGTAACGAACAGAAAATATAGTCCTAAACTAATATTATGTTAAAGAGAAAGGCAAATCTTAAATTTCAATAAAAAAATATAGGAGGAGATTTATTAAAACTTGGAGAGTAATAAATTACCAACCAATCAGATTCTACATTTTGGTTGTGTTTGAAAAATAACAGATGATTGGTTAGTACTTTATCTCTCTCCGTTTTATCTCTCTCCAAGCTTTGATAAACTTCTCCCATAATCATAGGCACACCTGTAATAGGTGCATGGTGATCACACTGCAAAACCTGCACAGATATAATTATACACCAAACAAATACTCTCCCTCTGCGCTATTCAAATGATATAATTGATATATATAAAAAAGGACTTAGAACAGGCTGCCTAATTCAACTAAGTTCCCTGTTAGGAGGAACTAAGTATAAAGAAATGTGTAACAATAGAAGAATTGTCGCCCGGGGTTCGTATCAACCCTCAATAATAAAAGGAACCCTTAAAGAGTTTCACAATTTGAGTTAATTAAACATCAAAACATAATAGTAACATGTTCCTTCATAAAATTTACACTGATACTAGGTCACCACTACTTGTTACACTGTAGTGGTGACCTAGTTACACTGATACTAGGTCACCACTACTTGTTCATTGGAAGGTTCCGTACCTATATGAATTTGCCAGGTTCTTTATCCATATGAATTTCTCCTATACCTGAGTATCTGAATTTAACATCCAAATAGTTGATCTACGAGGCTTGACTGACTTTGCATCCTAAAGTCCCAGTGGCGTATGGGGCCTTTCTTCAAGCATTCATGAATGATTTTCTGGGTGTCTTTTCTATTTGTTGACAAAACTTACCAATCATTAGAGATTTACCCCTAATGAAGTCTTGGAACAAGACCAAACGCATTGGGTTATCTATCTATTTTTGTGATGTTACCTCCGAATTCACAGTAAGGAGAAGGAGGAGACTGTAGAGATCCACCTACATTTTTCCTCAACACCAAAAGTCGAATTGTGCAAACTGTGGGAGAAACACACCACGCTTTCTTTGTAATATTATGGACATTAAATGTGTTATTGTGCTTTTATAATAAATTTTATGAAAGAACATGTTACTATTATGTTTTGATGTTTAATTAACTCAAATTGTAAAACTCTTTAAGGGTTCCTTTTATTATTGAGGGTTGATACGACCCCCGGGCGCCAATACTTCTGTTACACAGATATAATTATACTTACCCCTCCAGAGTCCCGAGGTGGCCGGCGCTAAAGACACTGGGAACATGGCCACAGGTGCCATGAACAAGCACAATAAAGATATCCCTGGGAACAAGGCAAAGGTGCCATGTTCCAGGAGACCTGCGCATGTTCAGTAGACTCTGGCATAAAGCTGTTTGATGATGAAATATTGTTGTAAAGAGATGAGACTTTTGTTACATTTAAGGAGTTTAGTAAATACCACTTATATGCCGTTATCCTACTGATTGGCCTAAGGATCAACATCCAATTTAGCCATACACTTGGGGGGACAAACAGGGCCGGTTCTAGTTCTTTTGGCGCTCCGGGCGGAGAATAGGGCGTGGCTTCATACAGGGGGCATGGTCAGTTACGCCCCCTGTAGAGTTGTGCCCCCATTTGTGCCCCCTGTAGCGTAGCGCCGCTTGCACACACAAAAAAATAAAAATACTTACAATCCCCGCTCCTGAAAGCTGCAGACCTCTGCCGGCGCCGCTCCTCTCCTCGGATCTATGGGAGAGACGTCATGACGTCTCTCCCATAGCACAGCATACACAGACACTAGAGGTCAAATATGACCCCTAGCGTCTGTCAGTCCCACAATGCTGTGCGGTGCGCGATGACTTCATCGCGCACCGCACAGCAAAGGTTCTCTCCACGAAGGGAAACTAGACGCGTAGCGTCTAGTTTCCTTCACAGCGGGGACCAGCGGGACACAAAGCGTGACGCAGCGGGGGGCACAGCAGCAGATCTTGCCATGGTGCGGCACCCTCCGGATGGCGCCGGCGCCCTCCAGAAGACGGCGCCCCGGGCCAAAGTCCTGCTTGCCCGTGGCAAGATCCGCTATTGGGGACAAATCAGAAAGACCAGTTTCTGCCACACTCAAGTCAAGTAGACGCAGCTCATGGAGACTGTTAGGGCCGGATGTAATGAAGTCCGATTTGGCCGGAGGTGCGAATTCTCGGCCAAACTCTGATATTTTTTTAAAGCAGCAATCATTTACAAGGCATGGTTTTGCCTTGAACATGATTGCCACTTTAAAAAAACGTCAGAGTTCAGCTGATAATCCGCACCTCCAGTCAAATTGGACTTCATGACATCCAGCCCTGTTAGTGTGAATGAAAGATCGCTCCAATTACAAACAGGATAATAATGTTGCCAGGTCTATGTATGAGCTTGCCAGGTCATGATCCAAACCATTTTAATCAGTTAAGTCTTGGGCATTGAGCTGGGTCAGAGATTCACATATAAATTGGGAGCTTTTATTTTGTCGTGGTTATTAGATCTTTGTCTTTTGAAATACTTTATTGCAGCTTAGGTGATGTGTTTATGAAAATTAGATTTGCATTTCATAAAAATTAAACACTTTCATTTTTAGGCCAGTCCCAAGCTGACCTCCGCTTCTCCCTCACTTCACAGGAAAACCATACCTCCAAACATTGACAAAGTGGTAGCTGGTACTTTTGCACGGCAAGGCTGTGCCTATAAAGAGGGGTGGCCTTATGAAAAGGGGTGTGGCATACCCAGGACGACACGTTCAAGAGCCCGCCTCCTGATTTTGTCACTTAGGGTGCATGTCCAGCACTCTGTGAGCTGCTGACATGTCCCCAGTCTCTCCGTCTTCCGTGAATAGACACTGTGCTCATGTGCACAGTGTCTATTCACTGCTGCTCTGCTATGCAGAGCAGACAGACTGAAGCCTCCCATCTGGCTTCTCCGTGGGACACTGCAGCTTATGGGTGGGACGGTGCCCAAAAAACGGGACTGGCCCGTGAAAATTGGAGTAATGGGAAAAATAGGTTTTTAATTACCTACCAGTAAATCCTTTTCTCGTAGTCCGTAGAGGATGCTGAGGTCCACATTAGTACCATGGGGTATAGACGGGTCCAGTAGGAGTCATTGGCACTTTAAGAGTTTGAGAGTGCGGGCTGGCTCCTCCCTCTATGCCCCTTCTACCAGACTCAGTCTAGAAACTGTGCCCAAGGAGACGGACATCTTCGAGAGAAGGATTTTACACAGATAGTGGCGAGATTCACACCAGCTCACACACAAGGCAAACCAAGCTAACTAGCTTGAAAAATCAGCAATGGCTGAACAAAATTACTTACCAAGTAACAAAACAGTACTTAACTAAGAACTAAGCAGTACTGAACCAAGTAACCACTGCAGGATAACGAAGCGCTGGGCTGGTGTCCAGCATCCTCTACGGACTACGAGAAAAGGATTTACCGGTAATTAAAATCCGATTTTTTCTTACGTCCTAGAGGATGCTGGGGTCCACATTAGTACCATGGGAATGTACCAAAGCTCCCAGAACGGGATGGAGAGCGCGGAGGCTCCTGCAGAATTGATTGACCAAACTTCAGGTCCTCAGAGGCCACAGTATCGAACTTGTAGAACTTTGCAAATGTGTTCGACCCAGACCAAGTACCCGCTCGGCAAAGCTGTAGAGCTGAGACACCCCGGGCAGCCGCCCAGGAAGAACCCACCTTACGAGTAGAGTGGGCCATAACAGACGTAGGACACCGCAATACTGCCATAGAATACGCATGCTGGATAGTGAACCTGATCCAGCGAGAGATTGTCTGCTTAGAAGCTGCTGTGTTTCAGCCATTTGGTTCTAGCTCTGCAGTCAAAGCACTGAGGGGGTCATTCCGAGTTGATCGCTAGCTGCCGTTGTTCGCAGCGCAGTGATCAGTGAAAAAAAGCTAAACTGCGCATGCCTATACACTGCAATGCGCACGTGCGACATATGGGTACAAAGAGCATCGTAGTTTTGCACACGAAGCTTTCAGTCGCACGGCCGAACGCAGGAAGACTGACATGAAGTGGGCTTTTCTGGGTGGCAACTGACCGTTTTCAAGGAGTGCTTAGAAAAACGTAGGCGTGTCGGGAAAAACGCAGGCGTGGCTGGCCGAACGCTGGGTGGGTGTGTGACGTCAAAAGCCGTCCTTCCGTCATTAGAATCAACGCACACGAAGAGTAACTATAGGGCTGGTCTTGTTTTGCACAAAAAGATTTTGCAGGCGCACTGCTGCACAAGCGTTCGCACTTCTGCAAAGCGAAAATACACTCCCCAGTGGGCGGCGACAATGTGTTTGCACGGCTGCTAAAAACTGCTAGCGACCAATCAACTCAGAATGACCCCCTGAAAGTATAGGTGTGATATCTTTATTTACCTAGCACCTGTAGACTAGGAGTTAGTTGAGCTATGGACCATGGTGGAAACTGGGGAAGGGGGTGACCAGACAGGAACATTATTAGTCACCAATATAAAAGGCTCTGTTCAGCTACAGGTGGTATGATTTAAATAGGGGAGAGGCAGCAGATAGATGGAGACAGAAAAGATGAACTAGACATTGTAGAAATATTAAAACAGGCAGTTGCCCTTCACCATGTGTATTCCTTCTTGGTTTGGGTCTGTAGAAGGTAATCATGTTTATGTTGAATGGATACTTTAGGTGTTAAATGAATAGCATAAAAGCCAAGAGTCCTCCCTACACCTTCATCCTTCTTGAATTTGGTGTCAAATGATGAATGATTGTGCTGCATGGACATCACTGTTCTGATGAGTTGGGTCCGAAATGCCAGCTGCCAGGATCCCAATAGCAGAATCCCGCCGGTCACAATGCCGACAGATACCGGTGAGTATTGTAGCCCTAACCCAAGCCTAACCTTAACCCACCCCTCCTTAAATGTCCCCTTCAAATGCCTAGCCCTAACCATCTCCTCCTACAGCCTAACCTTATCCCTCCAGCTAGTGCCTAACCCTAATACTCACCATCAGGATCCATCGGCATTAAGATCGTCTGGATTCTGCTGTAGGGGATTCTGACCATTGGGATCCAGACCGCCGGGATCCTGACTACTTCCCTCTCTGTTTGTATTGAGCTTGCTAATACATCCTTCTTTCCTCACCTTGTGTTTATCCTCCAGCTCAGAGTAACCATCTAACAAGTGTTTTTCTATGGCATAAGGTTCGTTGCTGGACACAGAGCAAAGCACAAATAAATTATCCTTGAAGCAACCCTGTGCTTGGTGGGATGACTCGTTGCCACACACTGTCATTTCCTACTGCTTTCACAAAACGTTACCTGTTACATGTTTGTGAAATGAATATTATACAGGAGATAAGTACAGAGCTGCCCTAAAGTGATGTCTGTGGGCCACAATGCTTCTTATGGTGCCCTTACACTCGTGCGATGCCCTGCGACGTGACATCGTGGGGCATCGCACCGGCAGTTCAGCCAAACTGCCAAAGTGATTACCATGCGATCATGCGATAGATCGCATGGTAATCACGTGATGGGCACGTCACCGCCGAGTGGGAGCGCCCTCTGGCCGCTCCCGGCGGGTGCCTATCGCACATCGCAGTGCGATATATAGCATGAGTTTCTAGAAACACATGTGATCGTACTGCGATTCGATAAATATGTGCAGCACATAATATCTTGAGACGCGATATTCAACCGGCGTGACCGCGCATCGCGTCGAAAGGTACTAAAATGTGCATACAATCCTTCGATTTCTCTCACAGATGTGGTCGAAATCGAAGGATAGTACCGATAATCTCATAAGTGTATGGGCACAATTAATATGACGCACAAATTGTACCTGCACTGAAATGGAGTTAAAAAGTAATGTCAGTTTGTAAATACATTTTGGCTTCACCAAAGCGACAACTCTTTGGTTTGCCACAGAAACATGCATAAAACGTGCAGAATTAATGTACTTTAATTAAACACATCATAGCATATCTCTAATGCTGTTTATATGTATTTTATACTTGTGTTTGAAATTGGAAATTAATTGCATACATATAGATAGATAGATAGATAGATAGACATATTAGAGATGAGCGGGTTCGGATTTAACACCAGAATTAACGCCAGTTCGGTTTTATCCGGATTTTTCCTATTGGCTATCCAAAACACATGACATCTGTGAGCTAACAAGATGCCGTTTTGAGAACCGAGTAAATCCGAGTAAAACCGAACCCGCTCATCTCTAATATATATATATATATATATATATATATTCTCTTACATAGGATACTCAGGGCCGGCAACAGAAATCTTGGGGCCCCCTACAGTGATATCTCTGGGGCCCCCTCAGCCCAGGGAGGCAGAGGGAGATTAGGGAGGTAAATGTGTGGCTTAGAGACTGGTGTAGGAAGAAGGGGTTTGTGTTATTGGAACACTGGGCGGACTTCTCAGTCAGGCGCCATCTTTTTTGTCGCGATGGATTGCACCTGAAAGAGGAGGGGGCTGCGGTGCTGGGGGGAAGGATGGTTGGAAGGTTGGAGGACCTTTTAAACTTGATGCCTGGAGGGGAGGGTTTACCTAGAAACTATGGGTCATGCAGTAAGAATAGTAAAGAAGTGGTAGTGAACTAAGGGGGGTGGAGAAGGGGGGAGGGAAAGAGCAGCCGGCAAGGGTACTTACATGGGTACTAAAAAGGGTAGTAACAATGATATTGACAAAATATTAACTAACTACAATTGTGGTTCATCATTACAGCATACTGAAACTGATGTATGTAGCAAAAGGGAAAAGTATGTAAGTAACATACGGGAAAATATTTATGATGGGGCGGAGAGTTTAGAAGGACTAAATGGGTGGATCAAAAGGAATAGTAAGTGTGATGAGGAGGAGAGGGAGTGAGGAGAAGAACTGTCAGTAAAAGTAACTCTAGGGAGGCACTTGTAAACCATGATAGGATACCCTTAAAAAAACGGACAAGGGAAACACTAAGCTAAAATGTATGCTTGTGAATGCAAGAAGCCTAGCAGGTAAAATGGGGGAATTGGAATTGTTAGCATCAAAGGCTCAATATGATATTATAGGTATTACAGAAACATGGTGGGATGACTCTCACGATTGGGTTGCAAACTTGGAGGGGTAATCTCATTTCAGAAGGGACAGGGCTAACAAAAAAGGAGGAGGTGTGTGTCTTTATGTTAAACCATCTCTTAAACCATACTTAAAGGAGGTTATTTACGAGTGGACTGGATGTAATGTGGAGTCACTATGGGTTGAAATCTCAAGTGGGGGTATTGATGCAAAAAAACTAGTCATAGGTACGTCCTACAAACAGCCGGATATTAGCATACATAAGGAAAAACAACTCTTGCGGCAAATGGAATAGGCTGCGGGATTGGGAGACATCCTAGTGATTGGTGATTTTAATTATCGTGATATAAACTGGAGTAATGATTCATTTGTTAAAGCTAGGGGCAACAGGTTTTTAAATACGTTAAAGGATCACTACTTGTCTCAATTAGTCGAGGACCCAACTAGAGGTAAAACTACTCTGGATCTAGTAATTACTAATAATGACATTATATCAAGCACTAAAGTTGGGGAGGCCTTGAGTAACAGTGATCACTATATGATGACATTCGACATCAGTTTCAAGAAACATCACTACATGGGATCAACCAAAATATTTAACTTTAGGAAGGCAAACTTCAGTATGCAGAGAGGTGCACTTAACAACATTGACTGGGAAGATTTGTTTCATGGCAAGAACACTACGGAAATGTGGGATGCGTTAAAAGGGTTGTTATATAGCAATGGGGGTAATTCTGAGCTGATCGCAGCAGGAACTTTGTTAGCAGTTGGGCAAAACCATGTGCACTGCAGGGGAGGCAGATATAACATGTGCAGAGAGAGTTAGATTTGGGTGGGTTATTTTGTTTCTGTGCAGGGTAAATACTGGCTGCTTTATTTTTACACTGCAATTTAGATTGCAGATTGAACACACCACACCCAAATCTAACTCTCTCTGCACATGTTATATCTGCCCCCCCCCCCCCCTGCAGTGCACATGGTTTTCCCAACTGCTAACAAAGTTCCTGCTGCGATCAACTCAGAATTACCCCCAATATTCACAAATTCATTCCCATGGGCAGCAAACGCAGGAGTAACAAACTCAAACCGATGTGGCTTAATAAGAAGGTCAACGAAGAAATGGATAATAAGAAGCGTGCTTTCAAAGCATTTAAATCTAATGGAATGGAGGAGTCATTTCAGTACTACAAGGAATGCAATAAAAGATGCAAAAAAGCAATAAGAGCAGCTAAAATTGAAAATGAAAAGCAAATCGCTATAGAGAACAAAACCAATCCTAAAAAGTTTTTTAAATACATAAACAGTAAAAGGTTAAGAAAGGAGAACGTAAGTCCAATAAAAGATGAATTTGGAGCATTGATAAATGATGACGAAACAAAAGCGGAAATACTGAACAATTTTTTTTCATTGGTGTTCACCAGAGAAGAAGTGACGGTGGGAGTACTGCATAATGATAGTGAAAACAATGATTCCTGGCTAGATACTTGTTTAAGTGAGGAAATAGTCCGGGAGAGACTAAGCAAAAATAAGATTTTACTTACCGATAAATCTATTTCTCGTAGTCCGTAGTGGATGCTGGGGACTCCGTCAGGACAATGGGGGGGTATAGCGGCTCCGCAGGAGACAGGGCACAAAAATAAAGCTTTAGGATCAGGTGGTGTGCACTGGCTCCTCCCCCTATGACCCTCCTCCAAGCCTCAGTTAGGACACTGTGCCCGGACGAGCGTACACAATAAGGAAGGATAATGAATCCCGGGTAAGACTCATACCAGCCACACCAATCACACCGTACAACTTGTGATCTGAACCCAGTTAACAGTATGACAAACGTAGGAGCCTCTGAACAGACGGCTCACAACAATAACAACCCGATTTTTTTGTAACAATAACTATGTACAAGTATTGCAGACAATCCGCACTTGGGATGGGCGCCCAGCATCCACTACGGACTACGAGAAATAGATTTATCGGTAAGTAAAATCTTATTTTCTCTGACGTCCTAAGTGGATGCTGGGGACTCCGTCAGGACCATGGGGATTATACCAAAGCTCCCAAACGGGCGGGAGAGTGCGGATGACTCTGCAGCACCGAATGAGAGAACTCCAGGTCCTCTTTAGCCAGGGTATCAAATTTGTAGAATTTTACAAACGTGTTCTCCCCCGACCACGTAGCTGCTCGGCAGAGTTGTAATGCCGAGACCCCCCGGGCAGCCGCCCAGGATGAGCCCACTTTCCTTGTGGAATGGGCCTTGACAGATTTTGGTTGTGGCAAGCCTGCCACAGAATGTGCAAGTTGAATTGTGCTACAAATCCAACGAGCAATCGTCTGCTTAGAAGCAGGAGCACCCAGCTTGTTGGGTGCATACAATATAAACAGCGAGTCAGACTTTCTGACTCCAGCCGTTCTTGAAATATATATTTTCAATGCCCGGACCACGTCCAACAATTTGGAATCCTCCAAATCGTTAGTAGCCGCAGGCACCACAATAGGCTGGTTCAGGTGAAACGCTGACACCACCTTAGGCAGAAAATGAGGACGCGTCCGCAGTTCTGCCCTGTCCGAATGGAAAATCAGATATGGGCTTTTATAGGATAAAGCCGCCAATTCTGACACTCTCCTGGCTGAAGCCAGGGCCAGTAGCATGGTTACTTTCCATGTAAGATATTTCAAATCCGCCGATTTGAGTGGCTCAAACCAATGGGATTTGAGAAAATCCAAAACTACATTAAGGTCCCACGGAGCCACTGGGGGCACAACCGGGGGCTGTATATGTAGTACTCCTTTTACAAAAGTCTGGACTTCAGGAACTGAAGCCAATTCTTTCTGGAAGAAAATCGACAGGGCCGAAATTTGAACCTTAATGGACCCCAATTTGAGGCCCATAGACAATCCTATTTGCAGGAAATGTAGGAATCGACCCAATTGAAATTCCTCCGTGGGGGCCTTCCTGGCCTCACACCACGCAACATATTTTCTCCAAATGCGGTGATAATGTTGTGCAGTCACCTCCTTCCTGGCTTTTACCAGTGTAGGAATGACCTCTTCCGGAATGCCTTTTTCCCTTAGAATTCGGCGTTCAACCGCCACGCCGTCAAACGCAGCCGCGGTAAGTCTTGGAATAGACACGGTCCCTGCTGAAGCAGGTCCCGTCTTAGAGGTAGAGGCCACGGATCCTCCGTGAGCATCTCTTGAAGTTCCGGGTACCAAGTTCTTCTTGGCCAATCCGGAGCCACGAGTATCGTTCTTACTCCCCTTTGCCGTATAATTCTCAGTACTTTTGGTATGAGAGGCAGAGGAGGGAACACATACACTGACTGGAACACCCACGGTGTTACCAGAGCGTCCACAGCTATTGCCTGAGGGTCTCTTGACCTGGCGCAATACCTGTCCAGTTTTTTGTTGAGGCGGGACGCCATCATATCCACCTTTGGTTTTTCCCAACGGTTCACAATCATGTGGAAGACTTCTGGATGAAGTCCCCACTCTCCCGGGTGTAGATCGTGTCTGCTGAGGAAGTCTGCTTCCCAGTTGTCCACTCCCGGAATGAACACGGCTGACAGTGCTATCACATGATCTTCCGCCCAGCGAAGAATCCTTGCAGCTTCTGCCATTGCTGTCCTGCTTCTTGTGCCGCCCTGTCTGTTTACGCGGGCGACTGCCGTGATGTTGTCCGACTGGATCAACACCGGCTGACCCTGAAGCAGGGGTTTTGCCAGACTTAGAGCATTGTAAATCGCTCTTAGCTCCAGTATATTTATGTGAAAAGACATCTCCAGGCTTGACCATACTCCCTGGAAGTTTCTTCCCTGTGTGACCGCTCCCCAGCCTCTCAGACTGGCATCCGTGGTCACCAGGACCCTGTCCTGTATGCCGAATCTGCGGCCCTCTAACAGATGAGCACTCTGCAACCACCACAGAAGAGACACCCTTGTCCGTGGTGATAAGGTTATCCGCTGGTGCATCTGCAGATGCGATCCGGACCATTTGTCCAACAGATCCCACTGAAAAGTTCGTGCGTGGAATCTGCCGAATGGAATCGCTTCGTAAGAAGCCACCATCTTTCCCATGACTCTTGTGCATTGATGCACAGACACTTTTCCTGGTTTTAGGAGGTTCCTGACAAGTTTGGATAACTCCTTGGCTTTCTCCTCCGGAAGAAACACCTTTTTCTGAACCGTGTCCAGAATCATTCCCAGGAACAGCAGACGTGTTGTCGGTGTCAACTGAGATTTTGGAAAATTCAGAATCCACCCGTGTTGTTGCAGCACTAATTGGGTTAGTGCTACTCCGTCCTCCAGCTGTTCTCTGGACCTTGCCCTTATCAGGAGATCGTCCAAGTAAGGGATAATTAATACGCCTCTTCTTCGAAGAAGAATCATCATTTCGGCCATTACCTTGGTAAAGACCCGAGGTGCCGTGGACAATCCAAACGGCAGCGTCTGAAACTGATAATGACAGTTTTGCACCACGAACCTGAGGTACCCTTGATGTGAAGGGCAAATTGGGACATGCAGGTAAGCATCCTTTATGTCCAGGGACACCATAAAGTCCCCTTCTTCCAGATTCGCTATCACTGCTCTGAGTGACTCCATCTTGAATTTGAATTTCTGTATGTACAGGTTCAAAGATTTCAGATTTAGAATAGGTCTTACCGAGCCGTCCGGCTTCGGTACCACAAATAGCGTGGAGTAATACCCTTTTCCTTGTTGTAGGAGGGGTACCTTGACTATCACCTGCTGAGAAAACAGCTTGTGAATGGCTTCCAATACCGTCGCCCTGTCTGAGGGAGACGTTGGCAAAGCAGACTTTAGGAACCGGCGAGGGGGAGACTTCTCGAATTCCAACCTGTAACCCTGAGATACTACCTGCAGGATCCAGGGGTCCACCTGTGAGCAAGCCCACTGTGCGCTGAAATTCTTGAGTCGACCCCCCACCGCTCCTGAGTCCGCTTGTAAAGCCCCAGCGTCATGCTGAGGGCTTTGCAGAACCCTGGGAGGGCTTCTGTTCCTGGGCAGGGGCAGCTTGCTGTCCTCTCTTACCCCTTCCTCTGCCCCGGGGCAGATATGACTGTCCTTTTGCCCGCTTGTTCTTATAGGACCGAAAGGACTGCGGCTGAAAAGACGGTGTCTTTTTCTGTTGGGAGGGGGTCTGAGGTAAAAAGGTGGATTTTCCGGCAGTTGCCGTGGCCACCAGATCCGATAGACCGACGCCAAATAATTCCTCCCCTTTATACGGCAATACTTCCATATGTCGTTTAGAATCCGCATCACCTGACCACTGTCGCGTCCATAAACTTCTTCTGGCAGATATGGACATCGCATTTACTCTCGATGCCAGAGTGCAAATATCCCTCTGAGCATCTCGCATATAAAGAAAAGCATCCTTTAATTGCTCTATAGTCAATAAAATACTGTCCCTATCCAGGGTATCAATATTTTCAGTCAGGGAATCCGACCAGACCACCCCAGCACTGCACATCCAGGCTGAGGCGATGGCTGGTCGCAGTATAACACCAGTATGTGTGTATATACTTTTTAGGGTAGTTTCCAGCCTCCTATCAGCTGGATCCTTGAGGGCGGCCGTATCAGGAGACGGTAACGCCACTTGTTTTGATAAGCGTGTGAGCGCCTTATCCACCCTAGGGGGTGTTTCCCAGCGCGCCCTAACCTCTGGCGGGAAAGGGTATAATGCCAATAACTTTTTTGAAATTAGCACTTTTCTATCTGGGTTAACCCACGCTTCATCACATACATCATTCAATTCCTCTGATTCAGGAAAAACTACAGGTAGTTTTTTTTACCCCCCACATAATACCCCTTTTTGTGGTACTTGCAGTATCAGAGATATGCAAAGCCTCCTTCATTGCCGTGATCATATAACGTGTGGCCCTACTTGAAAATACGTTTGTTTCTTCACCGTCGACACTAGATTCAGTGTCCGTGTCTGGGTCTGTGTCGACCGACTGAGGTAAAGGGCGTTTTACAGCCCCTGACGGTGTCTGAGACGCCTGGGCAGGTACCAACTGGTTTTCCGGCCGTCTCATGTCGTCAACTGATTTTTGTAATGTGCTGACATTATCACGTAATTCCATAAACAAAGCCATCCATTCCGGTGTCGACTCCCTGGGGGGTGACATCACCATTATCGGCAATTGCTCTGCCTCCACACCAACATCGTCCTCATACATGTCGACACACACGTACCGACACACAGCAGACACACAGGGAATGCTCTTATCGAAGACAGGACCCCACTAGCCCTTTGGGGAGACAGAGGGAGAGTTTGCCAGCACACACCCAAGCGCTATAATATATATGGGAACAACCTTATATAAGTGTTGTATCCTTATAGCAGCTTAAATATATAAAATATCGCCAAAAAAAGTGCCCCCCCTCTCTGTTTTACCCTGTTTCTGTAGTGCAGTGCAGGGGAGAGTCCTGGGAGCCTTCCTCACAGCGGAGCTGAGCAGGAAAATGGCGCTGTGTGCTGAGGAGAATAAGCCCCGCCCCCTATTCCGGCGGGCTTTTCTCCCGGAGTTTGAGATATCTGGCATGGGTTTAATACATCCATATAGCCTCAAGGGCTATATGTGATGTATTTTTTAGCCATAAAAGGTATTATACATTGCTGCCCAGGGCGCCCCCAGCAGCGCCCTGCACCCTCCGTGACCTATGGTGTGAAGTGTGTGACAACAATGGCGCACAGCTGCAGTGCTGTGCGCTACCTTCATGAAGACTGAAAAGCCTTCTGCCGCCGGTTTCTGGACCTTCAATCTTCAGCATCTGCAAGGGGGGTCGGCGGCGCGGCTCCGGGACGAACCCCAGGGTGAGACCTGTGTTCCGACTCCCTCTGGAGCTAATGGTGTCCAGTAGCCTAAGAAGCCAATCCATCCTGCACGCAGGTGAGTTGAACTTCTCTCCCCTAAGTCCCTCGATGCAGTGAGCCTGTTGCCAGCAGGACTCACTGAACATAAAAAACCTAAAAACTTTTTCTAAGCAGCTCCTTAAGAGAGCCACCTAGATTGCACCCTGCTCGGACGGGCACAAAAACCTAACTGAGGCTTGGAGGAGGGTCATAGGGGGAGGAGCCAGTGCACACCACCTGATCCTAAAGCTTTATTTTTGTGCCCTGTCTCCTGCGGAGCCGCTATACCCCCCCATGGTCCTGACGGAGTCCCCAGCATCCACTTAGGACGTCAGAGAAATTAAGATTAATAAATCACCTGGACCAGATGGACTTCACCCAAGGGTTCTTATGGAGCTTAGGTCACAACCAGCAAGACCCCTATACTTGATTTTCAATAGTTCTATTAGATCAGGTATGGTACAAATGGATTGGTGTATAGCTGAGGTAGTGCCATTATTTAAAAAGGGATCTAAAAATCATCCAGAAAATTACAGACCAGTTAGTATGACATCTATAGTGGAGAAATTATTGGAGAGAATTTTAAGGGATAGCATACAGGAGTATCTGCATGCCGCTAAGTCTATTAGCAAGAACCAGCATGGGTTTGTAAGGGAGAGATCATGTCAAACTAACTTAGTTAGCTTCTATGAGGAAGTGAGCGACAATCTTGACCAAGGAAAAGCAGTGGATGTGGTATACTTAGATTTTGCAAAAGCCTTCGATACAGTGCCTCACAGGAGATTAATCATCAAATTAAAGGAGCTTTGCCTAGGAAAAACTATTTGTATATGGATAAGTAATTGGCTGGATAACAGGGTACAGCGAGTAGTAGTCAATGGGATGTCCTCCAGATGGGCACCAGTAGTCAGAGGAATATCACAATGGTCCGTACTTGGTCCACTTCTGTTCAACATATTTATCAACGACCTGGAAATAGGCATGGGAAGCACAGTGTCAATCTTTGCAGATGATACTAAATTGTGTAAGGTAATTAATTCAAAATAGATGTGGAGTCTCTACAGAATGACTTATCTAAACTTGAAATCTGGGCGGCTAAATGGAAAATGGGATTCAATATAGAAAAATGCAAAGTTATGCACTTCAGGACTAAAAACAAACTTGCAACCTACATATTAAATGGGGAAAATCTAGGGGTAACAGTATTGGAAAAAGATTTGGGGGTACTCATTGATAATAGGCTAAACAACCGTACACAATGTCAAAGTGCAGCAAAGAAGGCGAGTAAGGTGCTAGCGTGCATAAAACGGGGAATTGAGACAAGGGATGAGAGGTTAATCCTGCCGTTGTACAAATCATTGGTACGTCCTCACCTGGAATATTGTGTTCAATTTTGGGCACCACATTATAAAAAAGATATCTGTGAACTCGAAAGGATTCAAAGGCGTGCTACTGAAATTGATTAAACGGCTAGAGGGACTGGAGTATGAGGAAAGGCTCACTAGGTTGAAATTGTATACACTAGAAAAGAGGCGTCTAAGAGCAGACATTATCAATATCTTTAAATATATAAAGGGAAACTACAAAGAGTTATCAGAGGAATTGTTTATTAAAAGAACTCTGTATAAGACGCGAGGTCACTCACTGAGGCTAGAGGAGAGAAAATTCCGTACTCAACATAGGAAAGGGTTCTTCACTGTTAGGGCAATAAGGATCTGGAATTCCCTGCCAGTGAAGGTGGTAATGGCGGACTCTATATATGCATTTAAAAACGGATTGGATAAATTTCTGACTAAAAAAGATATCCAAGGTTATAGTATTTAAAATACTGACATTTTTAATCTGGGAGGAACATGATTTACAGTTGGTAACTAAACATAAAACATTACTTCAGTTAGGACTTTATAATGAACTCGGCTTAAAACAGATTACAGGTTGACCCGATGGGCATTTTGCTTCTTTCCAACCTCATTAACTATGTAACTATATTAAAGCGCAACAGAATTTACTGCGCTATTTAAGAAACTGTCAATATATATATATATATATATATATATATATATATATATATATATATATATAATTGTGGCCACAAGCTTTTTCATGCACCTGTATGTCAGCTGTTCCTTAGTAATTTATCAGCCAGTGTCAGGTGACTAGTGTACCTTTAAAAGCCATAAGGTGTTTGGCACATTAAACCAAGTAGGCATATTTGCAGTTATATTATGTGTGATAGTGTAGGACCTGTAAGAAGGTGGGGTACCTTGGCGATCGGTTTGCAGGCTTCTGTACATTGGCCAATTCACTAACTAAACCCCCATCATTTGTTTATTGATGTAGTGAGGATAAGTGAGCTTGCTATGGTGAGTGTTGAATTTTCTGTTTGTATTTATTTAAGTATGTGGTCATGGGCTACATGCACCCCACGCTATGAGTGTTGAGTGCAGTCATGTACCCCACTTCTGGGGTGGCGAGTGCTGTGGTTTTATATCAGTTTGTATATATATATATATACAGAAAAGAACGAACTGCGGCACTCAGGGACTAGTAGAAAAGTCAATGTATTAAGCAATACAAAACATCCATCGACGTTTCGGGGAATTCAACCCCTTTCTCAAGATGTGTAAGTGTATATATAACTCCAGATGTGGTCGCACTCTCATCAAAACTGCGGAACATCAACTGGGGTGACTCCCAAGAGGTCCAGCATAAAAGTCCAGACTTCAACGTATAGAAAGCCAACTCACCAGAATTTTGCACTTAAAAAAGCATTGATTTTAATTCATACTTATCAAGGTGATATCTCAAACAGATAATTCATTCTGGTGAGTGCCCCTTTATGTTGGCTTTCTATATATATATATATATATATATATATATATATATATATATATATATATATATATATATATATATATATATATATATATATATATATATATATCCCAGATGGGACTGGCACTCTCCTGTCAGGCGTCAGGGACCTCGGTGCCTTCTGTAATAAGCATGCAGGATTCCAGAAAGAAACAGCGGCACTCGAGGATTTGGTAAAAGGTACAAAGTGTATTCGAAAAAAAGTTTACAGGGAGCCGACGTTTCGGGGCTCACATGCCCCTTTGTCAAGGTGTGTAACAGTGACTAGGTGTGAGTGCTTACCTTATATCCCCGTGGAGTCCGTCAGTGCACAGGTGTGTGGCCGGAGACGCGACGGAGCCGCCGTACTTCCGGTCGCGGCTGGGTGACGTCAAAGTGAGTGCGCCCGTTACTATGGCAACTGGGACGCCAAGTGCCGTTCGCTGCAGCGGTGACGTAACTAGCATCAGTGCCCAACTAGAGAGAAAAAAAAAAGTGCAAGTGTAAGATACTAGGAACCATAACACCTGGGGAACCAATCATCTCTATGGGACTCGAAGTGGGGGTCTGAACGAGAAATTCTCCTGGAATATATTTCTATAACCCAGCGATGAACTGTCCAGCATTGTATCGTTTGTTTGCCTGACCACTGTCTGTGTGACACCAATACAGTATCATCTATCCCTAGCTTGACACACAGTACGAGCACACGCACCTCAGGTGAGGACACCCCTGGCCCTTTCGACGTGGTGGATGCAGGCATTACACACCTGATTGCACTGCCCAGGCCCACAGCCGTCTTCGTGGTGTTGATACCCTTATATGGAGTTCCACCACTCTGCCACGGGCATTGCCTTAGTTTCTAAACACTGGTGGGCATCACTAGTTTCAGTGCCAGTTTGGCACGTGTAGCAGCCTTAACCCAGGCATGCAGTCTGACTTATTTAACAGCTTCCCCCATTAGGCTCTTGGATCTCACATATCCATTTGCCATGGGGGGTCCAGCATCCACCGTGTTCTTCTACTATACATCACGTATCACCCCGGCTCCCTTGCACCCGGGTCACTTCGAGTCCCATAGAGATGATTGGTTCCCCAGGTGTTATGGTTCCTAGTATCTTACACTTGCACTTTTTTTTTTTTTTCTCTCTAGTTGGGCACTGATGCTAGTTACGTCACCGCTGCAGCGAACGGCACTTGGCGTCCCAGTTGCCATAGTAACGGGCGCACTCACTTTGACGTCACCCAGCCGCGACCGGTAGTACGGCGGCTCCGTCGCGTCTCCGGCCACACACCTGTGCACTGACGGACTCCACGGGGATATAAGGTAAGCACTCACACCTAGTCACTGTTACACACCTTGACAAAGGGGCATGTGAGCCCCGAAACGTCGGCTCCCTGTAAACTTTTTTCGAATACACTTTGTACCTTTTACCAAATCCTCGAGTGCCGCTGTTTCTTTCTGGAATCCTATATATATATATATATATCAAATGCGATTGTTTAACTAGTGTTGCGCTTAGTAAAACTTATTGAATCTAAAATATTAGAATAAACTTCAGTTTATTTACATACTAATCGGCAGCTACTCCAAAAAATGGTCCTCTACCTGGAAGGGCCTTTTGTAGAAATCTATATGTGTTGTTTCTTTGGGGTGCGCCTATTACTTATAAAAATCTAAGTGTTAGTTGACACTTAGGGGTACATTTACTAAAATGGAAGTTCTATTTAAGATGGGATGTTGCCCATAGCAACCAATCAGATTCTACTTCTCATTTATCTAGCACGTACTAGAAGATAATACCTGAAATCTGATTGGTTGCTATGGGCAACATCCCATCTTAAATAAAACTCCCATCATAGTAAATTTACCCCTTAGAATCTAGTATACCTGAATTGGTACATTTCTTATGTTAATTTAATAAACGAATAGAATGGCATCGGTTTTTTTCCTCTCCAAAGGATACATAAGTTTATTTAAAACCTTTGTTTCTAAAAACCAATTTGTAGTAAGGCAATAACAAATACACAAATACAGTGCAAGTTTTTCTGTAGATACCTGATAGACAATGTTTTCGTTTCCTGTACGAATTCCAATACTAAGTCACTTAACGTGTTTCGTCGTATATGACTTCATCAGGGGTGTCTTTAATAAACACTACTACTAGAACATAAAAAGGAGTTGTCTCAATACAAACATACAATTTGACAAAAAGACAGTGCATCATGAACAGATTTGACATAAATCCTAATCCATTTTAAGATATAAAAATACATAACGAAGAAAGAAGATGAAGAAGATGTACAGTTGTGCAGTTAGAAATCAGATTACAAAACATCATATACAAATGTTACACAAATAATTTCTTTGGGTATGTGTAAAATATTTTAGATTATTTTTTTAAATAATTTTTTTTAAATATAATTAACGAGCGCTTCATAGCTTTATGTTTAATCCTAGATATAGCCATTTAAACAAGCCAACATTGCAAAGTATCAAGAAATTCACAATAAGCAGGAAATTGTTTAAAAAGACCTTAAGTATTCACATAATTTTGAATAATCAAAGATAGAGGACTAAGAGATCCTGGAAGACTCTTATCAAGACATTATTACAAAATAAGTATTTACACGGGCTCTTACATTGACGTTCATTTCACATTGCAAGATCATTTATGAGACTATGAGATGTAGCAAAATTGTTTATGAAAAGATAATAAGATAATAATAAAATCAATATGAATAAGTTCAACTTTTCTGTGTATGGTTTATACTTACTCTAAAGAGTAATCAGCTGATTGGCAACAGTGCATTCACATAGGTTGGTCTTTTATTCCCAATTAGTGTCCATTGCTATACAATTAATGTGGCTGGTACCTTAATAGTAAAAATGAATTAGTTCATTAGATTCGAATATCATGACAGAATTATTTATCATATAGAATTCTCATAAACGTTACCTCTTATTTTGTAGTATATGTCTACTTGTTGGTTTTTTCAGGAGTTTTGATTGTCCTTTCCTAGAGAATTCCCAATTAGTAGTGAGTTTAAAAAGTTTAAAAGGTAACATCCACTAATGTATATTCTAATATTGGTCTACTAATTTACTGATTAGTCCCGAGTGTTCTATCCTGTGCTGAATTGGATAACTTGCCAGGTGGTTATCCTCTGGGGTGTAAATCCCTATTTAGGTGTAGACTAGATTAGCAATTTTTATCTAAGGTGTACAATATCCATTGTGCAAAGTATATTAGTTACTTACTATCTTTCTAATTGTAAAGCGCAACCTAATTGTAAAGCGCAACGGAATATGCTGCGCTATATAAGAAACTGTTAATAAATAATAATAAATAAATAATCTTTCCAATTATTAGTCACAGCCAAGCTTACAGGAAACCTGATCAAAAATCCCACTATACTTTTATGAAATATATTTATAATTACTAATTAGCAGCTATTTTAGTTTGTAAATATACCTTAGTTCGTAGTATATCTATTTAATTAATAAATTAAAGGTTACCTTCCAAATGGGATTCCTCTCCTGGTCTGTCCTTCTCCCTTGTCTATCAGGTAATGGAAGCCTTGTCCCTATCTTTGTCTATTTATATCACTTTTGGCCCTACATCACTTCCTCTTAATTCTTATTGGTTATTCTTAATTGTTTCCAAATTCATTTTAGTGCTTTAATTTAACCCTTAATCCCATTCACCTCCTAACCTAATTAGTGTTATTAAATATTAGTTGTAACTTTTTACCATAAAATAAAACTATTTGGTGTATTACATACTTAAAAACGGACCTAATGATCCGTTTTGTGTTCCAAATATGTTCCCCTTCTGTTTCCTCAATTTCTCAAGCCTCCTTTTCGAGGCATCATTCACATTTGTGATTCAGTGTGGAGCGCAGGCTTCTGCCTTGCGCTCCACTCACCACTCATAGCCGCTTCCCATTCCCGGACTCTTTGCGCCTGCATATAGTATAAAACGCAAGCTTCCGGCTTGCGTTCCATTCACGGCGCTAAGCCGCTTACGTGTTCTTTGTCTCGTCCAGAGCTCCCACTCGTCTAGCAGTGTCACATACCCATTACAAATCTATGTTCATAACAAATATAACTATTTCCAATCCAGGAAAATCGAAAATCTAGGTATAATACCCGTTTATATTTACGTATGAAATTTAAGATTAACATCTAAGAATTTACAACGTATAAAATCTAAGATCAATATATATGAACCAATAGAATAGGTAATTAATTCATGAAACAAACCATTTGGAAACTAGTGTATAACAAAGCTCATAGGGTCATTAGAGGACAGTAGACACCTACTAATGGGGGTCATTCTGACCCATTCGCTCACTGCTCTTTAAGGCAGCAGAGCGAACGGGTCCCTATTGCACATGCGCCGGTGCCGTAGTGCGCTGGCGCATGGCTGATGGCCGAAGGCCGTAGCAGGGATGCAATCGACTCTGCCTGATTGACAGGCAGAGGCGATCGCTGGGCGGGAGGGGGCGGAACGGTGGTGTTTGCCCGCCGTTTCGTGGGTGCGGTCCGACCAACGCAGGCGTGGCCGGACCGAACGGGGGGCGGGCCGCTGCGGCTGCATGACGTCACACACAGCCGCTGTGGGCCGGGGTGCGACAAGTAGCTCCCAGCCAGCACACTAAAGCTGCGCTGGTCGGGAGCTACTCTGGAAGTGCAAAGGCATCGCCGCTGTGCGATGCTTTTGCACTTCTGCGGGGGTGGGGCTGGACTGACATGCGGGGCGGATTAGCCCTGTGCTGGGCATCCCCCCGCATGTCAGTGTGAAGGATCGTAGATGTGCTAAATTTAACACAGCTACGATCAACTCGGAATGACCCCCAATATACGGCTTTTTGCTCTATATGGTTTCCTATAAACATTAATTTGGATGTTGCTTTATCTATATAAGAAATACAGGTACAACTACATTGGTTATATGCTAAGATCATGTTGAATATTATGTATGTATAGTATATATATATATATATATATATATATATATATATATATATATATATATATATATATAATGTATAATAGATATTATATTAATATAAGGTTTTCTGCTGTATATTGTTTCCTATAAACAATAGTTTGGAGGTTGCTTTATTTGTATAAAAAATACAATAACATTGGTTATATACTAATATCATTAATGAGACTGTAAGTAACATGCATCATTAGTCAAATTGATAACAATAAAATAGAATTTTTATCGGTCACATGCAATCAAACTATAAGCACCATCATACACTAATTAATACCACTACTAACTTATTATATCTAACAAAAAAAGTATTAAAAACTAAACACATACAAATGTAGATAAGGGTTAACACCAATGCACACTTAAAAAATAGGCTAGCACAATTATAAGTTATTGTTACAGTAATAGGAGCTTGCATATAGATTTGTAATGGGTATGTGACACCGCTAGACGAGTGGGAGCACTGGACGAGACAAAGAACACGTAAGCGGCTTAGTGCCGTGAATGGAACGCAAGCCGGAAGCTTGCGTTCCACGCTATACGCAGGCTCAAAGAGTCCAGGACTGGGAAGCGGCTATGAGCAGCGAGTGGAGCGCAAGGTGGAATCCTGCGCTCCACACTGAATCACAAATGTGAATGATGCCTCGAAAAGGAGGCTTAAGCAATTGAGGAAACGGAAGGGGAACATATTTGGAACACAAAACAGATCATTAGGTCTGTTTTTAAGTATGTAATACACCAAATAGTTTTATTTTATGGTAAAAAGTTACAACAAATATTTAATAACACTAATTAGGTTAGGAGGTGAATGGGATTAAGGGTTAAATTAGAGCACTAAAATGAATTTGAAAACAATTAAGAATAACCAATAAGAATTAAGAGGAAGTGATGTAGAGGCAAAAGTGATATAAATAGACAAAGATAGGGACAGGGCTTCCATTACCTGATAGACAAGGGAGAAGGACAGACCAGGAGAGGAATCCCATTTGGAAGGTAACCTTTAACTTATTAATTAAATAGATATACTACGAACTAAGGTGTATTTACAAACTAAAATAGCTGCTAATTAGTAATTATAAATATATTTCATATAGGACTTGAAAAGAATAGTGGGATGTTGAACAAGTTTCCTGCAAGCTTGGCTGTGACTAATAACTAGAAAGGTAGTAAGTAACTAATACACTTTGCACAATGAATATTGTACACCTTAGATAACAATTGCTAATCTAGTCTACACCTAAAAAGGGATTTACACCCCAGAGGATAACCACCTGGGAAGTTATCCAATTCAGCACAGGATAGAACACTCGGGACTAATCAGTAAATTAGTAGACCAATATTAGAATATACATTAGTGGATGTTACCTTTTAAACTTTTTAAACTTACTACTAATTGGGAATTCTCTAGGAAAGGACAATCAAAACTGAATGAACCAACAGGTAGACATATACTACAAAATAAGAGGTAACGTTTATGAGAATTCTATATGATAAATAATTCTGTTATGATATTCGAATCTAATGGACTAATTCATTTTTACTATTAAGGTACCAGCCACATTAATTGTATAGCAATGGACACTAATTGGGAATAAAAGACCAACCTATATGAATACACTGTTGCTCTTTAGAGTAAGTATAAACCATACACAGAAAAGTTGAACTTATTCATATTGATTTTATTATTATCTTATTATCTTTTCATAAACAATTTTGCTACATCTCATAGTCTCATAAATGATCTTGCAATGTGAAATGAACGTCAATGTAAGAGCCCGTGTAAATACTTCTTTTGTAATAATGTAATAATGTCTGGATAAGAGTCTTCCAGGATCTCTTAGTCCTCTATCTTTGATTATTCAAAATTATGTGAATACTTAAGGTCTTTTTAAACAATTTCCTGCTTATTGTGAATTTCTTGATACTTTGCAATGTTGGCTTGTTTAAATGGCTATATCTAGGATTAAACATAAAGCTATGAATTGCTCGTTAATTATATTTAAAAAAAAATATTTTAAAAAATCATCTAAAATATTTTACATATACCCAAAGAAATTCTACGTGTAACATTTGTATATGATGTTTTGTAATCTGATTTCTAACTGCACAACTGTACATCTTCTTCATTTTCTTTCTTCGTTATGTATTTTTATATCTTAAAATGGATTAGGATTTATGTCAAATCTGTTCATGATGCACTGTCTTTTTGTCAAATTGTATGTTTGTATTGAGACAACTCCTTTTTATGTTCTAGTAGTAGTGTTTAATAAAGACACCCCTGATGAAGTCATATACGACGAAACGCATTGGGTAACTTAGTATTGGAATTCGTACAGGAAACGAAAACATTGTCTATCAAGTATCTACAGAAAAACTTGCACTGTATTTGTGTATTTATTATTGCCTTACTACAAATTGGTTTTTAGAAACAAAGATTTTAAATAAACTTATGTATCCTTTGGAGAAGAAAAAGACCGATGCCATTCTATTCGTTTATTAAATTAACATAAGAAATGTACCAATTCAGGTATACTAGATTCAACACTTAGAATTTTATAAGTAATAGGCATACCCCAAAGAAACAACACATTTAGATATATATATATATGTCCAGATAATATAGTTGGCACTCCCATAAATAAACGGTGTTGCCCTGGTGCCCTCTGGGGTGTGTTGTACACCAATGCAGACTCCTCCAAGCAGGCAGCATTCATCAGACTTTAATAACCCCGGGTTCTTCTTTATTAAAGTCCCATGAGTGCCGCCTATTTGGAGGAGTCTGTATATATTTATGCAGGCATCTAAATAAGTATATCTCTCCTTCTTCCCCCACATACGCCACAGTATGTTTCTCCCTAATTACTCCTTGTTGCATTTCCAGCTCCCCCACCCCATCCCAAAGCCCTGCACCCTTTCACCAATCCACTCTTGCCCCGGGGAAGGACTCACCTGCACTGCACTCCCCAGTTTCCAGACCCAAACACTACACAGCAGGAACCATGTGGCCCTCACACCCCATCAGAAGAGACTGGCGCAGGGCACAGGAATCCTGGCCAGCGAAGCTGCTGCCATGTCCCGTAACTGGATGCAACAGAGCTGGGCCCGGAAGAGCAGGCGCAAAGTCACGCCACACAGTCACTGAATATGAGAGGCTCCTGTCACTCTGAGGCTGCGCCCACACCGCCTACAGATTGCTGTGGTTAGCGCCGGGAGGCACTCATCCCGGACGCTGCTTAGGAGCCGAGACACCACGCCTCCCGCTGACCCCCGCCCGGTGCCTAGAGATAGGCGGACGCCGGGTCAAGGTCTCCTGGTCCCCGGCCGGCGCCTTGCAACAGGTAGACGCCGGGTGCTGAGAGCCACCAGATCCCTGGCAATGGGGACACCGGAAGCAGATGGCGTTCCTCATTGCTGGGTAACTAAGTACTTAGCTGTTGTACTGGGACATGCAGCAGGTCAGCTGCATGGTATTTTGTAATTAGGGGTTTGTGCAGTGATTGGTGCAGCTCCATTTATATTCCCCTCCTGGTCACTCCCTAAACACTGGTGATACCCGTGAGTACTGGAACTCCCCGGTTGCCGCATACTCTCTTGAGATCCAGGTACTCAATTCATAACAGCTGACCTATTTGGACAAGACAGATCGCATCCCTGCCGGGCACATATACTTGGGATCCCTCTGATCCTTGGGTCCCGGTACAGGTGTCCCCTTTGACCCCCCCCTGTCGCTGTCCCTGAGGATACTACACTGCAAATTAATTGTATATTTAAAATGAAACATTAATGTTACACTTTTTATTTTTTTGTTATGTTTCTCAACGTATTCAGTTATTCAAATTGTCTCTACTAAGGATTATTGGTATGTTAAGATTACATGATGGCGCATTAAGAAACATGCACAAACGTGTGTCTTATGGAGGGTCGACCACACTTAGGTCGACAGTTTCTAGGTCGACCGCGATTGGTCGACAGGTCAAAAGGTCGACATGAGTTTATTTTTTTGTGTCGTTTTCTCCGTACAGCGACCGGGAACCCCAATTAGTGCACTGTGTCCGCTCGCATGGCTCGCTTCACTCGCCATGCTTCGGGCACAGGTTACTATTCCCAATCGTACTCCACGTGGAACGTTAAGTATGAAAAAGGTCAGAAAAAGAAAAAAATTGTTAAAAACTCATGTCGACCTTTTGTCCTGTTGACCTAGAACATGTCAACCTAGATACCCTGTCAACCTATAAACCCTGTCGACCTAGTTACTGTCGACCAATAGTGGCTAACCTAGACATTGTCGACCTAAGTGTGGTCGACCTAGAGACTGGATAGTGGATACCATACACAAACACCAGTAAATGACAGCATTGCAGTCTTCCTCTAAAAGGTCTGAAACAGCAGTGTTTGTTCTGCTTTTTTCCACAATAGGCCTTTCTTTTGTGCTTTGTCTACCACTAGACGCTGTCAGTGCTGTTAAGCTTCTACCAGCTTCTGTGTATGGGGAAGCAGGAACATGGTTTTTAAAAAAAAACCTGTAAATATTTGCGTGACTACCTTACTTACACAAAGTTTATGACAGTAATATAAAGTGTATATTATTTATTAAATATGTGAGTTACTAATGAGTGATGGGTCCCATACCAAAGTAGTTGGGGGTGATAACTATGGGTATGGTGTCACTGAAGGCAAAGACAATGTACTATCTGTGTTATAAACAATCTGTGCATCTTTATTTAACTCACAGTGAAGTCCAATGGCACTAAGGGCCTAAGTCAGAGTTGATCGCAGCAGCAAATTTGTTAGCAGTTGGGCAAAACCATGTGCACTGCAGGGGGGGGGGGGGGGAAGGGGCAGATATAGCATGTGCAGAGAGAGTTAAATTTGGGTGGGGTGTGTTCAAACTGAAATCTAAATTGCAGTGTAAAAATAAAGCAGACAGTATTTACTCTGCACAGAAACAAAATAACCCACCCAAATCTAACTCTCTCTGCAAATATTATATTAGACACACCTGCAGTGCACATGGTTTTGCCCAACTGCTAACAAATTTTCTGCTGCGATCAACTCAGAATTACCCCCTAATCCTCTCTGATGCTGCAGATGGAACACATCATTTAAATAAGCAGCACAATCGGATGATTAGCAGTACAATGCTATAAATATAATGTCTGAGCTTAACCCTGACCTATTGTCACTTATATACAATGGTGGGGTTATTGAGGCATAACCTGGAGCACCATTGCAGGATTGCCCGATTAGTCACAAAATGGTCTATCTGTATGTAACAGTTAATGTTCTCATGATAGCTTAATATGAGGGGGGTATGCAACAAACTGTCCGTATGGCTGTTTCTGTGACACTGCTAATGTATTTGATTAGTTAAATTGAGTATGGCGTTTCTTACAAATAAAAAAATAAAATCACTTTTTATAGATTATTGCTAAAAATAAATTATCCAACTGTAAAAGTTCTTTATGGCGCAGCTCCTATCAATTGAAGTGAAAATTCAATAACAAACAATGGATAGGAAATCATCAGTTCATATATGGTATGTAGGAGTTAAGTACAAAAAATTTTGTGATGCATTTCACGGGTGCACTGCCTATTTCCTCAGACTTTGTTTATGCCAGTATTTTTAAAAGGATGTCAACTCCTGATGTGGCGATAGAACTTAATTCAACCAAAAGTGCCAGACTGCGTTGTATCCGTCTGTATTGCGGATCAAAGGCTATATGACGGAGAAATAAATTATGCCTCTCAAAGTCCTTCTTGGTGTCATTTTTTAATATTTATAATTAAATGTATTTTATGTTATACTATAAAAAGTATTGTTATTCTCAATTAGCACTGGGATGGCCTGGCAACCAGCAGATGAAGTGTATGTAAACAGCTCAGTCAATTCAAAAGGGTTGGTCTACTAATTAATCAGGACAGGACTGATCAGAACTAGAAATATTCCACTGTTAAGCAGGGGTTTATATGTATGTTCTGATTGACATTAATTTAAAATGTCACTACTAGTTCAACATTTCTGTTCTCTTTTGTAAATTAGTTTCCTAAATTCTACAGTTTCTATACATGTCCCCACAGTCTTCTAAATTATTTCGTTTATTTATGCTCTAAGAAAATGGTTTAATCTGTACTCCCTGATCATTTGTTACACCTACATGTTTTTTGGCCATTTAAAGTAATTTCTCTTTTAGACAACTTGAATTTATATCCTTGTACATGTGCTCCTGCATTCCTTACTATGTACAATGAATTACTTTTTTAATTGCATTGTGTCCATTTCTTTTGTGAATTTCCAATTATTTTAAATAAACATTTGAAATGCCAGCGTTAATATATACTGCGGACGCAAGGCGCATCTTATCACCATATACGTTAAAAGTGCGCTGAACGTTGCAGCACTATATCCCTTAAGAGAAAGCAAGCAGTCGCACACATGGTATTACTGAGGTCCAATGCTCAGAGATATATGTATATTTGATATTAAAGGTTATGCATACAAAATAACATATGTACAGTATATCATTCAGTTATAATATATATATATAAACATGGTTACAGAGTTACAGTTATAAAAGAAGCAGTTGCAGTTACATCAGAATCAGTTACAGCCAATATACATACGCTTAGTTTCACTGGAATCAGGCAGCCAGTCATCAGGTAGGAGACTTCTGATAAGTGTGTGTGTGTGTGTGTGTGTGTGTGTGTGTGTGTGTGTGTGTGTGTCAAAATGCCCTTGCCTGATCCTGAGTCCTTCTTTTTATACAGTAAAATAATGGGTATATACAATGGTGAGTTTCTTCTTCTTCCATTGGTCCAGAGGCCAGACCTCTCAAGAACTCGATGGCTCATAGGTCAGTGTGAGGGCTTTTGTCCTCTGTTGCAAACACATCTGTCTGCCCCCAGGTCCATGACTGTGAATCCGGTTTCAAGTCGCAGAAAGTCCTTTGTATTCATACATTTGGTCATAACGAATCGTTGCAATGTGCTACAATATACCCATAGCTATCAAATTAATTCACACATTCTCCTGATCATTTTGACACTAAGCATGATATAAGTAACTTGTTCCATTCCAATAATACATATATATCTGATGTTACACTCTATTATATAAATACATTATAATGTCTGGTGCTTGACAAGTTTTGTCTGTGTGTAATTTATGTTTTGTATGAAATATGTGTTAAATATATCTTTGTGGCTTCTCTGTGTGAACGCGTATGCTACCGTATATCCTGTGCACGCTGCGTGTATGCGACAGAGACATCTCTGTTTGGAGTTTGTATGTTGTGTGTATGTAATATTTTTTACTTCGACAGTCCACCCTTTGACAGTAGACAATAACTGTCATAACTGTCACACTAAACATAATTACAAAAAAAAAATATTTCAAACAATAATTGGTGACCTAGACACACGTATGTATTAATTTTGCAAATCAGACATTGACTATAGTTGGGGAAGACAGGGAAGAGGACAGGACATCCTCTATATGTGCTCGGCGGTCGTGGGAGCACTGGTTGGATGTGGGACGACATTCAACCTATAGAGTATACTGGGACAGTGCTATAGCCTATGATGTCTGACTTGAACGAACGTTACATACATACATGTACCTACATTTTTGCACACTGATGTTCGGATTTGATAGAGGTTTTGCTGGGTAGAGGTAGAAAACACAAACAAATCATGAAAGAGGCATACAAAATTTTCATGGTATATATTCCTATCACTCCCTGAACATTTTTTCCATTCCTGGATTGTATGCTAGGTCTGTTTTATCATTGAACAAGGGTTATTATTTCAGGTAGTGTCCTTCCTAGATAACATAAACCTTCGGAGTTTGGGGAGAGCCACTCATAATTAGCTCTTTACCTGCTATGTGTGAATAGCCATTTTCTGATTCTTCCTGATTACCTCCCAATTTCCTGATTTCCTGAAATTGGTGAGATTTAAACACACCAGGGATTTATGTATGGTACTGGTGGATCTTAAGACTAGGGGGTCTTGTTATATTATATTTCTTGTCCACTGGTCCACCCCCCTCCGTATAATTCAAGTACCTCAGCTAATTCTAAAGAATATGGCACTAATCCTGCATTATTTTGTCTTAGAGGTACCTGTGAACACATCCAACATTCCGTTTGGTTTAAGACCTTGTCCTTACCCACTAGTGAGTGGTAATCACTCAAAGGATGTCTGTTAAATTCAACATTATTGCTTAACTGACATCTCTGGATGCACTCATATTCAATTATAGGGTTGCAGTAACTAAAAAATACAGTATTCCTCAGACAATAGCCTATCACGTTACCTCCTAACTCCGTAACTACTAGACCTTTGATTTTCTCTGGCTTTAAACAAAGTGATAGGCTGATCCTGGGATCCTATAAAGACATCACTCCTTTCTCCAGAACCAGTTCCAGTCCCACACTCGACTCCTCATGAAACTTCACAAAAATAGAATGTCCTGAACAAAAACTGTTTGTCAAAAGAAAAAGAAAGATAGAACAAAACAAATCTTGCTTATAGCAAATCAATTACTACGACTGGTCTTTTTGTAATCCTTTAGTATGCTCAGGTAGTGTTCAACAGTGCCGCCTCTCAGTCTTCACAGAAAAGATCCTCGAGTGATATTTTTGCGATTTCACTCCCTTTACGAGTTCCTTCCGGACTACCGACTTTCCTGCGATGGGAATTGTGGACCCAAGTCTCTCTCTCGGCTACTTTCACTGAAACTGTGCTGTCAACAAAACTTGGTATGGTCCTTCCCACCTGTCTATTAGGCAACCTGAGCGTAAGAATAATACCACAGTCTCTTGATTCACAATCAAGACAGTTAGTAGTTGGCATATCAGGAATCAACAGTTTCAAGTTCTTTTGTTAAGTTCTCAAATGCTGGCTCATCTCGATAAGGTACTGTACTGTCACCTCATTGGTGTATTTCTGATCATGGTGCGGATCGATCATGACATGAGGTTGTCTTCCAAAAAAAAAAAAAAATTTCAAAGAGGGTGATTCGTTAAGTGGGGATCTGGGAGTGGTTCCGATGCTACATAACACTAGTGGTAGTGTCTATGACCACAACAGTCCAGTTTCAGCTATCACTTTGTTTCTAATCCTAGGAATACCATATCTACAGACACATTTCTGCACAATTTTCTTTGCGGTAAACACAGCAGTATTTGTGGTGGCAGGAAATGCCTCTACCCAGTTTGAGAAAACATCAGTGCACACTAATACATATTTCATATTCCTACAGGGTGTTAGCTGTACGAAGTCGATTTGTATTACCTGAAAAAGGTCCGTCTGCAGGAGGAGTATGGGATGGCTGTCAGTGCTACCTTAACAAATGTTCTTCCTCATGCAAGTAAGTCCGGTCATTGCTTTCCTGCTTGCCTGAGAAGAAAACCCCTGTGCACACCAGTAAGCTCTTACCAATTTGCACATACCTTCCTTACCCTAGGTGAGTCAGACCATGTGCCGCCACAGCTAGGCTTGGGAGATACGCCCTGGGGGCCACTGGCTTATTTTGTCCATCTCTCCAGAGTCCTGATGACTCCTGACCACACCCCTTCGCCTTCCAGACCTCCTTTTCCTGTAGGGAACACAAATTTGCAACTTAATTTAATTGTGTGTTTGCAATGTAGAGTAAAAACATCTCTAGAGGAGAAAAAAAAATAACAGGTCTGCATTCACCAATGGTCTTGTCATTTATGCCTGGTCTCATAGTAAAGGTCTGATTCAGATAGTCCATACCATCATGTATATCAGTGTCTATACACAATTTCCCTTCACCAGTATTCTCATCCTCCACCCTTTGTTCATTACAAGGCACATGCAGTAATATACTGGTGTCATTCAGTGACAGCTCCCTTTTGTGCTGATGAGACATACCGAGTTTGGGCAGAACTTTGAAGGACCAATACGGCATGTGGTGTATGAACTGTCAAATCATGTACCAGTACTACGTCCTAAGTATTTTTTATTTTTTTTAAACAATGGTTTTTATTATTTTGAACACAAACAAAGCCAGATACAACAGCACACAACACAGGCAAAGTCCAACAAGAATAGGAGTTGACTGAATTGAATTACCAGCAGAAATACAACAATACAATGACAGTACAACAGGGTATGCAGTTTACTAATCATGTACTGCCAACTCTGGCGACAAACAAATATAGAACTAAGATACCAACAGATAGAGAAAGAGAGAAAGGAAGACTAGGAGAGAGACAACACAGTGACACACACAGGGGATCATATAGACACGGGTCATGCTCCACTAATGGGAGCGTTCCCAATACAGCAAATAAAGTATAGATATAAAATACAAATGATATATATGATATATAGCAATATTACTCAGGCAGCATCAGATTGAGGGGAATGTAATTGTTCTATAGAGCCAGTAATAACCATAGGTAGCCCCCTCCGCTCCCGAAATTCCTTCCATTTCAACCAAGAATTCAATATTGAAGGTGGCGAAGCCGAATAAATACCTCCAGCTGTTTCAAATAGGAAATGTTTATGTGTGCTGTTAACAATGGCTTGGACAGTGGGTATATTTTGTGTTTTCCACAGCTGTCCAATTGCCGCTTTGGTGGATATGAGGATATGGCCAGCAATGTATCTATCACAATGTAATAGGTCAGGTGATGAATAATGAAATAAAGCAAACATAGGATTCATCGGTACCTCCACCCCCAACACCTCCCGGAGAAGAGAGAATACTTCGGTCCACAGCGACCCCAGAGAGGGACATTCCCAAAAAACGTGTAAAATATTACCTACGTGACCACAATTCCTCCAGCAAAGCCGGGAAACCGAAGGCCAAATGGTATGGAGCCGCTGTGGAGTAAAGTACGCCCTTTGGCACAATTTAAAGTACATCTCGGAATGCTGGAGGCATCTCGAGATCTTAAAGCACTTTGAGGAAATGGAGTCCCACTCCTCCTCCCGCAGATCAATGGAGAGGTCCCTCTCCCATTTCAGCTGCGAGGGAATCTTACCCTGTTTAGAGAGAAGAATTATATACTGATACCATTTAGATATCCCACCGCCATGGTCCGGGGAAGACAGTCTGAGGCGTAAAGAGGCAGGTAGGGGGACGGGGGCCACCACATCACCCCCACATGACTGAAGCCAATGTCGTATCTGCAGATATTTGAAGAAGTCTTGTTCTGGGATACCCGAGTGACTTAATAACCTAGAGAAGGGCACCAATCCCCCCTCCGAACATAGGTCCCCCAAATGCACAATCCCAGCCTCGATCCAAGCGTCCAACCCAAGGTTAGGTATGAGACAAGCAATAGTCCTAATTTGTAAATCAGCCGACGGCAACAAGATTTTCGAATCAGATGCAGCAACCGCATGCCAAAGCTTCAGAGTGCATCTAACCGATTCCCCTGGGCCCTGCCATTTTGGGACACAATGGGCGGGCAACATAAACAGATCTCTCAAGTCAATCGAGCCTAGAAAAGACTCTTCTATGAGGACCCATGGCTTGGGGTTGTGCATGTCGAACCAATCCTGAGCCTGACTGAGAAGGCAAGCGGAGTGGTACGCCTCCAGGTTCGGGTAGGCTACACCTCCGACCATCTTAGGCAACATCAGGACCTGTCTAGCTATGCGGGGCCTAGACCCCTTCCATATATACTGGGAGATGATCATGTTAGCTCTCACAAGAAGAGGCTTGGGGAAGCTACGAGGGATAGCCCGGAACAAATATAAAAGTTTAGGGAGTAATATCATCTTAGTCGCGGAAATGCGTCCTAACCAGGATATTTCATGAAGGGACCATTCTTTTATAAATTTTTCGAAAGCGCTAAAGAGGGGCAAATAGTTACAGTCATACAGGTCTCTGTCTAGGGAAAGGTGAATTCCTAAGTACTTAATGGATCTCTGTCACGTCTGGCAGGGTTTGAGGATCCTGCAGCTGAGATTTGCCTGAGGAGGTAGCAGGCTGTGAATGAACCAGATGAGGGGGCTGGATATAGTTCCTTCGCATGGGACACGGAGCAATGAAGAACGTAGGCGAGGTTTGAGAGTCAATGGAAAGTATTTATTATGTACAGGGCTGAGGTAGAGAACCGAGGCTGAAGCACAATGGTTAAAGACGTGGCTGGAGGTGAAGAACTGCGGACTGTGATTCGAAAGACGAGACTGTAGATAAATAACTGTGGAACTGTGGATGGTAGTTGAAAACGTGGCTGGAGACAAGGACTGTGGACTGTGGTTTGGAAAACGAGGCTTGAAGATAATAATCTGCAGGCTGTGGTCAGTGGTACAAAGGCGTGGCTGGTGAAGGAGATCTGTGGAGTGTGGCTTGAAAGACGAGGCAGAAGACCCGGGGCCGACTGTGCCCAAAGAGTCTTACTGGACCGGGTTTTCCAGGAGCGCCTCCACAGGCAGTAGCAGGCTAGAAACGGCAGGGCTGCAGCAGCAACAGAGAACCGACCAAGCAGGATCAGGAGGAACCAAGATACAGCAGGAATCCTGGGAGCACAGGCTAAAGCACCTACAACAGGGTTGTAACTTGAAGCACTGGCATCCCTGTCCTAAACCAGCCCCCTTATATAGGGAGAGCTTCCCCCGGATTGGCTGGAAGAAACAGGAAACAGGAACTATGCTTAAAACTTGGTCTCCAACATGGCGGCGCCCAGTAATGCAGACCTTTTTGCAAAGCTACATTGCTCACTGCCCCTGGTCTCCAAGCAACGGTTCAGCAAGAGCGACCCGCTGTAGCGGTGTCCCGCCGCCACGAGCGGACCCCCTCACCGCCGCTACTGCTGCCCATGGATCCGGTGCAGCAGCCCACCTCCGCCGCTGCCCGCACAACGCCAAGGAAGCCAGCCCCGCGGCCCCAGCGTACCGGTAAGACTCCGGACGCTGACAGTACCCCCCCCCCCTCCTTTGCGGGTGGACTCCGGACACCTATGTGGTTTAGTTGGAAACTTGGCATGAAATGTCCGAAGAAGTCTTCGAGCATGGACATCCTCTGCATCTACCCAAGATCTCTCCTCTGGCCCATACCCCTTCCAATCAACAAGCTACTGGATGCGACCATAACGTCTGCGAGAATCGAAGATCTTGTGAATCTCAAATTCATCTCCATGTGCTGATTGGATCTTGGGTGATTTAGGCAGAGTGGCTCTGAACCGATTAAGTACCAGTGGTTTTAAGAGAGAAATATGAAATGCATTAGGAATTCTTAACTGCGGAGGTAATTTCACTTTGTAAGCCACAGGATTCAACACTCTTTTGATTGGGTAAGGCCCAATAAATCTGGGAGCAAACTTTTTTGTAGGAACCTTCAATCTTAGGTTACGTGTGGAAACCCAAACCCAATCTCCTACCTTAAGGCTTGGTACAGCTTTTCGTTTCAGATCTGCATAGGTCTTATATCTCTTGGATGTCTTGAGCAAAGTCTTGTGAACTTGTTTCCAGGCTTCAGTAAATTGACGAAGTGTTGACTCTGCGGCCGGAACCTCGAGCGTAGGCAGAAGTTGGAAGTCAGGAACTCTTGGATGGTAACCATAATTAATGAAGAATGGAGAAGATTTTGTGGCAGAGTGATAAAGATTGTTATGGGCAAATTCTGCGAACGGGAGGAAGTCCAGCCAGTCGTCCTGTGAGGAGGACATGAATAAACGCAGAAAAGTCTCCAGATCCTGGTTCACTCTCTCTGTTTGACCATCCGTTTGAGGATGATATCCTGAGGAGAAGTTTAATTTCACGCCAAGAGCAGAACATAGGGATCTCCAAAACCTGGCCACAAATTGAGGACCTCTATCAGACACGATTTCCTGGGGTAGACCATGGAGTCGAAAGATCTCTGCTATAAACAATTTTGCCAACTGGGATGCAGATGGAAGATTAGCCAGAGGAACAAAGTGTGCCATTTTAGAGAATCGGTCAACTATGACCCATACGGTGTTCCGCCCACCAGACATAGGTAAATCTGTAATAAAGTCCATAGAAATATGCGTCCATGGTCTTAGTGGTACCGGCAAAGGATGGAGTAACCCGGCTGGTGGACCTTTGGGACTTTTGTGCTGGGCACATTTTGGACAGGCAGCTATGAATTCCTGAACGTCAGTCCTGAGATGAGGCCACCAGTAGGAGCGCTGAATGAATTTAAGTGTCTTATGACCGCCCGCATGGCCCATAAAGGAGGAGGAGTGAGCCCATGTAAGAAGTTTTTTGCGAAGATTTGGTGCAACGAAGATCTTCCCTGGAGGAGGAAGTGGAGAGGTATTAGTTGCAGAAAAAGAGGTGGATTCCAGGATAAATTGCTCTTTTGAACGGTCAGAGGGTTCTTCTGAACTTAGGGAGCGAGATAATGCATCTGCCTTTTTGTTGAGGGAACCTGGTCGGTAACTGAGTTTAAAATTAAAACGGGTAAAGAAGAGTGCCCATCTTGCTTGGCGTGGGTTCAGACATCGGGCTGACTGTAGATACAGTAGGTTCTTGTGATCCGTGGTCACCGAAATTGGATGCTGAGCTCCCTCCAACAAATACCTCCACTCCTCAAAGGCCAACTTAATTGCCAGTAATTCCTGTTCCCCAATAGCGTAATTCTGTTCAGCGGGGGAGAATCTTCGCGAGAAGAACGCACAAGGATGGACCTTCTTGTCCTCGAAAAGCTGGGATAATACTGCTCCTACTCCTACAGTAGAGGCATCAACCTCCACCAAGAACGGACAGCTGAGATCGGGTTGTCGAAGAACTGGAGCAGTCGTGAAGGCCTCCTTTAAAGATGAAAAAGCCTCCAAAGCCTCCGGAGACCACTTGGCAGGATCAGCTCCCTTCCTAGTTAATGCGGTTATAGGAGCTATGACAGAAGAATAATTTTGAATGAATCTTCGGTAGAAGTTAGCAAACCCCAGGAAACGTTGAATTCCTTTAAGGGTAGCTGGAAGTGCCCAATCCTGAATCGCCTGGACTTTAGCGGGGTGCATCTGTAACCTCTGCCCTGAAAGAATGTAACCGAGGAATGGAATCGTGGGTACTTCAAAGGTGCACTTCTCTAATTTACAGAATAACTGATTCCTTCGTAAACGAGTTAACACTTCTTTGACTTGTTCCCGGTGGGTCTTCAGATCCCTAGAAAAAATGAGGATGTCATCCAGATACACTACCAAGCAGTCATAGAGGAGATCTCTGAAGATTTTGTTAACGAACTCTTGAAAAACGGCTGGGGCATTACATAGGCCGAAAGGCATTACCAGGTATTCGTAATGGCCGTCGCGGGTATTAAATGCCGTCTTCCATTCGTCCCCTGGGCGAATACGTATAAGATTGTAGGCCCCCCGTAAGTCCAACTTAGTAAACACAGTAGCTCCTTTAACACGGTCAAACAGTTCTGGAATCAGAGGTAACGGATATCTGTTCTTAATTGTTATGTCATTGAGACCTCTATAGTCAATACAGGGCCGCAACCCCCCATCCTTCTTTTTGACGAAGAAAAACCCTGCTCCGGCCGGAGATGTAGAAGACCTGATGAACCCTTTCTCCAAGTTCTCCCGTATATACTCCGACATGGCCTGTGTCTCGGAAAGTGAGAGAGGGTAAATTCGACCTCGGGGAGGAGTCTTACCGGGTACTAGCTCAATGGGACAATCCCAAGTACGATGCGGAGGCAAGGTGTCTGCCCCATGCTTACTGAAAACATCTTGAAAAGATTGGTACTCCACAGGAAGGCTGGAAGGGTTGGAAGAACAGAGAGGTCTAACAGAAGGTAAACAGTTCTGAAAGCAGTCTTGTCCCCAAGAGAGAACATCCATAGTTTGACAATCAAAGTGGGGATTGTGTCTGATTAACCATGGAAACCCTAGGATTAGTTCATGAGAGACTTTAGGAATTACAAGGAAAGAGATTTCTTCTGAATGGAGAACTCCGACCTTCATCTTGAGAGGAATAGTACGAAAGGATATAATACCCTCTGGGATATAACTTCCATCCACTGCGGTAACAGAAATGGTACGATCCAAAGGAACCGTTTGTATTCCAGATCGTTTGACCAGAGCTGACGTAATGAAGCTTTCGGCGGCTCCGGAGTTGAGTAGTGCAGGGATGAGAAGAGTAGAAGAAGGGAGCTCCAATTGGGTTAACAGGACAGACTCTTTCTTGGTATGTAATTCTGAGAATTCTCCTAGCTTGACCTCTCCAGCACAAACTAGGAGCGGGCGTTTCCCGGACGTAGACTGCAAGTTTTAACAAAGTGATCAGATGCACCACAATACAGGCAGAGGTTCCCTTGTCGCCGTCTCTGACGTTCTTCATTGGAGAGGTGGGAGCGATTAATCTGCATGGGTTCTTCCACAGTTGGTGATGATGGTATTGGTGGAAGAACAACTCTAGACTTAGGGCGATCTGACCGCAACCTCTCCATACAGCGTTCTCTGTACCTCAGATCTAACTTATTGCATAAAGAAATTAGTTTATCCAACTTATCAGGTACGTCCTGAGTTGCGAGGTCATCTTTGATCTTTTCGGAGAGACCGTTCCAGAAAGCTGCAATGAGAGCCTCCTCGTTCCAGTTCAGTTCTGAGGAAAGGGTGCGAAACTGGATCACGTAATGACTGACCGTACGTACGCGTGCCCTGACGCAGGCGCAGGATCTCCAATGAGGCGGCAGAAGTCCTGCCGATTCGTCGAAGATTCTTCGAAAGGTGGCCATGAATTCTGGATAGTTAGATAAGATGGGATCCATCCTCTCCCACAAAGGTGAAGCCCATTCCAACGCTTGCCCGGTAAGTAAAGAAATTATATAGGCTACTTTGGTTCGTGCTGATGGGAAGTTGGCCGACTGTAGTTCGAACTGGATTTCGCACTGGTTAAGAAACCCGCGGCATTGTTTTGGATTCCCATCAAATTTACTGGGAGGTGGCAAATGCAAACGTGGAAGTGGTACTGGTACAGGAGGAAGCGGGACCGGAAGTGCCAATGTGGGAGCAGCTGTAGATACTTGAGGGGCCGTCATGGCAAGACAGAGAGAATCGAGACGTTCAGACATACTCTGCATGAACTGCACGATTTGATTGTGTGGCCTCCTGCTTACTTAAGCGAGACCAGATATCTGCAGTTGAATCCCCTCCTGAGGCCTGATCACCCATCGAATCCATTGGGCCAGTGCTTACTGTCACGTCTGGCAGGGTTTGAGGATCCGGCAGCTGAGATTTGCCTGAGGAGGTAGCAGGCTGTGAATGAACCAGATGAGGGGGCTGGATATAGTTCCTTCGCATGGGACACGGAGCAATGAAGAACGTAGGCGAGGTTTGAGAGTCAATGGAAAGTATTTATTATGTACAGGGCTGAGGTAGAGAACCGAGGCTGAAGCACAATGGTTAAAGACGTGGCTGGAGGTGAAGAACTGCGGACTGTGATTCGAAAGACGAGACTGTAGATGAAGAACTGTGGAACTGTGGATGGTAGTTGAAAACGTGGCTGGAGACAAGGACTGTGGACTGTGGTTTGGAAAACGAGGCTTGGAGATAATAATCTGCAGGCTGTGGTCAGTGGTACAAAGGCGTGGCTGGTGAAGGAGATCTGTGGAGTGTGGCTTGAAAGACGAGGCAGAAGACCCGGGGCCGACTGTGCCCAAAGAGTCTTACTGGACCGGGTTTTCCAGGAGCGCCTCCACAGGCAGTAGCAGGCTAGAAACGGCAGGGCTGCAGCAGCAACAGAGAACCGACCAAGCAGGATCAGGAGGAACCAAGATACAGCAGGAATCCTGGGAGCAAAGGCTAAAGCACCCACAACAGGGTTGTAACTTGAAGCACTGGCATCTCTGTCCTAAACCAGCCCCCTTATATAGGGAGAGCTTCCCCTGGATTGGCTGGAAGAAACAGGAAACAGGAACTATGCTTAAAACTTGGTCTCCAACATGGCGGCGCCCAGTAATGCAGACCTTTTTGCAAAGCCACATTGCTCACTGCCCCTGGTCTCCAAGCAATGGTTCAGCAAGAGCGACCCGCTGTAGCGACGTCCCGCCGCCACGAGCGGACCTCCTCACTGCCGCTACTGCTGCCCACGGATCCGGCGCAGCAGCCCACCTCTGCCGCTGCCCGCACAACGCCAAGGAAGCCAGCCCCGCGGCCCCAGCGTACCGGTAAGACTCCGGACGCTGACAATCTCACTTGCCAAGCATATCGGTATCGGTCCTTAAGTAGGGTCAGAGTACGTGGCGGAATGTGAAGCGGTAGAGCTTCGGTTTTGGATGTGTTAACTTGTAATATGAAATTCTGGAATATTGATCAAGGATAATATGGAGCGCAGTAAGGGAGGCATCTGGGTGAGTTAAACAGAGCAAAATGTCGTCAGCAAATAAACTGATCTTGTGAGTCAGACCACCTATCTCTGGGACTGCAATTGTTGGCTCAGACCTGATGGTCTCAGCCAGGGGCTCAATAGGTAAGGTGAATATGAGGGGTGACAGGGGGCAGCCCTGTCTAGTTCCATTGGAAATATTAAAGTCCCCTGACAAACAACCGTTGACAAACACCCTTGCAGAGGGGGCAGAGTACAGAGCAAAAATGGAATCCAAGAACCTCCCAACAAACCCAAATTTATCTAAAACAGCTCTCAGATATCCTCAGTGGAGTCTATCAAACGCCTTTTCGGCGTCCAGTGAGAGTATGAGAAGGGGCGTTTTATGTGCATCACAATGTTCCAATATGTTATACACTCTCCGGGTGTTATCCGGGGCCTGCCTGCCCGGGACAAAGCCAACCTGGTCAGCAGCTATGAGGGAAGGAGTGGGGAAAGGCGATTTGTGATAAGCTTAGCAAAAAGCTTGACGTTTGTGTTCAACAAAGCTATGGGACGATAGTTTTGGACTGCTGTGGGGGGCTTGCCAGGTTTAGGAATAGCAACTATTTGTGCCACAAGCATTTCTCTCGGAAACCTCCCCACACCCGATGCCTCATTGAAAACAGACAACAGTAAGGGGGGCAGGTCAGTCTTATATGATTTATAGAAATTGGGGGGGAAGCCATCAGGGCCAGGGGCCTTGTCTCTCGGGAGAGCAGAGATAGCTGCGTCTAGTTCTTCTAATGTCCATGGGGAGCTAAGGGACAGGCAGGCCACGGAATCCAACGCCGGGAGGGAGATCTCTTTCAAAAAGGACTGAATGTCAGCCTCACTGTGGGGTAAATTTACTAAGGTCCCGATTTTGACCGAGATGCCGTTTTTTCATCAAAGTGTCATCTCGGTAATTTACTAAGCAATAATCACGGCAGTGATGAGGGCATTCGTAATTTTTTGGAAGTCCAACAAAAAAATTACGAATGAATACACCATCGGTCAAAACGCGGCTGTTTAACTATGAATCTCGGTAATTTACTAAGAAGTGCAAAGCAAAAAAAAAACAAACACTGCCGTGAAAAATTACAACTCGTAAAAAAGTGCTAAAAAAAAACAGACCTGCTTTTTTAATCCGTGATTGTATAGGCATGCAGGGATCCATGAGATCCGTGCATGTATATCAGTGGGAAGGGGTGGGAAAGTGGTTATTTTATTTAAAAAAATTGCGTGGGGTCCCCCCTCCTAAGCATAACCAGCCTCGGGCTCTTTGAGCCGATCCTGGTTGCAGAAATATGGGGCAAAAATTGACAGGGGTTCCCCCATATTTAAGCAACCAGCATCGGGCTCTGCGCCTGGTCCTGGTTCCAAAAATACGGGGGACAAAAAGAGTAGGGGTCCCCCGTATTTTTAAAACCAGCACCGGGCTCCACTAGCTGGACAGATAATGCCACAGCCGGGGGTCACTTTTATATAGTGCCCTGCGGCCGTGGCATCAAATATCCAACTAGTCACCCCTGGCCGGGGTACCCTGGGGGAGTGGGGACCCCTTCAATCAAGGGGTCCCCCCAGCCACCCAAGGGCCAGGGGTGAAGCCCGAGGCTGTCCCCCCCCCCCATCCAATGGGCTGCGGATGGGGGGGCTGATAGCCTTTTGTGATAATGAAAAGATATTGTTTTTAGTAGCAGTACTACAAGGCCCAGCAAGCCTCCCCCGCATGCTGGTACTTGGAGAACCACAAGTACCAGCATGCGGCGGAAAAACGGGCCCGCTGGTACCTGTAGTACTATTACTAAAAAAATACCCAAAAAAAGACAAGACACACACACCGTGAAAGTAAAGATTTATTACATACATGCACACAAACATACATACATACTTACCTTATGTTCACACGAGGGTCTGTCCTCTTCTCCAGTAGAATCCAAGGGGTACCAGTTGAATAAATTCTACTCACCAGCTCCCGGGTCCCAGGGTCCTCGGGGCAACCATTTGTAATCCAGGTACTTGAATAAAATAACAAAACGGAAAGCCGAGCCACGAACTGAAAGGGGCCCCCTGTTTTCACATGGGACTCCTTTCCCCGAATGCCAGAAACCCACTCTGACTGATGTCTAAGTGGGTTTCTTCAGCCAATCAGGGAGCGCTACGTTGTAGCACCCTCCTGATCGGCTGTGTGCTCCTGTACTGAGTGACAGGCGGCACACGGCAGTGTTACAATGTAGCGCCTATGCGCTCCATTGTAACCAATGGTGGGAACGTTCTGCTCAGCGGTGACGTCACTTTAGGTCAACCGCAGGGCAGAAAGTTCCCACCATTGGTTACAATGGAGCGCATAGGCGCTACATTGTAACACTGCCGTGTGCCGCCTGTCATACAGTACAGGAGCACACAGCCGATCAGGAGGGTGCTACAACGTAGCGCTCCCTGATTGGCTGAAGAAACCCACTTAGACATCAGTCAGAGTGGGTTTCTGGCATTTCGGGGAAAGGAGTCCCATGTGAAAACATGGGGCCCCTTTCAGTTCGTGGCTCGGCTTTCCGTTTTGTTATTTTATTCAAGTACCTGGATTACAAATGGTTGCCCCGAGGACCCTGGGACCCGGGATCTGGTGAGTAGAATTTATTCAACAGGTACCCCTTGGATTCTACTGGAGAAGAGGACAGACCCTCGTGTGAACATAAGGTAAGTATGTATGTATGTTTGTGTGCATGTATGTAATAAATCTTTACTTTCACGGTGTGTGTGTCTTGTCTTTTTTGGGGTATTTTTTTAGTAGTAGTACCACAGGTACCAGCGGGCCCGTTTTTCCGCCGCATGCTGGTACTTGTGGTTCTCCAAGTACCAGCATGCGGTGGAGGCTTGCTGGGCCTTGTAGTACTGCTACTAAAAACAATATCTTTTCATTATCACAAAAGGCTATCAGCCCCCCCATCCGCAGCCCATTGGATGGGGGGGGACAGCTTCGGGCTTCACCCCTGGCCCTTGGGTGGCTGGGGGGGGACCCCTTGATTGAAGGGGTCCCCACTCCCCCAGGGTACCCCGGCCAGGGGTGACTAGTTGGATTTTTGATGCCACGGCCGCAGGGCACTATATAAAAGTGACCCCCGGCTGTGGCATTATCTGTCCAGCTAGTGGAGCCCGGTGCTGGTTTTAAAAATACGGGGGACCCCTACTCTTTTTGTCCCCCGTATTTTTGGAACCAGGACCAGGCGCAGAGCCCGATGCTGGTTGCTTAAATATGGGGGAACCCCTGTCAATTTTTTTCCCATATTTTTGCAACCAGGATCGGCTCAAAGAGCCCGAGGCTGGTTATGCTTAGGAGAGGGGACCCCACGCAATTTTTTGGGGGGATTTTACAGTGTTTAATTTAAAAAAAATAAAAATGAACCCCAGCACGGATCACACAGATCCGGCCGAGATTCATTGTAAAAAAGTCGGCAGTGTTTTGCTAATCACTGCCGTAAAAAAAAAAAAAAAAACACGAATGACATCGACATCGGAACAAAAGAAAAACCCGAATACGACAGCTTAGTAAATCCGTCGTAACAAATTCAAAAAGTTGCAGTTTTACACTTTCGATGTCATTCGTGATTATTCTCCCACCAAATCGGGAGAATTACGAATGTTAGTAAATATACCCCTGGGTTGGGGGGTGGTCGGGTCAGACTTTAAACCGTAGAGTTGGGAGTAATATTCTGCAAAGGTGTTTGCAATATCATAGGGGTCAGAAACTCTAGATCCCGTAGAGGAACAGACATAGTGTATCCTAGCCCTAGCTCGTCTACTTTGTAGCTTCCGAGCTAAGAGGCGACCCGCCTTATTACCAAGTACATAAAACCTCTGGTTTAGTCGAGCAATGTTACGTTGCACATCTCTGAGGGAGAAAACGTTAACCCTTTCCCTAGCGGCTAATAGGAGCTTGAAAGTAGATTTATTGAGAGGATTCGCTTTATGCAACAATTCCAGTCTGGCAGCTTTACTATCAGCAAGCAAACGTTCAGCCTGTTGAGAGCGTTTAAGTCTGGCAGCCGTCTGGATGGCAGAGCCTCGAATCACTGCTTTAAAAGAGCACCAATTATTAAAAATCAAGGTATCTTCCGATTTGTTAGTATCAAGGTATAACTGTATAGATCGTCGAATAGTGAGAAGGGCATCGGGGTGGTTGAGTAAAAACCTCCCCAGTCTCCAGGGCCCTGGGGAGATCCCACCTGCCTCCAGCTCCCATACAACCATTAATGGGGAATGGTCAGACCAAGTCATTGGCAATATGTTAATTTCTCGAATGGCCGTCAGGGTCTCTTTATTCGTCAAGGCAAGGTCTATCCTGGAGTATGAGGAGTGAACATGCGAATAGAAGGAATAGTCTCGCTCTGTGGGGTGTTTAGTTCTCCATGCGTCATATAAATCGAATTCCCCCAGTAACTGGCGGAGGTTAGGCCTCCCGTCCTGAGCATTCCGATTCCCCGACAGGGTGCTCCTAGTAGTACGAGATCTATCTAGTAGAGGGTCCACAACTAAATTAAAATCCCCCAAGATCATAACCGCCCCCTTAATGTGCTTTTGTATCAAGGAACAGAGCTTCTTACAGAAAGTGAGCTGACCAGAATTCGGGGCATAGCATGAGACTAAAGTGACCATAACGTTTTCCAATAACCCTATCAATATGAGATATCGACCCTCAGGATCTACTATTTGGGATTCTAGTGTGAAAGTACAGTTCAGGGAAAAGAGTATCGCTACCCCAGCCTTCTTTGTAGGACCATTGGCCATATAGCAAGTAGGGAAACGGTTATCATGAAATTTAGGGGGATCCAATTTTCTAAAATGGTCTCTTGAACTGCAACCACATTCGCCTTCATTTTATAGAAGGAGGACAGAGCTAGTTTACGTTTCTGTGGGGAGTTCAATCCTTTAACATTTAGTGAGACTAACCTGACCATAACTGATTATTAAGGGAACAAAGCAACCGCTGAAGCCAACAGCTAGGAACAAAACCCTGGGGGGGACAAGACACATAAGGGAGACAAACAGGGATAGACAAGAGAGAATTATGAAAGAAAAAAAGGAAACAGACCCCATAGAGATATGGGGCCATAGTAAGGCGCCAAAACATCCAGCGCCTCACACTATGAAATAGAGAGGTTGGTGGCCAACCTCCCCGCAACCAAACAGCTGAGGATTGTATATCTCGGCGTATGTAAACCCACACGGCATACAGCGCACATGACCTAGAAGCGCAGAACCGCAGAGACATACAATTCAGTTCCTATAATTGAGATCTAGGGCAAGTAGATTAACGAACAGGCAGTCAGTAAGAAAAAGGCATAAGATGAACTCTGTACTGCACATAAATAAGCACACCCTAGAATGGAACAGCAAACAAAAAAAGAAAGCAGTCACAATGGCAGTAATCAACTTAAACAATAACTGTAGCAGTCTCTGCAGTTAACCTCCAGGACATGGGACGTTATTCAAGGAAAGGGCACTCAAGGCAAGAAAACGTTAGAGGTATACCTCTACTTCTCAACCGTCGACCAGTCCTGCTGGAGTCGGCGGTCAGGAGAACTGGGCCCGCGGTCTCCCCCCAGATTCCATTTTCGGAGAAGCTTCATACCCTCATCCACTGAAGAGATAGCTATAGTAGAGCCGTCTCTGGAGATCAACAGACGAGTAGGGAAGCCCCATCTATAAAGAATGCCAGCCTTCTGAAGAACCGTAGTAACAGGGTGGAAAGAGCGTCTTTTGTTAAGAGTGTACTGCGACAAGTCTCCATATAATTGAAGTTTACCCAAGGCTTCTGCTGAGTCAGAAGAGGGTCTAGCCACTTTGAGCAAGGACTCTTTATTATGGAAAAAGTGAACCCGCATCAGAACATCCCTAGGCGATCCCTCTGGAGCACCCCGGGCCTTCGGAATTCGATGAATTCGGTCCAATAAGAGATCTGAGGAGCTGGCGGAAGGCAGCAATTTTTTGAAGATCTCCATAGTGTAATCATGGAGACTGCTATTAGAAATCGAGTCGGGGACCCCTCTGAGTTTAAGATTGTTTCTGCGCAAGCGATCCTCCAAATCCGCCACTTTATCGTGCAGAAAATTCACTTCACCCTCCAGGGTATCATGGGAGTCTATCAGTGAGTTATGTGAACCGACTACTTCACTCATCTTCATTTCCAGCTGGCCTGTCCTCTCACCCAAGTCGTCAATGGAGCTCTGGCAGGATTTCAACATGGCTCTAAACTCAGATGTCACGTCGTCTTTAAACTGATGCAGCAAAAGCTTCATACTGCCCACTGTTAAAGCTTCACCATCCTCAAGACGCGTTGGAGAGGGTGCGTCACTGGAAGGGGGCTCAGATGCCAAAGGAGGATACCGCATGGTCTGGGGTGATGAGCCTGCCACAGGAGCTCCAGCCTCTGGAGGTTTATTTCGGAAAGGAGAAGGCTTAAAAAAGGCGACTTGAGTGACCGGTTTGGAGGCTTTATGCTTCTTCGGAGGCATGACTCCGGATTTCTCAGAGAAGTACCTAATACAGTAGAAGGGGGGTACAGCTTGCTTCAATCCAACAGGGTAACGACTCAGCCGCGTGTAGGTATGTATCAGCTAAAATGATTGCGGGGAGGTACTAGGAGGACATAATGAAAGAAAGATCACATCTCAGTACAGCACGGGCAGGTCAGATGCTCGGGGTCGAACAGTAATCATCACCCCCATCCGAGGGGTCTCAGTCGCAGAAAGCAGCCCCTTAGTATTGAGTGATCAGATATTCAGTGTGATGCGGAGCTATCACTGAGAGCACAGCTGCGGGTGGTTTATTAGGCAGGTTCTTAGCAGTGGCCTGCGGCTCTAGGGCCCCCACACTGCCTCCAGATAACAGTGGCTCAGGGAGATCTGGGCAAGTGATCCAGGTGGAATCTGTGTATACAGTGCAGATCTGAAGGGAGACTGAAGACCAACCCCAGGGTAAGACTGCCAGTGGGATGGTACTGCGTCCCTCCCGGCGTCTAGCTCAGGGCCGCTGGCGACGGCTGTCCGCCGATGATAATTGCGGGCTTCAGTGGAGGGGACCACCGCAGGGAGATTAGGCCAGGGGAGCAGCTCACCTCTTCAGAAGCAGGGATCACCTGGGCCGCACGTCCTTCGCATCGCTCTGTGGGTCCCGAGACCTAAGATGGCCGCCGCCACCGGAGCTCCGGGCTTCTCGTGCTCGCGCCCAGCCCGTCTCTCCTTCCTCCCGTAACGCCGCCGGTCTCAGCAGCCAGGAGAGGGGGTCCGGTCACATGGGTCCCGAGTAAGGGTACTCTGCAGACGCTCCAGGGGTCTGTGTTCTGCGTGGCAGGCAGTGCTGGTTCAAAATTTAGGCCCCGGCTTCAGGGTGGTGGATAGGCCGCAACCCGCGGGAGCCAGTATACCGGCTCCCCGATTCCGCAGCTCTAGTCCACCACAGTGAGGGGTCCCCACAGCCACAGGGGCTGAAGTTAGAGGGCTCCTACAGAACAGGGGGAGGAAAATAGGGGTTTTATTCCCTCAGTAACAGTGGAGCTCACTGTCCGTGCTTCCGCTCAGTTCAGCCTCCAGGCCACGCCCCCCACGTCCTAAGTATTTGACCCTTGTCCTACACAACTGCAGTTTATCCTTTGAGACCTTGTTCCTGTCTGGAAGAGATGAAACAGAAACTGTTTAGTATCTGCCAGGGACGACTCAAATGAATCAGCACACAACAACAAGTCATCAACATATTGTATCAGCACCAACCCATTCTCAGGCTGAAAGGACTGTAAACAGTCATGTAGGGCTTGGGAGAAAATACTCAGGCTGTCACTTGAAACCTTGGGAGAATCGGGTCCATGTATTGTACCCCCTTTGTGAACGCAAAGATGAAGAGGAAACTGTGAAGAAACAGAATAGAGGTTGGTGACAGTAAAGTTTGTAGAGGTGGAGAGGATTTTATTAAAATGACAGCTGGATTGGGCACTATGGGGAATTGATTTTTAAGTACTTGTTCTACCCCCCTTAAATCTTGTGCTTGCTGTATCACTACTGGGACTACCTCAGCCATCAATCCAGTGTCCTGTCCATCCTAAGTTCATAGGGAACCTGGTATCTGTGAGATAATTTCATCTACCTGTGATGGACATGAATCTAGAACAGTGGAATGCAACATTAGTCTTTGAAGAGTATCTAACATAGCTTGTACTTCCTGAGCGGTAGTACAATGTATGTATTTCTCATTTCAATTTACACAACAAAATCTCTGTCGATTAAGTTAGTCAGGGGCCATTGCTGCTAGGAGAAAAGAAAAGGATTTAGCATCACAGAGGCCCAATCGTAACTTCAGCAGATTTTGTCAAAGGGTAATGTTGCACTTCTCTCGTTACTCCCATTTGCCGAATTAGTATTTACCTGTGATCTTTCTTACTATATATGTATTTAAATGGCTCCATACTTATTAGTTTACTGGTCTCAGCCACTTCCCCTGCAGGCTACAGCTCCTCTTTTACCGGTTGGATATTCCTCCTCTGAGTGCATGAGAAATGGCTGAAACCAGAGTCGGGTCACATTCCCCTCCTAAATAAAACTTTTGACATACATTAGTACATATTATAGGTTACATTCATATTTTTCATGTTTTTATTATTTTCTATAGTTTGTATACTGGCTGTAACTGCTTCCACATCTACATAAGGCGGTGTACCTGCTTTCTCTTTTTACTTCCTCATTGTTGCTACGAGTTCAAACAGTTATTATGTTTTTGTTCTTGTCTTATATGACTTTGGTTAAACATACTACCTGCAATACCTCAGGATCAAAACCACCAATCACTGGAAATGATGCCCTCTCATCAATAGTCATTCGTACCCATTCATCACAAAAAGCCTCTGTGTATGGACCATATTTCCTACACATCATATAACCAGCGGACCCTTTAAGCCCCTAACCTTCAGCCTGAACCCTGGCTGGCGAACATTTCTCGCTTGTGCATTTCGCTCCCATTGTGGACTTTTTAAACACAAACACCAAATGGACAATGCAAGCAAACAATGAAAGTTCTCAGAGTTCTTTCACCAACTCCTTCTCCGCTGGAAAGTACCACGGTCCACTCCTATAGTGACTGCCGCGTAGCCAGTGAGGATCCCTACCAGACCCCTCAGCACTGGAAGTATGATGTATTAACAGCAATAAATCAATACCCCGTCTTTTTCAGTGGAGGTTACAGGCCTGCTCTATTTTGGTTTCTATCAACTGGAATTTTCTTGGGTGAGAAACAACTTATCGATCACCCTATCCAATGAATGTCCACCTAGGAATATTTCCTGAGAGAGTCAGCAAAAATTCCTTCTCTTTACACAAATCACGTCTGCGTATGCTAACACAATGTGTATGATGATGCAATTGTGTGAAATGGCGCAAATGGTGTCACGTTGCACCGCGTATCACATACACACATGTGCGGTCCAATCGCACGGCTTATAGATACTTGTTATCTATATGCCCTACGATCACGGGAGTCGAATTCACAAGCTGCGCTCCACAGCCGGATCGTAACACCAAAATCACGCTCCTCCGCACGTTTTACTTTTCAAACACACAAACTTCGTGCCTCAATACCAATACGTGAGGCCGCTAGCCTTCACGCCACCAAGTCTCTACTTACTCAGTGTCTCCTTGACGAGATCCCATTTTTGTCCTGGGGTTCAATGCACTCACACTTACTTTTAAACAACCCACACTTTTAGATTTTCTCTACAGAAAAAAAAAATCACTCTCTTTGATAGCTTGCCCCAGAGGTAGTACACTTCAATTCATTATGGCTATTAATACAACAAATATCTGGGCGCTGACAATAATTTACTATAATGTTAAAAATCACTGATTTAAGGCTGCTGCTTCATCAAGAGGTCACTGCCAACCTCACTAAAATTCCAAAAGATACATACACAATAATGAAGCGCTTCATTATTGTGTATATACATTATGGCTATTGACTATCATTTAAATGCTATGATTCAGATTGGATAACTATCTTGCAGAACATATAATGATATAAATATACATATTTTATATAATAATAATAATAATAATAATAATATAACATATATATATATATATATATATATATATATATATACATTATTTGACTCATGAAACACCCACACAGCACATGTATTTATACACACATACTGAATGAATGTAGTTTCCACAGAGCCTCATTTGCATCTCTACAGATGTTCACATGCTTGCTGTTCCCTGGTTCCAGAGTGGTTGAACAGGTTCATTAACATTTCAATTGCCTTTGTCACAAATAAATCACAAATTATACAAGCACCGGAAGTCGCCCTAATGTACAGTTCCCACTGCATGGTAGCAAAAATTTTCACACGTTGCTTTTTCAGCGCGAACAAAGCTTTCCTACTTCAGGCCTATGTTAGCAGTATGCGAATAGGGCGCAGCATGCTAACACAGCTATATCCATACTATGCACAAACTTTTAAATGCTCTTTAAATTTACTTAACAGATAAACAATCCAATCTGAATCAAACACAATATGACTTATTGAACCTCGTTTAGCAACAATAAAAAGTACGCTGTAGCATTTCTTATATTGTGCGTTTTTGTCACACTCACAGGCAACAAAGAAATCTATTGTCCCTTGATTCATATCAGCGCCTTACTGATAATGCAAAAAAAACATATGCAGTTCAGCAGCAACTAGATGCGTCCATCCTTAGCTGGTAGACCACAGCGGGTCTGTACAGCACATCATTAAGTACATGATATCGCGGACATAGCCCCCAACTGTGAATTTTCAATTATTTTAAATAAACATTCCAAATGCCAGCGTTAATATATACTGCGGACGCAAGGCGCATCTTATCACCATATATACGATAAAAGTGCGCTGAACATTGCAGCACTATATCCCTTACGAGAAAACAAGCAGTCGCACACATGGTATTACTGAGGTCCAATGCTTAGAGATATATGTATATTTGATATTAAAGGTTATGCATACAAAATAACATATGTACAGTATATCATTCAGTTATAATATATATAAATATGGTTACAGAGTTACAGTTATAAAAGCAGCAGTTGCAGTTACATAAGAATCAGTTACAGCCGACACTTCCTGTTTGGTGCTGCATGGAGTAGCAGCTCCCTGAGCCAGATCCAGTGCCAGCCGCCTATCTACCCTGCTACACGCCATTTCCAGGCATCTAAACACCCCCTTACAGCACTCCATACCTGCCTCAGGTTGACCCCCACTGTGTATGGATCGCTTCCTGGCTGGAATGCTGGGGAAATCAGCCCGTTCACGGCTTGATCCTGATCGCGGGTCCGCATCCAAAATGGCGCCTGCCACTCAGCCTGATGCCGGGGACCCTGCCTCTGGACTACAGGCTGACGGACCTGCTTCAAAAAGGTCAGGTAAACAGCCTCCCAATGCTGAGCAGCCCCGTGACCTCCCTCTGTCCTACCAAGATATAGTTAAAGCAGTGAGAGAGACAGTGCAGCCCCTGCTCCAGGAACAAGCACAAATACATGCTGCAGCTTTGCAACAAGCAGTTACTGATATAAAGAGTCAGTGTAAACAACTGGCTAAACGTATCTCTCATGTTGAACACACTGCTGGGGAAAATTTCCAAGCTATAGCTGACATGAAGGAGGGAATGATCAAGTTACATGATTCTGATGCATTGGTGAGGGCGACGTTGTTCCCCCTCCCCTCAGATTCCCCCCAGTATTTCCTTACTTTTCTGTTCACGAATTGATATTATTATCACACTGTTTTATATATTGTCTGTCTGTCTTTCTCATTATAAGACGGATTTATGGCTACTCTTAAAGTAGCGACCTGGAACGTCGGTGGTATACACTCTACGATCAAAAGAAAAAAATGTCTTATGTACCTGAATAAATTGAAGCTAGATTTTGTACTCTTGCAGGAAACACATCTCCTCTCCCCCGGAGCCCAAAAATTGGGTACTTTAGGCTGGCGTGTTCTTGCTGATGCCCCCTATTCCACAAAAGCTAGAGGTGTTATGATTCTAGCCAGATCCCGACTCCCGATCCAGATAATAACATCTGTCCCAGACCCAGAAGGCCGGTTTATAGTACTGGAAATTGATGTTTATAATATGAGATGTTTTCTGTGCCGTTTATGCCCCCAATAAGTACTCTAAACAATTTATCCGCCTACTCATTTCAAAACTTCTCCCGTATTCATCTATGCCGTTAATTATAGGCGGGGATTTCAATATGATATCCTCGAAAATACTGGATACTAATTCTTCCACACACTCGAGATCCCCCCCCCCCCCCAAGCTTGGTATTCCATATATAAATTCCATATATAATGCAACAATTGAAGACTACTGATGTGTGGATATTCTTTCACCCTACAGAGAAGGAATTTACATGCCTCTCTGCCGCTCATCATACATTGTCACATATAGACTTCCTCCTATTGTCTGATTCTTTGATCTCCAGTTTGGTGCAGACTAGTATAGAACCTATGGCCATCTCATTCTTTGGTTTGGGTGGAATTTTCTACTTCTCTGGATGTGGGTGCTTTTAAGAGGTGGCGATTTCCTACTGATTTTGCCTCCTCTGTTTCCTTTAGGGAACAATTGATAGTGTTTTGGGAGGACTTTCAAAAGGAAAATGCTGACATGGCTCAAACACAATAGGCATGAAATGCAGGTGACATGCAAACGAAATGAGTAACAGAAACAGTAATGACAAGCAATAAAGTGGCATACAGTGTAGTGGTGACCATAACAGGCTCCAGGTCAGAAAACATAGCTAAACAACCAGTCATATTTTAAGACTCCGAGGGTGAGGCCTGCTATATTTGCCTTTGACAAAACAGATAGTACAATTCTGTTTAATAATAAGCCTGATGTATCAATTAAGCTAAACGAAACCTGGGGGGAAGGGTCACACATAAGGGGTAAGGAGGAGGGGAGGGGAGGGTATTGCTAGTGTAGATGTTCAGCTATGACGATGGTGACTGTAGCGAGAGCTGACGGAGCAGGTACCATTCAGTCGACTCAAAAACCGTAGATATGTGAGCTTGCGTGGAAAGAGGGAGCGAGTCGATATATTTTTCCCATCTAGCATAGAATTTAACAACATCAGTTTCTATGTTTACCAGTGCAGATCTGTGGTCAAAATATAATATTTGTAACATTTTCCTGTGTACTTCCGATAATGAAGGTTTAGACCTGGAGACCCAGTGGGTGAGAATGATCTTTTTAGACACTGTGACCAGTATGGTCAGCAACAGTATATGTCTTTTTTCTGGAGTACCCAAGTCCCAGTGAGAGAAATTGGCACATAAACAAGCTAGAGGATCAGGTGTGACTCGGGTGTGGAGCAGATTATTGATATAGGAGAGTACTTTACCCCAGAATTTCCTAATGTGACCACATTCCCAGAAATTGTGATAGAAAGTTGCTGAGTAATAGCCGCATTTAGGGCATTCCCCTGATATCAGGGGGTTGTATCGGGCATGGTGGATTTGAGGGACATAGGCCCTTTGTAAGGTTCGGAGATGGACTTCCTGTAAGTAAGCAAAAGACAGAGTTTTCATAGTGGAGCAATAAAAAGTGCTTAGAGCTGTAGAGTCAGTAAGGGAGGGAATATCTTTCTGCCATTGTGACAGTAACATGGACCATCTGGGGGACGAGGTTATGTCAGTGAGGAGGTTGTACAGCATCCTAGTGCGGAAAGGAACCCTTTCACACAAGGATATCACTGATTGTATTGTATCTGGGGGACCAGAGGGGAGTGAGGAGTGACCCATGGGATGAAGAATGGAGGTGAGATAGTGTCGATCCTGTAAGTACATATAAAAATGTGATTGTGGGATGTCGTATTTATCTTGGAGGTGAGAGAATAAAACAAAATTTCCCCCCGGGTCATAGACCTTGGAGAAACATGACAGTCCCTTTGCCCTCCAGAGTTTAAAGTTAGAGTTTGTGAGAGATGGAGGGAACGCAGGATTACACCAGAGAGGAACTTGCCATGTGAACATGTGATTCCTGTGAAACAATTTGGTTATTTTAATCCATGCATAGTAGATATCATGGAATAGTGGGGAGTCAAGAATGCGAGGAGGGATGGATTTCGGGGTAGAATGAAGGAGTGCACTGGGAGAATAGGGAGAAAACACGGCCTCGTCAAGAGCGGGGTCCGTGAAAGCATGACTATCCGTCAGCCAGTCGGCAGCCCAACGAAAAAGGGCAGACAAGGAGTATGAGAGGAAGTCAGGCAGGCCGACTCCCCCCCCGCAGCACGGGGAGCAGTCAGTTTTTTTAAGCCTATGAGGGGTCTTTTGCCTTTCCAGAGGAATTTGGTAAGGATCTTGCGAATGTAGACCAGGTCTTTCGTGGAAAGGCGAATGGGTAACATCTGCATTAGATAATACAGACATGGGAAAAACACACTTTGAAGAACCGCCACCTAGCCCAAGAGTGAGAGGGGCAAAAGTTTCCAAGAGTCAAGGGTAGTGGTAAGTTTATGTAACATGGGCGTGAAGTTGGCCTCGTATAGGGTGGATAAGTCTGATGGGATTTGTATTCCTAAATAAGTGATCTTATCTAGAACAGTTTTAAACGTCAGCGTCAGGGTAGAGGCAGGTTGGGCAATGGATGTATGAGGGGTCCCCAGGGGTAGCAGCTCAGATTTGGAGATATTGATACGATAGCCCGAGATTTTCCCAAAAGACGATATGAGGGGGAGAATCTCCGAGATGGAGACATCAGGATCAGAAATAAAAAGAAGCATATCGTCTGCGAATAATGCCACTTTGAGCTCCACGTCACCAATCCGGATTCCCTGGAAATTCCTGGATGCTCGTAAAGCTATCGCCAGAGGTTCCAGAGCTATATCAAACAGTAAGGGAGACAATGGGCACCCCTGCCGTGTACCTCTACCGACTGGAAAGGGAGCTGACAAAACCCCATTACAGGATACCTGGGTTTGGGGATGTGTATAAAGAAGTTTAATCCAGTCAATAAAAGCCGGCGAGAAGCCAAAACGTGCTAGGGAGTGATATAAATGGGGCCATTCAACCAGATCAAACGCCTTCTCCGCGTCAAGGGAAAGGATATAAGCAGGGTCAGAGGAGGCGGAGGATGTCTGAACCGCTGACAACACACGTCTGACATTGACTTCCGAATGCCTGCCCCATATAAAGCCCGTTTGATCTGGGTGAATGATGTGGGGAAGGAGCAATTTTAAACGATCAGCCAGAATCTTGGTCAGTAACTTATAATCAAGATTTAGTAGGGAGATGGGACGATAGGATCCCGGGAGGGTGAGATCCCTGCCCGGTTTCGGTAGAACTTTAAAGATGGCCGAGTTGAAATGTAGGGGGAGAGTTTGTGATGTAAGCATGGAATTAAGCGCATGCATTAATGGGGTCTCAAGTTTTGGCAAAAGCAGCTTGTAGAAATCGGCAGAGAAACCATCAGGTCCCGGGGCTTTGTCGCGTTTGAAATGACCAATAGTCTGGCAGATCTCTTCTAGTGTAATCGGGGATGTTAATGATTGGCTAAGCTCTGGAGATAATTTAGGTGCCGGCAAGGAGTCCCAAGTATCAGGAGAGACAGGATCTCCAAGGGAGTCCGGGGGAGGCGGGCGGGGAACCGTAGGAGAATAGAGATCTGTGTAAAAGGAGCGCATGACTGCTGAGATCTCGGTATTGGTGGCCGTCAATCTGCCCGAATCTGTCATCAGTGGTCGTGTAGTCAGGGGAGGGTGAGAGCCACGCAAGAGGTTAGAAAGCAACTTACCCGTTTTGTTTCCAAATTTGTGGAACCGGTAACTAACATTAAACATATATATATCCCCAAGTGTTAACAAGAATTCATCAAAGTGTGTTTTTGCCAAGAGATAATTATGTTTAGTGATATCATTTGGCGTGGACTTGAACTGCTGAAAGGCTGAGGTCAGGGCTGTCTGGAACTCCAAGTAGTGCTCAGTGTGTTTTCTGCGAGAATTGGCCACGTAAGATATTATCTCCCCCCGCAGTACAGATTTGGCAGATAACCAAAAGAGCATGGGATCAGAGTCTGCATGAAATGCATTATCTGAGGCATATGTTTCCCAGGCAGCTTCAAGTCTATTTCGAAATTTCAAAGACTTGGATAAGTAGGAGGGAAATTTCCACAGTCTGGGGGAATCCTGCTGTTCCGAGATTTGGATAGAGGCCGTCATGAGGGCGTGATCGGAGAGGGAAATCGGAGCTATGAGAGCATCCACTACGCTAGGAAAGAGGGTGTGAGATGTGAATATGTAGTCAATTCGGGACAGGGTGTGGTGAGCTGAGGATAAGCAGGTATACTCTCTATCAGTGGGATGGAGAGCCCTCCAAACATCCACCAAGGAGAGTCTATCTGCGAGTAAAGGCATTCCCAATTTTGGGAGGGTTAGGCCCTTAGGAGGAGTGGAAGATCTATCCAACAAAAGGGACATTACCAGATTAAAGTCTCCGCACATTATGATAGAGGAGGAAAGGTGTGGGGTCAGCAAGGCAATGAGTGATTGGAGAAAACTCTTGGTATAGGTAGATGGTGCGTACACATTGCAAAGTGTCAGAGGTTGTCCGTAAATCTTAAGGTTCAGTAGCACCGTCCTACCCGTTGTATCAGAACGAGTTGTTAACTCTTCATAGGGAATATGCTTTTTGATTAGGATGATAACACCTCTAGCTTTTGAGTTATAAGAACTAAAACCTAGAACAGACCAGCCTAAGGTGTTTAATTTTACTACTTCAGCGGGGACTAGATGGGACTCTTGCAGGAAGGCTATGTCAACATTTTGTTTATTGAGATAAATGAGGATTTTCCTGTGTTTCGCTGGTGAGTTGAACCCGCCTACATTCCACGAGCCAAGCGTCAAAGTAGGCATGGCACGGGGAAGGGGGCCAAAGTGCTATCACAGCTTTCAACATCAAAATAATACAATAGATCATGGGCTAATGATGCATGGGGGGAGGGGTGTAAGGAAAGAGGGGGAGGGAAGGAGGGGGGAAGACAGACGAAAAACACAACATGACAGTCCTAAATAGCGAGACCAAAGAATCAGTGGTGTGGGCAGCGAGGAATCTACATGCCAGGAGGACTCAGGACTTCCCGTAAAACAAATTAGCATAAGAAGAGATTTAAACCATAGTGACATAACAGCCAGTAGTGGAGAGTGAGGGAGGAGTTCCGCCCGCCCAACCACATCCACTAGGAGTAAAATAAAAAAGGTGGCTTTGCCCTGCACAAAAATGAAACATAAAACATGAATGATAAGCAGGGGGTGATGGTGGTGGCCCTGTTTTATGCGAAAGCAGAGAATAAGACATAATTAACCTAATGTTCCGCAATAATAAGAGAACCAGTGTCTCCAGTAGTCTGGATAGTGTCTGCATCGTAATATGCTGGGTTCACCAGTAACAGGTGCTTGGGAGCTACATACCATAACTAAACACGTTACTAATGGTGATGAATAATAACATGAAACATGAGGTATGAAGATACAGCATGAACTTGCAGAGGAGGATTGCCGTATCACAACAGAACATAACAAGACATAACGAAGGCTCATGAGACAATATAACATTGGGAAACAATATCGCACAGGTATGCTAGGAAAAACCTTCAGGTGGATGAGGTAGCTGGTGGATCGCTGATATCAGTATCCAGGGGTCGAGGGAGTTCTTTTAGGAAAGCATGGGCATCTGCTGGGGAGAGGAAGTCCTTATAGGAGGAGCTTTCATAGATGCGTAAACGGGCTGGATAGAGCAAGCCAAACTTGCGGCCCTCTGCAACGAGTTGGGAGCAAATAAGTGAGAATGCTTTCCGGGCCCTCGTCAATTCCACCGAGTAGTCCTGGAAAATAAAAAGCTTGTGACCCTCCCATTGCAGGTCCTTGATACGTCGTGAAGCAGACCAAAAAGCAGACTTATGTAGAAAGTTCAGGCAGCGGAACAACGTGACCCTCGGACGGGGCTTATTCGTGGTGGTGGCAGGGCCCACTCGGTCTACCCTCTCAATCACCAGGTCTCGACAGTCGTGTTCAATTCCTAGAAGGGTGGGAAGCGTGGTACGGACAAAATGGGCAAGGGCTGGTCCTGTTACTGATTAAGGTAGGCCCACAAGCCTGATATTATTTCTCCTCGATCTGTTTTCGATATCATCGAGTTTGTTCCATATGTGATAATTGTCTGAAGTCAGCGATTTCACAGCCTGCTGTAATTCATCCATATTATGCATGGCAGCTCCCAATTGATTTTCAGTGCGGGACAAACGATTCTGCAGCTGCTGCAGCTGCAGTGTGATATCAGCCACAGCCTGAGTGAGGAGGGGGGTCATGGTGGACCTGATGGCGTCCACCACGTCAGCATGTGAGACCGGAGCATCAGCGGCACGCTCCGACAGAGGCACCGTTACTGCAGCCACCTTCTTTGGAGCTGGGGAAACCGGGTCAGGGCCAACCTCAGGGGCCATAGTCCCCGCCGCGCTGCGTTTTTCTTGGCGCTGCGGCTGTGCGCCATCCACGGCTGTGGGCATCACAAAGCGGTCCATAAGGGTCGCGGGTGCAGGGGGGTGCCATGCAGGGCAAATGGAGACCGGCAGCGGCCTTTAGAAGGTATATGTAGATGGGTTGTGGCGGAGCTCCGAGATCTGCTGCCTCACGCCATCAACCCGGAACCGGAAGCCCAAAACAGGACAACTGTTATCAAATTTATTAAAGGGAGTTTCCCCAGACTCACTTATACAGGTGCTTAAACGCCCTGATGCCTCCCTTGCTACAGAATCTAGAGATACAGCGGCTGTGCTTTCCGGTTTTTACTCGGATATATATGTAACCCCCCAGATTGATTTGGATTCTAAATCTTCTTTTTGGCAGTCTCTGCAGTTACCGGTTATTGATTCTTCTCTGGCTAATGGCATCTGTGCTCCAATTACTCTTCCAGAAGTTGAGAAAGCAATAAGGTCTCTGAAGCCAGTTAAGACTCCAGGTCCCGATGGTTTTTCAGGGGAATTTTATAAAATCCTACATTCTTGCATAGTGACAACAAAGTTATATTTTATTACCTTTCATGAACAATTAACTACTAATTAAATTTATTTCAATTAATTAAGAGTGCGCCCACACAAGAGCCTTCTTTTCCTCTCCCACTTTTGACGTATGCTCGCTCTGGCTCTGGGCGCACCACCAAACTGGACATAGATTTTATAACCTATCCAATTAATCTTTATTGTCCGAATTTTGGTTTTTCCAATTTGACCTTTGACATAGAGACCAGTGCCGGGTCGTCCCCTTTCTTTTTTCAATTAATTGTCTATGCTGAAGATAATTTCAGCCTCTGACCCACGGGCACGGTACATAATTATCTTTTTCTTTCATTTTCTTTATAATTTTCATTCTCTGTTTTGATTACCCAGCGATCCAATTTTAGCAGTCATTCACGCGTTCATCTAAACTGTCTCTCATTATCTACGATCTGAGTGGCATCTCTTATTTACGCCCCATTATGTCCACATTTTCATTAAAGACTGAATTAATAAGGCGTCAGAATGTAGAAAACTTTGGCGATCCTTTCTCAGAAACTTTCGAGCAAATCTCCCCCAATACAGACTGGCGAACTCCTTTTTCGAGATTACAAAAGAACTTGCAGAGAAGAGTACGGCTGTCGTGGGACGTGACTACCCTAGAAAATTATACAAAACATAAGATTGTTCCCAGGGGATTACGACCTAAGATATTCCCGTCATTCCCACTCGCCACGGACAATCTGAAGGCTGAGTGGGAAACAGCTCTTCTCAAATGCTCTAATGAATTACTACATATACTGGTAAAACATGATACTCTGATAATTGACCAAGTAGAGAAAGAAATTGCAGATTTAGGGAAAACTTTGGAAACCTGGGAAAAAGACTCTACATTCCAAGCAGCTTTCGAAAAGTTCAAGAAAGAAATCGATAGTTATGAACACAACATAGTGGATCGCAAACGAGGTAAATTTACGCGAGATAAGAGACTTTGCCCGCGGAGACATTTTTAGATGGAACCCCAGACCTCCCAACAATAGGAGCAGGAAACCATGAGAAGATCCAACCCTGTCTGAATTTGAATCTTCTAACAGCGGTGATTCCGCTAGTGAAAACTTTGATGTACCCAATTACAATCGGGAAGAAAGAGAAGATTTTTCTCCACGTTTTTTAGACCGAGGCCAGAGAGGGAGAGACCGTATCAAGGTGCGAGGAAGACAAGGCGAGGGGGAAAGAAGAGAAAATCCAAGAAATTCAGATTGGGATATACCAAGGACCCCCAGATATCCAGCACGCAAGAGGAAGACAGTACGATAGATCTGGACCAGACATCACAACTACAGGTCATTAATCTATCAGACAGGATCCTATCATCCGACCATATGGCAGTGCTCATGAAAGGACTCTCTTTTTCTCCTTCAAGGTCTTTCAATAGATTCTCCTGGGAGATAGATTTGCGACTCTTTGGGAGAAAGCTTCTTCTCAAAAAATTATTTTCCAAACAAACACAAAGACAATTAGAAATAACAACAGAATCTAATTTCACTACAGAAGATCACCATGCTCTCAAAATGTTGGAAGAACTACAAATGGAATCCGGTGATAGTGAATCCTCTATGTCCAGACCCAAGTGTAGACCAAAATCTTCTTTTTTTCCCCCGGACAACAATAGTCCGGAGATTAGAGTTTTTCTTAATCTTGTTTCAAAAGAATTTGATGACATTTATGCCCAAACAAAGAAGGGCATACATCGATTCCCTCAAAATCTGAGATTCAACGAAAGACAGGCATTGCGAGAATTACACAGCTGGAGTGACATTATCATTAAGCCCTCAGACAAGGGGGGCAATATTGTCATTTGGCCACAAGAAATGTACATCACCGAAGCTCATTGACAACTTCATAACACTTCCTGTTATAAGAAACTTCCCAATAATCCAACCACCAGTTTTCTCCAGCTGTATAAATTAATGGTACAAGAAGCCGCAGCACTGGGCACTATCACACCACAAGAACTCAAATATCTGACAGTGTTGAATCCCAAAACACCGACATTCTACCTCCTGCCCAAGATACATAAAAACGCATCTCGACCCCCCGGAAGACCCATTATGTCAGGCAATGGGGGCCTCCTGGAGCAGCCCAGTAGGTTTCTGGACTTGCATCTCCGTGAGTTTGTATTATCTCTACCATCCTATCTACAGGATACTTCTGACCTTCTACGCAAAATTCATGATATCCACTTTGAGAGTGACTTCTTGATGGCAACACTGGACGTAGAGGCACTATATACTAGTATCAGTCACCAACATGGCCTCAAAGCAGTTAAGTACTTCCTGGACCAAGAAGGAGAGAGTGATTTTTCAACCTTCCTTCAGAATCTGCTTAATTTCGTTCTTGCTAAGAATTATTTTGTTTTCCAGGATCAGTTCTTTCTGCAAGTTAGGGGGACAGCAATGGGAGCAGCCTGTGCGCCCACGTACGCAAATCTTTTTTTAGGATGGTGGGAACATTTCTTTGTTTTCAACACTACCAATGAAGACTATACCAAACATGTTATCTTGTGGCTTAGATATATTGATGATATATTCATCATTTGGAATGGGAACAAAGAACTCCTTTTGGACTTCATCAATATTCTGAATACCAATGATCTTAACATCTTGCTCACACATACCATCAGTTCAGAGAATGTCCCATTTCTTGACCTTAACATCTACAAATCAGATACAGGATACTTGGCCACCGAACTATATCGCAAGGAGACAGCGACAAACAGTATTCTTTTCCAGACCAGCTCACACTTTCCGCCAACTATTGAAAACATCCCAAAAGGAGAGTATTTAAGGCTGAGAAGGAACTGCTCTGAAGACCATGTCTTCAATAAGAAGAGTTGGGAATTGACTAACCATCTCCAAGCCAGGGGCTACAGTAAACGCTCACTAAAACGAGCCTATTCAGCAACTAAAATGGTCCGAAGGGACAAACTGATTTTTGGAAAGAAAAATGCCATTTCTGAGCAGGAGGACAGCATCAGATTTATTGGTACTTTCTGTGCAGAATGGAAAATGTTGAAGAATGCCATATTCAAACACCTACCGATATTACAACTTGATCCCGACCTACTCCCGTTTGTCAAGACTCCCGTCCAGATGAGTTGGCGCAGATCGAAAAATATTAAAGACCAACTGGTTCGTAGCCATTTCCTGACTTCACTACCAAAGAAACCCACAACAACTGGTTCTTTCCAATGCGGTCATTGTAAGTCGTGTCCACAGATGATACAAAAAAAGATGGTCACTGACAGATATGGACAATCTTTAAGAATACAACACTTTTTCAATTGTAACACGCAGGCAGTTATCTACTGCATAACCTGCAGTTGTGAATTGAAATACATTGGTATGACCACTCGGAAATTGAAGGAAAGGGTTTTAGAACATATGGGCAATATTCGGAATGCCCAGCAAGATCTCATGCGAATGAAGCTACTTACCTCAGTAGCCAGACATTTTCACCTTGCCCATAAAGGATCAGCAAAAGAATTAAAAGTCTTCGGTCTTGATCATATCCATCTGGGGATTCGAGGTGGGGATGTTACCAAGGAACTACTGAAAAGGGAGAGTGAGTGGATTTTTCGACTAGGCAGCCTTAAACCATCTGGACTCAATGAAAACATTAACTATGGTGCTTTCCTATGAGCTGATCTCCAATTTATTATTTGGATGCCGTTGCATCGTCATTCCCAATCTGCTGACCCCCCCCCCCCTTTTTATCATCTGTTCCCTTTTCCCATCACATGTATCATCAACCCTATCTGCCCACCCCTTTTTCTTCTTCCCACCTCTCCCTGCCTTTCTCAAACCCCCCTCCACCCCCCCTTCCCCCCATCCCACCTCCCCCCCCACCTCTTCTTCCTCTGATCTCTTCCCCCAAACATCCCTTTTTCTGTCTTTCCTCCCTCTTTCCCCTCCCTCCCTCCCTTCTCTCTCTTCCCCCCCCCCCCCTTTTTTTTCCTTTTCTTGTTTTTGTTTTCCGGTCTATTTCGTTATAATTTAATATATTAATCAGTATATATATATATATATATATATATATATATATAGCTTTTTCACTCATTTTAATAATATAGGCCTAATTTCCTATTTCTTTGACTCACAACCAACTGATTCCTTTGTCACATATATCAGCCTCGGCTCTATGATGTGACTGGGAGTCGGCTTTTTCACTGCCATGCATATCACCTGTACCCTCATTCCCCTTCTTTTCCGTGGTTCCCCCCGTATGTTACACTGTCACTCATTTTCATCTTTATTTTAGGCACGGTGTTCATGTTTACATCCGGGCAGGCTGTCATGCCTAGATGTGCGCATGGGCCCACGTGCATTTATATATTGCTGCATGGTGTTGCACTTGGGTCTATGTGCACGCATGCACATGCATTTACAAACCCATCCTCCTTTCACCTTTTTACCCCTGTCACTTAGCAGCTCACTCATTGCTTCACTTACCACAATAATTAACACAATTATTTCCTAATAATATTTCAAAACCACGTCCAATCTAGTATTATATTTACATCATGCCTATCATTCATCCCCTTTTGTTCACTTTTTGCCCTCCATCACACTCTCCTTGACCCTGCAGTCTAGCACCTTCTATCTTTTTTCACACATCTTTTTTCACTAACTTAGATCACCATCATTCCCACCAATTGTTATCCCTCCCCTTCCTTTTTAATAATTATAATTTCTAATTTCATATATATATATATATATTTTTTTTATTTATTTTTTCATATTTATATTTTCATTATTTTCACACACATATATGTTTTTAATTCTATATATATATATATATATATATACATATTTCTTTCCATCAATTTATTTCATTTTATACTTATTTTTATTCATCTTCCTATTTATTATTATCATATTTTTTTGATTATTCATTTAAACAACTCTACATTTAATATTACTGATTCTCCCCCAGTTCCGCTAAATCAGGGCAAATTTGCCCTTTTCCAAAATGGCCCCCCACACATCATGCACTTCACATTCCCACTCACACCACGGAGGCTCAGCTCCCCATTATTTAAGCAGCCTATGTCAGCGGCCCATTCCTTGGGCAAATCAGCCTCCGGATCAATCTTGTCAGACCCTAGTATGCATCTTATTAATATCATTATCTAATTTTCCCACGCCCGGCTCCTCCCGCACACTATGGGCAATTCTGCCCTCTTGTGGCATGGCCCCATCTACATACTCGCTCAGATTACCAGTTTCCTGTTTCCTATCTATTCCAGCCTCCTACACGAGCGGTCCAACCAACCGGGTGACAGCCGCTGATGTAAGCAGCAAGAACCTATCAGCGTCAATGTCACGGGTTTCTTCCCGCCCCCGTCAATGACGTGCCGGCTCTGATTGGTCCGCGCCGCCTAGCTAGGCATTTTTATACTGCCCTGATCTCTTACCCGCACCTACAGGAAGTGAACAAGCCCTGCGGAGTGAAATGCGTTTTCCCAGCCAGCGGGTCCACCGGCACCAGCCACGACAATTGAGGGATATTTTGCTGCTGATTCCACACAGGTTATGTAATTTGGCAGTGCCTGTGTGGGCACTTTGAGCATCTTTAACAAACTACAATTCATGATATTGCTACCAGCATATTTCTGCTTACTGATAAATGGAATGATATACTATCTATTATACTGTGAAACATATGTTTATCATTTCCTTGGTATAAGTTTAATTACTTGCATGCATTTACTAGCTAGGGGGTCACTTCAATCAGTATCCTAGGCTATTATTGGCTTTTTCCTATAACCAAGGAATTTTGTGTAAACCCCTACCCTGAGTCAGATTTAGTCATTCCAGCGATCTGACACTCAGCGTATATATATATATAGATGTTTCAAAAATTCTTTTTTGTTTTCCTCATTCTTATTGGCTCAGAAATTATTCACAGTATCACCAATGTTTATACTCAGTACGAATTATGTTTGTGCATGTGCTTGATGTCAGTAAATGCTTGCTACCAGGACATATTGCACAGAATTGTTGACGATTTCTACCCCCATTTCTTTGTGCAAACCCCTATCCTGAGTCAGATTTAGCCATTCCAGCAATCTGACATTCAGTCCTCACATCAGCGTGTATATATGTATATATATATATATATATATATATATATATATATAGATTCTTACATCTTTGGTTTCCTTATTTTTTGGCACAGAAATTATTCACAGTATCACCAATGTTTATACTCAGCATGAATTATGCTTGTGCATGTGCTTGATGTCAGTAAATGCTTGCTACCAGGACATACTGTACAGAAATGTTGACGATTTTAACTCTCATTTCTGCTCTTATTTCTGTGGACTCTCATCTATGATCCAGGGTGCACAATATCACCAGTGTGGGACTTGTTGCATCCAGCCTAACGTAGAAAGCAGATCCACATCTTTTGTGACCAACTGCCACATTTCTTCCTTATATAGGTGCACTCTCATTGGCGTCCTACCTACCCATCTGTCTACTACCATACCACACTGCCAGTGCCCGATCTCGTCCGATCTTGGAAGCTAAACAGTGTTGGGCTGGGTCAGTACCTGAGGAGGAGACTCACAGGGAATACCCAGTGTAGTAGTCTTTCATCTTTATGATGTGCGTTATCTGACGCCAACAGCAGTATCACCACTTGTTTCTATCCTTCTTACCATATTTTCATCCAATGATTGTATATTTTGTCTAAATAATCGCTCTTGACCCTCTGAGTCGTTTATAAATACATTATACCTGTGCATTAGGTTGGTGACTGGTAGGAAGTGGTTAATGTCTCACCATTTACCGCCGGACCTGTCCAACACTGATACAATTGACAATTGACCACATGTTGGTCTTATCAATACAGATTCTCTGTACTGGTCGGGCTGAAATGGGTGTAGAACATTGAAGTGTCTACAGCCTTTCCTATCACACTCTGTGAGACAGGACCAGAACATTCCTTCATTTTTCAATTTAATACTTATTTTAACTACATTCCTTTTTTTGGATCCTGTAGGTAATCACGAGAAATTTCTCTTAATGTATATCTAATAAAAGTTATATTTTATTACCTTTCATGAACAATTAACTACTAATTAAATTTATTTCAATTAATTAAGAGTGCGCCCACACAAGAGCCTTCTTTTCCTCTCCCACTTTTGACATAGTGACAACCCTGACAGACGTGTTCAACGTTATTTTGTGTTCCCATAAAATCCCTTGATACTTTAATGATGCCATGATTCGTCTTCTCCCTAAACCGGGGAAAGACCTTAATCTCCTGGGCAGCTATAGGCCCATCTCACTACTTAATGTAGATTACAAATTATTTACAAAAAAATTTGCAGACAGATTAAAACCCTTTTACCCTCTTTAATTCATATACACCAGACTGTATTTATCACTGGGTGAAAAGTGCTGGCTGCGGCGCACTGGGTGTGGCTCAGTGGGGACCAGAACCCACACTTTATATTGTCTATAGATGCTGAGAAAGCTTTTGATTTAGTCAGTTGGGATCATCTGTTTACTACGTTATCACACATTGGGTTTCCGCTGGGCCTCTCCAGTGTGCTGCAGACCCTGTATGCATCCTTGAGCTCATGTATACTCTGCAATGGCTATCTCTCTGAACCGGTGCAATTGCATAGAGGTACCCGACAGGGCTGCCCCTTACTGTTTGCCCTAGCTATAGAGCCTTTGGCTGTAGCTTTGAGAGAACTCCCGCAGTTTTCTGGAATTTCTATTGGTCATCAAGAATTGAAATTAAGCCTTTTTGCTGACGACATGTTATTGTTTATTACAGACCCCCCCAAATCGTTACCAGCCATAATGTCCTTGCTATTCAAGTTCGGCTCCTTTGCTGGATATAGAATTAACATGTCTAAATCCGAACTTTTACTACTTAACCCCCCTGCATTACACATGGCCTCCTCTCCTGTCCTGTCGCAATTTACATTTAACACTTCCACACTTAAATACTTGGGCATCCTTATCCCTATAGAGCTTTCAAATCTTTATTCAGTTAATTTTTCTCCTATCCTGACTAAGGTGTCGCAATCTTTATTTTCTTGGTCTTCACTCCCTATCTCCTTACTAGGTAGAGTAGCCGTACTAAAAAGCATCATATTCCCTAAGATTTCTTATGCTCTTCAATTATTACCTCTTCAACTTAACAAGGCGGACCTTCTTGTTTATGACAGACTATTCACGAAATTTTATGGAGTGGAAAACGATCCCGCATAGCCCTATCCAAACGCAAGCTTAAGAAACCCAATGAGGGTCTAGTGGTACCGGATTTAGCAGAGTTCTCCAGGGCCGTTTCTTTTAGATACCTTTCAGATTGGCTATCAGAGTCTTCCACCTATGCTAACTATGATATTGAACAAGCCCTTGTGGCACAGTATGATCTGTGTGCACTAATACATACCCCCAAAAATCTGTTACCCTTAAGTGTCAAGAACAATATACTATTTTGGGATACTTACCAAGCTTGAGGGACCATAAATTTTGCCTTAGATAGACATCCTGGGCAATTTAGATTTATTCCATTTTTGGGCAACCCTTGTTTTACACCAGCTTTCGAAAACATCAGGTTTCAAAATTGTAAACAGAAAGGTATAGCAGTGGTGAGAGATGTTTTTGATCCAGGAGGTGTTCTGTACTCCTTTCAGGACCTAGTGGAAAAGTTTGGACTTCATTGCTCAGACTTTTTTATGTATCTCCAACTTCGCCACTATGTCCAGTCCTTACAGCCTGTGTGGAGGTCCGAGGATGCACCTGATCCCTTGGTATCTTTGCTCACTAGGACGAACAAACAAGGTTTTAAGACCCAATGGATTCACTGGGACCTACTACCTACGGGTAATAAGTTAAATAAGATGTGGTTACCTTGGTCACAGAGGTGGAGTGTTGATTTTTCCGGGGATGTAGCTTGGGCAGATACCTTTACATTTGTACCAAATGTATTTAAAGTGTTGCACTCTTCCCAACTGCTGGAAACTCATTACAAGTTTTTACACAGAGCCTATATATCGCCGGGAAGGTGGAAACATATGGTTCCTGCGGAATCAGGCAGATGCCCCAAGTGTAAGGCACCAGATGCCTCCTTTATGCATAATTTCTGGCATTGCCCCTAAATAATGAAGTTTTGGCACAAGGTACAATGGTACATAAGCCACACTTTTGGTATTAACATCCCCCTGACTCCCGATTCCTTTCTTGTCATGTTTGTTTCGACCTGGAACTTACCTCGCTCTCACTCAAATTTTATTCCCCTATTATGGGTGATTCTTACAGTTGGGAAGAAACTGATTTTAACTCAATGGATCTGGGCGTCCCCCCCAAGGTTGGAAGTTTTGAAATCCTCTTTGATAACACTATTATACTTCGAGAGGCAATCCACCTTGCCAGATTTAGGTACCAAAATAACCCACTTTTATAAGAAATGGGGCCCCCTGGTGGAATCCTTAGCTCCCTTGCAGCGCACTCATATATTACAACTGTTTGATGGCCTTTCGTTGACATCTTACAAAACTGTGTCTGATGACTGATCAATTTGTCTATTTGTTCTGTTATTGCCTCAATATATGGTTTTTAAAAAACAAAAAAACAATAAAAACAAAAAATTATTTATTCTCTTTTTGACTACTGGTAGGGGAGTCCTGATCTCAACACCCCCCCCCCCTTTCCCTTTTTTCATCTGTGTGTCTTGTGGTATGAATGTGTGGTTGAATGTTCTTTCGAATCTGTTTATTATATCGGTTATGTATATTGCCATTCTTTATATCTCTGGGGAGTTGTTTGAAGAATACGTTTTTGAGATGACGGTTTATGATCCCCTCCATCTTATCACATTCTGATTTGTACAATTCTGATGCTACATGGCTTTTTGATACCGATTGTCTGTTTGTATTCATTATTGAAAAATTCCCAATAAAAACATTTTCCAAAAAAAAGAATCAGTTACAGCCAATATACATACGCTTAGTTTCACTGGAATCAGGCAGCCAGTCATCAGGTAGGATACTTCTGATAAGGGTGTGTGTGTGTGTGTGTGTGTGTGTGTGTGTGTGTGTGTGTGTGTGTGTGTGTGTGTGTGTGTGTGTGAATGAGAATGTGTGTGTGAGAGTGAATGAGAATGTATCAGAATACCCTTGCCTGATCCTGAGTCCCTCTTTTTATACAGTTAAATAATGGGCGTATACAATGGTGAGTTTCTCTTCTTCCATTGGTCCAGAGGCCAGACCTCTCAAGAACTCTACTGCTCATAGGTCAGTGTGAGGGTTTTTGTCCTATGTTGCAAACACATGTGTCTGCCCCCAGGGCCATGACTGTGAATCCAGTTTCAAGTCTCAGAAAGTCTTTTGTATTCATACATTTGGTCATAACTAATCGTTGCAATGTGCTCCAATCTACCCATAGCTATCAAATTAATCCACACATTCTCCTGATCATTTTGACAATAAGCATGATATAATTAACTTGTTCCATTCCAATAATACATATATATCTGATGTTACACTCTATTATATAAATACATTATAATGTCTGGTGCTTGTCATGTTTTGTCTGTGTGTAATTTATGTGTTGTATAAAATATGTGTTGAATATATCTTTGTGGTTTCTCTGTGCGAATGCGTATGCTACCGTATATCCTGTGCACGCTGCGTGTATGCGCACAGAGACCTCTCTGTTTGGAGTTTGTATGTTGTGTGTATGTAATATTTTTGACTTCGACACTCTTATGTCCTAGAGGATGCTGGGGTCCATATTAGTACCATGGGGTATAGACGGGTCAACTAGGAGCCACTGGCACTTTAAGAGTTTAAGAGTGTGGGCTGGCTCCTCCCTCTATGCCCCTCCTACCAGACTCAGTTTATAAAATGTGCCTGGAGGAGCCGGTCACAGCTAGAGGAGCTCCATAGGAGTTCTTTTAGTTTTATTGTTTAATTATTAGAGTTTTAGGCACAGGAAGGCTGCTGGCAACAGCCTCCCTGCTTCGTGGGAATAAGGAGGAAGTAGTGTCCACCCTGAGGGGTCTGAGCCACTATCTCCGCTGACAGGACACTGAGCTTCTAAGGGGAATGATCGTTCATAGCCACAGGTGATCACTCACCACCGCTGGCTCCAATCTGTGGCTCTCTTGACATTCTTAGACAGAAACTGTATCTGTCCCTTGTGTGTGTGTGTGTGTGTGTGTGTGTGTGTGTGTGTGTGTGTGTGTGTGTGTGTGTCACTGACCTGGGTTGGGGATGTTGTGGACTCGGGGGTTCTTCCGATGGTCGGGAGAAGGAACCACAGGTAGGTCGGAGCAGGGATGGTCGGATATAGGATTTCCTCATACAAGACTCTGATAGTTAGGATTGGTGAAAAAATGCTGAGGAACTTTATTAAGGGAAGGGAGCAATACAGCGGCACATGAAAGAAAATGAACTTGTGGGCAATGTCAAAAAGTCACTGGAGAATTTGTGAGCAATGTTCAACTGATAAATGAAGAACTTGTGAGCGATGATGAAAGACACTGAAGAATTTGTGAGTGATGTTTTCAAGGATATTGATGAATGAAGAACTTGTGAGCGATGGTGAATGACTGAAGAATTGGTGAGCGATGTTTAAGGACACTGATGAATGAGGAACTTGTGAGCGATGGTAAATGACACTGAAGAATTTGTGAGCGATGTTTAAGGACACTGATGAATGAGAAACTTGTGAGCGATGGTAAATGACACTGAAGAATTTGTGAGCGATGTTTAAGGACACTGATGAATGAGGAACTTGTGAGCGATGGTAAGTGACACTGAAGAATGTGTGAGCGATGTTTAAGGACACAGAACGCTGGAAACACTAAAGATGGTTTGGCCCGCAGGCCTTGCTGAATCCAGGGAGCGCTGGCAACTGCACTGCAGAGGAACACACTAGTTGCTCGGATCACTGGAGACTGTGCTGCAGGAAGGCTCCCTGAATGCTAGATGCACTGGAGTATAGCTGCTGGGAACCACACTGCGTACGGGAGCTCTGGCATCCACTTCAGAAAAGAGACGATACTCAGGCGCCGAGGCTCTGTCCGGTGTCCGGTTTTGAATCTCCCGCCTCTACTGGATTGGTGAAGTGGGTTCGTGACATCACCTGCTCCCCGCTCACGTGACGCCAGCTGTCATGGCGGCGCCCACGCTCCGAGGAACCGCCGGGAGCCGCGCCAGCCAGACGCCGGGACCCGAGGACCGCCGGAGGTGAGGACCGCCAAACGGACCAGCAGCCACGCAGGGGTAAGCGCGGCGGACGCTGCCCCTGGTGTGTGACAGTGTGGAGTTTTTGTTGTCTCAAAAAAAACATATCTAGGGACTCTGTGTCATATGCTGCAGAGGATAATTCCTCTCAGGACGATCCCATTCCATGTACTCAGGATTGTACTGTTTTATCACAGATTCCTGCAAAGGAGCTGAGTGGTTAGCCTCTCTTAAGGGTATGATTTCTCAGATTTCTACTAGGGTAGCACAGACTGAGACTGCAACTCAGGTTTTACAGAACTTTATGGCTGTTTGGTCTGGTGCTGTTCCTTCAGGGTGCCCTAGCGTACACCCTCAAAAACGTGCTATTGCCCAGATTATGCAAGATGACACGGATACCGATTCTGACATGGCAGACGGTGATGGGGATGTGCTGCGGGGGGCGGCATCTCTTGCAAAAGGGGTGCAGTTGATGATTAAGGCTATTAGAGATGTGTTAAATATTGCTGACGCAACACCTGAGCAGGTTGAGGAGGCTTACTTCATGGATAATAAGAAAGCCTCACTAACCTTCCCTGCGTCTAAAGAATTAAACGCTATATTTGAAAAGTCCTAGGAAAACCCAGAGAAAAAATTCCAGATCCCCAGAAAGGTTCTGGCTGCTTTTCCCTTCCCTGAGGATGATAGGAAGAAATGTAAAAACCCACCCATAGTTGACACATCTGTTTCCAGACTGGTGGTTTTACCTGTCCCGGGATCCACCACGTTAAAAGAACCGGCTGATCGCAAAATTGACACTACGCTCAAATCCATATACACGGTTTCAGGGGCGATTCTACGACCTACTATTGCCTGTGCATGGATCTCTAAAGCTATAGTAAAGTGGTCAGGCACATTGCTTGAGGAATTGGATACAATGGATAAAAGTGACGTTGAATTGTTTTTACGTAACATACAGGATTCTGCAGGATTTATGGTGGAATCCATGAAAGACCTGGGTACGATGGCTGCAGGGATATCTTCCATGTCTGTCTCAGCTCGCAGCTATACCAATGGTCTACCGACGCGGAATCCAGGAGAGCTGTGGAAAACCTACCCTACACAGGTCAGGCTCTATTTGGGGAAGCATTGGATGCGTGGATTTCCACAGCAACCGCGGGTAAGTCACCTTTCCTTCCCTCAGCTGCGCCTGCTATGAAGAAACCCTTTTCTTCAGCTACATCACAGTCCTTTCAGACAGCTAAAACAAGAAAGAACAAGCCGTCTAACACCTTCTTTAGGAGAGGTCGGGCAAAATCCCCAAAACCTGCTACTGCAGCTTCCCAGGACCAGAAGCCTGCTTCTGGTACATCAAAATCTTCAGCATGACGGTGGACCGCACGGGCTGGAGGAGGGGCTGGTGGGGGCGAGGCTCAGACCGTTCAGCCATGTTTGGGTGTCGTCCGGCCTGGACCCCTGGGTACAGGATATTGTGTCTCAGGGGTACAGGCTGGAGTTTAAAGAACTCCCGCCTAGCCGATTCTTCAAATCAGGCTTACCAGTTTTGCTGGCAGACAGGGCTGTCCTACAGGGAGCCATCCAAAAATTGAAAAAGTCACAGGTCATTGTACCAGTTCCACCTCAGATGCAAAACAAGGGTTACTATTCAAACCTTTTCGTGGTACCGAAACCGGATGGTTTGGTCAGGCCAGTTTTGAATTTGAAAGTGTTGAACCCCTATCTGAGGGAGTTCAAATTCAAAATGGAGTCTCTGAGAGTGGTGATCTCAGGTCTGGAGGAGGGGGAATTCCTGGTATCCCTGGATATCAAGGATGCGTGCCTCCACATTCCGATTTGGCCGCCACACCAGGATTATCTCAGATTTGCACTGTTATACAGCCACTATCAATTTCAGGCGCTGCCATTCGGCCTCTCCACAGCACCGAGGGTGTTCACCAAGGTGATGGCAGAGATGATGGTTCTCCTCCGCAGACAGGGAGTGAACATAATCCCATATCTTGACGATCTGCTGATAAAGGCATTGTCCAGGGAGACGTTGTTGCAGTCCATTGTTCTCACGACCCATCTGCTCAGAAAACACGGTTGGATCCTGAACCCTTCAAAATCACATTTGGAGCCGACAAGGAGATTGTCTTTTCTGGGAATGATCCTCAACATGGAAGTTCAGAGGGTGTTTCTCCTGGAGGAGAAAGCGCTGGTGATTCAAGCAATGGTCTGGGATGTCCTGAAGCCAACCCGGGTATCGGTTCATCAGTGCATTCGCCTTCTGGGAAAGATGGTTGCCTCTTACGAGGCTCTACAGTACAGAAGGTTTCATGCTCGGTCCTTCCAACTGGATCTCCTGGATAAATGGTTGGGATCTCTTCTACACATGCACCAGAAAATACATCTGTCACCGAAAACCAGGATTTCACTCCTCTGGTGGCTGAAAATACCTCGCCTTCTGGAGAGTCGCAGGTTCGGGATTCAGGACTGGATCCTTCTAACCACGGCTGTAAGTCTCCGGGGCTGAGGCGCAGTCACTCAGGGGGAAACCTTCCAAGGAAGGTGGTCAAGCCTGGAATCCAGCCTTCCAATAAACATTCTGGAACTAAGAGCCGTCTAAAAAGGTCTTCTCCAAGCAGTCCATCTTCTGCGAGATCGAGCCATTCAAGTGCAGTCGGACAATGTAACGACAGTGGCCTACATAAACCGACAGGGTGGAGCGAAGAGCGGAGCTGCGATGTCAGAGGTAACAAGAATCATCCTCTGGGCAGAAAAACATGCATTGGTGCTGTCAGCAATCTTCATTCCGGCAGTAGACAACTGGGAAGCGGACTTCCTCAGCAGACACGATCTCCATCCAGGAGAGTGGGGCCCCATCCGGAGGTGTTCACGGAGGTGACAGATCTTTGGGGTGTACCTCAAAGAGACATGATGGACTCCCGTCTGAACAAGAAGCTTCGGAGGTATTGTTCCAGGTCAAAGGACCCGCAAGCCATCGCAGTGGATGCCCTGGTGTCTCCATGGGTGTTCCAGTCGGTGTACGTGTTTCCTCTACTTCCACTCATTCCAAGAGTTCTAAAACTCATAAGTAGAACAAGAGTTCAGGCAATCCTCATTGCGCCGGACTGGCCAAGAAGGGCTTGGTTCACGGATCTTCTGGGTCTACTGCTGGAATATCTGAGGCCTCTTCCTCTTCAAGAGGACCTGTTGCAGCAGGGGCCGTTCGTTTATCAAAACTTACCGCGGCTACGTTTGATGGCATGGAGGTTGAACGCCAGATATTAGCTTGGAAGGGCATTCTGAACAAAGTCATTCCTACTCTCATTCAGGCTAGGAAAGGAGTAACATCTAAACATTACCATTGCATTTGGAAAAAGTATGTATCTTGGTGTGAATCCTAGAAGTTTCCTACGGTGGAGTTTCAACTGGGGCGGTTTATCCTCTTCCTGCAAGCAGGTGTGGATATGGGCCTGAGGTTGGGATCCGTAAAGGTCCAGATTTCGGCCTTATCCATTTTCTTCCAGAAACAATTGGCTGCCCTCCCTGAGATTCAGACATTTTTGAAAGGGGTTCTGCACATCCAGCATCCCTTTGTGCCGTCTACGGCGCCCTGGGATCTTAACGTAGTGTTGCAGTTCCTCCAATCAGATTGGTTTGAGACTCTACAGGAGGTTGAGGTCTAGTTTCTCATGTGGAAGGCTGTCACTTTGTTGGCATTGGCTTCTGCTAGACATGTGTCGGAATTGGGGGCTTTGTCTTGTAAAAGCCCCTACTTGATCTTCCATGAAGATAGAGCTGAGCTCCGGACATGTCAGCAGTTCCTTCCGAAGGTTGTGTCGGTTTTTCATATCAACCAACCTATTGTGGTGCCAGTTGCTACTGACTCCTCAATTTCATAAAAATCCTTGGAAGTTGTAAGGGCTCTGAAGATCTATGTGAAGAGGACTGCTCGTCACAGAAAATCGTACTCTCTGTTTGTCCTGTATGATCCCAAGAAAATTGGGTGTCCTGCTTCTAAGCAGACGATCTCTTGCTGGATTAGGTTTACTATCCAGCATGCGTATTCTACGGCAGGCTTGTCGTGTCCAAAATCTGTTAAGGCCAGTGGTGCAAGTGGGCGGGTACGGGTGGGTACGGCGTACCCGTAAGAATTTAGCCGTGGGTACGCCGTACCCACACCGACGGGCCGCCGCTCCTCTTCCCTCCCTCCCTCCCTCTGCTGGCTCCACGCCGCACCCGCCGTCCCCGCCGCATCGCCGCACCGCCGCTGATGTGAGAGGAGGAGAGCGCAGCCTGCGCCTCTCCTTCCCCTCAGTCTCCGGCGGGTGTCATAGTTTAATTCAGCGCCGATCCGTGAGCCAATCAGAGCTCGCACCGCGAGCTCTGATTGGCTCACGGATCGGCGCTGAATTAAACTGTGAGACACCCGCCGGAGACTGAGGGGAAGGAGAGGTGCAGGCTGCGCTCTGCTTCCCTCACATGACAGACAGGACAGCAGCGGCCAGCGGCAGCGGTGAGCAGGGAAGGGGGGGCATGTTATACCTGGCACTGGGGGATATCTGGCACTGGGGGGGGGCATTTCTATCTGGCACTGGGGAATATCTGGCACTGGGGGGGCATTTCTATCTGGCACTGGGGGATATCTGGCACTGGGGGCATATCTGGCACAGGGGGGCATATATACCTGGCACTGGGGGATATCTGGCACAGGGGGGCATGTATACCTGGCACTGGGGGATATCTGGCACTGGGGGGGCATGTATACCTGGCGTTGGGGGATATCTGGCACTGGGGGCATATCTGGCACAGGGGGGCATATATACCTGGCACTGGGGGATATCAGGCACAGGGGGGGCATGTATACCTGGCACTGGGGGATATCTGGCACTGGGGGGGCATGTATACCTGGCACTGGGGGCATATCTGGCACTGTAGGGGCATTTCTGTATCTGGCACGGGGGGCAATGTATATCTGACACAGTGGGGGCATTTGTGTATTTGGCACTGTGGGGCAGTGTGTATCTGACACTGTGAGGCAATGTATATCTGGTACTCTGGGGGCATTTCTGTATCTGGCACTGTGGGGCAATGTGTATCTGGCACTGTGAGGCAATGTGTATCTGGCACTGTGGGGCAATGTGTATCTGGCAATGTGGGGCAATGTATATCTGGCACTGTGGGGCAACGTGTATCTGGCACTATTGGGGTCATACGTGTATCTGCCCCTCCCCCCATATGTGTATCACGCCCCCATTTTCATTGGCCACGCCCCATGTGGCATTTGGTCACACCCATTTTTTGCGCGCGCGCCTTCGCCGCGCGCACACAGTACCCGTAAGACATTTTTTCTACTTGCACCACTGGTTAAGGCCCACTCTACTCGTAAGGTGGGTTCTTCCTGGGTGGCTGTCCGGGGTGTCTCGGCATTACAGCTTTGCTGAGCAGCTACTTGGTCTGGGTCGAACACATTTGCTAAGTTCTACAAGTTCGATACTTTGGCCTCTGAGGACCTGAAGTTTGGTCAATTGGTTCTGCAGGAGCCTCCGCGCTCTCCCTCCCATTCTGGGAGCTTTGGTACATCCCCATGGTACTAATATGGACCCCAGCATCCTCTAGGACGTAAGAGAAAATAGGATTTTAATTATCTACCGGTAAATCCTTTTCTCGTAGTCCGTAGAGGATGCTGGGCGCCCGCCCAGCGCTTCGTTATCCTGCAGTAGTTATCTGGTTCAGTACGGCTTTGTTCTTAGTTAAGTACTGCCTTGTTACTTGGTTAAGTAATGTTCAGCTGTTGCTGAGTTTCAAGCTAGTTTGCTTGGTTTGCCTTGTTGTATGATCTGGTGTGAATCTCTGTGTAAAATCCTTCTCTCGAAGTTGTCCTATTTTTCTTTACCAAGTCTCAGAGATCATCTAATCAGTTGTTCACTCATACTCATAAGCTGTGGAGGTAGGTGTCATTAAAAATCGGATTTAAAACAAACACCCATTTTGCTAAGGCCACGTCTCAACATGACACTAAAGCAGAGCAGAGCCACACTGTTGCATCCAAGAACAAATTAAACTCTGCTTCTAATACACGAGGGCCTTGGTGTGCAATAAAGAATCTGTAAGAGGTTATGCACAAACCTGAAATAGTTACTTAAAATAGTTAAAGAATACATCTTCTTAATAGAATTACCAAACATGCCTTTTACCTAATATAGTAAAACTGTAGGTCTCAAGCCAAGGCACAGTGTAGTTTGAGAGAACTCACAACTACCAGCACTGCAACACAGTTTGTTCCTGGTCCAACAACTGGCAACAGCTATGAGCAAATAACGCTAAGTCACTAACACATGGCTGGTTTTGTCCTAATTCAGACCTAATCATAGCAGCAAAGTTGTTAGCAGATGGGCAAAACCATGTGCACTGCAGGGGGGTGGGGGGCAGATAAAACATGTGCAGAGAGAGTTAGATTTGGGTGGGTTATATGGTTTCTGTGCAGGGTAAATACTGGCTGCTATATTTTTACACTGCAATTTAGATTTCAGTTTGAACACACCCCACCCAAATCTAACTCTCCCTGCACATGTTATAACTAGCCCTCCCCCGCAGCCTAACCCTACCCGCCTAGTGCCTAACCCCAACCCTCCAGCCCGTGGCCTAACCCAAACTGTACCCCCTTTGTGCCTAACTTTAACCCTCCCTTTTTAGAGCCTAACCCTACCCCCCCCAACCCCCTACCCCCCACAGTCTAACCCTAACCTCCCTATACTGCCTAAACCTAACCACCCATCCCACCACAGCTTAGCTCTAACCAGCCCCAGCATACTTACATTTGGGATGGTGGCAGTTAGGAGTCCAGCGTCGGCATCTCTCAAAGGCCATGCTCCTTTTTCATGTGTATTCCTGTAAAAGAGAGACGTGTACTATAGTTTTATTATCAACTTAAACTAGTAATATGTAAGAAATATAAATGTACAAATAATTCTATTCTTGTGTATTTTTTTATCTAGTTTATATAGCACAGTTATTGATTTTCTATGTAACATTTATTTTATCAGCATTTACAGATGTGTCTAATTATGTTGTTGCAGCTGCCATCGCGGTAACATTATGCTGCGGGAGGCTGCGATCATTCGCACCCAGGCTCTCCCATACAAGTGAATGGATCGTGGGTGTGAGCGTACACACACAACCTCAAATTTTGGGAGTAGCATGACACGATGTGTACATAGCAGGACACATCTCTATATTCACTACAAATGTATTGCTTTGCAAATGTGAGGAGTACAAATTACACAAATGGGCTACCAGAGGTACCCAGGAGGAATATGGTTGAGAATCACTGCCAGAAAGGGTCACACAATGCAATTTTAGGGGGAAGTTGGCATGCTTCTTATTATGCCAGAGGTGAACAAGTAGATGCATTTCAGAAATATGAAAAGCTTATTTTTCAGTACGGTATCAACCTTTTCTGATTCATTGAGATTATACCTCCAGCTTACCTTCTAATAGAATGAACACAGAGATCAGAATGATACACAAATAAATAAAAACAACTGTAATTAAACAATGAATCTTTCCAAAGGTTCCCAGTAAGACTTTGCTCCCAATATTTATTAATTAATATTGTTTTTATATACTACACCGTTTGCATGTAATAGAATGTCATGTGCTATTTGTGAAGCATTCATGTGCAGTTTAAACTATGGTTATTTAAAGTATAAACTCTATTTATACATAATGCAGGAGACAGTTTCCTTATTTAAATAATGCAGCATAAACCTTCTTGAAATAAAAAATAATAAGACTCCCATGATCCCAGCCAACTTAAAAAAAAAAAAAAAAAAAAACACAAAGAAGAAAGATTAAACTTGGAGCTAGAAATTGTGACTAGTACATCTAGGCCACAGGTTCTCAAACTCGGTCCTCAGGACCCCAGACGGTGCATGTTTTGCAGGTCTCCTCACAGAATCACAAGTGAAATAATTAACTCCACTTGTGGACCTTTTAAAATGTGTCAGTGATTAATTAATACACCTGTGCACCTGCTGGGTTACCTGCAAAACATGCACTGTGTGGGGTCCTGAGGACCGAGTTTGAGAACCACTGATCTAGGCTATTTACCTTGATGCCTGATATTGTTCTAGGCAGCTTAATTTACATATAACAGTCATGAATACATAAAATGGCAAGCCATTATTATAACTTTGTTTCAGTCATATAGTATGCCATCTATAAGCCCTTCTGGTTACAGAATAGTACCAATAGAATAATAGAGTTTAAAACAGAGTACAATCTCATAATTGCATATGGATTACATACAGTATGAGAATATGAGGTGTGTATACAGGACATTTCCATTCAATCCTGTTTGATACAGAAGCTAAAACTGGATCATGTTATACTAAAATACAAATGTAGCAAGACTCAAAAGTAAACTGTCATTTTTACTTAGAACATAACTTCTATTTGAATTCTAAATAGTAATAAACAACAAAATAAAAATATTAAAATATATAAATTGTCTCCTAAGACCTGTGCATTTTAATGCAATGTCATTCTCCTGTTATAATAATGTTTACAATTCAAATACTTGTATGTTGACTAAAATACTTAAATGTGAATTTTCTTTTATTATTTTAAAGCATAATCAGCATTCAAACAACTGAAATAACAGACACATAAATCTATGTTTTATGGAAGCTAAGGACTGTATTCTCTGTAGTTTACATTTGCTCTATATCCCAAGGCAGAATATGTTTTAATATCTTTTAAAATAAATAGCAAAACTTCAATGTTTATTTTTGGTTAATAAGTAGCTAGAGATTCTTTACCTTTAAAGATCTCACTTATGTTTTAATTATTTTCTTTGGGTTTTTTTAAACTGACATTCCGTGCAAACACCATACTCATTTCTAGATTTTGTTTCCTAAATTGTTGCCAATTTCTTTGGTTTTGCTTTGCAGTTTCTGGATTTTTACTGCCATTTAATTCATAGGGGGGAATTAAATTAGCCATTATAACTCATCTACAGGGAATAACGTGGGTAAATTCAGCTTAATGCAGCCAGGCCAAAAAATGTTGCTATTCAATTAGCCACTCAAAGTAAGTCACATGAATGCGCAATAGGATTTAATGCAGATGTTTCCTCACAGTCCCAGAGCAGGTGAAAAGTTTGGGAAAATCCCTATTTTAAGGTAAAACTGTTGGGACTTGGTAAAAAAAAAACAGATTTATTAGGCGATTACAAGTTTTTAATTAGCTTACTTTGGCCAATAATAGCATTTCATTTTAGAGGTGATATTCTGAAAAATGCAGAATAATAGGTTCATTTATGTGGCCAGGTATATGGAGTGTTATATTGATGGGACAGGTATTTTGTGACTTGCAGGTGGGAGTTACAGGTGTTTTTTAAATATATTTTTGTGGCAAAAATGTCACACAAACAAATCTACTTACAATCATTATTATGCACCCCAAGTTTATCGACAGTATTAACTTTCTAAAAGATTGTTATTAAAAAAAATGCAAAAATCAACCTTTTGACACATTTTAACAGCGCCAAATACTTTGCTTTTGGCCACTAATGGACTACTATGATGTTATCTATTAAACGTTAGCACTTTTTGGGGGTACAGGCTAATTTCCCCATTTCCCCACACTTAACATAAAAAACCTGCATAGAAACATAGAATTTGACAGCAGATAAGAACCGAATTGCCCATTACACTTTAGGGTTAGGGTATTAGGGTTAAGGGTTAGAATATTAAGGTTAGTTTAGGGGTTTGGGTTAGAGGTTAGGGTATTAGGGTTAGTTTAGTGGATTGGGTAAGGGGTTACGGTATTAGAGACAAGTTATTAGGGTTGGTTTAGTGGTTTCGGTTAAGAGTTAGGGTTAGTTTAGGGGATGGTGTTATGGTATTAGGGAGAGGGTATTATGGTTGTTTTAGTGGTTTTGGTTAGGGATTAGGGCAGTGGTTCCCAAACTGTGTGCCGTGGCACCCTGGGGTGCCGCGGGACACTTGCAGGGGTGCCTCAGGTTGGTGGTCAAGGACCAATTCAAACTATTTATTGTCAATTTAATAGGCAAAACCAGTGCTGATGGCTTCCAGTTATAAAATATGTGGACAAACAGAAGCAAATCTTGTCCCTCACCACATAACTGACCCTAAGGATGACATATAAACATAATTTACTTAATCTAATATTTTTTTCTAAATTTCTCAATAAGAAACTTGTGGCCTAGGGGTGCCGTGAAAAAAAATTCTGACACTCCAGGGTGCCGTGACTCACAAAAGTTTGGGAACCACTGGATTAGGGTATTAGAGTCAGTTTGGGGAATGGGGTTAGGCTATTAGGGATAGAATATTAGAGTTGTTTTAGTGGTTGAGTTAAAAATTGGGATTAGAGGTTGTGATTAATGTGAACGGTAACACCTCGCTGTGCCAGGTGATCACAGACCTGGCTGGTTCCATTGGACCCGGGCCAACAACTAACATAATAGAAAATTACTGCGCGACCGCTGGGATAAGCCTTTTTTCAATAGCATTGCACATTAAGTGAGAGGACGCTTAGCCACAATAAGTAAAATTACGACATGATAAGTGCATTAATTCTAGCCACAGTAAACTAAGGCTAATTGAACCTGCTCCATAGTTTCCAAACATCTGATATTTCCAGAGACAATCCCAGGTTTTAAAGATTTGCCTGAAAATGTTTATCCCTGAAGTATATCTTTTTTTTTGTATTGATAAACTTGCATTGTATAATTTCTTATACTAATCTGCAATGTAATTCCTACTCTTTGTTTTCTGTGCTTCGTAACATACTGTAATATGTATTGAGGTGGAATATTTAAATGCAAAAAATGCTGTTGTTATTCTGTTCAATTTATTACGATGGATATAGTAGTGTCCAACTGTCCATCGGTCCACCATGCCGCCACTGTGAGTTGCTTACCTGGTCCCTTTCAAAGTATCCTTTGAAATTATTTTAAAATGTTTGCAACTTTACTAATCTTGCCTTGGAGAGGGAATTCCTAGGGGGGAGAACCTTATCATCTTTCTACACCTAAACAAATAAATTAGCGCTAATGAACTGGATATGCGTAAAAGAAATTACAAATTTATTACATATTCCACATAATTGGTTGTTGCAACATATTTAAAAACCATCAGTGCACATGGTTTTACCCATTAGCTAACAAATTTGCTGCTGCAATCAACTCTGAATTACCCCCTTTGTGTCTGGAACAAACCATGTTGCCATGCAAGGGGAGCATAGTGGAAGAGGGGAAACCCCCGGTGGGCCCTACTGCCCGAGGACCCACCCCCTCCTCTAGGGATCAGGTTCCAGACTGTGCAATTAAATTATACATTATGCATATGCTACATTAGGCCCACAGTTGCTTGCATTTTCCCCTTACTTGCAAACATGAATTAGGCCCTTAGTGCATAAGTGAAACACTCTTACGGTAATAAATATGAGGTGTGAAAGTCATCCAGAAACTTACCTGAGAATTTATTACTAATTAGTAAACATCTTCATCAGATATATATATATATATATATATATATATATACACACAGATATACAAATGAATTGCAAGACTGTAGTTATGACAATTAGGGGCAAGTGTGCTAAACCTTGAAGGGAGATAAAGTGGAGAGAGATAAAGTACCAGCAAATCAGTTCCTAACTGCCATGTTACAGGCTATATTTAAAAAAAAACAGGAGCTGATTTATCTCTCTCCATGTAATCACCAGTGGTGCAAGTAGAAAAAAATTCTTAGTGGTACTGTGTGGGTACGCGCCTCAAAAAATGGGTGTGGCCACATGCCACATGGGGCATGGCCAATGAAAATGGGGGCGTGATACACATATGCCCCCAATAGTGCAGTGCGAGATACACATATGCCCCAATAGTGCCAGATACAAATATGCCCCCACAGTGCTAAATATGCCCCCACAGGGCCAGATACACATATTCCCGCATAGTGCCAGATACACATATGCCCCCACAGTACCAGATACACATATGCCAGATATGCCCTCACAGTGCCAGATACACATATGCCCCAACAGTGCCAGATATGCCCACACAGTGCCGGATACACATATGCCCCAACAGTGCCAGACATGCCTGCACGTTGCCAGATACACATGTCCTTACAGTGCCAGATATGCCCCCATGGTGCTAGATATGCCCCCACATTGCCAGAGACAAATGTCCCCACAGTGCTAGATATGCCCCCACAGTGCCGCATGCACATTCTCCCACAGTGCTAGATATGCCCCCGCAGTGCCAGGTATACATATGCCCCAGAGTGCCAGATATGCCCCCACAGTGTCAGATAAGCCCAAACAGTGCAAGATATGCCCCCACTTTGCCAGATGCACATGCCCCCACAGTGCTAGATAGGCCTCCAGAGTGCCAGATATGCCCCCACAGTGCTAGATATGCCCCCACAGTGCCAGATACACATTCCCCACAGTGCTAGATATGCCCCCACAGTGTCAGATACACATATGCCCACAGAGTGCAGGATATGCCCCACCCCCACAGTGCCAGATATGTCCAAACAGTGCCAGATATGCCCCCACTTTGCCAGAAACACATGCCCCCACAGTGCTAGATATGCCCCCACAGTGCCAAATACACATATGCCCCCACAGTGCCAGCTATACCCAAACAGTACCAGATATGCCCCCACTTTGCCAGTTACACGTGCCCCCAGAGTGCTAGATATGCCCCCAGAATGCCAGATATGCCCCACAGTGCCAGATATGCCCAAACAGTGCCAGATATGCCCCCACTTTGCCGGATACTCATGCCTCCACAGTGCTAGATATGCCCCCACAGTGCTAGATATGCCCCCACAGTGCCAGATATGCCCAAACAGTGCCAGATATGCCCCTAGCAGTGCAACTCTCTGTTGTTGTTGTTGTTGTTGTTGTTGCTGTTGCTGCCTGGGGCAGGCATTGTTTGCTGCTGATGATGCTGTCGGGGAGAGGAGAGCGCAGCACGCGCCCCTCCTGCCCCTCTCCTGCTCTCAGTCCAGTCTCCGAGTCCTCCTGCGGCGGCGACGTCATCCTGTACATCAGATTTGGTACTGGTCCGCGAGCCAATCAGAGCTCGTGGTCCGGCAGCGGCGGCTCCTGACTGGCTGCCGGTCCACGAGCTCTGATTGGCTCATGAGACGGTGTTTCAGTGTAATACACGCCGCTGCCGGACTCAGGGGGAGTGACTGGGAAGGCAGGAGGTGAGCGGCGCATGCTGCGCTCTCCTCTCTCCAACACCGGTGTCTGCAAGGTGGCGGCCCGGCTGTACTGCGTACCAGCTGGGAATTTCTTACCGGTACGCAGTACCGCCTCGTACAGCCATACTTGCAGCACTGGTAATCACTATCCAAGGCTTAGTACATATCCCCATAGAGAGAGAGAGCGACTTTTAAATATTATATATATATATATATATATATATATATATATATACACATGCAGTGTAATTACACTCTTTTTGAAATGGGTGGAATGGTATGATAAGGTGAACTACCTCTAGAGCTATTTGCATGATATTTGAATGTCATTATCAATCAGGAGCAGTCATTTTCTTGTAGTCACGTAATGACTATGAAATGTGACATAAGAGGAATTGATAAAACATAAAGCATCTCTGTTTATTCCTATTTATTCATATACTGTATATATTTCTGCATTCTATATTTTTTCAGGATGTTTTTATTTATTAATGAAGAATCCTTGAGCTTTTGAGGATTTCTGCATCAACTCAGGTTCGGCTGACCTTATAACGATAAGTACGTGGCTATTGCTTACTGTAAGTGGCAGCTCCGCATTGTGATTGCTGACAGCTAGACATATCTATATCAATTAAAGTAAGAGCTGAGCACAAAAGGATCTCATGCATTCATATAGCTCAAGATGTTCATGTCAAGTCTAAATCAAAGCAAGGCATCCTATGGCTGGCCACACATTGCAGAACTGCAAGTCCCAGCATGCCGTGACAACCAATGCTTGCTATGACTTGTATTTATGAAGCTGCTGGCAGCACAGAAGAGGGATAAACATAGGCAGAACAAATGTTTTTATTACACCCCGTGAGACTCTATAATTTAAAAGATTTACATTGTGTTATTTTTCAATTGGCTACACGGACTCAGTAATTTATTAGCGTTTATGATAATGGTGATTATTATTATTATTATTATTATTATTATTACTACCTGTAGTATTATTATTATTATTATTATTATTTTATTTCTTTATTTATTTTAACATATAAGGTGTAACAAGGTTTCCATAGTGCCATTCAGGGGGATTTAATGATGCTACTGTATAATGTTGTATGAGCAGCTGCACAGACTTTTATTCATATTGCCAAAGAGAGAAGGGAATTAATAAATGGTAAAAAGGTTATGTAGGCCAAAACAATCAATTAGGCATTCGTTTTGATGTTTGGTATGTGTATTGTTTGTTGGTATCACAGAACCAACCATTTCACCCTGCACTATTTCTCATAAATACCCTTGAAAAGGATGTGTTGGCACAAAGCTGCAGAAGAGTAGTCTTAATGGTAGTCTTATAATCTACAATTTCATAATATACTAAAAATAAAATTATACAAACAACATAGCAAGAGTCAATTTAAAATAATAATGCTCTTTTTAAAATAAGTATTACACTATGTACTGTATGTTTTATGTTTTTTTTATTTCAGAATTTTACAATACAGCTTAGTATGTATGGGCAACGATACCATCAAATATTTTTTGTGGCTACAGTAGGTCGTGTTTGGATAATCGGCATTTCAGATAATCAGGATTCTACTGTAAATAGAATATGTCTATTCTTTTATGCGTAAGCATGCTAGATGTATTATTTCACTCAGTAATACACAAGTTGTGACATATAAATAGCAGGTAAAATTGCTCTTGAGGTGTTACAGGTATCAGATAAGGGTGGAGTCTCAATGGATCCTGGCCCTCCCTCTTTCATAAATTCTCTATTTATAAATTCTTTAACTCTCTCAGTTCAACCCTCAGTCATGACTCTCAGGTTATATTAATTTATCATTCAGCAGCTCTTTAATTTTCCAACAAATGTGCCAACCAGCAAGTCATGTTTTCAGGATTTATTCCTAGGCCAGAATGATTTATACTGTGAGTCATGAGATCTTGAGTTACCATTTCTTTCAACCTGTAAATTGCCAACCAAAAATAATAGTGGATGTTTTTAACACTCATTAATCTAAGGCTATTCTGTATGTATTGTGCTCATACTATACCTTAACATGAGGGTAGAACACTAATGACATAACACCCTTCTCATATACGCCAATAAAGCAGGAAAATAAAATCTGGTATATTGAAATTCATCCCTTAAATTGTAAGCTCTTTGTGCAATTTTCTCGATCCTATTGTCTGATGTTTGTTTAAATATTAAAATCATGCAATTGGTTTAATGTTCTCTCTGTACATTGCTGTGGAAGATATTGGAGGTTTATAAATAAATCATAATAAAATAACACTTAGAATTGCTCATAATTGAGGAGGCGCGTGGGCACAGAGGTTTCCTACAAATATGTTTGTCTCTTCCTTGATGAATATGAAGCAGTTTTGTTTTTCACCAGACACAGCTTGAAGCATTGTAGTCCTTAAGAGGCCTAGGGCCACCAGCAATCCCTATCGTTTTTCATGAGACACAAAGACAGAGGCATATTTTTTCCTGAAAGCAAATATATTATGAAGGTATGATTTCTTGCTGTCCGCTCTCTACCAGAAAGACACACATTTATAATGAACATGTTCAAACTAGACTATTTATTGTTAATTTGCGATCATTCTGGTAATCTGTGTAAGATCATTAAAAAATAATCATTTTAATCCTTACAGTCCATCCTTTTGCTACAGAGTTAACTGTAAGGATCATAAATTCTTCCGTTTACTACTACCTTGACAAGGAGAAAATCAGTTTTCCAGTCTAGTGGTATAATAGGAAAATAATCGCTCGATTTGCTTTTTTAACTCATAAGGCCCCCAGGAGCTCTACAGCACATGCTAATCTAATCAGAGCTAGGCCTGTTCCATCGCTAGGATAAGAAGACACAGAGAATTGAGAGGAAGAGGCAGAATTCAGTTCTTTAAGCCCATAAATCACTAATTAAATAGGTGTGCATTTGTATTCAATGTGGCATATGTCTTAAAGAAATGGCATATTGTTATTAATATTTACTTATATAGTGTAAGCATGTTCTGTTGCGCTTTGTGCACTTAAGTGTGAAGACATGCTTTTTCTTTTTCAGATTTTCCTACAGCTTAACAGTAAATTATGAAGCTTAACCTTCTGTTTATTTTAAGGATCCATCGATTATCAGCAAGCTAACCGTGAGAAGAACAGTATGTTTCCACATTCTTAATGAGAGTGCATCTTACTGCTTTTAGCTAGAATGAAATATGCAACTCTTCTGGGGGTTTCAGTCGGCCAGCATTCACAAACCTGCAATTTATATCATTAGAATACTCTTGTTTTTTTTAACATATTTTGCTGTGCAGCTAAGCCTATTGTCTTGATATAAAATTTATATATATATATATATATATATATATATATATATACATAAAATGTTTGTGCTTAAGAGGTAATGTATTTAGTTTTTGTTACAATAAAAAGTATTTTCTGGTTTTGTTTTTTTAAAGAACAAAGGTCTGACAATATTATAGTACTAAAAACAGATACAAATATTTTGTCAATTAAAATTAAATACACACTATGTCCTTAGAGGTGATCATAGCAAATACACTTTGCCCTAGCAAAATATGTGTGATAGATTAGATAGATAGATAGATAGATAGATAGATAGATAGATAGATAGATAGATAGATAGATAGTAGGGAGATAGATAGATAGATAGATAGATAGGCAGACAGACAGACAGACAGACAGTAGGTAGATAGACATTCTCTAATCTAGTAGGATGTCGTACAAATAACTGACCTTGTTATAATTTACTAAATGCATTCAGGAATGTTCTGCAGTCTTTCAATTGAAGGTCAAATCCCCAATCTAACTTCACTTTTTTTTATTAGCAACATTGAGAAAACTAAACTGTTAACATAACAAAACATTCAGGCATTGTATAATGATGGTAATAAACAAACACCTTGGGTGCAGTGAGAAATATTTGTTTCTTTTTTTCCTGGGAAGAACTCCAGGTATGCAGGCTTTTATACACACACTAAGCAACAGCTGTTCTAGATAGTAATGATCCAGATCTTTGAGATATCCTTTAGTGCAATGATTCTGCCGAAAACCAAACCAAATCTGCCCCTAAAATTGCATATGAACATTGATCATGATGATGTTTGTAAGTAATAACTACATCTAGCATTTAGCACATTTAATAAAACTGATATCAGTCTTAGAATTGAAGCTGTAGGGTTGTTTTCTTAACCTGCTTAATAGAAATGTATATTATACGCAATTTCTATTTTGGGGGAAGAAAACAGCTAGTAGTGATACTTGCTGCAAATTCATTTTTTGCCATATGCAGTGCAAATTTTTAGATTAGTAAGAATTTGTCTTGTACAAATTATGTAGTCAAATCATTAATTTACTGAAACCAAGTGACAGGGAAATAGTTTGTCTTGCTGAGTATGTGTTAAAAAGCCTAATCAAGGTCCCAATTTTTCTTTACATCTAATATCCCTGCATAAACTGTTTCCAACATCTACAATGTGCCTAAAAAATTGTAAATGTACATAGCAATTGTATATATGAATCCTGCCCTAGTTATAGATTATTTAAAAAAAAAAGGTTTGAACAGGAAGACTCTGCATCGCCGCCTACTGGTCATAAACAGGGTTTAATCTGTGTCTGCTGGAGTAGCAGGAACAAAGATATATTCTCAATATGTTTAAAGATCATTTTTAATATCCTCCCAGCCTATACCATAGGTTTTTGCATTTCTCTGCACTACAAATTAAGCACTAGTCACGTGTTGCTATATAATTGACAAATATTTTTGTAAACATTTTTGGAAATATTTCTTTACTTGCAGAGACATCAGGCATCTGTTATTCCCGTCATACGGCTTATTTATCAATAAATGGACAAAAACCTGGGTATAAATTTCTTGCGTTCCAACGGGGGCCTTCTATATGCATATCACAATTCCTCAGTATGTACCTAGTATTATTCACCATGGGTTTCTGATTCAGCCTTACATTCCATACTCCAGGCAGATGAAGGGAATAAACCAAAGGCCAAGGAACAGTTATTTGGTTAAAATGGAGTGTAGTTTGTTCTGAATTTCCTTATTGTCCATTTAAAGTGTATACCTTTTTATGGGGTAATACTTAATTAAATAACGTAGAAAAACAAAGTACAATTCTAATGTCCTTTTCAAAATTGAATCAAAGAAGAAAACTATACAATGCTATATTAATGAATATATTTTGGTGGTGCCATGGCCTGTGTCACAGGCTCTCAGTCAGGGTACCCTGAAATAGGCCGGAACTTCCCCAACATAGGAACAACTTGGTGACATAATGGTTAGTTTGGGGTCTTAGTTTTCTTTAACCAAGATGCTATCTGCCTGCAGTCTGTATATATTCTGAATGTGTGAGTGGGTTTCCTAAAGATGCTCTGATTTCCTCCCGCGCTATGGGTTACTGATTACATTGGCCCTGATGTATGAGTGTTTGTATCTGCGGTAGGGAAAGTAGATTGTAAGCTTCACTGAGGCAGGTACTGATGTGATGTCAATGATGTATACAGTTTTCGGAATACGTTAGCCTATATAATTGAAGGATACTTAGATGTTATATGATAATCAGTAGCCCAGCTATGTCTGAAATTATGGAATTTATCAATGTTGGTTTAAACAAGTGCAAAAGGTGCAGGATCTTAATGAGAAGGGGGTCTGGCTTACTGGCGCAGGGTATGTGTGAAAGCTGTTCTGCAGTTAATATTTTTCTCGTGTGACTATGAAAGAATTATGACAAGCTGATGCTGCTATCTCTAGCTGGACGGCTCCCCACACGATTAAGCTTCCAGCGTGGTGTGTGCCACTACTCATTCCTCACTGATGATGTATGCAGGAAGAGCCCAACTCACCCTCATCACTAAAACACAGAGTGACCCTCCCTCTAACACACAGGTTCTCAAACTCGGTCCTCAGGACCACACACAGTGCATGTTTTGCAGGTCTCCTCACAGAATCACAGAATTGCAAGTGAAACAATTAGCTCAACCTGTGGACCTTTTAAAATGTGTCAGTGAGTAATTAATACACCTGTGCAACTGCTGGGTTACCTGCAAAACATGCACTGTGTGGGGTCCTGAGGACCAAGTTTATTACCTGTGCTCTAACACATCAGGGAAAAACACTTTTACACAGACAACTGTTACAGAGTAGACATGTGTTTTCTTTGAGCAGGAATCCCCAGCCTCGGTCCTCAAGGCACACTTAACACTCCAGGTTTTAGTGATATCCATGCTTGAGCACAAGTGACTTAATTAGTACCTCAGTTATTTTGATTTAACTGCCTATGCTGTAGCCTGGATATCACTAAGACCTGCACTGTTAGCGTGCCTTGAGGAGCATGTTTGGGAATGCCTGTCTTAGAGAGTAATTTTAGGAGGCTCTGTCACTATGGTTTATCCCTTCCTAAGTTCCTTGTGAAGCAATACATCATAGAACAACGAAATATAATGCAAACAGCAATTTCTTACAGATACACTTTCTTGTGAGCAATTTCATTATCCCATGTGGCACTGGAGCATGCAAATTAATTACAGGTGCCCACTAATGTGACAAATTTAACATAGAATATGTTGCATAAACCTTGAATACTGTACTCCATGTAATAGTTACAAGACATATAATATGGGCGGTATTCAAATGATACATCACACCCAATCTCCTTTCTAAAGTGTTCCCTGTTATCGCGCATATCGCACCAATAGTAATTGGGTTTAGCTGCGTAAAGGGTTGGACGCCCTCGCTACTCCGGGAAAAGCGAGCTGAAATGATTAAACAACGCCCGTTAGAAGAAACAGAATGGGTGTGGAAGGAGGTGAAAAGAATTGAATACCACCATTGATCCAACCTGACAAGTTACCATAAGCTATCTGTGACAGCAGTAATTTGGGTAACTATTAGTACCATGGGGGTAATTCCAAGTTGATCGCAGCAGGAAATTTTTTAGCAGTTGGACAAAACCATGTGCGCTGCAGGGGAGGCAGATATAACATGTGCAGAGAGAGTTAGATTTGGGTGCAGTGAGTTCAATCTGCAATCTAAATTGCAGTGTAAAAATAAAGCAGCCAGTATTTACCCTGCACAGAAACAAAATAACCCACCCAAATCTAACTCTCTCTGCACATGTTATATCTGCCTCCCCTGCAGTGCACATGGTTTTGCCCAACTGCTAAAAAAAATCCTGCTGCGATCAACTTGGAATTACCCCCCATGTTAGCAGCAGTATATTTCATGTAAGGTTATATCAGTATACTGCTTATTTACAGGCCTGTTTATAAGCATTTTGTCATCCCAGGCGAACCATAATCAAAACAGAGCCAGGATTGATAATCTTTAAATTCATTTTACAAATAAATGTATTGAAATGTTCAGAAATACACAGATCTTTAGTCACATTGCATGAAATTATACTAATGGGACTTATACTGATAATGATAGCTTAAATATCAAAGTACAGAGGTGGCTCATAGTTTGTGTACTCTAGGATTTGTTTTATTATATTAATTTATTTCTTGTCCAACAGATAATGAATTAATGTTATTTGCCCATTAATACATTTGTCAATTGTCTCAGCAGTCCATTCTCCTCCTGTGTTACACTACGTTCTGTTCCTGAGTTATAAATACACTGTGATTATTTCCAATATATAGCAGTTTTATAATTGATATGTAGTGATGTCACAAGAAAAAAGCAGTGTCACCATGCTAATTAATAAAACTATTACTACTACTGTATAAGAGAGGTAATATGCGGTTGATTACATTAAATCTTGGAACATAGGGGTACATTAAGTAAAATCACTCAGCCTATGGCCCTGAATTTTTTAGGGCTACTCAAATATTTGGTGATGTTTCATTTCCTTAACCTCTGAGGTGGATATAAATAAGTCACTATATGTTGTTTTACTGTTCAATAATTAAGAGTAAATAACTCCACATTACATATATACAGGACAATGCACTCCCTGCTGTAAATTATATGGACCATACAGTATATGTTTAAACAGGTTACAGAAATATGAAGTGGCTTAATATGTAATAATTTGGAATGAGGTGCATTATTCTTTATAACACACAATTTTCCTCACAGAATGACATCAGAAATAATCAATAAGCAATGACATCAGAACTCACTACTTATACAAAGTGTTTACAGCAGTTCACATATAAAAGGATGACTTGTATATTATGGCAGACATGATTGTTAAGGAGTTGTTTTGGGACATGTACTAAGCAGTGATAAAAGTGGAGAAGTGAGCCAATGGAGAAGTTGCCCATGGCAACCAATCAGCTGCTTTGTATACTGTTATAGTATGCACATTTTAAGTGTTACGTCAATGCTGATTGGTTGCCATGGGCAACTTCTCCACTGGCTCACCTCTCCACTTTTATCACTGCTTACTAAATGTCCCCCAAAGTATCTTACTATATCGTTGCTTCATTTAGAGCACAGGTTCTCAAACTCGGTCCTCAGGACCCCACACGGTGCATGTTTTGCAGGTCTCCTCACAGGATCACAAGTGAAATAATTAGCTCCACCTATGGACCTTTTAAAATGTGTCAGTGACTAATTAACACACCTGTGCACCTGCTGGGTTACCTGCAAAACATGCACTGTGTGGGGTCCTGAGGACCGAGTTTGAGAACCACTGATTTAGAGTCTACGATTCACAGGTAAGCAGTGAGGTTTTGCCTTATATACAAAAGCAGTATAAAACAGCTGTAACAATGCTGTGACGTATGATTGCCAGAGTCTTGTTATAGTTCATATGTGGCAGTGAAGTAGCTACAGCAGCCGCAGCCTTATTATTAGGGTACTTAGCCAATGCCTGCAAGGGATGACCCTTCTATGGATCTCAAATATGACAATGATGTCACGACCCTTTTCTCAATAAATGGGAACTATAACAACTCAGGACCCCCAATACAATACCCATTTCCATGTGAAGATTCCAGAGATACTTTGTTTCTGGTTAATTAAATTCTCTCTAATAATGATGATGCCAGACCCTGCACTACCCACAAAGTCTAACTAGAACTCGCGCAGCAAACTAGAATCTGCAACCATCGCGATACAGATCTAGAATTGAGTTGCTATACATCAATCACATACGTTAAAATAGAGGCAATTCTGCAGACAGATGTTTTAAACCCTGTGGTCGGCCCTAGAAAGCGAGCTGGGGAAAAGCGGATGTATGCAGGACACAGGGGCTGCCTGCATGGGTCGGAGTATGGAAATAAAAAATGGCCACTATGTTACTGCAGCAGCTTTCATCAACTATGTGGGTCTGCTGCTTACAGGGGGCGGCTGCAGTGCAGCACGGAGTGCGAGTTCGGGGCTCCATGTACAGCAGCTGTAGTACTGAGTTACATGTCTGATCGCAACACACACGCAGGACTTGCAGAGCACAGTGTGCATGCAGAGCACACTGCACACAGGCAGCACACTGCCGCACACTGCACACACAGTGGCAGAGCGCACACTGCATTGTAGGCAGCACATGCAGAGCACACTGCACACAGCGAGCTCAGGCAGAGCACAGTGCACAAAGCAGCACATGCAGAGCGCAGTGCACACCCACAGGACAGCGCTGTCAGCTGGTGCAGTCACGTGGTGGGGGTGGAAGGTCGCCGCTCACAATGGAGCTGTCGGAGGACCTGCAGAGGGGTTTGCACCGCTTAGCGGACTCGGCCCGCTTTAGCCCCGGAGCCTTTAGCGCTCTCCTCCGGGCGGCCTTCCAGAGCCTGAGCCCGGGTCCAGCCGCAGGATCCGCCTTAGGTAAGGGGGGAGGAGGCGAGGAGTGGGGGCAGGGAGATGGCAGGCCCCTTCTGCTGCTGCCGCCTTTGTGCCCCCGGGAGCGGCGCATTCTCCTCGGGCACAGGGTGAGGGGGGGGCACCGGGCACAGGCCCGCACCTGGCATCGTGTGTCCCGCTCATAGCTGCTGCTGGCAGCCAGCCGGCACCGTGAGACAGGCAGCCCGGCCTAGTGACTGCTAGGAGGGGATGGAACCCTGCGGGGGCCCCAGGCTGGTGGTGTGCCAGGCGGGGGCCCGCTGTGTGCAGGGCGGAGTGTGAGCCTTCCAAGTCCTGCAGCGCACCCCCCGACTGCTCCATACACTGTACAGAGCTCCGTGCACTGCAACCACTATCCGCATACAAGAGGCTCACACAACGCAACTACAATGCCATTGGCTTGTTACTAAAAGTCACCCCATAGGTTACCCGTTACCCTATAGTTTACCCTATGGGTGTCAAACAGTGAGAGTAAAAATCACAAAATGTCTAGATACCGATTGCGAGCAGGGCCCTCCTACCTCTTTGTCTGTCTGTTGTTACCCAGTCTTGTTTTATTACTGTTTGTTCCCTATTGTAAGGCAAAACAGAATGTGCTGGCACTACGTACATAACGATCATTGTTGTTAACATCATTATTATTATTATTATTATTATTATTATTATTATTATTATTATTAAAATAATAATAATAATAGCACTTCAGGGACAGATTCCAGTGACAGTCAGATACAATTTAAGACTATTACTGGAAATTAGCTACAGCTGGCAACTATGACTTGGTATTACTGTAATTACAGATTAGTGTAGAAGTGTTTTCTATGATTAGTAGAATTTTGGGGGACTGGCTGTAATTATTGAGGGGGGCATCTGCTTGCTAGGATTGCTGGGGGGGGGGCTGGCTGTTTACTTGGATTGCTCTGGGAATGGTTAAACAACTGGCGGAATGGCCTTTGGTTGGGATTATTTGGCGGGGCTATTTGCTAGGATTACTGGGGGTGAGACTGCTAGGATTTCTGGAGGGACTGGCGGTTTACTACTGTTAATGGGGGAACACACACGGGGACTGGCTGTTACTATTACTGGGGGGAGGCTGGCTGTTTGCTTGCTAGGATTACTAGGATGGTTAAAGTGTTTACCAAAGTGAACATGGAGTATGAGTGATTTGTGGACAGCACCAGCATGTTATATTATAATTAGGAACAAAGTCAATAACTATAACAAAGCCTAGATATTTGCAAACAGAGTGGATCTTGTTCACTAGAGTATGGGAATTGTGAAAAATTGCAAGTGTCTACGATGATTACTAAAACTGTGTGTGTGTGTGGGGGGGGGGGGGGGGGGGTAGTTTGTTAGTACAGTGTCCACTGTTTACTAGGATTACCTAGAATGGAGGATTGAGTATTTACTATGGTCATTAATACAGTTGTGGGAAATAGAGTACTGACTGTATTTTATAATTACTGGATTTGGGGGATTGAGTGTTTACTATGATGGACAAAGCTGGAGTTACTGCTTACAGTAATTATTACATTATTAAGATTACTACTATAATTAATAAAAGGCCTAGAACCAAGGATGGATTAAGGGGCCTAGGTATTAATAATTGTAGCACTGGTAACAGTCAGTATCATTATGGATATTTGCTTTTTAAATGAAAATCTCCCTGCTATGTACTAAAGGTACAGCGGCAGGCATAATCCCTTTTCCCTGTGCGTTACATCCCTGTCATATTGGCGGAGTCTTGCACACTTAGATTGTAAACTCGCAAGAGCAAGGCCTTCTTTCCTCATGTACCTTTCCTTTTCTTATTTACACTATTTTATACTCCATACTCCCTTTGATGGCACCTAAATCTAGGTACACACTATACAATTATCTGGCAGATTATCTGCCAGATCTGGTTGGTTGGAATGAAAATCTGGTAATGGATGAGAACAAATGACAATGTCTGGTTTTCCATGCCTGTCCTATATTGTCTTGTACTGTAAGTGCTGTTTTCTTGTTTTGCTCATTTGATTATGTACTGTGTAATGGGCGCTGCGGATCCCTTGTGGCGCCATATAAATAAAGGATAATAATATGTGAATGGCTCCTCAGGCTGAATCAGCACTGTGCATGCGCACAGTAACAGGTTATTTATCTGGCCCTAACAAGGGTATTTTGAAACCATAATACAATATTATAGCATTTTTGTTGGATAATACTCTTACTCTGTAATGAGCTATTTATAAATAAGACAATGTCCATTCCACATGGGTATCATAAAATAGCAAGTGATATGTATTAAAAAAAAATACATATAAGATCACAATGTCCTAGATATATTTAACTCCAGTGATGGACATACAAAAATTCTAATTGCTTCACAAATTACAGACAAAAGAAATATAATGGACTAATATACAATATTTAAAAGTAATAACATGTATATATAAACACATTAGGAATAGGCAATCCAAATAAAGCATAAAATAAAACTAGAAAGGCTTACAAATTTTATAGTTGCATGTGCACAGTGTCAGATTGAGGAGTTAGATGAGAGAGAGAGTGTAACAGGCATAAAGCGGTCTCTGAGTAAACTTAGAAAAGCTTTGATTTTAGGAGTTTTGTACATAGAGGTCAGATTGTAGTCCCCATTCATAATTAATAATGGTGACTGCGATTTTGCAGGATATTTCTGTGAAATCTTCTGCATTAAGATAATAATACATAACAGTGATAAATAAAATTATGCAGAAACTGTCTTGATAAATAGGCATTTAAATTATAAATGGTTACTAAAATTTAGGAACTGTGTAGTTGCTATAATTTGTAGAAATAGGGGGACACTTTACCCTGATTAGTAGAATAGGTTACTATACTTACAATGATTATTAGAATTGGGGATCTATTAACTATTTACTGCAGTCATAATTATATATATATATATATATATATATATATAGAGAGAGAGAGAGCTATATATATATATATATATATATATATATAGATCTCTCTCTCTCTAATATATATATATATATATATATATATATATATCTAGATCTAGAGAGAGATGGATATTGCATAAAATCACAAACAATATTAAGCATTGCTGTACACTGAGGGGATCCTAATATATACATACAAATAATATGCAAGACAGAAGGTAAAGATTGCCTTGTCCAAATGAGCTTACACTCTAAGAATGAAAGGACTGTATATTACTATGAATAAGGCAGCTGGAGATCTGAGTATTTACTGAAAGGGCTGAGAGCCACTATAATGTTTACTGAGCAATGGAGCTGAATGTATTTGCTAGATGTGGGAGCTGAACATGTGCTACAGTAGGTATGAATGCTGAAGACCTGGATGCTAAGGAGATGATTTACTAAAGGTGAACATTTCTCTCAGTATTGCAGCTCTGTGTTTGCACTTAATCACCAACACATTAGTGTAAAAAGTAAAAATAATTCAATGGTGCCTAACTATATTAGGTGTGTCAAAAAGACAGTTGCTGATTGTCTATGTATTAAACAGTACACTTGCTAATTCTGTGACTGGATATAATAGTTTAAAAGTCTGTATATAGTCTTATTGCTTTAGGTCCATGATATATTTGTGTTGTGTAGATATTCTTATATATGGAGTGGTTACCATGCCTTACAGCTAAAACTTTGATCATGCAGTAGTATATGTTGGTACAGTACCTGAGAGTTGTACTAAGAAGTTACATGAATAGGTAACCTCTAAACTAGGACTGCTGCCACTAACACGTTTGTAACACTGGGAGTCAATTATTTCTGCACAATAAATGATCCCTAGTTTTATAAATGTAGAATTATATGAATTTATATTTGTAGTGATACAAGTCTCACTGTCGATAAATATGATGAAATGCTTTGTAAATTTTGGGGAATAGCAAAAATCAAACAATTTACATTACAGGCATTTGACAAACGGAGCATTTTATCACTGATTCCAGCATTTTATTTTATAAAACCAACATGTTTATTATGGTGTGTGTGTGTGTGTGTGTGTGTGTGTGTGTGTGTGTGTGTGTGTGAGCAAGTGTAGCCTGCCATCCTAAATGGCGTAAAGTGTGTTTTAATACAAGAGCAGCTAGTCAATAAATATCAACAAATTACTTTATTCTTGATATTCCAGAGAGAACCGGGAGAACACACACACACACACACACACACACACACACACACACACACACACACACACACACACACACACACCACCCCTCATTATCTACAGTATACTTACATGTCATTTGTCGTCCTCCCGTTATTGCTTAGTTAATTGGAACGTTAAGAGTCACATAGTAGACAAACAGCCTTAAATGCCTATTTAATAGCTGAAATCAGTAGCTAGTATTTGGACTGCACGTAAAGTAACGTCTGATCTTCCTGGCAAATACTATTATACTTCTTCATTATAGAAAGTATGGTCAATTTCAGACCATTTTTGCACACAGTGCAATTCCATTTAATATATAATGAATGCAAGCGAGGTGTATGACGGTTGATATAATGTGAGCTGCCACACTAATAACAATCGTTGCTGAGCATTAATATGGATACACAATGTTAGTTTTCTGCCGTTTACGTTCAGCAGGGTGTAGCACATAGCTCTTTGGGCTGGATATTTTGTATGAGATCCGCATGGCAGTCGGTAGTGCTGTTATGTGTTATACAGGTCACACAGAGGCTATCCTGTTTTCTGTATGTATTTTTGGACAGATCACACTCAAGTGTACAATGTATCACTTTGTTTCCTCTGCTGGGAGAGCAGCCCTGTGCTGAGCCGAATTTGGGGTGCAGCTACTGTTACCCCTGCGTGTGACCTCTAGCCAACTTTTCAGTCTGAGTGCTGCTGGATCGCTTGGCAGCCCCTGTGCTCTGGCAGGGGAGGGAGCGGTTACTCCTTGGCCCTGTCTCTTCTTCTGCTGCTCACAATTTTTTCTTTTTAGTTTCTTCTGATTTAGTTTTGTTTTTGAAGTGTTGCTGTTCTGAAATTGGTTACATTTGCAATATTGTATAAAAATGTTACAAATGTAACTCGTAATCACTCACTTGCTCCTGGTTTCTTCACCGTGTCCCAAATACAGCCCTATGATATCCATATTTCTGTTACCACAGGCATTAGACACTCTCACACACAGCTCATATTTCTGATAAAGGGACTGTGCCCCGAAAACTTATAAATACATAGATCATTTCTTGCCAGTGTTCGAAATTGTTTAAAATACAAGTCAAGCTGTGTATACAGTTGTTGGGATTTAACTTTAATGCAAAGTGGAATTCACAATTCTTATTGGATGCTTAACATGAGATTATAAGGTGTCCCTGACCCTTTATACTGGGTTTGTATTTGTGACATTAGCATAACCCAAGTGTTAGATATTTTACATTATGAAGTATGCTTGTTTCTTTTGTTATTTCTACACATATAATGTTAGCAGTTGAGTGCAAGGAAATGTACTTTATTATTATTATTATTATTATTATTATTATTATTACTATTAATAATAATAATAATAAAGATCATAATAAAGATCATAATGATGATGTATGGGTTGATGGCCGAGCTGAGTGCATTCCTCTGTTTTGGATAAACAATTGACGTTTAGCAAAATGACATGGGTCGTCTGCATCACCGGCTCATGGGCCAGACGAACAGGCATATATTATAGTCTCGCTAATTAATAACTGTCTATTGCAAACAAATTAATAATGATTTGGGTGATGAGTCTCATAGTTCAAGTATTATATTTGCTTTTCCATCCTGAAACATCCAGTTGGGCAAGGAGAGATAAACAGTATATTTAACAGATAAACGCAGGGTTTGGTGTCCATGTAGTAACCCACAGTACTACTTAGCGGAATGTGTGTGTGTGTGTGTGTGTGTGTGTGTGTGTGTGTGTGTGTGTGTGTGTGTGTGTGTGTGTGTGTGTGTGTGTGTGTGTGTGTGTGTGTGTGTGTGTGTGTGTGTTTCATGTATATGGACATTACTTATTTATATTCAGTTGCAGTTCCAGGATGACTGCTGTGATTCCCGATGTATGTGACCCTAGCAACAGTTTTCTTTTGTGTGACTATTGTGGCAGGGTGCTAATTCTCTTCAGAATTATTAATTATTCTTATTATTATTTATTTGACGCAGCGAGTCCCCCCTGGAAACGTAGCTCTCGCTACTAGTGGTTGGATGTGTGAACTGCATTTCAGCTGTGTAGGAACTCAGTGTCAGATTCAGTGCATCCCCCTCCTATATGTATTTCTGTAAATAGCCACTCATTAGCGCTGCCACCTTTGTACATTATGCAGTTGCTACTAGCATCTTATCATCCCTGGTGTCACTGTAATGTGATGGGCCGGTAAATTGTTGCGGAAGCTGGCAGTGTTGCATTTAGGAGTGACACTACTTTAAAAACCATAATGCTCAGCCTGAGAGTTCCTTGTTTCCATTGTTTAAGATAGGCGTGGAGGCTAGCATTATTATTTTATTTGATATGCATAAATGAATACAAGCACAGAACGTAGATGTTTTATTACAGACGAGTTCAAAAATTAACCCTTCAAAGTTCTGGAATTTTTTTCATGTCACCCTCAAAACGAATCCCCCTCTCGAGCCCTCTTTTGTTTCAAGTTCGATCATGATATTAATAACTGGTTCAACAGGCTGCAAGGAAAATTAGGCATTATTGTTCGGGGTGTAACGTCTGGTTTGTGACCCCTTCAGTTCAGCTGCATACTGAGTGTGACTGGCAGTCACGAATTAATTATTAGGTGGCCAATCGAGTTGAGAAAATGCGGATGTATTTATGGGTGTTTTGTGAAGCCATTGTTGTTTCTGTATTGTGAAATGTGCTGTCATTGTGTTTGTGTTGCTCTAGATGATAAAGCGCTTCAGCACCTTGCCCCATCCCAAATAAAAGAGTGTCAGGCTGCAGCCACGACGTGCATACTGGAAGCTGTGAAGCATAATGCAGACAGAGCTGCTTTGAGGTACAAGTCTGTACTTTGTGCTTGCCCACAGATCTATGGAAGCAAGCTGTCCATTCTGCCTTAGTGATCCTATCAATGCTCATTTTTCCTACAGCACTTTTCTGGAAGACTGTAAATTCGATGAAGAACGGATTGAATGTTTCTGGATAGAATACCAGGTCCATACTGTATTGTTTAGTTTTTTTATTATTTATTTTGCAGCTTTGTCTATGGATTCCCTATTTATTAATTGTGTTAATTATCAGTATCTGCTCTATTCCTAGAAACACAAAGAGTCTTTGGAAACCCTGCTAGAAAAGTGAGTCCCACGTTTCCAGGCACAGAGGCAGACATCTAAAATTATAATATGATAGCTTCGTTTAAAGCTGTTTATTATGAAAGGCTATGACAAAACAGTAAACTCTATTCTTTGGTATTTCACTTTTCAGCATAGGCAGGTGCCCCCCACATGTGTTAGATGTGTCCTGGCGGCTCGCATATGAAATAAAGGTGATTAAAGGTCCCTGTTCCTGCAGTATTTTGTGTTCATATGGATGATAACTACCTCAGCTAAGACTTTATTCCATTTACTCTTCAGACCAATCAGCTGCACAAAACCTACCGACCTTCCTACTTTATCAAATTAAATTTAGAGGTAAATAAAAGCAAGATACGTCTTTGTGGAGAATATCAACATTAATTTACAGAATGTGTAGTGAAATATAGATTTTTTTTGTTTGTTTGTTTCCTAGAACACGGATCCCAGCCAGGACCAAGATATTAGTTTTAATTGCTCAATAGAACAATTACAGGTATATTGCAATTAGCACTTGTACTTAGCTATATTTATTTTAATTAAGGTGTGCGTAGTGACTTTTGACAATTGTAATTTATCTAGGTGTAATGGTACACGGTATAGGAACTTGTTCGGAAATGAGTGACATAAATTTAATGACCTATGGATATGGGGGGACAGATCATTATTATGTGTTCTGTTTCGGGTGTTTTGTATTTTTATTATTTCGTCTATTGGTTCTATTTATCAAAGCTCTACGAGAGATATAAAGTACCAGCCAATCAGCTTCTGCCCTAGATTTTAAAGACTGTTTTGATACATTACAGGAGCTGATTGGTTGGTACTTTATCTCTCACAATTTTATCTCTACCCAAGCGCTTTTATAAATACCCCCCTTAAACTCTGTTAAATATAATTTTAACTATAACAATATTTCATACTGTCAAGGGATCTGTTATACGTATTATAAGTAGTGTGTGTATCTATCCATCTATCTATCTATCTATCTATCTATCTATCTATCTATCTAGAGAGAGAGAGATATACACACTACTTATAATACATATAACAGATCCCTTGACATAATAAATTGTAATACGTATAACAGATCCCTTGACTTTATACATTGTAACATTTGTAGAATCCGACCAACTTCTAGCACTATACGATACATATATATATATATATATATATATATATATATATATATATATATATATATATATATGTATCGTATAGTGCTAGAAGTTGGTCGGATTCTACAAATGTTACAATGTATTATGTTGACTGATCACTTTTAGGTGTCATTTTGCTCCTGGTGTCGTTTAGATGCAAACTTTAATCTGTCTTTCTTACTTTTGTTTGGCAGTTTGATATTATTGCAATGGTAAAACCAGAGGTTCTTTACGGCTATTGTGTAAACATTGTAACGATCATGAAACTATTGTCTTGCCACAGAATGGTAGCTCCTGGCTTGCATTGACTAATATATAATTAGTAAAAATAATTTAGATATACAGATAGACAGATTCTATCCTTTTGCTTTAATAATTTTAAGGATCTGATGCAAATGTAACATCTCCTTTATAAAGAAAAAAAAAAGCATTTAATTGGACAGATAATTACTTGAGCAGCATTATGTAAAATAAAAAAAATGAAATCAGGAATTTGTAAAGAGAGATCGGTCTTATCGCTGACATTATAACGTATCACTGATCACTTATGTGTTTCTTTAAAATGTAAATCCTTTCTTTGCCTATCAGGATTTAGTAGGGAACCTGAAAGATGCAGCCAAGAGCTTGGAGAGAGCTTCCCAGATGTGAAAGTGGACCCTATTGTCGGCATCATAAGACATTATGAAACAGTTGTTTATAGCAAACGTTTATTTTTACATTCCATGTCATCACATTATAAGCTTGCACTTGAAGGACGTTTCTGTATAAAGTGCTTGTGCATTTTTGCCGACTTTTTTTTTTTTTTGTACTAACTACAGTGATTTGCTATTAGATATTCCTGCCTATTTTCTGAAACCAGTTTCATTCATACTTTGCCCTCCCACACTCCTTTCACAAGACATAATTTATCCCCATACAGTTTTACAGATTGTATGTCATTTGTCTCTGCTAAATAAATATTATGAAACCAGATTGTGTGGTTTATTTAAAATGTCTTTTACCTAGTCTTTATTATTATGTGAATGGTGCCATATAAATCAGCTGCGAAAACACTTTTGTGGTGTCAGTTTAACTTTTCAGATGCCTGGGGAATTTTCTGTATCTACACAAGAAATTGACTCATCTGGATGCTTGTGGGTTAATTATCGAATTATCTTGTTATAATCCATAACTCGCTGCAACACACAGAAGCACCCGTACACAGAATGAAGTAATAACATGTTCTATGTATGAAATTAGCCTTTGTAAATACAGAATTTTGTTTAAGTCTTTAGATACTTCAGTTTAGTCTTTTCTACACAAAAGAAAGAACACATCCTCACATTGTGAACAATACCATAATTAGATTCACTGAAACTGAGATCTTATAGCAGTGAAGGGTTCAAATTTTACATAGACTGAAATCGAATTAACTTTCCATCTCAGCCAGTTCGATTCATTATTCTGTGTTAAAAAAAAAAAAAGAAATACTGGATATACATTGGTAATGAAGGAAAAAAAAACCTTAAGAAATCAGTTACATTTAGAAGCCCAGAAGTAGTACAGCAGGAAGCTTGGTATTATATAGTGAAGCACACTGTAGGAGTATGTCCGGGAAACAATATAGGACACAGAAGCCATTGAATAATGAGAGACTGGTATCTGGACACTAGGTTCAAAATTAGGTAGTCTCAAGTGTACGGCTCTGCTTATGCCCTGTATCAGAAATAGTACAGCACAAATACTTTAGCACACTATAGGAGTATGTCCGGGAAACAGCACACAGAAGCCATTAAATTAGAAGAAATTGGTATCTGAACACTAGTTGTAAAAATAGGTATTCTCAAGGGTACTGCTCTGGCTGGTAAGAATTATAATTAATAAAATAGAGGTGCAAGAAAATGTGTGCAACATAAATAGTTGTTTAATAGTGGTGTTGGTGTAATTGTGGCACGGGACATCTGTTGAGGGCAACTCCTGTATAGAAGTCCGATTCTACGATCCACAGTGTACCCGTCCAACCCCCACCCACCTATGGTATGGATCCCCGACACACATTCCTGCAGCTTCCCCGCCCTTTGCCCGGACCGGGCGGCGCCTTCTCCAGCGGATCACAGACCACCAGCCCGTGGCCTCCCAGCGTCCACCCAAAGAACCAGGAGCATGAGATCCCAGCACACGTGGTTATTATAGGAGAGAGGGATCCAGTGGAAGACTTTCCTACTACTGATACATCAGTTCTCTGTGATTTAACTTGCACTATAATTAAAGCGAACCAATAAAGTGTGGCAGCATTACTGATCTTCCTATACCATTAATGAAATCAATATGTGCCTGTTATAAAATGTAGCTGCCCCACATTATCCCTCCCTATAATATCAATTTAACGAATTTCTTCATAAAGTTGTGACCCCCACCCCAAAATGAAAGTATACCCAGCAGTCTTTTCCGGATTCGAGCCAGCTTCCTATACGTTGCAATGTTAAACATCACTTCTGTTCTTTAATATGTACAACTAAATAAAGATAGCTTGGTCATATACTGAATATAATATCTACTGTGTAAAGCTCTACTCCGCTGCCTATAGCGCTGCATTCCTAGTAAAAGCAGTCCTCCGTGGGGCCATATGCCATACGGGGTTTTTTTTTAATAAGATATACAGTATATACACGCATACATGTGTTAATGCGCCACACGCATGTTAATTTCTGCCCCCAGTTTTCCTGTACTCTGGATAAATCAACCTCTTTGTAGTACATGTACAGACCTATAGAACTGATCACTCAGGAATATAAATGGGTATGTATATATATATATATATATATATATGTATATACACACACACACACACACACACACCTCTGTATGAGATACATTTATATTCCTGTGTGATCAGCTCTGTAGGTCCATCTATATATAATATCTATATGAATTTCCACTGTTACGCTATGCATCTATCAGTTACACGTCTCCTCCTAGGGGTAATATTATTGCGTAGGATAAATCACATTTATTACACAGGAGACACGCGTGGGGTGATATCACTGGTAAAGCACCCTGCTTATATCCATGTACTTCTAGACCCTTGTTATGTAGCTGTACCTAATTAAAGCAGTTAGTAATAGCTAATATCAGTGCAACATAGGTCCATCCTCTACGGTTACAGCGCAGTACCTGCAGCATATATTCTATACCTTCATTATTACTGGACACTTTTAATAAGCACCCTGCTTAGTTTATTATCCACCAGTAAAAAGGAATTATGGTCGCTTATCTGTCCTAAAATATAGGAAATAGATTATTATCCCTCTATGTTTCTACCCCTGTACTGCCCTAAACCCAGCTGTTTGGTTATGCCGTGAAACAGATCAGCAATACTTCGTGACTGCACAATTCATTGGTTTCTCCTTCCCCTCATCTAGTTATAGCGTTCTGCCCCGGGATTAGGATCATCACTGGGGCATCACTGTAACGGCAATCCCACCAGTCTCATACATGTGATTACAGGTAACCTGCTTTCTTTACACCTATGTGCACATATGATATAGGACATGCACTTATAACGAGGCGGTAATAGGAATAATATGCGTGTTTGTGTGTGTGTGTGTGTGTGTGTGTGTGTGTGTGTGTGTGTGTGTGTGTGTGTGTGTGTGTGTGTATTATATATATATATATATATATATATATTTATATATATATATATATTACGTGTGTGTATTTATGCACGTGTATATGTATACACTTATAAATACAGTGTGTGTGTGTGTGTGTGTGTGTGTGTGTGTGTGTATATATATATATATATATACACACATTGTAGTACACAGAAACTCAGACTGACATAATTGTATAAAACGAATGTGGATTCAGTGACTGCGACCTTGGATCCAGATCGCCCTGCCCGGGCTGCACTCCCCCTGAGTGTGCAGTGTGTACACTAATTCCCAGGCCGCCCTTAAGGAATGAGGCCACGTGACGGCGCGGGGCGGGCGGACTCTGAGCCATTTTGGGGACGGTGTCAGTTTCCAGTGTGAGGCTGCAGCGAGCGGAGTGTCCGAGCAGCCCGGGGAGAGGCAGAGGCAGAGGCAGAGCGGATCTCCGTGCACGGCCCGGGCAGAGGATAAGCAGCGGCAGCAGCGTGCAGAGCTAGGACAAAGCGATGGTGTAACGCAGCCCGGATCCGGCGAGAAGAGGCGGGAGCAGCAGCAGCAGCGGCGGTGGCTTGGTGCGGGGAGAGAGAGCGGAGGAAGGAGGCGGTGCGGGGGGATCTCCCACCCCTGGCTGGCTGGCTGGCTGGAGTAAGAGGGGTGGGGGGGAGATGCACGCAGTCCCTGCACTGACAGCGTCTGCAGATCAGCTCAAGATGGCCGCCCCTGGGCTGCTGCTGCTGCTCATCCGCTGAGCGCCCCCCGGACACCACCGCATTGTCCCCTGGACCCCCCAGCAGCAGGATCAGCCGCTCACGGTACGTGCACTTTGGGCCCGGGCGCCCTCCCCGGTAGGGAGTGGAACCTGATGGCTGTTAGGTGGACGTAAATAAAGAGAAGGGGGAGTAAAGGGGGTGGGGTGTGAATGCTGGAATTTGGCAAAGGGGGTGTACAGGTAGTTGGTGGGAGCAGTGGATGGCATGGGGGGGGGGGGGGGGAGTGCACGTGAGAGCGGAGGTGCCATCTCCTGATTGCTCATGTGCTGCCCAATCTGAGTCCTGGTGCTAACCCCCCCAAGCTTTATATTTATGCATGCCCCCTCCCCCTGTGTTCCATGTCAGCAGCGACCCCCCGCCCCCCAACCACCACAACCCCTGTTCCTTGTAACACCTCTCACCCCCCTGCTGCACCCCACTCCAAGTCTTCCCCCCTCTGTACATGGCTGCAGCACGGTTTATAGCACTAGTAGAGCCGGGAACAGGTCTGGTAATGCCAGTGGGGACTCATTGTGCCATCTGGCTGGGATAAGTTACAGCGGTCACAGACATAAGAGTGTGTGTGTGTGTGTGTGTGTGTGTGTGTGTGTGTGTGTATTTAATATTTTCTAGTTGGTAGAACTGATGCATGCACTGTGCTGGCTTGTGGCTGTATAATATTGTGTGTGTACAGTTGTCACTTCGCGCACATCATCCTTTGTATGTATTATTGGCTGGCTCAGCCCTGCTGCTTGGGGTGCTGGGCTGGTGACAGTAAATCACAATTGCCGGCTAGCTGGCCTCCCCCAGGTTGTTACTACTACGCTAGATATTGTTTCTGCATTTAACGCCGGAAACCAGCATTCAACGTCTGCGAATCTGAAGCATCTAAACCCCAAAGCGCAAATAATGTTGGATGCTGCTCTGATACTTTACTTTGTACAAAGAGCCACAAAAGAGCTGAGCTGGAGAACTACAACTGACAATAGAAGTCGCGGAATCTCCCTGTCCAGCTCATCATTCCGCTTATACAGTATGTGTGATCACTGAGCATATGCTGGAGGTAGCACACTTGTATTTGTCGGGTGCTGAAACATAATCTGACTGGAATGAGTGCTGGTTATCATAAACTCACACTCAATTCTGCGCTCTGTCTCTGTGAGCTGAGCAGTTCCCCAGTAAGAAACATACATTCGGAGTGCATGCAGTGTTTGTGGATAGAGGATTTCAGCTTTTGCAGATTATTATATGTAATTCTTTCTTATCTCTTAGTGTGCAGCCTGGAAGCACTGGAATATTGCTCAATAAACTAGCCGTGCCATGTCTATAGCAGAACTCTGGCAATAACTGTGTGTGTCAATGATATATTTCATGGCTGCACATTAACCCTTCTAGTATCAGCAGATCATAGTGAAGCCACTATTGTGCTTTTCCTGTGTGTGTTTTTCTTCTTCTTTATTTCACATTGACAGGCCTGTAACAAAGCCTTGCCAACATTTTTATTTTTGCTCCTTAGCAGTTTTGTATATTATGTGTGGCAAGGCTTTTCCTTTTAGTTTGTATTTGGTGATGTGTTTAATTATTGTTTGTTTTGGTAACTAGATTGGTAGACACATAACCTATTCTCCTTCATGTTGTCCTAACATGTTTGGTGATCTGCATTTATAATATTTGACTGTGGTGAGACGTTACATGTTGTGATAAATTCGTTTGTATAGATCAGCTCTGAATTAACAGGTTAATATTGATTAGTCATTTTTTGTTTATTTTTTATTTTACTGCTGATAGTAATTTGTGCAGATCAGAGATACATGCTATGGTGTATTCTTTGACCTGTTGAAAATACAAAAAGTGATCAAAAGTAGCCACTTGCAGAACTGATTTATTTGGGAGCAAGTCATTAATGTTACTTGTGTTCTGTATGAGGGGGAAAAAAACAGTTAAAGTGACTGATCTGTAGCATGTATGATCATATAATGGGATATTCGGTATTGTCCCGTTAATCCTATGGTAATGACACTTGCCATTACTTCTACACCTTCCCTGGCATTTTTTAAGCTTTTGTTTTTATTTAGCTGCCTTCTATACAAAGAGAAATGTCAGACTATTCTTTGTTTAATTACTGTCGTGGGTGCAATTATCTCGCTGTAGTTGCAAATGCAACTTTTGGCCAAATTTTGCCAGGGTCCCAGTGTTTAAATGGCCAATTTCCGATGGTGTCTCAAGTTGTTGTTGTTCAGGTGGCATATGTGACACAGGAGACCTAATATTCGGGACAGTGTTTCATCCTTCCCTTTGACATTTGAATTGTGGAACCAAGATGTGTACGGATTTAGCTATATGCAGAGTAGAAATATAATTTGCCCACGCGAGATTTGCAAACCTAACTTTTTAATTTCCCGGGTTTTATGGTTTGCCAAAGAAGCCTTCGCATAATCTTGGCATAAACTAGTCACTCACTTGTGGGACTGTGTGAATTGCCCATTTGCTGGTATATTGCTGGTCACAGTACAGAGAAACTATCCAATATGTTTAAGTACCACTACCTGCTCACCTTATAGAATAAAAGCAGCCTAGCATTGCGCACTTCCTTTCTGTCTTGAATATTTTGTACTACGCTTCTGAACCTACTTTTCCCATATGACACATTAGCAGAGTTCCCCTTTATTGCGCATTTTCCGAACTTTTTTCTTCTTATTTTGGGTAAACTTAGGGTTACTACGTTGATTTAAAAGTATATATTTCCCATGGCCATACATCTAAGTAGAATTTCCCATAACCTTATATAACCCGGTGCCCTCTGCAGTGTGCGGATGACCATTAGTCCCCCGGATCCCAATTGGGCCATCTCCCCTGCGCAATTTGCGTTCCACAGGTCCATCCCAGCCCCCTGGTAATGACAGTGTCACTCATGTGATTTACAGCAGGTAGACCATGTTGTTTGATGGGGGGTGTGGGGTTTAGTCCATTCTTTTATATCGTACACCAATATTTATGTATTTATTTTCGGGGGAGGGGGGGGGGGGGTCCTGGTTTGTTATGGAAACGCCTCTAATTGGAATATATAAAATAAGCACCATGCACTTTTTTCTTTCTTTTTTTTTTTTTAATAAAAGCGGACGCACCAGGGATGGTCTGATCTCCTTGTAAATTAAAGAACTATTGGCTGGCCAAGTAGTACAAAATGACTTTAGCCTTGTGTATCGGGAGGGTGGAGGCTTCTGTGTGACCCCAGCTCTTGGTGTGGTTTCTCCCCTTCCTTCCCTCCCTCTCAGCTCTTTGTCTCTTCCCTGAGCTGCACTGGGCGCCTCTCAGTTCTCTCTTTTCCTCCTGTCCAGTTCTTTCCTTCTACTCCCCTCTGGTGCTCACCTCCTCCGCCTCCTGCACTTCACATCGCTGCACTGTATTTATTTTACTGGATCCCTCCGTGTATTCCTAGCAGGGGAAACCCCCACCGGATCCCTCCTCTTCCCCTCATTACTATTATTCTTCATGCCTTCTCTCCATGTACCTGGTTCCTGTTGGCTGTGGCAGCAGGACCCGGTGGCTTTCACTATTATCTCATGTGAGTGAATGAATATAATTACGGATACTCATCTACTGTTTGTCACTGCTCACCCTCGGGAACCTACTGGCTACGGGATCCAGTGCTCCATAGGATTTGAGTGCACACGTGGATCTTCCCCTTTTTTGCCCTTCAGCCTTCGCCGTGGACCCAGGACGATTATTTCAATTGACCATTGTAGGGACATTTTGACTTGCTTGGATGCTTAAAATAATTTGGTTTGCCCTCTATCGAAGTCGGGCGGAAGAGAAAGGGTTAAATTATATATCTGCCCCCCCACCCCACCCCCCTCCACTCCCCCTAACCCTAGGTGACTTGCCCCCAGCACCTGGTTTGACTCCACTGCTGGGTCTCTTCCCCATCTCCAGGCGGTGGCAGGATGCCAAGTGTAAGTGCAGGTTGCTATAGTAACCGAAGGATTGCAGCCTGGGCACCAGCACAAGGCAATGTGCTTCTTTTATCAATACAATAGTCTGTCTCCATGGCTGGCAGCTCCCGATCATTGCCTATTTTACCCTAACCCCACCATTGATTTGGTGAGGGTCTCCTGTTAATTATCCTCCTTTATACTAGTATTTAATAGTAATATATAGCACTATTATACTATATGCAATTATATACCACCTTATGGGTCCACTGTATAAACGAACTGGTATGCCCCCAGCTGCCCGGTTCGTGTTGCTAGGATTGGGACATATCCATAATGAAGTGTCGGATGCAATGTAGGAGCTGTGGATTTTCTTGTTCCATTTATTAAGCTCATACGGACTTGCTATGTGATATGAGGCTGCTATCCCTTCTTGCTTTGACGTTCTTGGCAGAAATGGCTGGTTGTGCAATATCCATTCATTGCTGTAGAATGTGTATTTATTTATGAACAGTTACTTCTAAAGCGCCAGCATATTCCGCTGCCATTCACAATTGGGAACAAACGGTAATAAAACAATACTGGGTAATGGCTGACAGATACAAAGAGCCCTGCTCACAATCTGTAGATAGTGTGTGTCATATTTGGGGTAAGCCTCCTTAGTATCGGGTATGTCGGTAGCTTCTCTTCATTGTTTATTTGTACACATCATCAAGAGAGCCAATGACTTTCCTTGTGTATCGCTGCAAAGTTGCCATCTGTTATTTATCGACTGTATTTCTTTCAGGGAGCCCCCTTGTACTGCAACCATGCATCGCACAACTAGGATTAAAATCACCGAGCTAAACCCCCACCTAATGTGTGTGCTCTGTGGTGGATACTTCATAGATGCTACGACTATCATTGAGTGTCTCCATTCCTGTAAGTAGTCAGCTTCTTTCTTTCATATACTTCGCCATTTAGCATTCCATGTTCGCTTTAAATAGTGCCCCAGGCCAGTATTGTAAGTGTGCTCCGGGCTATCGTGTTCTTGGCTCATCCATTATGTTTAGCCTACCCCTTCAAATCCTGATCACCCCCCTCTCTTCCTCTGTAGTTCGGTAACGACCTCTCTTGCTTTCATTCTCCGCAGTCTGTAAAACCTGCATTGTTCGCTATTTGGAGACCAGCAAATACTGCCCTATCTGTGATGTCCAAGTGCACAAAACGAGACCCCTGCTGAATATAAGGTATGTCAGACTGCTATAAAACCTGCCCTTGATGTTTGTGGAAGGTGCTGGTCTCCCAGGCTACACGGCTCCCCCGATATTGAACCGGGAAGGTCAAGATCACTGTCCAGGTTCTTGTGAATAGTTCAGTAATAGTCCTGTTCCGATGTCATCCATACGGTAGTTACTCAGAGTTTTTCCCCTTTTCTGGTCACTTATAGGGCAGACAAAACTCTTCAAGATATTGTGTACAAGCTGGTGCCTGGCCTTTTTAAAAGTATGTATTTAACTGATCGATTGTTTGGGTTACATTGATCAGTAAGGTGGCCGCTGCTAAATATGTGGGTCTGTGTGTTGCAGATGAAATGAAACGAAGACGAGATTTTTATGCAGATCATCCTTCTGCAGATGGTAAAGCAAACATTCTACATCTAGTGTTTGAGTTATTGACATGCTTCTATACAAATGTTGTCCCTTTGACTGGTGTTTTTTTTGTCTTTGTTTAATTTTTTTTTATTTTCTTGGTACTCTGACGTGTCCCTTTCAGCTGCGTTCTAATCGCATAAAAATAAAAATGTACATATTTGAGCAAGAATTCTGATGCCCACTGAACTGCATTTTATGCGAGTTTAATTTATTTTTTTTTTTGTATGTGCGACTGTTGCTTTTATCCATACTACACTAATTCCTACACTGTACTGCTCAGGTGTCTGGCCAATAGTGAGTGACCCTTTTTGTCCCTGTACATTTAGCGTCAAATGGCTCTAATGAAGACAGAGGAGAGGTTGCAGATGAGGACAAGAGGATAATTACAGATGATGAGATTATCAGTTTATCCATTGAGTTCTTTGAGCAGAACAGGCAAGTTGTTGTTGTTTTTTTGTTTGTTTGTTTGCTTCTTTACGCAAATTCAGGAATAAACATATCCAAGTTAAACACAGGCCCCAACAGTCTTCATTCCTTCTGCTTTACTTTAGGGTGGATCGTAAAGGAAACCGAGAGAAAGATAAATCAAAGGAAGAGGTACCTAGTTTTACGCCAACTTTTATCTTGCCAATAGGGAGGGGGGTTGAGTCAGATAATTGTCTCTGCGAAACTAATCTCATGGATGGCTGTGATCGGTTCCTTGACTGAAAAAGGGTAACGTTAAACGATGTTTAAAATAAGAGCTCTCCAGCAGGGAGTTCAGGATACAATGTAACAACAGTGAATCATGCAGAGGTGATGTCTACCCTTGCACCACTTGTATTCCGCGTCCTACAGCAGTGCTTCTCTAACTACTGTAAATTACACAAATTTCCACATAAACCTTTCTTTCTTCAAACAATGGCCCTTTCTCCCCGGCGTGTTAACTCCAAGTTATCGGGCTGCAGAATACTTTTCTGTTGCTTGCAGTCACTCTGGCCTGACTCTGGCACCTACTGGGGCCCCGCAGGTTCAGCCACATAAGTCCTCTTTTGAACGTTCTGTCTCTCTCCCACACACTGTAATTAGACGTTTTATGCCGGTCCTGTCATCTAGAAAATGATATACACTGCTCCTTGGGCCTCCTGGTTCTGTGATGATCTTTTAATTAGAGCATATACAACGAACAAGGAGTATTGCAAATGAGTGAAATATGGTGTTATATTTGTGCACGTTTCATAAAGCCATAGCTAGCATGTACAGTATGACAGCATGGGGAAGATCGGTGTGTTCTCACATGTACATGCATTTTCAGGCTAATGACAAGAGGTACCTGCGTTGCCCCGCTGCAATGACAGTGATGCATCTCCGCAAGTTTCTAAGAAGCAAAATGGATATACCTAGTAACTTCCAGGTAATGCGCCATTGCTACAGTACCAGGAAATCCCGTGCCTCACCCAATGGTTTGGTTCTTGAGGTCTGGGAATAGCAGTGTTTTAATGATAGTTATTTCCATTGTGTAGTCATTTCCACTGTGATACGGGGCTGTAATGTTATTTACGGTGTGGATTTTATTGCTGCCGTTTTAATGGTGTGTGTGCTTTTTATGTTTTGACCTAGATCGACGTAATGTATGAAGAGGAACCCCTAAAAGACTATTACACCTTAATGGACATTGCTTACATCTATACATGGAGAAGGGTAAGCGTCTAATAGTAGAGGCTGTTCAGGTGGACTTTGAAAATCTCAAGCACAGATCTAATGTGTGTTTCTTTACCACAGAATGGTCCGCTTCCATTGAAGTACCGGGTGAGACCCACTTGCAAGAGGATGAAGATCAGCCACCCTACCGGCAGAATGAATAACATGAGTGGGGACTTGGAAAGTGACTCTGGTAGTGATAAAGCAGGGAGCCCAGCAGGGGGGCCTTCCACTTCCTCCTGTATGCCAAGCCCTAACACCCCTGTGCAGTCTCCACACCCACAGTTTCCTCATATCTCCACTACCATGAATGGGACCAGCTCCACTTCCAACAGCAGCCACCAGAACCCTTTCACCAACAGAGTAAGGAAGATGTCATTAAATGGATCTTCTGCTACATCATCCGGGTGAAAAGGCAACTGAAACGCTAGAGCAAACTCGATTTCTAGATGTAGCCATTGCCATTGCAAGCTTTGTAGATGCTAATACTTGTGACTTCGTCCAAATTGCTTAATTTGTAGTGAAAACTCTACATGGCCATGGCAGGGTGACCTTCTACTTGGATAGTTTGGTGGAATCAAGAAAAACGATAATTGTATTTTATTCATATTCATTGGAAATTCGGAGCCTGGTAATGGGGACATGCTGGATATATTGGAACATAAAATAAATGGATATAATAAATGGATATAAATTCAGCCACAAACACAAGGTAGAAAGGGATTCCTCAAAGGCTGGAGTAGACCTTTATGGATATACAGTATGTTGCCACTGGACCTATGGCTTATTTTTCCTGCTTTGAGATTTGGTTGGATTGTTGTGGATGGACGTTCAAGTGTTGGGAAACTGTTTATATACTCTGGATTGAGGATTAGTAAAAAAACAAACAAACATTTGGACGCTTTATAATGACTAGTGAAAACAGTCTATCCATTGCCTTTGGATTGGGGTGACCTTGGATATATCTTTATCTCCAGACAAACTGCTTCACCACAATATTTCTTGTCAAATAGCGTTTTGTGGACTGTAAGAGAGTGCCCTATCATCTTCTCAAATCCAAGTGCTTTATCATTTAACTAAAAGTAAAATACATAGACTTCTCTATGTAGCCATTTCACTGTGAATAGTGATTTATTGCTTTATCTTTCATGATTTAAGTTCTTTTTTTTTTTTTTTTTTTCATTGTTGTAAGACTTATTTGTAAACCTTTATTACTTTTTTTTTTTTCTTCCCTTCACCCATCTGGCAACAAAGCTAGTTCACATGTTGCTGCACAGAATCGATCAAAAGTTAAAGTTTCAATATATATATATTTTTTTTCTTACAATCTTTTGTCTAAAAGCGGGTATTACCGTTTATTTTACTGACTTGTTTAAGTGATTCGCTTTTGTAAGAATCATTTGGCATTATGCTGGTTGTAAAATGCCATATTGGTATATGACATAACAGGAAGACAGTATTGTATGATATATTTATAAATACTATAATGAAGATTGTGTTTCCTGCATTCAGAAATGATTTTAAACTTTTTTTTTTTTACCCCACCCCAATGATATTCTGTTGCCCAGCTGCAAATAGCTCAGGCCTTAGCATCCTAAGAAGAGCATGGTATATTTTATACTCTTTCACGTCTATCCTAAAGCCATGCTATAAGTGGTACTGCATTTTTTTTTTTTTTAATATATATATTTTAGTATGGTCTATAGAGGATTTTTGGTGGTGGTCTGTGAGAGGAAGGGGGGGGGGGGAGGGGGAGAGAGGCTTAGAACTCTGGTTATTTTTATTATACAGGCACTAGACTCCGAGCATACAGCGCTGTGGTTGCTCTCCCAAAACACCACAAACAGTTGATAGTCTGTCCTTTTGTGTATTTTCCAAATTGCTTGGTAAAAGCAAGAAGATGCCATGAATCTTGGGGGACGCCCCCAGCCCCACCACACCCCCTCTATCCCTCCTCTTTGGGTTTTTTTTTTTCCTGTTTGCCATTTCTCAACCTCCTTACACTTTTATTTTAAGAATAATGTTTGTGTTGAAAAAAAAAGTCGCTAATCATTTCATTGTCTCCAGTCTGCAACAGAAGCACAAATCTATTAATTTTGTCTTGCTTATAGTTATTAAATCATTACTTTTTGCATATAACTTGACTGTTTTTTTTATTATTATTATTATTATTATTATTATTATTATTATTATTATTTCTTTGTATATTTTTTCATATCTTATACCGAAGACCATACAAGCCTATATTCTTCTGCTGACTGCGAGGTGTTTGTTGCATTGTAGACTCTGAGACACTAGTATACATATTATTGAAACCATTTATGTAGCATTACGTTTGTAGCAACTGATTGTTAAACAACACGTAGTATTGGCAAAACCGGTTTTATCGTCGTGACGCTGCCCCAGCACCACAGTAGAAGCTGTGAAAGTACAGGTCTCACGGATAAGAGGTTTATAAGTGAAATCGGTAATCGATGTCCCAATTATTTATGTGCCAAAATGTAGAGTAAAGTAGACTTGCGTGCCTTATCGACTCGGCATCAAAGCCCTTGGGCTGTCTATTTGTGGCTACACTGACAGGCCTTGTAATGCTATATAACAATACTGGTGTTCTGTCACTGTTTATCATTTCTTGACTGCTTTGAAACGGAATCTGTTTTATAACTTCTGTATTTTAACTGTTGATAAACTTTGTATTGGATGTCATGATTTATTTGGCTGTGATTTCACACGGATGGTATGGGGAGAGTACTACACTATTTGACATGGAATTGTGCTGGATATACTAGGAGACCGGAGGAAACGCCTTATTATGGTATAATAAATCACACTAGATCTGATCAACGTCAACATGATTAGCAGATGAGCACATCATTTAAGACACCTGAACACTAATGCTTTTTGGGGTATTGTTTTTTTTTTTTCCAATAAAGTTGTTCTGTGATTTTTTTTTATTTTAACATATTTTTTCCCCAAAACAAATGTTAACTCCTTTGGCTAGTGTTTATCATTACTCATAAAAATGAAACGTTCGTTTGAACAGTGTAGAGTACGCATTGCTACAATGCTACTTGAGCTAGAGATAGGAAGCGATTTGTCTAAGTTTATACGCTTGGAAAAGTGTATGGCAGTCCATTGGTGTGAACAGAGTCATGTGTGGTATTGGTCTGGACTGATTGTGGTGCTTATTAATACGATCAAAAGTCACCTGAGGGGGAATTGAAAAGCATCTATAGAAAAGTGGTGGCCCGCCTCGTTTACACAGGGTTTTGTTTTCTCTGGACTGTACAGAGAGAAAGAGATTGTGATTGTATGTAGGGCAGATGTACTTGGAGAGTGATAAAGTGGGGAGAGATGGCATTAGGAGCTTATTGGCTGGTACGTTATCTCTCTCCATTTTATCACTGCTTAGTGCATCTCCCCCATAGTGTGTGTGTTTATAGATGTGTAAAATGGAACATACATTGGCCCTAAATTAATGGGATTGTATCTAAACCTCACTTTGATCAAATGAGTGCATATGTTGGAAGTGATACTGCATCCTATGACACATAATATCATACTGCCCAATATTTCTAATAGGTTCAGACAGAGATTAGATAGCTAGTCGAAATATTAGGCAGATATCTAAGAAAGATATGTCAGAAAATGAACTTTGAAGAATGGTGTCCTATTTGTTGCAAATCTATATAGGCTTGATCGTTAAGGGTGAATATGCTCTGTCTAGGGGGCTATGCTGATTTGGAATATCTGTGTGTATTCTCGAGAGAAGGTGAACATCAATAATCATAGTGGGATCATTTATTTTTATTTTTTTTCTTCCCCTTAATGCAGCTGATCTCTGCTGCTCACACTTGCATCGTGATGGCCGCGGGTGCAGCCCGAGGGGGGGGGGGGGGGGGGCCGTTCTCATTTAAAGTCCTGTCTCTCCGACATCCCTAGAAATGTTTACAGCAAGAAGTGCTTCCTGTTTCCGCTGCTAATACTGAGCACTTGGTGGTATACCTTGTGTACTAGAAGCGGATTTCCTCCCCTCTAAGAGCTGCTTGCGAGCTAGTTTCTCCCAATTTCCAATGTATAATTCAATGCTAGCAGCCAGCATCAAGAAGCTTTCTTCTTGCAACAGCAATTATTCAAATGAACGATTTGTCAGTCTGCTCTGACTGATTGCATCTTATTGAAGATTGCAGGCACGCTGTATTATATATTTGTGAGCATTAGCCTCCTCCTGCTAGACGCAGCGATGTGCTGGAGAGCACGGCACAGAAATGTGGTGTATTGTATTTAGAAACCTAATTCTCGCCGATTGCAGGCTCTGTGGTCAGGCTCCATGGACAATCAATAGGGAAACAACGTTTTTAGACAATCCCATCCTGCTGATGTTATTGTTATCCCCCCAAACCAGCAAGCAGACGTGTTGTCATTGCTACTCCCTCCCATTTTTATCTATGGTTGCGTCAAACCACGAACATGTATTAATGTATACATTGCTCTCGGCGACACATAATAACCTGTCACCGATTCGCACACATTATTGCACTAGATTACTATGTATCCGGATCAAATCTGGTATGAGTTGGATTATTGGGAATCATCATTGCTCATTGTTATCGAGTGCAAGGCAATAGACAACGATCCAGACCTTTATTCTACGTCATTGGTAGGTGTAAACCAGTGCAACATTATTTGGTTTGGAGATCTGCAATCATAGAGAACACGGAGACAGGACCGTGGAGCTACCCCTCACTTCGCAGCACAAAAGCTGTTTCTTTTTTTGTGTGCAGGTTGTGTCTACAGCAGCCATCTTGCGCCTGCGCACCGAGCGCATTGTGCTGCTGCGACTTCCTATTCTGCCTGTTGTCCCGCCAAGGGAAAGCTTTTCATGCATCGATTGCGAGTCGGGGGAAGCAGGCACTTAGAGATCAGCCCGGACAGTAAGCGCCGAACGGACAAAAGGAATCAAATGTGTGTTCTGCAAATGCAGCCAGTCCCACTGCGTCCCAGACGTGCCCCCCCACCCCCCTGCCAGCCACAGCCAACAGAACTATTCCACACATCAGGAGAATTATACTATACCCTACATAGCAACCCTTTATCCAGCGGCTGTCCGCAAATGGCTGGGAAAATCTAACAATGCAATGCTGCAAATTTCTATGGCAAAAAAATGCAAACACATAAAATATATAAGAACAAGTCAAACATCAAATAAAACGTGTAAAGAAGAAGTCGGGTATTGTTACTCCAGCACCCTCTGACTGCTTGCTTCCTACAACTATGTATATATTGGAATCGTGTGTGTACTGGACTGGGTTTTGATATTTGCTAGGTACACAGTTTAGACTGGTCACCCTTATGTACTGAGCCACCCATCTCATACTGTACGTTGCAGTAGTCAGATACTTAGAATATACTGTCTGAAACACTACACAAGTGAAGTAGCACTGCACATTGCACCTTAGTAGAAATGGAGAACAAACTGGAGTGATGTCATCATTACTAACACATTTCCTCCTACTAATTGCACCCATAAAGTTACCCATGTCCTGTAGCAACAAAATAACCCATGTATCAGTGTCATTGCTATGTCACACACCTGAGGAAAATTGAGTGAAAACACAGCATCTGCCTTTATGCTGATACTTTCATATATTATATCCATCTGGACACTTTCAAGCGGGGGTCTATTCACTAAGCCTTGTATGGAGATAAAGTACCAGCCAATCAACTCCTGTCATTTTTCAAACCCAGCCTGTGACATGGCAGTTAGGAGCTGATTGGCTGGTACTTTGTCTCCGTCCAAGGTGTAGTAAATAGACCCTATGCAGGATACAGGATAAAACTCAAGCATTGACACATTAAATAATACAAACTATTTTTCTCTCTGCTTTGAATTCAGCAGAATGTACAGTAATGATTGGAAGTCTTGACAATCTCATAGCACAATGTGTAGATACTGTACTTTATAAAGATGTAAAGCACTCTACAGTGGCATGCACCGAATCCCTACTGCAAAGTGGACAAGTGAGCTCAGATGATACAAGCATATTCGATATAGAAATACAATGGTTCATACAAAGGTACTGTACTCAAGGACAGCAAAGGCATTTGTCACATACTTACAGCAAAGTGTGTGTACGAACTTTTAATGAAGTATATTTACAGTACTATAGGACATTTTACCCAACTGTGGCCTAAACCAACCATAGAGGTTTTCTACTATCAAACATGTCTTTCTTGTGAAACTCTTTTGTGGAACTGGCCTCTTGCTGATATTTGATCGATTTGTACAATGGCTAAACACAAACACCAAAATAATATCATGGAATAACAGAAAATATTCCTAGCAGGCCTAAAGGTTAGAGGGTTAGAAAAAGCTTCTCTTATTTTGGATATTACAGATGTTAGTTTAATAAAGTCTGAATTTGTATCAAATGGGTCTGATTTTATGCATCCATAACATTTTATTCTAAAAATTAAAACACACATGCATAAACAAAATAATATTTTGAATGATTATTATTTTTTGTACCGAGTTTTATAATTGTTCTTTTTTTTTAAGGCTTAAGTAAGCAGCGAGATGAAAAGTGTCCTGTCAGAAAAGGCACACTGATCTAGCAATACTTTCTACTTTGCTTTTACTGATGTCTTAAATGCATGTCAAGGCTACCTACCGACGTTTCGGCAAATCTAGGATTATTCAGCATGAAGTCCATATATTTGATATGAAGGTCTACAGACTCATGGTTCATGGTTTTTGTTTGTAAATATATGGGTGATAGTGATACCAATGAGATTATAAAAAGTGTTAGTTTAATTTATATAAAATATAGCACATCAATCCAACCCTGGATTATTTGGTTGCTGCTTGTTTCAAATAAATACATTTTTCCCTTGTAAAACATTACAGTCAAATAAATCTTAGTTAAAATCTAAATATTCCAAATTCGCAGTATTACAGCAAAATCATTTTATCAGACAAATGTCCTAACAGATAATTATGCCCCAGTAATATAAATACCTAAAGTGCAATGGTTTTCTCTACTCTTTAGTAAGTTTATGAAGTTAACATGAAGTAGTGTATTGCAGACACTTTTTAGTCAGTATGGAATATTTATTTGTCAGTAGTGTACCCGTCAGTCCTGTAGGACAAACTGGCAGATTGGTGTAAAGATACCCATGTGGAAAATTCTATTTCGGTGATTTCGCCCAGGTAATGGTACCGTAGAGGCAAGGGGGTGATACTATTTAGCCGGTACATGGAGTGCAAGGGCACGACGGAAGGTTAATAGCGACTAGTATATGGTGACCCGACCACAATAATATGTTTATGATGTTAAAGAAAATAGGTTAAGCAATGCTTGCTATCCCGTGTCCAGTCATTGCCCTCAGTTCATCCTCTACACCCTTTTGAGTATACTCCCTCTCTCAGTGCCCTCCCCCCTTTCTCAGATAGTCACACCGTGTACCCTGTATTCTCCAACAATGTCCACCTCCACTATAACCTTCTGCACAGTAACGCTGCCACATCAGGGGCTGCTCCTCCCGTACCCTCTGCCAGTGACTCCTTATTTCCCTGCCCGTAGCTCAGCTCAGCTGGCAGTCCCTTCCCCCTCCTTCCTCCGCCCCGCTGCAATTCATAGCTCTGTGGCCTTTGAGAGCAGAGCTCCCAGGCGTTTGTGGCTCACATGGGCCCCACGGGTAGATAGAGTTTCCCTTTTGCAAACGTCCTGCTACTGGCAGTGCCAGCCTGGCACGGGATAAGGAGGCTGTCAGCGGTGGGATGTGACAGCCGAATACAAGGCAGCGCAGTGAGAGAGAGCTGATGTTGCACTGCGCTTTGCTTTATGTTGTTTCCATGCATGACAAAGTTTCCCCACCCCCTATTTCCGTGGCAGCTGCCAGCAGGTTCCTTCTGCCCAGTGCAGTACGCCCTGCGAGGTGCTGCTCAGCTGACACGTTGCCAATAGCAACAGGGCTGTTCCAACTCTGATGCACCTACGGGTGACTGCGAGGGTGCTCAACTGTGTGTCCCAGAACCCCCTTATGACACCTTCTATCATCTCCCAGCAGGAACACAAGTAACATATAACTGCACTTGTGTGCACATATATATAATGTATATGTGGATTAATTCATCAGATGTGTATGACACCCTCCGATTAGCATATCAACGCAAATTATAAGAGCTAGATCACTGCAAACACTGGGATTTTGGACAGTAAAACAACAACATGGTACAAACTTGCAAATAATAACTAAACACAGGAGCTATTCTCTCTATAGCCACCTCCTTATACACCTGTCTGTCCGTAGGAGGTAACCACTCACTGCACTTACTCTAGCAGGAACAGCTGAGACCAGCCAGGGGACTAATACCTCGTCCCCAATACCCTGTACTGTGAGACTTTTCAGATTGAAGTTAAAATGAGATTTGCAAGAAGCAGCCGTAGACGTGTGCATGTTAGGGGTGGGGTAATTATTCACATTAATCGATGCTCACTATCCTCTGCGCTGACTTATAAATCAATTCCATATGTTACATATAGAATAATTGCCTCCAGCAGAGCTACGTTTTCCTAGTTGTTAGCAGTGTTATATAGGGAATATTGGAAGGCAGGACTCATGAAACAATACTGTACATGCATTAGAAGGGATGTAGAATTACACTAGACAATAGTTGTAAACTAAAGTGTGAGAGGCAGATCCACTGGAATATGGAATATGTAACAGCGAGCTGGAGGAGAGCGTTTGTCGCCATGGTTACTGGGAGTTTTAGTTTAGTGTACGAATCCCATTGCACATTACTTGACCAGATCATCACTGCTTTATGTAATAAATGTTCTTTATATCCCTGACCGGGTTTGGGCGTATGTTCCCTCTGAACCTAACTAACTCAGCAAACGAGTATGATATGTGTCACGCTTCTACTCAATTTATTAATATATTCGTCTTCAGAAAAACTTAGCTCAAACATATATTTTTACTACGGTAATTATAAATATTCGAAATACATATTTCTGTTCTGTAGATATATTTTTTGTTAAAAGTCATATGACAAATAGTGTTTTTTTTAATTTGTGTAACATGCTTTCATACTATAATCACCTGCAAATGGAAATGTATGGAGAGAGGGTAGATATGGCATAACCACAGCACCAGACTTTATCTATAGATATATAATCTAATTGTATTGTCTGTCATTTCTATGTATGAGAGGTTTCCTAAAAAAATAAAAAGATTCTTATTGTAGTTGTCCCCATTTAACTCAAACGAATCGACCTCATATAAAACAGTAATAGGACTATGTCAGACATCATGAATTAACTAAGTCTTTTTGTATAGTGATAGTATAGTAGGGTGTAAAGGTTAGGAACAGCAGTTGAAGTAATCATTCTTATTTTTTTGCACAGGCATCTATTATAGGCTTAGAGTGCAGGGTAACTATCGACTGCATGCTGGGAATTAGCATAAAACATTGTAGATGGGTGCTTTGTGTTTAGGGCCTATACAAACACCACAAATTACAAATGAGCCAAGTTAACACTTTATTTGACTCACGGCTAAGTTACATTATTGTTGTGGGCCTAGATCTTGAACTGCTGTCTGGCACCTACAATAAATTATGGGTGCACATCATTTAGCATCAGATATACATTATATACGATTATTGTACGGGAAAAAGAAATCGTTTTGTAACTTAAAAGCCTAAATAATTGTGGTCAGCATCATGTATAGTAAAATACTTCAAATTACAGGATGACCTACGTTAAGTCTACTCACATCCTAAAATGTATAATTGTTCAGCTTTTCGGTTATTTTTTAAGCATAACATATTAGTGAAAGCTTTGGATGCAATCTTCTGACAGAGAAACAGAAGACTGGGACTTCGGACACTTTTGTTACTGATCATTTTCCGACTGCAGCACAGCAGAAGCAATCCAACAAACAAACAAACAAACAAACAAACAAACAAACAACACAACATACATCTTCACAAGATGTAGGAGGCAGATGCTCAGGCATTATGGGCCTTTTTCCCCTGTGCTCCATACAGGTGACATAATGCTTCATAGGTGGGTACCATTGTCAGACACTACCTGAGCCACATCTTGTGAAGTCAACGCAACAAAATAGTTTTAATTAACAGGTTCTCGTCAACTGAATATTACCCAAGGCAAGAAAATAATAATGACAAAAAAATAAAAATATAAAGTTTCCCAAGGCATTATTACTGGTTTTCATCCAGTACCCTCTCCAGCGCTGTCAGGTTAAATGGACAGACGCGCATGCGTGTGTGAGCGAGACCAGCACCGGCGCATCCCCACGGGTCTTCTCCAATATCACCTGTGATTCTGTTAAGCTTCCAAAGCTTCTAAGGAGAAAATCCATGCAGAATGTAATATTTGATGATACATAGTAGTGCGCCTCCATATTACATTGAGGATCATAAGTCCTTAAGAGTAAAAAGTTACCTTGTAGGAAAATGATGAGTCCGGATTGATTGGACATCACATCACTGTAGTAATATAAAGACGGAAAGTCCAAAATGATTGTGCCCAGACTTAGATAAAAAAAAGCACATCTGCAAGAGGAGCTGACTTATTGGATGAAGTAAAAAAAAAAAAGTTTTGAGTTCCTATTCCCTCACCAGCACAATTATATGGATTGATGTACAAGACAATCAAACAGGAGGCAAGCATGCAATGCTGTAATGGTAAAACGCCGCTTTAACCCTTTGGTATAAATGGTATTGAACGGAAGTACATTGTTTTATGTGTTCTGAGCTACTGGCTCAGAAATACATTTTGGGTAAAGGAATAATGAAAGAAGAGAGACGGGAGAAGGTGAGAGAATGAGAAAGAGAGAGAGAGAGAGAGAGAGAGAGAGAGAGAGAGAGAGAGAGAGAGAGAGAGAGAGAGAGAGACGAGATGACAGACATTACGAATACCAGTGTGCTATTGTTGGATCTAATGC